>NC_091703.1:25202500-26452500 GCF_041296265.1 Equus caballus | reverse complement strand
TAGAGAAGAGTTGCTATAGGAGTGGGCTTGTGTTAGGGGAGCTCGAAGAGGGTTTATAGAAGTGGAGCTTTTCTCTGGATTGGATGCTGTCATGAAGGTAAGGGGTGTGATTCTGTGGGTGGGTATCTTAAAAAAAAAAGGCAAATGCAGAGTAGTTTGTATAGAATGCTATCTTTGGTGTAAAGAAGAAAAAATAACAACATATTTATATTTTTAAAATTTGATATACACTTGCATAGCCCTCACTCTGTGTCAGGCACATTATAAGCATTAATTTGATCCTTTAACCTTATGAGTGGGGTACTGTTATTACCCCAAGTTACAGATTATGATACCAGGAGCAGAGCAGTGAAATAATTAGTCCAAGATCACACTGCCAGTCAAGTGGAGGAGCCAGAATTTGAACTCAGGCCCTCCAGCTCCAAAGTTCACACTGTTAGCCACCATATTAAGTTGACTAATTAAGCTAATAAATGGAGGCAGGAAGGAGGGAGTGGATGGGAGACTTGGACGACTTTTTATATTTTTTTGATATTTGAACCATTTAAATGTGACCTATTGAAAAACTAAATTAGAAAAAAACGTGATTCTGTTGCTCAAGTAACTGATATTCAGATATGAGAAGCAGACTTTTCAAGACAATCAATCGTATTACGTTATAGTAAGAGTTTATCAGTCTTACCCAAAGATTGCTGAGACTTTAGAAGGAGAGAGATGACTTAATGTCGTGAGATCAACTCTGTGATCCTGGCCCTTGGGGTGAGAGGCTAAAGCTTCATTTCATTGCAGACCCCTTCTGGAGGACCCGGACCTTGATCGTAGCCTTTGCTGGGACCCTGGCAGTCTTCCTGCTGCTTCTCTCAGGGGCAGGTTACTTCCTGTGGCAAGAGAAGCAAAAAGAGGCTGTATCCCAGGAGAAAGAGATATAATAAAAGGAAAAAGAACCAGCATGGGCATAAAAGAAACAGAATGAAGGGTAAAAGGCATCGGACCTGGGAGGGAACCTAAGACCCTGGCTTAGGGGAGGGAGGCCAAAGACCTCACCCCTTCTCTACTTCACACACCTGCCTTTGCACTGGCTCATTTCTAAGGTTTATTTTCTAGCGGTCCCCTACACTCCATCTCCCTAACAGTAAGTTTTTTTTCCTGCTCATTTTCCAGAGAAGTTCTAGTGTGAAATCCATAAATTCTGATTCCCCCAAGGTCCCAAGTAGTTCTTGGTATCACTGCTTTAAGAATCTTAATGACTGCCTACATTTGTTCCATTGCAGACTTGAGAGAGGTGGACTACAGGGCTCTTGCCTGAGTGACTTTCACATTTTCTCTGAATTTGCATCTAAGACTCTCTGCTGGGATACTTCCCAGCCCCTTTCCTCATTCCTATCTCTACCCTGGGCTGAGAAATGTCCTGGGTCGATTTATAAAGGGACAGAAATAAGGAATACTGTTTGGGGGGAGTCGTGTTATTTTAAAACAGAGAAGCACTTTCAATGTCTCTCCAAGAGGGGCCCACAGACTGTAGAGCCCATCAAGGCACCAGAGAATATCCAGGGGTGTACCTGAAAGGAAAGGAGGAGGAGGCAGATGGAAATCTCTAGGTGAAATGCCTTCCCCATGCCAGGAAGCTCACTAGTTGTTTTACATAACCTCACTAGCTGCTGAAAAGAAAACAAAGAATGCAAGATTTAAGAGAATGAGAAAGTCAGAGAAGAAGGAGAGAAAATTGTCCCTAAAATAAAGGAGTGGCCACAGTGACACAGATGTCATAGATTTATTAGAAGTGATTTTAAAAAAGTAGTACCTGAAACTTCCTCAGAAAGTTGCCCAATTCTTTTCAGAATCATGCAGAAAATATTACAATTGAGATAGATGGATTCCAGTATATATGTATATACAAGCATACACACAGTGACACCTAAACTCAGGTATGAGAGTGTAGACACATACAAAATAGATCAGCCAGTTCTCAGCTGGGAAAGCACTTACATGGTGCATGTGGTATCATCAGCATGCAATTGATGTTCTCAGACTTGATATGAAGGAGGAGAGGGGAGGAGAGGACGGAACAGGCAGAAGGAGAAGGTAGGAAGGGTGGGGGTGGGTGTCAAAAAGAAAGATTGAATGGGTGCAAGAGAAGAGAATGGCACAACTCAGAAATTACATATTTCAGGTGATGTCTCTACCTTTCTTCCATTGTAGGTGAAGGGAAGTCTCAGGCCTATGCTGGTGAGTGACCCTGATGTTCTCTGATTTTCCTGGCACATGTGTACGAAGCATTTAAACTTTTCCTCTGCTGTGTGACCCATTGCAATTCCAGTAGGAATAATCAGATCTAGCCCAGAGGGTCATTTTCTGTGGGGGATACCACCCCTGATTTTCTGGAGCCTTAGGGAGGACCTTCCAGAGACAGGGTCTGGGCATTTTCAGCCACACCTCACCCTGCAGGCACAGCACACATGTCCACACCCTAGCAAAGCCTAGCCATGTCACCCACAGCCCCAGCATGATGGAGAGAAGGAAGTGCACCATTTTTGGGAGCTTATGTGCCTGACCCAGCAGAACTGTGGATGAAGGAAGCTGGACATTGGAAGGGACTGAAAAATGGGAGCAAGAAAAGGCTTAGTGACGAGAAGGGGTGGCGGAAGAACAGAAATAATGTCCTTTCCGTGTCTGTGTCTCCTGCCTTTCAGAATGGAAGATGACCCTCTTCCAAGCTGGTGAGAGAATCATTGTATGTTCCCTAGGACAACAACCTGAGAAAGCTTGTTCCATTTTTTTTTCTCCAACTCTTGAGATTCTTGGAAGAACAGTCCCCATGACTGGGAAAGTTCCAAGTGGGTGACTTGAGGTCCTGGTCTCAAAGGTGTGCCCATCTCCAAGGCCTTCCTGCTGAAAGACCAGAGAACCAGGGAGGATTGCTCTCCTGGGTCCACAGATCTTCATGGGAAGGAAGAGGCATAAAGGGTAGAGCTGAGGGAAGGAGAGGCAGAGTGAACTAACACTGCAGGGAGAGTGAGGATGTGGACTGACCAAGCAGAGAAGGCAAAGCACAAAAGTCTTTGTTTTTCCCAAGCTTCTTATGCCATCTCCTGCTGCTGTGTGTCCCCAAGTTACTTAATGTTTCTGAACTCTAGTCTCCTCATTTTTAAATAATGATCATAATCCCTATTATGTGATGGTTGAGTTAAAGACGAAGTGAGGTAATGAATGTGTATTGGTCAAAAAACCAACAAGAAACAGATGGCATGTTGAAACTGGGTAGTTGAAGAGGCTTTAGAAAGAAATTATTTACAAAGGCAGGATTCGGGTTAAGGGAAACCAGCAAAGGAGTGTGGAGTGCCCCAGGACTCACCATAGTGAGGAACTGTCATCACCCCTAGGCTTGAAGGAATAGGGAGAGGGAGCAGTTGCTGGAGCCCAGAGGAAGCTGTAGCTCAAGAACAGGCTGCCTGAGAGGAGTCAGGCCTTTGTGAGAGCATCACCCTCTGAAGTTGACAGGGAGGAAGTGGGGGAAATGAATGCTGTGCCTCTCTTTTCTTTCTCCTTCCAATCTTCAGCTAGTACCTTCCTTTGGCCAAACCCAACAGGTAACCAGAAGCAAGGAAGCCCAGTGACGCTGTCTATATAAGATGGATTCCTGGGGCCTAAAAGACAATACAGAAAGGAAGAAAGTGGATCTGGGAGCACAGAAAGTCCCCAGCGTGGCCTCTAACACAGAAAATGCATGGAGCTATTGTAACTTGAGGCGCTTCATTCCCGCCTGGCCCTGGACTACGTATGAAACAGGTATTATCTTTTTCTACCCTAGAGATTAGTATTTTTATTCCCATTTTTCAGATAAGGAAATTGAAGCTCAAGGATATTATGTAGCTTCAGTCTATGGAAAAGGAGACTGCACCAAAGGGAAAGTCATTCAGCTCAGAAGTGGTAGAGTAAAGATTGAAATGTAAATCTGTGTGACTATAAAGTTCAGATGGGCAGAGTGATTTTGGAAAGGGAAATAGGAAAAGCATGGAAGGAATGAGCCAGCTTGAGATGTCCTGCTAGGCAGACCCTGACCCTCAGAACTCTACACCACCAAAAAGAAGACTCCTGGGCCTTTCTTTTGGTGTTGCTGAGAGGGTCACATTCAGGGAAGGTTAGGAATACCAGGTCTGGATTTGGACCTCCTCAGCCATAGCCAGGTCTTGAAAGTTGAGGCTCTGAGTTGTAGGAACAATGGCCGACCCCATGGCCCATCCCCAAACTTTCTGCAGTGGATGTGATTCTGGATCTGGACACGGCAAACTCCATCCTCTTTGTTTCTGAGGACCAGTGGAGCATGCGGTGGGCAGAGGAGCAACAGAATCTGCCAGCCCACCCTAAGAGATTTGATAGGCATTATCGTGGGCTTGGCGGCAAGAGCTTTACATAAGGGAGGCATTTTTGGGAGGTGGAGGTGGGGGGCAGGAAGGAGTGGCATGTTGGGGTGTGTAGGGAGAACAAGAGAGAAAAGTGGGTTTATATAGCATCCGAGAATGAATTCTGGATTGTGGAGCCTGATGGGAATGACTATCTGTGTCTCACCTTCCCCAGGACCAATCTGGCAATTGTCAATCCTCCTCAAAGTGTGGGAGTTTTCCTGGACTATGGGACTGGTGAGGTAACATTCTACAATGCCATCATGGATATCATATCTACATCTTCCCACACACCACCTTCTGCGGGCATCTGTGGCCTGTGGCCTGTTTTCACAATTCAATCATGGGATCCCACTGCCTTGAACATTTGCCCAGTGCTGACCTGAGTGCAGAGTTCTCTTGTTCCTGACCTGGTGTCTGACCATTCCCTGGAGACACCAGTGACCCCAGGATCTGCTGATTGGAATGGGGACCCTCAGGCTGAAGCAACATCCTTGCTGTCCCATGCCCAGCCTGGAGCTGAGTGCCTCCTCATTAAAAGCAACACTTTGCAACAATAAAATACTTACTAAATGTACACACTGTGTGAAGCATGTCACTAATGTTAATTCCATTACTCCATATGACAGTTTAGTTTGGTACCACTTTATTGTCTCCTTTCTATAAAAAAAGGAAACAAGGGTGCAGAAAAGTGAATTAACCTTCCAAAGTTTACTCAGCAAGTGAATGACAGCTAGGATCTTAAGAGCAATAACTAAAATATATCAAAAACAAAATGTACTGGGTGCTGTGCTAAATTATTTAAGTGCATTTCCCTGTTCTAATCCTCACTACAACCCTGTGAGGTAGTCTCATTTCAAGAATGTGGAAACTGAGGCAGGGGCAGGTATAGTACTTATATCATTTATACAGGAAAGGGGAACCTTGTAGGTGGGGAGACTTTCCATCACAATCTTTACCTCACATAGTAAAGCCTGATTTCCGGAGAGAAGGAAGGGAATGGTGGAAGGGTATGGAAGAATATGAAGTGACAACTGGAGAAATTCAATTCTGGCCAGAGAAGTGCGCCAAGGAGCGTGGAAAACTGCCTTCCTCATCCTTGTATTGTTGGCTTATTCCATGGAATGTTTAATGAATCAATCTATTGGGAGAAAACTGAACCTGGAGGGGAAGGGGGCTGCCCAAGACAGAAGTTGGGGCGCTGATGATGCCAACACAGGTTACAGGAAGGTTTGACCTAGATCAGAACTAGTGTCAAGTCTCCTTGGCTGATTTCTCTGTCTGTGCCTCTAGGTCTCTGGTCCCTGCTTCTCCTGGGTGACTCATCTTTGGTGCTTATGGAACCAGCTGCTTCCCTGCATTTCTCCCTGCCAGGTTCCCTTCTCTTCTTCCACCTCCTCAGCTATTTGCACTGGTCTCAGATGGAGTCCATGCCACTAGCTCCTATCTGCTTCTCAGAAAGGAAAATTGAAACTTCAGTCTGCAAAACACTGCAGTCTGAAAAAGTGCTGCAGTTGTGTTCACTCATCCTTTCCTTCTGCACATGCTCACTGAATTTTTACCAGCGCCATCCCATGGAATGCAATGAGAGCCACAAAAGGAAGCTGAATATTCAATGTTGAAATTTTTACTTAAATTTAAAAAGGTTAATCGGCTGGCCATTGCAATAGTGGTTAATTTCCTGCACTAGACTTCAGCAGCCCACGGTTCACAGGTTCTGATCCCAAGCACAGACCTAGTACAGCTCGTCAAGCCACACTGTGGTGGCATCTCGCATAAAATAGTGGAAGGTTGGCACAGATGTTAGCTCAGAGACAGCCTTCCTCACGCAAAAAAACAAAAAACAGAGGAAGTTTGGTAACAGACATTAACTCAGGGCCAATCTTCCTCAGAAAAAAATAAACAGAAAAAAGCAAAAAAATTAAAAAGAAATTGATGAAACAAATTTTAATAATATAATTTTAACCCCAAACCCAAAATACTATCATCTAAATTTTATTATATAATATTAACAATAAGATATTTAATAGTTTTTATTATAGATTTTCAAAATTGTCTGTGTTTATTTTACATTTACCGCCCATTTCCATTGGGACCAGCTAATGGCTACCATTTTGGACAGCTCAAGTTTACACCACACTCCAGGTTCTGTGCTAGATTGGGGGATGGAAGGAAACCTCTGTGAGCACAGGGTCAGTAGGGGGTTCTCAGTGTCTGCTTCTCAGTGTTTTGTTCAGGAAGCATTAGCTGCCTCAATAGGCACTCCTACTAGGTATCTATTGCTGCTGACCAGCCACAGCTACTGGCCCCTAGAATCCTCAACCCAGGAAGCCCCTGTGGGCTTAGAAAGAATATGACTGAAAGAATCTAATAGAAATAGAGAAAGAATCTGTCTGTGCCCTGGAATATGCACTTCCTTTCCTGCCTTCGATATTTGGTGGCTGAGGCCCCTGTGTGATTCTACCCCTTTGTTGAACAGAGCAGTTTACTGTCTTGGGGCCAACTGATCCATCCGGCCATGATGAGAGAAACAGCATGTTACGCTGCCACCTGTCACCTGAGAAAAACGCTGAAGACACGGAAGTGTGGTGGTTCAGGTCTCAGTTCTCCCAGCAGTGCTTGTGTATAAGGGCGGGCGAGAGAGGACAGAGGAGCAGATGGAGGAGAACCGAGGAAGGACAATCTTTGTGAAGGAAGAGATTAGCAAGGGGAGCGTGGCGCTGATCATCCACAATGTCACAGCCCATGAGAATGGCATCTACCACTGTTATTTCCTAAAAGGAAAATCCTACGATGAGCCCATCATACTCCTGATGGTGGCAAATGTGTCATTTCATTTTTTCTGTTGCATTTTCACAGTGTGACTCTTGGGTAAAGTTTCTCTCCGAACCCCATGCCTGTGGTAGACCAGCAGATATTTATCTGGAGTCCCCTTTACACAGGGAGGGTGGCTTCCACCTGCCCAAAGGCCAAATGAGTGGGTTTGCCCTGCTGAGCTGTGGGCATCACCTCTTGAGAAGCACACAGAACTCAGCTGCAGCCTTGAATAGGGAGAATGTTGGATCTCTACAGATTATTCTTATGTTTACTTCTTGGAGATCTCTGAGGGTCTTCCTCAGTCACAAGTTTTAGATTTAGACATTTTTTTCTTATGAAATACAATACACGCACAGAAAAACTCATAAAACGCTACTGTACAGATTACTGATATTGTGAATTATGATCCACATAACCACTACTGATAACAACAAAGAACAGCGCCTAAACCTCACACCTTAGTTTGCTGGGATCATGGTCTTGAGGTTAAAAAGTTTCATAAGATTCTGCCAGCCTGGCAGGTTTCTGTCCTTATCGTATTAACCTAGAGCTTCAGAAAGCCAAGGCTACTGAGAAGCCCTACCACGGCCAAAAGCGGAGTCCTCCACCTGCTTGTTCCAGGTCAGAGTGGACACACCCACACAAAAGTGAGAACATTAAAACCTGTAGCTGAATGAATCAATCAACAAACACTTATTAGTAGCAGAAGCTTGGTACTGTGATGGGGTCTGTAGGTGGAGCACAAAGAAAAGTGCAATGTAGTCCTTTGTCCTTAGAGATCTCACCATTGTATTTGGCATTTTGGTCTCCCTGCACTCTCCAACGTCAAGGTTTTCTTCCTTCCTCTTGTCCTTCCTATCTTCTTCCTTCTTTCCTCTGTCCCTCCCTCCTTTCCTTCCTTCCTCCCTTCACAGAAAGGGTACCGCAGGAATGTATGGAATATACATAATCAGTTTCTCTGGGCGCTGGACACTTGCTCTCTCCCCTCTTCCCTTGGCTTCCACCGCTAAGACGCCGACTAAGACACCATTGCCTTTTTATCTGAGCCCTGGTCTCTCTCCTCAGGCCTGGGCTCTAAGCCCCTCAATGAAATGAAGGGCCAGGAGGATGGAGGCATCTGGCTGGAGTGCACATCTGTAGGGTGGTACCCAGAGCCCCGAGCAGTTTGGAGAGACTCCTATGGTGAGATCGTATTCGTCCTGCGGGACGATCACACTGTAAGTGCAGGCAGCCTCTTCATGGTCACCATGGCTGTGAATATCAGGGACTACTCTGTGAGGAACCTGTCCTGCTCCATCAACAACACCCTGCTTGGCCAAGAGAAGGAAACTGTGATTTCCATTCCGGGTTAGTTCCCTGCCCTCTGGAAGCTCATTGTGTGGAGGCAGGATCCTCAAGAGTCATATTGGAGGCTGGAGTGTAAATGGGGAGGTAGGGTGTGGGGTGGAAGGGTCCTGGGCCCTGAAAGCCTGGAGGCTGCAGCTGAGCTGGAGTCTCTTCCCTTGTCACAAGGGGAAAATCAAACAGTCTCAAAACACATGGGGTATAAGCCTCTTCTCTGAGAGTAAATCTGATTGTTTTTTCCCTGTTATGGTCCTTATCCTGCATCAATTTTTAACATTTAGAAGAATCATAGAACATAAGAGTGATATAGGAAGCTGTCTATTTACACCCAGAGTTGCTACCTACTGAAGCCCTCCCTTCCTGCCCATGAGATTTCCCAAGGGCCAGAGCAAGGACATTCTCTATCCACAGACATTGATGAATTCATTCAACAAACACTTAACACGCATCACATGTGTTCAAGGCACTGTTCCAGAAACCAAAGATAAATCGCTGAACAAAACACATGTAGATCCCTGACCTCATGGGGTTCACATTCTAGCATGGCAGAGTACAATAAATGAAGTAATTAAAACAAAGGGTGAACCTGTGGATTCATTAAACTGTGGATTATATCAGGTGGTGATAAGTACTGTAGAAAAAATTACTGAGAGAGGGCATAGGGAGTGCTAGGTGTGTAGCAGAGTTGTAATTATAAAGGAGTGTTATTATTGTAATCAGTGAAGGCTTCATGGAAAACATGGCAGTTTGGCAAGTGAAGAATGAGTTGTGCAGATATTTAAGGACTGCGCAAGTCAGCTAACAGGAAAATCATATGCAAAGGCCCTGAGTCCGAAGCATGTCTGGAAGTTTCAAGGAACCCCAAGAGGCAGGTATGGCTGAAATAGATTGAGTGTAGGGAGAGTTGGAGGAGATGAACTCAGAGAGGCAATAGGTCCACACCATATGGGGCAATGTAGGCCACAGACGGACTTTTGTTTTAGTCTGAGTGAGATAGGAAATATTATAGGGTTTTGAGAAAAGAAATAACATGCTCTCACTTAGGCTCCTGTGCTGAGGATAGACTGCAGAGGGTGTAAGCAGAAGTGGGAGGAGGGCGTTGCAATATTCCAGGCAAGAAGACATGGTGGCTTGTCCTAGGGCGATGGCTGTGGTGACCCAGCATGGCTGGTAGCTTTCATTCACCATGGTCCTCTTCATGGTGACTACAGGTATTTCTGCTTTTTGTCTCCTGGGCCCCCAGCCCTGGCACTCATTGTGGGGTGACCCTTTCTCTATCTGGGGTTTCTGAGAGAGAAGCCAACATAGCAGGGAGCTTGGGGAGCTCTTTAGATATGAATCCTGAGGGGAGCTCTCATCTCAGGTCTCCTTTCTCTCACTATATGGGACTTTTATGGCTCCCTTTTCAGAATCCTTTGTTCCCAATATATCTTCCTGGATGGTGTCCCTGGCTGTCATCATGTCTACTCTGCTCCTCCTCATGGCTGGAGCATCTGTCTTATCAAGAAAATCCACAGGGAAAAAGATACTCTCACAGGAGAAAAGGATACTGAAAAAGGAGAAAGAATTTGCACGTAAGTAAGTGTGGGAAGAAAGTGTGTAAAAGAGAAAGAACATCACATAAAAAGTAAAAGAGTAAGTTCACTGTCACACAAAGGCCACACCTCTGACAGCTGGAAGCCCGGGAAACAGAGAGAGGAAATGAACAGAGGCAGCAGCAAGGGCTTGGAACTCTCATGTCCTAGGAATTAATCCCTCAGCCTTGCTTGCTTCCATTCTGCATGGGTTGCATCCATTCATATGGCTACATGGAGCACTATATTGTTGACCAAAAGTAAAGCTAAGCCAGTACTTATAATTTTCATCCAGCTAATCATATATCATTTCTGTATCCTGACAATTCCCTGGGCAATAGGAAGGGGCCAATGGTGTTCATAGAAAGGGCCAGTCCTTCATCGCTTAATACAAATTCAGCTCCTGGTGGTTCTTTTGAAGACATTCATTTATTTCTGTTTTTTCAGAGTAAATTCAAGAGGAATTGTGTAAATTTAGCATTTCTGAAATACTCAACACGCAATTTGTTTTCTCCATGGTTAGCCATTATCTCATGAAGCTCACCTGTCTGTCTCATTGCAGGATGGAGAAGAACCCTCTCACATGCTGGTGAGCCCCTCTGACGTTCCCTCAGTTCCTGAGCTTCCTCCCCACTAACCAGCCAACAGCACACATAAGAGGTGATGAACAAGGGGGCCTGAAGCTGGCTGGGGGCAGCAGGGAGCTGGGATTTGTTCACTGTCAGTATCCCCCACAAACATTTTTCCCAGCTCTTCTGTCAGGGAATCTCTGCAGCTTTCAGTCAACTCTACGGCTGAGTTCTCAACAAAATTTCCTCTTTATAAACATTTGTTCCATGATTAAAGAGGTCTACCATAATAGTGGACCTCCACAAAGGTTACATTGTAGTAGTTGTTGCTCTGTGGATCCTGGATTAATTTGAAAGAAGATGATACTGGCTTAACTGTTGATAACCTGGGAGATGGTACAGACTGCACAGTTGAAGAGCCACAGGTGGGAAAGGGAATAAGCTTCCCCAAGCCTGTCTCAGGGAGGCACAGACGGGTGCCAGAGATGCCTTCCAGCTCCAAGAGAACACTGATGCTCTGTGTGTAGCCTGTGAGGGGAGGGGAGGTGGGCAAGTGGGAGAGCAGGGGGTCCACCTGTCTGGTCCTAATGAGCATTTTGCATTTTACAATTTGTCGCCTTCTGCTCAAAAGCACCAAAGGATCCGGGCTTCACCAGATACCATGGCACTGGGAACTTTCCTCCTTCCTCTTTTCAATTTCAAAATGGTCACAGTCAGACATATCAACTTAGGGAAAGGAGAAAGTCAGTTTAACACAATGGAAATGTAGATTGAGTAAGTAATAGTAACTGCAGATGGAAGAGTCTGCAGAATGTCAGGGTCTGAAGCATTTCCTGTATCCAGAGAGGTCACAGCTGCAGACTCAGACCCCTGTTGTTAAAGAAAAACTGGATGCAAATAGTTTCCTCTCCTTTTTGCCACACACACCTCTCAGGCAGAGGTTGACTTTTGGGGACATTATCCTCCTTTTTTACTCTTTGAAGGGCACCCCTCCATGTCATCTAAGTCAGTTGTCATCCGGTTAAACTGGTGGAACACAGAGGACCAATGAAGGGACCCCTTATCCCCCAGGAAGCTGTGTAGGGAGAAATTGGCCTTAATTGCTTCATTGGGAGAGAGATAGGGCCTCTTTGCTGGTTTAAGCTAAGTGGGAAAGTTTCTAACTACAGAAAGTCCCAGAGATCACGTCTTGAATAGAAAAGGTCGATGATCTGAGAATGTTGAAAGAAAATGCGAACCATTGATTTCACTTCATTTGCTGAACTTTCTACACTTCTTGGAGCCCCAATTATCCTCTATCTGAGGCAATGCTCCTGTCACTCAAGAGATACAGGTGCAGCCTCAGTAATTCTCAGGCTGTGAGCTTCCTAGGGCCTGGGATCAAGGGACCGTCATGGAAAAGGATGCCACATGGGGGATCTCCTACCAGCTTTCCAGGAATTTTACCAGGAATCACACAATCTCCTGAGACCCCAGGCCTAAACCTGAGTCTTCCTCTGCAGCTGATGTGGTCCTGGACCCAGACACCGCTCATCCTGAGCTCTTCCTGTCAGAGGACTGGAGAAGCATAGGATGGGGCTCCTCCAGGCAGAGTGTTCCTGACAACCCAGGGAGATTCGACTGTCGGCCTTGTGTCCTGGGCCTGGAGAGCTTCTTCTCAGGGAGACATAACTGAGTGGTACAGGTGGAAAACATGGTAGTGTGGGCTGTGGGGTTTGTAGAGACAGTATTGAGAGGAAAGAGGAGGCCCTACTGATTCTTCAGAATGGCTTCTGCACCTTAGATATGTTTGGAAACCTGTCCTCTCAGAGAAGATTCTCCCACTGACAGAGCACCTTCGACAGGGGGGCATCTTCCTGGATGATGGAGCTAGAGAAGTCTCCTTCTATAACATGGGGACAGATCACACATCTACACATGTCCCCATTCACCATTCTCTGGGCCCCTCAGACCCTTCTTCAGGCTGGGGTCTGATGTCTGTAGCCTCTGCATCTGCCAAGTCTTCTCAGGGGCTCAGGGGGTCACAGTGCCTGAGTGTGGCCTGATCCTTCACAGGACTGGGACCCATGGCAGCCACCAGAACCAATGTCCTTGTCTCAGAGGCAAATAGAGAAGCCCTGGCCATCTCTGATAACACAGCGCAGCACCCTATCGAAGAAAATTGGCCCTCTGTCCCTCTTACATCCTCCAGAGACCCTCTTGACAGCCTCTTCAGGCACCAGCTCCTTCTCTCCCTCGTTGTCCTGTTGTTTTAGTAACTGATTTCCTTGTAACTATGGGACAGGGTCCAGTTTCAGAGCAACTAGTGCTGCCACATGGCTGCCAACCACGAAGAAACTGTGAGAAAGTGACAAGCAGAAAACCTGCTGCTTTAACATCAGAGTGACACATTCAGCCTGATACTCAAGTTGACATCAGACACTGCAGACTCAGGGTGAGAACAATAGCATGCACTAGAATGTAAGAGGTAGAGGGAAACCACAAATGGAAGTCAGAAATAGAAGAAGCAGGACAAGAGAGGTGAGAGGGGGCCAAGGCTGTGGGCTTCATTAAGCCCCATCATTACAGCTAAGGGGTCCCAGGACCTGACTCTCCATTTCCAACCCACCCCCAAGGTTTTCAGTCCACACAGTAAAGCTCCCCAGGACTAGAACTGGGGCAAAGAAGAATGAAGGATGAAGACACGTCTGGATCTGGCCTGGCTCAGATGTCTCTGCAATGAACAAGGAGTCAGTACTCAGTTACTGAGTATGGCCTAAGGCTTTAGGTCACTGCTGAGCAGGTGGGTACTGGACCAAGCAGATCACAAGGTTCAGGATCACTGGGGAGAGCAATGGGTTCCAGCCTCAGGCTGCCTTTAGACCCTGAAAATTTCTTGGGGATTCCAAAGAGATTTTGGTTATATCTATGAATATTTATCACATTAGAGATTGAAACTGAGAAATTTTAAAAATGTATTTATTAATTTTTATTAAAATAGTAATAATAAACCAATTAAGGTCAATATAGAAAACATATTTTATGAAAAGTAACTATTGTTTCCAAAACAAAATAAATTTTATTGAGATGTATGGCATTCTTGAATGCAAAATCTAATGTCTGGCTGACTAGAAGATGGCTACATCCTCCAGTCTGCCTCTATATTCATTGTTGGGTATCACAGCTCATGTGGACTCTAGAAAACTTCACTGTACACAGTGAGGGAATGAGAGCCAACACAAGAAATAGTGTATTCGTCGTAGTAGTGCTAGTAATAGTAGTAATATTAGTAGTAGTATGGAAATGATATTAACCCTGTGGACTCCTTGAAAGTGTAACAGAGTCCTCAAAAATCTGCAAAACCTATTTTGAAAGCCAGGATAGAGGATGCTGAAAGTGAGTCAGGGATCTAAAACCATGACTGAAATGGTAGCATTTTGGACTTTACATAATTCAGTATCCAATTATAAACAGGGCTGAAAAAAAAGTACTTAAAAAGTTCAAAATTTTATTACTGCATTTACAAATGGACACATTCTGGAAAGAATCAGGAACACTGACATAGCTGATTTGATAAGATGGGAGACTGGGTTATTAATGCTCATGTGTCTGCGTTGTTTTCATTTTTGGTGTACTGTTGTAATATTAGTTGAACAGTTTTAACTAAAAGCACCAGACTGCAAGTCAAAATACAAGTGCTACTGATAGCTGGCTCTATTCATCTTCAGCAAGTTACAGCTTCTCAGTGTTTCAGGATTCGGTAAAAGAAGGCTTTGAGTGGGTTCCTGTATCTTTCATTATAGTTTACAGAACACTTTCACTTATGCTGTATCCTTGCATTCTCACAGCAAATAGAATTACCCCCATTTCACAGTGAAATAATGAGGTCTATCACAGTGATAAAGTGATAGTTTTTTGTTTAAGGAAAATATAGTTTTCATTCATACTTTTTTCATAAATCATGCCTTATCTTTAAGGTGCGGTGCCTTGCAAGTATAACAAAATTCAAATATTTTGATTTTTTTCCTGAAACTAGACGGGAACTCAGTCATGTGCTAGTCAATATGGGATCATTAAAACAGTGTAAAACTTGGCCCCTACCTTCCTTTACTCAGTCTTGTATTCATATCTTTACTTATTCATTCACTCTCAACGTATTTAGCACCTTTAATGTGTCAACTGTGTTCAATGTATGGTTCCATGAGGGAAATAAGCAGGGTGATGTTATGGAGGGAAATTATTAGGAGGTGGGGACGAACTACTTTAGCTGGCAAAGATAGGGAGGGCCTCCTGGAGGAAGAGATGAATTTTCTGAGACTTGAGGACGAAGGAAGAACCAGCCCTGAGAGAGCTGGGGGAAGAGGTGCGGAGCAGCAGGAACGGTGAGTACAGGAGCTGCCAAGCAGAAATGAACTAACTAGTTGAAGGGACATCAAGAGTCCCCTGCAGTCAGAGCAAAGACTGAGAATGGGACAGGCAGGAGACTTCAGCAGAAAGCAGGCCATCCGGGGCCTCACAGCAAAGTGCTGAGAATCAAACAGAAGCAGAGTCTTGCTGAAAACCAGAGCTCAAATGAACAGAAAATGTCTGGAGTCACCCAAGTGTTACTTTTTATTTCTTCTTCCCAAGATCCCTCATTCTCATCAATATGGGGAATTTAATCATCTAGAGTTTCCTTCTCTTTCCTGGGTTTGGGGGCTGGGTACTTGGTGGAGTAGAGCATGGAGAAAAGGGTCACAGCCTCCCAGGGATTCTTCTCCTCTTCTCTGGGTGTCATCGGTCAGGCCTGGAGTAGTGAACTCAGCCCTCTCCGTGATGGGACCCTCAGTGTCTATGATCTCTCTTCCCTCCTCGTTTTGACTTTGGCTTAGATCAGCCCCAAGAAGAGGAAAAAAAAAATCTAAATCAAGATTTCTGGTGGAAGTTTTTCAGGTTTTTGGCATCCGGATTAACAAGACACCTGGTTGATATTTTTCTAGAATGGGCTGGGAGTTGTTATCATCAGTGGTTATGGCGCAGTACTTTCCTTGATGGCTAATCTTGGTACCTTTTGATCTCTGTGTGGGAGAGAGCAGACTGGGCCAAGGAGAGAGTCGGGAGTGGGAAGATTGGAATGTAGGTCATCTTGGCACATCCTAGCATAATTACAAGTTTTCCAACTTTAGGGACAGTAAAACTCATATATTCCTGGACATGAAGAGCTTTCCCTAATCACATGACCTTTTGCAGAAGCCTGGAAAGGAAAAGTCAGGCACATTCTTCCCAAGACAGTTCACGGGATCATTTCTTCTTCTCCCCAGCTACCCCAATACTTGGTCCAAAGCCAACCCTTTAATACCATGAGTTCAAAGGCACATGTATAATTATCCCAGACCTTTCAATTCACAGTGTTACTAAGCAACCTTACAGGACTTCGGCATCCAGAGACATAAATAATCTGACATAGATAAGGTGCATATACAATTACCAGGACTGGGGTTTATATCAAGGTAGTCTCTTGTAAATATGAATCAACATACCTGTAGTTTGTTCTTTCATGCATCCAACAATCATTGACTGTCAGCCATGAGCCAAGCACTCTGCTAGGCGTTGAGGAAAAGAACAATGAATAGGACAGTTGATACGTATGGAGTATTGACAATCCAGGAAGTACCCCAAGACTCAGTGTCCATACTTTCTATCGAGGCTTCATTAGGTAGGTTTTATTGATTGAATATTTAACTACATAGTGATTGAACTCACTCTCCAGCCCCCACCCTTCCCCAGTCAAGCTGAGATCACATAGCTCAAAGCCCCAACCCTCTAATCACGATTGGTCTTTCTGACATGACCAGCCCTCACCATGAGTCGCCTCAAGAGAATAAACTATGAGATGCAATCCAAGAGGCTCTCCATAAATGACAAAGACCCTCTTATCACTAAGGAAATTCCAAGGGTTTAGGCTATCTCCTAGGACCCTGGACAATGGGCAGAGCTCCTACTACACAGTGTGAGAAAGAACATTAAGGGCGAAGGACTAGAGTGGAATTGGGATTGGGATACTACTAGAACCAAAAGTTCAGAGAAGCCAACGGATAGCAGAGAGAGTGGGCAGGACTAGAGATTTAGGGAAAGGCAGATCAGGTGAAGAGTCACGGCACAGCTAAGGAGTTTGTATTTTATTCTAAGTACAATGGGAAGTCATTGCATTATTAAAAAAGAGAAATGTAAGTGGCACCCCTGCCTCCTATCTCCCCATGCATCTGTCCTCCTACTACTTTCAATGCATACATTGTCTCATGCCAAACTTTTCAGAGGTTCCTCTTCCCCTTTGGACTAAAATCCCAACTCTACAGCAGGCTCCTGATGATGCTGTCTCCAGGGGAGGTGGTTTTGAGAGTCATCAGTGCAGGGGTCATGAATAAACCTTTCAAAATGGAGGACAATGCTATCCATGAGGTTTAATATGCATAGGTGCTGTTTTAAATCCTCCCCAGATGACTTAAGATGCAAGTGCTAGTTTTATCCCCACCCTAAAGATAAAGGAACAGGGACATCGAGTAATTAGTTAACCGGCTTCAGGTTTCATGTCTAATGATTGGTGGATAACAACATACGGAGACAGAGAGATAAACCCTGAACTAGTAGGCAATAAGCCATAGTGCCTGGAACACACTAGAAGCTCTCTAGGTAAATCTATAAAAGAAATTTCTGTTCTTGGGAGTTCCTAATGGCAGCAAGAGGAGGCATATTAACCATGAGAAATATGTGCTTCATGCTGAGACTAACTAAATCAAAGATACAGATTTTTAGGTAGTTTCCCACACTTACTGCATGCAGCACACTATATTATGTCTTGCAAAAGATGATAGAGAAGATCAAATGAAGTTCCCGACCAGGAGAGTGAGTGGACCACGATCACAGTTAAGAAAACAGTGAATCTAGTAGTTCTGTCCTGTGTCCAGGGCTGTGTCCAATGTAATGGCAGCCTTCACATGAGTTTGCACATGCTTTTCATGCTGTGCAATGTAATGGCACCCTTCCCATGAGTTTGCACATGCATTTCAGATACTGAGTCACAAAGCCATCTAATTTAGGGAACAAGAAGAGATGAGTAAAGAGCTCCCAGTGAAGTCCAATCCCATGCTCAAAGACCAAGAAGGTTAAATAGAAGAGCATATTTCCTCTGGCCTCCCGCTCTGTGGACACATCCTTGTGAAGAACATGAGGAAAGGCAGCCAGACAAGTGCTGGATATGAGTGAAGAGGGCACCAAGGAGGAGAAGGGAAAGCAGACAGGGCATAGAAAAGTCCAAGAAATGTCTGGCTCTAGTCAGGGAGTGCTCACCTCTCTTTTTTCTATTGCAGGTTAGAGAGAAGCCCTGTTCTATGCCAGTGAGTGGCCATCTAATTCCGAAGGTCTCAAGTCCAAGACTCCATAAGAAACAGTCTGACCGTTCTTTTTCCATCTACCAGCTCCAGAGAGTGGCCCGGCTTGGAGGGCCATCGATGGAGACTCAGAGAAGATCCACGCAGCATCATAACCAAGTTCTGCACCATCCCATGTTACCACCTGCACTTTTTTTCTTTACAGCTTTAGAACTTTTTTTTTTTCTTTATACTTCTCCCTCCCACCCACTTCCTCTGTTGGACTTTTCTACTCCTCAACATTTTCATCACCGTTGGCCTAATGGTACAACTGGAAAGCCTGCATTAAGTGACATTCAGTCTCAAGTGGGTTATGTGCATCTTAGAGGAGACATGGAAACTGTCCACCTAAGTACCTCTGTCTTCAGAGCAGAGGGACCACTTCATAATTTGTTTCCCGATGGAGAGCCTTAGAAAGGAGGGATAAATAAAATCTTGTAAATTGTCTTTTTAAATAGCTAACATTTATTTGAGCATCTACTACCCAGCACTGAGAACAGGTCTGAGTGCTCTACATATATTCTCCCATTTATTGATCCTCACAATAGCCCAAAGAGGTAGGTGCTTTTATGATGTCCATTACAATGGGGGAAATTAATCCACAAAGAGGGTAGAAACCTTGTCCAAATCATACAACGAAGGGGTGGTGACACTAGGATACAAACCCAGGGAGTCTGGTCCCACACTCCCCTGTTCATATGGTTGGAATAGACCTACCCAGGTTCTTTTTCTTTAACATGAAAAAGACCTATGACTTGTTCAAGCTCACACAGTTGGTTAATTCTGACTCAAGAGGTGCTGACTCTTCTTCTTTGTCTACTTCCTGATGTGAATTTTCCCCAGGGGTTCCTGGGTCCACTTGTCCTTCTACATATGCTCCTTGGGAAACCTACTTGTGAAGTACTCCCATATTCATATCTGAAATTCTTTCCCAAGCTCCACTTCCACCAACACCGAAAGCTTGTCTATCTGAATTGTCCCATGGCAACTCAGACCAAGTTAAATTAAATATTCCCCCAACCCCTCTAATACTCTATTATTATTTTTCCTCCTTGGTATCTGTGTTAATGGCACCATCATCTACCCTATTGCCCAAGCAAGAACATCTATGATCCAGGACCCCACTTTCTTTATCATCCCATTCTAATCTGTTAGCCAATACTGTCAGTTCTTCCTTCTATGTGGCCTTCAACTCCATCTTCTACTCTCCCTGCATTGCTCTGATTCAGATAATTCTTTGTAATTTTTAGATTTTTCTCGTTATGGCCTCGTTTATGCAATATGTATTTAGTAAGTGCTTTTCATTTGCTAGTCCATAAGGAAAACTAACCAGATGCAGGGATAACAAATGAATGGGGAAGACTTAACAGAGGAGGGCGGTCGGGGAAGGTCTTTCCAATATATGACATTTAAAGCAGGGCACAGTGGACAGGAAGGGACAAGCAGGTAATGACCCTGATCTTCCCTTGTTCCAGGCAGAGTTGGGACAGATATAAAGATCCCAAGGTGGGAAAGATCCAGACTGAGGAACTGACAGGAGGCCCATGTGCCTGGAAGGGGCAGTGTGAGTAGCCTAGAGATGACAGGAGATGTGGTGCAAGAGGTAAGCTGGGGCCACATCGTGGAAACATTCCAAACTGTGATGACGTCTCTGGATTTATTTTAGGTGTGATGGGAAACCACTGGGGACTTTTGAGCTGGGGAGTGACATCATCAGATTTAAGCCTTTTAAAATGTCACTTTGGCTGCTGCTGTGTTGAGAAAACACTATAGAGAGGCAAGATGGGAAACAAGGAAGCCAGTGAGGATGCTACAGAAGGAATCCAGGCAAGGTTTCATGATGGCTTTGATGGAGACAGTGAAAAGTGATTGTTGGATTTGGGATATGTTTTTAAGGAAGAGCTGAAAAACCCTTGATGCTAGGTCCATATGGTAGGTCCGGCTTGGGTTTTGTTCCCAAGCAACTGGGTGAATGATGGTGAATTTCTAGAAGGAAATTAAAAGTTCTCTTTTGGACTGGTGTCATGTAGGCATTTGGATGTATGCCTCTGGAGTGCCTGGAAGATACTGGAGCTGGAAATTTGGGAGTTATGTATGCAATTATGTTGTTTAAAATCCTGGGATTGGATGAGATTCCTTAGGGAGAATGTTTAGAGAGAAAAGAATAGAAGTTGAAAGCACTGAGCTCCAGCCTCCCTCCCCTTCCCAACATTCAGAGGTTGGGAAAAGGAAGATCTAGCGAAGGAGACAGAGAAAAAGTAACCAGTGGTATAAGAAGAAAATCCTGGAAGGGTATGTGTCCCAGAATCTGAGGAAAGAAAATGTAATAAGAAGGAGAAAACCTTAATGTCAAATGTGGCTGACAGTTTGAATAAGTTGGGAACTGACAATTGATGACTGAACTGTGCAAAATGAAGGTGAGTGCTGAACCTCCGTGAAAAACAAATAAAAAAATCAGAGACATAGGATTAGTCTGGTTTTACTCCTAGGCCAGGCAGGAACACCCCGATGCAGCAAAGCTTGGCTTTGGCTTGGCTCCTTTGTGTGGGTCCAGATGAACCACCAAAAAGACGGTTTGTGCTTTGGAGACTGGCATATAAATATATATAAGAGGAAAGAAACTAATTACAAAGAATTCTCTGAAACAAATAAATAGAAAACTAAAGGCAGATTTGAGGGCTTTTAGAAGGAAAACTGAGAGTATTCGATAGATTTTCTCTTTGAAGTGGTATTATTTGCTTCTTTGTCTCAAGACTGAGTTCCTTGACAGGGCAGGGACTGTGTGTTACGATCTGTGAGTCCTCAGCATCTAGCACATAGGAAAATTGTCCACAAAAACAGCCTGTAAAGGGAGCTGAATTTCAGTCATGTTTGTATTGGTCAGGCTAACTGGATAACAGTATAGGCTAACTGTTGGACCAAAAAACCCAAACATCTCATTAGGTAAATGTAATACAAGTGTGTTTCTCCATCTCTGCAGAGTTCAGGACAGATCATATGGGGAAGTGAGAGCTCAGCTCCACACAGCTTTTCTAGGGGCCTCACTCTCCTCTGCATTAAGACAGCATAGGAGGAAAAAGGGATGGAAATATTGTGCAGAAGGTTTCTCATGGGCCATGCCTGGAAGAGATAAAGTCTTTTGCTGGGTCCCCAAGGGAAGCTGGAAAATGTCATCTTGCTGTGACCCCAGGAGGAAAAGGAATCAGGGTTTGCTGAACACATACAGTTTCTCCCATCTCACTCTTCTAAGCTATGACATCCTGGGAAATCTGTTAAACACGAGTATTCTTAGATTAGAGAACCTATACAGTTGGTGGAAAAGCCCTGGCCATGTAGTCCTCCACCCGATCCCCTGGGGCTTCAGGTTGGCGGAGAGGGATGGCTGAGGTCTCTCCACAGGACCTTCCGCATTCCTTCTCTCTACAAACATTATCAAGCACCACTTGGGAGCCAGGGACTGACAACGCTAGACAGTGAGAATGCAGTGATGAACACACACAGTCTCTACTTTCTCAGGTGCTTTTATGACGTCCATTACAATGGGGGAAATTAATTCACAAAGAGAGTAGAAATCTTGTTCCAAATCATACATCGAAGGAGTGGTGACTTTCTCAGTTCCTAGTCTAGTAGAGAAGAGAATAGGAAACTAATAATAACAGTGCACTGGCACATGAGGGATTTGTACAAAGTCCTGCAAGAGAGGAGAGGATGGGGTGGGGAGGGGAATCCTGATCAGACACCCCTGCTCCCAGGGACCTGGGCCCTCCTGATGTCAGGAATTTGGATTATCTCCTCCTTCTGAAAGTTTCTGAGCTCTCCCACTGGCTCTTTGAAACCTGTTCTTGAGGACATTTGGGGAGAAGCTTATCACTCTAGCTGTTTCAAGAAGGAAGGAAGGGGACTTCATGGGTTAGGGTCAGCTGCTTTTTTCCCTCTTTCCCCTCTTTCCCAGTCACTGAGGGTCCTAGGATGCCAGAGTTGACCTGGCTCTCTTTTGTCTCTTGCTCTTTCAGCAGCTAATGTGACTCTGGATCCTGACACTGCCTACTTTGAACTCTTTCTGTCTGAAGATTGCCAAAATGTGAGGCAGGAGAATACACGGCAGGAGCTCCTTGAAAAACCTAGAAGGTGTTTTCTGGACCCTTGTGTGCTGGGTCACAGTCCTTCTTTTCAGGAAGACATTACTGGGAGGTAGAAGTTGGCAACAGGAATTACTGGGAGCTTGGGGTTTGTGAGGAAAACACAGAAAGGACGTGGGGAATCACAGAGTCACCTCAAAATGGATTCTGAGGCATGGAACTGTATGCTAATAAGTATCAGGCCGTCCCCTCCCTGAGGATCTTCCTCCCCGTGAGTTAGCCTCTAGCCTGGTGGGGATTTTCTAGGACTATGAGGCTGGGGATGTCTCCTTCTGTAGTGTGGTTGATGGGTCCCATATCTACACATTCCCCCAGGCCTCTTTCTCTGGGCTGCTCTGTCCTTTCTTCTACCTCTGGTTCTATCAGCCAGCTTCTGATCATCTTCCGCAGAGGCCGTCAGTCCCCAGACTTTCTCTCAGTTGAACCTCCCGGGAAGAACTGGACACTGGAGTTCAGGAGCCACTTCTAGGGACAATAGTCCCAGAGCTCCACCTGATCCAGAGGTGGAAGTGGAGTCCCTCTGACCTTTATCACAGCTGAAGTCATTTCTTTCCCATTTCTCCATGGAAGTGAGTAAAGTAGGGAACAGTGTATAATGATCCAGGGCTGGGTGGTGCAGAGGGCCAGAAAGGACTATGCAACCCTACAGAGTCTGTCAAGTGTTGCCATCCAGGCTAGAAACGGAAATAGGCCTCAAGAGACAAGAAGTACTGATGGAAAGACTAAAGACTAGTGGCTTAGAGAGTGATCCTTGTGATCTCCTGGATCCTCATAAAGAGACAAACGGCCAATGTCCACAAGCAGTGGTTGTCTTGAATTTCTGCACAACAGAACCACAGCAGGAAGCTGGATCTGGAAGGGGCTTTGCTGTTTTCAGTCTTTTCATACAAGAACTTTATTTCATTTTGACCCACTTGCAACCCTGGGAGATCCTAAATAAAGTGCACAGAGAAAAGTCACTTCTCCATGTCACCTACTGGTCTGGAACTTGATGCTGCAGTCAATATTGTTACATCTAATGACACATCACACCACCTCTGAGAATCCTGTCATTCCTTCTCAAGCAATTTCAGTGACCCTTTTAATGACACTGTTAACCCCAGATTTTTCAAGATCTCTTTTCTGATTAATGAATTTGTTTACTGCTCCTTTCCCTAAATAACTTCCTATTTTTAAAATATGTTACTTCATTAACAGTTGAGTGCGTACTTTTTTCTAATACACACACACAGACACGCACAGTTTTTGTAATGAAAATTGAACTTTGCTATCTGTATTGTACCCTGACACGCTTCTTTTACAATGCTAAATCTTAAATACTAATCTTATATGATTGATAATCAAGATAGTTTTCTCTCTTTTTCATTACAAATAATGCTACTATAAACATTTGTATGTAAATTGTTTTGCATAAGTCTGATCACTTCCACAGAATAAATTTCCAAATGGCCTTTGTCATTAGGATAAAGTCTTGAAAGTACAATTGCTATACAAAAGAGACTGGAATTGTTATTAAGTATATGTACACACTTATCTATTTCCTACAGGAAAGAAGTCTCTGCGTACATTTTGGTGTCTATCAGGCTCATCTCCTGAAGTTGACAGTAGAAGCCCACCCTTCAGTTTTTCAGTCCTTCAGGGTCAATCCCAGGCTTCTCACTTTCCTCCAGGGAAAAACTCCAACCAATCGACTCTGAGAAAGAACAAATCTACTTTTTACTGTACGTACATTTTATGGCTTATTCTCTATGGAGCGCTGTTGTGAGAAAATTGCATGAATTTTCTCACTTCTTCTTCACAACAGCAACTCAAAAAGGCAGATGCTATTTTTACCCTTATTTTACAGATAGGAAAACTAAGGCACAGAGAGGATAAGTACTGGCACAAGATCACACAGCTAGTAAAGCTCACCCAGCAACCTGGCTTCAGAGTCTATGGTTTAACTACTCCAGTGTGCTACCTCTCCTCGCCAATTTTAAGTTCAGTGTCAGATACCTATTATAAGGTAGATTCTCAATAAAAATTTGCTGAATTAATGAACTTTTACTGCCTCTTATCATATACATTTCTCTCCCAGCATTTTACGTAAAGGTCTGAATGAAAAGTCCTCCTGAGTCCCTATTTCCTTGGAAACTGTAAAGTTAAGAGATCAAGGTGCTGTGTCCAGAACCTCCTTATCTGAAGTTCAGCATCTAGGATGGAAATCAAGGCAGCTTTTTTGTGCAAAGTAACTTGGATACTCCAGACAGGAATGGAAAGGTTCATTCTTATTGATATGATTTCCAGCAGCAAAGCTTTTGATAGACTCTGAGTTTTCATTTTTTTATTTTTATTTTTTAATTATTTTATTGAGATCATATTGCCCTGCAACACTGGGTAAGGTTCAGGTTTTGATTACTATATTGCAGTTTCTGTATAGACAGCATCATGTTTGCCACCAATAGTCTAGTTTTTATCAGTCACCATACATATGTGCCCTTCTATACCTTTTGCCCCACCCCCACCTTCCTCTCTGGTAACCACTAATCTGTTTTCCTTATCTCTGTGTGCATTTATTTATTTTCCACATATGAGTGAAATCACATAGTATTTGTCTTTCTCTGTCTGACTTATTTCGCTTAGCATAATACTCTCAAGGACCATCCATGTTGTAGCAAATGGCAAGATTTTGTCTTTTTTATGACTGAGTAGTATTCCATTGTATCTATACACCGCATCTTTTTTATCTATTCATCCATGGATGGGCACTTAGGTTGCTTCTACAACTCTGCTATTGTGAATAATGCTGTGATGAACATAGGGGGAAATAAATATTTTTGAATTATTGATTTCATGTTCTTTGTAGAAATATCCAGTCACAGAATAGCTGGATCATATGGTAGTTCTATTTTTAATTTTGTGTGAAATCTACATAGTGTTTTCCATAGTGGTTGCATCATTTTGCATTCCCACCAATAGTGTATGAGGGTTCCCTTTTCTCTACATCCTCTCCAACACTTGTTATTTCTTATTTTGTCAATTATAGCCATTCTGATGGGTGGGAGGGGATATCTCATTGTAGTTTTGACTTGTATTTTTTTAATACTTAGTGATGTTATGTGTCTTTTCATGAATCTGTTGGCCATCTGTATATATACTTTGGAAAAATGTCTGTTCATAACCTCTGCCCATTTTTGATCAATTTGTTCATTTTTTTGTTCTCGAGTTGTATGAATTCTTTATATAATTTGGAAATTAACTTGTTATCAGATATGATTTGCAAATATTTTCCCTCAGTTGATGGGTCATCTTTTCATTTTGTACATGGTTTCCTTTCCCTTACAGGAGCTTTTTAGTTTGATGTAGTCCCACTTGTTGATGTTTTCTTTTGCTTTGCTTGCTTGAGTAGACATGACATTCAAAGAGATACTGCTAACACCGATGTCAAAGAGAATACTGACTATTTTTCCTCTGGGAGTTTTATGGTTTCTGGTCTCTGCTCAAGTCTTTAATTCAATCTGAGCTAATCTCTATGTATGACATAAGATAATGGACAGCTAATCTTTGCGAAAGGAGCCATAATAATATGATAGAGAGAGGAAAGTCTCTTCAAAAAATGGTGTTGGGAAAACTAGACAGCCATGTGCAGAAGAATGAAAGCAGACTGTAAATTTTTAAAAAGAAGCTTCTCAGTGAGTAAGAAAGCAGGAAGCATACAGAGAAGGGGGTTGTTTTGCTCCTTTGCAGGTGCAGCATGACCATGGGAGAAATATAGTTTTGGTTAACTATGTTATTGACTTTACCACATGTGTCTGTAATGCTAACCGGATGACCGGCAGAAAAGAGTGTTATATTCTGAGGCAATTTTTACGTTCTTACCCCTCTGTAATGGAATTCCCACTTCCCTATTTTATTTTTTCTCTGAACTCAATCCCATACTTCTCGTCAGCTTCCTTCAGAAGGATTTTATGCCTGTTCTTTCTCAAGTGATTTGGGGGCCCTACATCCTACAGGTCCTCCAGAACATTGATTCCCATCTTGTGTCATCAGTGGAGAAGAGAGCACTTGTCTCCACAGATGCCAGGGAATGGACAGAAGGGCCCTGAGGCAGTGCTTGTCCCTGTCTCAAGCTGTTCCTGAGAGGCAGTCCTGGAGCTTCCTGCTCACACAACCTCCTGGAGGGAGCCTCACTCTACCAGGAGTGGCCAGGTACCTGGGGCCAGACTGTCAATATCTTTAGGAGTGGATAGGCATTTAGGAGCTAAAGATCCCCAGATAAATTCACCCCATTGATCATTTTAGAACATGTAACTGAAAGGCCCTCTACATTTGTATTTCAAACAGAGCATTGGTGCCTTAACCCTTCAGAACTGTGTTCTGCTATGTGATAGGTGTGGTGAAGTACCTTGCAACTTACTTCAAAAGGCACCAAATAAATAAATAAATAAATAAGGATTGAAATAAAGAATAAACAAGGATGGATTGGGTAGGAACAAAAGGATTGATTACAATAAAGAGAGTGTGGGGGCCTAGAATTGGCCAACCCAAGATATGTCTCTTAAGCATGAGGATTATTTGGGGCTGATTGCTTTTAATAAACTGGGACAGGGAAGGAGGCTCTGAGGGGTGGAACTTGCTTGCCCTTTGTTGGGAAACATTTACATTTGTAAGGGAAATCTCCGTCTGTAAAGGTGTCTCCCTCTCTGTAACAGGAAGAAGAAAGGGGATGACCTTCTCTCTAGAAGCTCTTAATCAATGCCAAAGGCAAGGACTTAAATCTGCATAATAATCTTATTCCTGTTTCTGGTAACCTCCTGTAACTGACTCCCCCTACCCCCAACATCCTCCTTTGCCTTTACCTGGATATGATATTTAAGGTGGGGGCTTCAGCCATTTTGGCAAGTTGCTCAGCTTGCCTGACCTCTCCCATGTATACATACTATAAAGCTTTGTTTAATTTTCTCCTGCTATTCTGTCTCATGTGAATTTAATTCATTCTCCAGCCAGACGAACCCAGAGAGGGTAGAGGAAATGTCTTCCTCCCCTACAAGAGTATAGTAAAATGTTCACTGCATAATCTACATAGTAGGTATATTCGGTTTTCATTGAAACAGTCTTTCAACTTGCTCTGTGCCTGAAAGGTTGCGCGATAAATTGTTGATAGTGAGGGGTGGGTAGGGAAGAATTGTATTTTCTTGCTGATAACAGAGGTCAGAAGTATCACTGGCTTAAATAAAACAAGGATTGTTTTCCCTCTGATGTAAAATGAATTCAGAGGGCAGCGTTCCAGAGCTGATCTGCCAGCTCAGAGATGCACCCATGCCCAAGACTACTTCTGTCTTTATTCTCTGCCATCTCAGCATGTGGCTTCCATTCTAAAGTTTGCCTCATAGTCATGAGATGGTCCCTGAACTCCAGCTCCAAGGACCACGTCAAGGCAAAAGAAGGAGGAAGTAGGAAGAATATGGATCTCTCCTGAGAAACATACGCAACAACTCCCACCTACAAATCACTGGTTCAAACTTAGTCCTTGGTCTCTCCCATCTATAAGGGGGATGGGCACATGCAGGATCCCCCCCAAATTGGGTTTGATTCCTAAGTAGAAGCAGGGACTAGATATTGCACAAGCAACAAGCCATGTCTACCATGTAGCTTAACTTCAAACTGTTGGAAGGTAATCAAATTCCATCAGCCAAGTTCACATCAAAGCCTTAGGAGCTTTAATAAGTGACTTGAGATGCAAGTAAAGTGTCTTGGGAAGCCATAGGCCACAGGCAAGACCACTGCGTCCCAAAAATACCTTATAGAAATAGCCTTCACAGCCTCTTCAGAGTCTAGTCTCAGAGAGTAAAGAATCCTGTGGGCAGAGTAGTAACCAATATATGTGAAAACATCACAGACTAGTTGCCCCAAGGAACTCAGGGTGGGTTTGGAAGCATTTAACTGTTTTTTCAAATTGTTTTTCCTCTTTTGTTATGTTAAAGAGATAGAATCACCAAACACCCTGAACCAGACCAAGCCTCACCAGAAAAGCTATGCCTATGACCTTTGCCTTATTTTTAATGCTAAGATCTCTCCAGGAGGAGCCTAGGCCTTATTACCATTCCTGAAGGGTATGTGGAAACTTGTTTTCTAGCTGAGCCTGTGCAAGCAAATACCCACCTCTCTCTTTTGAATATTTGTTCACCATCTGAATTAAATGTCCCTGCTTCTCTTTGTTTGGGGAGCCATGACTCTGGAAATGATTCCTCATGGTCTGCTATTTGCTACAAATATACCTTACTTTGTGAGACAACTACTTCTGGAGGAGAGTCTGATTTAACTTGCCAGGAGGGAACCCCTTTGGTTTCAGTAACAAAAATACAAAAGTAGCATACATAAGGCACAGAGGGTGAAGGAAGCTGCTCAGCAACACTCCAAATAAGGAAATTCTGAAAAATATAAGACACGCCCATCAGTCCCTGGCAGCACTCCCTCTGGAAACCTGAAAATTAGATGATTTTCTCATGAATCTGAGACTTGAGATTCAGAGGTGCTAAAAAGGTGGAGTGAATCTGGTTTTCTGTTTGTTAATCCTTCCATTTGCTCTGTTGTAAAAAATGCCCTGCTCCATGTGCCCACCTACATGTGCACAGATGTTAGCAATTGGCCACAGAAACATTTTAATTAATACACCTCTTCCTCTCTTCACACATTAAAATCTTGTAATTTTTCTGCTTAGTTCTGCTGATAATCTGTTATGGTATAAAAGACATAAAACAGGTATATATAATGAAATACTGATTATACACAAACATGCACATGAATGATTCAAATAGATAAACACAGAGAGACACAAACATTGAGGGGATTACAGCTGGAGTTTTTCTTCTTTCTGCACAATCCAGTACATTTTTAGTTTTCATTCTACTTTCCTCGCTGGTGTCTGCCCAGCAACTGATGAGAAACACCCCTCTGAACCAATCAAAAACGAATTCTTCCAAAGAGGGACTCTGCTACTGTTTGCCACAGTGAGCAGCCTCTCTTTCTCTTCCCTTTCTTCAAGAGGAGCATGTTAACTATAATGCAAAACTATTGATCACCTTCATTCTGTGGGCTGTGATTTTCAGATGGGAATGCCATAGGGTATGTGGGGTAAATTGGTAAAAGCCAGGGCCACAGGCCCTGGAAGGAGAGAGGCTAAAAACCTTAGAGAGAATGCAGGGAAGTCCTCACCCAGAGAAAGGGGGTTGGTGCTGGTGTGTGTGGTGAGCAGATGAGGGGCAGCAGTGGGAGGCAGTGCAAAATGTAGGGACCTGCACTGGGAATTTTGGTGGGAGAGAGACAACCTGAACAAAGAAACTTGCCAACTACACATTCTTAGGAACTTCCTGTGGTCAGAAGGAACAATGGACTCTTAGAATATCTCCTGGTCATCTCTGGGAATGTATTTTAAGAGATTCTAAAATGAGATGTGCCCTAAAGATTTATTTGTAATATAGGAAAATCCTAACCAACCTCCATATACAACATACGTATACATACATAACTGTTGGAGGATGGCTAAACAACACAGTGTCCAATCATGAAGGGATTTCCATAAAGTCATTAGCTCTTTTCATAAAGAGTTTTTATTTATAATTGTTATATATATATATAATATATTATATATATAATAAATATATATAAATGTATACATAATATTATATATATTTTATTTATTATATATATTATATATTATATAGATTGTATATAGATTATATACAATCTATATATAAAATTATAATTTTAACAAAGAGCTTTTATTTATAATTGTAACAAAATTAAATCCACTTTGGATATTTAAATTGTATCTACATTTTGCTATTGTAGATTTTACTTTGATGAACAGCCTTAAACATAAATCATTGTGTTAACACCTGATTTTCCGACTTTAAGAGTAATTCCTACAAGTGGAATTTCTGGGTCAAAGGAAGAAACATTTCCAAGGCATTTGGTATATATATATGGCCAAAATACTTCCAGAAACATCTACATTGTTATGATGTGAAGTATATGATTACCATCATAGATTATTTAAATTTTATTATTTAACATTTTTATCCATTATAAATATGTTTGTAATTAGGACCAAAAACAATAAATATCCCCCAAAATAAAGCATATTACTCACTCTGAGGACAGCAGAGTAATTGTATCTATAATAATAATAATACTATTTTCCTCTCTGTAGCAGCACAGAGAACAGTTTGAAAAGGGGAGGATGTACTCAAAGGCAATATTTTGTCTGAACGTGAGTCCAGGTTTCAGACAAGGGTCTGAAGGAGTGCCAGCTGCACAGACTTCTGCTCCCTTGTACCCCGGCAGGTCCCGGACTTGCAGGTACCATGACTGAGGTCTCGTGCTGGTTTGTTTTGGTGGAGTTGTTATTTTCTGAAAAAGTACTATGTTACAGTCACTATAATTACTTGTTACAGTTATTAATTGTTAAATTATATGGGAAAACTTTTTGAATTTAAAAGCTTCTTCCACAGTATAGTGTCGAAGACAAAAGTATCTTTCACTCAATCTTCAATTCTCAGTGTAGCATGTAACCTTTTAGATCTTTCTTAAGGCAATTATACAAACACGTATATACAAATTTATAACTGTTTGGTTTAAATAGAATCATTAAAATGTGCTTTTTGTTCATTTAATATGTCTCAACTGTCTGGGTTAGTGACTATAACTTAGTCTTAGCTGCTTCATTAAATTACTTCATAGCAATGAGCCATTAACTAAACAGTTTCCTATCACTGACCTTAGAGGTTTCTGATCCCTTTTTTAGTTCTAAATATAATGCTGCACTGTCATCCCTATACATGCTTCTCTCTGGACACGTACAAGGTTTTTGCTGGAACAAATATATGGAAGTGGAATTGCTAGGTCAATTATACACATTCTAAAGTTTATATTTCACATCGCTTCATGAGTTACTGAAGTTTAAACAGGCATTGTCACATGACTGAGATCACACAGCTTGTGAACCATAGAGTCATTACCTAGCTTCCATCCTGTTTTATTCCTACATCTTACACCTAGTGGGTCTGGCACATAGTGTGTGCTCAGTAAATATTTGTTGAGTGAATGAATGAAAAGATGGATGAGACCTGGTTTTACTCCTAGCTCTCCCATTCACTAGCCTTGTGATTCAGAAATGCTGGGTTCAGCCTCTGACTGACTCCAGAGCCTCCATCAAGGAGTCTGCCTGGATTTTAACCAGAGTCTTATGGAGTCCTGATTGGAACTTAGTGATGGCCATGGGCTGAGGCTTGGAGGAGTCCACAGTGTTGCTCCAGAGAAGGGCGCACCCTCAAGTGATTTGTCAGCACCCCGTTCCACCTGACGTCTTCAGGGAAGGAGAGGATACATGATGGGAGAAGACCAGGGAGAAGTGAGAGGCTATGTCCAGAGATCTCAGTCCTGTCTCTGAGTGATCCACCTAGGTCTACTCTCAGGCTCTCCACTATCTAGTGATGCAGCCCAATCTGGGGATATTAGGGTGGAAGCCAAGCTAGAACTCCAACTAAAACCCAGCCTTGACAGCTGGCAAGGGCCCCACACTTTCCTTATCACAAATGTTCACAGTGATTCCACAGACCATGCCTAAAAGATAGTAGAGGTGCTTTTCTGAGCCAAGATACAGTTGGGAGCAGTGGGCAGGGTGTGGGGAGTTACAGAGGCTCGGCCTCTGAGCTGGGAGAACCCCAACACTTTGTAGAGTCATGAGCTTTATTGGGCTGCTGTGAGATCCTAGTTTGACATATTTGCCCCTTCTTTGCAAGTGCCAGCTCTTATATCTCTGCCTCAAAAGATGTTTCTCTAGCAGTGGAAAGACTAAGACCAGGGAGTTTATCCATTGTTGGTGAGCACAGAGGCCGTCAGCCAAGGAACATTGATGAACACCTGGGGAAAGGGAAGACAGGAAATGAATAATTTCCTTCTCAGGGATATTTCTTTTCCAAAGAACTATTGTGAAAAGGGTGTACTGAGGCACAACGAGTGCTAACACTATGACAGGCATATCCAGGACACACTTACTCCCTGAAACCACTTCACAGAAAAATAGGAATAAATACATTAATATAGGCAAGTCCCAGTGGGAGCATATGAAGCTGTGCATGACTCCCTAAGCCAGACCAAAACAGCATGTCAGTCTAACAGCAGACGCTTGTCTTCAAAAGACTCCACCTCCCCATCTGTTGGATGACAACCATTTAATGGAATCATTTTAGCTTATATAAAATTCTAGTGAATATTGATGGGTTAATATATTACCCCTCATCCATTCACTCATTCAAGAAATATTATTGAGAGTCCCATGTGAACTACACACTGTTCTACAGGGTTGTTACACATCAGGAAACAAAATTGATCAATATCCTTTCACGTGGAGCTTCTGTTCCAGCAGGTGGAAGCACAGTAAACACATAATATGTTAGATGATGAAAATTCAATGGGGAAGAAAGAGCAGGCTCAGGGGGATGGGAGCAGTTTGCCATAATCCTATGATCAGAGAAGATCTCATAGAGGAAGCAATTTTAGAGGAAAGCCTTGAAAGAGGTGAGGGAATGAGCCTTATGGATATCTGAGGGAAGAGGGTTCCAAGTAGAGGGAAGAGTGAGAGCCGAGGCCCTCTGTCCTGGTCAGTTCAAGGACCAGCAAGAAGGGTAGTGTGGCTGGAACAGACGAGGACAGTAGGAGAGATGAAGTGAGAGGTCGGGTCTTGGAGGCCCACGTTGACCATTGTGAGGAATTCAGCATCTACTCTGAGTGAAATGGAAGTTACAAAAAGTGCTGAACAGAGGAGAGACATGATGTGACGCAAGGAATGCTCTGGCTGTTGTTTTGAGCACAGACTGTAGGGGACACAAGTGGAATCAGGGGACCCAGAGAGGAGGGTCCTGCATTAATCAGAGTGTGATGGTGGAGGCTAGGACCTATCTGTAGCAGGGGAAGTGTGGGAAAGAGGAAGGATTCTGAACATATTTGGATAGTAGAGCCAAGGATTTCTTGATGGATTAGGGGTAATGTAGGTAAATTCATACCTACATACATAACATTTATGATAAATGTATGTACACTTAACATTACATATTTTCATGGATGATTTTCATGTTGAGCTCAAAAGTTAAGAGATTCCCAAGCAGACATTTTGGCAGAGGAGGATCTTGAATCACCACACTAGTGACTGTGTGTTTCACCCTGAGTTGACCCTGGGGACGTGGGGGTTTGATGTGGAATTTGTCATCTTCTTCCAGGTCGTAGTTTCTGCCTGACTCTTTTTGCTGTCTCTCTGCAGCACAGATGAAAATGGCAAGTTCCCTACACGTCCCTCTGCTCGACCTCCTTGTCTGCGTCATCTTGGTCCAGCTGCTTACCCCTTGCTCAGGTAGGGACCATTCTGCATTTATCTAACTGAATCATACAATTACCTGTTATTGTCCAGTTAGAATCTGTGATAACTTCTTATACCTGGAAGTCCTGGAAGTCCCGTCCCAAACTGAAGGTACACACGCCATTCAGACAAATTGTACTTCTAATAGGATCATGTACCTCTCTAGGATTTTTGTACCTCACCCTCCCTGCATGAGATCCTTTCCTTACCCTCATGCCCTAACTCCCTCTGATGGAGCTTCTCCTTTTACTGACCAGCTCAGTTTGCTGTGGTTGGACCCTCTGGGCCCATCCTGGCCCTCGTGGGTGAATATGCTGATCTGCCCTGTCATCTTTCCCCGAAGATGAGTGCAGAGACCATGGACCTGATGTGGGTGAGATCCAGCCTTAGGAAGGTAGTATACATCTATGCAAATGGGGAGGAAGTAGATGAAGAACAGATGGCAGAGTATTGAGGCAGAACTTCGATTTTAAGAGATGGCATCACTGAAGGGAAGGCCACTCTCCGAATTTACAACATCAGACCCTCTGACACTGGAAACTACCTGTGTTATTTCCAAGATGATGACTTCTATGAAAAAGCCATGGTGGAGCTGAAGGTTGCAGGTGAGCATCCAAGTTTTGTTCTGAGATCTTTCCTCTGTGATTCCGGGGGACAGATGAATATTTCATGTTCCAAATCCACCTCAGAGCACTCCTGGCTGGTCACTAGGATCTGCCTCTACTGCTTTCCCTCTTTGTTTCAGTTAGGCCTTTGGGAGAGACACAGGTTTTCCTCTAGGAATAATCTCTCCTGTACACTATAGTATCAAGTAAAGAACTCCCTCATGCTGGCCACCAGGGTCTAAGAGACGAATTGAAAGATCAGACTTAGGAAGGATAAGAAAATATCTCGTCTGTGACAGCACACAGCTTTTTTGGTTCAGTTGTGTTCCAGACCACTTCTGTGGCCCCTCCATGTGAACACTGCTGTGGGCCTGGGGAGTCGTACCTGCAGGACATCTGTACTGCCAACGTTCTCCAGCCAAAGGCCCCCGGAACACACCAGCAGTTGACCAATTTGTGTTTATTTAATGCTGCAGGGAGAGTGTCTCAGGAAGAGGGTGTTAGAGAAGACTCGGTATAGAATTTGGGCTTGTGTTAGGGGAGTTGGAGGGGGATTTATGGAAGTGGGGCTTTGGTCTGGATTGAAAACCATCAGGAAGGTGAGGTGTGTGATACTATCGGTGGGTGTATTAATGAGTCTTACTAAGGAGGAAGACTAAAGTAAAGCCCAAGCTGTAACTGGTCAAGGAGCAGCAGTCACTCATAGCCAGGATAGGGAAATGTTTGGTCATGATTGTGGTTTGGACAGTGTTCATATTTTTCTCTATGTTCAAACACAATTGTTGAGTTGTCCTGTTTTTGTCTTGACCCATCGTAGTGACAAAGTGCCCCTGTCTGATGCTGATGCTCCATGAAGTTGCTTATATTCAACAGGAGAACACTGAGACCAGGTTGATGTTCAGATATCAAGGGTTGCATTTCTCTTTCTCAAGGCACTCTCTTGCCCTGTGGCTTCTGGCTGGGTTTGGTCAATGAGGAGCCATTGCAGAAGATGGAAGAAGGAAGAGAGGAGAGAGAGGTCTAGGTACTTATCCTCCCAGTTTTCTCCCTGCAGGACCTTTCCAGCTGGCTGCCCTCCCTACATGACTTTATTTTTTTAGGTCTTCAAAATGGCTTCTTTTCCACCTTCCTTTGTGTTTAGAGGTGGGTGGTAACAGCTCCATTGTTCCTGGCCATGGGGTATTGTGCCATCCCATGTAGTTCTCCCCTCACCATGACCACACTTTTGTAAATAGCTCCTTAATGAAACTCCCTTTGAATTATCTAATGTGAGTGTGTCATTTGATTCCTGTTGAGACTCTCATCAATACAGGAGGCTTCTTTGAAAAGAATTTAGGCTTATTTATCCTTCCACAGCACTGGGTTCTGATCTTGATATTGAGATGAAGGGTTATGAGGATGGAGGGATCCATCTGGAGTGCATGTCCACCCTCTGGTATCCCCAACAGGAAATACAGTGGAGAGATGCCAATGGAGAGGACATGCCAGCTCTGGCAGCATCTTTGCATGAAAATAGAGCAGGTCTGTATGCAGTCGCAGCATCTGTGATCCTGAAAGGTAGCTCTGGGGAAAGGGTGACCTGTATCATCAGAAATCCCCTCCACAACCAGGAAAAGACCGCCAGGATTTCCATCGCAGGTCAGTACCCCGCTTAGCCTCAGATACACTGTGCTGAGCTGTGGCCATTGAAAGAAGGAGGATGTGTGATTCTCTGTTGCTGACTTGGGTCTCTGCAGTGAATATAAGGCACAGAGCAGGATCCAGAGCCTTCTTCTTACACTAGGGATGTTTCTTTTCTCCAAAAGCTGTTTATGTCACAAATATTTACTGCGTATTTCCTTTGTGCTGGGAACTGTGACAGGCGATGGGAATTAGGGGAAAAGGGTAAGGATCAGACCGTTAAGCAAAGACAAATGACAAAACGGGCAAAAATATGCACAACTGGTATCTTATGGAAAGAACTAATATCTTTAAAATATAAAGCAACACAATAGAAAAATGAGCAAAGGATATGAATTATTAGTTCACAAGAAAAGGAAATAACACAAGATGATGTCCTATTAACGCAATAAAAGAATGTGTATTAAAACATTTCCACTTGTGAGATTGGCAACAAAACAAAGGAAAACAAAATTGAGGTGGCAGATAACACACTCTTATGGCAGGAATGTGGGGCGACAGTCACTTTTAGATATTTGTTGGGATAATCTGGTATATTTTTGGTACAAATTGGCACAACTTCTATTGGGGGCAATAAATGGAATTTCTCCAAATTACTTAGTAAATATTGATCCAAAATCCCACTTCTGGGAATTTCTCTGACAGATGTACTCGCCTGTATGAAATGACTCATGTAAAAGGCTATTTCTTGTAGCATTAATTACAATAGCAAAAAGTTAGAAACTATGCACGAGTCCATCAATGGGGAACTTCTATGCAACAGAATATTGCACAGCTGGGAAAGAAAACACAGACATTCTCTCTATAATAATATGGCAAGATCTCTATGATGAAGAGAAAAAGCCACCCACAGAGCAGTTTGTATAGAATGCTGTCTTTGGTATAAAAATAAATAATACAAGTATTCACTGTATGTCAGGCTCTTTATAAGCATTAATTTAATCCTTTAACCTTATGAGTGAGGTCCTATTATTACCCCCATGTTATAGATTAGGACACCAGGAACAGAGCAGTTAAGTAATTAGTCCAAGATCACACTGCCAGTTAAATGGAGGAGCCAGGATTTTAATGCAGGCCCTCCAGCCCCAACATTCTTATTCTTAAGCACATATTAAGCTGACTAATGAGAGGCTAATAAATGGGGGGAGGGAGGAGGGACTTGGAAGACTTTTAGACTTTTTCGATATTTGAACCATGTACATTTAACCTATTGAAAAATTAACATAGAAAAAACATGATTCTGATACTCAAGTAACTCCTATTCACATGTGAGAAGCAGACAGATCAAGATAAGTAATAGACTATTTTGTAGTAAGAGTTTATCAACGTCCTCCCCAAAGGTCCCTGAGACTTTTGGAGGACAAAGATCATTTAACATCATGAGATCAACTCTATGATTCCAGCCCTGGGGGTGAGAGGCTAACACTCCATTCCATTGCAGACCCCTTCTTCTGGAGAGCCTGGCCCTGGATCTCCACACTGGAGAGCACCCTCCCAGTCTTGCTGCTGCTTCTCACAGTGGCCTGTTACTTCGTCTTTCAACAGCCTAAGAAGAAAGAGAGAGAGCAAGCAGAAAAGGAGCAGGAATGAAGGGCAAGAGGTATCAAACCAGGGAGAGAACCTGAGGCACTGGCTTAGGGGAGGATGCCCCCCAAGATCTCACCCCATCCCCACCCGAGACTCCCACCCCTGCACTGGGTCATTATAAGTTTTATTTTCCAAAAGTCCTACCCATTCTATCCCCATAACAGTAGTTTTGTTTTGTTTTGTTTTCTGCTTATTTTCCAGAGTATCTCCAGCTTGTGCTACGTAAGTTCAGATTCCCCCAGGGGTCAACTCACGTCTTGGTATCTCTGCATTAAGCTGCTTTATGACTCTTCAGGTTTCTTCCATTGCAAAGTTAAGAGAGATAGACTGCTTGTCATGGCTCATGCCTCAGTGGCTCTGATATTTTCTCTGAATTTGCATCTAAGACTCTCTACTCCGATATTTTCCAGCCCATCTCCTCACCCTTAACTCTTTCCAGGGCTGAGAAATACCCTGGATCCCTTTAGAAGGGAAAGAAATAAGGGTGGATGAACTGGGAGAAACTCTGGGGAGTATTTTCTTTTAGTGGAGAAAAGGGTCTTCAGTCTCTTTCCAGGAGGGGCTTACAGGCTCATCAGCCCATCAAGTCACCAGGGAATATCAAGGGTGCACTTGAAAAGAAAGGAGCAGGAGACGATGTAACCCCCGAGATAAAGCTCCTTCCCTATGCTAGGAAACTCACTAGATGCTTTACATAATCTGTAGGCTGCTGAGAAGAAAACCAAGAGTGAAAATTTTCTAAGAATGAGAAAATCAGAAAAGAAGGAGAGGGAACATTGTCTCTTAAGCAAAGGAGTGGCCACAGTGGCTCAGTTGTCATAGATTTATTACAATTACATTTAAAATACAAAATCTGAAATTTCAACGTTAAGTTCCCCTATTCTTTTCAGAAGTAGGGAGGACATAATACAGCTTGAGATAGATGGATTCTAGTACACATACACATACACATACTCGTGTACACACAGTGACACCTACACCCAGGTATGGGAGTACAGATATATACAATATAGATCTGTCAGGTCTCAGATGGAAAACACTTATGTGCTGCCTGTGGTATCATCAGCATGCAACTGATGTTCTCAGACTTGCTATGAAGGAGGAGAGGGGAGGAGAGAACTGAGCAGGCAGAGGGAGAAGATAGGAAGGGTGGGGGTCAGGGTCAAAAAGAACAATTAATACATGTAAAAAAAGAGAAAGAAAATGAGTCAGCAATGACATGTTTCAGGTGACATCTCTACCTTTCTTCCTTTGTAGGTAGAGAGAAGTCTCAGGACTATGCTGGTGAGTAACCATGATGTTCTCTGATTTTCCTGGCACATGTGTACTAAGCATTTAAACCTTTTCTCTGCTGTGTGACACATTGCCATTCTCAGTAAGAATACTGAAGATCTAACCCAGAGGTTCATTTTCTGTGGGGAATATCACCCCTGCTTTTCTGGAGCCTCAGAAAGGACCTTCCAGATAAAACATCTGGGCATTTTCAGCCACCTCTCACCCTGCTGGCACACATGCCCAAACCGTAGCAAAGCCTGACCATGTCAGCTGCAGCTCCATCATGATGAAGGGAAGGAAGTCCACTGTTTTTGAGATGTCGTATACCTGATTCAGCAGAGCTGTAGATGAAGGAAGCTGCACATTGGAAGAGACTGAAGAAAGAGAAAGAGAAAAGGCTTAGTGAGGAGACTGGGTGGGGGGAAGAACAGAAATAATGCCTTTTCCTTATCTGTGTCTCTTGCCTTTCAGAATGGAAGATGGCCCTCTTCCAACCTGGTGAGTGAATCACTGTATGTTGCCTAGGACAACAACTTGAGGGACCATATTCCTATTTTCTTCTCCGACTTTCAAGATTCTGGGAAGAAAAGTCCTCATGACACGGAGAGTTCCAGGTGTGTGATTTGAGGTCCTGGTCTCAAAGTTGTGTCCATCTCCAGGGCCTTCCTGATGAAAGCTGAGAGAACCAGGGAGGATTGCTCTCCTGGGTCCACAGATCTTCATGGGAAGGAAGAGGCATAAAGGGCAGAGCTGAGGGAGAGGACAGGCAGAGTGAAATAATACTGCAGGGAGAGTGAGGATTTGGAATGACCAAGGAGAGAAGGCAATGAGCAAAGATCTTTGCTTTTCTCAAGCTTTTTATGCCACCTCCTGCTCCTGTGTGTCTTAAAGTAACTTTAATGTTTCTAAAGTTTAGTTTATTCAGTTTTAAATGATGATCATAATCCCTATTATGTGAGGGCTGAGGTAAAAACTAAATGAGGTGATGAATGTGTTTTGTTCAAAAACCAACAAGAAAGAGATGACATGTTCAAACTGGACGGTTGAAACAGGTTTAGAAAAGGAATAATTTACAGAGACGAGAGTGGGGTTAAGGGAAATTAACAAAGGAATGTGAAGTGGTCCAGGGCTCACAATAGTGGGGAGGTGTCACCTCCCCAAGGCTTGAAGGAATAGAGAGAGGGAGCAGTTACTGAAGCCCAAAGGAAGCTGTAGCTCAAGGCCAGGGCTGCCTGAGAGGAGTCATGCCTGTGTTAGAGCATCACCATCTGACCTTGGCAGGGAGGAAGTAGGGGAAATAAATGCTGTGCTCCTCTTTTCCTTCTCCTTCCAATTAGCACCTCCCATTAGCCAAACCCAATGGGTAACCACAGTCAAGAGCACCCAGTGATGTTGTCCATAGAGGCTAGATTCCTGGGGCCCAGAAGAAGATAGAGAAAGGTGGAGAGTGGATCTGGGAGCAAAGAAAGTCCCCAACATGGCCTCTAGCACAGAAAAGGCATGGAGCTATTATATTATCTGGCTCCTTCTCCATGCCCATCCCTGTGCTACATATAAAACTTGTGCTGTCTTTTTCTACCCTAGAGATTAGGATTTTTATCCTTATTTTCCAGATATGGAAATTGAGGCTGAAAAACATTGTATAGCTTGTGTCTATAGAAAGAGAGACTGTAGAAAAGGAAAAGTCACTCAGCCCATGAGTGGTAAAGCAAGGATTGAAATGTAAATCTATATAATTATTAAGCACAGGTGGGTAAAGTCAATTTGTGGAGGGAAGTAAGAAAAAAGATGTAAGGACGTAGCCAGCTTGAGATGTCGAGTTAGGAAGACCCTGACCCTCAGCACTCCTATCCACTGAACACAAGACACCTGGGGCTTTTGTTTGCTATTGTTGAGAGAGTTACATTCAGGGCTGACTGGGGACCCTGGACACTGGACTCAGACCTCCTCAGCCAGACCCAGGTCTTGGAGTCTGAGGCTCTTGGGTCTAGGAGGAGTGACTGACCCCATGGTCTATGCTCAAACTTTCTACAGAGGATGTGATTCTTGATCCGGACACAGCAAACCCCGAACTCCTTGTTTCTGAGGACCAGAGGAGCCTGAAGGTGACAGGTGCACCACAGTGGGTACCAGACAATCCTAAGAGATTTGATTACTTTAACTTTGTGCTTGGATGCAAGAGCTTCACATCAGGGAGACATTTCTGGGAGGTGGAGGTGGAGGACAGGAAACAGTAGTTTCTGGGGGTGTGTAGGGAGAATGTGGAGGGGAAATGTCATGTTTATATAAGCCCCTTGAGTGGATTCTGGACTATGGAGCCGTCTGAAGAGGATGGCCATCATGTTTTCTCTGGCCGTCAGACCAAACTGACACTTGCCAACCCTCCTAAAAAAGTGGGGGTATTCCTGGACTATGAGAGTGGTGAGGTCTCATTCTACAATGCCCTGGATGGATCTCACATCTACACCTTCCCTCACACCACCTTCTCTGGACCTCTGAGGCCTATTTTCGAAGTTCATACTTTGGATCCCACTGCCTTAACCGTTGGCCCAGCACTGACATGAGTGCAGAGTTCCCTGATTACTGAATTATTGTCTGATCTTTCCCTGGAGACCCCAGTGCCCCTGGTCTCTGCTGATAGGAATGGGGACCTTCAGCTTAAAGTAACAGCCTTGCTTTTCCTGCCCAATCTGGAGCTGAGGGCCTCCTCCTTAACAGCAACACATCATGACAATAAAATTCTTACTAAAAGCACACACTGTGTGAAACACTTCACTAATATTAATTCCATTATTCTATATGACAGTTGAGTTTGGTACCAGTTTATTATCTCTTTTCTGTAGACAAGGAAACAAGGATGAAGAAAAGTGAATTAACTTTTTAAAATTGACTCAGCAAGTGAGTGAGAACTGGGATTTGAACAACAATAACTAACATTTATAGATAACTTAAAATGTCCTGGGTGCTGTCTAAATGCTTTAAGTGAATTTCACTCATTTAATCCCTATGATGACTCTGTGAGGTAGTCTCATTTCAAGAATGTGGAAACTGAGACAGGGCCAAGTTGAGTATCTTGTTATTGACAGAGAAAGTTGTGCTGCCAGGAGAGGTTTGACCCCTGCCCCACCCCCACCCCCTTGCCTGTTTTCTTTCCCAGACCCTCTGCCTCTGTGATGAAGGGACCACATGCATCCCCGAGTTTCCCTTCCCAGGGCACCCCAGGGTAAGGATCACTGTAGGTGACCACAGAGGCTGCAATCCACTTGGTTCCTTCAAGATCGGTTGTCAGAGCCTAGGCCAGGTGCTTCAATGGATTGAGTCTGCAGGGTGATGTGGTCCAGAGAATGAATTCACAGGGACTGCATCATACAGGATATGAAGGGACTAGAGGCCAAACTCTTAACTAATAATGAGCACATGTGTACCCACTCTGTCAATGTGATGTGTGTTCATGGAGCCAGAACCAATCTGTCTATGTTGAAGGTCTCTAGGAAGCCTAATTTAGCACCTAAACATTGTCTGTGGAATAAGAATTTGGGAGGAAGAAAGCTATATGAAGTCTAGTGATATTTTTATTACGCTTTAGAAACTGTCTCCAGGAAAGGGATATTTCCACCCCTGATCATTCTCTAATGTTAACAGTTGTTCCTTTCAACTGATGGATGCTTGCGAAAGGTTACTCTTCATTATCATCACCATTATTGTTCACCACTGTATATCCTCTACCCAGCATGTGGTTGTCAAGTTACATTTGTTAAATGAATTTGTTAATAATCTTCACTCTTCAACTGAGCTTCTTCTAGAATTTAATCCCCTACAGTTTATTTCATAAGGTGTTGCAGTTTACCTCATTGCAGTTTTTTCACAAAGTTCGATTGCATTAGTTTTCTATTGCTGCAATAATAAATTACCACAAATTTCAGGACCTAGAACATCATAAATTAATTATCTCACGTTTCTGTAGGTCAGAAGTCCAGTATGAATCACACTGTGCTAAAATCAAGGTGTTTGCAGGCTGTGCTCTTTCTGGAGGCCTTAGAGAAGAATCTGTTTAATTGCTCATACAGATTTTTGGAACAATGCAGTTTCTTGCGCTGAGGCTACCATTCCTTGATGGTTGTCAGCTGAGGACTATCCAGCTTCTAGAAGCTGCTCCCTTCCTTGGTTTATGGCCCTCTTCCTCCATCTTCAAAGCATTAATGGCAGCTTGAGTCCATCTCAATCTTTGAATTTCTTTTGATTCTTCTTCCATTGAATCTCCTTGACTCTTCTGCTTTCTTCCACTTTTAAGAAGTTATGTGGTTAGATTGAGACTACTCAGATAATCCAGGATAATTTTACTGAGAATCCAGGATAATCTCCCTACTTTAAGTCCAAAATCCTAATTCCATCTGTCAGGTTCCTTTTGCCATGTAATGTATCATATTCACAGGTTGCAGAGATGATGGTATGGAATATTTAGCCTACTGCACTTACCATAGTCACAGCCTCGCTCACTCTGAAGGAGAATGAGACCTCCATCCTGGTAGGCCCCATATAGACTAAGGGCCTCCGTGATTGGAGAGTCCTGTGAATCTTTGGAAAATTTATCTGTAGCCCTTTATTCACTTGCTAGACTCAGGTTTATATGTCAGGGTGTACTTCTCCAGAAAAGATAATTCTCACTGTTGGACCCAATGTTTGGTACAATTTCTACCTAATCCCATCTCTTAGTTTGGGTTCTTAAAAAACTGACTCTGAGTCAAGGCCTTGGGTTCATGTGGTCTATTTGGGAAATGTCCCCAGGAAACCCAAGTTTGAAAATAAAATGAAAAAAGCCAACTAAGTGACAAATGGCATTCAGGATACATTAATTTTGGTTATCATGCGGGCAACTGGACAGGATCCCACCCAGGACACTCTGAGAAGCCATTTGAAATTTCGGGATATACCTCAGAATCCTCCTAAAAGGGGTGGAGAATCTTGGCCATTGATCCAGTACTCCCATCCCCCATTGGTTGAAGGTAACCCCTGGGAGTGTTAACTCCCCTGCACTTCCAGTTTGGGCTGTGTATATGCAAAGGAGCAAGCATCATTGGTGTTAGAGAAAGTTCTCAGGTGGAGAAGAAGAAAGGCAAGCACGTGGAGATTTGTTATCTTAAAGTAGAACAAGAGGCTATGGGATTGGGCATCAACAGAATTTGTTTAGAAAGTTCTACTTCTAAGAATATGCTGAATGCCTGTTAAGACCTGTCTGCCCTCCCTCAACTCCCATCCATTTAGCAGTGGTGACTTCCTGTCTTCCAAACGTGTCCACATAATGTGGCCCCACTACCCTCTGACATGGACTGCACCTGCAATGGACATCTGGCCCAGACTACACCAGAGGTCATTTCTTTCACATTTTGATTGAATGGTTCAGTGATATGAAATGAATTATACCTGTTTAGTAGCAGGTATGCATGGGTGCTGTGGGAAGGCATTTTCCATCCACAGTGTTGTCTAAAGAAGCAAAACAAAGGTGACTTACAGATAACTTAGGCTGAAGCTGACATACAGAGAAAATAATTCAAGATGGAGAGAGTTTGAGAGTGGCATCAGCAACATGGCAGAGTAGGTGGTTCTCTTTGTCTCTCCCTCTTCAAAGTACAACTACATGGACATTCATTGATCAATGGAGGATACCCACACAGCACCTCATGATGCCTGAGAGACCCATGCTGCTATACATCAGAAGGTGGATGAACTACCCCCAGGGAGGAGGTGGAGATAGTTGAGAACTCTCCAGCCCTAAGACAGCTCAGTACCCATGAGCAATTGCTCTCCCTGCTGAAGTACTCATAGCCCCAAGGGCAAACATGCACCTTGGTGTGGCTGTTGAAACAAGTGACTGCAACCCTGAGCCCCCCCATTACTAATCTTTGGTCCAGTGGGAAAGCCCACAGTCCCACTACAGCCCCAGGAAGTAACTTGGGTTCAGACCCCATGGGGAGGCCTCACCTACCAAGCTTAAAGGCTAGCGTGACCTAGGAGCAGATGTGGCTCAGCTATGAGTCTGGGTGAACAATCCTCTGGCTGTCATAAACACCCATATTTCCTTAGGCCCAAACGGGAAAGTGAGACCCAATGGGACTGTGGAAGTGGCCGTCAACAACTTTGAGCCCCAGCATGATTGCTGTATGTCCAGTGGGAAAGTCCTCAGTCCCACTGTGGCTCCAAGGAGTGACTCGGGCTCCATCCCAGTGGGAAGGCCACTCCCACCAAGTACAAACACTGGTGCTACCTAGGAACAGATGGCAGCATATCTGTGGCCTGGGGGAAAGTGCCCTTAGCTAATGCAAATGTCCACAGTATCACAGCAGCCCCAAAGGGGCAGTACAACTGGCGGGACTGTGAGAACAGGCAGCTGCATCCCTGAGTTCCTGTGTGATCACTCTATTGACCAGTGGGAGAGTCCAAAATCCCACAACTGCCCAAGGAAGAGGTACTGGCCCAGACCCAGTGGGGAGGCCCCACCCATCAAGCATAATATCTGATATGACCCAAGACCAGATGGCAGCAGAGCTGTGAGTCTGGTGAACAAGCTCCCGTCTGCCTCAGAATCCCATAACACTGCTGCAGTGCCTAAGAGGTGAGCACATTTTCTAGATGGGTCTGTGAAGCACATGGCAGCAACCTGAAGCCCTGTGTGATTATTCCCACAGTTGGTGGGAGACCCCACAGGGCCAATATGATCCCAAGACATGGCCCATGCTTGGAGAGGAACAGCTGAAGGGGATCCTAGTGGGAATACATTACCCGGCTCCTGGCCCTTCTCCCCAGTGGCAGTAAGTGGAAGCTGCAACCAAATTCTATCTCTATGCAGAGGCACGAATACATGCCATGAAGGAGTATGAAAAAATATATTAAATCTTCAGAACAGTAGGAAAATGACAAGTACCCCAAAATCAATCCTGAAGACACAGAAATATATAACCTAAATGATAAAGAATTCAAAATAGTTTTCATTAAAAAACTCAGTGAGTTAAATATAATACAGATAGACAACTCAATGAGTTCAGGAGCTATGTCACAAAAGAGCTTGAAACTATAAAGAAGAACCAGTCAGAAATGTTGAAGTTGGAAAACACAATGGATGAGATAAAGAAAAATCTGGACTCCCTAAACAGTAGGGCTGATAATATGGAGGACAGCATCAACAGTCTGGAGGACAGGAATATAGAAATGCTTCAGATAGAAGAGGAGAGAGAACTAAGACTAAAAAGAAATGAAGAAACTCTCTGAAAAATATCTGACTTAATTAGGAAATGCAACATAAGGATTATAGGTATCCCAGAGGGAAAAGAGAAAGAAAATGGAGCAGAAAGATAGGTCAAAGAAATAATAGCTGAGAACCCCCCAAAACTGGGGAGAGAGCTGGAAATCCATGTTACGGAAGTCAATAGACCTTGAAACTTTATCAATGTAAAAAGATCAACCCCAAGGCATACAGAAGTAAAGCTGGCAAAAGTCAATGACAAAGAAAAAATATTAAGGACAGCAAGGCAGAAGAAAATTACCCACAAAGGAATCCCTATCAGGCTGTCTGTGGATTTCTCAAGCAGAAACCTTACAGGTGAGGAGAGAGTGGAATGATATATTCAACATTCTCAACATTCTCAAAGAAAAACACTTTCAGACAAGAATACTCTATCCAGGGAAAATATCTTTCAAATGTGATGGAGAAATAAAAATTTTCCAAGATAAGAAAAGTTAAGGGAGTTCATTGCCACAAGAACCCACGCCCCCCCTCCCCCCCCCCCCACACACAAGAAATTCTCAGGAAGGCCCCTATAGCTGGAAAAAGAAAAAAAAAAAGGAAAGGTGTTACAGAACCCAGAGCAAGGAGATAAGTAGATAGAGAAAATTAAAAGATTTCAGCTCTCCATTACAACAGGTTAGCAAATGGTTAATTATAAGATTACAGATAAAAGGGAGGAAAACACCAAGAACAAATATAATCTTGTCATTTTATCAACAAACTCACAACACAAGATGAAATAAGGTGTGACAATAACAACTTAGAAGCAGAAGAGGAAAGGGATGGAACCAGTTTAGTCTGAGAAAATAAGAGGCTATCAGAAAATGGAGAATCTCATCTATGAGATTTTTTTTATGCAAACCACATGGTAACCACTAAAAAAATAATTAGAACAGAGATACAAATTATAAATAAGGAGAAAACTAAGGAAACCAGCATAGAACACTACCTAACTGAATTGGTAGTCTGAAATACATGGGACGAGAAACAAAGGAAACACAGGAGAACCAGAAAATGTGTAATAAAATGGCAGCATTAGGCCCTCAGATATCAATAATCACTCTAAATGTAAATGTATTGAATGCTCCAGTCAAAAGACACAGAGTGGTGGGATGGATTAAAAAGCAAGACCCAACAATATGCTGCCTCTAGGAAACACATCTTAGCCCCAAAGACAAACACAGACTCAGGCTGAAGGCATGGAAGATGATACTCCAAGCTAATGGTGAAAAAAACCAAACAGGTGTCACCATGCTTGGCACCAAAAGTAAAGGCAACAAAAACAAAAATAATCAAGTGGGACTAAATCAAATTAAAAACTGCATAGCAGAGGCAACCACCAACAAATTGCAAAAGCAACCTACTGAGTTGGAGTAAATGTTCGTAAATCATATATTTGACAAGGGGCTACTATCCAAAATATATAAATAACTCATACAACTCAGTGGTAAAGAAAAAAAAATCCAACTTAAAAATGGGCAGAGGAACCAAACAGATATTTTTCCAAAGAAGACATACAGGTACTTGAAACAGGTACTTGAAAAGGTGCTCAACATCACTAATGATCAGGGAAATGCAAATCCTAACCACAATAAGATATTGCCTTACACCTAATAGAATGGCTATCATCTAGAGACAGAAAATAACTAGTGTTGGTGAGGATGAGAAAATGGAAGCCTCATGCACTGTTGGTGGGAATGTAAATTGGTGCAACCACTATTGAAGAGTATGGAGGGTCCTCAAAAAATTAAAAATAGAACTACCATATGATTCAATAATTCCACTTCTAGGTATTATCCGAAGAAAACAATAATACTAACATGAAAAGCTATTTGTGCCCAATGTTCATTGCAGCATTATTTACAATAGACAAGATTTGGAAATGACCAAAGCATCCAACGGTAGAAGAATGGATAAAGAAAATGTGGTAAAGAAAATATTTAGTCATAAGAAAGAAGAAAATTTTATTTGTGACAACATAAATGGACCTCATTAAGCTAAATGAAATAAGTTGGACAGAGAAAGAAAAATACTATATGACCTCACCTGTATGTTGAATCTAAAAAAAATCCAAGAACCTGATCTCAGAGATACAGAGTACCAACTGCTAATTGCCAGAGGCAGCGGTTGGGGGTAGGGGTGGGTAAAATGGGTGAAGGAAATCAAAAGGTACAAACTTCCAGTTATTAAATAAATAAGTCATGGGGCTGTAATATACAGCATGGTGACTGTAGTTAATAATACTGCATTGTATACTGGAAACTTGCTAAGAGAGTAGATTTTGAAAGTTCTCATTACAAGAAAAACATTTGTAACTCCATGTGAGTAATGGATGTTAACAAGACTTATTGTGATCATTTCATAATATATGCAAATATTTAGTCATTATGTTGTAGATCTGAAACAAATATAGTATTATATGTAAATTATGTCTTAATTTTAAAAACCCACAAGTTCAAAGGTAAATTTATTTAGAATTTCAAGATGGCAACAGCAGAGCATTAAACCAAGTGTGGGGCCCTTCTGAGTGCAGGGTCCTGCACAACTGCACAAGTGACACCCTGTGAAGTCAGCCCTGCTTCTCTCTCTTTACTACCTCTTGGAACTGCCCCTACTCTCCATCCCTGTGGCCTCTGTCCACATTACTGTAATTTCTCCCCCGGACTGTCACAGTAGTTTTGCTTCTTCCTGTTTCCTTAACTGTCCTTCCTCCATGTTGTCCTGAGAGAGAACTTCATAGAGCACACATGCAGCCTTGGCCTCTCATTCCCTCTTCATTTAAATCCTTCCATAAGAATAAAGTATAAAATGCTAAGCGTGGTGTCCAAGGCTCTCTATGACTTGCCCCCATCTGGTTCTACAGTTTCGTCTTCTCCACACCCTCAACCCTGACACGCAGTCTTTATACAAGCAAACGCCTGACTGATGGGTAGTGTTGCCAGATTTATCAAATAAAAATACAAGATACAAATTTATATTTGTCCCATGAAATATTTAAACATTCTTAAAAAAAATTATTTCTTGTTTATCTGAAAATCAAATTTTAACTTGGATATTATCTATATTAGTCACTCTCTCTCTATTTTTTCCAAGTCACACCTCAGAGGCCACCCCACCTGGAAGTCTCCAACAAGTAATAAACACAACTTCGTCGACTCCAGGTGTCTTCCTGGGGGCTTTTGGTTGGAGAACATTGGCAGCACAGATGCTGTCCTATAGGTCAGCCTCCTGGGACCCACAGCAGTCTGCACCTGGAGGGGCCACAGAAGCCATCTGGAACACAACTGAACCAAACAACTGTGTGCCATCACTGAGGAGATGTTTCCTTATCCTTCCTATTAACGACCTTCTGCTTCCCTCCTTAGACCCTGGCGGCCAGCATGACGGAGTTCTTTACTTGATATTATACGTACAGGAGGGGTTCTTCATTAAGGAAAACCTCTGTCTTTCCCAAGGGCCTTAGAGAAGCAAAGTGGGAAGGCAGTGGAGGCAGTTCATAGTGACCAGCTAGGAAGCTCCGAATTTGGGGCATGAACTCTACATCTACCCTCAGGTCCCGGAGAGGAACGAGCTCCAAATGGAACCTGGAAGCTCACTTGCAACCTTCAGCTCCACCATGGCTTTTTAGAGAAACTGTCATCTTGGAAATAACACAAGTAGTTTCCACTGTCAGAGGCTCTGACATCATAAATTCAGAAAGTAGCCTTCCCTTCAGTGATGCCATCTCTTAAAATAGAAGTTCTCCCTCGAAACTCAGCCATCTGTTGGGCTTCTACTTCCTCTCCATTCACATACATGTATATGACATGCTTAAGGCTGGATCTCAACCACAAGAGCTTCATGGACTCTGCACTCTTCTTCCAGGACAGCTGGTAGGGCAGATCAGTGTCTTCACCCACCATGGCCAGGATGGGTCCATGGTGTCCAATCACAGAAAACTGAGCTGGTCCATAAAAGGAGAAGCTCCATCAGAGGAGTGGGCAATGAGGGTAAGGGGGGCAGGGATCTCAGGTAGAGAGGGTGAGGTACAAGAAGCCTAGAGAGGAACATGATCCTAACAGAAGTAAAGTTTGTCTTACTGGCACGTGCACCTTCAGCTTGGGATGGGACTTCTAGATATGAGAACTTGTCAGAGGTCCTGACTGGGCACTAATAGGTAACTGTCTGCTTAGGATACATAAAAGCAGAGTGTTCCCTACCTGTGCAAGGGGTAAACGGGTGGACGAAGATGAGGCAGACAAGTACATCGAGCAGAGGGAAGTCTAGGGAACTTCTCATTTTCTTCTGCAGTATAGAGAGATGCCAGATATATCAGGTAGAAACTTTTACTTGCACCTGGAAGAAGATGTTGAGTTCCACAACAAACCTCCCCCGTACTAATTCAAGGTGAAACATAGTCAGAAGTGTGGTGACTCAAGACTCTTCTTTGCCAAAATATCTGTTTGAGAGTCTCTTAATTTTGAGTTGCAACATGGAAAATCACTCATAAAAATATATGTTAGATGTACATATAGTAACCCTAAGCCATCAGTAAATCCTCAGCTCTACTGTCCAAATATGTTCAAATTCCTTCCACTTTTCCACACTTCCTCTGCTGCAGCCAGGCCCAAGCGTCCACCATCACACTCTGATTAATGTAGGACCCTCCTCTCTGGGTCCCCTGATTCAAGCTGTGCTCCCTACAGTCTATACTCAACACAACAGCCACACTGTTCCTTGAGTCACATCATGTCAGTCTTCTGCTCAGAACCTTCCAGTGGCTCCCATTTCTCTCAGAGTAGATGCTGAAGTTCTCATAATGGCCAACATGGCCCTCCAGGACCTGCACCTCTCACTTCATCTCCCCTACTCTCCTCATCTGCTCCAGCCACACTGCCCTTCTTGCTGGTCTTTGAACAGGCTAGGACAGAGGACCTCAGTCCTTCTACCTGGAACCCTCTTCTCCCAGATATCCACAGGGCTCACTCCATCATCTCCTTCAAGTCTTTCCTCTAAAGTCACTTCCTCCATGAGAACTTCTCTAACCACAGGATTATGACAAACTGCTCCCATCCCCCTGAGCCTGCTCTCTTTTCCCTATTTAATTTTTATCATCTAACATATCATGTGTTTACTGTCTGTCTCCGCCTGCTTGAATGGGATCTCCACAAAACAAGGATACAGGTCTATATTGTTCCCTGATGTGTAACCAGACTGTACAACATGGAACCCTCAGTAAATGTTTGTTGGATGAGGGGTAACATATTACCCCATCAATACTCACTAGCATTACAAATCTGTTTAGATGGTTAGAGTAAGTGGATTTCATCCCACAAGAGGGAGGTGGAGAGTTGTGAAGAAAAGCATCTGCCTCCTTAAAAATGTGGTCTTTGGTCTGCCTTAGACAATAGAGCCTGGCCTCCCGTGCTCCCACTAGGACTTTCTTATATTGATGTATTTATTCTTACTTTTTAATAAAGTGGTTTCAAGGAGTAAGAATGTAAGAGTGTTACAACTCAGTGTACCTCAGTACACTCTTTTCACAATTGTCTTTTGGGGAGGACATCCCTGGGAGCGAAATGATTCATTTCCTGTCTTTCGTTTCCCCAGGTGTTCACAAATGCTTCTTGGTAGATGGCCTCTGTGCTCACCAGCAGTGGATAAGTTCCCTGGTCTTAATCTTTCCACTGCTAGAAGAGTGCCTTTTCCACACAGAAATATAAAAGCTTGTACTTGCAAAGAAAGGGCAAATATGTAGGCTAGAAGCACACAGCAGCCCAACAAAGCTCATGAAGTACTGAAGTTCTCTCAGCTGAGAGACAGGGCCCCTGCAACTCTCCCTCCAAGCCTAGTGTTCTCCACTGTATCTTGGCTCAGAAAAGCACCTCCACCATCTTTTAGGCATGGTCTGTTGCATCACTGTGAACCTTTGTGGTAAGGGAAGTGTGGGGATCTGGCCAGCTGGCAAGGCTTGATTCTAGCTAGAGTTCTAGGTTGGCTTCCATCCTAACCATCCCATAGTTGACTGCATCCCTAGATAGTGGAGAGCCTGAGAGCAGGCCTATATGGATTACTCAGAGACAGGACTGAGATCTCTGGACATAGCTGCCTCCCTTCTCCGTGGTCCTCTCCCATCGTGTACTCGCTCCTTCCCTGAAGATGTCAGGTGAAATGGGGTGCTGACAAATGGCTTGAGGATGCACCCATCTGGGGAGTAACCCTGCGGACTCCTCTAGGCCATCACCATGTTCAAATTATGACTCGCCATACTCTGTTTAAGATCCAGGCCATCTCCCTGGTGGAGGCTCTGGAGTCAGTCAGAGGTTGAACCCACCACTTGCTAGTCACAAGGCCAGTGAAGAAGAGAGCTAGGAGTAAGACCAGGTCTCACTCACCTTTTTATTCGTTCATTCAACAAGTATTTACTGAGCACACACTATGTGTCAGGTCCACTAGGTGTTAGTTGTAGGAACAAAAAGTGAGTGGAAACTAGGTGATGGAACTATGATTCACAAGCTGTGTGACCTTAGCCATGTGACAAAACCTTTCTGAACTGTGATCACTCATGAAAAATGTAAAATATGAACATCATAATGTGAAAAATTGGCCCAGCAATTCCATTTCAGATGTCTGGTCCAACAAAGCACCTGCATGGGTCCAGAGAGAAGCACATATATGGATGACACTGCAGCATTATTTCTAAAAGTGAAAAAGCGATCAACAACCTCTCTGGTCACCCACAAGAGACTGGTTAATTAAATAATTGCTCATCCTTGTGAAGGAATTCAATGTGTCAGTTAAGACTAATTTAAAGTCACTAACTCAGATAATGAAGATATATTAAGTGAACAAAAAGCACATTGCAGAACAATACTAGTGATTCTATTAAAACAAAGGTACGGATTTGTATATACATGGTTAAGTCATTGCCTTAGAAAAGTCTGAAAGTACACATGCAGCACTGAGAATTGGGGATTGAGTGAAAGATACTTTTTTCCTTTGTACTCTATACTTTAAAAGTTATTTGAATATTTTAAATTTTAAAAATTTCATATATAACTTAACAATTAATAATTGTTACAAGTAACTATAGTGACTGCAGCATATTAGTTGTTCAGAAAATACCAACTCCTCCAAAACAAACCGGCATGAAGCCCCCAGTCATATAGTGCCTGCAAGTCTGGGAACTGCCGGGGGACAAGGGGCCAGAAGTCTGTGCAGCTGGCACTCCTCCAGAACCTTGACTGAAACCTGGACACAACCTCAGACAAAATATTACCTTACAGGACATCCTCTCCTCTTCAAACTGTTCTTGATGGTGCTACAGAGAGGGCAATATTATTATTAATATATATATATTTTTTTATTAATGTTATGATAGATTACAACCTTGTGAGATTTCAGTTGTACATTTTTGTTAGTCATGTTGTGGGTACACCACTTCCCCCTCTGTGCCCTCCCCCCACACCCCCTTTTCCCTGGTAACCACCGATCAGATCTCCTTATCAATATACTAAATTCCACCTATGAATGGAGTCATATAGAGTTCGTCTTTCTCTGACTGGCTTATTTCGCTTAACATAATACCCTCGAGGTCCATCCACGTGGTTGTGAATGGGCCAATTTTGTCTTTTTTTATGGCTGAGTAGTATTCCATTGTGTATATATACCACATCTTCTTTATCCACTCATCAGTTTCTGGGCATGTAGGCTGGTTCCACGTCTTGGCTATTGTAAATAATGCTGCGATGAACATAGGGGTGCAACGGACTCTTGAGATTTCTGATATCAGGTTCTTAGGATAGATACCCAGTAATGGGATGGCTGGGTCATAGGGTATTTCTATTTTTAACTTTTTGAGAAATCTCCATACTGTTTTCCATAGTGGCTGTACCAGTTTGCATTCCCACCAACAGTGTATGAGGGTTCCTTTTTCTCCACAACCTCTCCAACATTTGTCACTCTTGGTTTTGGATGTTTTTGCCAATCTAACGGGTGTAAGGTGATATCTTAGTGTAGTTTTGATTTGCATTTCCATGATGATTAGCGATGATGAACATCTTTTCATGTGTCTATTGGCCATATTCATATCTTCTTTTGAGAAATGTCTGTTCATGTCCTCTGCCCATTTTTTGATCGGGTTGTTTGTTTTTTTGTTGTTAAGCAGTGTGAGTTCTTTGTATATTATGGAGATTAACCCTTTGTCGGATAAGTGGCTTGTGAATATTTTTTCCCAATTAGTGAGCTGTTTTTTTGTTTCAATCCTGTCTTCCCTTGCCTTGAAGAAGCTCTTTAGTCTGATGAAGTCCCATTTGTTTATTCTTTCTATTGTTTCCCTCAACTGAGGAGTTACAGTGTCCGAAAAGATTCTTTTGAAACTGATGTCAAAGAGTGTACTGCCTATATTCTCTTCCAAAAGACTTATTGTCTCAGGCCTAATCTTTAGGTCTTTGATCCATTTTGAGTTTATTTTGGTGTGTGGTGAAAGAGACTGGTCAATTTTCAATCTTTTGCATGTGGCTGTCCAGTTTTCCCAGCACCATTTGTTGAAGAGACTTTCTTTTCTCCATTGTAGGCCCTCTGCTCCTTTGTCGAAGATTAGCTGTCCATAGATGTGTGGTTTTATCTCTGGGCTTTCAATTCTGTTCCATTGATCTGTGGACCTGTTTTTGTACTAGTACCATGCTGTTTTGATCACTGTAGCTTTGTAGTATGTTTTGAAATCGGGGACTGTGATTCTGCCGGCTTTGTTTTTCTTGCTCAGGATTGCTTTAGCAATTCGCGGTCTTTTGTTGCCCCATATGAATTTTAGGATTGTTTGCTCAATATCTGTGAAGAATGTTCTTGGGATTCTGATTGGGATAGCATTGAATCTGTATATTGCTTTAGGTAGTATGGACATTTTAACTATGTTTATTCTTCCAATCCATGTGCAAGGAATGTCTTTCCATCTCTTTATGTCATCGTCAATTTCTTTCAAGAAAGTCTTGTAGTTTTCATTGTATAGATCCTTCACTTCCTTGGTTAAGTTTATCCCAAGGTATTTTATTCTTTTCGTTGTGATTGTGAATGGGATTGAGTTCTTGAGTTCTTTTTCTGTTAGTTCATTGTTAGTGTATAGAAATGCTACTGATTTATGCACGTTGATTTTATACCCTGCTACTTTGCTGTAGTTGTTGATTATTTCTAATAGTTTTTTGTGGATTCTTTGGGGTTTTCTATATATAAAATCATGTCATCTGCAAACAACGAGAGTTTTACTTCTTCGTTACCTATTTGGATTCCTTTTATTTCTTTTTCCTGCCGAATTGCTCTGGCCAGCACCTCCAGTACTATGTTGAATAGGAGTGGTGAAAGTGGGCACCCTTGTCTTGTTCCTGTCCTCAGAGGGATGGCTTTCAGTTTTTGTCCATTGAGTATGATGTTGGCTGTGGGTCTATCATATATGGCCTTTATTATGTTGAGGTACTTTCCTTCTATACCCATTTTACTGAGGGTTTTTATCATAAATGGGTGTTGGATCTTGTCGAATGCTTTCTCTGCATCTATTGAGATGATCATGTGGTTTTTGTTTTTCATTTTGTTGATGTAGTGTATCACGTTGATTGACTTGCGGTTGTTGAACCATCCCTGTGTCCCTGCTATAAATCCCACTTGATCATGGTGTATAATCTTTTTGATGTATTGCTGTAATCGGTTTGCCAAAATTTTGTTGAGGATTTTTGCATCTATGTTCATCAGTGATATCGGCCTGTAGTTCTCCTTCTTTGTGTTGTCCTTGTCAGGTTTGGGGATCAGGGTGATGTTGGCTTCATATAATGTGTTAGGGAGTTCTCCATCTTTCTCAATTTTCTGGAACAGTTTGAGGAGAATAGGTATTAAGTCTTCTTTGAATGTTTGGTAGAATTCTCCAGAGAAGCCGTGTGGTCCTGGACTCTTATTTTTGGGGAGGTTTTTGATTACCGTTTCTATTTCCTTACTTGTGATTGGCCTATTCAGATTCTCCATTTATTCCTGATTCAGTTTGGGGAGATTGTAGGAGTCTAGGAATTTGTCCATTTCTTTCAGGTTGTTCAATTTGTTGGCATATAGTTTTTCATAGTATTCTCTTATGATCTCTTGTATTTCATTGGTATCTGTTGTGATTTCTCCTCTGTCATTCCTAATTTTATTAATTTGCGATTTCTCTCTTCTTTTCTTGGTGAGTCTGGCAAGGGGTTTGTCAATTTTGTTAATTCTTTCGAAGAACCAACTCTTTGTTTCATTGATCCTTTCTATTGTCTTTTTTGTTTCAATATCGTTTATTTCTGCTCTTATTTTTATTATTTCCCTCCTTCTACTGACTCTGGGCTTTGTTTGTTCTTCTTTTTCTAGTTCTGTTAGGTGTCATTTGAGGTTGCTTATGTGAGCTTTTTCTTGTTTAGTGAGGTGGGCCTGTATTGCGATGAATTTCCCTCTTAGGACTGCTTTTGCTGCATCCCAAATGTTTTGGTATGTCGTGTTCTCATTTTCATTAGTCTCCAGATAAAATTTGATTTCTTCTTTAATTTCTTCAATGATCCATTGTTTGTTGAGAAGCGTGTTGTTTAGTCTCCACATTTTTGCACCTTTCTCTACTTTTTTCTTGTAGTTGATTTCTAGTTTAATAACATTATGATCAGAAAAGATGCTTGATATTATTTCAACTCTCTTGTATTTATTGATGTTTGCTTTGGTTCCCAAAATATGGTCAATCCTTGAGAATGTTCCATGTGCACTTGAGAAGAATGTGTAACCTGCTGTTTTTGGATGAAGTGTTCTATATATATCTATTAAGTCCATCTGGTCTAATTTTTCATTTAATTCTATTATTTCCTTGTTGATTTTCTGTCTGGATGTTCTGTCCATTGGTGTTAATGGTGTGTTGAGGTCCCCTACTATTATTGTATTGTTGTTGATGTCTTCTTTTAGTTCTATTAAGAGTTGCTTTACAAATTTTGGTGCTCCTGTGTTGGGTGCGTATATATTTATAAGTGTTATGTCTTCTTGGTGGAGAGTCCCTTTTATCATATACTGTCCCTCTTTATCTTTCTTTATCTGTTTTGTTTTGAAATCTACCTTGTCTGATATTAGTATAGTGACACCTGCTTTCTTTTGTTCATTATTAGCTTGGAGTATTGCTCTCCATCCCTTCACTCTGAGTCTGTGTTTGTCTTTGGGGCTGAGGTGCGTTTCCTGGAGGCAGCATATTGTTGGATCTTGTTCTTTGATCCATCCTGCCACTCTGTGTCTTTTGATTGGGGAGTTCAATCCATTTACATTTAGAGTGATTATTGAGATGTGGGGGCCTACCACTACCATTTTGTGTCTTGTTTTCCGCTTTTCTTCAGTTTCCTTTGTTTCTCGTCCCATGGTTTAATCTGTTCTGATGTAGAGCTGCTACTCTCTGTTGTTGTCCTTCTACTTATCTCCTCTGCCCTTGGTTTTGTAGCCCCTTTCCTTTTTTGGATTTTTCAGGAATGAGGCTTTTCCTGAGGATTTCCTGAAGAAGAGGTTTTGTGGCAATGAACTCCCTTAATTTTTGTCTATCTGTGAAAGTTTTTATTTCTCCATCGTATTTGAAGGATATTTTCACTGGGTAGAGAATTCTCGGCTGTAGATTTTTGTCCTTCAGATTTTTGAATATATCATTCCACTCTCTTCTAGCCTGTAAAGTTTCTGCTGAGAAATCTGCTGATAGCCTGATGGGGGTTCCTTTGTAGGTTAGTTTCTTTTGCCTGGCTGTCCTTAGTATTTTCTCCTTGTCGTTGACTTTTGCTAGCTTCACTACTATATGCCGTGGAGTTGGTCTTCTTGCATTGATAAAGTTTGGAGATCTATTGGCTTCTGTCACCTGAAGATCCATCTCCCTCACCAGATTTGGGAAGTTCTCAGCCATTATTTCTTTGAATAGGCTTTCTGCCCCTTTCTCCTTCTCTTCTCCCTCTGGTATACCTATAATCCTTACGTTGCATCTCCTAATTGTGTCTGATAATTCTCGGAGAGTTTCTTCATTTCTTTTTAGTCTTGCTTCTCTCTCCTCCTCTGCCTGCAGCAATTCTATATTGCCATCTTCCAAATTGCTAATTCTTTCCTCCATATTATTGGCCCTACTGTTCAGAGCATCTAGATTTTTCTTAATCTCCTCTATTGTGTTCTTCATTTCCAATATTTCTGTTTGGTTCTTCTTCTTTATCGTATCAAACTCTTTTGTGACGTAGCTCCTGAACTCGTTGAGTTGACAGTCAGAACTCTCTCTTAACTCATTGAGAATTTTAATGATGGCTGTTTTGAAGTCATCATCATTTAGGTTATATATCTCATTTTCTTTGGGATTGTTTTCTGTGTATTTGTTACTTTCTTTCTGTTCTGGAGATTTAATGTATTTTTTCATATTGCTTGATGTTGTTGATTTGTGCCTCCGCATGGAGATAGAGTTTAGTTGCTCCTTTCACTTGTTTCAGCTGCTGCGGTGGGGGAGCAGCTGTTTATACTGCACCAACCAGGAACCCTGTCCGCAGTTGCTAACTGGGCCTGGGCCCCTCCTCTTAGCCACAGTGGCCCTTTGGATTCCCTCCTCTGCTGTGGGGGCCATCACAGGGGGGCTTCAGGCTGCTGGTGCCTACTGTTGCAGCCCACCTAGATGTGCTCTCTCCTTGGGGTCTGCAACGGTGTTATGGGCTTTTCCAGCAGCCAGGGGTGGGATCACTTATATTTGTCACTCCGTTGCTGTCGGCACCCACAAAATCTCACTTGTCCTCTATGGGTCGCAGGAGAGCTATTGGCATCTTCTACAGTCTGTGGTTAGTTCACCTAGCTATGCTGCTTTTGCCCTGGGGTCTTCCAGCCTTGTGGCTGGTGGCTGGGTGCCTTCTACTGGTGCTGTGCAGAGGCTTTCCCTAAGGCTGCTGTGAGCCTGTAGGATTTCTCCCTAGGCTACGAAGCTGGGTCTCTCGAACTCCCCCCAGCCCCAGTCCTCTCCGAGATCTCTGGCTATCCCTAGTCCCACGGGGCGGGCAACGGCAGCTGTGGGTCGCCCCGCCCTCTGGGATTCTCTCCGGGCCTCTCCCGGAGCCGTGAATGCTCGGCGTGGCCCCTCTGCTAATGGCAGAGAGAGAGTTTTGTCTGCTGCCCGGGCAGAACTATTATTAATATATTTAGAGTTGATAATTTCCCCCACTTACCTCTTGACATTCCCATCGGAAAATCATAGCCCACAGAAAGAAGGCAATTGATGGTTCTCCATTATAGTTAACAGTCTACTCTGAAAGAAAGGAAAAAGAAACAAAGGCTACTTACTGTGAGAAACAGGAACAGAGTTCATCTCTGGCAGACTTAGTTTTTTGATTGTCCAACAGCAAGGTTTCTCATCAGTTGCTGGACAGAAACTAGTGGAAAAGGTTAGAATGAAAACTGAAACTGTACTGGATTTTATACAATGAAGAAAGATTACACCCCTGATTCCCACACTGTTTGTGTCTCTGTTTACCTATTTGAATCATTCATGTGTATGATTATGTATAATCAATATTGCATTTTATACACCTGTTTTATGTCATTTATATCATAATAGATTTATCAGCAGAACCAAGTAGAAAAATTACAAGATTTTAATGTGTGAGCAGAGGAAGACATGCATTAATTAAAATGTTTCTGTGGCCATTAGCTAACATCTGTGTGCATGTAGGTGAGCACATGGAGGAGGACATCCTTTACAACAGAACCAAATGGAAGGACAAAGGGAAAGAAAACCAGGTCCACTTCACCTTTTCAGCACCTCTGAATCTCAAGTCTCAGATCCATGACCAAATCATCTAATTTTCAGCTTTCCAGAGGCTGTGCTGACAGTGACTGATGGGCATGTCTTACATTTTCCAGAACACTCTTATTTGGAGTGTGGCTGAGCAGCTTCCTTCACCTTCTGTGCCTTATTTGTGCTACATTTGTATTTTCACATGCATTTGTTTCTACTCTGCTTGTAGGATTCTGTATTCTCTGAGGTTAGACACTGGATAGGCTGTGAATGCTGTTTCTCTAGTGTGTATTTGGGACAAACTTCTCCTACCTGTGGCCTAGGGCCTTCTAAGACACTTTATTTTCACCTCAAGTCCCTGATTAAAGCTCCTAGGGCTTTGACGTGAACTTGACTGATGGAATTTAATTAAATTCTAACAGTTTGAATTTAGGATCTGTGGTACACATGGCTGGTTGCTTGTACAATGTCTATTCCCTGCTTATTTTTAGTAATTAAATCCCATTCTGGGGTGTGGGGGGCTACAATGTGTCCTTTGTAGATAGGAGAGACCAAGGGACTAAGACTGAACCAATGATTTGTAGGTGGAAGTTGTTGGGTTGTGTTTCTCAAGGGAGGTCCCTACTCTTCCTACTTCTCCTTCCTTTTGCCTAGAACATGATCTTTGGAGCTTGAGTGCAAAACACATCTCGTGATCTTGAGTCAAGCTTGAGAATAGAAGGAACATGCTGAGATGGCAGAGGATAAAGATAGAAGGAGAATGGGGCATGGATGCTTCTCTGAGCTGCCAGACCAGCTCTGGACTTCTGCCGTCTGAATTGATTTTACATGAGAGGAAAACTAACTCTTGTTCTGGTGAAGCCAGTGGAACTTCTGGTATCAGTTATCAGCAGCAAGATACAGTTCTTCCCTCCTCACCCCTACTATCAACAGTTTATCATGGAACTTTTCTAACATAGAGCAAAGTTAAATGACTTTTCAATGAACACCAAATATACCTAGTATCTAGATTCTACGTAAAATATTTTACTATACTTGCTTTCTTATAATCTATCGCTCTGTTCCTCCACTATTTATCCTTACTTATTTATTTGTTTGATGCCTTTTACAGGAAGTTGCAACATAATACACTTTCCCCTTGGATACTTCAGCACACCTATCATGTACAAGTACACAGTTCTGAAATGCTTGAGGTACCAACGTTTGAAACACAAGTAAATGAGGACTTTTCAGTTACATGTTCTAAAATGATCACTGGGGTATTTCTATCAGGTATCTCTAGCTCCTAAATGCTTATCCACCCCCAATGATGTTGACAGTCTGGCCCAGGTACTTGGCCCCTCCTAGTATGAGTCAGGCTCCCTCCAGGAGGCTGTGTGAGCAGGAGGCTCCAGGACTGCCTCTCAGGAACAGTTTGAGACAGGGACAAGCACTGCCTCAGGGCCCTTCTGTCCATTCCCTGGCATCTGCTGAGAGAAGTGCTCTCTTCTCCACCGATGCCACAAGAAGGGATAGATGTTCTGGAGGACCTGTAGGATGTACGGCCCACAAATCACTTGAAAAAGACCTGGCATAAAATCACGTGTGAAGGAAGCTGAGGAGAGGCCTGGGGTTGAATTCATAGAGAAAATAAAATAGGAGAATGGGCATTCCATTACAGATGGCTGAGAAAGTAAAAATTGTCTCAGAATGTGACAATCTGCCTTGCCGGTCATCAGGCTGGGAAAGCAGACAGACACATTTGATAAAGCCAACTACACAGTTAAGAGAAATAATATTTCTCCCAAGGTCATCATGCAGGGTCAGAGTGACAAAACAACCTCCTTCTCTGAGTGTTTCCTGCTTTTTTACTCACTGAGTCAGTTTCTCAAAAGCTTTGCTGCTGGAAATCATATCAGTAAAAGTGAACCATTCCATTCTTGTCTGAAGGATCCAACTTACTTTGACAAGGAAAAGCAGCCTTGATTCCAACCCAGAGGATAAACTTCAGATAAGAGTTTCTGGGCACATTTTGTTGTCTTCTAACTTTATAGTTTCCAAGGAAATAGGGCCCAAGCTCAACATCTCATTCAGATCTTTACAGGAATTCCTGGGAGAGAAACGTATGTGAAATTGGGCAAGAAAAAATTAATTCAACAAATTTTTACTGAGAACCTACCATCTAGTAGGTATCAGGCACTGAACTTAAAATTGGTGGATGGGAGGCATAATGAAATAGTTAAACCATAGACTATTAAGCCAGGTTTCCTGGGTGAGCTTTACTAGCTGTGTGACATTGGGCCAGTTAGTTGGCCTCTCTGTGCATTAGTTTTCCTATCTGTAAAATAAGGATAATAGCATCTGCTTTTTTGGGTTGCTGATGTGAGGATAAAATGAGATACTTTAAGTAATTTTCTTACAACAGTGCCTCAAACTGAATACGCCATAAAAGAGTATGTTAAGTAAAAAGTAGATTTAGTCTTCCTTCTCAGAGTTGATAGGTTAGTTTTCCCTGGAGGAGAGTGAGATGCTGGGATTGATGCCGAAGGAATGAAAAACTGAAGGGTGGGCTTCTACTGTTAACTTCAGGAGATGATCCTGATAGATACCAAAATGTGTGCAGAGATATCTTTCCTGTAGGAAGTAGATACATGTGTACATATATTAATAACAATTCCAGTCCCTTTTGTACAGCAATTACACTTTCAGCAATTGATGTTTAATGACAAATGCCATTTGGAAATTTCTTCTGTGGACGTGCCCAGAGGTAAGAAAAACAATTTACATACAAAGATGTTTCCAGTAGCATTACTTGTAATAAAAAAGAAAGAAAGCTATCTTGATTATGAATAATATAAGATTAGTATTTAAGGTTTAGTGTTGTAAAAGAAGCATGTCATGGGACAATATATAGAGTAAGGTCCAATTTTCATTAGAAAAAACTGTGTGTATGTGTATTAGTACACACAGAAAAAAGTTAAAGAATATTCACTTAACTGATAATGAAGTGAAATGTTTTAAAGGTAGGAAGCTATTCAAGGAAAGAAGCAGTAAAAAAATTCACAAACAAGAATGGAAATCTTGAAAAATCTGGGGTAAAAAGTGTCATTGAAAGGGTCATTGAAACTGCTTGAGAAGGAATGACTGGATTCTCAGAGGTGGTGTGATGTGGCATTAGATGAAAGAATGTTGAATGTAGCATCAAGTCCCAGACTAGCAGGTGACCTGGAGAAGTGACCTTTTTCTGTGCACTTTATTTAGTATCTCCAAGGGTTGCATGTGGGTCAAAATGAAATAAAGTGCTTGAATGAAAAGACTGAAAACAGCAAAGCCCCTTCCAGATCCAGCTTCCTGCTGTGGTTCTGTTGTGCAGGCATTCAAGACAACCACTGCTGGTGCGCACTGGCCTTTCCTTCCTTTTCTTCTCTTTATGAGGATCCAGGAGATCAAGGTCAGAGACCACTCTCCAGGCCACTAGTCTTTAGTCTTTCCATCGGTATTTCTTGTCTCTTGAGGTTCCTTTTTCAGTTTCCAACTGGAATGGTAACACCAGACAGACACTCTTAACGAGACTCTGTAGGTTTGCATCTTTCTTTCTCAGGCCTGGAGCATTATACACTAATCCCAGCCTTTTCCCAGTCCTGTGCAGGAATGAGAAAGAAATGGCTGCAGCTCTGAGAGCAGAGGTCAGAGGGGCTCCCCTTCAACCACTGGCTCTGGTCCAGCTCTGGGATAGTTGTCCCTAGAAGTGGATCCTCAACTCCAGTGCCCAGTTCTCCCTGGAGGTTCAACTGAGAGAAAGTCTGGGGACTGATGGCCTCAGGGACAGATGGTCAGAGGGATTGGGTGATAGAACCAGAGGCAGAAGAAAGGGCAGAGGGGGCCAGAGAAAGACACTGGAGGAAAGAGTAGATGTGGGACCATCAGCCACACTATAGAAGGAGACATCCCCAACCTCATAGTCCAAGAAGAACCCCCACTTGCTGAGGGACTCTCTCAGAGAAGGAGGGTCTGAGGGAAGATGAGGACCTGAGACTTATCAGCACACAGTTCCAAGGCCTAAAATCCATTTTGAAGTGACTCTGATTCCCCATGTCCTTCCCGTCTTTTCCTCACAAACTCCAAGCTCCCGGTAAGTCCTGTCACCCACTTCTACCTCCAGTAATGTCTCCCTAAAGAGAAGGACTCATTGCCCAGCACACAAAGGCCAAGGAGAAATCTTCCAGGTTTTGTGGAGATCCTGCTTTGTATTTTTCCCACCTCATACTTCAGCAATCTTCAGACAGAAAGAGGTCAAAGCAGGCAGTGTCAGGATCCAGAGACACATTAGCTACAGAAAGAGGGAGAGACAAGAGAGAGCCATGTCAGCACTGGTATCCTAGGGCCCTCAGTGACAGGGAAAGCATAGAAAAAAGAAGTTGACCCTAAGCCATGAAGTCCCCTTCCTTCTCCTCAAAAGGAAGTGATAAACATCTCCCCAAATGTCTTCAAGAACAGGTTTCAAAGAATCACTGGGAGAGCTCAGAAACTTTTGCAAGGAGAAGATAATCCAGACTCGTGAAATCTGGAGGTCCCAGGTCGCTGGGAGCAGGGCTGTCTACTCAGCAATCTCCCCTTCCCACCTCCTCCTCTCCATTCTCACGGCGTTTTGTTCAAATCCCTCATGTGTCACTGCACGGTTATTATTTGTTTCATATTTTCTCCTCTACTAGACTAGGGCCTGAGAAAGTAGAGAGTGCGTGTGTTCATCACTGCATTCTCACTGTCTAGCACTGTCAGTCCCTGGCTCCCAAGTGGTGCTTGATAATGTTTGTAGAGTGAAGGAATGCGGAAGGTCCTGTGGAGAGCCTGCAGCCATCCCTCTCTGACAACCTGAAGCCCCAGGGGATTGGTCAGAGGGCTACTTGACCAGGGCTTTATGGCAAACTGTTTAGGATCCCTGATCTAATCAAATTCATCATTAACAGACTTTTCCAGAACCTCATGCTTAGAAGAGTCATATGAGAGAAACTGTTATGTGTTCACAAAATGCTGGTTCCTTTTCCTCCTGGGGACACAGCTGGATGACATTTCCCAGCCTCCCTTGGGTACCCAGGAGAAGAGCTGGCCCCTTCCAGGCCTGGCCCATGAGAAATTTTCTGCATAGTCTTTCTACCCTTTTTTCCCCATCTTCTGATGGGGCTGAATGAAGAGGAGAGTAAGGCCCTAGAAAATCTGTGTGGAGCAGAGCCCTCACCTCCCCATATGGTCTGTCCTGAACTCTGAGGAGATGGAGAAATACTCTTTATTATGTTTACCTACTGAGATGTTGGGGTTGATTGTTACAACAGTTAGTTTATCGTGACCAAGAGAAGCCAGTTCCATTTATAGGCTGTTTCTGTGGACAGTTTTCCTATGTGCCAGATACTGAGGACCTACAGATGGTAACACACAGTCCCTTCCCTGTCAAGGAACTCAATCGTGAGACAAACAAAGAAGCAAATAATATCACTTCAAAGAGTAAGTCTATAAAATACTGTCAGATCTTTCTTCTAAAATCTCTCAAATCTATGTTTAGTTCTGTATTTTATTTATTTCAGAGAATTCTTGATAACTGATTCCTTTCCTCTTAGGTACACTTATGTGTGTCTGTTTCCAAAGCTCAAACTATCTCTTTGGCAGTTCATCTGGAGCCCATGCCACAGAGTCAAGCCCTGCCTTACCGGATCAGGGCTTCCCTGCCAGACCTAGCAGTAAACCCAGCCTAACTCGCACTATGTCTCTGATTCTTTATTTGTTTTTCATGAAAGTTCAGCACTCACTTTCATTTTGTCAAATCTAATCATCAATTGTCAGTTCCTACGTTATTCACAATCACAACCACGTTGGACATAAACATTTCCTCCCTCTTGATATATCTTTTTTCCTCAGATTCTGGGACACATACCCTCCTGAGAATTTTCTTCTTATTCACTAGTTACTTTTCTCAGTCTCCTTTGCTGGATCTTCCTTTCCTCAATCTCTGAAAGTTGGAGGGGCCTGGAGCTCAGTACTTTGGACTTCTGTTCTTTTCTCTCTGAAAACTCTCCCTAAGGAATCTCATCCAATCCCCGGATTGTAAATTCTACATGTGCACACATCACTCTCAAGTTTCCAGCTCCAGCATCTTATAGACACTCCAGATGGATATATCCAATTATCTACTGGACTCCAGTCTAAAAAAGAACTTTTAATTTCCTCCTAGAAATTCCCTATCATTCCACCCAGGTGCTTGGGCCCAAAACCCAAGAAGGACCTACCAATTGGACCTATCACTAAGTTTTTTTCAACAATTCCCTCAAACATATTCCAAATCCAACAACTACTTTTCATTATCTTCATCAAAGCCACCATGATGTCTTACCTGGATTCCTGCTGTAGCATCCTAACTGGCTTCCTTGCTTCCCATGTTGCCTCTCTATAGTCTATTCTCAACACAGCAGCAGCTAAAGCAATCTTAAAAAACACAAATCAGATGATGTCACTCCCTAGCTCAGAAGTTCACAATGGTTTCCCATCACACTTAAAATAAATCCAAAGACATCACCATGGTCTAGAACACTTTCCATGATGTGGCCTCAGCTTATGTCTTGCACAACATCTCCTGTCATCTCTAGGCCTGCTCACAGTGCCCCTTCAAGGCACATGGGCCTCCTTTCAGTTCCTCAAACACCCTGGATATTTCCCACCTTGGGATCTTTGTATCTAATGCACACTCTGCCTGGAACAGCGAAAGCCCTAGGTCTTAACATTTTGATTTCTCCCCATTTATTGTGTCCTGTCTTAATTGTCATCTCCTGAGAAGGACCCTCCCAGACCTCTATCCTGTATTAAGTCTTCCCCCTTCATTCTCTAGTCCTGCATATGGTTAGTTTTCTTTGTGGCCCAGCATATGAAAAGGACTTAGTAAATATATATTGCATAAATGAGGCCATAATGAGAGAAAAACAATACATTACAAAGGATTATCTGAAGCAGAGAATTGCAGGTAGAGTAGAAGATGGAGTTGAGAGTTAGATATAAGAAAGAACTGACAGGGTTGGGTAGCCAACTAGAGTGGGATGATAAGGAAAGAGGAATCCTGGATGACTCAAATTCTTGTTTGGGTGGTTGAATAGATCATAGTGCCATTAATATAAATACCAGAGAAGGATAAAGAGTATATTGGATGGGTTGAGAGAATATTAAATTTAACTTATTCTGAGGGGACATGAGACAATCCATTTAGACAAATTTTAGAGGGCTGGTGGAAGTGGAGCTTGGGAAAGAAATTGAGATATGAATATATGAGTACTCCAAATGTAGGTTTCTCAAGGAACATATATAGAGGGACTCAGGAACCCCTAAGTCATACCCACACTTAGGAAGTAGACAAGGAAGAAGAGCTGGCATCTCTTGAGTCAGAATTAATCAGCTGTGTGACCTTGAACAAGTTACTTGAAATTGCTGGGCCTTCGTCATGTTAATGATAAGAGATCATAATAGGTCTATTCCAACTCTACACCATATGAGCAGGGGAGTGTGTGAACCAGTGAAATTGGAACAGATAAATCCAGATGGTGTAGGAGTGAGAATGGCCTCAAGGGAAAGAATCATGTTAAAGACACCTAGCAAACAAGACAGATGAAGTCTTATATTAAAATCAAAAATTCCGATTTACTCACCATCTATTATCTAGGCTTTTCTCCATCCTGAAGTAGAACAAAGAAATCTCATAAGATAATGCACTTAAGAGCATCCTAAGTTGTTCACAAGGAAAAGGATGCACAGAACTTACTGAGCTCTCTTTGGAGTTTCTCTGCAAAAGGACAAGAAGTTAATCAGTACTGTCCAAAGCAGAGGAGCCAGATCTACTGAGCAAAGAGGCCTCTGGGAAACCCCTTCCTGGGCTGTGTGTGCAGTGAGTTCTGGGAGCTGTCCCAGAACCAGGAACACTGGGGCACAGTCAGGGTCATAGGTGTGGAAAGAAATGGAGCAGGGTTGGTGGTATTGAATGAGGAAGGACTGCATTAAAAAACCTCAATTAAAACATCCCCTGATCCTCTTCATCTTTGTCCTCTCTGTTTCCTTCTGTCCAACCCCCTGTTCCACAGTCTTCTTTGGACCTCACTGCCTAGGTCTGCTTATTGCTTGACCTTTGGTCTGGCATTCGCATTCTTTCTCCAGCAATGTTTCCTGATGAAACTCAGCCCACCCACCAGAAGTCCCAGAAGAAGCAAGAGTGAAGTGAGATGCTGCCCAAGGAAAGTCCTTCAAGAAGAGTATGCCTGAGCCAGAATTGCTGAGTATTATTGCTGCAGAGAAAATTAGGAAAGAGCCAAAGACAGTGGGGTACTGAGGCACAGAGATGCCTCAAGGACTCTCTAAGATTCCTGGCCCAGCCCAATGACAGGGAAGGGCCTGGCTGGGAGAGTGACTCCAGTCTTGCTCCATTCTCTCTCACTGGGTGTCTTGGAAACCAAGAAACCTTGAGGGTCATTGTGAAAAAACAACAACAAAAAAGCCCCAGGGACTGAAATTGGGTGGCATAAATCATCCCTGAAATATAGAACTGAAACTGAGATCTGGAAGAATGGGTGGAAATTGTTCCCTTTTCCTCAAATCATGGAAGAGAAGACTTCCACTGAGAATTACCTTGACCCCTAACACATTTCACTTCTTTGGCTAAGATGTTTTAATGGACTTGCCCAAGATCAGAGATAATTGGTTTTCTGATTTCTAGCCTAGAGATCTTTCCCTGGCCCCAAGGTGCTCCTGCTTAACTCTGAGTGTCAGATCTGGAGTTTCCTAGGGAGAAAGAGTCCCTGGTCCCAGGAATGCGAAGACCTGAACTGGCAGTTTTGCTTTGCATTCAAGCAGATGGGCTTCCTCTCCAAAGTACCATTCCATGCGTAGAAGACGAGGGCATCTCCTGGATGGGGCAAAGGTTGGGGTAGATGATGGGCCAGGGGACCCCTGGGCACAGGAAAAGAATGCACCAAAATGAACTGGAGAGGCAGGGTCTAAAGAGGAGGAGGAGGAGAAGGTGGAAGGCTGGGTTGCAGTCCCACTTCTGGGTGCAACTTCTTGCTGTAGGCAGCACTCCTTAAGCTCTGTCATTAGTGTTCTTCCAAACTGCATCCAGTCTCAACTCTTCCTCTTCTCCTCTATCCCCTCCTCCACCTTCTTGGTTGCAACCAAAGCTTTGAAGTGAGAACCACCATTCCCTAAATTTCTTCTGCAACTATAACAGCTGCCACCCCAACAACAGGATGAACATTCCCACAATTGGCTGCAGAATGTTCTTCCTGGAACAGTGCATGTCTCTAGGATATTCTCATTCAGACGAGCTGCTACTGTGGGTCTGTGAATGCTAAGACTCTGGGATCCTTGTTGGTCTTCCAGTCCAATCCCTGCCCCCTGGACTTACATAAACAAAGAAAACACTCAGATCCTGGGTGGCTTTGGATAAATACCTAGAAGTAGAATTGCTGAATTATATGGTAGCTCTATTTTTACTTTTTACTTTTTGAGGCACCTCCATACTGTTTTCCATAGTGGCTGCACTAATTTACATTCTCACCAACAACACACAAGGGTTCCCTTTTCTACACATCCTCTCCAACACTTGTTATTCTTTGTCTTCCTGATGATAGCCATTCTAACAGGTGTGAGACGATATTTCATTGTGGTTTTGATTTGCATTTCCCTGATGATTAGTGATGCAGAGCACCTTTTCACATACCTGTTGGCCATCTGTATGTCTTCCTTGGGAAAAATGTCTATTTGTTTCATCTGTCCATTTTTGTTACTAGTGAGGTTTATGAGTTCTTTATATATTTTAGACAGTAACCCCTTGTCAAACACATGATTTAAAAACATTTTTTCCCACTCAGTAGGTTGCCTTTTCATTTTGTTGGTGGTTTTGTTTGCTGTGTAGTTTTTTACTTCGATGTAGTGCCACTTGATTATTTTTACTGTTGTTGTTTTTGCTTTGGTGTCAAGTCCAAAAAATCATCCCAAGACAGATGTCAAGTAGCTTGCTGCCTATGTTTTCTTCTAGGAGTTTCATGGTTTCACATCTTACATTCTAGTCTTTAATTCATTTTGAATTAATTTCTGTGTATGGTGTAAGACAGTGGTCCAGTTCATTCTTTTGCATGTGGCTATTCAGTAAATTTGTTCTTAAGTGAAATACAATGGACCAACAGAGCATGTTCATGAGGAAAGGATGCATGTACCATATGTGTCTCCACCATTCCTTGCCACTCCATTGACATATAGCATTTGTGATGCTCTATGGGCACAGATTTCCAGTGGACCCATATGCATAGGAGTTCAGTGAAACTCAGAGTGAGTACAAGGTAAATAAGTTATATCTCAGCTGAATAAGTAGGGGTGCTGACAGCCCCTAGAGGTCATTCTTCCCCTTTGAAACAAACCTTGCTTCAAATGCAAAAGGAATTCAGTAGAGTTCTAAGAAATACAATCCTATTATATCATTTCATGTGTTGCTACCTTGTATTTGCCAACCATTGTGCATTTGCAGTTTCATACTCCAGGAAGATGTCCATCCAGTGAAGCTGCTCTGTCAGGGAGAGAAACTATCAGGAGAGGACAGGGCCTGGGACTGATTTCCAAACATCTCCAAGGTCCAGATGCCATTCTGAGGAACCAGTAGGGCCTCCCATTTCCTCTAGACACTATCTTTACAAACCCCCCACAGCCCACACCATCACTTTTTTGACCTCCACCTTCCAGTACCGTCTCCCTGAGGAGAAGCTCCACAGGCCCAAGACACAAGGCCTGCAGTTGAATCTCTCTAGGTTGTCAGGCACTCTCTGCCTGGAGGGGCCCCATCTCATGCTTCTCTGGACCTCTGACAGTAAGAGCTCGGGATGTGTGGGGTCTGGATCAAGGACCACATCAGCTGCAGAGGAAGACTCAGTTAGGCCTGGGGTCTCAGGATAATGTGAGATTCCTGGTCCCAGAGACATCTCAGAAAGTTGATGGGAAATCTCCCACGTGATGGCCTTTTCCATGAAGGTCCCTTGATACCTGATCCCAGGCAGCTCCCAGACTGAGAATAACTGAGGCTGCACTTCTATCTTGTGAGTGTTGCCTCAGGTAGAGAAAAATTAGGGCTCTAAGAAATGTAGAAAGTTTAGCATATGAGGTGAAAGTAGTGACTCCCACTTTCAACATTCTCAGATCTGCCCTCTTTTCTATTCAAGACATATGATTTCTGGGATTCTCTTGAGTTAGAAAATTTCCCACTTGGCTTAAACCAGCAAAGGCCCTATCCCTCTCCCAAAGAAGCGATTAAGGCCAATTTCTCCCTACACAGGTTCCTGGGGAGTAAAAGATCCCTTCTTTGGTCATCTACGTTCTATCAGCTCAATCAGATGACAACTGATTTAAATGACTAACAAGTATACCCTTCAAAGGATAAGTAAGGACGATAATGTCCCCAAAAGTCAACCTGCAGCCTGAGAGGTGGCAAAAGGTACTGGGAACTATTTCTATCCAGTTTTGCTTTAAGAACAGGAGTCTGAATTCTGCAGTTGTGACCTCTCTGGATAAAGGAAATGCTTCAGACCCTGGCATCTGCTGAATCTCCCATCTGCACTTATTATTACTTAATCAGTCTACATTTCCATTGTGTTAAAATGACTTTCTCCTTTGCCCAAATTGACTTGTCTGCTGACAATTTTGAAATTCAAATGAAAAAGGAGGAAAGGTCCCAGTGCCATAGTAAGTAGTAGAGCTTTGATACTTTGGTTCTTTTGAGCAGAAGGTGACAAATCACAAAGTGCAAAATGCTCATTAGGACCAGGCAAATGGATTCCCTGCTCTCCCACTTGCCCACCTCCCCTTCCCTCACAGGCTACATACAGAGCATCAGTGTTCTCTTGGAACAGGAAAGCATTTCTGGCATCTATCTATGCACCCAAGAGATAGGCTTGAGGGAGCTCATTGTCTTTCCCATATATGGTTCCTCGACTGTGTAGTCTATACTCTCTCCCAGGTTATAAAGCTAAGTGAGTTTTGTCTTCTTTCAAATTAATGCAGGCTCCACAGAGCAACAACTACTACACTGTAACCTTTGTGGAAGTCCACTATGTCTGGTAGACCTCTGTAATCATGGATTAAATTATTATAAAAGCAAAGCTTTGTGGAAACTAACCTGTAGAGCTGATTGAGAGCTCTGGGGATTCTTTGACAGAATAGCTGGGATCCAGCAATGGGTGAGATACTGACACTGAAACAGCCCACAGCCAGCATTGGGCCCCTTTGGTCGTCTCCTGTAATGCGTCCTGTAGAGAGAAGACTCAGGAACTGAGGGAATGTCAGCGGTGCTCACCAGCATGTAAAAGGGTTCTTCTCCATCCTGCAATGTGACAGACAGAGAGGTGAGCTTCATGAGATGACAGCTAACCAAGCAGAAGACAAATTGTGCCTGGAGTGGTTCAGGAAATGCTAAGGTTATGCAATTCCTCTTGAAGTTGCTCTGAAAAAATAAAAAGAAACAAATGAATCTCCTCAATAGAGGAACTAACAGAATTTGAGTTTGTATTAGATGATGCAGGACTGGCCTTTCCTGTGACCACTAGCATTGGCCCTCCCCCTGTCCAGGGAATTGTCAAGATGCCAGAGATGATAGATGATCAAGTGGCTGGAGATTATCAGTACTGATGGAGGTTTGCTTGTTCAACAAGGTAGTGCTCCATGTAGCCAAGAGAATGGATGCGACACTTGCAGAGTGGAAGCACACAAGCTTTGAGGGATTAGTTCCTAGGACGTGAGAGTCCCAAGCTCTTGCTGCTACCTCTGACCATTTCCTCTCTCTGTTTCCCAGGCTTCCAACTGTCAGAGCTGTGTCCTTTGTGTGACAGTGATCTGTCCTCCTACTCTTTTACCTTTTTGTGATGTTCTTTATCTTTTTCACACATTCTTTCCCCAGTTCCTTATGTGCAGTTTCTTTCTCTTCATTTTCAACCTCTTTTCCCCCTGACAGAATCTTTTTCCCTGTGGATCTTGATAAGACAGATGCTCCCAGTGATGATGAGGAAGAGAGTAGGCATGACGACAACCAGGAACATCATCCAGGGAGATGTGCTGGGAATAAAGGATTATGAAAAGGGAGCCACAAAAGTGCCATTTAAGTGAAAAAAGGGAGACCTGGGATGAGCATTCCCCTCAGGACTCATATCTAAAGAGCTCTCCCAAGTCTCTCATCTAATGGCTTCTCTCTCCAAAACCCCAGATAGAGAAAGAGTCACCGCACAGGGATTGCCAGGGCTGGGGGCCAAGGAGGCAAAAAACCAGAGACAGTTGGAGTCACCATGAGAAGGACCAGGGTGAATAAGAGATATCCAGCTATGCTGAATCACCTCAGCCACCATCCTGGCACAAGGCACCACCCCTTCTTGCCTGGAATATTGCAATACCTCCCTCCCTGCTTCTTCCCACATCCTCTGCAGTCTATCCTCAGCACAGCAGCCTAAGCAAGAGCACGTTATTTCTTTGTTCAAAACACTGTAATATTTCCAACACCCCCCTAGACCCACATGATGCTCCCCTACCATGCACCACACATCCCAATCAGGCCACTGTATAGATTTCTTCTAGAATAATCTTCCAGAGACACATTTATTCACATTTCTCTCAAGAGACTAAAAGTTTCCCCTGCAGGCCTCCAATTCCTTTATGATTCAACTCAAAACTGTGCCATTAACACACTATCAATGGCTCCACTGTTTCCTCCAAGGACTGGGTTGCTCTTGGGGAAGGACAGAAGAGAGGCCTGTGAGAGTCTAAGTGCCTTGTCTGTTTAAAACCTCTATCAAAGGAAAATAAAACCCAGAGGTTCTGGGGAAGTTTGTACCAGAAGTATCCAATGAAGCCAGGCCTCAACCCCTGTGGTAGCTGACCTGAAACAGAGGGAAAGACATGTGGTCTGAGCATGAGGAGGACCCATTGCCCATGAGGTAGCTTAGCAGGAAACCACGTCCGACCTGGGTGTGCCACTTTGGATCATGACAACCTGACGTAATCAATCTCTGTCATGAGAGAAATAAATCTAGAGAGTGTGTTCCTTCCTTTGAGTTATCTCAAGCTGTGGATTCCTTCCAGGTAAGGCCAAGACATCCTGGTTCTTAAAAGGAGAAGAAAACAGAAGACTCAAAGAGATTCAAAGGAAAGGAAAAAGGAAACTATGAGAGATTCAAAGACAGACAGGGACTCAAGCTAACATTGCTGCTTTGAAGATAGAGTAAAAGGGCCACAGGCTAAGGAAGCTGGCAGCCTCTAGAAGCTGGGAATAGCCCTCAGCTGACAGCGAGTAAGGAATGGCAACTTTAGTCCTACAACTGCAAGAAACTGAATTTTGCCAACAATCTGAAGAAGCAAGTAAACAGATTCTTCCTGAGGACCTCCAGAAAGGAACATAGCCTGCAGGCACCTTGATTTTGTCCTGGTGAGATCCATGTTGGACTCTGATCTACAGAAATGTGAGATAATAAACTTATGTCATCTTAGGTCCTGAAATTTGTGGTATTTTATTACGGCAGCAATAGAAAACTAACGATTTTGGGAAAATGTTGCAAAGAAGTAAACTGTGAAATTGTGGTTAATAAACTGTAGGGGCTTAAAATCTAGAAAATCTCAGTGGAAGAGTGAATATTATTAACAAGTTTATTGAACAAATGTAACTTGACAACAAGATTCCAGGTGGAGGGGATATATTTAGTGGTGAACAATAATAGTGATGATAATGAAGAGTATTCTTTCCCTGGTATCCATCAGTTGAAAGGACATCTGTTAACATCAGTGCATGATCAGTGGTGAAAATACCCCTTTCCTGGAGATGGATTCTACATTGTGATAAACTTACACTAAAGTTTATCTAGCTTCCTTCCTCCCAAATTCTTATTCCACAGACAATCTTTAGGTGGTGTTAGGCTCCTGGAGACCTTCAAAGTAGGAGGATTTTTTTCTGTCTCCATGGTCATGCATCACATTAACAGAGCAGGTACACAGGTGACCATTGTTAGTGATGAGTTTGGTCTCCAGTTTCTTCACATCCTGTATGATGCAGACCCTGTGAATTCATTCTCTGGACCACGTCACCCTGCAGACTCAATCTAATGAAGTGTTTGACCTATGGTTATGAAAATCGACCTGGAAGAAACCAAGTGTCCTCCATAGTCACCTACAGTGATCTTTACCCTGAGGTGCCCTGAGCATCAAGACTCAGGGCTGCTTATAGTCCCATGAGGGAAACAGGCCAGGGAAAGAACAACGGGATAGGATAGGGGCTTAAACGCTCCCAGCAGCACAAATTTCTGTGTAAAATACCTAAGTTACTTCACTTGGGCCTGCCTCAGTTTCCACATTCTCAAAATGAAACTACCTCACAGGGTTTTCGTGAGGATTAAATGAGTAAAAGTCACTTAAACCAATTAGCACAACATCCAGGACATTTCAAGTTATCTATACATTTAAGTTATTGTTGTTCAAATTCTAGCTGTGATTCGCTGCTGAATCACCTTGGGAAAGTTAAATCAATTTTCTGCATCCCTGTTTGCTTATCTACAAAAAGGAGACAATAAAGTGGTAACAAACTCAACTGTCAGATAGAATAATGGAATTAATATGAGTGAAGTGCTTCACACAGTGTATGCGTTTAGCAAGTATTTTATTGTTGTGATGTGTTGCTGTTAAGGAGGAGGGCCTCAGCTCCAGGATGGGCAGGGGAAACAAGGATGTTACTTCATCCTTAGGGTCCTTTCCAATCAACAGAGCCCAGGGTCACCAGGTATCCAGGGAAAGCTCAGACACTAGGTCAGTAACAAGAAAACTCTTCATTCAGGTCAGCGCTGGGCAAATGGTCAAGGCAGTGGGATACAATGTTGAAACTCCAAAAACAGGCCACAGAGGCCCAGAGAAGGAGGTTTTTGGGAAGGTGTAGATATGAGATCCATCCACAGCATTGTAGAATGAGACCTCACCATTCTCATAGTCCAGGAAAACTCCCACTTTTTGAGGAGGGTTGGCAATTGTCAGCTTGGTCTCGTAGTAAGTGAGAGCTTGATAGTCTTTTCCATTAGACAGCTCCATAATCCAGAATCCATTTTCCGGTGCTATAGGAATGAAATGTTTCCTCTCCACCTGCTCCATACATACTCCGATATGCCAGTCTTTCCTGTCTCCCACCTCCACCTCCCAGAAATGTCTCCCTGATGTGAAACTCTTGCAGCCAAGCACAGAGTAATGGCTATTAAATCTCTTAGGGTTGTATGGCAGAATCTGTTGTTTATATGCCCTCTGAAGGCTCCTCTGGTCCTCAGAAACAAGGAGGTTGGGGTGTGCTGTGTTCGGATCCAGAATCACATCCACTGCAGAAAGTTTGGGGATGGGTTGTGGGGTCAATCCTTATTCCCAGACCTCGTATATTCAGGCTTCAAGACCTGGGCCTGGCAGAGGAGGGCCGAGTCCAGAGCCTGGTGTCCCCAGCCTGCCTCGAATGTGACCCTCTCAGCAACACCAAAAGAAAGGGCCGGGGGCCTTTTGTTCAGTGGAGTACAGTGTTGAGGGTCAGGATTTGCCTCACTTGAAATCACCAATTGCCTCCTTCCTTCCAACTTTTTCCTGCTTCCCTCCCCAAAATGATTCAGTCCACCTGTGCTTTACAGTCACATGGATTTACATTTCAATCCTTGCTCTGCCACAGCTGAGCTGAACGACTTTTCTTTTTCTACAGTCTCTTTTTCCATAGTCTGAAGCTATATATCTTTGAGCCTTAATTTCCTTATCTGGAAAATGGGGATAAAAGTATAATCTCTGGGTAGAAAAAAACAACATGTGTTTTATACGTAGCCCAGGGCCAGGCGTGGAGGAAGTGCCTGATGTTATAGTAGCTCCACGCCTTTTCTGTGCTAGAGGCCATGTTGGGGGCTTTCTGTGCTCCCAGGTCCATTCTCCTCCTCTCTATGCCCTCTTCAGGGCCCCAGGAATCTATCCTCTATGAACAGCATCATTGGGTTCCCTTGCCTCAGTTACCTGTTGGGTTTGGCCAATGGGAGGTACTAGCTGAAGATTGGAAGGAGAAAGAGAAGAAAGGCAAACATTTATTTCCCCCACTTTCTCCCTGCCAGTGTCAGGTGGTGATGCCCTAACAAAGGCATAACTCCTCTCAGGCAGCCTGTCCTTGAACTACAGCTTCCTCTCCCTATTCCTTCAAACCTATGGGTGGTGACAGATCACCACTGTTGTGAGCCCTGGGGGGCTTCACATTCCGTTGTTGGTTTCCTTTAACCCTAATCCTGCCTTTGTAAAGAGTTCCTTTGCTAAACCTTCTTCAACCACCCAGTTTGAATGTGCCATGTCTTTCTTGCTTGTTTTTTGACCAATACACATTCATTACCTTATTTAGTTTTTATCTCAGCCCTCCCATAATGGAAATTATGATCATCATTTAAAAATTAGGAGACTAAAGTTTGGAAACGTTAAGTAACTTGGAGACACACAGCAGCAGGAGGTGGCATAAGAAGCTTCGGAAATGCAAACAGCTTTGCGCATTCCCTTCTCTCCTTGGTCATTCCACATCCTCACTCTCCCTGCAGTATTAGTTCACTCTGCCTTTCCTTCCCTCAGCTCTATCCTTTACACCTCTTCCTTCCCATGAAGATCTGAAGAAGTCCAAGAGAGCAATTCTTTATGGTTCGCTGGTATCTGAGCAGGAAGGCCCTGGAGATGGGCACAACTTTGAGACCAGGACCTCAAGTCACCTACACAGGACCCTGTCAGTTATAGACTTTTCTTCCCAGAATCTCAAGAGTTGGAGATGAAAAAGGGACTATGTTTCCCCAGGTTGTTCTTCTAGGAAATAAACAGTGATTCACTCACCAGCTCGGAAGAGGGCCATCTTCCATTCTGAAAGGTAGGAGACACACTTAAGGAAAGGGCATTATTTCTGTGCTTCCTCCCACCCATTCTCCTCACTAAGCCTTTTCTCCCTCCCTTTCTTCTGTCTCTTCCGTGGTCCACATCCCTTCATCTATGGCTCTGCTAGTTCAGGCATAAGACCTCTCCAAAATGCTGGACATCTTTCCCTCCATCATGTTGGGACTGCAGGTGACATGGCCAGGCTTTGCTAGGGTGTGGGCACGTGTGCCAGCAGGGTGAGAGATTAGTGAAAATGTCAAGATGCTGTTTCTGGGAAGTCCGTCTGAGGCTCCAGAAAAGCTGGGGTGGTATCTCCTACAGAAAATGAGCCTCTGAGTTAGATCTGATTATTCCTACTGGGAATGCCAGTGGGTCACACAGCAGAGAAAAGGTTTAAATGCTTAGCACACATGTGCCAGGAAATTCAGAGAGCATCAGGATCACTCACCAGCATAGGCCTGAGACATCTCTCCACCTACAATGGAAGAAAGGTAGAGAGGTCATCTGAATTATGCCATTTCTGTATAGTGTCCTTTCTCTTCTTTTGCTCCCACCTAATCTTTCTTTTTGACCCTCGCTGCCAATCTTCCTACCTTCCTCCTCTACCTGTTCAATACTCTCCTCCTCTCTCCTCCTTAATATCAAGTTGAGAACACCAATTGGATGCTGATGATACCTCAGGCACCATGTAAGTGCTTTCCCAGCTGAGACCTCACAGATCTATTTTATATGTAACTATACTTCTATACCCAGGTGTAGGTGTCACTGTGCGTAGCCTGTATGTGTATGTGTACTAGAATCCATATATCTTAAGCTGTATTATTTCTTGCCTACTTCTGAAAAGAGTTAGGCAACTTAATGAGGAAATTTCAACTACTATTTTTTTAAAGCAGTTCTAATGAATCTCTGACAACAAAGTCATTGTGGTCACTCATTTTTTTAAAGACACTTTCTCTCTCTCTGATTTTGTCACTCTTTTAAATCTTACATTCTTTGTTTTCTTCTCAGCAGCCTACAGATTATGTAAAGCAACTAGTGTTGTTCTTAGCATAGGGAAGAGACTTCATCTAGAGAATTCCATCCTCCTCCCCCTCTTTTCCTTTCAAGTGCACCCTGGGCATTCCTGGGTGACTTGCTGAGCTGAAGAGTCTGTGGGCCCTTCCTAGAGAGAGATTGAAGGCTCTTTTCTTCACTAAAAAAATATGACTCCCCTGTGCTTCCTCCCAGTCAGCTATCCCTTCTTTCCCTTGGTAAAGAGATCCAGGACATTTCCCAGCCCTAAGCAGAGTTAGGGGTAAGGTTTAGGGCATGGGAAATATCCCAGGAGAGTATCTTAGATACAAATTGAGAGAAAATGTCATAGTTACTCACGAGCCATGTACCGGATCTTTCTCCACTCTGCCATGAAAGAAATGTGAAAAGTCATTGAGATGCTTAAAGCAGCAACAGGGTGACATATATGAGTCCCTGGGGGAACAGGAACTTACTGAGTTCATACTGGAGCTCCTCTGGAAAATAAGGAGAAAAAAAATTACTGATATAGGGATGGAGTGGGGAGGATCTCTGGAAAATAAACCTTACAAATGACCCAGAGCAAGGGTGGGTGCACCAGGTGGGGAGGGGTGAGGTCCTCGGGGCTACCCTCCCCTAAGTCAGTGCCTTAGTTTCTCTCCCTGGTCTGATACCTCTTGCCTTTCTTTCCAGATCCTTTTCTGCTAATTTTTGCTCTTTATCCTTCTGCTGTCGCCACAGGAAGTAACTCATCCCTGCAAGAATCAGCAGCAAGATAGGCAGGGTTCCTGCAATGGCTGAGATCCAGGGCCAGGTCCTCCAGAAGGGGTCTGCAATAGAATGGAGATTAAGTCTTTTACCCGCAGGGGAGGGATCTCAGATAGGATCTCATGACATTAAGTGATCTCTCTCCTCCTAAAGTCTCATTGAACTTTGGGTAAGGCTTCAGTAAACTCTTACTATAACATAATTCTGTTTCTTGTCTTGAAATGTCCTCTTCTCACATCTGAATATGAGTTACTTGACTATCAGAATCAGATGTTTTTTCTAATTTAATTTTTCAATAGGTTACATTTACATGATTCAAATATCAAAAAATATAACAAATCTTCCAAGTCTCCCATCCACTCCCTCCTCCTTCCCTTCATTTATTAGCCTCTCATTAGTCATGTTAATATGGTGGTTAAGAATAGGAACTTTGGAGCTGGAGGGCCTGCATTCAAATTCTGCCTCTTCCACTTGACTGCCAGTGTGATCCTGTACTAATTACTTCACTGCTCTGTCCTGTTATCCTAATCTGTAACATGGGGCAATAACAGTACCTCATTCATAAGGTTAAAGGATTCAATAAGTGCTTATAAAGAGTCAGACACATAGTGAGTGTTATACAAGTATGCATTACATTTTAAAAACACAAACATATTCTTATTTTTTCTGGTTTACACCAAAGATAGCATTCTACACAAACTGCTCTGCACCTGGCTTTTTCTGTTCATCTTGGAGATCCTGCCATATTAGTACAGAAAGAATGTCTATGTTTTATTTCTCAGCTGGGCAATATTCCATTGCAAAAAATTCCTTATTGAAGGACATTCACATAGTTTCTAACTTTTTGCTATTATAATTAATATTATAAGAAATAACATTTTACATGGGTCATTTGATACAAATGCAAGAATAACTGTGAGATAAATTTCCAGAAGTGGGATTTTGAATCAATAAGTAGATATTTTGGAGAAATACTGTTATATGGTCCCCAACAGAAGTTGTGCCATTTTATGCCAAAAATATATCAAATTTTACCAACAAATGTCTAAAAGTAACTGTCTCCCCACAATCATGTCATCAGAATGTATCTACCCACCTCAGTTTTGTTTTGCTTTGCTTTGTTTTGTTTTTTGCCAATCTCACAGGTGGAAAATGTTTTCATACACGTTCCTCTATTGAGTGAGAGGGGACACCATCTCATGTTATTTCCTTTTCTGTGAACTAATAAATCATATCCTTTGCTCATTTTTCTACTCAGATGTTTTATATTTTAAGGAGATTAGTTCCTTCTCTAAGATATGAGTTGTACATATTTTTTCCCCATTTTCTCATTTGTCTTTGCTTAAGGGTCTGATCTTTACCATTTCTCCCAAATTCCCATAGTTATCACAGTTTCTGGCACACAGAAAATACTCAGCAAGTATTTGTGGCATAAACAGCTTTATGGGGAAACAAAACATCCCTGGAGTAAGAACGAGGCTCTGGATCCCTGCTCTGTGCCTTATATTCACTGCAGAGACCTAAGTCAGCAACAGAGAATCACACATCCTCCTTCTCTCATTAGCCACAGCCCAGCACAGTATACCTGAGTCTAAGCAGGGAACTGACTTGCAATGTAAAGCATGGCAGTCTTTTCCTGACTGGGAAGGGATTTCTGATGATACAAGATACTCCTTCCCCAGAGCTGTCTTTCAGGATCACAGATGGCTGCGGCTGCATACAGGCTGGCTCCACCTGTATCCAAAGGTACTGCCACAGCTGGCTTGTCCTCTCCTTTGGCATCTCTCCACTGTATTTGGGGCTGGGGATACCAGCCAGTGGACATGCAATCCAGATTGATTCTTCCATCCTCATACCCTTCATTTCAAAGAGAATGTAAAAAACCAGTGTTGTAGAAGGATAAATGAACTTGAATTATTTGGAGCCTCCTGTATTGATGAGTCATGACACGAATCAGTGGCACACTCACATTAGAAATTTAAGGGCTGTTTCATTGAGGACCTGTTTACAAAAGCTTGGTCATGATAAAAGGAAAACTACATGGTCAATTCCAGCTGTATTCCTGGATGCCTTTGTTTGGAGAACATTGGCAGCCCAGATGTTTTCCTACAGGTCAGCCTCCCAGGACCCACAGCAGTATGCACCTGGAGGGGCCACAGAAGCTATCTGGAAAGCAACTGAACCCAAACAACTGTGTGCCATTGCTGAGGAGATATTTTCTTATCCTTCCTATCCCCAACCTTCAACTTGACTGCTTAGACCACGGTGTCCAGCATGAGGGAGTGCTTTACTTGATATTATAAGGTACAGGATGGATTCTTCCTGGAGGAAAACCTGTGACTTTCCTAAGGACGTTAGAGAAACAAAGTGGGAAGGCAGTGGAGGTAGATCCTAGTGACCAGCCAGGAAGCTCTGAGGTAGATTCGGACATGAACTCTGCCTCTGCCCACAGATTCCAGGAACCAACGAGCTCAGAACAAAATCTGAAGGCTCACCTGCAACCTTCAGCTCCATCATGGCGTTTTCATCTTGGAAATAACACAGGTAGTTTCCGCTGTCAGAGGTTCTGATGTCATAAATTCGTAGAGTAGCCTTCCCTTCAGTGATGTCATCAGTTAATATTGAAGTTCTCCCACGATACTCTGCCATCTGTATGTCTCTTATTTCCACCCCATATGCATACATGTATACTACCTGCCTAATGTTGGATCTCACCCACATCAGCTCCATGTTCTCCGCACTCATCTTTGGGGACAGATGACAGGGCAGATCAGCATATTCACCCACTAGGGCCAGGATGGGACCAGGGGGTCCAATCACAGCAAACTGAGCTAGTCAGTAAAAGGAGAAGCTCCATCAGAGGCAGTTTAGGCCATGAGGGTAAGGGGGTGAGGGTTCTCAGGAAGGGAGGGTGAGGTACGAATATCCTAGACAGAAACACAATCCTAACAGAAGTACAATTTGTCTTAAAGGCATGGACATCTTCAGTTTGGGATGGGACTTCCAGGTATGAGAAGTTGTCAGAGGTTCTGACCAGGCACTAATAGGTACCTGTCTGCTTAGGATACATAAAGGCAGAATGTTGCCTACCTGAGCAAGGGGTAAACAGCTGGACCAAAATGAGCCAGACAAGGAGATCGAGCAGAGGGAAGTCTCGGGAACTTGCCGTTTTCATCGGTGCTGCAAAGAGATGCCAGAAATAGTTGAACAGAAAGTATGATCTGGACCTGGAAGAAGATGGCAAATTCCACATCAAACCTCCACCTCCCAAGGTCAACTCAGGGAGAAACACACAGTCACTAGTGTGGTGACTCACAAGCACCTTCTGCCAAAATGTCTGCTTGGGAGTCTCTTAAGATTGAGTTCCAACATAGAAAATCATAAATGTATATACGTTAACCCTAATCCACCAGGAAATCCTTAACATTAATGTCCAAATGTCAGAATCTTTCCACTTTCCCACACTTCCCCTGCTACAGCCAGGTCCAATCCTCCACCATCACACTCTGATTAATGCAAGACCCTCCTTTCTGGGTCCCCTGAATCCACCTGTGTCCGCACAGTCTGTGCCCATCACAATGGCCAGAACACTCCTTGAGTCATGTCATGTCACTCCTTCACTCAGCACATTCCAGTGGCTCCATTTCACTCAGAGTAGAGGCTGAAGTCCTCACAATGGTCAAAATGGCCCTCCAGGACCAGCATCTCTCCCTTCATCTCCCCTACTCTCCTCGTCTGCTGTAGCCACTGTGCCCTTCTCGCAGGTCCTTGAACAGGCCAGGACAGAGAAACTCGACTCTGACTCTTCCTCTACCAGCAACCCTCTTCCCCCAGATATCCACAAGGTTAACTCCCTCACCTCCTTCAATTCTTTCCTCTAAAGTCAACTCCTCCATGAAAGCTTCTCTGACCACAGGATTATGGCAAACTGCTCACATCCCCCTGAGCCTTCTCTCTTCTCCCCATTGAATTTTTACCATCTAAAATGTCATGTGTTACTGTCAGTCTCTATCTGCTCAAATAGAGGCTGACCAAACAAGGATATTGGTCTATTTGGCTTCCTGATGTATAAGAAGCTGTTACAACCGTGCATGGTTCACATGGAGCCCTCAGAAAATATTTGTTTAAAGAGTGAATAGATGAGGGGTAACATATTATCCGTCAATACTCGGTAGCATTTGAAATCGGTTTAGATGATCAAATTAACTTGTTGTTACCCAACAGGATGCGAGGTGGAGAGTTGTGAAGACAAGTGTCTTTCTCCATAATAACATGGTCTGAGTTAGAAAGCAGAGCCCGGCCTCTTGTGCTCCCACTGGACTTGCCTATATCAATGTATTTATTCCTATTTTTCAATGAAGTGGTTTCAAGGAGCAAACATATCCTGGATGTGCATGTAAGAGTGTTGCAACTCGGGGTGCCTCTGTGACTCTTTCACAGGTGTTCTTTGAGGGAGCAACACCCCTGGAAAGGAAATTTTTCATTTCCAGTCTTCCCTTTCCCCAGGTTTTCACCAATGCTGGTTGGCAGATGGCCTCTGGGCTCACCAGCAATGGATAAATTCTCTGGTCTTAGTCTTTCCACTGCTAGAAAAGTGCCTTTTCAAGGCAGAGATGTAAGAGCTGGTACTTGCAAACTAGGGGCAAATGTGTCAAGCTAGGAGCACACAGCAGCCCAAAAAAGCTCATGCTTCTACAAAGTACTGAGGTTCTCTCAGCTAAGTGACAGGGCCCTTGCAATTCCTCACTCCCAGCCCAGTGCTCCCAACTGTATCTTGGCTCAGAAAAGCACCTCCACCATCTTTTAGGCATGATCTATGGCATCACTGTGAACCTTCATGATAAGAGAAGTATGGTGCTCTCACCAGCTGGCAAGGCTTGATTCTAGCTGGGTTTCTAGCTTGGCTTCCATCCTAACACCCCACAGTTGGCTGCATCCCTAGATAGTGGAGAAACTGAGAGCAGGCCTATATAGATTACTCAGAGACAGGACTGAGAACTCCACACCTGGCCCACACGGTTCTCACTTCTCTCCTCCCATGATACACCCCCTCCTTCCCTGAAGACCTCAGGTGAAGTGGGGTGCTGACAAATGCCTTGAGGTGGTGTCCATTTGGGGAGACAAACTGCAGACTCCACTCAGCCCCAACCCATGGCCATCACCAAGTTCAAATCCCATCAGACTCTGGTTAAGATCCAGGCAGACTCCCTAATGGAAGCTTTGAAGTCAGTCAGAGGCTGAACCCACCAGTTCTTAATCACAAGACTAGTGAATGGGAGAGCTAGGAATAAGATCAGGTCCCAAAAGTCTTTTCATCCATTCAGTCAACAAATATTTACTGAGCACACACTAAGTGCCAGGCCCACTAGGTGTTGGTTGTAGGGACAAAAAGAGGGTGGAAACTAGGTAACAGCTGTATGATTTACAAGCTGTGTGATTTCAGCAATGTGGAAAACACATACTGGAACTCGAGGCACTGATGAAACAACATGAAATATGAACTTTAGTATGTGCATAATTGACCCAACAATTCCTCTTCCAGATATCTGGGCCAGCAAAGCCCATGCATGGGTCCAGAGAGAAACATGTGTAAGGATGACACTGTAGCATATTTTAGAAGTAAAAAAATGATGAACAACCTAACTGGTCACCTACAGGAGACTAGTTAGTTAAATAATGGCTCAGCCCTGTGAAGGGATTCAATGCGGCAGTTAAGACTAATTTATAGTCACTAACCCAGATAACCCAGGTATGTTAAGTGAACAAAATGCAAGTTGCAGAACAATATTAATTATTTTATTAAAAAATAAAAGCAAAGCTATACATTTTATAAACACGTTTATGAAATTGCATTTTAATAGGTATAAAAGGATACATGCTACACTGAGAATTGGGGGTTGAGTGAAAGATATATCTGTTCTTTGCGTACTATACTTTGAAAATTATTTGAATGTTTTAAATTTGAAATTATTTCATGTATAACTTAGCAATTAATAATTTTTACAAACAATTATAGTCACTGCAACATATTAGCTGTTCAGAAAATACCAACTCCTCCAAAACAAACCAGCATGAGGCCCCACTCATAGTACCTGCAAGTCGAGCAACTGCTGGGGGACAAGGGAGCAGAAGTCTGTGCAGTTGGCACTCATGCAGACCCTTGCCTGAAACCTGGAGGCAACCTAAGATAGAATATTTCCTTTCAGGAGATCCTCTCCTCTTCAAACTGTTCTCCATGTTGCTAAAGAGAGGACAGTTATATTATTATTATAATAGATAATTTCTCTTCTGTCCTCAGAGTAGGGAATATGTTTTCACTTATTTTTAGGGTATTTATTATTTTTTGTTCCTGATTATAGGCAATTTTAAAATGGAGAAAAACATAAAAAAATAAAATTTAAATAACCTTTATTGGCAATCATATACTTCCTTTCATGGGAATGTAAATATTTCTAGAAGTATTTGACCATATATATATATATATATATATACCAAATGCCTTCAAAATATTTGATGCTTTGACCCAGAAATTCCACTTTTAGGAATTAATCTTAAAGAAAAATAATCATGTGTTAACACAAAGACTTATGATTAAGATTTTTCATCATAGTAATCTCAGCAAAATCTGTATAGAATTTAAATATCCAAATTGGATCCACTTTTGTTACAATTATAAACAGAAACTCTTTATTAACACATGATTCCTAATGACTATATGGAAATTGCTTTATGACTGGATCATGTGTTTTTCAGCCATCCTCTAACTGTTGTATATATATATATGTATGATGTATGTGGAGGTTGGTTCTTTTTCTATATTACAAATAATTCTGTAATGAACATGGTTACATATAAATCTCTGAGACACATCTATCTTTAGAATCTCTTATGATACATTCCCAGGGATGACCAAGAGAGATTATAAGAGTCTTTTGCTCGTTTCTGACCACAGTAAGTTCCTAAGAACACGCAGTCAGCAAGTTTCTTCATTCAGGTTTTCTCCCTCCCACCAAATTTCCCAGTGCATCTCCTTACCTTTTGCACTGCCTCCCACCCCCACCCTCCATCCCCTCACTATACACACAAGCGCCAAACCCATTTCTCTGAGTGAGTACGTCCCTGTACCCACTCTCAGCTGTTTAGCCTCTTCTCCTTCTGGGGCCTTTGGCCCTGGCTTTTACCAATTTCCCCCACTTACCCCTTGGCATTTGCATCTGAAAATCACAGCCCACAGAATGAAGGGAATCAATAGTTCTCCATTACAGTTACCAGTCTGCTCTGGAAGAAAAGGAAAATAAAGAAAGGCTGCTCACTGTGAGAAACAGTAACAGAGTCTCTCTTTGGAAGGATTATTTTTTTGATTGGCTCAGAGGGGTGTTTCTTATCAGTAGCTGGACAGAAACCAATGGGGAAGGTTAGAATGAAAATGAAACTGTATTGGATAGCACACAATGAAGAAAGTTCCAGCCTTAATTCCCACACTGTTTGTCTCTCTGTTTACCTGTTTGAATCATTCATGTGTATGTTTGTGTATAATCAGTAATTCATTATATACACCTGTATTATGTCTTTTATAGCATAATGGAGTCAGCAGAACTAAGCAGAAAAATTACAAGATTTTAATGTGTGAAGAGAGGAAGATGTGCATCAATTAAAATGTTTCTGTGGTCATTTGCTAACGTCTGCGTGCATGTAGGTGGGCACATGGAGACAGACATCTTCTACAGGAGAGCCAAATGGAAGCATGAACAGAAAGAAATCCAGATCCACTCTCTATTTTTAGCACCCCTGAAACTCCAGTCTCAGATCCATAAGCAAATCATATATTTTTCAGGTTTCCAGGTGCAGCACTACCAGATGCTGATGGGCATGTCTTGCATTTTTTGGAACCTTCTTATTTGGAGTGTTGCTGAGTAGCTTTCTTCACCCTCTCCACCTTATTTGAGCTACGTTTGTATTTTCACATGCATTTGTTTCTACTCTGCCTAGAGGATTCTTTATTCTCTGGGGTTAGACTGTGGATAGGCTGTGAAGGTTGTTTGTATAAAGTGTCTTCGGGATAAACTGGTTCTGTCTGTGGCCAAAGGACTCCCAAGATACTTTATTTGCATCTCGAGACAATGATTAAAGCTGCTAGGGCTCTGATGTGACCTTGGCTGATGGAATTTGATTATATTCCTACGATTGAATTTAGGCTCTGAGGTAGACATGGCTGGTGGCTTGTGCAATATCTATTCCCTGCTTCTTAGTAATCAAGCCCAGTTTGGGAGGGGGTCCTGCCATGTGCCCATCTCCTTATAGATAGGAGAGACCAAGGGACTAAGTTTGAGTCAACAATTTGTAGGTGGAAGTTGTTTGGTTGTGTTTCTCAAGAGAGGTCCGTACTCTTCCTATTTCTTCCTTCCTTTTTCCTGGAACATGGTCCTTGGAGCTGGAGTGCAGGGACAATCTGGTGACCATGAGGCAACCTTGAGACTCGAAGCCACATGCTGAGATGGCAGAAAATAATGACATAAGGAGGCTGGGGCATGGATGCATCTCTGAGCTGCCAGATCAGCTCTGGACAGCTGCCCTCTGAATTCATTTTACATGAAAAGAAAACAAAACTTTGTTTTGTTTAAGCCAGTTGTACTACTGGTCCCTGTTATCAGCAGCAAGATACAATTCTTCCTTCCCCACCGCAACTATCAACAGTTTATCATGAAACTTTCAAACACAGGGCAAAGTTAAAATATTTTTTCAATGAGCACCAAATATGCCTGCTATCTAGATTGTACACTGAACATTTTACTGTGCTTGCTTTATTATATTCAGTTTATCTTCCTATCCATCTTTATTTATTTATTTCAATTCTTATTTATTTATTTGATGACTTTTAAATCAAATTACAAACATCAATGCCCTTTCCTCTTGATACTTCAGCACACCTATCATGTAGAAGAACACAGTTCTGAAAGGCTTGAGGCAGCAATGCTGTGTTTGAAACATAAAGGTAAGAGTACCTTTCAGTTACAGGTCCAAAATGATAAGTGAGTTATTTTTATCTGAGTATTTCTAGCTCCACAATGCCTAACCATCCCCAAAGATACTGAGAATCTGACCACAGGTAACTGCCACTCCTAGTAAGAGTCAGGCTCCCTCCAGGAGGTTGTGTAAGCAGGAGGCTCCAGGACTGCCTCTCAGGAACAGCTTGAGACAGGGACAAGCACTGCCTCAGAGCCCTTCTGTCCATTCCCTGGCATCTGCTGACAGAAGTGCTCTCTTCTCCTCTGACACCACAGGAAGGTAATCGGTATTCTGGAGGACCTGTAGGATGTAGGGCCCACAAATCACTTCAAGAAGACCAGGCACAAAATCTCTTGTGAAGCAAGCTGAGGATAGGCAGGGGGTTGATTTCAGAGACAAAACGAAATAGGAGAGTGGGCATTCCATTACAGAGGAGTGAGAAAGTAAAAATCAACTCAAAATGTAACAATTTGCCCTGCTAGTTATCAGGCTGGGATAATAGACATATTTGATGAAGCTGACTACAAAGTTAACAGAAATAATATTTCTCCCAGGGTCACGCTACAGTTGCAAAGGAGCAAAGCAATCCCCTTCTATGAGTGCCTCCTCCTTTCTTATGCACTGAGAAATTTCCTTTTAAAAATTCTTAGTCTGCTTTCATTCTTTTGCACGTGGCTGTCCAGTTTTCCCAACACCATTTATAGAACAGACTTTTTTCTCTCGTGTATGTTTTTGGCTCCATTGTCAAAGATTTGCTGTCCATTATATTACACCGTACACAAAAATTAAGTCAAAATAGATTAAATTGAATGTAAGACCTGACACCATAGGACTTCTAGAAGAAAATATGGGCAATATTCTCTTTGACATTCGTCTTAACAGTATCTTTTTGAATATCATGTCTACTCAGGCAAAGGGAACAAAAGAAAAATAAACAAGTACTTCTATATCAGGCTAAAACACCTCCGCAGGGCCTACTATGAGCTTGGCATTGTGCTTCAGGCTTTACATGTATTAACAATATGAAGAGGTAGATGCTCTTATTTCACACATTTTATATGCGACAAAGCTGAGGTCCAGGAGGTTAAATAACTCACCCAAGGTCACACAAGTGGTTACTGGCTGACCTGGGACTTGAGTCCAGACAGTCTGGCTCCAGAATCTGTGCTATAAGCACTCAGCTGGACTACTTTAAAGGAAGTACAAACAGCACAACAAGGCTGTTAGTCAGATGTGGTGGGTGAGAGAGTGAGAGGAGTTGAAAATGTCAGTCAGATGGTGTCATTTACTCAGATAAGGAGAGAAGGAAGGGTTGGCGGGAGTTTAGTTTTGGATACACTGACTGTACAATGTCTTCAAGGCCTCTAAAGTGAGGTGTCCAGTGGACACTGGGCTCAAGGCATGGGTGCGGCTGGAGCCATAAATCCAGGGCTGGTCAGCTTATAAGGTAGCACCGTGAAAATGGATTGGACCCTGCAGTGAATGTGTGTTGTATGCAAACAGAGCCAAGTACTGAAGCCTGAGGAATATCAGTAGTTATAGAGCAGGAGGGGCAAGAATTTTGAGAAGGAGTTTCCCAGGAGTAGGGAAAGAAACAGGAGAGCATCCTGATGGGAATTGATGGGGCAGATGGCAAATTAGGGAGGAAGACCTACTCAGTGAGGTCCATGAAGGAAGATAGAGAAATGCATATGGATTTAGTGACTGGGAGGCCATTAGTGACTGGCAGGAAATATTTTTATGGTGTGGTAGGGGAGAGGTCAATCATCATGGCAGACAAGAGTGGAGGCCATGCATGTGTTCTCTCTGCTGAGACCTTGCTTGTGTGGAAGTGGAGCCCTAGACAAAGGTGTGGAGGAAGCATATTGCCCAGGGAAAGCAGAAGGAAGGAGCCAGTGAAGACGGGAGAAGCTTATGCTTGTTCTAGCTTGTTTTGGGGTAGAAGCCTCCAGTGTGGCCCTGCCATGGATACCCATCTTGTATTTTATACCCTTGGGTAATCTCATCCCCTTGATTGTGATCTGACTGTGACATGCTTCTGTCCAATAAAATCTGGCAAATATCATGAGCAGTCACTTCCATGACTACCTTGTTGCATAAGAGTCTGTCTTGCCAGCTGGCCCACTCTAGAGGCTCTCTCTCCCTTCCTGGATTTGAAGAAGAAAGCAGTCATGGTGGGAGGCCCACATTGCAAGATGCTGAAGGGGGCCTCTGGGAGCAGAGAGCAGCCTCCAGCCAACAGCCAGCAAGAAGTTGGGCCCCTCGGTCTTGCAGCTGTAAGGAAATTAATACTGCCAACAACTTCAGTGAGCTTGGAAGTGGATTCTTTCCCAGTGGAGACTCCAGAGGAGGAGACTACAACCTGGCTGACACCTTGATTGCAGGCCTGTGAAACCCTGAGCAGAGGACCAAGCTCAGCAGTGCCTGGACTTCTGACCCACAGAAACTGTGAAATAATACATGTGTACTGTTTTAAATTGCAAAGTTAGTGGTAATTTGTTACATAGTAATAAATAACTAATACATAAGGAATGAAAAAGAGACAGTGGGATCAAAGATGAAGAATCAGAGGAGCAAAAAGAATAATTTCTAGGTCTAACCCTGGTCTCTTGCTTGAACTGCACATTTGGTTATCCAACTGCCTACTCTGCATCTCCACTTGGATCCCTGAATCTTGACTTATCCAAAGTTGAACTTGCATTTCTGTGCACCTCCTTTCCTTGCCCTGACAACCTCCTTCTGTCTCAGTTTCCCCATCTCAGTAAACGGCAACTCCGTCTTTACGGGCTCTTAGGCCTAAGGCCTTGGATTCATCCTTGATCCACTCCTTTATTCACACCCCACATTTAAGCCCATCAGCAAAGTCTTTCTACTCTTTTTAAAAAATAAACCATTCCTTGTCCCCTTCCATTTCTCCCCTTGGTGTAAGCCATTCTCTTCTCCCCAGGATTACTGCAGTAGCTCCCAGCTTGCTCTCTAGTTTCTACCCTGCCACCCCTCCCCACAGCCCAGTCTCGGCTTAGCATCTGAAATAATTTCCTAAAACATAAGTCAGATCCAGTCCCTCCTCTGCTCAAAACCTGTCAGTGGCTCCCCTCTCAGAGACAAAGCCAAGGCCAGATGATGGTGTTCAAGGCCAAACCACTCTGATACTGTTCCCTCTGATTCTCCTGGTCACTCCCTGTCCTCTAGCCACTCCAGCCTCGTTCTACTCTTCACACATTCCAGGTATGCTTCTGCCTCTAGTATTTGGTTCTGTTGTTCTGTCTACTTGAAATACTTTTCCCTCAGATTGTCTTGTGGCTTGCCTCCCTGCATCATCACCACCTAATTTTAAATTGCAACTTTTGATGCAATATTGCTCACTCACTCTAAAAGATTTATCTCCTGAGTACTTACCATCATGTGCCACACAATATATTTTACAATTCATATTGTTTTCTGTTTGTCTCCCTCCCCTAGAAGGTAGGTTCTAGGTGAATGGGAAATTCTGTTTCATTCATTTCTGTGCCTCTGACACCTAGGATAGTAATTGGAACATATTTACTGATCATGGATCTTTGTGTAGTTAATGAATGAATTAATAAATGAATAGACTGAAAAAAGAACCCCAAAGTGAAGCTGGAGAGTGAGGGGTCCAGGATGAGGGTGAAGAAACAGCCTCAGACAGGAGAAAGGATATATTTTCCATTGAAATCAGAGGAAACAGATGAGGGGGGCAGGTGCAGGTGGTGGGGCAGGAGGTTTGGGACCTCCCTCTTGTATCTTCTCTCTGAGGTGGGCAGTTGCATCACCATAAGAGAAGTGGGGAAAGGATTTGGTGATGAGGATAACAGCCAATGTTCACTGATCACAGCTATGTGCTAAGTTCTGTTCTGAGTGCTCTCCACATCTCATCTCATTCCCTAACATCTGCTTGGAGAAGTGGGTGTAATTAACTCAATTTCTAGGTGATGATAATAGAGTGCCAGAGAGGTTGAGGAAACTTTCTTCACTTGTCCAAGTAAGTAGGATAAACAGGGGCTGAGCAGGTGTGTTGAACAGGCAGAGGAGATGGGCACAGATGTGTGAAACCAAGTTATGCATTTGGGGCACTGCAGGTGGTGTGGGGAGGGCAGTGCAAGGTGGCACATGGCAGGGAGTGTCCAAGGATGGAGCAGAAATAGGAGGACTGGACCCCTGAGTGCCTGCAATGCAAAGATAAAATGTCCAGGGATTGGACTTTATATTTTAGGGTAGTGTTCCTCCAACTGAGTAATGAAAAAACTTGCTTAGACAAAAACTAATTTCTAGAATACATTTGAAAATGTATCCTCATACCTTCAGGGAATCAATTTGAAATTGCAGTATTAAAAGTTAAAATCTGTCATTAGTGAGCTCATTTGCCACTGATGTGATTATAAACATAACAGTTAGCTTAAAAACTGGAATCACTCGTTGATAATGGATTACAAGTGAGTTAATCAGGTGATACAGAGTCTGCTTAGGTTGTGTTTATTTAGATTAAAATTGACATTAAGAAAATATTTCAAAAAATTTGAAAATTCTTTTAGAATTTACAAATCTGCGTGGCATCCTCCACCCTGCTAACACTGCAGTGACAATGGGAAGCCACAGGAGGTTTGAGAACTAAGAGGAATATAATCAGATGTCTGCTTTAGCAAGTTTACCCAGAGAATCTAGACTATGATCAATACTGTAAAAACTTTTCAAAAGCAATGTGTATTTTATGCTCGTTATTTTCCAGTTTTCTTGTGTGTTTCTTTATATTTATTCAGTCTTAAGTCTTAAGAGGAAAAAGATAGCAGTAACCCCTGGAGGAAGAGAAGCAGAAACCGAAGAGGTAGAGTTGTTTGCTAGTAATGGCTGTGAAGAGAAGGGCTGTGGTAAACTGAGTCCCAGGCATCTGTGACAAAAGAAGAGAGAAAAATTGGGGGAAGCAGTCCACTCTAAGAAGGAAGTCCATGAGACAATGCCTGGATTCCATTGAAAGATACCCAGTCACCTTTTTTGACCATTTGAAAGTCATCCACAATTTTTCCTGGCAGATTTTATTTCTTCCTTTCTCCTACAGTGTTGAGGACAAAGCATGCTGTGGTGGTTCACACAAAAGCAGTAAATATTAGATAAAACATTAAACAGGTGAACAGACTGTTTCCCAAGAAATACTGCCTAAGTGGTACTTTAAAAAGACAAAAAGAGATTTCCAGAAATGATTCAGACCATTTGCAAAGGGCCTAAGATGAAGAGAGTGGACTATATACATGCACACCCTCTGTCCCTTTAAACAGCATCCTCACCTGTCTCCTCCTGTCCAGTAGTGGCTTCAGTGAGGTCACCTCCTTATAAAATGGTGAGTATTCAAGGACTCTGACTTTGGCATCTCCTGCTAGAAGTGCTACAGGCCTTCCCTCCGTGGTGCTGATGGATCCCATCCTTGTCGAGCACATGACCAGAGAGGATGCACCTGCAGCTGTTGTACCTCCATGTGCTGGAGTCTCACCTCTGAGGAGAGGGACAGGGGAGCTCGCTGTCCTTTACACCTTGGCCAGAAAATCAGTCACCTCAGGGTTACTCCCTGGCCATGGAGCAGGTTACTAACCAGTAAGAGGGAGACCATGTGGAGAAATGTGAGTAAAGGAAGGACTCTGGACTAACCCCAAGATGGATCATGTTCTCCCTCAGGAGTCTGGAGGAATAGACACAATCTGAGACCTGCTTCATTTTGTCCATAACACTTATCAGGTTATAACCAATTTATATTCTTCTTTGTTTATTATCTGTCTCCCTGTTCTTGTATGTAAGCTCCACAGAGGCAGAAATTTTTGTCATTGGCTAGATTCCCAACCCCTAAAACAGAAGATATGTAGGACTGCCAGATAAAACACATTGTATTTTTATTTCCTAAATCATGCAATGTTAAACACAGAGGACTCTCAGTAAATATTGGTGGAATAATGAATACTGTTTTCTGCTTCGAGTTTGAATTGGGAAACAGAGAAGTCAATCAAGGCAACAGGCAGAGGATAAAAGGGAAGCGGTGTTGAGCTTATAAGCAGAGACCCCTGTCTGTTTGCTGTGAGCCAGACACTGTGCTGAGCAAATAGATTGGGTAGGGGGAGTGAAGAGAAGAGTCAGAGAGAGCCCTCCCTTCAAGCAGCCTTCTGACCTCAGCTCACACTCTCCTGTCCCCTTCAACCACATCCACCTGGCAGTCTCCCCACAGCCCTTTCTCAGACACTCACATTTCTGCTCCTCTGACTGACTCAGTCTTTGGATCACTGTGATTCAGACTCTGGGCTGGGACAGAGCTTCAGTCAGGACCCTCCACTGCCTCCAGTCTCTCAAACTGGAATACTGCCAGAGGCAGGAGAGCTTTCAGGGGCTGAATACTGTAACTGGTAGGGCTCCCTTTAGGACTCCATGTAGATTCATGTCTGGCCCTAATGCCACCACGTATCCAAGCTTGCCCCCAGCCCTGAAACAGATGATGACAGGGATGAACTCGGGACAGTGCACCCCTTCTCCTACATTTGTGATATAAGATAGCAATGATTTCAGGGAAAGGAGTCAAGTCTAGAGATTGTCCTACACAGACCTGGGCTAGTCAGTCTCTCCACAGCACTGCCCATCTGGCACTCACAACAGCTGGCATGAAGCTTTTGAGCTCAGTGGACCTGTTGGCCATCCCTTATGTGTACACTTGAGGAGAGCAGGCAATGCAGCTGGGGTTCCAAGGAAGGAGAAATATCTGGAGAAAAACAATTTTGCATTGAAACAAAATAAAAAATAAAGCCCAATGCAGGATGCATCTGCTAAACACTTTCTACTTCTTTGTTCCTACAGGGATTTGCAGGAAGGTAGAGACAATGGGGACAAGGAGCTGTTGCTAGGAATCAAGGTCTGGTATGAATGAACTCAGAGACTGTGCAGCTTTCTTATTAGGAGGGAACTGTAGTGAAGTGCAGGTAGAATGGGTGAAGCTACAGAAATGAAGCTCTGGAGGAGTGAGAACTCAGGAAAAATATGGATCAGATGAGTCATCAAGCATCAATACCCTCAGTCAACTTTGGCGGCATAAATCCTCTCCAAGCTCCTCTTCAAAATCTGAGCCTCTCTCTGGCTGTGGCAGCATTTAAGGCCAACAGACCCAGATGCAGGTAGTAACTGTGCTCTTGATCGAGGGGTGCAGCATTTTGATTAAGCGTGTGAGCTCTAGGCTTATACCTTCTGGATTCACATGTGCCTCCACGAACTGCACTGGCTGTGTGATCTTGGACATATATTTATCCCTTTAAGTCTCCTCTACAAAATGTGTTGAATTGTAGTGACGGCTCACAGGAAGGATGTAAAGATGGAACAAATGTAGGGGCCAGCCTGGTTGCTGAGTGGTTAAGTTTGCATGCTCCACTTTGGCGGCTTGGGGTTTTGCTGCTTCAGATCCTGGGAGGGGACATGGCACCGCTTGTCAGACCATACTGAGGTTGTGTCCCACATGTCACAACTAGAAGGACCCACAACTAAAATATACAACTATGTACTAGGGGGATTTGGGGAGAAAAATCAGGAAAAAATAAGAAAAAGAAGATTGGCAACAGTTGTTAGCACGGGTGCCAATCTTTAAAAAAAAAGAAAAGATTGGAACAAGGGTATAAGTGCAGTACCTGGTACAGGATTCTCAATAAACATAAACTATTGCTCTAATAACTTTCACTCCAGTTTACTTGATAATGTGGTAACTTATTAACACCTAGGTATCGCTCTAGATTGCAAATCCCAAAAGAGAGATGTCTGGGATGGTTATTCTCTATTTGTACTTCTCTCTCCATCCCCCGACCCTAATCCTCTCCCTAGTCTTTTCCAGTCAGCTCTGTGCCCCACAGGGTGACCTCTGAGGACTGTATCGGCAGCCTCTGCAGTCTGGATTCTGGTGATGATCGTCCAAGAGGAGACAACAGCAGAAGATCCAAAGGGTGGAAGGGCAGAGACTCTGGGGGCATCTATTCCCATAGCTCCATCTGTACTGGGCAGCAGGTGACAGTGACCACCTTCCTGCTCTAGGGCCACAGCTCTGTCAGGACCCTCTATTATGGTTTTAAGTCTCATTTCCATTGAAAATACTCTCCCATTTCTCCTTCAGATACATTGGTGATGGTATCTGCTGTAGCCCTGGCGTATGTCATGGTTCTTTATTGATGGCATCCTTTAAAACTTCCCCTGAACTTTGCAAATGGTTCTTCCATTAGACTTTCCCCAGTCTTCTGGACTGTGTCTAATGTCCTGCTAGGACTGTGACTGACTTGGGGCTTTATCTCACTCATTTGTTCAAGTATTAAATCTCACCTTATCCACAAAAGCTTTCACTGATCTTCAAGACCAGAAAAAAATCTCTTTTTCCTATAATGTTCAAAACAGTTGATAAGGCAGGAGAAGGCACCTGGAACTCCACTCACCCCGTCAACTCAGCCATTCTAGAACATACGCTTCCTCAGAATTCACAATATCACTCATCTAATTTTCTTCCCTCCCTTTCTCCTTGTCCTTTTCCAGAAGCCAGTCGAGTCTAAGATGTTTTAAGAGACTTGTCCAAGCTCAGAGATAGTTGGTTTTCTGATTTCTAGCCTAGTGATCTTTCCCTGATCTCAAGCTGCTCATGCTTAACTCTGAGAGTCTTATCTGGAGGATCCCTAGGGAGAAAGTGTCCCTGATCCCAGGAATGTGGAGACCTGAACTGGCAGTTTAGCCTTTGCATTCAGGCAGATGAGCTTCCTTTCTAAAGTACCATTCCATGAACAGAAGATGAAGGCATTTCCTGGATGGGGAAAAGGTTGGGGTAAATGATGGGCCAGGGGACCCCTGGGCACAAGAAAGGAATGCACCAAAATGGATTGTAAAGCAGAGTCTAAAGGGGAGGAGGTGGAGATGGTGGAAGTCAGGGTTGCAATCTCACTTTTTGGTGCAATTTCTTGCTGTGGGCAGCACTCCTTAAGCTCCATCATAAGTTTCCTTCCAAATTTCATTTACTCTCAAGTCTTTTTCTTCTCCTCTATCCCCTCCTCCCACTTCGTTTGCTACCAAAACTTTGAAGTGAGGACCACCATTCCTAAAAATTTCTTCTGCAACTAGAATAGCTGCCACCCCAGCAATGGGATGAACATTCCCAAAACTGGCTGTAGAATGTTCCTCCTAGAACAATGCATGACTCTAGGATATTCTCATTCAACCCTGCTGCTACCATGGGTCTGTGAATGCTAAGACTCTAGGATCCTTGTTGGTCTTCCACTCAATCCCTGTACCCTAAGTTACGTAAATGAGCAAACGCCCAGATCCAGGGTGGCTTAATGACTCTTTTCCTTGACATCCTTGAAACAGTGACAGCTCTGGACCTCTCTGACTAAACTTGTGACTGTTATTCTAACTCACTGCCAGTGTTCTTCACACCCAACATTGTCTTCCCAATCACTGTAATTTGCAAACATATTTAACAAAGTTGGTGACTATGGGGTACATTCATGCCTGCCAAATCTTTATCATCTCCCATTGTTTACCTTATTGACATTTATTTCAATTGCATGGGAAGTGTTGTGCATATCCAGCTTTAGGGCCTCAATACATTACACACACATCTTCCCTTCTATAGAAAATTCTTGAGCCTCTCATCGTCTTCTCACATGAAAACTAGAGAGTTCTCTGAAGTGAGGAGGATCACAGAAGAGGAGAGGAAGGATTCATTCCTCCAAACTCTGCTCCTTCCTAGGAAAAGATCACACTGCAGAATCCTCATTGTGCCCTCTCTCTAAGACCCCAATAATAATACTCAGTAGTTGTTCAGTGCTCCCCTTGCTCTAGGGTCTGTGTGCATCCACATGGCTCAAGCAATCCCCAGGGGGTGAGTTTTTGTTTATACTTCATTGCACAAAACCAGCCAGGGAAGTAGTATGATCCCAACTTTTCAAGGAAACTGAGGATAAGAGAAGTTTCACGACTGGATCAAAGTGCTCACCTACTGAGCAGCAATGCCAGAATCGGATTTGGCTCTGTCTGACTATGAAGCCTGACCTCTGAGCTGTTTCTACTGTGCGGCAGGCCCTGATCTCATTGCCTTGGCCTCCTATGGCTGCCCACACTGACCAAAGGGAACAGGACCTTAGCTCAGATTGGCATAGGCCCCTGATGACCACAGATGGTCAGTAAGAGCAGGAGAGAAAGCACTGGCCACAGAGAAAACACAACAGTGCAAAGGCCCTTGGCCAAAACACAGGATGTCTTTGTTCTGCACTGAGAATTTATTTCCCAAAGAGATTAACATGAAAGAGATAATACGGTTTTCTTGTTCCCTCTCAGGCTTTCCCCCATACTTACCTCACACAGAATGATCCTTGCCTGTCTCCACTTTGTCCTTCACTTCCCCTGTCTTCTAGCATCTTAGGTTGAATGATATGAAATATTCATTCTCTGGAGTTTTTCTGCGTTAGGCCACAGGAACAGAAGAGTCTTGCCCAGAGGCTGGACCAGGCGAGGCCAGGCAGGGGGTGCACAGTAGTCCCTTCTCTCTACCTGCAGAGAAGGGCCCAACTGCAGATCCAGCAAACACTACCATTGGGACAGGAGAAGGGAAAAGCCAGGGAGACCAAGAGACCTAGAAATAGGCAGGTGTGTGGAAGTAGCAGAAGCCATGATGGAGAGCTGCCCCAGGAAGGACACGCAGGGATCCTGGGAAAGATAGAGCCCTGTCAGCAGGAGCCTTCTGGACCCTGGATAAGGCCATAGGACAGGAAGATTTTATAATCTTTCTTCTCAAGGTTCTAGATATGTTCATTCAATAAGCACACTTCATTTGTGTGCCAGGGATTATATGAAGAGCCAGGGGTGCAATAAATAGGACACAGTTTCTGCTGGCCAGGAATTCACAGCTAACTCATTCAAACAGCAAATAATATCATTTGCTATGTGCCGAAAATCATTCTAAGTGGTTTATTCACGTGTGAACTTCTGAGTTCTTGCAACAACCCTCAGAGGCAGGCACTGTTACCCTCATCACCACCATCCTCATCACGCTCATTTTACAGATGCAGGAAGTGAGGCAGAAAGAGATTAAGGAACTTGTCACAATTAGAGAAGAGTGACTCATTATAGACTTTGAAATCAGGCTATTCTTGGGGGTCAAACAGCACGGAGTATACTAACAAGGAGCAATGTACTGTTGCTGTGAGAAGGGGAGTGATGGGATAGTCCAGGGAGACTTCCAGAAGGGGGCAGCCTCTGAGGTGTGACTTGGAAGAAAGGAGAGAGAGTGTAACTAATACAGATAACGCCAAAGTTAAAATTTGAATTTCAGATAAACAACAACTAATTTTTAAAGTATGTCTCAAATATTGCATGGGACAAATTTGAATGGGCATCCTGTATTTTTATTTGCTAAATATGGCAACACTACCCATCCGTCAAGCTTTTGCTTACACGAAGACTGCATACGTCAGGGGTTGAGGGTGTGGAGAAGATGAGACTTTAGAGCCAGATGAGGGGAGGTCATAGAGGGCCTTGGACACCATGCTTAGTGCTTTATACTTTATTCTCATGGAAGGATTTAAATGGAGAGGGCATTAGAGGCCCAGATTAAATGTGTGCTCTTTGAAGTTCTCTCTCAGGACAATGAGGAGGAAGGATAGTTAAGGAAACAGGAAGTGGGGGAACTACCGTAACAGTCCAGGCGAGAAATTACAGTGACATGGACAGAGGCCAGGAGTCTGAAGAGGAGGAGGCAGTTCCAAGAGATAGTAAAGAGATAGAAACAGGGCTGGCTTCATAGGGGCGTCACCTGTGCAGTTGCATAGGACCCTGCACTCTGAAGGGTCCCACACTTGGTTTAATGCTCTGCTATTGCCATCTTGGAATTCTTAAGAATTTTATCTCTGAACTTGTAGGTTTTAAAAATTAACATATAATTTACATACAATGCTATATTGATTTCAGGTATACAACATAATGTCTAAATATTTATATATATTACAAAATGATCACAACCATGAGTCTAATAAACATCCATCACCACAGTTACAATTTTTTTTCTTCTGATGGGAATTTTTTAGATGTACTCATTTAGCAACTTTCCAGGATACAGAAAAGTACTATTAAATATAGTCAGCATGCTGTACATTAAATCCCCGTGACTTATTTATTTTATAATTGGAAGTTTGTACCTTTTGACTCCCTTCACCCATTTGTCCCACTCCCCTACCTCTTTCTCTGGCAACCACCAATCTGAAATTTGTGTCTATGAGTTTTCTTTTGGTTCCACATATAATGAGATCATACTGTATTTGGCTTTCTCTCCCTGACGTTTCACTTAGGATAATGATGATGTCTATCCATGTTGTTGCAAATGGCAAGATTTTCTTCTTTTTATGGCTTCTTAACATCCCATTGTGTGTGTGTATATATCTATACATCTATACCACATTTTCTCTATCCATTCATCTATTGAAGGACACTTAGGTTGTTTCTATACCGTTTATTGGAAATAATGACATGATGATGGGACTGCATATTCACTTAGAGTTATTGTTTTCTTTGAATAAATATCTGGAATTGAAATTGCTGAATCATACGGTAGTTCTATTTTTAATTTTTTGAGGAAGCTGAATACTGTTTTCCCTAGTGGCTGCGCCATTTTACGCTATCAACAGAGCACAAGGGTTCTTTTCTATACATCATCGCCAACACTTATTTCTTGTCTTCTGGATGATAGCCATTCCAATAAGTGTGAGGCCATATCTCACTGTGGTTTTCATTTGCATTTCCCTGATAATTAGTGATGTTGAGCACATTTTCATGTTTGTCATCAGTATGCCTTTTGGAAAAAGATCTATTTAGTTTCTCGGCCCATTTTTACATTGTTTTGTCTTTTTTGCTTTTGAGTCTCATGAGTTCTTTATGTATTTTTAATATTAACCCCTTGTCAGATACATGATTTGCAAATATTTTCTCCCACTCAGAAGATTGACCTTTCATTGTGTTGATGGTTTCCTTTGCTGTGCAGAAGCTTTTTAGTTTGATGTAGTCCCACTTGATTACTTTTGCTTTTGTTGCCTTTGCTTTTGGTGTCGTGTTCAAAAAATGATTTCCAAGGCAGATATCAAAAAGCTTACCACCTATGTTTCCTTCTACAAGTTTCATGGTTTCAGGTCTTACATTCAAGTCTTTAATCCATTTTGAGTTAACTTTTGTGTATTTTGTAAGATAGTGACCAGTTTTATGCTTTTTCATATGGCTGTCCACTGAATGCATGTCCACCATTCCTTGCCTCTCCATTCACATATAGTATTTGTGATGCTCCATGAGCACAGATTTCTAGCGGACCCATATTCATAGGAGTTCAACAACACTCAGGGTGCATACAGGATAAGCCAGTTACATCTATGACTGAGTAAGTGTGGGTTCTGTCAGTCCCTAGAGATCACGCTTCCCTTTTGAACCAAACCTTGCTTCAAATGCAAAAATAAGACAGTGGAGTGCTAAGAATACGATCCTATCCTATCATTTCCTGTGCTACTTCCATGTATTTGCCAAAATTTTGTGCTGAAAATGATGATATAGATGGTAAGGAAAAGATAGGGCCACCTGCAGTTCCTTTTCCTTCCACTCCTTCCTCGCTCATCAATAAGCCAAAGATACTGTTGGTAGAATGTGCACATACCAAGAAAAGAAATAAAAACATTTGAGTTAAGTTTTGTACATGGTTTCCACTGTTCTGGTAAAAATAGAATATATGTACAAGCTATGATATCCAAATGATGCAAGTTTAATGACTCCACACACAAGTTCAATGCTCTGATTTTTGCATTTAAAACTTACAATGCACATTATAAAGATGAATGGTAAAATTCATGCTAATAATTAAAAATTCTTATGTTTCTTTACTTAGAACAGTAATAACTAGCAACTAAAAGCTATGGTGACAAGTCACACATGTATGAGAAAGACTGTAGAAGAAGGAGAAAAGTTTAATATTTTAGTAGTTGTAAAGGCACTTTTTCCCACTTTTTTCTTTTTTTTTTAAAAGAAACTAAGAGACATCAAGCAAGTCATGGGCCACTATCATTTCTGTTATGATCTTTCCAGCTAGTGAGACTTTGTCAATTGGCCACATCTCCATAATCAAGAATCTGAGCTGAAAGCTATTGTTTTTTGTTTTTTTTGTTTGTTTTTGTTAGTAAGGGTTATTGGCCCTGAGCTAACATCTGTTGCCAATCTTCCTCATTCTTTTTTTTTCACCCTACCCACAGCCCCAGTATTTAGTTGAATATCCTAGTTGTAAGTCTCTCTAGTTCTGTGTGGGATGCTGCCACAGCATGGCTTGATGAGTGGTGCGTAAGTCCACCCCCAGTATCCGAATTGGCAAACCCTGGGCCACGGAATTGGAGCAGGAAAACATAATCACTTAGCCATGGGGCTGGCCCTCTTTTTCCGACTTTTTGAACAAGGGGTTTCACATTGTCATTGTGCACAGAGCCCTGTAAATTATCTAGCCAACCCCAGATAGAAGTGGCACCTGCTAGATGTGGGGTAGAGAGAATGAGTTTCCTGGCATGATTTGAAGGTCTTGGTTTGATGACTGGGAACAACAATGTCACTGCTGAGTCAGGGGAGACATGAGGAAGAGCAGGAGGAGATAATGATGGCAGTTCAGTATGTATTGCATTTGAGGGGCCTGTGGGACCTTTAGACAGACACATCAGACAGATGGGGAGCCAGGCCTGGGGTTAAGAGAGAAGTGGGTTATCCATGGAAGACGGGGGAGCGGCTCATGCCATTGGCCAAGATCATTCTGGGAACAGGCAGAGAGAAAGAGAAGAGTTCTGAAAGGAGAATGCTGGTGAAATGAGGAGCAGTGTGGAAGGGAGGACCTGATGTGTAGGGCAGAACTTGCCTATGACACTCCAGGTGCAAGAAATGTCATACTTCTTAATTTTACTAAACAAATTAAAATTCTGTCCTGGGATTGGCAAGAAGCCCTCACCCAATCACTTTGCATTACTCCATGTTCCTCTGCTGGTGGAGCAGCACTCTCAAGGTTTACACAGTTTTGCAGACTTCTTTAGTTTCATAATATTGTTATCAAACCCCTTAGCTGAGAAAGGAAAAATGTGTAGGCAGCCTTCTTTCTTTTGGCCTGCCCACCTCCCTTACTGCCCATCTTCTTCTGTAGGCATGAAAGGTGGATTTAGAGGGATGCAAATAAAACTGAAGTTTCAGAGACCATTCCAAGGTCCTGTACTTGATATATATGCACAATTTTGTATGTTTTCCTTAGAAAGGGGACTAAAGTTGTATAATCTCATGGCCACAGAAGGCATATGTTTTACCCAGATACTACATGACATGCACACCAAAGACCCAGATGTGCTGATATGGCCATGTGCTCTAGGACTGGATGTCTTGATTGCAACGTGAATGTTACACAATTCCTCTGATGTCACTTTCATCAGAGCTATTTAGGGAGGGCCTACTACGCTGGGGAAAGTGAGGAACCTCTTTGAGATACGACCTCCCTGAAGAACTGTTGCTATGTCTATACATTCTAGAACATGCAGGTATATACATTGCTTAGCGTATTGCCAGCTGCTGCAAAAAAGTATCTCCCAAAATGTCAGGGGCTGAACCCACAGCAATTGAATTCTTGTTCACATGATCCTCAGTGCAGTTGCTCCTGGGTGGCAGGCAGGTTTCATAAGTGTGACTCCTTTCATCTGACTCTCCATCCCCAGGGCACAGAGTCCTCTGCATGTAGCCAGAAAAAAGAAGGAGAAAGTGGCCGCCTCCTAAAGGCTCTGGCCCAGACAGGACACACCTCCTTTGACCCATATGCCATTGGGGAGAAACAGTCCGTGGACCCATCTGTATTCAAGGGATGCTGGGAAACGTATGCCCTGGCTGGACAACTAATAACCAGTGATGGCTGTATGTTATGGAAGGAAAAGACATGAATTGTGGTGGACAATTAGGTTTCTCAGGATGGGTGGGGAAAGGTATTATTCAGACCACATATCAAGAGCAAATCCCAATTTTGGATTACACTGGGCAGAGCAAATAAATGTTGCAGACAATCTTTTCTGCTTTGTTTTTCTTTCTGTGGGGCTGTTGTTAGCCAAAAGAGACGTGCTCTCCAGAAATGTTAGTCTCAGCTCCAGGGATGGTAATTTCTAACTGACAGAGCACTAGTAAAGGCTGCTCCAGGCTCTGAATGAAGCACATACTGTTAAACCCAATTTGCATTTGTTTCAAAAATAGACTGTACCTGAGGGCAATTTGTGGAATTTGAGAAGCTTAACTTCTGGATATCCAGTCTCCTCTTGCTACTCGGTTTTAGATGCCCAGGGCCTCCTGATTTTTCAGCATTCTCTCTTAGCAGACAAGCTTCTGTAAGGCAAGGCCCTTATCTAGTTCACATTTGCATACTTGAAGGCATGGAGTTAGTGCCTGAAAGACAGGGGTAGGTGCCTAAACCACTGGTTGAATAAAAAGAGAGAGAGAGAAATTATCACTATTATTGACTTTCTAAACTCATTTACTCTACTTCTTTTCCACTGCATCTGAAGTCTTTCTTTCTCATTGTGGAATAAAGGCTCTCTCCTTCCTTAAATAGACTCCAGGCAACAGGAAGCAGGTGGGAGTCTTCTGGTGCAAGGGAGTCTTCTCACCCCAGGATTATTCTTTATCCAAATCCTGCCCAGGAGTTAATCATGTTTTCAACACTTTCCCTTTGTGGGAGGGAGAGCAAGAGTCCTTCCTCATGTTCCTTACCTATCTTCATTCTTAGAAATATGATTAAGCTGCTCTGATCCACATAATGAGGAACCTGAGGCCTAACCAGAATAATCCCTCAACTAATCAGTGACAAGAAGGAACCATTATAAAATGATAATAATAATGGTAATAACATTTACTCTTTACTGTGTGTATGCATATTAGACAGGTTTCTTTTGGAATCATGCCTCAAAACAAATACCAAACATCTCAGGAGATTATATCAACACTTATTTTTGTCCTTCATGGGTCTGCAGGGTGATGAGAGTGCAGCTGATCCAGGGTGGCTCCCCTGGGCTTGGATGACTAGATTGCATTCTAGGCTGGAGGTTTGGTTCTGGTGAACTCCAAAGGTCTCTTTATTCTGAGACAAGGACCTAAGAGACATTTTCTTCTTCCAGTCCTGGCAGATGGCAGAAGCAGAGGAGCCCAGCCAAACCATGCAAGCATGTTTAGAGCCTCTATTTCACTGACATTCCATTGACCAAACAAGCCACATGACCAAGGCCAAAGTCAGTGAGGTGTGGCACTGCAAAGACTCATGGCTGACAACAGGAGAATTGTGGTCAGTAAGCCTATCTACCACAGGAGAGAGTTCTGATCACAAAAGAACCATGTGCTAAACACAGAAAACCAGAAGTACACAGACACACACACACTCACACACAAACACACAGAGCATAGATAATCCCACCATCAAAGGAAACACAATTGAAATGCTTTTCTCCTAGTCTCCCACCATCCATCTGGATGCTCAAGCCAAAACCTAAAAGTCATCCTTTCTTCTATCCTCCTCTCACCCCCAGCATCTAATCCATCATCACATCCTATCTCCACATAAATCCTGAATCCCTTACATCCTGCAAATCCATGGTTATCACCACAGTCCAAACCTGTATCATCATCTTTTTCATAGACAACTGTGGTTATTTCCTAATTGATCTCCCTCCTACAAACTTGCTCTTGCCCCAGGAACCCACCACAGGACTATCACAGCATGTATACACCACACAACAATTTAGGATCAATCTCTAATGCCATAAATATTGACAGATATAACCCCAATAAGCAAAAGCTTTTTGGGGTCCTCAGTCATTTTTAACTGTCTAAATGCTAAAAGCATGAAACTGCTGTTCTCCCCACTGAACCTGAATCTTGTGATCCACTTGGTCCAGTGTTGACCTGCTCACCTGAGACCTCAAACCTTAGGCCATCCTCAGTAACTGAGTATTGATCCTTGTTTATTGCAGGGACACCTGAGCAGGTGACGGCCAGATATGTCCTCATCCTTCATCCTTCTTCATCTCAATTCTAGGCCTGGGGAACTGTAATGTGTGGTCTGGAAATCCTGGGGGGTGGGTTGGAAATGGACCATCAGCTCCTGGGACCAATTACCTGTAATGGTGGGGCTTAACCATGGCAACAGCCTTCGTCCCCTCCCACCTCTCTGGTCCCGCCTCCTTTATCTCTGACCCCCATTTGTGGTTTCTCCCTCTCCTCTTACACCCTAGTGCATCCTGTTGTCCATATCCAGAGCCCACAGTGTTTGATATCGACTTGAGCATCAGGCTGAACGTGTCACTCTGATGTTAAAGTAGCAGAGTTTCTGCCTGTCACTTTCTCATACTTTCTTCTTGGTTGGGAGCCATGCGGCAGCACAAGTTTCCTGAGACTGGACCCTCCCCCATGGTTACAAGCAAATGAGTTACTAAAGCAACAAAAATGAGGGAGAGATGGGGCTGGGGTCTGAAGAGGGTGTCAAGGGGGCTTCTGCAGGAGGTTCTCTTATAAGACCAGAGGGAACGAGGGCCCATTACTGTGATAGTAGAGATGGCCAGGGCTTCTCTACTTGCCTCTGAGACCAAGGAATGGGTCTTAGCGGCTGTGGTGGGCCCATTTCTGTGACGAATCAGACCACCCTTACGTACCATAATCTCATGGGCCCCTGTGAACGATTGGTAGATGAAGAGGGGGCTGTCATAGGACTCCAGCCTGAAGAAGTGTCTCAGAGTCCCAGAGAAAGGGAAATGGGGACACGTGTAGATGTGCGATCTGTTCCTTATGTTATAGAAGGAGACATTTCCAGCTTCATAGTCCAGGAAGACGCCAACCAGGCGAAGGTGCTCTGTCAGGGAGAGAATCTTTTCAAGAGAGGACAGGACCTGGCACTGGTTTCCAAACATCTCCAAGGTCTAGAAGCCATTCTGAGGAACCAGTAGGGCCTCCCCTTTCTTCTCAACACTATCTCTACAAGTCCCCACAGCCCACAAGACCATGTTTTTAACCTCCGCCTCCCAATAATGTCTCCTGAGGAGAAGCTCTCGAGGCCTAGGACACAAGGCTGACAGTTGAGACTCTCTGGGTTGTCAGGCACGCTCTGCCTGGAGGGGACCCATCTCATGCTTCTCTGGTCATCTGACAGGAAGAGCTCGTGATGAGCAGTGTCTGGGTCCAGGGGAATGTCAGCTATAGAGGAAGACTCAGGTTTAGGCCTGGGGTCTCAGGAGATTCTGCGATTCCTGGTCCCCAGAAAGGTCCCAGAAAGCTGGTGGGAGATCCCTCACATGGCAGACTTTTCCATGAAGGCCCCTTGATCCCAGGTCCCAGGCAGCTCACAAACTGAGAATTATTGAGGCTGCACCTCTACCTCTTGAGTGACAGGAGCGTTGCCTCATGTAGAGGATAAATGGGTCTCTAGGAAATGTAGAAAGTTTAGCAAATGGGGTGGAATAATGGCTCCCACTTTCTCTCAACATTCTCAGATCTGCCCCCTATTTTTTAACTTTTTATTAAGATTATGATAGTTTACAATCGTGTGAAATTTCCATTGTACATTATTGTTAGTCATGTTGTAGGTACACCACTTCACCCTTTGTGCCCTCCCCCCACCCCCCTTTCCCCTGGTAACCACAAATCAATTCTCCTTGTCTCTATGTTTAACTTCCACCTATGAGTGGAGTCATACAGAGTTCATCTTTCTCTATCTGGCTTATTTCACTTAACATAATACCTTCAAGGTCCATCCATGTTTTTGTGAGTGGGATGATTTTATCTTTTTTATGGCTGAGTAGTATTACATTGTATATATATATATACACCATATCTTCTTTATCCAATCATCAGTTGATGGGCATTTAGGTTGCTTCCATATCTTGGCTATTGTAAATAATGCTGCGATGAACATAGGGGTGCATGGGACTTTTGGAATTGCTGATTTCAAGTTTCTTGGATAGATATGCACTAGTGGGATGGCTGGGTCATAAGGTATTTCTATTTTTAATTTTTTTGAGAAATCTCCATACTGTTTTCCATAGTAGCCACACCAGTTTGCATTCCCACCAACAGTGTATGAGGGTTCCTTTTTCTCCACAACCTCTCCAACATTTGTCACTTTTGTTTTGGATATTTTTGCCATTCTAACAGGTGTAAGGTGACATCTTAGTGTAATTTTGATTTGCATTTCCCTGATGATTAGCGATGATGAGCATCTTTTCATGTGTCTATTGGCCATCTGTACATCTTCTTTGGAGAAATGTCTGTTGTTGTCCCCTGCCCATTTTGTAATTGGGTTGTTTGATTTTTTTTTTTTTTTGTCAGAGGAAGAGGTTTATTTATGATTTACCATAATACTTTACTTAAAATAACAAAGGTCACCTGTGCATTCGAGTTTCTTTTGTTATCTCTTTTGTATAACTTCTGGATTTATGGTGGTTCCAGAGTACATCAAACCAAATCAGAGGGAACTATGTGAGAAGATAAATCCCTCAATAAGAATGTTAACTATGGTGGATATTTACTATCAAGAGGAATATACAAGCACCAAATTGATGGTAGCAAAACAAAGTTTACTGTGGAGTTGCGTATTGAAATGGAGTTTGAATTTCAAAATTCAAAAAACTTAAAAATCTCATGAAAACAAAATTACCTTTGAATGTCTGTTAAAGTGTTCATAAAATACAGCACTTATGATTTTGCATCTACCTCATAACTCTCTATATTATTTTATCTATTCCTTTAATTTTTTTTATTTTTTATTAATGTTATGATAGATTACAACCTTGTGAGATTTCAGTTGTACATTATTGTTAGTCATGTTGTGGGTACACCACTTCCCCCTTTGTGCCCTCCCCCACTCCCCCTTTTCCCTGGTAACCACCGATCAGATCTCCTTGTCAATATGTTAACTTCCACCTATGAGTGGAGTCATATAGAGTTCGTCTTTCTCTGACTGGCTTATTTCGCTTAACATAATACCCTCGAGGTCCATCCACGTTGCTGCGAATGGGCCAATTTTGCCTTTTTTATGGCTGAGTAGTATTCCTTTGTGTATATATACCACATCTTCTTTATACAATCATCAGTTTCTGGGCATGTAGGTTGGTTCCACGTCTTGGCTATTGTAAATAATGCTGCGATGAACATAGGGGTGCAAGGGACTCTTGGGATTTCTGATTTCAGGTTCTTAGGATAGATACCCAGTAATGGGATGGCTGGGTCATAGGGTGTTTCTATTTTTAACTTTTTGAGAAATCTCCATACTGTTTTCCATAGTGGCTGTACCAGTTTGCATTCCCACCAACAGCGTATGAGGGTTCCTTTTTCTCCACAACCTCTCCAACATTTGTCGCTCTTGGTTTTGGATGTTTTTGTCAATCTAATGGGTGTAAGGCGATATCTTAGTGTAGTTTTGATTTGCATTTCCCTGATGATTTGCAATGATGAACATCTTTTCATGTGTCTATTGGCCATATTTATATCTTCTTTTGAGAAATATCTGTTCATGTCCTCTGCCCATTTTTTGATCGGGTTGTTTGTTTTTTTGTTGTTAAGCCTGGGTTGTTTGATTTTTTATTGTTGAGTTGTGTGAGTTCTTTGTATATTATGGAGATCAACCCTTTGTCAGATAAATAACTTGTAAATATTTTTTCCGAATTAGTGGGCTGTTTTTTTTTTTGTTGCAATCCTGTTTTCCCTCACCTCGAAGAAGCTCTTTAGTCTGATGAAGTCCCATTTGTTTATTGTTTCTATTGTTTGCCTCATCTGAGGAGTTATGGTGTCCGAAAAGATTCTTTTGAAACTGATGTCAAAGAGTGTACTGTCTATATTCTCTTCTAGAAGACTTAATTGTTTCAGACCTAATATTTAAGTCTTTGTTCCATTTTGAGTTTATTTTTGTGAATGGTGAAAAAGAATGGTCAATTTTCATTCTTTTACATGTGGCTTTCCAGTTTTCTCAGCACCATTTGTTGAAGAGACTTTCTTTTCTCCATTGCAGGCCCTCAGCTCCTTTGTCGAAGATTAGCTGTCCATAGATGTGTGGTTTTATTTCTGGGCTTTCAATTCTATTCCGTTAATCTGTGCACCTGTTTTTGTACCAGTACTACGCTGTTTTGATTACTGTAGCTTTGTAGTATGCTTTGAAGTCAGGGATTGTGATGTCTCTGGCTTTTTTCTTCTTTCTCAGGATTGCTTTAGCACTTCGGGGTCTTTTGTTGCCCCATACGAATTTTAGGATTCTTTGTTCAATTTCTGTAAAGAATGTCATTGGGATTCTGATTCTGGGATAGCGTTGAATCTGTAGATTGCTTTAGGTAGTATGGACATTTTAACGATGTTTATTCTTCCAATCCACGTGCATGGAATGTCTTTCCATCTCTTTATGTCGTCATCAATTTCTTTCAGGAAAGTCTTGCAGTTTTTATTGTATAGATCTTTCACGTCCTTGGTTAAATTTATCCCAAGGTATTTTATTCTTTTTGTTGCGATTGTGAATGGAATTGAGTTCTTGAGTTCTTTTTCTGTTAGTTCATTGTTAGCATATAGAAATGCTACTGATTTATGTATGTTGATTTTATACCCTGCAACTTTGCTATAGCTGTTTATTATTTCTAATAGTTTTCCTATAGATTCTTTGGGGTTTTCTACACATAAGATCATGTCATCTGCAAACAGTGAGAGTTTTACTTCTTCATTGCCTATTTGGATTCCTTGTATTTCTTTTTCCTGCTGAATTTCTGTGGCAAACACCTCCAGTACTATGTTGAATAAGAGTGATGAAAGTGGTCACCCTTGTCTTGTTCCTGTTCTCAGAGGGATGGCTTTCAGTTTTTGTCTGTTGAGTATGATGTTGGCTGTGGTTTTATCATATATGGCCTTTATTATGTTGAGGTACTTTCCTTCTATACCCACTTTATTGAGGGTTTTTATCATAAATGGATGTTGGGTCTTGTCAAATGCTTTCTCTGCATCTATTAAGATGATCATGTGGTTTTTGTTTCTCATTTTGTTAATGTAGTGTATCATGTTGATTGACTTGCAGATGTTGAACCATCCCTGTGTCCCTGGTATAAATCCCACTTGATCATGGTGTATAATCTTTTTGATATATTGCTGTATTCGGTTTGCCAAATTTTGTTGAGGACTTTTGCATCTATGTTCATCAGTGATATTGGCCTGTAGTTTTTCTTCTTTCTGTTGTCCTTGTCAGGTTTTGGGATCAGGATGATGTTGGCTTCATAGAATGTGTCAGGGAGTGCTCCATCTTCCTCAATTTTCTGGAATAGTTTGAGAAGGATAGGTATTAAATCTTCTTTGAATGTTTGGTAAAATTCTCCAGAAAAGCCATCTGATCCTGGACTTTCGTTTTTGGGGAGGTTTTGGATTACTGTTTCAATTCCCTTACTTGTGATTGGTTTATTCAGATTCTCTATTTCTTCCTGCTTCAGTTTTGGAAGGTTATAAGAGCCTAAGAATTTATCCATTTCTTCTAGGTTGTCAAATTTGTTGGCATATAGTTTTCATAGTATTCTCTTATGATCCTTTGTATTTCTGTGGTATCTGTTGTGATTTCTAATTTTATTTATTTGAGACTTCTCTCTTTTTTTCTTGGTGAGTCTGGCTAAGGGTTTGTCAATTTTGTTTATTTTTTCGAAGAACCAACTCTTCATTTCATTGATCCTTTCTACTGTCTTTTTTTGTTTCAATATCGTTTATTTCTCCTTGAATTTTTATTATTTCTCTCCTACTGACTTTGGGCTTGATTTATTCTTCTTTTTCTAATTCTGTTAGGTGTCATTTGAGATTGCTTATCAGAGATTTTTCTTGTTTATTGAGGTGAATCTGTATTGCAATGAATTTCCCTCTTAGGACCGCTTTTGCTGCATCCCAAATGAGTTGGTATGGCGTGTTTTCATTTTAATTTGCCTCCAGATAATATTTGATTTCTTCTTTAATTTTTTCAATAGTCCATTGTTTGTTCAGTAGTATGTTGTTTAGTCTCCACATTTTTTCCCCTTTCCCAGCTTTATTATTGTAGTCAATTTCTAGTTTCATAGCATTATGATCAGAAAAGATGCTTGATTTTATTTCAACCCTCTTGAATTTGTTGAGGCTTGGTTTGTTTCCCAAGATATGGTCTATCCTTGAGAATGTTCCATGCGCACTTGAGAGGAATGTGTAGCCTGCTGTTTTTGGATGGAATGTTCTATATATATCTATTAGTTCCATCTGGTCTAGTTCTTCATTTAATTCTATAATTTCCTTGTTGACTTTCTGTCTGGATGATCTATCCATTGGTGTTAATGGGGTGATGAGGTCCCCTACCATTATTGTATTGTTGTCGATGTCTCCTTTTAGTTTTGTTAATAGTTGCTTTAGAAATTTTGGTGCTCCTGTGTTGTGTGAGCACATATTTATAAGTGTTATGTCATCTTGGTTAAGTGTCCCTTTTATCATTATAAACTGCCACTCTTTGTCTTTCTTTATCTGTTTTGCTTTGAAGTCTACTTTGTCTGATATAAATATGGTGACACCTGCTTTCTTATGTTCATTATTAGCTTGGAGTATCATCTCCCATCCCTTCACTCTGAGTCTGTGTTTGCCTTTGGGGCTGAGGTGTGTTTCCTGGAGGCAGCATATTGTTGGGTCCTCTTCTTCAAAAAATCCATCATGCCACTCTGTGTCTTTTGATTGGAGAGTTCAATCCATTTACATTTAGAGTGTTTATTGAAATGTGGGGGCCTAACGCTGTCATTTTATCACTTGTGTTCTGGTTCTTTTGCATTTCCTTTGTTTCTCATCCCATGATTTTTGGACTACTAATTCAGGTAGGTAGATTTCTATATTGGTTTTCTTCTTACTTGTAATTAGTGTCTTTATTCTTGTTATTTGTTTAGACGTTACCAAGTGGTTTGTATAAAACGTCTCATAGATGAGATAGTCCATTTTCTGATAGCCTGTTATTTCCTTATATTAAGATGTTCCAACCTTTTCCTCTTCCACTTCTAGGTTGTTATTGTCAGATTTTTTTTTCTTTCTTCTTGTGTTGTGAGTTTGTGGTTAAAATGACAAGATTATATTTATTCTTGGTGTTTCCATTCCTTTTATGTTTAATGTTATATTTAACTTTTGCTAATCTGTTCTGATGGAGAGCTGCAACTTTCTGATTTTGTCTTTCTATTTATCTCCTATGCTCTGGGTTTTTTAGCCCCTTTCCTTTTTCTGATTTTTCAGGTATAAGGGTCTTCCTGAGCATTTCTTGTAGAGGAGGTCTTGTGGCAATGAACTCCCTTAACTTTTGTTTATCTGGGAAGGTTTTTATTTCTCCATTATATTTGAAGGACATTTTCACTGGATAGAGTATTCTTGGCTGCAAGTTTTTGCCCTTCAGAGTTCTGAATATATCATTCCACTCTCTTCTAGCCTGTAAGGTATCTGCTGAGAAATCTGCTGACAGCCTTAGTAGTTCCTTTGTAGGTTATTTTCTTCTGCCTTGCTACCCTTAGTATTTTCTCTTTGTCATTTACTTTTGCAAGCTTTCACTACTATATGCCTTGGGGTTGGTCTTCTAACATTGATAAAGTTTGGAGATGTATTCGCCTCTGTCACATGGAGTTCCATCTCTCTCCCCAGGTTTGGAAAGTTATCAGCCATTATTTCTTTGAACAGGCATTCTGCCCCCTTCCCCTTCTCTTCTCCCTCTGGGATACTTATAATCCTTATGTTGCATTTCCTAATTGAGTCAGATACTTTTTGGAGAGTTTCTTCATTTCTTTTTAGTTTTTGTTCTCTCTCCTCCTCTATCTGCAGCATTGCTATATTCCTATCCTCCAAATTGCTAATTCTGGCCTCCATATTATTGACCTTACTGTTCAGAGAATCCAGATTTTTCTTAATCTCCTCCATTGTGTTCTTCATCTCCAATATTTCTGATTGGTTCTTCTTTATGGTATCAAGCTCTTTTGTGACATAGCTCCTGAATTTGTTGAGTTGTCTATCTGTATTCTCTTTTAACTCATTGAGTTTTTTAATGATAGCTGTTTTGAATTCATTGTCATTTAGGTTATAGATTTCATTGTCTTTGGGATTGTTTTCTGGGTACTTGTCATTTTCCTTCTGTTCTGGAGATTTAATATATTTTTCATACAGCTTGATGGCATGGATTTGTGCCTCCACATAGAGATAGAGTTTAGTTACTGCTTCCACTTGCTTCTACTGGAGTGGGGGGGGGGGGGGCTGTTTATTCATCTGCACTGACCAGGACCCTTGTCAGCTGTTGCTGCCTGGACCTGGGCCCTCCTCGTAGTCACAGTGATCCTGTGGGGTCCCTCATCAGCTGTGGGGCAATCGCAAGGGGGCCTCAGGTTGCTAGTGCCTATTGTTGCAGACCACCTAGACACACTCCCTTCTTTGGGTCTGCTGTGATGTTATGGGCTTTCACAGTGGCTGGGAGCAGGTTCACCTAGATTTGAAGCTCTGTCACTCTCAGGGCCTGCAAGATCTCACTTGTCCACGATGGGCCACAGCAGAGCTATAGGTATCTACTGCAGTCTGTGGTTAGCTCACCCAGCTTTGCTACTTCTGCCTCAGGGTCGTCCAGCCTTGTGATTGCCAGGCAGGGCCTCTCCACTAATGCTGCCCAGAAGCTTTCACTGTGGCTGCTGTGGGACCATGGATTTTCCCCCTGGACCACAGAGCAGGGCGGCTGGGGCTCCAACCAGCCCCCACCCACTCACTTGGTCTCACTGGGTGTCCCTTACCTGCTCTGGGACACAGCCAGAGTCCGTGAGTCAGAGTCAGTGGCTGGCAGGCTGCCACCCCACCCAGGATCCTCTTCTCCCGGAGCCTCCCAGTGTTCTGAATGCTGGGCGGGACCTCTCACTAATGGCAAGTAGAGGCTTTCCCTGCCACTGGTGCAGGACCATGCATTTTCCCCTGGACCATGCAGCGGGGTGGCTGGGGCTCCAATGCACCCCTGCCATCACACATTGTCACATTGGGTGTCCTTTGCCCCTCTGGGACACAGCCAGAGTCCGTGAGTCAGAGGTGGCTGGCAGGCTGTTGCCCTGCCCGGGATCTTCCTCTCCCGGAGCCTCCCAGTGTTCTGAATGCTGGGAAGGGCCTCTCCACTAACGCTGAGTAGAGGCTTTCCCTGCCGCTGGTGTGGGACCATGGATTTTCCCCCTGGGCTTAGGGGCAATCATGAGGGTTTTAGGTAGGGCTGTAGTCACCTGTTTCCACCACTGCTCTGCCAATACAGCACATGCCTGCCCTTTGTGCATGGTTATGCTGTGAGTGTGTCCACTGGAAGAAAGTCGCTTGCAGGTACTAGGCTCTCTGGGGGTTGGGGGTCAGGGATCAGAGAGTTTTCACTTATCTCCACCTCCTTCTGGGGGGAAGTCCGTCCACCTTCCAATGTATAGCAGCACAGGTCTCTCAGGCATCCTGATGCTGTGTGGATAGCCTTTGTTGACCGATGAATGTCCAATTAGTTGTAGATTCAAAGAGAGAGGGACAAAGAAAACTGCTCACGCCGCCATTTTACTGATATCACTCTCTGCTGTTTTTCAGATCTGCCCCCTTTTCTACTCAAGACATATCTCTGGAACTCTCCTTAGTTAAAAACTTTCCACTTGGCTTAACTAGCAAAGAGGCCCTATCCCTCTCCCAATGAAGCAATTACGGCCAATTTCTCCCTACACAGGCTCCTGGGCAGTAAAGCCTCCCTTCATTGATCCTCTGTGCTCCACCAGTTTAACCAGATGACAACTGATTTAAATGACTAACAAGGGCACCCATCAAAGGGTAAAAAAGGAGGATAACGTCCCCAAAAGGTACCTGCTGCCTGAGAGGTATATAAAGCAAAAGGTAAGGGGAGCTATTTCCATCCAGTTTTGCTTTAACAACATGGGTCTGAAGTCTGCAGCTGTGACCTCCCTGGATACAGGAAAAGCTTCAGACCCTGACATTCTTCAGACTCTCCCATCTGCAGTTATTATTATGTAGTCAATCTACCTTTCCATTGTGGTAAAATGCCTTTATCTTTTTCCTAAGTTAATCTGTCTGACTTTTACAATTTTAAAATTCAAAAGAAAAAGGAGGAAATGTCTCGGTACCATGGTGTATCAGTATCTCCTGAAGCCTGGATTCCTTGGTGCTTTTGAGCACCAGGTGACAAATCATAAGATGCAACGTGCTCATCAGTACCAGGCAAATGGATTCCCTGCTCTCCCACTTGCCCACCTCCCCTCCCCTCACGGGCTACACACAGAGCATCAGTGTTCTCTTGGAGCAGGAGGCTCTCTGGCACCTGTCTTTGCACCCCTGAGACAGGCTTGGGGAAGCTTATTGCCTTTCCCACACATTGCTCCTCAACTGTGCAGTCTATCCCATCAACCTGGTTATAAATAGCTAAGCCAGTTTTGTCTTCTTTCAAATTAATTCAGGATCCACAAAGCAAAAACTACTACAATGTAACCTTTGTGGAGGTCCACTATGTATGGTAGACCTCTGTCATCATGGATTAAATTATTATAACAAAGAAAGGAATGTGGGAACTAAACTGTAGAGTTGACTAAGAGCTGTGGATATTCCCTGACAGAACAGCTGGGATTCAGCTTTGGGTGGGATACTGCCAGTGAACAGACTCCAGTATCCTGCTACCCCCTAGCCCACCTTGGGTCTCCTTGTTCATCTCATCTAAAGTGTCCTATAAGATGGCTAATGGGGAGAAAATTCAGGAACAGAGGGAATGTCAGAGGTGCTCACCAGCATGTAAGAGGGTTCTTCTCCATCCTGCAATGGGACAGACAGAGAGGTGAGATTCATGAGACAATGGCCAACCAAGCAGAAGACAAATTGTGCCTTGAGCAGCTCAGGAAAAGCTAAACTTACACAATTCCTCTTGACATTGCTCTGAAACAATAAACAGAAACACACGAACGTCCTCAATAGAAGAACTAAGAGAATTTGCTCTTGTATTAAATGATAAAGGACTGGACTTTTCTATGAACACCACCACCTCCCTTCCCTCTACCTATGGAATTGCCAAGATTCCAGAAATGATATATGATCAGGTAGCTGGAGATCATCAGTACTGATTTACATTTGCTTTAGTTCAACAATACTGTGCTCCATGTACTAGGCGAATGGATGCTACACTTGCAGAATGGAAGCAAGCTCTGTGGATTAATTCCTAGGACGTGAGAGTGTGAGTACCAAGCCCTTATTGGTGCTTCTATTCATGTTCTTTCTCTGTTTGCCAGGCTTCTAGCTGTCAGAGCTGTATCTTTTGTGTGACAGTGAACTGTGCTTTGACAGTGACATGAACTTACTCTTTTGACACGAGGGTAAACCAAATTTTTTACATTTTATCTAATGTTCTTTCTCTTTTTCACACCTTCTTTCCACATTTCTTTACATGCAAGTTCCTTTCTTTTCATTTTCAACCTCTTTTTCCCCTGAGGGAATCTCTTTTCCCTGTGGAGTTTCTTTATAAGACAGTGCTCCCAGCGATGAAGAGGAGCAGAGCAGACATGATGACAGCCAGGACCACCATCCAGGGAGATGTACTGGTAATAAAGGATTCTGAAAAGGGAGCCAGAAGAGTCCCATTTACTGAGAAAAAGGAGACCTGGGATGAGAGCTCCCCTCAGGACTCATATCTAAGGAGCTCCCCCAGGTCCCTGCTTTGTTGGCTTCTCTCTCGGAAACCCCAGATAGAGAAAGGGTCACCCCACAGTGATTGCCAGGGCTGGGGACCCAGGAGACAAAAAGCAGGAACACTTGGAGTCACCATGAGAAGGACCAAGGTGAATAAAAGCTAACTATCCATGCTAGATCAACATTGCCATCATCCTGGGACAAGCCACCACCCCTTCTTGCCTGGAATATTGCAATGTCCTCCTCCTGCTTCTGTTCACACCCTCTGCAGTTTATCCACAGCACAGCAGCCTAAGTAAGACCATGTTATTTCTTTGCTGAAAACCCTGCTATATCTCCTATCTCACTCAGACTAAAAGCCTAGGTCCTTTTGTGCCCTACATTGCCCCATATGATCTGGACATATTGCCTCTCTGAATTCATGTCCTTCAAATCTCCCTGCACTCAATCCTTTCCAGCCACACCTGCCTTTTGGGCAGTTCCTTGAAACTGCAAGACACACTTCTACCTCAGGCCCTTTGCATATGTTGTTCCTGCTACCTGTCCTACTCAGTCCTCAAATATCTGCATGGCTCCTGCGTCACTTGCCCAACAGCAATCTTTTCCGTGAAGCCTTCTCTGACTATCCTATTCATAATTACAACTCCCCCAGAGCACTCCCTATCCTCTCCTGGATTAATATTTTTCTACAGTACTTATCACCATCTGATACAATCCACAGTTTAATTAATGACTTCACTCTTTGTTTTAATTACTTCATTTATTGTCCACTACTGCTCCAGAATGTGAGCCCCACGAGGGCAGGTTCCTTTGTATATTTTGTTCTGTGAATTATCTTTGGTTTCTAAAAGAGTGCCTTGCACATACATGATGCTTGTTAAGTATCTGTGGAATGAATTTATGAATGTCTGTAGATAGAGAATCTCCCTGCTTTGTCCCTTGGGGAATCTCATGGGCAGGAAGGGAGTCTTCAGCACTCAACACCTCTGGGTATAGATAGACACCCACTCAGACCACTGTCCTTTTTTAAAGATTATTCAAAATATTTAAAAATTGCTGCAGGATAAGGACCATGACGGGGAAAAAACATCAGATTTATCTTCAGAGAAGAGGGTCCTACCTATGTGTTTTCAGACTGTTTGATTTTCCCCTTGTGACAAGGGAATAGACCTCAACTCAGCTGCATCTTCCAGCCTTTCACCCTTTCACCCCATGTCCCTACTTCCCTATCCCCACTCCAGCCTCCAGTTTATCTGCTGAGGATCCAACCTCCAGACCATGAGCCTCCAGAGGGCAGGGAACTAACCTGGAAAGAACCTCACAGTTTCCTTCTCCTGGCCAAGCAGGGTGTTCTTGATGGAGCAGGACGTGTTCCTCACAGAGTGGTCCCTGATGCTCACTGCCATGGTGACCACGAAGAGGCTGTCTTTGTCCACAGGGTAAGCCTCCTCCTGGGCAGGCATGATCTCACCATAGGGGTCCCTCCAAACCACTTGCGGCTCAGGGTACCACCCTACAGGTGTGCACTCCAGCCAGAGGCCCCCATCCTCACGGATCTCCATTTCAATGAGGGTCTTAGAGCCCAGGCCTGAGGAGAGAGACCAGGGCTTAGACAAAAAGGCAATGTTGTCTTAGCCAGAGTGTCTTAGACGATCAGCTCTTCATGGTGAGAGCCAAGAGAAGATGGTGGAGAGGAAGGGTCCAGTGTCCAGAGAAACTGATTATGCATATTCCATGCATTCCTGCAGTACCTCTTCTGTGAAAGAAGAAAAGAAGGAATGAAAGGAGGGACAGAGGAAAGGAAAGAAGAAGAGAAAGAAGGGGCTGGCCCCATGTCTGAGAGGTTTAGTTTGAGTGTGCCACTTCAGCAGCCCAGGGTTTCACCAGTTCGGATCGTGGGAGGGGACATGGCACCGCTCATCAAGCCATACTGAGGTGGCATCCCACATAGCACAACCAGAAGGACTACAACTGAAATATACAACTATGTACTACAGGGCTTTGGGGAGGAGAAGAAGAAGAAAGAAGATTAACATCAGATGTTAGTTCAGGTGCCAATCTTTAAAAAAACAGTCAGGCACACAGAAATTTAAAAAAAAAAAAAAAAAGAAGAAGAAGAAAACCTTGACATTAGAGAACACAAGGCGACCAATATGCCAAATAGGTTGTGAGATCTCTTGGGGCTGGCCCCGTGGCCCAGTGGTTAAGTTCGCGCACTCCGCTGCGGCAGCCCAGGGTTTCACTGCTTTGGATCCTGGGTGCGGACATGGCACTACTCATCAAGCCAAGCTGCGGTGGCATCCCACATGCCACAACTAGAAGGACCAACAACTAAAAAAATATACAACTATGTACTGGGGGGATTTGGGCAGAAAAAGCAGAAAGAACACAAAAAGGATTGGCAACAGTTGTTAGCTCAGGTGCCAATGTTTAAAAAAAAATTGTGAGATCTCTAAGGAGAATGGATTACATTACATTTTCTTTTCTGCTCAACTTACTGACTCCATCACAATACCAAGCATCTGCCTCCTAATAAATGTTTGTTGATTGATTTATTCAGCTAGAGATTTTACTGTCATCACTGCTGTGTGAGCGTGTCCACTCTGACCTCAAATGAGCAGGTTCAGGATTTCACTTTCCACCTGGGGAGGACTTCTCAGCAGCTGTGGCTTCTCGAAGCTCTAGGTTAATATGATAAGGACAGAACCCTGCCAGGCTGTCAGAATCTTAAGAAACTTTTTGTCCTCAAGACACTGTCCCTTCTCTCCCGGTTTAGGGCTTCACATCACCACAGCTACCCAATAATCCTAGGGAGCTGTTGGCTTTTAGGAGAATGGACTGAGCTAGTGTGCAAAGTCAACCCTTACCCCAATTCAGAGACGTTTTCTTCCCAGGGGCTCAGTCAGCTAGGTGATTTTCTTATGATCCCTTGACTACAGCCACCTATTAGAAAGATCTGGATGCTCCTGGTGTTACAGCTCTTAGCTAATGCCAGCCCTGATATCCATTCTCCTACACTGAATGCAGCATATATGGAGTTAAAACCAAAAGCACACATCCCCACTCTCTGCTTCTTTAGTTACACTCATATGTAAATATCTGTTTCTTTAACCTTTGACTCCCTGAGCTTTACAACCATAAAGAAGCCACAAATTGTTAAAGCCCAGGTGGCTGGGCACTGGGCTCACACTAAAGTTGTAACAAATCATAGGTCCTTGAAGTTCATTATAAGGAAAACTGATGTCCAGAGAATATCAGAAAGCTGAAGGTTCCCAGGCCCAACTCCTTGGCTTCCTGGTGCCAGACAGCCAAGGACACCCCCCCTGCAAACTTCCTTATCTTCTCCCTCCCTTCATTCCTTGCAAACCTGTAAAACTCTTCACCCACTTCTTAATGGAGAGGTAGCAATTCTTAAGGCACTAGCTATTGCTTTGCTCCCTCTGCATGGCAAAGAAAGTAAAGCTATTTTTTTCCTTTTTACCCAAGACTCTGTTCTCATTATTTAGATTGGCACCAGGTTCAGAGACTGAAATTTTGGTTACACTGGGATCCTCAAGATAACAATATCATCTCCTCATGTCAGCTGAACATCATCAAAAGTCCTAAGAATTCAGACTCTGCTTAATTTATTCTGTCTTTAAAAGAGTCTTCCATAAAAGAGATACTGGGTGTGAGAGAGCTGCAAATGCATGATCCTGGGAGACATCTGCCCCTTTTGCCATCTGTCCAGCCATCATCCAAGCTGCTTTTAAGTAATTCCTTTGTTAAGCCCATCCAAGAAATTTTAACAAAGACAAAATTAAAGCAATCATTTAAGACTTAGTGCTTCCTGATCATTTTGATTTTTGCCAAGAGGAAAAAAAAAAAACAACAAACGTTGCATATTGAGGGCTCACACAGAAACTTGGAAGTGGGATAAGTCTCAAAATAATGAGGCAAGTTGGAAAGAAATTCTATAAAATGTTCCATGGGGTTCAATAAGGTCAAGTATGAGACAATAGACTTAAACAAAAAACTAGCCAGCCAATTAATCAAAGAAAAAGCAACAAATAAATAAACAAACTAACAATTCTACAGTAGCTCAATTCAGAATGGGGCAGGTCAGGCCAGGGTCTTATTTACAGTGAAAGAGTGGAGGGTTCCTGCCACATACACACCACACTGTCAGCTCTGCAGTGTTGCTGTGAACAGAGTCAGGACGCCATGTTGAGAAACACTCCTTTCATGATACTTTATGTTAATTAGATACAAAGTTGCCCTTCTGAGTAACAAAGACAGGGTCTCCTACCAGCTATGATCTGAGACCCCCTGGGAAGTTCACACTGTCCCCAAACCTCACTTCCTCTGGTCTGACGGACTGAAATGTCATTGATTTCTCTGTGTGTTCAAGGCTTTTTCAGTCTTCAGATGTTTCTTTTAAAGTGTAATACACTGACTCCGGGAGTGAGGTCATACCCTAAAGTCATTATTCATAAACTAGAAATCCCAGGTTAAATGCCACTTCTATTTTGAAGATCTGGCAAATTCCTGCTGGCTGAATTCTCACTCTTTTTCTCTGAGGAGCGAACAGGCTTAGTACTTAACCATGCTTTCATGAAATCACCTGTTTTCACGTGAATCATTCTCACTACAGTTAGTAATTGGGGAAAAGAAAAAGAGGCAAAATTAATATTTATCTAAAAATGAGATGTACGTATGTTGTCTGCTGGGTAGTCTTTGTTTATTCCAGTTGTCCTGGTGTAAATATTGACAATGCCTGTACTCACTCTCCCAAGTGTACAGTTTGAGTGATCAAGTACATGATTTCCTATCAAGAAGCCATGTGTTAGGCACCATGCTGGCTGGGATTTCTCATTGGATCCTCTCAGTCAACCCCGGAGGTGCATGGCTCACTCCATCACTTCATTCTGGTTTTGCTCAATTGCCATCTTTTCAATGAAGCTTTCTGTTTATAGTTACATTACTTCCATGCCCCCAGCACTATCAACGACTTCCTGCTTTCTTTTGGCTACAGGACTCGTCACCATCTGATATAAAATACAGTTCAATTAATTACTTCATTCATTGCTGTCTGTACCCTCAAGAATGAAAGCCCCAGGAGGGCAGGGATCTTTCCATATTTTGTTCTCTGACTTATCCTTGGTTTCTAGAATATTGGCTTGAACACAGGAGATGCTTGTTAAATATTTGTGAAATGAGTTTACGAATGTCTGTGATGAGAGGGAGCCCAAGGATAAGTTTTGCCTGCTCTGCAATTGTGATTCCAGCAATTCATTTTTTTCACTCATTCATTTCATGACTCTTTATTAAGTACCTACCAAGGCTCAGGCAATTTGCTAGATGCTAGAGACACAGTGGTGAATAACTGCTGGTGTGAGTCAGGTCCTGACCATTTCTGGTGGGATTTGGACTATGAAGCTTTAAAAGAATGTCCGGTAACAAAAGTCTGAAATGGTGCTCTTTAGAGCTGTCCACCAACATTCTCAGTTCCCCTGGGCACACAGTTAGGACTGCACTTCCCCTCTCCTGTACCGTGAGGGACAACTTTGTGACTTACTTGTGCCAATCAAATGTGAGTATAAATAGTGTGAGCACCTTACAGGAGGAACTTTAGGAGCCAGTGAGTGATTTGCGGGCTCTTTCCCTCTGTGAAGGTGACTGCACAACTCCAGAGCTCTGAGGGAGGTCTGTGTGAAGTAGAGCCCACCAGACTCATGAGGGAGATATTTCATGTGTTAGAAATAGATCTTTGCTATGTTAACCTACTCGGATTTGAGGGCTGCTTATTACAGAGCATAACCTAGCCTATCCTGACTAATGCACACCTCAAAGATGATTTAAAACACGGACTGATCAGAAGCTCATGGGGAAAGGTTAAATAAACAGACCTCACATGTAGATTAGAGATAGCTCAGGGATGATGACCACTTACAGCTCAAGGAGCAGATTCATATCTTAATTCAATTAACACTTGTGGAACAACTATTATGCCCCAGGTTCTATTTTAAAGATATGGATACAGCAGAAGCAAAATGGAAAACAATCCTTATGGAAGTGGCATTCCAGTGGAAGAGACATAATAATCAGGATAAAGGAGTAAAATGCATCCTATAAGGACGTTATTTGCTAAGGAGAAAAGTAGAGTGGGATGGTGCTTGATTCTCACAGTCATGGAAAAAACTGACTAGAAAGAAGAAATGGATTGAAATCTATGTGAAAACTTCACTTCGGAGTTGATGAAAATTTTAAGGAACATCATATACTATGGTGAGAGTTTATATTGGTAGAAACTCTTTGGAGAACAAATTTTGAGTGTCTATTAAGGATGAAAATAAATATTTCTCATTGTACAGCATTTCTACTCCTAGGAACATGTTTCAGTTGGGAATTTTGAGAAGGGGCATGTTATGGGCTGCATTGTGTCCCCCCAAATTCCTATGTTGAAGCCCTACCCTCCAGTACTGCAGAAGGTGACTGTGTTTGGAGATAGAGCCTTTAAGGAGGTAATTAAGCTAAAATTTGGCTACGAGGGTGCGCCTTAATCCAATCTGATGGGTGTCCTTATAAGAGGAGAATATTAGGACACACAGAGAGACACCAGGAATGTGTACACATGGAGGAAAGCCTATGTGAGGACACAGAGGGAGGACAATGTGAGGACACAGGGACAAGGTGGCCATCTGCGAGCTCGGAGAGAGGCTACAGGAGAAACCAAACCTGCTGACAGCTTGATCTTGGTCTTCTAGCCACCAGAACTGTGAGATAATAAATTTCTGTTGTTTAAGACACCCAGTCTGTGGTACTTTGTTAGGGCAGCCCAAGCACACTAACATGGATCAGGAATAGGCAGTATTTTATGTGTTGATATGAGAAATGATTATATGGATTATAGTTCATAATAATTCAGTAATCTCTACGTTAGTGTTTTATGAGTTATTTCATATGTGTATTATATAGCACAATGAAAATATCTAATTTTAAAGCGTATTACTAAGGAAGACTGTCAGAGATCTCTAAGAAGTAAACATAAGAATAATCTGTAGGGATCTAACCTTTTCCCCTGTTCAAGGCTACTACTGATTTCTGTGTGCTTCTCAAGAGGTGATGCTCACAACTTAGCAGGGCAAACCCACTCATTTGACCCTTGGGCAGCAGAAAGCCACCCTCCCTGTGTAAAGGGGGCTCTAGGCAAATATCTGCTGGTCTGCCATGAGCCTGAGGTTAAGAGAGAATGTTTCTCCAAGAATCACACAGTGAAAAAACAAGGGAACAAAATTAAATGACATACCTGCCATGAAAAGGCACATGGTGGCCTCATTGTAGGATTTGCCTTCTCGGAAATAACAACGGCAGATGCCATTTTCATTGGCTGTAACATTGTGAGTGATCAGCGCCATGCTCCCCTTGCTGATCTCTCCTTGACAAAGGTTATTCTTCCTCAGTCCTGCTCCATGTGCTCCTGTGTCCGCTCTCTCCCGCCCTTATACACAAGCACTGCAGGGGAGAACTGAGACTTGAACCACCACACCTCCATGTCCTCAGCACTTTTCTCAGGTGAAAGGTGGTGGCGTAACATGCTGTTTCCTCCCACCATGGCCAGGATTGGATCAGCTGGCCCCATGACAGTAAAGTGGTCTGTTCAACAAAGGGGTAGAATCAGACAGGGGCCTCATCCATCAAATATCTAAGGCAGGAAAGAAAGTGCATATTCTGGGTCACAGACAGATTCTTTCCCTGTTTCTAATATCTTCTTTCTCTATTTATAATATATTCTTTCAGACACATTCTTTCTAAGGCCACAGGGGCTTCTTGGGCTGAGGATTCTGGGGGCCAGTAGCTGTGGCTGGTCAGCAGCAATAGGTAACTAGTAAGAGTATCTATTGAGGCTGCTAATGCTTCCTGAATAAAACACTGAGAAGCAGACACTGAGCGCCCCCGCTGACCCTGTGCTCACAGAGGTTTCCTTTCATTCCTCAGTCTAGTCCAGTGCCTGGATTGGAGGATAAACTTGAGCTGTCCAATATGGTAGCCACTAGCTGGTCCCAATTAAAATGTGCTGTAAATATAAAATACACACACACATTTTGAAAATTTAGATTAAAAATATTAAATATCTCAGTGTTAAAATTTTACATTAATTAAAACTTAAATAATAATACTTAGGTTATTTGTGGTTAAACAAAATACCTTATGAAAGATTATTTCAACTATCTCTTATTTACTTTTTTAAATGTAACTACTAAAAAATTTAAAATTGTGTATGCAGCTGGCCTTTGTGGCTCTCATTGTATTTCCATGAGATGCACTGGTATAAAATCAATGAGCATGTGCTGAAGGACAGGATGAGTGAACACAGCTGCAGCACTTCTTCAGACTGCAGTGTTTCGCAGACTCAAGTGTTGATTTTCCTTTATGAGAAGCTCATAGGAGCTGGAAGCATGGAGCCTACCTGAGACCAGTGCAAACAGGCTGAGGAGGTGGAGGAAAAGAAAGGAGCCTCGCAGGGAGAAATGCAGGGAAGCAGCTGGCTCCGTCAGCACCAAAGAGGAGTCACCCAGGAGGGGCAGGGACCAGAGACCTAGGGACACAGACATGGAGGAATCAGACAAGGAGACGTGATACTACTTCTGATCTAGGTCAAAGTCTCCTTTAACCCGTGTTGGTATCGTCAGCACCGCAACTTCTGTCTTGGGCAGCCTCCTTCCTCTCCTGGTTCAGGTGTCTCAGGGTAGATTGATTCCTGAAACAGTCCATGGAATAAGCCAACAATGCAAGGATCAGGGAGACAGTTTTCCACACTCTGTGGCTCATTTCTCTGACTGGAGTGGACTTTCTTAAGTTGTCACTTCATGTTCTTCCATACCCTTCCTCTCTTCCCATCCTCCTCCCTAGGAATCAGGCTATGTGACCCGATATAAAGCCAGTCATGGAGAGTCTCTCCACCAGGAAGCTTCCTGTCTCCTGGGAACTCCAGTTTTCTCCGCATCATGTTTCCTTCCTCTACTAATTGCCCCACCAGCACCCCATAGCTGTAGCTCTGCCCCTCCATTTTGTACCTTCTAGAATTAACTTCTGTGTTTTCTTTTGTCCTCTGACATTCAAATAATGATTTTCCGCTTATCCCTCTTCTCTCTAACCTGTTCGTGTATGCAGTCACAACCCGAGAACAAACTGTGTGGAAAGCAGAGAAAAAAATTGCTTATCCTCCTGTTACTCACCATGTGTGGGACTGTAGGACCTGAGACCTGGTCCACTCTGTGACCTCAAAGCCCCAAGATTTCCTATGAATGATTTAGATTCCAGAGTTGGCCGGCTGTCAGTCGGCCAGGCAATGGTATCCTTGAGATTTCATTCTTACCAGTTATTAGGTAGAATAAATAGAAACCTTTAAGATTTCAAATTGCACAGCTGAGAGTAGTCTTTTTAGATGATCTGGGTTTTTATTTCCTTTTTCTGTATTCAGAGCAAGATACTTTTCAATTTTTTGCAAAGTTTGAGATTCTCTGCAGATTGTGGGTTTGCTGCTAATCAGGAGGAGGGCTCTCTGTTTGTAGAAATGTATATGCAGTAGAGAATGGCCCTGGGGAGTGGGTGTTGATGAAGTAAACATAAGCAACCCTCTTTCCAATGCCAGAGGAATCTTGTTCAAATTATTTGACTTCTGGGGGCAGTGGAGAGATAAAGGGGAACACAGGGAGGAAACGGAGGGACAGAGAATGAAGCAAGACAGCAGCTATGGTAATAGACTGTACACATTGTCATTTGTTCAAAAACTATCGAGGGAGAGATGCTGAGGATACCGAGAGTCAAAAACCCATTTTTCTCAGGGAGGTGCCATTCTAGTGGGGCAGGAAGATGGCAGCAAAGAAAAGCTTTCTAGTGGGCTTTATAGTCTGTCAGTGGATGGACTGGTTGAGTCCAGCATCCCCCTACACCCACACAATGCTCCCCTCCCATGCTCTACAGACCCCTATCAGGCCATTGTATAGATTTATTCTAGAATAATCTTCCTGAGACACACTTCTTTACATTTCTTTCAAGAGCCTAAATACTTACCCTGGATGCCTGCCACTCCTTTCTGTTTCAGTTCAAAACTGTGCAATTAAAACACTAGCAATGTGTGTTAATCCACAGTTTCCTCAGAGGACTGAATTGCTCTTGGGAAGAGACAGAAGAGAGGGCTGTGAGAGTGTAAGAGCCTGGCCTACTTACAGCCTCTGTCTGAAGAAAATAACGCCCAGGGGTTCTGGGGAAGTTTGTGCCTGAAGTATCCAGTGAAGCCAGGCCTCAACTCCTATAGTAGCTGACCTGAGCCAGAGGGAAACACATATGTTCTGAGCATGAGGAGGACCCATTGCCCTCAAGTTTGCTCAGCAGGAAACCAGGCCCAACCAGGGTGTGCCACTTCAGATCATGAGCACCTGACCTAAGAATTCTCTGTCATGAGAGGAGTAAACCTAGAGGTTGTGTTCATACCTTTGAGTCACCTCCAGGATTCATTTCAGGCGAGGCTAAGACATCTTGGTGCACAAAAGGCATTCCTACTCTGTCCTGTTCAAATTCCAAATTGCTGGCTCATCAAATCAATGAGCATAGGAAAATGGTTGTGTTAAGTTACTAATTTTCAGGGCTGAAACAATAGTAACCACTACAGTTGCCTTGTCCCAAGAGAACAAATTTGATAGAATGTACAGCATGAATAAAACTGGGCCCCCAAATGCAGTGGAACTAAGGATGAGAAAGTTTCCCAGACTCTCTCCAACTTGAACCCTTCTCTCTGCACGTCTGTTTTGGTCTAATCTCTCCGTAGATCACCTTCCTTTTGTTTCACTAGACCACGCTGTGGATGGAAAATGCCTTCCCACAGCTCCCATGCATGCCTAATACTAATCAAGTATAACTGGTTATGTATCACTGTGCCATTCAATCAAAATGTGCAAGGCATTCTCTCTAGCCTAGTGTGGGTTAGATGTCCATCCCAGATCCACTCCATATCAGGAGGCAGTGTGGTCCACATTATGTGGACATGTATTGCAAGACAGGAAGTCACCACTGCCAAATGAATGGGGCTGGAGGGAGGGCAGAGAGGTCTCAATAGGCATTCAGTATGTTCTCAGAGGCAGAGCCTTATGAACGAATGCTTTTGATGTCCAATCCCATAGACCCTTAGTCCACATCAAGTAGACAGTTTCCTGCAATATAACAACTTCCCAGGTGCCTGATTTTCTTCTTCCACACCTGGGAGTTGTCTCTAACACCAATGATACTTGCTCCTTTGCATAGACACAGCCAAACCTAGAAGTGCAGGAGAGTTAATACCCCCACGGGTCACCTTCAACCAATAAAGAATGGGAAATGTAGATAAATGGCCCAGGTTCCCCATCCCTGCTAGGAGGATTCTGAGGTATAGTCCATAATCTCACGTGGTTTCTCAGAGTGTCCTGAGTGGGACCAAGCATGGTTGCCTACATGATAACCAACTAATTGATGTATCCTCTATGCCAGTTTTCACTTAGTTGGCTTTTGTCCTTTTATTTATTTCCAAACTTAGGTATCCTGGGATCACTTCCCAGATAGACTACCAGAACCCAAGTCTTTGACTTAGACACAGATTTTGGGGAATCCAAAATATGAGATTGCATTAGGTAGAAATTGCATTCCACATTGTATTTGACATAAGAATTATCTCTTCTGGAGAAGTAAATTCTGACATTTATACCTTAATCTAGCAAGTGAATAAAGGGCTACAGATAAAAATTCCAAGAGTTCACAGGTATTTCCTATCATGGATGTCTTTAGTCTCTCCAGGAGCCCAGCCAGGATGGAGGTCTCCTCCTCCTTCTGAGTGAGTAAAGCTGTGACTATGATAAGTGTAGTAGGGTAAGTAGTCCACATTATCATCTCTGCAACCTGTGAATATGACACATTACATGGCGAAATAAACCTTACACATGGAATTAAGATATTGGGCATTAAAGTAGGGAGATTATCCTAGACTCATAGGAAAATTATCCTGGATTATCTGTGTGGACTCAATCTAATCACCTGAATTCTTAAAAGTAGAATACAGAAGAGTCAAAGAGATTTGATGGAAGCAGAACCAGGAGAGATTCAAAGATTGAGAGGTACTTAAGCTGCAATTGCTGCTTTGAAGATGGAGAAAGAAAGCTACAGCTGAGGAATGCTGCAGTCCTAGAAGCTGGGAATAGCCCTCAGCTGACAGGCAGCAAGGAATGGCAACCTCAGTCCTACAGCTGCAAGAAAATGAGTTCCGCCAACAATCTGGATGAGCAAGTAAATGGATTCTTCCCTACACCCTCCAGAAAGGAATACAGCCTGCAGACACCTTGGGTTTAGCCCTGTGAGATCCATGTTGGACTCCTGACCTCCAGAAATGTGAGATCATAAATTTATGTTGTTTTAGGTCCAGAAATTCGTGGTGATTTATGAAGGCAGTAATAGAAAACTAATACCATAAGGATTTTGCGAAAATATTGCAATGAGGTAAACTGTGAAACTATGGTGAATAAACTGTGGTGGCTTAAAATCTAGAAAAAGCTCACTTGAAGAGTGAAGATTCTTCTTAAGTTTATTTAACAAGTGTACTAGACAACCACATGCCTGGTATACGGGGGACAGTGGTGAACAATAGTGACGATAATGAAGAGTAGCATTTCCTCAGTATCCATCAGTTGTTAGGAACACCCAATAATGTCAATGAATGATCAGAGGTGAAAATATCCCTTTCCTGGCTATGGATTCTACAGTGTGATAAAAATACCACTAGAGTTCATCTAGGTTTCTTCCTCCCAAATTCCTTTTCCACAGACAATCTTTAGGTGTTAAGTTAGGCTTCCTAGAGACCTTCAAAGTAGAAGTATTGGTTCTGGCTCCATGAACACGCATCACATTGACAGAGTGGGTGCACATATGCCCATTATCAGTGAAGAGTTTGGCCTCTAGTCCCTTCACATCCTGTATGATGCAGTCTCTGTGAATTCATTCTCTGGACCAGGTCATCCTGCAGACAATCCAATTAAGCGTTGGACCTATGGCTCTGACAATCAACCTTGAGGGAACAAAATGGGGTGTGGCCTCCATAGTCACCTACAGTGATCCTTACCCTGGGGTGTCCTGGTAAGGGAACCTCAATTCTGTACATGGTCCTTTCCTCAGAGGGGAAATGGGGCTGGAAAAAAAAGACAGGGTAGCGGGTGGGGGTGGAATAGGGGCCAAACCTCTCCCAGCAGCACAAATTTCTCTATGAATTATATAGGTAACTTAACTTGGACCTGCCATATTTTCCACATCCTTGAACTGAGACAACTGCAGAGGATTGTTATGAGAATTAAATGAGTAAAATTCACTTGAAGCATTTAATACAAAACCCAGTACATTTTAAGTTATCTATAAAAGTTAGTTGTTGTTCAAATCTCAGCTGTCATTCACTTGTTGGGTCACCTTTGGAAAGTTAATTCACTTTTCTTCACCGCTGTTTCCTTGTCCATAGAAGGGAGATGATAAAGCGGTACCAAATTCACCTTTCATGTGGAATAATGGAATTAATATTAGTGAAGTTCTTCACACAGTGTGTGCATTTAGTAAGTACTTTATTGTTGTGATGTGTTGCTGTCATAGAGGAGGCCCTCAGCTCAAGGCTGCGTAGGGGAAAGCAGGGATATTACCTCAGGCTGAGGGTCCCCATTCCCATCAGCAGAGCCTGGGGTCACTGGGGCCTCCAGGGAAAGGTCAGATACTAAGTCAGTAACAAGGCAACTCCCCACTCCTGTCAGTGCTGGTCAAATGGTCAAAGCAGTAGGATTCCAGATGGAATTCTGAAAACAGGCTACAGAGGCCCGGAGAAGGAGGTTTGTGGGAAGGTGTAGATATGAGATCCATCCACAGCATTGTAGAATGAGACCTCACCAGTCTCATAGTCCAGGAAAACCCCCACTCTGAGGAGGGTTGGCATTTTTTATTTTTATCTGGTGTTCGGTGAGAGACCAATAGTTTTCCCATCAGACACCCCCACAGTCGAGAATCCATTTTGAGTAACATTTTAACCCAATGTTTTCTCTCCATGTTCTCCCTACACACCCCTACATACCAATATTACTGGTCCCCACCTCTACTTCTTAGAAATGTCACATAATGTGAAGGTTTTACAAGCAAGCACACAGTAATGTCAAGCAAATCTCATAGGGTTGTCTGGGAGATTCTTGTGTGTGTCTTCCCACTGAAGACTCCTCTGGTGCTCAGAATCAAGGAGGATGGGGTTCACTGCATCCATATCCAGAATCACATCCACTGAAGAAAGTTTGGGGATGGGCCATGGCGTCACCCATTGTTCCTGGACCTCAAAGCCTCAGTCTTCAAGATCTGAGTCTGGCCGAGGAGGTCCAAGTCCAGAGCCTAGTGTCCTCAGTCTTCCCTGAATGTGACCCTCTCAGCATTACCAAAAGAAAGGCCCAGGGATCTTGTGTTCAGTGAAGAAGAGTGCTAAGGGTCAGAGTTTGCCTAACCCCATGTCTTGACCTGGCTCCTTCCTTCCATCTTTTTGCCACTTACTTCACCAAAATGTCTCTGCCCATCTCTGCTTTATAGTCACATAGGTTTACATTTCAATCCTCACCCTACCACTCATGAGTTGAATGACATTTCCTTTTCTGTAGGTTCTTTTTCCATTGACCGAAGCTATATAAGATCTTTGAGCCTCAATTTCTATATTTGAAAAATGGATCCAAACTACTTATTTCTAGGGCAGGAAAAAACATATACGTTTTCTAAGTAGCTTAGGGCCAGGCATGGAGGAAGTACCTAATGTTATAACAGGTCCAAGCCTTTTCGGTGCTAGCAGCAATGTTGGGAGTTTTCTGTGGTCCCAGATCCACTCTTCACCTTTCTCTATCCTCTTCTGGGCCCCAGGAATTTATCTTCTATGGACAGCATCGTTGGGCTCTCTTGCCTCTGGTTACCTATCAGGTTTGGCCAATGGGACATACTAGCTGAAGATTGGAAGGAGAAAGAAAAAAGAGGCACAGCATTTATTTCGCCCACTTCATCCTTGCCAGCACAAGATGGTGATGCTCTAACAAAGGCATGACTCTTCTCAGGGAGCCCTGTACTTGAGCTACAGCTTCCTCTGGGCTCTAGTAACTGCTCTCTCTCCCTATTCCTTCAAGCCTAGAAGTGGTGGCAGTTCCACAGTATTGTGAGTCCTTGGGCACTTCACATTTGCTTGTTGATCTCCCTTAACCCCACTCCTGCCCTTCTAAAGAGTTCCTTTTCTAAACCTTCTTCAATCACCCAGTTTGAAAATGCCATCTCTTTCTTGTTGGTTTTTGGACCAATACATATTCATTACCGCATTTTGTCTTATCTCAGCCCTCATATAATAGGGATTATGATCACCACTTAACAACGAGGAGACAACAGTTCAGAAACATTAAGTAACTTTGGGACACACAGCAACAGGAGGTGGCATAAGAAGCTTGGGAAAAGCAAAGATGTTTGTCCATTGCCTTTCTCCTTGGTCATTACACATCCTCACTCTCCCTGCAGTATTAGTTCGCTCTGCCTCTCCTTTCCCTCAGCTCTACCCTTTATGCCTCTTCCTTCCCTTGAAGATCTGTGGAAGCCCAGGAGAACAATTCTCCCTGCTTCTCTGGTCTCTCAGCAGGAAGGCCCTAGAGATAGGCACACCTTTGAGACAAGGACCTCAAATCACCCACCCAGATCTACCAGTCATGGGGAATTGTCTTCCCAGAATCTCAAGCATGCAAGTAGAAAAAGGGAATATGGTCCCTTAGGTTGTTGTCCTAGGAAAAACAGAGTGATTCACTCACCAGCTTGAAAGAGGGCCATCCTCCATTCTGAAAGTCAGGAGACGCAGATAAGGAGAGGGCATTATTTCTGTTCTTTCCTCATCCGTTCTGCTCACTAAGCCTTTTCTCTCCCCTTTTCTTCAGTCTCTTCCAATGTCCAGCTTCCTTCCTCTATAGCTCTGCCAAATCAGGCATATACCCTTTCAAAATTGGTGGACTCCCTCCCCTCCATCATGCTGGGGCTGAGGCGACCTGGGCTGGGGCCCAGGCTTTGCTAGGGTGTGGGCATATATGCCAGCAGGGTGATGGGTGGCTGAAAAAGACCAGCTGCTCTATCTGGAAGGTCCTCTCTGAGACTCCAGAAAAGCAAAGTTGGTATACCCCACAGAAAATGAGACTCTGGGCTAGATCTGATTATTCCTACTGGGAATGCCAGTGGGTCATAGGACAGAGGAATGGTTTAAATGCTTAGTATTCATGCTGCAGGAAATTCTGAGATATCAGAGTCACTCACCAGGCTACTCCTCAGATTTCTTACTCAACTTACAATGAAAGAAATGTGGAAAGGTCTCCTGAAATATGTCATTTCTGGGTTGTGTTCTTTCTCTCCTTTTGTACCCATCTAATCTTCCTTTTTGACCCTCACCCCCACCCTTCCTACCATCTCCCTCTGCCTGTTCAATTCTCTCCTCCCCTCTCCTCCTTGATATCAAGTCTGAGAACATCAATTGCATGCTGATGATACCACAGGCACCATGTAAGTCCTTTCCCAGCTGAGACCCAGCAGATGTTTTGTATGTATCTACACTCCCATACCCGGGCATAGGTATCACTGTGTGTACACCTGTCTCTGTATGTGTACCAGAATACATCTATCTCAAGCTGTGTTGTTTCCTGCCTACTTCTGAAAAGAATTGGGCAACTTAATGAGGAAATTTCAGATAGTATTTTTTCAAAAACAGCTTGAATATGTCTATGACAATTAAGCCACCAGTACCAGACCTTTTGAAGAGACACTTTTCTCTATCCCTCTTCTTTGATTTTCTAAATCTTGTATTCTTTATTTTCTTCTCAGCAGCCTACAGATTATGTAAAGCATCCATTTAGGTTCAAGGCATAGGGAAGGCATTTCAACTAGGAGTTCCATCCCCCTCCTTCTCATTTCTTTTCAAGTGCACACCGGGATATTCTCTGGTACCCTGCTGGACTCAAGAGTCTGCAGGCACCTTGTGGAGAGAGATTGAAGGCCCTTTTCTCCATTAAAAATTACCACTCCTCCATGATTCCCCCTAATCAATCATCCTTAATTCTTTCCCATAGAAAAGGGATCCAGGACAATTCTGAGCCCTGGGCAGAGTTAGGGGTGAGGAAATGGGCTGGGAAATATCCAAATGAAGAGTCTGAGATGTGAATTCAGAGAAAAATCAGAGTGCTAGATGAATCCGAACCGGCTGTCTGCAATGGGATAAAAGTGAAGAGTCATTAAGAGACTTAAAGCAGAGGTATGGAGACAAGTGTAGGTCTCTGGGGGAAATAGGAACTTACAGCATAGATTCTGGTAGTGCTCTGGAAAATAAGCAAGAAAGAAAAAAAATTACTGTTATGGGGATGGATCAAGGAGTTCCTCAGGACAATAAACTTACAAATGACCCAGTGCAGAGGTGGGTGCACAGAGTAGGGAAGGGATGAGGTCATGGGGCTCCCTCCCTTAAGACAGGGCCTTAGGTTCCCACCCTGGTCTGATACCTTTTTCCCTTCTTTCCTGCTCCTTTTCTGCCTCAGCTGTTTCTTTTTCCTCTCGCTCTCTCTCTTTCTCTTGGAATAGAGCCTCTTTCTCCTTCTGCTGTCGCCATAGGAAGTAACTCGCCACTGCTAGAAGCAGCAGCAAGATGGGGAGGGTCCCAGTGAAGGCCGCGATCCAGGGCTGGGCGCTCCAGAAGAAGGGGTCTGCAATGGAATGGAGCTTTAGCCTCTCACTCTCAAGCTGGGAACACAGGGTTGATCTCATGACATTAAATGATCCTTCTCCTCCTAAAGTCCCAGGGAAAACTCTTCCTACAACAGAATACTATTACTTGCCTTGTACTGTTTGTTTCTCACCTGTAAATATGACTTACTTGAGCATCAGAATCATATGGCCTTTCTAATTTAGTTTTTCAATAGGTTACACTTAACATGATTCAAATGTCAAAAAAATACAAAAAGTCATCCAAGTCTCCCATCTACTCCCTCCCACCCCCCGTTTACTAGCCTCTCATTAGTCAGCTTAATATGTTGGCTAAGAATGTGAACTTTGGAGCTGGAGGATCTGCGTTCAAATTCTGGCTCCTCCACTTGACAGGCAGTGTGATCTTGGACTAATTACTTAACCACTCTGTTCTTGGTGTCCTAATCTGTATCATGGGGTAATAATGGCACCTCACTCATAAGGTTAAAGGATTAAATTAATGCTTATAAAGTGCCTGATATATAGTGAGTGATATGTAAGTGTGTGTTAAATTTTAAAAATATAAATATATTTTTATTTTTTCTTGTTTACACCAAAGATAGCATTCTAAGAAAACTGCTCTGCATCTGCTTTTTCTGTTCATCTTGGAAATCCTGCAATATTAGTACGGAGAGAATGTCTGTGCTTTCTTTCCCAGTTGTGCAACATTCCATTGCACAATAGTTCCCTGTTGATGGACATTTGCATATATTCTAACTTTTTTCTATTATAATTAATGCTATAAGAAATAACTTTTTTTTTTTGAGGAAGATTAGCCCTAAGCTAATATCTGCTGCCAATCCTCCTCTTTTTGCTGAGGAAAACTAGCCCAAGCTAACATCTGTGCCCATCTTCCTCCACTTTATACGTCTGACGCCTACCACAGCATGGCTTGACAAGTGGTGCCATGTTCGCACCCAGGATCCGAACCAGCGAACCCTGGGCCACCGAAGCAGAACATGCGTACTTCACCGCTGCACCACCGGGCCGGCCCAAGAAATAACTTTTTACATGAGTCATTTCATACGAATGAAACTATGTCTGTCAGATAAATTCCCAGAAGTGGGAATTTGGATCAATAAGTAGTTTAGATAAATACTGCTATATTGGCCCAAAGAAAGTTCAGCCAATTTATACCAAAAATATACCAAATTACATCAACAAATGTCTAAGAGTGACTGTCTCCCCACAATCCTGCCATCAGAACGTGTGATCTGCTATCTCGGTTTTGTTCTATTTTGTTGCCAGCCAGTCTCACAAGAGGAAAATGTTTAATATACGTTCCTCATGAGTGAGATTGGACATCATCTCACATGTTATTTCCTTTTCTGCAAGATTTGCTCACTTTTCTATCTGGTTATTTTATTTTTTAGGGAGATTGGCTCTATCTATATGATATGAGTTGTACTCTTTTTCCTGTTTTGTCATTTTTCTTTTCTTAAGGGTTTTATCTTTACCTTTTTACCCCAATTCTCATTGCCTGTCACAGTTTCTTGCAAACAGGAAATACTCGGTAAATATTTGTTATGTAAACAGCTTTATGGGAAAAAGAAACATCCCCGGTGTAAGAAGAAGGCTCTGGATCCTACTCTGTGCCTTATATTCGCTGCAGAGATTCAAGTCAGCAACAGAGAATCACACATCTTCCTTCTTTCAATAGCCACAGCTCAGCGCAGTATACTGAGGCTCAGCAGGGTACTGACCTGCAATGGAAATCCTGGCAGTCTTTTCCTGGCTGAGGACAGGATTTCTGATGACACAGGTCACCCCTTCCTCAGAGCTGCCTTTCAGGATCACAGATGCTTTGATTGCATACAGGCCATCTTGATCTACAGCCAAAGATTCTGCCACACCTGGCATGTTCTCTCCATTGGCATCTCTCCACTGTATTTGGGGCTGGTGATCCCAGCCGGTGGACAGGCACTCCAGATGGATCCCTCCATCCTCATAACCCTTCATTTCAATGTGAAGATCAGAACCCAATGCTGTGGAAGGATAAATGAACCCGAATTCTTTGGAGCCTCCTCTATTGATAAGAATATCAACAGGATTCAGTGGCACACTCACATTAGATAATTCAAGGGAGTTTCATAAAGGAGCTGTTTACAAAAGTGTGGTCATGCTGACAGGTAAGTGACCTGGGATAAAGCAGTACCGCAGGGCCAGGAACAGTGGAGCTGTTACCACTCACTACGAAGCTCAAAGGGAGGAGGAGAGGAAGCCATTTTCATCTAAAGCCAACTCATCTAAAAGAAGAGAGTCATGTAGAGAGGGCTTTCTTAAGAAGAGCTGCCATCTTTGGAAGGGAATGCAGCCAGCTAGAAGTGGTCCTACAAGGGTAAAGCCAGGGAATAAGTGCTTAGACATCTCCCTCCTGTCTCCCTCCTTCCATGTTCTGCTATGGCTCCCCACTGACCAAACCCAGCCAGAGGCCACAGGGCAAAAGAGTGCCCTGAGAAAGAGAAATGCAATCCTTGACATCTGGACTTTGGTCTGGTCTCAGTGTTCTCCTGATGAACATAAGGAATTTCGTGGAACAGCAACATCAGTCAAGGGCACTTTGTCACTATGATTGGTCAAGAGAAAAAGAAGACCACTTAACAATCCTGTTTGAACATCAAGAAAAACATGACTACTGTAAAAAACCACAATCACAACTCAACAATTCCCTATCCTGGTTATGAGTGACTGCTGATCCTTGACCAATTGCAGCTTTAGCCTCACTCTGGTCTTCCTCCTAGATAAGACATATTGACACCCAGCCACCGCATTTCAACCCCTCCACCTTCCTTATAGCATCCAGTGCAGAGCAAATCCCAGCTTCCATAAACTCTCCCCCAACTCCCAGAACACAAGCCCAAATTCTATACCAAGTCTTCTGTAACACCCTCTTACTGAGATATCCCACAGACCCATATGGCCTGCATTCTCCCTGCCTATAACAAGAAATAAACACAACTTGATCAACTCCAGGTGTGTGCCTGGGGACTTTTGGTTAGAGAACTTTGGTGGCACAGATACTGTCCCATGGGTCAGCCTCCCAGAGCACACAGTAACGTGCACCTACAGGGGCCACAGAAAAACATCCAAACCCAAACAACTGTGTGCCATCACTGAGGAGATCTTTTCTTATCCTTCCTATTCCCAACATTCCACTTGTCTGCTTAGACTCTGGTGACTAGCACAAGGGAGTTCTTTACTTGACATTACAGGGTGCAGGAGGGATTTTTCCTGGGGGGACAACTGTTTCTTTCCAAAGGGTCTCAGCGAAACAAAATGGGAAGTCAGTGGAGGCAGATACTAGTGACCAGCCAGGATGCTCTGAGGTGGATTTAGGGTATGACCTCTGCCTCTGCACCAGTTCCCACAGAGAAGCAAGTTCAGAACCCCACCAGGAGGGTCATCTGCAACCTCCAGATCCACCATGGCTTTTCAGAGAAGTTGTCATCTGGGGAATAACACAGGTAGTTTCCACTATCAGAGGCTCTGTTGTCGTAAATTTGGAGAGTAGCCTTCCCTTCAGTGATGCCATCACTTAAAATTGAAGTTCTCCCTAGATACCCTGCCATCTGTTGCTTTTCTACTTCCTTCCCATTTGCATACTTGCATACTACCTGCCCAAGGCTAGATCTCACCCACTTTAGCTCCATAGTCTTTGCACTCATTTTTGGGGACAGATGACAGGGTATATCAGCGTCTTCACCCACCATGGCCAGTATGGGACCATGGGGTCCAATCACAGCAAAATGAGCTCCTCAGTTAAAGGAGAAGCTCCATTAGAGGGAGTTGGGGCCATGAGGGCAAAGGGCGGGGGTTCTCAGGGAGGCTGGATGAGGTATGAAAAATGTATGGGAGAACACATTCCTAAGAGAACTACAACTTGTTTTAACGGCATGTGAACCTTCACTTTGGGATGGGAGTTCCAGATATGAGAAGTTCTCAGATGTTCTGACTGGGCAGTAATAGGTAATTGTCTGATTCAAAAACATAAAAGCAGAATATCCCCTACCTGAACAAGGGGTAAGCAGCTGGACCAAGATGAGGCAGACAAGGAAGACAAGAAGATGGAAGCCAAGAGAACTTGCCATTTTCATCTGTGCTGCAGAGAGATGTCAGAAAGTGTCAGGCAGAAACTATTACCTGGACCTGGAAGAAGATGGCAAATTCCACATCAAACCTCTTCCTCCCCAGGGCTGACTCAGGGTGAAACACACAGTCACTACGCCAGTGACTCAAGATACTCTTCTGCCAAAATGTTCACTTGAGAATCTCTTAACTTTGAGCTCCAACATGGAAAATCACCCTTAAAAATACATAATGTTAAATGTACATCCATTTAACATGTAAATCTTATGTATTTAGTGTTAAATGTACATACATTAACTCTAAACCATCAGGAAACCCTTGGCTCTACTGTCCAAAAATGCTGAGAATTCTTCCATTTTCCCACACTTCCCCTGCTACAACCAGGTTCAAGCCTCCCAATCACACTCTGATTAACGTAGGACCCTCCTTTCTGGGTCCCCTGATTCCATTTGTGTCCCCTAGAGTCTATGCTCAACACAACAGCCAGAACGTTCCTTGAGTCATATCACGTCACTCCTCTGCTCAGCACTTTCCAGTGGCTCCCATTTTACTCGGAGTAGATGCTGCAGTCCTCAAAATGGCCAACATGGCCCTCCAGGACCTGCACCTCTCACTTCATCTCCCCTACTTTCCTCATCTGCTCCAGCCACACTGCCCTTCTTGCTGGTCCTGGAACAGGTCAAAACAGGGGACCTCTGCCCTCACTCTTCCCTCTACCTAGAGCCCTCTTGCCCCAGATATCCATAAGGCTCACTCCCTCACCTCCTTCAAGGCTTTCCTCTAAAGTCACTTCCTCCATGAGACCTTCTCTGACCACAGGATTATGGCAAACTTCTCCCATCCCCCGAGCCTTCTCTCTTTTCTCCATTGAATTTTCACCATCTAACATATGATGTGTTTACTATCTGTAAACATGACAGGATATTGGTCTATTTTGTTTACTGATGTGTATCAACCTTACAATGTGGAATCCTCACTAAATATTGCTGAATGAGTAAATGGGTGAGGGGTAACATCATATTAACCCATCAATACTCACTAGCATTTTAATTGGTTTAGATGATCAGATTAAATAGTTGGCATCTTACAGGAGGGTAGGTGGACAGCAGTGAAGATAAGCATCTGCCTCCTAATGACCTGCTTTTTTGGCCTGGCTTAGAGAGCAGAGCTTGGCTTCCAGAGCTCCCACTGGAACTTGCCTATACTAATGTATTTATTCCTACTTTTCAATGAAGTGTTTTCAAGGAGCAAGCATGCCCTGGATGAGTATGCAAGAGTGTCCAACTCGGTGTACCTCAGTGCACTATTTTTACAATTGTTCTTTGGGGGATAAAAGTCCCTGGAAAGAAAATGATGAATTTCCTGCTTTCCCTTTCCCAGGTATCCATAATGCTCCTTGGAAGATGGCCTCTGGGATCACCAGGAATGGATAATTTCTCTGCTCTTAATTTCTACACTGCTATAGAAGCACCTTTTCAAGGCAGAGATATAAGAGCTGGCATTTGGAACGTAGGGACAAACATGTGAGGCTAGGAGCACAGGTTAGCCTAACAAAGCTCATATCTCTACAAAGTACTGAGATTCTCTTACCTCAGAGGCAGGGCCCTTGCAAGTCACCACTAGTAGCCCAGTGCTCACAACTCTGTCTTGACTCAGAAAAGCACCTCCACCATCTTTAGGCAGATCTGTGGGATCACAGTGAACCTTTGTGATAAGAAAAGTATGGGGACCTGGCAAGCTGGCAAGTCTTGATTCTAGCAGGAGCTGTAGTTTGACTTCCATTCTAACCACCCCAGAGTAGTCTGCATTCCTAGATACTGGAGAGCCTGAGAACAGGCCTAGGTGGATTACTTGGAGACAGGACTGAGAACTCTGGACACAGACCCCTCCCTTCTCCCTAGCTTCCCTCCCATCATGTATCCTCTCCTTTCCTGAAGATGTGAGGTGGAATGGGGTGCTGACAAATGATTTGAGCAAGTGCCCATCTGGGGAGCTACACTGCAGACTCTTGTAGGCCCCAACCCATGGCCATCATCAATTTGAAATCACACCCCCATCAGACTCTGGTTAAGATCCAGGCAGACTCCCTGGTGGAGATTCTTGAATCACTTACAGGCTGAACCCACCACTTCTGAATCACAGAGCTAGTGAATGGGAGAGCTATGAATAAGACCAGGTCTCACCCATCTTTTCATTCATTCATTCAACAAATATTTACTGAACACACACTTTGTGCCTGGCCCACCAAATGTTAGGAGTGGAATCAAAGATGGGGTACAAACTAGGTAATGGCACTATGAATCACAAGCTGTATGATCTCAGCCATGTGACAAAACCTATTTAAACTCCAGTAAGTCAAGGACCAATGTGAAATATGAATATTAGAATGTGCATAATTGGCCCATCAATTTCACTTCCAGATATCCGGTCCAGCGAAGCACTTGCATGGGTTGAGAGAAACATATGTAAGGATGAAACTGGGGCATTATTTTCAAAAGTAAAAAAGCAATCAACAACCTAATGGTTAGTGAAACAATGGCTCATCCCTATGAAGGAATTCAATGTTGCAGTTAAGACTAAATTATAGTCACTAACCCAGATAATCAGGATATATTAAGTGAACAAAAAGCAGATTGAAGGAAAATGCTAATGATTCTGTTAAAACACAAAAACAAAACTATAAATTTGTATACACATGTTTGTGTAATTTCATTAAAAGAGGCCTAAAAAGGGCCAGCCCTGGTGGCCTGATGGTTAAGTTTCATGCTCCACGTTGGCAGCCTGGGGTCGGTGGCTAGGTGCAGACCTATACCCCTTGTCTGTCAGTGGCCATATTGTGGTGGTGTCTCGCATACAAAAATAGGAAGATTGGCAACAGACGTTAGCTCCGGGTGAAACTTCCTCAGCAAAAAAAGAAGAAAAAAAGGTCTAAAAGGACACATGCCATACCGAGACTTGCAGATTGAGTGAAAGATACTTTTATCTTTTCCACCCTACACTTTGAAAACTATTTGAATGTTTTAAATTTTAAAAGTTTTCAAGAATAACTTAACCCTTAATAATTCTTACAAGTAATTATCATGACTGCAACTTATTAGTTGTTCAGAAAATACCAACTCCTCCAAAACAAAGCAGCATGAGGCCCCCAATCATAGTACCTGCAAGTCCAGGAGCTGCTGGGGGACAAGGGAGCAGAAGTCTGTGCAGCTGGCACTCCTTCGGACCCCTGCCTGAAACCTGGACACAACCTCAGACAGAATATTGTCTTTCAGTACATCCTCTCCTCTTCAAACTGTTTTCTAAGCTGCTAGAGAAGACAGTATTATTATTATTATTATACTTAAAAATTTCCCTACTGTTTTCAGAGTGGAGACTATGTTTTCACTTACTTTTTGGATATTTATTGATTTTTTTTCCTGATTACAGGCAATTTGAAAATGGAGAAAGATATAAAAGAATAAAATTTAAATAACCTGTAATGGTAAACACATACTTCCCTTAATGGGAATGTAAATCTTTCTGAAAGTATTTTGACCATCTATATACAAATACCAAATGGCTTCAAAATGTTTCATCCTTTGACCCAGAAATTCCACTCTTAAGAATTACTCTTAAAGACAAAAAATGAGATGTTAACAAAATTTTATGTTGTAGGCTGTTCATCACAGTAAATCTACAATAGCAAAATGTAGATACAACTTAAATATCCAAATTGGATCTGACTTTGTCATAATTATAAACAAATAAATATCTTTGTTAAAAACATAATTCCTGATGACTGTATGGAAATTCTTTTATGATTGGACACTACGTTGTTTATCCATCACCCAACTTTTGTATGTATGTGTATGTTGTATATGGAGGTTGGTTCATATTTTTCTACATTACAAATAATTCTATAATGAACATCTTTACATATGTCTTTAAGGCACATCTCTTTTTAGAATCTCTTAGAATACATCCCCAGAGATCCCAGGGGAGATAATAGAATCCTTTGCTCCTTTATGACCACAGTAATTTCCCGAGAACATGCAGTTGGTAAGTTTCTTCATTCAGGTTGTCTCCCTCCGACCAAATTTCCCAAGGCAAGTTCCTACATTTAGCACTGCCTCCCGCCCTCACCCCCCATTCCCTCACCACACACACAAGCACCAAACCACTTTCTCTGAGTGAGTCTTCTCTGTACCCACTCTAAGTGTTTTAGTCTCTCTCCTTCCAGGGTCTATGGTCCCGGCTTTTACCAATTTCTCCCTAACGTGCCCCTTGGCTTTTACCAATCTCTCCCCCATTCCTCTTGGTTTTCCCAATTTCTTCCACTTACCCCTTGGTACTCCCATCTGAATATTATAGCCCATAGAATGAAGGTAGTGAGTAGTTCTCCATTATAGCTAACAGTCTGTTCTGGAAGAAAGGGAAAAGAAAGAAATTTTCTCACTGTGAGAAACAGTAACAGAGTCTGTCTTCGGAAGAATTAGGTTTCTGATTGGCTCAGCAGAGTGTTTCTTATCAGCTGCTGGACAGAAACCAGTGGCTAAGGTGGAATGAAAACTGAAACTGTACTGAATTGTACAAAATGAAGAAAAATTACAGCCCTAATTGCCACGCTGTTTGTGTCTCTCTGTGTTTACCTACTTGAATTATTTATGTGTAAGTTTGTGTATAATCAGTATTTCATTATATACACCTGTTTAATGTCCTTTACACCATAATAGATTTATGAGCAGAACTAAGCAATAGGCAATGGGAAGCCACAGGAAGTTTGGGAACTCAGAGGAATATATTCAGGTATCTGTTTTAGCAAGTTTACTTTGACACTCTAGATTGTGGTGAATAATGTTAAAACCTTTCAAAAAACAATGTGTTGTTAATGCTGGTTGTTGTCCAGATTTCTTATCTGTTTCCTGATATTTATTTAGTCTTAGGTCTTAAAAGTCTTAAGAAAAAGAGGACAACAGTAGCTTTTGGAGGAAGGGAAGCAGAAACCAGAGAGGCAGAGTGGTTTGCTGGTGACAGCTGTGAAGAGAAGGGCTGTGGTAAACTGAGTCCTAGGGATATGAGATAAAAGAAGAGAAAAATTAAGGGAAGCAGTCCATGCTGAGAAGGAGCCCTGGGCTAAGCAGTAGAAAGGACTTGCCCTGAGGGGTAGGAGGGAAAGGAGCCCACCTGGGTGAGTGGTGGCAGCCTTGAAGAATCAAGGGTGCACAGGAGGAAGAGCAGGTGACAGGAAAGGGTATGGAGTTCAGTTTTGGAAGCAGGTTTTAAAACCCTTTGGGGCATCCATGAGGTCTGAGACAGAGATATTGGGATTATATGGGTTAAGTCGAGATTATGTAGGAGTGAGCAAGACATCAGGGGAAAGAACCACCTTTTAGATGAGGTTGATGAAGTCTTAGATTAAAAACAAGAATTCTGGGGCCAGCCTGGTGGTGCAGCTGTTAAGTGTGCATGTTCTGCTTCGATGGTCCAGGGTTCACTGGTTCAGATCCTAGGTGCGGACATGGCACAGCTTGGCAAGCCTTGCTGTGGTAGGCGCCCCACATATAAAGTAGAGGAAGATGGGCACGGATATTAGCTCAGAGTCAGTCTTCCTCAGCAAAAAGAGGAGAGTTGGCAGCAGATGTTAGCTCAGGGCTAACGTTCCTCAAAAAAAAAAAAAAAAAAAAAAAAAACACAAGAATTCTAATTTACTCACCACCCACTTTCTGGCCTTTTCTCCGGCCTGAAGTAGACCAAAGAAACCTCATGAGAAAACCGGCACGTGAGAGGGTCTCAAATCGTGCACAGAGGAGGAGGAAGCACAGAGCTTACTGAGCTCTCTGGAGTTTCTCTGCATAATGACAAGAAGTTAATCAGTACTGTCCACAGCAGAGGAGTCAGGTCTACTGGGCAAAGGGGCCTCTGGGAGACCCCTTCCTGGGCTGTGTGCAGTGAGTCCTGGGAGCTGTCCCAGAACTAGCAACACTAGGGCTCCGTGTATAACCAAGGAAGCTGCCACAGCTGGCATGGCATCTCTCCACTGTATTTGGGGCAGAGCATACCAGCCAGTGGACACACACTCCAGCTGTATCCATCCGTCCTCATAACCCTTCATTTCAATGTGAAGATCAGAACCCAGGGCTGTGGAAGGATAAATGAGCCTAAATTCTTTGGAGCCTCCTGTATCAATGAGAATCTCAACAGAGATCAGTGGCATATTAAGGAGCTGTTTACAAAAGCATGGTCATGGTAAGGCGAAAACTGCATGGGATAGATCAGTAGCTCATAGCCAGGAACAGTGGAGCTATTACCACCCACCCCTAAATCCAAAGGGAGGTGGAGAGGAAGCCATTTCAAAGACCTAAAAGAGTCCTGTAGAGAGAGCTTTCTTGAGAGGAGCTGTGATCTTTGGGAAAGGAATGCAGCCATCTAGGGGTTGTCTTGCAGGGAGAAAGCAAGAGGCATAAGTACCTTGACCCATGTCTCCTATCTCCCTTGCCCATCTTCTGCTATGGCTCTCCATTGACCAAATACAGCCAGACACTACAGGGCAAGAGAGTGCCCTGAGATAAAGAAATCAACCTGATCTCAGTGTTCTGCTGTTGAACATATGGAATTTCATGGAACATCAACATCAGACAAGGGCACTGTGTCACTATGATGGGTCAAAATAAAAACCAGACCACTCAACAATCCTCTTTGAATACAGAAAAGAACATGAACACTGCCCAAACCATAGTCATGACCAAACATTTCCCTATCCTGCCTATGAGCGACTGCTGTTCTTTGACCAATTACAGCTTTAGCCTCACTCTAGTCTTCCTCCTAGATAAGACTTATTGACACCCAGCCACGGCATCACAGCCCCTCTACCTTCCTGATAGCATCAAATTCAGAGTAAAGGAACACTTCCATAAACCTTCCCCCAACTCCCCTAACATAATAAGCCTGAATTCTGTACCAAGTCTTCTCTAACAACCTCTTACTGAGACATCCCATGGTTCCCACATGGTATGTACTACTCCTCCCTGCAACAAGTAATAAACACAACTTGCTCAATGCCTGGTGTGTTCCTTGGAGGCTTTGGTTGGAAAACACTGGCAGTACAGAAGGTGTCCCATAGCAGACCCATAGCAGCACGCACCTGGAGGGGCCACATAAGCGATCTGGGACACAATTGAACCCAAACATCTGTGTGCCATCATTGAGGAAATTTTTCTTACCCTACCTATCCCCTACCACCTACTTCCCTGCATAGACCCTGGTGCCAGCATGAAGGAGTCCTTTACTTTATATCAGGGTATAGGAGGGATTCTTCCTGGAGGAAAACCTTGGTCTTTCTCAAGGGTCTCAGAGAAATAAACTGGGAAGGCAGAGGAGGCAGTTCTCGTGACCAGCCAGGATACTCTGAGGTGGATTTGGAGCATGAACTGCTTCTGCCCACAGGCCATGTGGAGGAAGGAGTTCAGAACTAAACCTGGAGGCTCACCTGCAACCTCCAGCTCTACCATGTTTCTTTCAGAAAAGTTGTCATCTTGAAAATAATACGTGCAGTTTCCACTGTCCCATTCTCTGCCATTGTAAATTCAGAGAGTAACCTTCACTTCAGTGATGTCATCACTTAAATCCAAGGTCTCTCTCAATACTCTGTCATCTGTTGATCTTCTACTTCCTGTCCATTTGCATACTAATATACTATCTCCCTAAGGCTGGATCTCACCCACATCATCTCCATGGTCTCCATGCTCATCTTTGGGGACAGATAACAGGTAGATCAGCATCTTCACCCACCATGGCCAGGATGGGCCCAGGAGGGCAATCCCAGAAAACTGAGCTGGTCAGTAAAAGGAGAAGTTCCATCAGTGGGAGTTGGGGCCATGGGTGTAAGGGGGGTGATGTCTGGCAGGGAGGGTTATGGTATGAAAAACCTAGAGAGGAACATGATCCTAATAGAAGTACAATTTGTCTTATTGACATTCCCACTTTCAGTTTGAGATGAGACTTCCAGGTATGAGGAGTTGTCAGATGTTCTGACTAGACACTAATAGGTAATTGTCTGCTTCAGACACACATAAGGAGAATGTTCCTAACCCAAGAAAAGGGTAAGCAGCTGGACCAAGAAGAGGCAGACAAGAAGGTTGAGCAGAGGGAAATCTAGGGAACTTGTTATTATCATCTGTGGTACAGAGAGAAGCCAGAAAGAGTCAGGCAGAAACTACGACATGGAGGAGGATAAAACTACGACATGGAGGAGGATAGTGAATTCTGCATCAAACCTCCATCTCCCCAGGGCCAACTCAGGGTGAGACACACAGTCACTAGTGTGGTGACTCAAGATCCTCTTCTGCCAAAATGTCTGCTTGGGATTCTCTTAACCTTTGAGTCCCAACATGGAAAATTATCCATAAAAATGTGTAATGTCTATTGCACATACATTTAGCATATAAATGTTATGCATGTAGTGTTAAATGTACATATACTAACCATAACCCATCAGGAAATCCTTGTCTCTACTGTCCAAATATGGCCAGAATCTTTCCCTTTCCCATACTGCCCTTGCTACATCAGGTCCAAGCCTCCACCATGACACACTGACTGATACAGAACCCTCCTCTCTGAGTCCCCTGATTCCACTTGTATCCACTATATTCTATGCTCAACACAGCATCAGAACATTCCTTGAGTCGCATCATGTCATTCCTCTGCTCAGGACCTTTCAGTGGCTCCAAATTCACTCAGAGTAGATTCTGAAGTCCTTACAACAGCTGACATAGCCCTCTGAGACCTGCACCTCTCACTTCGTCTCCTCATCTGCCCCATCCACACTGCCCTTCTTGCTGATTCTTGAACAGACCAGCACAGAGGACCTCAGCCCTGACTCTTCCCTAGACCTCAAACCCTCTGCCCTCCAGATATCTACAAACCTCACTCCATCTCATCCTTCAAGTCTTTCCTCTAAAGGCAGTTCCTCCATGAGACCTTCTCTGGCCACAGGATTCTTGCAAACTGCTCCCATCCCCCTGAGCCTTCTCTCTTTTCCCCACTGAATTTTCACCATCTAACATATCATGTGTTTACTGTCTGTCTCCACCTGCTGGAATGGAAGCTCCATAAAGCAAGAATATTAGTATATTTTGTTTCCTAATGTATAACAAACACATAGAATATTGTGTGGTTCACATGAAACCCTCAGTAAATATTTGCTGAATGAATGAATGGATGAGGGGTAACATATTATCCCATAAATACTCCCTAGCATTTTTAAATGGTTTAAATGATCAGATTAACTAGTTATCATACCACAGGAGGGGAAGTGTAGAGTTGTGAAGATAAGCATCTGGCTCCTTAATGATGTGCTCTTTTGGTCTTTCTTAGAGAAAGAGCCCAGTCACCTGTGCTCCCACTGGTATTTGCCTATATGAATGTATTTATTCCTATTTTTCAGTGAAGTGATTTCAAGGAGCAAGAATATCCTGGATATGCATGTAAGAGTGTCACAACTGAGTGTGCCTCAATATACTCTTTTCACAATTGTTCTTTGGACGGGAAACATCCTTGGGAAGGAAATTATTCATTTCATATCTTCCCTTTCCCCAGATGTTCACCAATGCTCCTTGGCAGATGGCCTCTGGGCTCACCAGCAATGGATAAGTTCCCTGATCCTAGTCTTTCCACTGCTAGAGAAGTGTCTTTTCCAGGTGGAGATGTAAGAGATGGCACTTGCAAAGAAGGGGCAAATATGTCAAGCTAGGAGCACATAGCAGTTCAACAAAGCTCATGCCTCTACAACGTGCTGAGATTCTCTCAGCTCAGAGGCAGGACCCCTACAACCCCCCATTCCCTGCCCACTGCTCTTAACTGTGTCTTGGCTTAGGAAAGCACATCCATCATCTTTAGGCATGATCTGTGGCATCACTCTGAACATTTGTGATAAGGGAAGTGTGGAGTCTTCACCAGCTGGCAAGGCTTGATTGTAGCTGGAGTTCTAGATTGGCTTCCATCCTAATCACCCAAGAGTAGTCTGCCTCCCAAGATAGTGGAGAGCCTGGGAGCAGGCCTAGGTGGATTACTCAGAGATAGGACTGACATCTCTGGACCTAGCCCCTTCCCTTCTCCCTTGGTCTTCTTCCAACATGTATCCTCTCTTTCCCTGAAGATGTCAGGTGGAATGGGATGCTGACAAGTGACTTGGGAGTTTCCTCATCTGGGGAGCTACACTGTGGATTCCTCTAAGCCCTAATCCATGGCCATCACCAAGTTCAAATCATGCCCCCATCAGACTTGGTTAAGATCCAGGCAGACTCCTTAGCAGAGGCTCTGGAGTCAGGCTGAGTCTGAACCCCTCTCTTCTTAGTCACAAGTCAATGAATGGGAGAGCTAGGAATAAGACAGAGTCTCACCCATTTGTCATTCACTCATTCAACAAATATTTAGAGAGTACATTCTGTGGGCCACACCCACTATGTGTTAGGTGTACATACAAAAAAGAGGTGGGAACTAAGTAATGGTACTATGATTCACAAGCCATATGATCTCAGCCATGTGCCACAAACTATTTGAACTCCAGTCAGTCATGAAAGAATGTGAAATACGAACCTTAGAATGTGCATAATTGACACAGCAATTCCACTTCCAGACATCTGGTGCAGCAAAGATCTTGCATGGATCCAAAGAGAAGCAGGTGTAAGGATGACACTGCGGTATTATTTTTAAAACTAAGAAAGTAATAAACAATGTAACAGTCCATGGAGAGAAGACCAGTTAGTTAAATAATGACTCATCTCTTTGAAAGATTCAATGTGGCAGTTAAGACTAATTTATAGACAGTAACTCAGATAATCAAGATATGTTAAGTGAACAAAAAGCACATTGCAGAACAATGCTCATGATTCTATTAAAAAGCAAAAACGCAGCTATAAATTTGTATACATGCATTCATGTCATTGCCTTAAAAAACATCTGAAAGGATACACGCTACAATGAGAATTGGGGATTGAGTGAAAGATACTTTTGTCTTTTATGCTCTATACTTTGAAAATCATTCGAATGCTTTAAATTTGAAAATTTTTCATATACAAAGTAATAATTGAAAATTGTTACAAGTACTTATAATGCCTACAACATATTAGTTGTTCGGAAACTAGCAACTCCTCCAATACAAACCGGCATGAGGCCGCAGTCACGATACCTGCAAGTCCAGGAACTGCCAGGGGGACAAGGGAGCAGAAGTCTGGGCAGCTGGCACTCCTTTGGACGCTTGACTGAAACCTGGACACAACCTCAGACAAAACAGTGCCTTTCAGGACATCCTCTCCTCTTCAAATTGTTCTCTACGCTGCTACAGAAAGGACGGTAGTAGTAGTAGTAGTAGTAGTAGTATAGGTAACAATTTCTCTGCTCTCCTCAGGTGGGGAATATGATTAAACTTGTTTTTTAGGAAATTTATTGTATTTTGCTCCTGATTATAGACAATTTTAAAATGGAGAAAAATGTAATAGAATAAAAGTTAAATAAGCCATGATGGTAATCCTATACTTTGCTTCATGGGAATGTAAATACTTCTGGAAGTATTTTGACCAAATATATACGTACCAAATGCCTTCAAAATGTTTCATCCTTTGACCTAAAAATCTCTCTTGTAGAAATTACTCATAAAGAAAAGAAATTAGTGGTTAAGACAATGATTTATGTTTAAGGCTGTTCATCAGGGTAAAATCTTCGATAGCAAAGTGTAGATACAATTTAAATATCCAAAGTGGATCCAATTTTGTTATTATTATAATAAAAATTCTTTACTAAACACATGATTCCTTATGACTGTATAGAAATCCCTTCATGATTGGACAATGTGTTGTTTATCCATCCTCCAACTTTAGTATATGTATACGTATGCTGTATAAGTAGGTTGGTTCAGATTTTTCTATATTACAAAGAATTCTGTAATGAACATCTTTACATATAAATCTTTAAGGCATGTATCTTTTAGAATCTCTTAGAATACATTCCCAGAGATGACCAGGGGAGATTATAAGAGTCCTTTCTCCTTTCCGACCACAGTAAGTTTTTAGAACATGCAGTTGGTAAGTTTCTTCATTCAGGTTGTCTCCTTCCCAACAAATTTCACAATTCAGGTCCTTAGCTTTCCCACTGTCTCCTCGCTCCCACTCCACATCCCCTCAACACACACACAAGCACGAAACCCCTTTCTCTGGATGAGGACTTCCCTGTACCCACTCTCAGCTTTTTAGCCTCTCTCCATCCAAAGCCTGTGGCCCTGAGTTTTACCAATTTCCCCCACTTACCCCTTTGCATTCCCATCTGAAAATCACGGCACACACAATGAAAGGAATCAGTAGTTCTCTATTATAGATACCAATTGGCTCTGGAAGAAAGAGAAAAGAAATAAAGCCAGCTCACTGTGAGAAACAGTAACAGAGTCCCTCTTTGGAAGAATTATGTTTTTGATTGGCTCAGTGGGGACAGTAGCTGGGCAGACCCAGTGGGGAAGGATAGAATGAAAGCTGAAACTGTATTGGATTGTACAAATTGAAGAAAACTTCTGGCCCTCATTCCCACACTGTTTGTGTCTCTGTTTAATTATTTGAATCATTCACGTGTATGCTGGTGTATAATTAATATTTCATTATATACACCTGTTTTATATCTTTTATATCATAAAAAATTCTCAGTAGAACTAAGGAGAAAAATTAGAAGATTTTAACATGTGAGGAGAGGAAGACGTGCATTAATTAAAATGCTTCTGTGGCTGTTTGCTAACATCTGTGTGCATGTAGGTGGGCACATGGAGGAGGAGGAGATCTTTTACAACAGAGCCAAATGGAAGTACAAACAGAAGGAAAACCAGATCCACTCTGTCTTTTTAGCACCTCTGAAACTCAAGTCTCAGATCCATGACCAAGTCAAGTAACTTTCAGGTTTCCAGAGGCAGTGCTATTAGTGACTGATGGGTATGTTTTACGTTTTTCAGAACATTCTTATTTGTAGTGTTGCTGATCATCTTCCTTCACCCTCTGAACCTTATTTGTGCTACATTTGTATTTTCACATGTATTTGCTTCTACTCTGACAGCAAGATTCTGTATTCTCTGCGGTTAGACTCTGGATAGGTTGTGAATACTGTTTCTGTAAGATGTCTTTGGGACAAACCGTTCCTACCTGTGGCCTATAGTCTCCCAAGACACTTCATTTGCATCTCAAGAACACTATTAAAACTCTGAGGGTTTGATGTGACATTGGCTGAGGTAATTTGATTACATTCCAATAGATTGAATTAAGGTGCTTTGGTAGACATGGCTGTTTGCTTGTGCTATATATATATCCCCTGCTTATTCTTAGTAATCAAACTCAATTTTAGGGACTACTGCAATGTGTGCATCCTCCTTACAGAAAAAAGAGATGAAAGGACTAAGTTTTAGCCAATGATTTGTAAGTGGAAGTTGTTGGATTGTGCTTCTCAAGAGAGGTGCATATTCTTCCTACTTCCTCCTTCTTTTTGCCTAGAACATGGTCCTTGGAGCTGGAGTGCAAGGACTATCTCATGACCATGAGGCAACCTTGAGAATAGAAGCCACATGTTGAGATGGCAGAGAATAAAGACAGAAGGAGGCTGGGGCATGGATGCATCTCTGGACTGCTGCGCTCTGAATTCATTTTATGTGAACGGGAAACAACTTTTCTTTTCTTTAAGACAGTGGTACATCTGGTCTCTGTTATCAGCAGCAAAGCATGCATCTTCCCTCCGCATCCTTCTCCATCAACACTTTACCATGAAACTTTGCAAAGTAGATCAAAATTAAGAGTCTTTATCAAAGAACACCAAATGTATCTACTATCTAGAGTTTACAGTGAACATTTTACTGTACTAGTTTTGTTATAATCCACCCTTTTATTTGTCTGCATATCTATCTGTATTTACTTATTTATTTCAATCCTTATTTATTATTTATTTGTTTTTTTTAAAGTAAGTTGCAAACATCAATCCACTTTCCCCTGGATACTTCAGCACACTTATCTAGTAGAAGAGCACAGTTCTGAAATTCTTGAGACACCGATTCTGTGTTTGAAACACAAATGTAGGAGTACTTTTCAGTTATATGATCTAAAACAATCTGGAGCAATTTTATCTCGGTATCTTTAGTTCCTAAGTGCCTAGCCATCCCCAAAGATACTGACAGTTTGGCCCCAAGTAGCTGACCCCTCCTAGTGAGAGTCAGGCTCCCTCTGGGAGGCTGTGTGAGCAGGAGGCTCCAGGACTGCCTCTCAGGAACAGCTTGAGACAAGGACAAGCACTGCCTCAGGGCCCTTCTGTCCATTCCCTGGCATCTGCTGAGAGAAGTGCTCTCTTCTCCGCTGATGCCACAAGAAGGGAATCAATGTTACGGAGGACCTGTAGGATGTAGGGCCCACAAACCACTTGAAGAAGAGCAGCCATAAAATCACTCATGAAGAAAGTTTAGGAAAGACTGGGGGTTGAGTTTAGAGACAAAATAAAATGGGAGAATGGGCATTACATTACGGTGGAGTGAGAATGTGAAAATTAACTCCGAATGTAACAATTTGCCCTGCCGGTCATCAGGCTGGGATAACAGACATATTTGATAAAACCAACTACACAGTTAACAGAAAAGTTCTCCCAAGGGCATGCTGCAGCTGCAAAGGGGCAAAACAACCCCCTTCTCTGAGTGCTGCCTGCTTTCTTCCTCACTGAGAACCTTCCTTTTAAAACTTCAGTCTACTTTCATTCTTTTGCAAGTCTCTCCAGTTTTCCCAACATCTGTTTTTAAAGAGACTTTCCTTTCTCCATTGTTTGTTCTTGACTCTTGTCAAAGATTAGCTGTCTGTTATCTTCCGCCGTACACAAACATAACTCAAAATGGATTAAAGACTTGAAGGTAAGACCTGGAACCATAAAACTCCTAGAAGAAAATACAGGCAGTATGCCCTTTGACTTTGGTCTCAGCAGTATCTTTTCAAATATTATGTCCTTTCAGGCAAGGGAAACAAACAAACGAAAATAAACAAGTGGATCTAAATCAGACTAAAAAGCTTTTGCAGGGCAAAGGAAACCATCAACAAAATGAAAAGAGAACCCGCCCACTGGGAGAAAATATTTGCAAATCATATGTCTAACAAGGAGTTAATTTCCAAAATATGTGTTGAAATCATACAATTCAGCAGCAAAAAAATGAACAGCCCGGTAAAAAAACAGGCAGAGGGGGGCCGGCCCCATGGCCGAGTGGTTAAGTTTGTGCTTTGGCAGCGTCGGGTTTTGCCATTTTGGATCCTGGGCAAGTATACAGAACCTCTCATCAAGCCATGCTGAGGCAGCATCCCACAGAGCACAAACAAAAGGACCTAAAACTAGAACATACAACTATGTACTGAGGGGTTTCGGGGAGAAGAAGAAGAAGAAAAAAGAGAAGATTGGCAACAGATATTAGCTCGGGTGCCAATCTTAAAAAAAATTTAAAAATTGGGCAGAGGACATGAAAAGACATTTTTCTAAAGAAGATATACATATGGCACACACATGAAAAGATGTTCAACATAACCAATTATTAGGGAAATGTGAATCAAAACCACAATTAGCTATCACCTCATACCCATCAGAATGGCTATAATTAATAAGATAAGAAAAAACAAGTGTTGGAGCGGATGTGGAGAAAAGGGATCCCTCATACACTGTTGGTGACAATGCAAACCGGTGCAATCATTGTCGAAAACAGTATGGCAATTTCACAAAAAATTAAAGGTACAAATACCATATGGCCCTTCTATTCTGCTACTAGATATTTATCCAAGGAACATGAAATCAACAATTTAAAAAGATTTATGCACCCCTATGTTCATCACACCATTGTTCACTATAGTCAAGATGTGGAAGCAACCCAAATGCCCATTCAGGAGTTGAATGGATAAAGAAGACATGAGATATATATATATACAATGGAATACTACTCAGTTATAAAAAAGACAAAATTGTGCCATTTGTGGCAATATGGATGGACTTTGAGGGTATTATATTGAGAAAAACAAATATGGTAAAATTTCACTCATACGTGGAAGATAAACAAACAAACATGTAAGTAAGGAGAATAGATTAGTGGTTACTAGAGGAAAAGTGGATTGGCGGAGGGAAAAAATGTAAAAGGACAAATATGTATGGTGGTGGATAAAAACTAGACTATTGGTGCTGAAAAAAATAATTAATTTTAAAAATACAAAGAAGTGCCTGGAAATGGAGAGGGGGAAATACTGTTGGGAATCAATAGGAAGAAAATTTTTGTATTAAAATATTCTATTTAAAAAAGATGAGCTCCTTAAAAGCTATGCCTTTTTATCTAAGAACTATTTTGTGGCTATATCCGTAGTGTTGACGTTATGGTTGTCTTGTCTTCAAATAGTCTGTAACTACAGTTTTTATGTGCTTTTCTATATTTGTTATTAAGGATAATTTATTTTTATTTAGTTATTTTGTGTCTTTTTCTGTGTTCCAGACAATGTGGCTTGTACAAGTTCTGGTTTCGGGAATTTATTGAGGTTATCACTTAGTGTGAAATAATGATAGCTAATATTTATAAATATTTACTATTTAAAAATATTTTAAGAAGTTTTTTATATGTAAATTTTATTTAATTCTCACCATAATCCTATGAAGTAGGTATTATTATTATCCTAATTACACGAATGAAGACACTGATGTTTAGAGAGGTTGAATGACTTACTCAAGACTACACAGTTGTAAGAGTCACTCGTTAAGCCCAAGATAAAACCCAAATTAGGGATCAGGCAAATTGACAATGACCCAGTGTACCACGTTATAAAGGGGGATGTGCTAGTTTGCCATAGCAAAGTGCTACCCGCTGGGAAACAAACAACAGAAAGGTATTGTCTCACAGTTCTAGAGACTGGAAGACTAAGATCAAGGTATTTTCAGGGTCAATTTCTTCTGCGAGATATGAGAGAAGGCTGTGCTCCATATTTTTCTCCAAGCATCTGGTGGTTTGTCATCAATTTTTGGCGTTCTTTGGCTTGGAGAAGCATCACTCTGATCTCTGCCTTCATCTTCACATGGCATTCTCCCGGTCTGCGTGTCTCTGTGTGGAAATTTGCCTTTTTTATACGAACACCAGTCATACCTGATTAGGGCCCACCTTAATGACTTTATCTTGACAAATTACATTTGCAAAGATTGTATTTACAAATAAGTCACATCCTGAGGTACTGGGGGTTAGGACTTCAATATATAAATTTAGGGGATATAATTAAACACATAAGTGATAAATCCTCATAGAAATGAATCAAAAATCAGTTTCCAGATCATTCAGTTTTCCAAGCAGAGCTTTTTAAGTCACTGCTGACCTGTAAACTGGTACCGCTCTGACAGAGTAGACAGAGCTTTGAGAGAGCATTAAAAAACAGATAAAACTCCTCTCCAGGGTTAAGTTGTCTCTTCTATTTTCTTTTTCCTTGTGACAAGCATAGGTAAGTCACTGGAGGTGACTACAGGCAGTGTCACCATCTCTGAGATTAGCTAGGGGCTTGTGCCTGATGTTGCTAGCAGCAGCAGCTACAATTTTGAAACTAAAAGAGGCAGAGTGCTATTTTATTGTTGACAAATCATTTATTCTATAAAAACAAATTTACACATTTCAGAAGTCCTCCCAAGAAAGTATCCAGTCATAGTATCATGTTTAAAGATGAAGGCAATATATACCCAAAGATATGCATGTCTATGTTCCCAAAAACCATGCACTGAAAAGTTCATAATATCACCATTTCAGACGAGAAACAACTTGAATCTTGTCAACAGAATAGTGGGTCAACAGTATGATGACTATCACAAACATAATGATGAGCAAAAGAATCCAGACACAAAAGAGTATATGCTGTATGATTCCACTCATCTCAGTATCAAAACGGGGACAAGTAGTTGTTGATGTCAAAGGAAGTTATCCTCAGGGGAGGTTGAGACTGGAAGGGACCGGATGGGACAGTTCTGGGGCACTAGTGAGGTTCTGGTTTTTGATCTGGTTGCTGATTACATGGTATGTTCAGTTTGTGAAAAAGTACTGCCCTACAACCTTATGACAAGGACATTTTCTTTAAGTGTATTATACTTCAATGAAAACTTAAAAATAAAAGAGAATATTAAATCTCTAAAAAGAAAGTTAAAAAAATCAAAAATTTAAAATGGGTAAGTAGGGAGTTCATTTGTCACTGATGGAATTATAGACATAGCAGTTAGCTTGGAAACTGGAACCACTCAGCAATAATTGATTACAAAGATGTTAACCAGGTGATATAGAATCTGCTTAGGTTGTATTTCTTTATATTAAAAATGATATTCAGGCAATTTTTCTAAAACATGTGAAAATTCTTTTAGAATTTACAAATCTCCATAGTATCCCCAAGCTAGTAAGACTGCAGAGGGCAACGTGAATTCACAGGAGGTCTGGGAACCCAGAGAAATGTAATCAGATATTTGTTTTAGGAATTTTATTCTGAAACTCTAGACTATGATCAATACTGTAAAAACCTTTCAAAGGTAATGTGTTGTTTATGTTGATTGTTTTCCAGATTTCTTGTCTGTTTCCTGATATTTATTTAGTCTTAAGTCTTAAAAGTCTTAAGAAGAAAAGGACAGCAATAGCTTTTGGAGTAAGGGAAGCAGAAACCAGAAAGGTAGAGTGGTTTGTTGGTGACAGCTGTGAAGACAAGGGCTATGGTAAACTGAGTCCCAGTATCTGAGATAAAAGAAGAGAAAAAAAATTGGGGGAGGTGGTTCATGCTGAGAAGGGGCCCTGGGCTAAGCAGTAGAAAGGACTTGCCCTGAGGGGTAGGAAGGAAAGGAGCCCACCTGGATGGGTGGTGGCAGCCTTGAGGAATCAAGGGAGCACAGGAGGAAGAGCAGGTGACAGGAAAGGGTACAGAGTTCAGTTTTGGGGACAGGTTTTAAAACCCTTTGGGGCATCCATGAAGTGTGAGCCAGAGATTTTGGGATTATACTGGATAAGACCAGATTGTGTAGGAGTGAGCAAGACCTCAGGGGAAAGAATCAGAGTAAAGGCACTGATTAAATGAGGCCGATGAAGTCTTAGATTAAAAACAAAAATTCCAGTTTACTCACCATCAACTTTTTGGGCTTTTCTCCAGCCTGAAGGACTCTCCTTCTTTTCCCTCCTGCTACTTCTGAGACTTCTCCTGAGGGATGCCCTGGGTTTCATTTGGAAACTGCTGGGAGAAAGAGTGAGAATGTCAGACTAAAGGTAAAGCAATCAGAAGACTGAGGCAGTGAGGTCCAAAGAAGACTTTGGGACAGGGGGTTGGACAGAGAGAAAGGGAGAGGACAAAGCTGAAGAAGATCAGAGGATGCTGTAATTGAAGTTTTTAATTCAGTCCTTCCTCACTCTCTACCACCAACCCTGCTCCATTTCCTTCTCCGCCTGTGACCCTGATTGTGCCCTCTCTTCGTCTTCCCAAATTAAACCCATAGCATCCATCAGGAGAAGTCTCAGGGGAAGCAGCAAGAGTGAATTCTGAAGTGCCACCCAAGGAAAGTCCTTCAGGAAGAGGGTGTCTGAGCCAGAATTGCTGAACACTTTTCCTGCAGAGAGAAATAGAAAAGGATCAAAGACACAGGGGAGCTGGGGCACACAGAGATACCTCAAGGACTCTCCAAAATTCCTGGTCCAACCCAATGAAAGGGAGGGTCCTGGCTGGGATAGTGACTCCAGCCTTGCCCCATTCTCTCCTACTATATGATTGGGAAATCAGGAATCATTGAGAGTCATTCTGAAAAAACAAAACTAAAAGCCCCAGGGCCTTAAATCAGGGAGGTACAAATCGCCCCTGAAATAAGGAATTGGATCTCAGATCTGGAGGAATGAGTGAACATTGCTCCTTTTTCCTCACATCATGGGAAGAGGAGACTTCCACTGAGAATTACCTTGAATCACCTAAAGACTTTTTACTCTTTAAGCTAAGGTGCTTTAACAGACTTGTCCAACCTCAGAGCTAGTTGGTTTTCTGATTTCTAGCCTACTGATCTTTCCCTGACCCCAAGCTGCTCCTGCTCAACTCTGACAGTCAGATCTGGAGGCTCCCTAGGTGAAAAGAGTCCCTGACTTCAGGAGTGTGGACAACTTAATTGGCAGTTTAGCTTTTGCATTCAGGCAAACAGGCTTCCTCTCCAAAGGATCATTTCACACATAGAAGATGAAGGCATCTCTGGAAGGGGCAAGGGTAGGGTTCTACAATGGGACAGGGGACTCCTGGGCACAGGAAAGTAATGCACCAAAATGGACTGGGGAGACAGGGTCTGAAAAGTAGGAGTAGGTGGTGGAGAAGGTGGAGGGCAGGGTTGCAGTCTCACTTTTGCATGCAACTTCTTGCTGTGAGAAACTCTCCTTAAGCTCCATCATTAGTCTCCTTCCAAACTGCATCCAGTCTCAACTCTTTCTCTTCTGCTCTAACCCCTCCTCCCACATCTTCTTGATACTAAAGATTTGAAGTGAGAACCACCATTCCCCAAAATTTCTTCTATAGCTACAATAGCTGTCACCCCAACAATGGGATGACCATTCCCACAATTGGCTGAAGACTGTTCTTCCTAGAACAGCGCATGTCTCTAGGATATTCTCATTCAGCCCTGCTGCTACTATGGGTCTGTGAATGTTAAGACTCTGGGATCCTTATTTGTCTTCCAGTCCCATCCCTGTCCCCAAAATTTACGTAAACTAAGCAAACATTCATATCCATGGTGGCTTAATGACTCTTTTTCTTAACATCCCTTAACACAGTGATAGCTCTGAACTCTCTGACTAACCTTAGTGACTGTTATTCCAATTCACTGCCAGTGTTATTCACACTCAACATTGCTTTCCCAATCATTGTAATGTGAAAACATATTTAACAATGTTGAGGATTATGGAGGACATCCACGCCTCCCAAATCTTCATCATCTCCCATTCTTTATCATGTTGACACTTTGTTCAATTGCACAAGAAATGCTGTGTGTATATAGCTTTGGGTCCCTAAGGCACAGACACACGCCTGCCCCTCTTTAGAGAATTCTTGAGCCTCCCATCAACTTCTCACATGAAAACTCGAGAGTTCTCAGAAGTGAGGAGGATGACAGAAGAGGAGGGGAAGAATTTATTCTTCATTCTTCGAAACTTTGCTCCTTCCTGGGGAAAAAAATCACACTTCAGAATCCTTGTTTTGTCCTTTCTCTAAGATCCCAATAATAACACCCAGTAGTTATTCAGTGCTCCCCTCCCTGCTCTAGGGGCTGTGTGCATCCTCATGACAGAAGGAAGCCCCGCAGTGTGAGTATTTGTTTATTCTTCATTGCAAGAAACCCGACAGTGAGTTATTATGTTCCCAGTTTTGGGAGGAAACTGAGACTGGTTCAAAGTAGTAGGGAAGTGAGCACCAATGCTGGGGTTGAACCTGCCTCTGTCTGACTGCAAAGCCTGAACTCGGAGCCCTTTCTGCTGTGCAGCAGGCCCTGTCTTCATCGCCTTGGCTTGCCGTAGCCACCTGCACTAACCATGCTGAACAGGACCTCAGGTCAGACTGGCACAGGCATCTGATGACCTCAGCTGGGCAATGAGAGCAGGAGAGAAAGTGCCGGCCAGCTGAGAACATGCAACAGTGCAAAGGTCCTTGGCAAACGCACAGGAGGTCTTTGTCCTGCCCCCTGAGCTTATTTGCCCAAAGACAGCAACATAAAAGGGATAATACGGTTTTTTTGTTCCCTCTCAGGTTTTCCCTCATACTTATCTCACACAGAATGTTCCTTGCCCATCTCCCCTTTGTCCTTCTACTTCCCTAGTCTTCTAGTACCTGGGGTTGAGTGATGTCTGTTCTCTGGCGTTTGTCAGATTGGGATCACAGGAGCGGAAGAGCCTGGCTCAGAAGCTGGGCCAGGAGAGGCCGGGGGTACACAGTAGCTCCCTCTCTCTGCCTGCAGAGATGGTTCAGCTGCAGATCCAGCAAACACGGCTGCTGAGATGGGAGAAGGGAAAAGACAGGAAGGCAATAAGATCTAGAAAAAGGCAGGTGTATTAAAGGAGCAGACGCCAGGGTGGAGAGTTGCCCCAGGAAGGACACCCAGGGGGCCTGGGAAAGATGGAGCCCTGTCAACAGGAGCCTTCTTGACCATGGATAAGCCTATTGGCCAGGTAAGGTTTTCTAATCTTCCTTCTCAAGGTTCTAGGTTGGAGTTTAAAGCAGACAAGTTCATTCAATAAGCACACCTCATTGTGTGCCAGGGATTGTATGAGGAGCCAGTGGAGCAAAAAATAGAACACAGTTCCTGCTGGCCAGGAATTCACAGCCAAGTCATTCAAACAGCAAATAATTACCATTTACTATGTGCTGGAAATCATTCTAAGTGGTTTATATACCTGTGAACTCCTGAGTCCTTACAACAACCCTCGGAGGCAGGCACTGTTACCCTCATCACCACCCTCCTCATCACGCTCATTTTACAGATGCAGGAAGTGAGGCAGAAAGAGATTTAGGAACTTGTCACAATTAGAGAAGAGTGACTCTTTCTAGACTTTGAAATCAGGCTGTTGGGTCTCAGAGTCTGCTGGGGGCCAAACAGCACCCATGATAATAAAAAGGAGCCATGTGTTGGTGCTGTGATAAGGGGAGTGATGGGAGAAGCCAGGGAGTCTTCCAGGAGGGGGCAGCCTCTGAGGATTGACTTGAAGAAAAGAGAGAGACAGTGGCTAACACAGATAATGCCCAGTTAAAATTTGAATTTCAGATAAAGAAGAATTTTTTTTTTTATTTACGTATGCCCTAAATATTGCATGGGACAAATTTAAATGGGCATCCTGTGTTTTTATTTGCTAAATCTGGCAATACTCCCCATCAGTCAGGCATTTCCTTGTGTAAAGACTGTGTGTCAGGGGTTGAGGGTGTGGAGAAGATGAGAGTGTAGAGTGAGACAGGGGCAGGTCATAGAGGGCCATGGATGCCATGCTTAGCATTTTATACTTTATTCTCAAAGAGTTTAAAAGGAGAGGGGATTAGAAGCCTAGATTAAATGTGTGTTCTATGAAAGTCTCTGTCAGGACAACATGGAGGAAGGATAGTAAAGGAAACAGGAAGTACTGAAACTATTTTAACTGTCCAGGGGAGAAATTACAGTGACTTGGACTAAGATCACGGGGCTGAAGGAGAGGAGGAAGTTCCAAGAGGTAGTAAAGAGAAAGAAACAGGGCTGGCTTCACAGGGGCATCGCCTGTTCAGTTGCACAGGACCCTGCACTCAGAAGGGCTCCACACACGGTTTAATGCTCTGTGCTGCCATCTCGAAATTCTTAACGATTTAGTCTTTAAGCTTGTGGATTTTTTAGATGAAGATATAACTGACATATAATGTAAGTTACCACAATAAATCTAGTTAACATCCATCACCACACATAGTTATTATGCTTTTCTTGTGATGAGAACTTTGAAGATCTACTCTCTTAGAAACTTTCCAATATACAATACAGTATTAACTATAGTCACCACATTGTACATTATATCCCTATAACTTATTATGTTATAACTGGAAGTTTGTACCTTTTAACTCGCTTCACCCATTTGGCCCACCCTTACCCCTCGCCTCTGGTAACCACCAATCTCTTCTCTGTATCTTGGAGCTTGGGGTTTTCTTTTTTATAGATTTCACATTTAAGTGAAATCATCCAGTATTTGCCTTTCTCTGTCTGACTTATTTCACTTAGCATAATGAAGTCCATCCACATTGTTGCAAATGGCAAGATTTTCTTATTTCTCATGGCTGAATGATATTCCATTATATATGTATACATACCATTGATGGACACTTAGGTTGTTTCCACATCCTGTCTACTGCAAATAATGCGGCAATGAACATGGGGGTGTATATACATTTTCAAGGTAATGTTATTGTTTTCTTCAGATAAATACCTTAAAGTGGAATTGCTGAATCATATGGTAGTTCTATTTTTAATATTTTCAAGTACTCCATATGCTTTTCCATAGTGGCTACACCAATTTACATTCCCACCAACAGTAGGTAAGGGCTCCCTTTTCCCCCCATCCTCACCAACACTTGTTATTTCTTGTCTTCTTGTCCTAACAGGTGTGAGGTGATATCTCATTGTGGTTTTAATTTGCATTTCCCTATGATTAATGATGTAGAGCACCTTTCCATCTACCTGTTGGTCATCTGTAGTTCTTCTTTGGAAAAATGTCTTTTCAGTTCCTCTGTCCATTTTTAAATGGTATTGTTTGGGTATTTGCTATTGAGTTGTATGAGTTCTTTATAAATTTTGGATAGTAACCCCTTATCAGATATGTGATTTACAACTATCTTCTCCCACTCAATAGGTTGCCTTTTCATTTTGTGGATGGTTGGATGTTTTCCTTTGCTTTGCAGAAGCTTTTTAAATTGATGTAGTCCCACTGGATTATTTTTGCTTTTATTGCCTTTTATTTTGAAGTCAAATTCAAAAAATCATCTCCAAGACCAATTCCAAGGATCTTATTGCTTATGTTTAGTTCTAGGAATTTTATGGTTTCAGGTCTTACATTCAAGTCTTGAATCCACTTTGAGTTAATTTTTGTGTATGGTGTACGATAGTGGTCCAGTTTCATTCTTTTGCATGTGGCTGTCTGGTGAACTTGCATTTTTTAAGTGAAATCCAATGGACCAGAAGAGCATGTTCATAAGGAAAGGTAATGTGCTGAATATGAGTGTCCACTATTCCTTGGCACTGCATTCAAATAGTATTTGTGATGTTCCATGAGCACAGGCTTCCAGCGGACCCATATGTATGGGAATTCAGCAAAACTCAGAGTAAGTACAAGATGAGCAAGTTACACCTACAACTGAGTAAATGGGGGTGCTGACAGCCCCTAGAGGTCATGCTTCCCTTTTGAACCAAACTTTGCTTCAAATACAAAAAGAAGTCAATGGAGTTCTAAGAAACACAAGACTATCACATCCTTTTATGTGTTACTTCCCTGTATTTGCAACCTTTTATGCTAAAAATGATGACATAGATAGAAAGGAAAAGATCAGGCAACCCATAGTCCATTTTCCTCCCAGTCTTTCCTTACTTATTAATAAACCAAATATAGTGTTGGTAGAATGTACACATACAAAGAAGAGAAACAGCAACAGTTGAATTAGTTTTGTGCAGGGTTTCCACTGTTCTGGTAAAAATGGAATACATGTACAAGCTGTGAAATACAAATGATGCAAGTTTAATGATTACACACAGGAGTTAAATGTTCTTATACTAGCATTTAAAACTAACATTGCACATTATAAAGATGAATGGTTAAATTCATGGTAATAATTATAAATGCCAACATTCCTTTACTTAGAACATTAATAACTAGGTAATAAAAGCCACTATGACAAGTCCAGAGGAACAGAGAGATAGACTACAGAAAAAAGAGAAAAGTTTTATATTTCAGTACTTTAAAACTACTTGTTCCTGCTTTTTGATCAGGGGCCCTCACGTTGTCATTGTGCACAGAACTCTGCAAACTATGCAGCCAGCCACAGATAGAAATGGCAGCTACTAGAAGTAGGGTAGAGAGAATGAGTTATCTGGCATGATCCCAAGGTCTTGATTGGTGACTAAGGACATCAGTGCCACATAATTCCACCACCAAAGGAAGTAGAATTTAAATAGTTTTCTCCTAGTCTCCCACCATCCACCCAGAAACTCAAGCAAAAACCTAAAAGTCATTCTTGCTTAGATCCTCCTCTCACCCCCAGCATCTAATCCAATAGCAAGTCCTGTCTCCAAATAAATCTTGAATCTATTACATTCTGCAACTCCATGGTAACCACCACGGTCCAAAACTGCACCATCATCTCTTGCATAGACAATTGCAATTGTTTCCTACTTAGTCTCACTCCTCCACACTTGCTCCTGCCCCAGGGACCCACCACATGACAGACACAACATGTACCCACCGTGCAACAGACACACAGTTTCAGTTTCAATTTCTAATGCCATAAATATTGAGAGATATAAGCCAAATAAGAAAAAGCATGTTGAGGTCCTCAATAATTTTTAACTTTCTAAGACCAGAAGCTGGAAGCTGCTGCTTTCCCCACTGAACTTAAACCTTATGACTTATTTGGTCCAGTATTCACCTGCTCAGCTGGGACCTGAAACTTTAGGCCATACTCAATAACTGAGTCCTGACTCTTTGTTTATTTCAGGGACACCTAAGCCAGGCAAGATCCAGAAGTGTCCTCCTCCTTCATCCTTCCTCATCCCAGTTCTAGGCCTGGGGAGCATCACTTTGTGGTCTGGAAATCTTAGAGGTAAGTTGGAAATGGACCATCAGCTCCTGGGAGCCCTTAGCTGTAATGGTGGGGCTTAACCACGCCCACAACTTTGGCCCCCTCCAACCTCTCTGGTCTGCTTTCTCTGTTTCTGACCTCCATCTGTGGTATCACCCTCCCCTCTTACATCCTAGTCCATGCTGTTGCCCTGACCAGGAGTTTACACTGTCAGATGTCAACTCGAGGATCAGGCTGAATACACCCCACTGATGTTAAAATAACAGGTTTTTTGCCTGGCACTTTCTCACAGTTTCTTCTTGGTTAGGAACCATGCCGCAGTACAAATTTCCTGAGATTAGGCCTTGACCCATGGTTACAAGCAAATGTGTTACTAAAGCAACAGCCTAACAAGAGAGTAAGGTGGCTGGGGCCTGAAAAGGGTGTTTAGGGGGCCTCTGAGGAGGATCTCTTATGTGATCAGAGGGAAGAAGGGCCCATTTTCCTCCAAAAGTTGCTGTGCTGGGATAATGGAGGTGGCCAGGTCTTCTCTACTTGGCTCTGAGATGGGGGAATTGGTAGTGGTGGCTGCAGTAGTCCCTGCCCTGTGTAGGATCAAGATGCCCATGATCTCCTGGGCCTCTGCAAAACCTGGGCAAAGGAAGAGAGGGTTGTCATCAGACCACAGCCTGAAGAAGGGTCTCAGGGACCCAGGGAAGTGCGAACGGGGACATGAGTAGCTGTGCAATCTCTCCCTCATGTTACAAAAGGAGACATCTTGTGTTTCATAGTCAAGGAATACACCAACTTGGTGAAGGCTCTCTGCCAGAAGGGAGAAACTTCTGAGGAGAGGACAGGGCCTAGTACTTGTTTCCAATCATCTCCAGGGTCCAGAGTCATTCTGAGGAACCAGTAGGGCCTCCCCTCTCCTCTCAACACTGTCTCTACAAACACCCACAACCCAAGCTCTCTTGTTTCAACCTCCACCTCCCAGTAATGTCTCCCTGAGGAGAAGTTCTCCAGGCCCAGGACACAAGGCCTACACTCGAATCTCTCTGGTTTTTCAGGCACACTCTGCCTGGAGGGGCCCCATCTCACACTTTTCTGGTCCTCTAACAGGAAGAGCTCAGGATGAGCGGTATCTGGGTCCAGGACCACATCAGCTGTAGAGGAAGACTCAAGTGTAGGGCTGGGGTCTCAGGAGATTGTGTGATTCATGGTCCCCATACAGGTCCCAGAAAGCTGGTGGGAGATGGCCCATGTGGCAGCCTTTTCCATGAAGGCCCCTTGATCCCAGGTCCCAGGCAGCTCACAGACAGAATTACTGAGGCTGGACTTCTATCTCTTGAGTGGCAGGAGCTTTGCCTCAGGAAGAGGATAATTGAGTCTCTTGGAAATGTAGAAAGTTTAGCAAATGTGGGGGAATAATGGCTCCCACTTTCTCTCAACATTCTCAGATCTACTCCCTTTTCTATTCAAGACATATGATCTCCAGGACTCTCTTGAGTTAGAAACTATCCCACTTGGCTTAAACTAGCAAAGAGGCCCTATCCCTCTCCCTATGAAGCAATTAAGGCCAATGTCTCCCTACACAGCTTTCTGGGTGGTAAAGGGCCCTTCATTTGTCCTCTAGGTTCCACTAGTTTAACCAGATGACAACTGATTTAAATGACTAACGAGGGCACCCTTCAAAGGATAAAAAAAGGAGGATAATGTCCCCAAAAGTCAAACTGCAGACTGAGAGGCGTGTATGGAAAAAGGTAGGGGGGACTATTTCCATCCAGTTTTGCTGTAACAACATGGGTCTGAGTCTGCAGCTGTGACCTCTCTGGATACAGGAAATGCTTCAGCGTGCTTGGTGCCAGGAGTGGAGCAAGCACCTGTGGCTGCGGGAGCCCTGGGGAGGAGACTCTCCCATCTGCAGTTATTATGAGTTACTCAGCCTACGTTTCCATTGTGTTAAAATGACTTTCTCCTTTCCCCAACTTGATCTGTCCACTGTGACAATTTAGAAATTCCAAAGAGGAAGGAGTAAAGTTCCCAGTGCCATGGTATCTAGTATGGTCTGGATTCTTTGGTGCTTTAGAGCAGAAGGTGACAAACCACAAACTGCAAAGTGCTCATCAAGACCAGGTAAGTGGATTTCCTGCTCTCCCACTTGCCCACCTCCCCTCCCCTCATAGGCTGCACACAGAGCATCAGTGTTCTCTTGGAGCAGGAGGCATCTCTGGCACCTGACTGTGCACCCATGAGACAGGCTTGAGGAAGCTTATTGCCTTTCCCACATGTGGCTCCTCAATTGTGCAGTCTATACCCTCTCCCAAGTCACAAATGGCTAATACAGCATCGTCTTATTTCAAATTAATCCAGGATCCACAGAGCAAACTACAGCAATGTAACCTTTCGGCTAGTCTCCTACATATGGTGGACCTCTGTAGTGAAGGATTAAATTATTCTAAAACAGAATATTTGGTGGGAACTTAGCCCTAGAGGTGGTTGAGATTTGTGAGAATTCCCTGTCAGAAGAGCTGGGATCCAGCATTGGTTGGGATACTGACAGTGACCAGACCCCAGCCCCATGTTGTCCCACAGCCAGCTTCAGGCCCCCTCGTTCATTCCCTCTAATGCGCCCTGTTGGCTGGCTAGTGTGGAGGAAGCTCAGGAACTGAGGGAATGTCAGAGGTGTTCACCAGCATGCAAGAGGGTTCTTCTCCATCCTGCAATGGGACAGACAGAGAGGTGAGATTCATGAGATGATGGCTATCCAAGCAGAAGACAAATTGTGCCTTTGACAAAAAAATGCCAAAGTTATGCAATTCCTCTTGAAGTCGCTCTGACAAAATAAACAGAAACAAATGAAGGGCCTTCATACAAGAACTAAGAGAATTTGACGTTGTATCAAAACATGAAGGACAGGCCCTTCCTGTGAAAACACCATCCCCTCCCTCTGCCTATGGAATTGTCAAGATGCCAGAAATGAAATATGATGAGGTGGCTAAAGATTATCAGAACTGATTGAAGTTTGCTCTAGTTCAACAACATAGTGCTTCATGTACCAGGTGAATGGATGCAACACTTGCAAAATGGAAACAAGAGAGCTCAGAGGGATTAATTACTAGGACATGAGAATTCCAAGCCCTTGCTGCTGCCTCTATTCATTTCCTCTCTCTGTTTCCCAGGCCTCTAGCTGTCAGAGCTGTGTCCCTTTTGTGACTGTGAACTGTCCTCCTACTTTTTTCCCTTTTATGTAACGTTCTTTCTCTTTCTCACATGTTTTTTCCCCAGTTCCTCATGCACAATTTCTTTCTCTTCATTTTCACCCTCTTTTCCTGAGAGGGTCTCTTTTTTCCAGGGAGCTTCTTGATAGGGAAGATGCTCCCAATGATGAGGAGGAGCAGAGTAAGCACGACGACAGCCAGGGCCACCACCCAGGGAGATGTGCTGGGAATAAAGGATTCTGAAAAGGTAGACAGAAAAGTCCCATTTAGTGAGAAAAAGGAGACATGGGATGAGAGCTCCCCTCAGGATTCATATCTAAAGAGCTCCCCCAGGTCCTTGCTCTGTTGGCTTCTCTCTCAGAAACCCCAGATACAGAAAGGGTCACCCTACACCAATTCCAAGGGCTGGAGGCCCAGGAGACAAAAAGCAGAAATACCTGGAGTTTCTGTGAGATGGACCAGGGTGAATAAAAGATAACCAGCCATGCTGTATCACTACAGCCATCACCCTGGGACAAGCCACCATCCCTTCTTGCCTGCAATACTGCAATGTTCTCCTCCTGCTTCTACCCACACCCTCTGCAGTCTATCCTCAGCACAGCAGCCTAAGTAAGACCATGCTACCTCTTTGCTGAAAACCTGCTGCATCGCCTATCTCACTCAGACTGAAAACCTTAGTAAATTTTTGGCCTACATTGCCCCATATGATCTGGACATATTGCCTCTCTGAATTCATGTCCTTCAACTCTCCCTGCACTCAATCCTTTACAGCCACACCTGTCTCTGGGGGTTCCTTGAAACTGCCAGACATACTCCTGCCTCAGGCCCTTTGCACATGCTATTCCTGCTACCTGCCTTGCTCAGTCCTCAAATGCATGGCTGTATGGCTCATTCCTTATTTTCCCAACTGCCATCTTTCCATGAAGCTGTCCCTGACCATCCTATTTCTAATTCCACTTCCCCATGGCCCTAGCACTCCCTGTCCCCTCCCCAATTAATTTTGTTTTTTTTTTTAAAGATTTTATTTTTTTCCTTTTTCTCCCCAAAGCCCCCCGGTACATAGTTGTGTATTCTTCGTTGTGGGTTCTTCTAGTTGTGGCATGTGGGACGCTGCCTCAGCGTGGTCTGATGCGCAGTGCCATGTCCGCGCCCAGGATTCGAACTAACGAAACACTGGGCCGCCTGCAGCGGAGCGCGCGAACTTAACCACTCGGCCATGGGGCCAGCCCCCCCAATTAATTTTTTTGCAGTGCTCATCATCATCTGATATAATCTGCAATTTAACGATTTCACTTCTTGTTTTAATTACTTCATTTATTGCTCTCTGCTACTCTGGAATGTGAGCCCCATAAGGGCAGGGATCTTCAAATATTTCGCTCAGTGATTTATCTTCGGTTTCTAGAACAGTGCCTTGAACATATGTGATGCTTGTGAAGTATTTGTTGAATGAATTTATGAATGTCTGTAGATAGAGAATTTCCCTGCTCTGTCCCTTGGGAAATCCCCTGGGCAGGGAGGGAGGGCTTCAGCAGACAGCACCTCTGGGTGTAGATAGACACCCACCCATATCACTCTCCATGATTTATAATTGTTCTAAATGTTTAAAAATTGCTGCAGGATAAGGACCACAACAGGGAAAAATGATCAGATTTACCCTCAGAGAAGAGGCTCATACTCATGTGTTTTGAGACTATTTTATTTTCCTCTTGTGACAAGGGAAGAGGCCTCCACTCAGCTGCATCTTCCAGCCATTCGGGGCCCAGACCCTTCCACTCCACGTCCCTACCTCCCCATCCCCACTCCAGCCTCCAATCTGTCTGCTGAGCATCTGCCTCCACACAATGAGCCTCCAAAGGGCAGGGAACTAACCTGGAATGGAAATCACGGTTTCCTTTTCCTGGACAAGCAGGGTGTTGTTGGTGGAGCAGGACACGTTCCTCACGGAGTGGTCCCTGTTGATCACAGGTGTGGTGACCATGAAGAGGCTGTCTTCATCCACAGAGCAAGCCTCCTCCAGGGTGGGCATAATCTCATCACAGGAGTCCCTCCAAAGGCTCGTGGTTCTGGGTACCGCCTTACAGATGTGCACTCTAGCCGGATGCCTCCATCCTCATGGGCTTTCATTTCAATGAGGGGCTTAGAGCCCAGGCCAGAGGAGAGAGACCAGGGCTCAGATAAAAAGGCAATGGTGTCTTAGCCAGAATGCCTTGGAAGATCAGCTCTTCATGGTGAGAGCCAAGGGAAGGGGAGAGAGAGCAAGGGTCCAGCATCCAGAGAAATTGATTATGCATATTCCATGCATTCCTGCAGTACTCCTACTGTGAAGGGAGGAAGAAAGGAAGGAAGGAAAGAAAGGAAGGACAGAGGAAAGGAGGAAGAAGATAGGAAGGAGGAAAGGAAGGGAGAAGGGAGGGAAGAAAACCTTGACATTGGAGAACACCAGGAGACCAATATGCCAAAGAAATGGTGAGATCTCTAAGGAGAAAGGATTACAATGCACTTTTCTTTGTGCTGCACCTACAGACTCATCACAGCACCAAGCATCTACCTCCTAATAAATGTTAGTTGATTGATTCATTCAGCTAGAGGTTTTAACATTCTCACTTCCATGTGAGTGTGTCCACTTTGACCTAAAACGAGTGAGTTGAGCATTTCACTTTCAGCCCTGGGAGGACTTCTCAGTAGCCTTGGCTTCCTGAAGGTTAATATGATAAAGACAGAAACCTGCCAGGGTGGCAGATATTTAAGGAACTTTGAACCTCAAGACTGTCCCTTCTTTTCTGACTTAGGGCTTCACATCACCACAGCTATCAGATAATCATAAGAAGCTGTTGGTTTTTAGAAGAATGGATCGAGCTCATGTGCAAAGCCAAACCTTATCTCAATTCAGAGATGTTTACCTCCCAGGGGCTCAGTCAGTTACATGATTCCCTTAAAGTCCCTTGACAACATCCACCTATTAGAAAGATTTGGATGTCCCTGAGATCCTCAAGATAGCAATATCAGCTCCTCAATGTAGCAGAACATCATCAAAAATCCTAAGAATCCAGAGTCTTCCTCGCTTATTCCATCTATAAAAGAATCTTCAATAACAGAGAATACCGGGTGTGATAGAGCCTCAAATCCCTGGTCTTGGAGAATTCTGCCCCTTTAGCTATGCGTCCAGGGATCATCCAAAGTCTTTTAAGCAATTCCTTTGGTAACCTATCCAACAAACTATACCAAGGACAAAATTAAAGCAATCACTTAATTCTTAGTGCTTTCTACTCAGCTTGATTTTTGCCAAGATTAAAAAAAAGCATATTGTATATTGAAAGTCTGACACAGAAACTTAGAAGTGGAGAAGACTCAAAATAATGAGGCAGTTGGAAAGAAATTTCACAAAACATTTCATGGGGTTCAACAAAAGCAAGCCTGAGACGATAGACTTAAGGAGAAAACCAGCCAGCCTGGGAGCCAAACAAAAAGCAATAAACAAACAGAAAATTCTACAACAACTGAATTCAGAGTGGGGCAGGCCAGGCCAGGGTCATGTTCACAGGAAAAGAGCAGAGGGTTCCTGCCACACACACACCCACACTGTCAGCTGTGCAGTGTTGCTGTGAACAGAGTCAGAACATCAGGTTGAGAAACACTCCTTTCACGACACTTTGTATTAATCAGATACAAGGTTGCCCTTCTGAGTAACAAAGATGATATCTAAAATCAGCTATGATCTGAGGCCCCCTGAGAAGGTCACATTGTCCCCAACCCTCACTTCCACTGGTCTGATGGACTGAAATACCATTGATTTCTGTGTGTCTTCAAGGCTTCTCCAGTCCTCAAACATTTCTTTTAAAGTGTAATACACTGACTCTGGGAGGGAGGTCAGACCTTAAAGCCATTGTTAACAAACTCCTAGAAATCCCTGTTTAAATGCCACTTCTATTCTCAAGCCTTGCCAAATTCCTCCTGACTGAATTCTCACTCTTTTTCTCCATGGAGCCAACAGGCTTAGTACTTAATCATGCTTTCATGAAATCGTCTACTTTCTCATGAGTCATTCTCATGACAATTATTATTTTGGGAAAGGGAAAAAAGCAAAACTAGTGTTTATCAAGAAATGAGATGTCCACATGTTGTAGTTTTCTGAGCAGTCCTTGTTTATTCCAGTTGTCCTGTGCAGTTATTGACAGTGCCTTCCCTCACTCTCCAAAGTGTGCAGTTTGGATGATCAAGTACATGGTTCCCCATCAAGAAGCTACATGCCAGGCACTGTGCTGGGTGGGATTTCATGTTGGATACTCTCAGTCAGCCCCAGAGGGGCACGGCTCACTCTCTCAATTCATTCTGGTTTGGCTCAGTTGCCATCTTTTCAGTGAAGCTTTCCAGAACATTCTGTTTATAGTTACATTACCTCCATGCCCCAGGACTCTCAACCTCTCTCTGCTTTCTTTTGTCTACAGGACTCATCACCATCTGATATAAATACAGTTCAGTTAATTACTTCATTTATTGCTCTCTGCACTCTCTAGAAAGAGAGCCCCAGGAGGGCAGGGATCTTCACAGATTTTGTTCTCTGATTTATCCTCGGTTTCTAGAACAGTGACATGAACACAGGAGATGCTTTTTAAATATTTGTGAACTGAATTTATGAATGTCTGTGATGAGAGGGAGCCCAAGGATAAAGTTTTCCTGCTCTGAAATTTTGATTCCCGTAATTTGTTTCTTTTGCTCATTAATTTCATACCTATCTATTACGTACTTACCAGGGGCCAAGCATTTTGCTACATGCTGGAGGTACAGTGGTGAATGACAGCTGGTGTGAGTCAGAGGCTGACCGGTTCTGGTGGGATTTGGACTATGAAGCTTTAAAAGAATGTCCAGTAACAAAAGCCTGAAAGGGTGCTCCTTAGAGCTGTCCACCAACATTCTCAGTTCCCCCGGGCACACAGTTAGGACTCCCCTTTCCTGTACCATGAGGCCCAACCATGTTACTGGCTTTGGTCAATAAAATGTGAATATAAATAACATGAGCCCCTCACAGGCAGGAGCCTTAGGAGCCAGTGAGTGATCTGTGGGCTCTTTCCCTCTGTGAGGGTGAACAGCACAGTTCTACATCCCTGAGGGAGGTCTGTGTGAAGCAGAGACCACCATACTCATGAGGGACATGTTTCATGTGTTAGAAATAGACCTTTGTTATGTTAACCTACTCAGATTTGAGGGCTGCTTATACAGAGCAAAACCTAGCCTATCCTGACTAACGCACAAATCAAAGATCATTAAGAACATGGACTGATCCTAGGCTCATTGGGAAAGGTTAAATAAACAGACCTCAGGAGTAGACAGAGATAGCTCAGGCATGATGACCACTTACAGCTCACGGAGCAGATTCATATTTTCATTCAATCAATATCCGTGGAGCAACTATTAAGCTCCAGGTTCTGTTCTAAAGATGTGGATACAGCAGAAGCAAAAGAGAAAAGAATCCTTGAAGGTGACATTCTCATAGAAGAGAAATTATAATATGGTCAAATAAATAAAATGCATCCTATGTAAGGAGGTTATAGGTACTGAGGAGAAAAGCAAGGAAGGGAGCAAAAAGGGTCAAGGATGGTGTTTGATCCTCATAGTCATGGAAAACCACTGACTAGAAAGAAGAAATGAATTGACATCGTATGTGAAAAACATCTCTTTGGACTTGATGAAAAATTTAAGATGCATCATATACTACTGGTGAGTGTGTATATTGGTACAAAGTCTTTGGAAAGCAAATTTGTAGTATCTATTAAGGATGAAAATAAATATTTCTCATTACACAGAACTTCCACTTCTAGGAACATGTTTCAGTTGGGAGTCTTGAGAAGCGGCAGATTATGGACTCAATTTTATCCCCAAAATTCCTATGTTGAAGCGCTATCCTCTTGTATTGCAGAAGGTGACTGTATTTGGAGATAGGGCCTTTAAGGAGGTAAAGTTAACATGAGGCTGCTCAGATGGCCCCTAATGCAATCTGACTGGTGTCCTTATAAGAAGAGGAGATTAGGACACACAGAGTGACACCAGGAATGTGTGCACACAAAGGAAATTCTATATGAAGACACAGAGGGAGGACCATGTGAGGACACAGCTAGACGGTGGTATCTTCAAGCTTGGAGAAAGGCCTCAGGGGAAATGAAACCTGCTGACAGCTTGATCTTGGGAATTCCAGCCTCCAGCAAGTGAGAAAATAAATTTCTCTTGTTTAAGCCACCCAGTGTGTGGTGTTTTATTATGACAGCCCTAGCACACTAACACAGGTCAGGAATAGTCAATATTCTATGTGTCGATATGAGTAGTGGTTACATGGATTATACTTCACAACAATTCAGTAATCTGTACATTGATCTTTTATGACATTCTCTGTATGTGCATTGTATTTCACAATAAAAATGTCTACTTCTAAAACGCATTGCTGAGGAAGACCCTCAGAGATCCCTAAGAATTAAGGATAAGAATAATCTGTAGGCATCCAACATTCTCCCTGTTCAAGGCTACTGCTGAGTTCTGTGTGCTTCTCAAGAGGTGATGCCCACAGCCTAGCAGGGCAAACCCACTCATTAGGCCCTTGGGCAGGAGGAAGCCACCCTCCCTGTGTAAAGGGGACTCTAGGCAAATATCTGCTGCTCTGCCAAGGGCCTCAGTTTAGGAGAGAAAGTTTCCCCAAGAGTCACACAGTGAAAAAGCATGCGGTATTCATGGACTGTGACATTATGGATGATCAGTGCCACGCTCCCCTTGCTGATCTCTTCTTTCACAAAGGTTGTTCTTCCTTGGTTCTCCTGCATCTGCTTCTCTGTTCTCTCTTGTCCACAATTATACACAAGAACCAGCGGGGAGAAATGAGACAGGAACCACCGCACCTCCATGTACTCACCACTTTTCTCAGGTGACAGGCGGCAGTGTAACATGCTGTTTCCTCCTACAATGGCCAGGATTGGATCAGCTGACTTCACAACAGTAAACTGGTCTGTTCAACAAAGGCGTAGAATTAGACAGGGGCACCAGGCATCACATAGCTAAGGCAGGAAAGGAAGTGCATATTCTAGGGCACAAACAGATTCTTTCTCTATTTCTAGTATATTCTTTCAGACACATTCTTTCTAACACCACATGGGCTTCCTGGGCTGAGGATTCTGGGGGCCAGTAGCTGTGGCTGGTCAGCAGCAATAGATACCTAGTAGGAGTATCTATTGAGGCTGCCAATGCTTCCTGAACAAAATACTGAGAAGCAGACACTGAGCACCCCCTACTGACCCCTGTGCTCACAGAGGTTTCCTTCCATTCCCCAGTCTAGCTCAGTGCCTGGAATGCGGTATAAACTTGAGCTGTCCAATATGGTAGCCACTAGCTGGTGCCGATGGAAATGGGCTGTAAATGGAAATACGCACACACAATTTTGAAAACTTAGAAAACAAAATATTAAATATCCGATTGTTAATATTTTACATTCACTAAAAATTAAATGACAATATTTTGATTATTTGGGGTTAAAGAAAATATATTATTAAAATTGATTTCAGCAGTTTCTCTCTTACTTTTTTAAATGTAGCTACGGAAAAATTTAAAATTGTGTATGCAGCTGGCCTTTGTGACTCTCATTGCGTTTCCATAGGACTGTGCTGGTACAAATTCAATGAGCATGTGTAGAAGGAAAGGATGTATGAACACAACTGCAGCACTTCTTCAGACTGCCATGTTTTCAGACTGAAGTGCTGATTTTCCTTTCTGAGAAGCTGAGAGGAGATAGTGGCATCGATCCTACCTGAGGCCAGTGCAAACAAGCTGAGGCATTGGAAGAAGAGAAGGGCATCTGGCAGGGAGAAATGCAGGGAAGCAGCTGACTCCATAAGCACCAAAGATGAGTCACCCAGGAGGGACAGGGACCAGAGACCTAGGGGCACAGACATGGAGAAATCAGCCAAGGAGACTTGGCACCACGGTTCCGATCTAGGTCAAACTTTCCTTTAACCCCTGTTGGTATCATCAGAGCCCCAACTTCTGTCTTGGGCAGCCTCATTCCTCTCCAGGTTCAGTTGTCTCCCAGTAGATTGATTCTTTAAACATTCCATGGAATAAGCCAACAATGCAAGGATCAGGGAGGCAGGTTTCCACCTTCCTCCACTTACTTCTCCGACCAGAGTTGAGTTTCTTCAGTTGTCACTCCATGTTCTTTCATACTCTCCCTCCTTTCCCTTCCTCCTCCCCGAAAATCAGGCTGTTGGACCTGAGGTAAAGCTCATCATGGAAAGTCTCCCCACCAGGAAGCTTCCCCTCTCCCAGGGACCCCACTTTTCCTTTTCCCCATATCAGATTTTCATCCTCCACTTACCGCCCCATCCAGACCTCAGCTGTATCTCTTCCCCTCCCTTTCCTACCTTCTGGAATTAACTTCTGAGGTTTCTTTTCTGCTCTGTGGCTCAAATGGTGATTTTCAGTTTATCCCTCTTCTATTCTCTCTAACCTGCTCATGGACAGTCACATCCAGAGAACAATCTGTGTGTAAATTTTCTTAGCCTTCTGTCACTCACAGTGTACAGGGCTGTGAGACACAGGACCTGGTCCACTCTGTAACCACAAAGTCCCAAGATTTCCAGTGAATGGTTTAGAGCCCAGGATTGGCCTGCTGTGGGTTTGCCAGCCAATGGCATCCCTGAACCTTCTTTCTCAGTAGTTACCAGGTAGAATAGACAGAAATATTTACGATTTAAAATTGCACAGCTGAGAATAGCCTTTTGAGATGATCTGGGCTTTTTATTTCCTTTTTCTGTTTTTAGAAGACAGATACTTTTCATTTCTTTTTGCAAAACTTGAGATTCCCTGCAGATTCTGGTCTTGCTGCTAACTAAGAGGAGAGGCCTCTTTACGTGTAGAAGTGTGTGTGGAGTAGCGGATGGGATTGGGGGCTGGGAAGGTGATGAGGTAAATGTAAACAACCCTTTTTCCAAAGCCAGGGGAAATTTGTCAAGTTGTTCTGCTTGTGGTGGGCAGTGAACAGATCAGGGGGAACACAGGAATGTGCTGGAGAGGTAAAGAATGAAGCAAGACAGGAGCTGCAGTAGTAAACTGTAGACCTTGTCATTTAGTCAAAAGTTATTGAGAGAGAGACACTGAGGACACTGAGAGGAAAAATCCCTTTCTCTCAGGGAGGTGGCATTCTAGTGGGGACAGGAAGAGGGCAGCCAAGAAGGACTTTCTATTTGGACTTCGTCTGTCAGCAGATGGACTAGTTGAATTCAACACCCCCTTACACTCACACAATTCTCCGCTCCCTTGCTCCACAGGCCCAGACCCTAATCAGGCCATTGTATGTATTTCACCTAGAATAATCTTCCTGAGACACATTTCTTTACATTTCCTTCAAGGACCTAAATACTTCCCCTGGAGGCCTCTAATTCCTTTCTGATTAAATTCAAAACAGTGCAATTAACACATTAGCCATGGTTCCACCGTTTCCTCCCAGGACTGAGTTGCTCTTGGGAAGGGACAGAAGAGAGGGCTGTGAGAGTATAAGAGCCTGGCCTGCCTACAGCCTCCATCTAAAGAAAATAAGGTCCAGGAGTTTGGGGGAAGTTTGTGCCAGAAGTACCCAGGGAAGCCAGGCCTCAACCCCTGTGGTAGCTGATCTGAGCCAGAGGGAAACGTATGTGTTCTGAGCATGAGGAGGACCCATTGCACATGAGGTAGCTCAGTGGGAAACCATGTCCAACCTGGCCATGCCACTTCAGATCATGACAACTTGAACCAATCTTTCTCTGTCCTGAGAGGAATCAACCTAGAGGATGTGTTCCTTCCTTTGAGTCACCTCCTGCTGTGGATTCCTTCTAGGTGAGGCCAAGATATCTTGACATAAAAAAGACATTCTTACTCTGTCCAGTTCAAATTGTAAATTACTGACTCATGGGATCAATGAGCAGAGGAAAATGATTACGTTAAGTTTCAAATTTTCAGGGCTGCAGCCAAAGTAAGCATTTACCTTGTTACAAGAGAACAAATTTCTCAGAATACACAGCATGAAAAGAACTAGATCCCCAAAGTCAGTGAAACAAAGGAAGGGAAAGTTGTCTAAACTTTCTCCATCTTGAACCCTCCTCTCTGCATGTCCGCTTCAGTCTAATCTCTCTGTAGATCAACTTCCTGTTGCTTCTCTAGACCACACTGTGGATGGAAAATGCCTTCCCACAGCTCCCATGCATACCTGCTACTAATGAGGTATAACTGGCTACATATCACTGAGCCATTCGATCAAAATATGCAAGGTCTTCCCTCTGGCCTAGACTGTGTCAGATGTCCATCCCAGATCCAGTCTATGTCAAGGAGCAGGGGAGCCATGTTACACGGACATTATTGAAAGACAAGAAGTCTCTACTGCCAAATGATTTGGTGTGGAAGGAGGGAAGACAGGTCTTCACAAGCATTCCAGATATTCTCAGAGGCAGAGACTCTAAACAAATACTGTTGATATCCAATCCTTATTGTATCTCAAGTAGACAGTTTCTTGAAAGGTAACAATTTCCTAGGTGCCTGCCTTTCTTCTTCTCCACATGAGAACTCTCAGATTCACTTTCACTAAGATTCATGGGAATCTACAATCATGGATGCCCTTAGTCTATATAGAGACCTACACCAACAATGATGCTTGCTCCTTTGCATACACACAGACTGTTCTGGAGGTTCAGGAGAGTTAATACCCGGAGGGGAAACCTTAAACCAATGGAGGATGGGAGTTGTAGCTGAATGGCTCAGGCACTCATCCTTGCCAGGAGGATTTTGAAGTATAGCCCAAAATTTTACATAGTTTCTCAAAATGTCTTGGATGGAAGCTAGACCAGTTGCCCACATGATAACCAACTAATTGACATACCTTCTATGCTGAGAATATCCAGATCAGATGCCCATCCCAGATCCATGGCTTTTCTCCTTTTATTTATTTCTGAACTTTGATTTCCTGGGATCAATTCCCACATAGACTACTGAACCCAAGCCTTTGACTCAGAGTCAGGGTTTGGGCAGCCTAAACTAAGAGATGTGATTAGGTAGAAATTTCTCCACACATTGTATCCAACAGTGAGAATTATCTCTTCTGGAGAAGTACATCTGACACAGATAATTGAGTGTAGCAAGTGAATAGAGGGCTAGAGATAAAACTTCCAAAAGATTTCACTTTCACTAAGATTCACAGGAATCTCCAATCATGGACGCCCTTAGTCTACACAGGGACCTACAGGATGGAGGCCTCCACTTCCTTCAGTATGAGTGAGGCTGTGACTATGATAAGTGTAGGAGGCTAAATAGTCCACACCATCATCTCTGCAGCCTGTGAATATGATACATTACATGGCAAAAGGAACCTGACAGATGGAATTAGGGTTTTGGACCTTAAAGTACGGAGATTATCCTGGATTAACAGGAAAATCATCCTGGATGATCTGGGTGGACTCAATACAATCACATGAGCTTTTAAGAGTGGAAGAAGGCAAAAGTGTCAAAGAGATTCAATGGAAGAAGAACCAGGAGAGATTCAAAGATTGAGAGGGGCTGAGGCTGCCATTACTGCTTTGAAGGTAGAGGAAAAGGGCTATAGCTGAGTAATGTGGCAGCTTCTAGAAGCTGGGAATAGCCCTCAGCTGACAGCCAGCAAGGAATGGCAGCCTCAGTCTTACAACTGCAGGAAACTGAATTCTGCCAACAGTCTGAATGAGCAAGTAAACAGATTCTTCCTTAGGGGCCTCCAGAAGGAATACATTCTGCAGACACCTTGATTCCAGCTCAGAAGATGCCAAATTCACCTTCTGACTTACAGAAATGTGACTTAATTAATTTAAGTTGTGTAAACTCCCAAAATTTCTGGTAATTTATTATGGCAGCAATAGAAAAATAATACAATATGGATTTTGCGAAAATTTTGCAATGAAGTAAACTGTGAACCTGTGGTAAATAAACTGTTGGGGCTTAAAATCTAGAAAAAGCTCAGTTTATAAGTCTGAAGATTGATAACAAATTCATTTAATAAATGTAACTTGACACCACATGCCTGATGGAGGAGATACAGTAGTGAATAATAGTAGTGATGATAATGAAGAGTAGCTTCTCCTCAGTATTCATCAGTTGATGGGAGCATCCTTCAACATCATTGAATGATCAGGGATGGAAATATCCCTTTCCTGGAGATGGATTCTACAAAGTGATAAAAATATCACTAAAGTTCATTTAGCTTTCTTCCTCCCAAATTCTTATTCCACAGACCATCTTTAGCTGCTAAGTTAGGCTTCCTAGAACCTTCAAAGTAGGAGTGATGCAGGGTCAATGAGCTGAGGAGTCGAAAGAAAGATTTCCTGGACTCTCAAGGTCTGGCAGTAGTGCTCTTTTATTTAGAGAATAGTGTGGAATAGCATGGGGACAGGACCCACGGGCAGGAGGAGCTGCTGCTACCACTGCTGCTGCTGCAGACATGGGTGGAGAGTAAAGCTAAATTTAAGGCATAGGTATGTGAGTTATCTCTTTACAAGACAAAGGAAAGAATATGTAAAAAGAGTTGTTAAAATGGTGTCAGCGACAGTAGGGTCTGGTTATTGGGTGGTCCTATAACTTTTAGATAAGAATCAAACCGGATTAAGTAAATGGCAGAAGCCACGACTTAAATGTTATCTTCAGCTAGAGACAAAGGAGGATGTTGGGGGCGGGGGGGGGGGGGGGGGGGGGGGGGAGGGGGGGGGGCAGTTACACAGTTACATGAGGTTGCCAGACAGTAAACAGCTTAAGTTCTTGCCTTTGGCATTGATTAAGAGTTTCTAGAGATAAGGTCATCCCCCTTCTTCCTGGCACAGAGAGGGAGGCATTTTTACAGATGGAGGTTTCCCTTACAAATGTAAATGTTTCCCAACAAAGGGCAAGCAAACTCCACTCCTCAGAGTTGTTTTTATTAAAAGTAACCAGCCCCCTTCTCACCTGCAGTTTTAAAAGTAACCAGCCTAAAATAATCTTCATCAGGAGGATTGGTTCTGGCTCCATGATCATGCATTGCATTGACAGAATAGGTACACATGCGCCCATTATTAGTTAAGAGTTTGGCCTCTAGTCCCCTCACATCCTGTATGATGTAGTTCCTGTAAATTCATTCCCTGGATGGCGTCACCCTGCAGTCAATCCAATGAAGTCCTGGACCTATGGCTCTGACAATCGACTTTGAGGGAACCAAGTGGAATGTGGCCTCCATAGTCACCTACAGTGATCCTCACCCTGAAGTGCCCTGGGAAGAGAACCTCAGGGCTGCACATGGTCCCTTCCCCTGGGGTAATGGGGTAGGAAAAGAAGAACAGGCTTGGGGGTGGGAGTGGGACAGGGGCTGAACCTCTCCCTGGAGCACAACTTTCTGTATGAATTATATAAGTTACTGAATTTGGCCCTGACTCAGTTTCCACATTCTTGAAGTGAGACTACCTCACAGGGTTGTTGTGAGGATTATATGAGTGAAATTCACTTAAAGCCTTTAGCACAGCACCCAGTACATTTTAAGCTATCTATAAATGTTAGTTATTGGTATTCAAATCTGGACTGTTATTCACTTTCCAAGTCACTTTTGGAAAGTTAATTCACTTTTCTGTACCCCTCTTCCCTTATCTATAGAAAGCAGACAATAAAGTGGTAACAAACTCAACTGCCATGTGGAATAATGGAATTAACATCAGTGAAGTGTTTCACACAGTGTGTGCATTTAGTAAGTATTTTATTGTCGTGATGTGTTGCTGTGAAGTAGTAGGCCCTCAGCTCCAGGCTCGGCAGGGGGAAGCAAGGATGTTAGTTCAGTCTGAGGGTCCCCATTCCCATAAGTTGAGCCTAGCGTCACTGTGGGCCTCAGGGAAAGGTCAGACACTAGGTCAGGAAAAAGGGAACACTGCACTCAGGTCAGCACTGGGCAAATTGTCAAGGCAGTGAGATCCAATTTCTTAATTCTGAAAATGGCCCAGAGGCCCAGAGAAGGAGGTGTGCGGGAAGGTGTAGATATGAGATCCATCCACGGCATTGTAGAATGAGACCTCACCAGTCTCATAGTCCAGGAAAACCGCCACTCTTTGAGGAGGGCTGGCAAGTGTCATTTTGGTCCAGAGGTCAGTGAGTGCCCACCTGTTTTTTCCATCAGACAGCCCCACAATCCAGAATCCATTCTGGGTGACATTTCAACCCAATTTTTTCTCTCTACACCCCCTAGCATGTCATTTTTACTGTTCCCACCTCCTTCTCCCAGAAATGTTTCCCTGATGTGAAGCTCTTACAGCCAAGCACATAGTAATGCATAACAAATCTCTTAGGGTTGTCTGGAAAATTCTGGCATGTGTCTGTTCACTGCAGGCTCCTCTGGTCTTCAGAAACAGAAACAGGGAGGATGGATTTTGCTGTGTCCAGGTCCAGAATCACTCCTGCAGAAAGTTTGGGGATAGGCTGTGGGGTCAGTCATTGTTCCTAGACTGAGAGTCCCAGCCTTCAAGACTAGAGTCTTGCTGAGAAGGTCCCAGTCCAGAGCCTAGTCACCCCAGCCTGCCCTGAATGTGACCTTCTCAGCAAGACCGAAAGAACTGCCCAGCGGTCTTGTGTTCAGTGGAGTATAATGCCTAGGTTCAGGGTCTGCCTAACCCAACATTTGCAACCTGGATCCTTCCTTCCATCTTTTTCCTATTTCCTGCCTCCAAATATCTCTGTCCATCTGTGCTTTATAGTCACATAGATTTATACTTCCATCCTTGCTCTACCACTCCTGAGCTGAATGACTTTTTCTTTTTTACAGTCTCTTTTTCCATACACTCAAGCCGTATCGTATCTTTGAGCCTCAATTTCTTTATCCGAAAAATGGGGGAAAAATGCTAATCTCTAGAATGGAAAAAGACATCATATGTTTTATATGTAGCCTAGGGCTGGGCATGGAGGAAGTGCCTGATGTTATAACAGCCCCATGCCTTTTCTGTGCCAGAGGCATATTTGGGGCTTTCTGTGCTCCCAGATCCACTTTCCTCCTTCCTCTACCCTTTTCTGGGCCCCAGGAATCTGTCCTCTATGGACATCATCACTGGGCTCCCCTGCCTCTGGTTACCTGTTGGGTTTGGACAATGGGAGGTACTAGCTGAAGATTGGAAAGAGCAAGAAGAGAGAGGCACAACATTTGTTTCCTCCCATTTCTCCCTGCCAGCATCAGATGGTGATGCTCTCACAAAGACATGACTCCTCCCAGGCAGCCCTGTCCTTGAGCTATAGCTTCCTCTGGGCTGCAGGAACTGCTCCCTCTCCCTATTCCTTCAAGCCTAGGGGTGGTGACAGCTCTCCACCATTGTGAGCCCTGGGGCACTTCACATTCCTTTGTTGGTTTCCCTTAATCCCCTTCCCATCTTTGTAAAGAGTTCCTTTGATAAACCTTCTTCAACCAGCCACTTTGAACATCCCATCTCTTTCTTGTTGGTTTTTTGAATAACCTCTAAAAATGATGCCCTTTCTTCCACCTATCATTCTGGGGATGCAGACAACACGACCAGGCTTTGGTAGGGTGCGGCCGCTGTGCCAGCAGGGTGAGGGCTGGCTGAAAATACCCAGATGCTGTATCTGGAAGATCATTTCTAAAGCTCCAGAAAAGCACAGGTGGCCTCTCCCACAGAAAATGAGCCTCTGGGCCAGATCTGATTATTCCTATTAAGAATGCCAAAGGGTCACACAGCAGAGAAAAGGTTTAAATGCTTAGTACACATGTGCCAGGAAACTCTTGGACATCAGAGTCACTCACCAGCCTACTCCTCAGATTTCTTACTCAATCTACAATGGAAGAAAATTAGAGATGTTACTTGAACTGTGTCGTTTCTGAGTCATGTCCTTTGTCTTTTCTTACACCCATCTAATCTTTCTTTTTGACTCCCACCCCCACCATTCCTACCTTCTCTCTCTGCCTGTTCTATTATCTCCTCCCATCTCCTCCTTAATATCAAGTCTGAGAGCATCAATTGCATGCTGATGATACCACAGGCACCATGTAAGCGATGTCCCAGCTGAGACATGGCAGATCCATTTTGTGTGTATCTACACTCCCATACCTGGGTATAGGTGTCGCTGTGTCTGCGTATGTGTATGTGTACTAGAATCCATGTTTCTTAAACTGTATTATGTCCTGCCTACTTCTGAAAAGCATTGGGCAACTTAGTGAAGAAATTTTGGATACTATTTTTTTTAAAGAGCTCTAATTAATCTATGACAACTGAGCCACAGTGGCCATACCTTTTTTAAGAGATACTTTTCTCTATCCCTCTTCTCGGATTTTCTAAATCTTTTAAATCTTACATTCTTTGTTTTCTTCTCAGCAGCCTACAGACTATGTAAAGAAACTATTGAAGTTCCCAGCATAGAGAAGACCCTTCATCTAAAGAGTTCCGTTCCTCTCCTCCTCCTTTCCTTTCAAGTGCACCCTGGATAATCCCTGGTGCCTTGCTGGGCTGGAAAGTCCGTGGGCCCCTCCTGGAGAGACTGAAAGGCCTTTTCTCCATTAAAAAATCATGACTCCCTCATGCATACTGCAGTCAGCCACTCTTATTTCTTTCCCTCTATAAAGGGATCCAGGATATTTCTCAGCCCTGGGCAGAGTTAGGGGTGAGGAAAGGAGCTGGGAAATATCCAAACGGAGAGTCTGAGATGGAAATTCAGAGAAAATGTCAGAGCCACTCACCTACGAGCCATGATCTGGACCTATGTCCCCCCTGCATGGAAGAAATGTGAAGAGTCATTAAGACACAACGCAGAGATCAAGACATTTGTGGTCTCTGGGGAAATAGGAACTTACAGTATAGAGTCCAGTAGCGCTCTGGAAAATAAGCAGGAAAGAAAAAATTACCGTTATGGGGATGGATCAAGGATTTCCTCAGGAAAATAAACTTACAAATGACCCAGTGCAGGGGTGGGTGCACAGGGTAGGGAGGGGATGAGGTCATGGGGCTCCCTCCAGTAAGCCAGACCCTTAGATTCCCTCCCTGGTCTGATACCTTTTTCCCTTCTTTCCTGCTCCTTTTCTGCCTGGGCTTTTTCTTTTGCCACACGCTCTCTCTCTTTCTCTTGGAATACAGCCTCTTTCTCCTTCTGCTGTCGCCACAGGAAGTAACTCGCCACTGCTAGAAGCAGCAGCAAGATGGGTAGGGTCCCTGACAAAGCCGCGATCCAGGGCTGGGCCCTCCAGAAGAAGGGGTCTGCAATGGAATGGAGCTTTAGCCTCTCACCCCCAGGGCTGGGAAAACAGAGTTGATCTCATGACATTAAATAATTCTTCTCCTCCTAAAGTCTGAGAGAAAACTCTTCCTATAACATAATACTATTACTTGTCTGGTATTACTTGTTTCTCACATGTGAATATGATTTACTTGAGCATCAGAATCATATGTCCTTTCTAATTTAGTTTTTCAATAGGTTACACTTAACATGGTTCAAATGTCAAAAAAATATAAAGAGTCACCCAAGTCTCCCATCTACTCACTTCTCCCTCTCCCCATTTATTAGATTCTCATTAGTCAGCTTAATACAGATGTTGAGAATGTGAACTTTGGAGCTGGAGGGCCTGCATTCAAATTCTGGCTGCTCCACTTAAATGGCAGTGTGATCTTGGACTAATTACTTAACCGTTCTGTTCCTCGTGTCCTAAGCTGAAACATGGGGTAATAATAGTACCTCATTCATAAGTAAAAGGATTAAATTAATGTGTATCAAGTGCCTCACACATAATGAGTGCTATGCAAGTGAATATTCAATTTTAAAAACTCAATAGTATTCTTATTTTTTCTTGTTTACGCCAAAACAGCATTCTACACAAACTACTCTGCGTCTGCTTTTTCTGTTCATCTTGGAGATCCTGCCATATTAATACATAGAGAATGTCAGTGTTTTCTTTCCCAGCTGTGCAAGATTCCATTGCATAAAAGATCCCCAGTGATGAACATTTGCATAGTTTCTAACTTTTTGCTATTATGATTAATTAACCTTTTACAGGGGTCATTTCATATGAAGGCAAGTACCTCTGTCAGAGAAATTGCTAGAAGTGGGATTTTTTATCAATAAATATTTGGAAAAATACTGCTATATTGCCCCCGATAGAAGTTGTGCCAATTTATACCCAAAATATATCAAATTATACCAACAAATGTCTACAGGTGACTGTTTCCCCACAATCCTACCATCAGAATGTGTGATCTATTTCTTTAGTTTTGTTCTGTTTTGTTTTGTTGCCAATATCATCAGTAGAAAATATTTTAAAATATGTTCCTCCATTGAATGAGATTGGGCATCATCTCATGTGTTATTTCCTCTTCTTTGAATTTTGCTCTTTTTTCTACTGGGTAGTTTTATATTCTAAGAAGATTAGCTCTTTCTCTAAGATGTGAAATGTATGTATTTTTATTCCCATTTTGTCGTTGGTCTTTGATTAAGGGTCTGATCTTTACCATTTTCCCTCAGTTCCCATTGCCTGTCACACTTCCTGGCACACAGGAAATACTCAGTAAATATTTGTCATGTAAACAGCTTTATGGGGAAAAAAAAATCTGTGTTGTAAGAAGGGGCTGCAGATCATGCTCTGTGCCTTATATTCACTGCAGAGACCCAAGTCCGCAACAGAGAATCACACACCCTTCTCCTTTCAGTAGCTATAGCTCAGCACAGTATACCTGAGGCTAAGCAGAGTACTGACCTGCAATGGAAATCCTGGCAGTCTTTTCCTGGCTGAGGAGGGGATTTCTGACGATACAGGATACTCCTTCCCCAGAGCTGCCTTTCAGGATCACAGATGATGCAACTCCATACAGACCTGCTCTATCTGCAACCAAAGATGCTGCCACAGCTGGAAGGTCCTCTCCCTTGGCATCTCTCCACTGTATTTGTGGATGAGGATACCAGCCAGCGGAAGTGCACTCCAGACGGATCCCTCCCTCTTCATAATTCTTCGTTTCAATGTGAAGATCAGAACCCAGAGCTGTGGAAGGATAAATGAGCCTGAATTCTTTGCAGTATCCTGTATCAGTGAGGGTCTCAACAGGAACTTCATGTCACACCCACATTAGCTAATTCAAGGAGGATTTCATTAAGGAGCTGTTTACAAAAGTGTGGTCATGTTGATGGGAAAACTACATGGGATAGAGCAATACTCCAGGGCCAGGAACAACGGAGATGTTAAGAATCACCCTTAACCCGAAGGGAGATGGAGAGGAAGCTATTTTGAAGACCTAAAAGAAGCGTGTCATGTATAGAGGGCTTTCTTAAGAAGAGCTGTGATTTTCGGGAAGGGAACACAACCAGCTGGAGATGGTCCTACAGGGAGAATGCCAGGGAAAAACTAGCTAGACCTCTCTCCTCTTTCCCTCCTTCCATCTTCTGCTATGTCTCCCTATTGACCAAACCCAGCCAGAAGCCACAGGGCAAGAGAGAGCCCTGAGAAAGAGAAATGCAACCCTTGACACCTGGACATTGGTCTGGTCTGGGTGTGCTCCTGTTGAACATAAGGAATTTTGTGGAACATCAACATCAGACAAGGGAACTTTGTCACTGTGATGGGTCAAGACAAAAACAAGACCACTCAACAATCCTCTTTGAACACAGAGAAAAACATGAACACTGTCTAAACCACAGTCATGATCAAACATTTCCTTATCCTGGCTATGAGTGACTGCTGTTCCTTGAACAATTACAGCTTTAGCCTCACTCTAATCTTCTTCCTAGATGAGACTTATTAAGACATCTACCCACAGAATCACACCTCCCACCTTCCTGAAAGTATCCAATTCAGAGCAAAAACCCACTTCCATAAACCCTTTCCCAACTCTCCTAACACGAGCCCAAATTTTATACCAAGTCTTCTCTAAAACCCTCTTACTGAGACACCACATAATTCACACACGGTGTGCATTCTCCTTCCCTGTAACAGGTATTAAACACAACTTGGTCAACTCTGGCTGTGTTCCGCGGTTCCTTTGATTAGAGAACATACCACAGGTACTGTCCTACAGTTCAGCCTCCCAGGACACACAGATGTGTGTACCTGGAGGGGTCATAGAAGATATCTGTAATACAACTGAACCCAAACAACAGTGTGCCGTCACTGAGGAGATATTTTCCTATCCTCCCTATCCCTGATCTTCCACTTCGCTGCTTAGACTCAAGTGGCCAGTATGAGGGAGCTCCTTACTTGATATTATAGGGTACAGGAGAGATTTTTTCCTGGGGGAAATCCTGTATCTTTCCAAAGGCCCAGAGAAACAAAGGGAGAAGGCAGTGGAGTCAGTTCCTAGTGACCAGCCAGGATGCTCTGTAGTGGATTTGGAAGATGAACTCTGCATCCCATCCTGTCCCGGTCCCATAAGAAACAAGCTCAGAACTAAACTGGGAGGCTCACCTGCAACCTCCAGCTCCACCATGGCTTTTTCAGAGAAGTTTTCATCTTGGAAATAACACTGGTAGTCTCCACTGTCAGAGAGTCCGACGTCATAAATTCGGAGAGTAGCCTTCCCTTCAGTGATGTCATCTTTTAAAATCGAAGTTCTCCCTCGATACTCTGCCATCTGTTGGTCTTCTACTTCCTTCCCATTTGCATACTCATATACTACCTCCCTAAGGCTGGATCTCACCCACAACAGCTTCATGGTCTCCGCGCTCATCTTTGGGGACAGATGACAGGGCAGATCAGCATCTTCACCCACCATGGCCAGGATGGGCTCAGGGGGTCCAATCACAGAAAACTGAGCTGGTCAGTAAAAGGAGAAGCTCCATCAGAGAGAGTTGAGACCATGGGGGTAAAGGGATGATCTCATGCAGTGAGAATTAGTGTACGAAAATCCTAGAAAGGAACAGGTCCTAGCAGAAGTACAATTTGTCTTAATGGCATGTGAACCTTCAGTTTAGGATGGTACTTTTAGGCATGAGGAGTTGTCAGAGGTTCTGACTGGGCACTAATAGGTAATTGCTTCAGATAGGTAAAAGCAGAATGTTCCCTACCTGAGCAAGGGGTAAGCAGCTGGAACAAGACGAAGCCAACAAGGAGGCTGAGCAGAGGGAAATCCAGGGAACTTGCCATTTTCGTCTGTGCTGCAGAGAGATGATGGAAAGAGTCAGACAGAAACCATGACCTGGAACTCGAAGGATATGGTGAATTCCAATTCAAACCTCCACCTCCCCAGTGCTGACTCAGGGTGAGACACACAGTCACTAGTGTGGTGTCTCAAGATATTCTTGTACCAAAATGTCTGCTTGGGAGTCTCTTAACCCTTGAGTTCCAACAGAGAAAATCCCCCATAAAAATACGTCATGTTAAATGTGCATACATTTAACATATAAATATTATGTACGTAGTAGTAACTATACATACATTAACCCTAACCCATCTGGAAATCTTCACCTCTACTGTCCATATATGCTCAGAATCCTTCTACTTTCCCTGTTACAGTCAGGTCCAAGCCTCTAGCATCACACTCTGATTAATTCAGGACCCTCTTCTCTGGGTTCCCTGATTCCACAGGTGTCCCCTACAGTGACCCCACACGTGGCCCCTACAGCTCAACACATGAGACAGAATGTTCCTTGAGTCACATCATGTCCCTCCTCTGCTCAGCACCTTCCAGTAGCTCCCACTTCACTAAATAGATGCTGAAGGCCTCACAATGGTCAACATGGCCCTCCAGGACCTGAACCTCTCACTTCATCTCCCCTACTCTCCACATCTGCTCCAGCCACACTGCCTTTCTTGCTGGTCCTTGAACAGGCCAGGACAGAGGACATCGGCCCTGATTCTTCCCTCTACCTGGAACCCTCTTCCCCCAGACATCCACAAGGCTCACTCTCTCACCTCTTTCAAGTCTTTCCTCTAAAGTTAGTTCCTCCATGAGACCTTCTCTGACCACAGGATTATGGCAAACTTCTCTCATCCACCTGAGCCTGCTCTCTTTTCCCCACTGAACTTTGACAATCTAACATATCATTTGTTTACTGTCTGTTTCCATCTGCTTGAATGGAAGCTCCACAAAGCAAGAATATTGGTCTATTTTGTTTCCCAATGTGTAATGAGCCCCTAGAACAGTGTGTGGCTCACATGGAACCCTCAGTAAATATTTGTTGAATGAGTTAATGGATGAGGGGTAACATATCAATGCATCAATACTCACTAGCATTTTAAATCAATTTAGATGATCAGAGTAACTGATTGCTATTGACAGGAGGGGAGGTTAAGAGTTATGAAGACAAATTTCTACCTCTTCAATGATTTTCTCATTTGGTATGTCTTAGAGAGCAGAGATGGTCTCCTGTGTCCCACTGAGACATGACTATATTAATATACTCATTCTCATTTTTCAAATAAGTGGTTTCAAGGAGCAAGCATGTCCTGGATGTGGATGTAAAAGTTTAACAACTCAGTGTGGCTCAGTGCACAATTTTCACACTTGTTCTTTCAGGGAGAAATATCCCTTGGAAGGAAATCATTCATTTCCTGTCTTCCCACTTCCCTGGTGTTCATGAATGTTCCTGGCACATGGCCTTTGAGCTCACCAGCAATGGATAAGTTCCCTGGTCTCCATCTTTCCACTGCTAGAGAATTGTCTTTTCAAGGCAGAGTTGTAAGAACTGGCACTTGCAAAGTTGGGACAAATATGTCAGGCCAGGAGCAAACAGCAGCCCAAGAAAGCTCACGCCTCTAGGAGGTGATAAGTTTCTCTCAGTTCAGATGCAGAGACCCTGAAACTCCCCACTCCCAGCTCAGTGTTCCCAACTTTATCTTGGCTCAGAGAAGAAATTCCACTATCATTTAGGCATGGTCTGTGGCATCTATGTGAACTTTTGTGATAAGGGAAGTGTGGGGTCCTTGCCAGCTGGCAAGGCATGATTCTAGCTGGAGTTCTAGCTTGGCTTCCATCCTAACCAGCCCAGAGTTGGCTGCATCCCTAGATAGTGGAGAGCCTGAGAGCAGGCCTAGGAGGATTACTCAGAGACAGGAACGAGATCTCTAGACCTAGCTTCCTCCCTTGGTGCTCTCCCATCATACATCTTCTTCTCTGAAGATGACAGCTGGAATGGGGTACTGATAAATGACTTGAGGCTATACCCATCTAGAGAACAACACTGTGGACTCCTCTAAGCCCCAAACTAAGACCATCACCCAGTTCAAATCACACCTCCATCTGACTCTAGTTAAAATCCAGGCAGACTCCCTGTTAGACACTCCAGTGAGTCAGAGGCTGAAGCCACCACTTCTGAATCACAAATCTAGTGAATGGGAGAGCTAGGACTAAGATCAGGTCTCACTTATCTTCTCATTCATTCATTCAACAAATATTTACTGAGTACACACTGAATGCTAGGCCCATTATGTGTTAGGTATAGGAACAGAAAGGGAGTGGAAACTAATTAGTGGCTCTATGAATCACAAGATGTGTGATCTCAAGTCATGTGACAAAACCTATTGATCTCCATTCACAGATGAAACAATGTGAAATATGAACTTTAGAATGTGCAGAATTGGCCCAGTGATTCCACTTCCAGATATCTGGTCCAGTAAAGCACTTGCATGGGTTGAGATAAAAGCATGTGTAAGGATGACACTGCAGCATTATTCTTAAAAGTAAAAAAGTGATCAACAACCTAACTAGCCATCCATAGGAGACTGGTTAGTGAAATAATGACTCATCCTTATGAAGAAATTCAACATGCCAGTTAAACTAATTTACAGTCACTAACCCAGATAATCAGGATATATTAAGTGAACAAAAAGTACATTGCACAACAATACTAATGATTCTATTTAAAAAAAATGTATATATCATTGCCTTAAAAAGGTCTAAAAGGACACATGCTACACTGAGAATTGGGAACTGAGTGAAAAATACTTTTTTCCTTTGTGCTCTATATTTTGAAAATTATTTGAGTGTATGAAATTTTAAAAATTTTCGTGTGTAACTTAACAATTAAAAATTGTTGCAAGTAAGTATAGCAACTACATCATAATTAACTGTTCAGAAACTACCTACTCCTCAAAAACAGACAGGCATTAGTCCCAAGTCACAGTACCTGCAAGTCCCGGAAGTGCCAGGGGGACAAGGGAGCAGAGGCCTGTGCAGCGGGCACTCCTTCGGACGCTTGCCTGAAACCTGGACACACCCTCGGACAGAATATTGCCTTTCAATCCATCCTCTTCTCTTCAAACTGTTCTCTATGCTGCTGGAGAGAGGAAAGTATTATTATTATTATAATAGGAAACATTTTCTTTGCTGTCCTCAGAGTAGGGAATATATTTTCACTTATCTTTTAGGATATTTATTGTTTTTTGCTCCAATTTCAGTCAATTTTAAAATGGAGAAAAATATAAAAGAATAAAATTTAAATGATCTGTAATGATCACATATACTTCATTTCACGGGATTATAAATATTTCTGGAAGTATTTTGTCCATACACACACACACACATATATATATGTATATATATATACTCCGAATGCCTTAAAAATGTTTCATCCTTTGACCCAGAAATTCCACATGTAGGAATTACTCTTAAAGAAAATAATCAGGTTTTAACAAAAGATTTATGTTTAAGCCTGTTCATCATCGTAAACTCTACAACAGCAACATGTAGATACAATTTAAATATCCAAATTGGATTGAATGGTGTTCGGTTTTTAATAAAAACTCTTTATTAAAAGCTTGATTCATATGACTGTAGGGAAATCCCTTTATGATAGGACAATATGTTGTTTAACCATCCTCATATATGTATACATATGTTGTATACAGAGGTTGGTTCAGTTTTTTCTACATTACCAATAATTCTCTAGTGAACATCTTTACATATGAATTTTAAGACACATCTCTTTTTATAATCTATTAAGATATATTCCAGAGATGACCAGGAGAGATTATAAGAGTCCTTGGCTCCTTTCTGACCACAGTAAGTTCCTAAGAACATGCAGTTGTTAAGGTCCTTCATTCAGCTCGTCTCCAAATTTCCCAATGCAGGTCCTTACCTTTTGCACTGCCTCCTCACCCCCATCCCCTCACCACACACACAAGCACCAAACCCCTTTTTCTGGGTGAGGACTTCCCTGCACCCACTCTCAGGTGTTTAGCCTCTCTCCTTCCAGGGCCTGTGGCCCTGGCTTTTACCATTTCCCCCCACTTACCACTTGGCATTCCCATCTGAAGATCACAGCCCACAGAGTGAAGGGAATCAGTAGTTCTCTATTATAGTTAACAGCCTTCTCTTGAAGAAAGGGAAGAGAAAGAAAGGCTGCTCACTGTGAGATACAGTAACAGAGTCTCTGTTTGATAAAATAAGTTTTTTGATTGGTTCAGAGGGGTGTTTCTTATCAGTTGCTGGACAGAAACCAGTGAGGAGGTTAGAATGAAAACTGAAACTATATTGGATTCTATAAAATGAGGAAAAATTCCAGCCCTCACTCTCACACTGTTTACCTCTCTCTGTGTTTACCTATTTGCATCATTCACATATATGTTTGTGTATAGGCAATATTTCATTATATATGCCTGTTTTATGTCTTTTACATCATAATAGATTCATGAGCAGAACTATGCAGAAAAATTTAAAAGTTTTAATGTATGAAGAAAGGAAGATGTGCATTAATTAAAATGTTTCTGAATCTGGAGAAAGTGACATCAGCATCATAGCAGAGTGAGCTCTCCCAGTGATCTGTCCCTTCCACCACACAATGAAAAAGACATTCATACTCCAACAGAGGACATCTGCACAACACAAAAGGTGTCTGGGAGATCCACACAGCCATACGACCGAGGTTGGAGAGGCTGGAGGCCCCCTTAGAGGAGGTGGAATGGGGTAAGAGAAAATCTGGCTCTCTCCCCCAAAAGACTGCCATTGGGGACAGTGTGCAGCCTCTGAGAGAGGGAGGGATGCCTGTTTTCGGGAATATCAAAGGTCCCCAAGTTCCCTTGCAACCTAGGGGCAAAGCCCCTACTGAAGTGAAAGCTATTGCTGGGGTGAATTCATCAGGCCAACACACCAGGAGAACAGATAGTGAGGGCAGAGCAAGAAAATCCTGAGAGCATGCAGAAGAAAGCAACCCTCCCCCCACCCTCTGACCACCGGCTACAGCGCCAGGGATCCTGCCCAAATGCAGAGGGCTCAGAATATGCAGCTCTTGATCACCACCCAGTGGCGATAGGTGGTAACTGTGACCAAATAATACCACCATGTGAAAGAACAAAGTCACGCCCTCTGGCAGTATCCAAAATTATATTAAATTTCCAGACCAGAAAAAAAATGACAAGTACCCAGAAATAAGTAGTGAAGACACAGAAATATGTTATTTAAATGATAGAGAATTCAAAATAGCTATCATCAAAAGACTCAGTGAGTTAAAAAAGAATGCAGAGAAACAATTCAATGAGTTCAGGAGCTACTTCACAAAAGAGATTGAAACTATAAAGAAGAACCAATCAAATGAAAGGCACAATGGAAGATATAAAATAAAATATGGATTCCCTGAATGCTCCAGTGGACATCATAGAGGAACCAATCAGCATAATCAATGTGTTGTTTATGCTGGTTGTTTTCCAGATTTCTTGTCTGTTTCCTGATATTTATTTAGTCTTAAGTCTTCAAAGTCTTAAGAGGAAAAGGACAGCAGTACCTCTTGGAGGAAGGGAAGCAGAAACCAGAGGGTAGAGTGGTCATTGGCGACAGCTCTGAAGAGAAGGGCTGTGGTAAACTGAGTCCCAGGGATCTGTGATAAAAGAAGAGAAAAAAAAATGTGAGAGGCAGTCTGTGCTGATAAGGGGCCCTGGGCTAAGCAGTAGAAAGGACTTTCCCTGAGGGGTAGGAGGGAAAGAAGCCCACCTGGGTGGGTGGTGGCAGCCTTGAGGAGTCAAGGGTGCACAGGAGGAAGAACAGGCTGACAGGAAACATTGTAAAAACATTTGGGTCATCCATGAGGTGTGAGTCAGAGATACTGAGATTACCCGGGTTAAGTTGAGATTGCATAGGAACGAGCAAGGCCTCTGGGGAAAAAAATCAGGATAAATTCACCTATTAAATGAGGCAGGTGAAGTCTAAGAGTAAAACCGAGAATTCCGATTTACTCACCACCCACTTTCTGGGATTTTCTCCAGCCTCAAGTAGAACAAAGAAACCTCATGAGATAACTGGCACTTGAGAGGGTCTCAAATCCTACACAGAGGAGAGGGAAGCAGAGAACTTACTGAGCTCTCTGTGGAGTTTCTCTGCAAAAGGACAAGAAGGTAATCAGTGCCTCTGGGAGACCCCTTCCTGGGCTGTGTGTGCAGTGAGTCCTGGGAGCTGTCCCAGAACTAGGAACACTGGGGCACAGTCAGGATCACAGGTGGGGAAGCAAATGGAGCAGGGTTGGTGGTAGTGAGTGAGGAAGGACTGCTTTAAACAGCTCAATTAAAACATCCCCTGATCTTCTTCATCTTTGTCCTCTCCCTTTCCCTCTGTCCAACCGCCTGTTCCACAGTCTTCTTTGGACCTCACTGCCTAGGTCTTCGGATTGCTTTACCTTTGGTCTGGCATTCTCACTCTTTCTCCCAATGAAGTTTCCAGATGAAACCCAGTGCACCCCTCAGGAGAAGATCCAGAAGAAACAAGATTGAAGTCTGAGCTGCCACCCAACGATAGTCCTTCAGGAAGAGAGTGCCTGAGCTCGAATTGCTGAGTATTATTCCTGCAGAGAAGAGTAGAATAGGACCAAATACAGCAGAGTGCTGGAGGCACAGAGGATGCCTCAAGGACTCTCCAAGATTCTTGTTCCTGCCCAATGAAAGGGAGGGGCCTGTCTGCGATAGTGACTCCAGCCTTGCCCCATTGTCTTCCACAGATGGTTGGGAAATGAAGAAACATAGTCATTGGGAAAATATATATATATATATATAAAAAATACCCTGGTACTTAAATCAAGGAGGCACAATTTTCTCCTGAAGTTTTGATCTGAAACTGAGATCTGGAGGAATGGGTGGACACTGTTCCTTTTTCCTCAAATCATGGAAAGAGGTGTCTTCCACTGAGAATCATCTTGAAAGTGGGAGACCCTCAAGTTACGTGCAATTGTGGAATGCAGTATATTTTTTGCAGGAAAGGATGACAGTAGGAATGAGAATGCTGAATCCTTGTCCTAACTCTGCTGCTTTTTCCATGTCTGGTTTCAGACAAGCCATCTCATGTCTGTCTTGATTCCTGCCTGTAAACTGGAGAGTTCAATCACGTTACCCGTGCTATTGACACTGCCAGATCAAGAAGAAAACTTTCAGAAAAGAACTTGACCATCTAGATGAACTTTTATGCATGTGTTTCTTGTGAATTTTCCTCTGCACCCAACACACACTAGTCATTTAGTAAGTATACAATAAAAACCATAGAGTTGAGAAAAATGAAACTGTGAATCTTTTGTTTGTCTCTCAGAAAAAGGATTCCATGTGACTAGAAAGCCTTTTCAAACAGGTGTTAGAAATTCACTGAAATATCCTATTCATAGAAAAATTTAAATTAACAAAACAAAAAGTACCCTTACAGCCAGAACAGAGTCACAAAGAGACATAAACATAACAGTCTAGGTCCAATGCATGCCCCAGAACAAATTTCCTCCAAATAGCTGAGAAACATTGTTGCATTGAAGATTAAAGGAATAGGGAAAAATCAGGTGTTATTATCTTCCTAATACAGTGGCATTTTTATTAATGAAGTAGTTTCTGTTAGTTTGTCCTGAAACTTAAACACCATGTTTTCTGTTTGGTTAGTCATTATCTTCCACAGAAGCCCACAGACAACTTCCTCATTTGCTGTGTTTGTGTTCTTCCTCTTTAAAGTTTAACCCTGATTAGGTGCTGTTTTGTATGATTTACTAGCTCTTTCCTACTGGTAACAACTTTAGAGTGAAATCCCTGTATGTCCTGCTAAAAGATAATTTTCAAAAAAGATACATATGTAAAAAGAACATGTGTCAAAGATTTCATTTAGCTTATTAATTAATGAGGAACCCAGTAAAATCTTAAGAATGGTTCAAATGAGGATTTGATTTACAGAAACTTATATTCTCTATCAAAGAGAAGTCGTGTGCATTGCCATGGACAGGAATCATCTGTATTACTGTCAGTGTTCTATGAGTTAACATCTGTCTCTACAAAGTTATAAAACAGCCTAGAAAAAGAAACAAGGGCATACTCCTACAGAATCAGAGATCCCAGGTGTGAGGTATTCCATTGAAACGATACCCAGTCAGCTTTTCGATGATCTGAAAGTCTCTTACAATTTTTCCTGGCAGTTTTTCTTTCTTTCTTTCTCCTACAGTGTTGAGGATGAAGCAGGCTGTGGTGGTTCACACAAAGGCAGCAGATATTAGATAAAATATGAAACAGATGAACATACTGTTTCCCAAGAAATGCTGCCTATGTGGTGCTTGAAAAAGATCAAAGGAGATTTCCAGAAGTGATTCAGATCATTTGCAAAGGACTTAAGATGAAGAGAGAGGACTACACACACACATACCCTCCGTCCCTTTAAACAGAGTCCTCACCTGCCTCCTTCTGTCCAGCAGTGGCTTCAGTGAAGTCACCTCCTTGTAAAATGGCGAGTATTCAAGGACTGACTTGGCATCTCCTAGTGGAAGTGCTACAGGCCTCTCTTCTGTGGTGCTGATGGGTCCCGTCCTTGTCGAGCCCATGACCAGAGCGGATGCACCTACAGCTGTTGTACCTCCATGTGCTTGAGTCTCACCTCCAGGGAGAGGGGCAGGGGAGCTCGCTGTCCTTCACATTTTGGCCGGAAGATCAGTCACCTCAGGGGTCACTCCCTGCCCATGGAGCCGGTTACCAACCAGTAAGAGGAAGACGAGGTGGAGACATGTGAGTAAAGGAGCACCCTGGACTAACCTCAAGATGGGTCGTGCTCTCCCTCAGAAGTCTGGCGAATAGACACAATCTGAGACCTGCTTTATTTTGTCCATAAAACTTATCGTGCTATAATCAATTTATATTTCTCTTTGTTTATTATCTCTCTCCTTGCTCTTGAATGTAAGCTCCACTGGAGCATAAATTTTTGTCTGCTTTGTCTTCTGCTGGATTCCCAGCACCTAAAACAGAAGGTACTCAGATTGCCAGAAAAAATACACTGTGTTTTTATTTCTTAAGTCAGGCAACCTTAAACACATGGGACTCTCAGTAAATATTAGTGGAATGAATGAGTACTGTTTTCCACTTCGAGCTTGAATTGGGAAACAGAGAAGCCAAGCAAGGCAGCAGGCAGAGGAGACAAGATAAGCGAATTTAGGTTAGAAGCAGAGACCCCTGTCTGTTTGCTGTGACCTAGGCACTGTACCGAGCACTGAAGTTGGGTAGGATGAGTAAAGAGAAGAGTCAGAGAGAGCCCTTCCTTCAGGGAGCCTTCTGACCTCATGCTCACACCCTCCCATGTCCTTCAACCACACGCGCGTGGCAGTCTCCCCACAGCCCTTTCTCAGACACTCACATCTCTCTGCTCCTCTGACTGACTCAGTGTTTGGATCAGTTTGTGATTGAGACTCTGGGCTGCACCAGGGCTCCAGTCAGGACTCTCCACTGCTTCCAGTATCTCAAACTGTTATACTGTCAGAGGCAGGAGAGTGTTCAGGGGCCGGGTATTGCCATAAGTAGGGCTCCTCTGAGAACTCCATGTCAATTTATGTCTGGCCCTGATGCCACCATGTGTCCATGTCTGCCCCCAGTGCTTAAACATGTGATGACAGGGATGAACTCTGGACGGTGCACCACTTCCCCATACATTTGTATTGTAAGATAGCAATGATTTCAGGGAAAGAAGCCAAGTCTAGAGATTGTCCCACACAGACCTGGGCTGGTCAGTCTCACCACAGCACTGCCCATCTGGCACTTACAGTAGCTGGCAAGAGGCTTTTGAGCTCAGTGGACCTGTTGGCAATCCCTTATGTGTGTGCTTGGGGAGAGCAGATGATGCGACTGGGGGTCCCAAAAAAGAGAACAAGCTGGACAAAAACAATGCTGTATTAAAACAAAACCAAAAATAAAGCCCAATGTTGGATGCATCTGCTAAACATTTTTTACTTCTTTGATCCTAAGGGATTTGCAGGAACGTGGAAGACAATGGGGAAAAGGAGCTGTTGCTAGGCAGCTGGGTCAGGTAGGGATGAAATCAGAGATGGTTCAATTTTCTTATTAGGAGAGAACTGTAGTGGCAAGTAGAATGGATGAACCCAGAGAAATGAGCTCTGGAGCAGTTAGAACCTAGGAAAGGTATGGATCAAATGAGTCATGAGTATTAATACCCTCAGTCAACTTTGGTGGGGTAAATGCTCTACAAGCTTCCCTTCAAAATCTGAAACTCTGACTGTGGCAGTATTTAAGCTCAACAGATACAGACACAATTAACAACTGTGCTCTTGAACAAGGGGCTCTGCATTTTGGTTAAGTGTGTGAGCTCTAGGGTTACAGCATCTGGATTCACATGTGGCTCCACCAACTTTGCTGGCTGTATGATCTTGGGCTTACTATTGATCTCTCTAAGCCTCCTCTACAAAATAGATTGAACCATGGTGACGGCTTCATAGGAATGCTGTGAAGATGGAACAAGGTTATACGTGCAGCATCCAGTACGGGATGCTCAGCAAATGTAAGATATTGTCCTAATAACTCTTACTCCAATTTACCAGATAATGTGATTATTCACTAATATCTAGAGTCTCTCTATATTGCAAATCCTTGAAGAGAGATGTCTGGGTTGGTTATTGTTTATTTCTACTTCTCTCCCCCTCTCTCACCTCAATCCACTCCCAACTCTTTTCAAGTCAGCTCTGTGCCCCACAGGCTGACCTCTGAGGACTCTATCAGCAGCCTCTGCAGTCTGGCTTCTGGTGGAGATCTGCCAAGAGATGACAACAGGAGAAGGTCCAGAGGCCGGAAGGGCAGAGACTCTGATCATCTATTCCCCCAGCTCCCTCCCTACTGGGCAGCAGGTGACGGTGGCTGCCTTCCTGCTCTAGAAGCCACAGCTCTGTCAGGACCCTCTACCATGGCTTTAAGTCTCATATCCTTTCAAAATACTCTCCCCTTGCTCCTTCAGACTCACTGGTGATGGTTCCTGCTGTAGACCCATGGTAGGTCACGGTTTCTTGTTGGTGACCTCCATAAACCTTTCCCTGAGCTTTGCAAATTGCCCCTTCGTTAAACTCTCTTCAGTTGCCTTCTGGACTGTGCCCAATTTCCTACCAGCACTGTGACTGTTTTGATGCTTTATCTCACTCGTTTGTTCATGAATTAAATGTCACCTCATCCACAAAAGCTTTCTTTGATTTTCATGGCCAGAAAAGGTCTCTCCTTCCTATGAATGTTCAAAACACTTTATAAGGCAGGAGAAGGTACCTGGAACTCCACTCACCCTATCAACTCAGCCAATTTAGAACCTAGGCTTCCTCAGAATTCACAATATCACTCATCTAGTTTTCTTCCCTCCCTTTCTCCTTGTCTTTTCCAGAAGCCAATCTAGGCTAATATGCTTTAATGGACTTGTCCAAGCTCAGAGCTAGTTGGTTTTCTAATTTCTAGTGATCTTTCCTTGGGCCTAAGTTGCTCCTGCTTAACTCTGAGTGTCAGATTTGGAGGCTCCCTAGGAGGAAAAAGAGTCCCTGGTCCCAGAAATGTGGGACCTAAACTGACAGTTTTACCTTTGAATTTAGACAGAGAGGTTTCCTCTCCAAAAGATCCTTCCAATTATAGAAGTTGAAGGCATCTCCAGGGTGGTGTAAGGGCGGAGGTCTATGAACAGGACAAGGGACCCCCAGGCACAGGAAAGGAATGCACCAAAATGGACGGGAGAGGTGGGGTCTGAAGAGAAGGAGGAGGCAGAGAAGGTGGAAGGCAGGGTTGCAGTCTCACTTCTCGGTGTGACTTCTTGATGTGGGCAGCACTCCTTAAGCTCCATCATCAGTTTTCTTCAAAATTGCTTCCAGTCTCAACTCTTTCTCTTCTCCTCTATCCCCTCCTCCCACCGCTTGCTTGATACTAATCCTTTGAAGTGAGAACCACAATTGCCAAAAATTTATTCTGCAGCTAGAATAGCTGCCACCCCAACAATGAAACGAACATTCCCACGATTGGCTGCAGACTATTCTTCCTAGAACAATGCATGTCTCTAGGATATTCTCATTCAGCCCTGCTGCTACTATGTGTCTAGGATCCCTTTCATCTTCCGTTCAATCCCTGCCCTGTCAACTTACGTAAACAAGCAAACACCCAGATCCAGGGTGGCTTAATGACTCTTTTCCTTAACATCCCTTACCAAAGTGACAGCTGTGGACTCTCTGACTAAACTTAGTAACTGTTATTCCAACTCATTGTCAGTCTTCTTCAGATCCAACAATGCCTTACCAATCATTGTAATGTGAAAATATGTTTAACAAAGTTGGGGACTATGGAGGACAACCATGCCTCCCAAATCTTCATCATCTCCCATTCTTTACCATGTTGACACTTTCTTCAGTTACATGAGAAGTGCTGTGCATATGCAGCTTTAGGCCCACAAGACACACACATACATTTTCTCCTATATAGAGAATTCTTAAGCCTCTCATCACCTTCTCATGTGAAAACTAGAGAGTTCTCTGAAGTGAGGAGGATCACAGAAGAGGAAGGGAAGAACTTCTTCATTCATTTACACTTTGCTCCTTCCTGGGAAAAGATCACACTTCAGAATCCTTGTTGCGCCTTCTCTCTAAGACCCCAATAATAACACCCAGTAGTTATTCAGTGCTCCCCCTGCTCTAGGGGCTGTGTGCATCCCCATGACTCAAGTAAGCCCTAGGGAGTGAGTTTTGTTTATACTTCTCATTGCACCAAACCTGCCAGAGAGGTATTATGATCTCAGTTTTTCAAGGAAACTGAGGATGAGAGAAGTTGAGTGAGTGGATCAAAGTCCTGAGCTAGTGAGCAGCAACGCCAGGGTTGAACTCGGCTCTGTCTGACTGTGAAGCCTGACCTCTGAACAGTTTTTGCTGTACAGCAGGCCCTACCTCATTGCCTTGGCCTGCCATGGCCACCCACATTGACCCTGGGGAACAGGATCTCCACTCAGACTGGTGCAGGCCCCTGATGACCACAGCCAGCCAGTGAAAACAAGAGAGAAAGTACCAGCCACAGAGAACACACAACAGGGCAAAGGTCCTTGGCCAAAGCACAGGAGGTCTTTGTCCTGCTCCCAGAGTTTATTTGCCTGAAGAGAGTAACATGAAAAGGATAATATTGTTTTTTGTTCCCTCTCAGGCTTTCTCCCATACCTACCTCACACAGAATGTTCCTTGCCCATCTCCCCTTTGTCCTTATACTTCCCCTGTCTTCTAGCACCTTGAGTTGAGAGGTATGCGATGTTTATTCTCACTAGTTTGGTACAGTTGGGTCACAGGAACAGAAGAGCTTGGCCCAGATGTTGGACCAGGAGAGGCCAGGCAGGGGGCTACAGAGTAGCCCCATCTCTGCCTGCAGAGACGGGTCAGCTGCAGACCCAGCAAACACTGCCATGGAGATGGGAGAAGGGCATAGCCAGGGGGGTGATGAGACCTAGAAAGAGGCAGGTGTGTGGAAGCAACAGAAGCCAGGGTGGAGAGCTGCCCCAGGAAGAACTCCCAGGGGACCTGGGAAAGATGGAGCCCTGTCAACAGGAGCCTTCTTGACCCTAGATAAGGTCATAGGCCAAGTAAGCTTTATAATCTTCCTTCTCAATGTTCTAGGTTGGAGTTTAAAGCAGACAAGTTCATTCAATAAGCACACCCCACTGTGTGCCAGAGATTGTATGAGGAGCCAGGGGTGCAATAAATAGAACACAGTTCCTGCTAGCCAGGATTCCCAGCCAAATCATTCAAACAGCAAATAATGTCATTTTCCATGTGCCAGAAATCATTCTAAGTGGTTTAAACGTGTGAATGCCTCAGACCTTATAACAACCCTCAGAGGCAGGCACTGTTACCATCATCAGCACCGTCCTCATCTTGCTCACTTTACAGATGCAGGAAGTAAGGCAGAAAGAGATTAAGTAATGTTAGAGCTAATGAAGAGTGACTCTTTCTGGACTTTGAAATCATGCTTTGACATCATGCCAGAGTCTGCTGGAGCCAAACAGCACCTACTATACTAACAAGGAGCAATATGCTGTTGCTGTGATAAGGGGAATGATGGGAGAGGCCAGCGAGACTTCCAGGAGGGGGTGGCCACTGAGGATTGACTTGGAGAAAAAGAGAGAGTGGCTAATACAGATAATGCCCAAGTTAAAATTTGAATTTTGGATAAACAACAAATAATTTTTAAATATGTCCCAAATATTGCATGGGACAAATTTGAATAGGAATCTTGTATTTTTATTTGCTAAATCTGGCAACACTACCCATCAGTCAGTTGTTTGCTTGTATAAAGACTATGTGTCAGGGGTTGAGGGTGTGGAAAAGAGGAGACTGTAGAGCCAGATAGGGACAGGTCGTAGAGGGCCTTGGACGCCATGCTTAGCACTTTATACTTTATTCTCATGGAAGGATTTAAAGGGACAGGTGATTAGAGGTCCAGATTAAGTGTGTGCTCTATGAATGTCTCTCTCAGGACAACGTGGAGGAAGAATAGGAAAGGAAACAGGAAATGGGGAAACTATTGTATTGTAACAGTCTCAGGGAGAAACTACAGTGACTTAGACAGAGTCCAGGGGGCTGAAGAGGAGGGGTAGTTCCAAGAGGGAGTAAAGAGAAAGAAACAGGGCTGGCTTCACAGGGTGTCACCTGTGCAGTTGCACAGCACCCTGCACTCACAAGGGCCCCACACTTGGTTTAATGCTCTGCTGTTGCCATCTTGGAATTCTTAAGAATTTTGTGTTTCTATTTGTGTGTTTTTTAAATTAACATCTTACATATAACATATTAATTTCAGGTATACAACACAATGAGTAAATTTTTGTATATATTATGAAGTGGTCATTACAATAAGTTTAATTAACATGCATCACCACACATAGTTACAAATATTTTTTTCTTTTGATGAGAACAGTTAAGATCTATACTCTTTGCAACTTTTCAATACACAATACTGTATTATTAAATCTAGTCACCATGATGTACATTATATCACCATGACTTATTTATTTTATAACAAGAAGTTTGTACCTTTTGACTCCCTTCACCTATTTCTCCCGCTGCCCTCCCTCTGCCTCTCGCAACAGCCAATCTGTTCTCTGTATCTATGAGGTATCTTTTTGGTTCCACATATAACTGACATCATACAGTATTCGTCCTTCTATGTCTGACTTATTTTACTTAGCATAACGATGTCCATTCATGTTGTTTCAAATGTATTTTCTTCCTTCTTTTGGCTTAATAATATTCCATTGTATATACATATATATACACCACATTTTCTTTATACATCCATCCACTGAAGGACACTCAGGTTGTTTCCATAACTTGTTTATTGTAAATAATGATACAATGATCATGGGGTTGCATATGTCTATTCAAGTTAGTGTTATTGTTTTCTTAGAATAAATATCTGGAAGTGAAATTGGTGAATCATATGGTAGTTCTATTTTTATCTGTTTGAAGAACCTCCATACCGTTTTCCATAGTGGCTGCACCAATATACATTCCTATCAACAGTGCACAGGGTTCCCTTTTTCTCCACATCCTCACCAACACTTATTTCTTGTTTTCCTGATGATAGTCATTCTTACAGGTGTGAGGCTATATCTCACTGTGGATTTGATTTGAGTTTCCCAATGATTAGTGATGTTGAGCACATTTTCATGTATCTGTTGTTCATCTGTACGCCTTCTTTGGAAAAATGTCTATTTAGTTTGTTTGCTTATTTTTAAATTGGTTTGTTTTGTTTCTATTGAGTCACATGAGTTCTTTACATATTTCGGACATTAATCCCTTGTCAAATACACAATTTTCAAATATTTTCTCCCACTCAATAGGCTGTCTTTCATTTTGTTGATGGTTTCCTTTGCTGTGCAGAAGCTTTTTAGTTTGATGTAGTCTCACTTGATTATTTTTGCTTTTGTTGCCTTTGGTTTTGGTGTCAAATGCAAAAAATTATCCCCAAGACTGACATAGTGGAGCTCACTGCCTATGTTTTCTTCTAGCAGTTTTATGGTTTCACGTCTCACAGTCAAGTCTCTAATCCATTCTGAGTCGCTTTCTGTGTATGGTGGAAGATAGTGGTCCCGTTTCTTTCTTTTCTATGTGGCTGTCCAGTAAGCTTGTGTTTTTTAAGTGAAATCCAATGAACCAACAGAATATATTCATGAGGAAAGGATACAGGCACACTATGCACATACTGTGTCTATCGTTCCTTGACACTCCATGCACATACAACATTTGTGAAACCCCATGAGCACAGATTTCCAGTGGACCCATATTCATAGGAGCTCAGCAAAACTCAGGGTGCATACATGGTAAACCAGTTACATCTATGACTGAGTAAATGTGGGTGCTGACAGTCCCTAGAAATCATGCTTCCGGTTTGAACCAAACTGCTTCAAATGCAAAAAAAGTCAGTGGAGTTCTACGAATACAATCCTATCATATCCTTTCTGTGTTACCTGCCTGTATTTGTCAAAAATTTATGCTGAAAATGACATAGATGGTAAGAAAAAGATAAGGGCACCCATAGTTCCTTTTCCTTCACTCCTTTGTTGCTTATGAATAAGCCAAAGATTGTGTTAGTAGAATGTACACATACCAAGAAGAGAAATAAAAACATTCAAGTTAATTCTGTGCAGGGTTTGCGGTGTTCTGGTAAGAATGGAATACACGCATGAGCTGTGAAATACAAATGATGTGAGTTTAGTGATTCCACACACAAGCTCAATGCTCTTATTTTTGCATTTAAAACAAACATTGAACATTGCACAAAGATGAACAGTAAAATTCATGCTAAGTGTTAAAAATTCTAATGTTTCTTTACTTAGAACAGCAATAGCTAGCAACTAAAAGCCACAATAACAAACCACACACCCACAAGAAAGACTGTAGAAGAAGAAAATAGCTTAATATTTTAGTAGTTATAAAGGCATTTTTTCCTACTTTTTGAACAAGGGCTTCCACACTGTCATTGTGCACAGAGCCTTGTAAATTATGGAGCCAGCCCCAGATAGAAATGGCACCTGCTAGGGGTGGGAAGAGAGAATGAGTTTTCTGGCGTGATTTGAAGGTCTTGGATTGGTGACTGGGAATGACAGTGCTACTGCTGGGTCAGGGGAGACAGGAGGAAGAACAGGGGGAGATAATGATGGCAGTTCAGTGTATGTTGCATTTGAGGGGCCTGTGGGACATTTAGACAGACACATCAGACAGATGGGGAGACAGGCATGGGTGTGTGAGAGAGATGGGTTATCTACGGAAGGGGGACCTCATGAAAATGGCGAAGATCATTCAGGGAGCAGCCAGACAGAGAAAAGAGCTCTGAGGGGAGACTCCAGGTGAAATGAGGAGCAGTGAGGAGGCAGAATCTCATGTGTAAGGCAGGACTTGACCATGACATTCCAGGTGCAAGAAATGTCATATAACTAATGTTTCTAAATAAATTAAATTCTGTCCTGGGATCCTATTTGAAAGACTGGCAAGAAGCCCTCTACACAGTCACTTTGCACACCTCCACGTTCCTCTGCTGGTGGAGCAGCACTCTCGAGGTTTACACAGTTTTGCAAAGTCCTTTGCTTTCACAGTATTGCGTATCAAGACCCTTAGCTGAGAGAGGAAACATGTGTAGGCAGCCTTATTTCTTTTTGGCCTGACCACCTCCCTTGCTGCCCATCTTCTTCTACAAGCATGAGGGGTGGATTTAGAGGGATGCAAATAAAACTGAGGTTTCAGAGCCCCTTCCAAGGGCCTGTACATAATGTATATGCATAATTTTGTATCTTTTCCTTAAATAGGGACTTAAAATTGTACAAGCTTCAGAGCCACAGAAGGCACATTTTTTCCCCAGATACTGCATGATGTACACACCCAAGCCCCAGACGTGCTGATAAGGCCATGCGCTCTAGGCCTGGGCATCTTGATTGCAGTGTGAATGTTACACAATTCCTCTGATGCCATTTTCATCAGAGCTACTTAGGGAGGGGCTACCAAGATGGGGAGAGTGAGGAAGCTTTTTGAGATATGACCTCCCTGAAGAACTGTTGCTATTTCTATATATTGTAAAAAACGCAAGGTATAAATATTGCTTAACATATTGCCAGCTGCTGCAAGAAATATCTTCCAAATTGTCAGGGGCTGAACCCACAGTAATTGAGTTCTTATTCACGTAACCCTCAATGCAGTTGCTCCTGGTTGGCAGGCAAGTTTCATGGCTGGGACTCCTTTCATCTGACTCCCCATTCCCAGAGCACAGAGTCCTCTACATGTAGCCAGAAAGAAGGAAGAAAAAGAGGCCGTCTCATAAAGGCTTTGGCCCAGAGGGTACACACCTCACTTCCACCCATATTCCATTGATGAGAAACAGTCCATGGACCCACCTAGCTGCAAGGGGTGCTGGGAAATGTATTCCCTGGCTGGACAACTATATTATGGAAGGAAAAAACATGAATTCTGATGTACAGTTAGGTTACTCAGTCTTAGTAGTGAAAGCTGTTTTTCAGACTACACAGAAAAAGGAAATCCCTCTTTCTTATTATACTGGGAAGAGCAAATACAAGTTGCAGACAATCTCTTCTGCTCCGATTTTTCCTGTGGGGCTATGATTAGCCAAAAGCAAGATGCTCTCCAGAAATATTAGTCTCAGCTCCAGGGATGGTAATTTCTAATTGACAGAGCACTTGTAAAGGCTGCTCCAGGCTCTAAATGAAGCACATATTTTTAAACCCTATTTCTGTTTGTTTCAAAAATACACTGTACCTGAGGTCTCTTTGTGGAATTTGAGAAGTTTGACTTCAGGATCTCCAGTCTCTTGGTACTCAGTTTCAGATGCCCAGGGCCTGCTGACTTTTTAACCCCATCCCTCATCAGACAAGCTACTCCAAGACAAAGTCCTTATCTAGTTCACAAATACATACTTGAAGGAATGGAGTTAGTGCCTGAAAGACAGGGACAGGTTTTCAAACCATTGGTTGAATAAAAAGAGAAAGAAACAGAGAGAGAGAGAGAGGAGAAATTATCATAATTATTTACCTTAAAAATTCATTTGCAGGCCAGCCCTATGGCACAGCAGTTAAGTTCACACGTTCTGCTTTGGTGGCCCAGGGTTCTGCTTTGGCAGCCCAGGGTTCACCGGTTCGGATCCCAGGTGCAGACCTAGCACCGCTTGTCAAGCCATGCTGTGGCAGGAGTCCCACATACAAAGTTGAAGAAGATGAGCATGGATGTTAGCTCAGGACAAGTCTTCCGCAGCAAAAAGAGGAGGATTTGTGGCAGGTGTTAGCTCAGAGCTAATCTTCTGCAAAAAAACAAAAACAAGAAAAAACTCATTTGCTTGACTTCTTTTCCACTGCATTTGAAGTCTTTTCTTTCTCATTGTGGAATAAAACGTTCTCTCCTTCCTTAAACAGACTCCAGGCAACAGGAACTAGGTGGGAGTCTTCTGGTGCAAGGGAGTCTTCTCACCCCTGGATTATCCTTTATCCAACTCCTGCCCTGGAGTGAATCTTGTTTTCAATAATTTCCCTTTGGGGGAGAGAAGCAAGAGTCTTTCCTCCTCATGTTGCTTCCCCACTTTCATGCTTAGCAAGATGATTAAGCTGCTCTGATCCACTAAATGGGGAACCTCTGTCCTAGCCAAAATAGTCCCCCAACCAACCAGTGGCAAGGAGTTCCCGCTATTATAAAATAGAATAATAATGGTAATAACATTTACTCTGTACTGGGTCTATGTGTATGAGACAGGTTTCTACTGCAGTCATGCCTCAGAACAAACACCAAACATCTCAGGAGATTATATCAACATTTACTTTTCTCCTTCATGGATCTGCTGGGTGACTGGAGTGCAGCTGGTCCAGGGTGGGCTCACCTGGGCTTGGCTGACTAGATTGGATGCCAGGCTGGAGGTTGGGTTCCAGTCAACCCTAGAGTCCCCAGCACTTTGAACAGCAGCTGACACAAAGTAGGTGTTTGGTAAACATTTGTGGAATGGATCAATGAATGATTGCTTTTCTTCCAAATGACTTCTTAATGTTTTGTGGTCTGTTTTTTATACTTGGCAATGTTCTAGGAAGATTTTCATGCCATTTTTTTCAGTATATTTTAAAACGTTTTATTACGAAAATTTTCAAACATACACAGAAGTAGAGAAAATCGTATAACAAGTCCCTCAAGTGTCAGCAACTTGAACATTTTACCAAATGGAAAGTATTTTATCTCCCCACTCTCACTTTTCTCCCCACACACCATAGGATTTCATGATTTCATCTGTAAAAATAAATCTACAATAGATAAGGACTTTTTACATAAACACAATGCCTTTATTATCCTAGTAAAAATAATCACACTGTAGTTTCTTTGAGTCATCTAAACCTACTCATATACTAATTTCCCCAATTACCTCAAAAATGTATTTTTACAATTGGATTGTTCAACTCAGGGTCCAAACAAGGTCAGATCATTGCCGTTAGGGCGTGTCATAGTCAGTGGTGGATGGTGGATGGGGATGAAAACTAGTTTTAACTGCTAATTATCGACTTATTCTTTTACAGGCACTGTGCTAGCGTTTATATAGGCATTATCACACGTAATCCTGAAAACATCACTTTTCAAGGGTAAATGATGAACTCATTCTGCAGATGAGATACCAGAGGCTCAAAGAGCTGAGCAACCTGCCCCAGGTCACTGAGAGAGGAACACATTGCTGAGATTTAAAGCCAGATGTCTTATCCCAAAATTTCTGCTCCTGACCTTTATGCTGTTCTGAATCTGCATGATAACAAAGAAAATACTGGACAATTATTCAGGTTATAGATATTATAATGCAAATAAACCATAAGAAGTATTTTGGCTTTATGAAAGTAATGAAGAAATGTGTTATGCCACCTGCTGACTGTGAGCATGATGTGACGTAACAGGTGTATTTCCACCAGACTATAAACTCTGTGCTTTTTATATTTTACTTTTTATTTTTTTAAATTTTTTTTACTGCAGTATAATATTGGTTTATAACATGATAAAAGTTTTCAGGTGTACATCATTATATTTCAGTTTCTGTGTGGACTACATCATGTTCACCAGCCAAAGACTAATTACCATCCATCCCTGTACACGTGTGCCTAATCACCCCTTTCACTCTCTCTGCCCCCATTCCCCTCCCACCAACCCAATTTCTGTTTCTATGTGTTTGTCTGTTATTGTTAAACTCTAAGCTTAATCTCCAAAAATGACCAACAGAAGAGTTCAAAAAGGATTTTCTTAGTGAATATGTGTCATTTGATACATACCAGATGAATTTATGCATAAATTTTAGTTGAATCATAAAGCGTGAGATTTGGAAAAAATTATAAAACTCAGTTTAGTTGTCCACAAAATGAGGAAGACTTCTCAACTACATCCTTCAGTGGCAGCCATCAGATTTCTGCTTAAACATTCCCCACATGGGGCGCTCACTACCTCTCAAAATGGACAAGGCTAATCATGAGAAATTTTTTTCTCCCACAGAGCAAAATCTGCCTCTCTATTCTTTTCATCTTTTGCTTGTAGTTCTCCTTTATAGAGCTAAGCAAAATTAATCCAATCTCTCAAACATTACAGCTCCAAATATTTTGGCTACAATAATAAATTCTCTCTCTCAACTTCTCTTTGTATTGTTCACATTTATGGCACACTTGCTAAGGCCTACAATAACTCCTTTGTTCCTCACCAAAACCCTATGAGGTGGGGGCTGTTGTCCCCATGTCACAGATGGCAGACTGCTCAAACCCTCCCTGACCACTCCCTCCACCTGTCCCTCTTTCTCTCTCTCCCATGATTATTTTTCTCCATAACATTTAGGTCGCCATCTGACATGTTGTATATGTTACTGATTTCTTTTCTCTCACCTTCTCACTGGCATGCAAACTCTATGAGCACAAACTTCTATTAGGGTTTGAGAACTGCTCTATCAAGTTGCCTCCGTGTTTGAGCTCTGACATGAGGATTGCACCCTCTGATGTTATTTGAATTCCCACAAAAATAGATTTAATAAACCTGTGACATACAGTAAAGGTCCATTCATCTTGACATCCCCCCAAATGTTTCTCTTCACTTCGTCACGCATAAAGTAAATATGTCTTTTAATACAGAATATCGCACGTGAAAATAAAATAAAATGTGGCTATAAATCATTATCCCTGGGTTGTTATTGCCAGGAGAATATGAAAGTGTATCTATAACACGCTGTAAAATGTAAAGTACCTACAAATGTCACTGACTGCTGTCCGGAAAGCTATTTTTTCCCTTCAGTAACCTGCTTTCCCCTCCCCTGCTCTTTCCACCTCTCATTCCTCCTTCCAGCCCTTCTACTTACCTCTTCCTCTTCCTTCTTCTTCCTTCCTCCCCTCCCTCCTCTTCCCCTTTCCTCTCACTTGACCCCCTCCCTCTCCTCCTCCTCCTTTCTCTCTCCTCTCCCTCTCCTTCCCGCTCTGTGCCTTCTTCCACTCCTCCTCCTCCCGCCTCTTCCCCTCCTCCTCCTCCCGCCTCTTCCCACTCCTACTTCTCAAAAGATAATCTTTAGCCTTCTCCTCCCCCTGATGGCCACTGAGCATTACTGCATGCGCTGTGCGCCAGGGAAACAGTCTCCACCTCGGGCCGCTACGCTGTAAATAGGAGGGTAAAGGGCTGTGCACTGACGTGGGTTTCCCTCGCAAAAATTCTATAACAGGATTAGAAGGTCCCGTGAACAGGTTTGAATTCGGTAGGCCGCAAACTCAGGAGTTAAATATGTCCATTTATTTGTACATAAACTGAGGTTTATTTCCGTTCCCAGCCCGTTTTCTGCTTAATGGCAGGACCTTGATCTTAATCAATCAGGCTACGCCTAAGTCAGTGAGCCTTGTCTGAGTCAATTCAGGACTGCATCAATTAATTTTTGGGTTCCCAATTTCGTCGGAATTGTATCTCAGTTTCGAGACGAAGAGAAGAGCTCTGCCTTGTCCAGGTTCGCGGAAGAGTCAGCGGCTCTCCACTGTCATCTGTCACCTCAGACGTCTGCCTCCACATCCTTGTGCCCTTGCTTCTCCGTGTGGAACCATGCATATGCCTGCTTCCTTCCTCCGCATCCAGGCGAGGAGTCCTTGGGCCTCTGTACCCCTCAGCCACATCCACACCCAGCAAGCTCACCCGAAACCTGTGGAGATTCCCTTCCAGCTGGTGGTTCTGCCTCAGGCCTTTCTCCCCACAGCTGTGTCCCGCCCCCCCGCTAAGTTCCCGCACCTCTCTGTTCTAATGTATTTTCAAACCTTTTTTTTTTTTTTTTTACCGTAAACCACAGTAAGACATATATTTTATATCATAACTCCGTACACACATTCAAATGTATATATACTGTATGCTTTTATAGTTCCATTCTGTTCTATTTGATCTTTTTTTAAATATGTGTCACCACTCAATATATTGATTGCACCGTCCGGTAATGGACCAGGAGCTGCAGGTTGAAAAGCACTGTTCTGTGATTACTGTCTTGCGACATAAACGATATGCCCCAAGTCCTGCAGGGCTCTGCTTTTGTTACCCAAAAGACAGAGTTTTGATACTCAAAAGTTTACTTTCAAATGATGGTTTTTGACATGACTTTTTAAAACTAATTTTGAAACTTAAAAATTCACTGTTTTTCTTCATATTAAAGCTGTAAGAATGCTTTCATTTGGGCGTGAGGCAGAGCAGAGAGTTTTCTGATGCAGAAGGATTAACATTTCTGAATGTTTTCTTGCCTACCTCTTCCTCTCATATATATAAAATACTGCACAAGACACATCTATGTCAAATCATTGTGCAGGTGTGTACTAGATTCCCAGGACTGCACAAAGCGCCACAAACCAGGTGGCGTAAAGAACAGAAATCCATTGTCTCAGTTCTGGAGGCTTGAAGTCTGGGATCAATGTGTCAGCAGGGTTGGCTCCTTCTGAGGGCGATGAGGGAGCATCTGCTCCAGGCCTCTTCCCCAGCTTCTGGTGGTTTGCCTGCAGTCTTTGCTGTATTTTGGCCTATAGAAGCATCACCTTGATATCTGCCTTTGTTTACACATGACGTTCTTCCTGAGAAACTTGTCTTTCTACCTTCCTCCATGGAGAAAGAAGCAGGGTCAGTTCTGTATTTCCTGCTAAATGCAGTTAGATCTCAGAAATTCCATGTCAGTTGTCTGTTAGAAGGACCTCTCTTGAGTTAATTCAACTGTGATACCATCTCCTCTGGAAAGTCTCATCTCTGAGTTCTTTTATTTAATATTGACATTACCACACCAAAATGAGGTTCTCCCACTCAATGTACATGAATGAACCAATTAATTATGGCATCAGCTTTTTGGAGAGAAATGAGCTTGATTTTGTGAGATCAGTTTGAAGGGAGAGTGAATGTGTGTGCCCTCGGATCTGTTTCTCTGATTCAGGATTTGGGGAGAACTTAAGAGGTTAGGGGAAGAGGCTGGCACGTGGAAAAGCTGGTGGGACAGGTTTTGATTAGTGGGCTTCAAGCATTGATAGTAAGATTCTAAAGATTTATGATGAGGTTCTAAACATTTATAATGAGGTTTTAAACATTTATGATGAAGTGGGGAAGGAATTTTAATACCAGATCTTGAATGGCCAACCCCTCATTTTTGATAAGAGTCCGACTTTTAAGTTCCGGTCATGTCCATGTCCTTTGGTTCTACAATTTTTTTGTAGATGTGATACTTTGATCATAGCTGGGAGGGGTCTTATGTCAATCAAGTTGCCTGTTGTCAGATTCATTCCCCACCCTTCCTTGCTCTGCTTTGTGTCACAAGGAACTACATTTCCCAGGATCCCTTGCCCCCTGGCTTCTGGTTTAGCCAAGGTAAAGACTGACGAAAGATAGGCATGCAGTAGGAAGGCAGAAACCAGGATATTTCTCCTCTCTCTCTCTGCTTCTGCAGCATTTTCTGCTTCAGCTGCATCCATTACTTGACTTAAGATCCTGCCTCTGGCATGCTAGCTCCTGCTGCTCATCCCCGGGGCATCCACTGTTGTCCCAGCTCCTGCTGTGGGCTCTCCTGCCACCTCTTCCCACTGTCCCCCCATCTTTAGGAGTGATAACAGCTTCTTGTTGTTGCTAATTTCTGGGTTACCTTCTTGTGACTCTGTATCCTGGCAGCCAGGAGGCTTTCTATTCTCCAGGGGACCCTGTTTTTCCTGTCATCAGTTTCCTTACCTCCACTAACCGCCCTACCCACAATCCAGAGCTGTAACACTTCCCTTCCCTTTCCTACCTTCTAGAATTAACTTCTGCATTTCCTTTTCTCCTCTGATGCTCAAATGATGATTTTCTCCTTATCCCTCTTCTCTCTAACCCCTTCATGAGCACAGTCACAATCAGAGAATAAACTGCAGAACGCAGGGGAAAAAAATTTTCTTATCCTATTGTAACTCACAGTGTGCAGGGACCTGAGACAAGTCCAGTCTGTGACCCCAAAGTCCCTAGATTTCCAGTGAATGATGTAGAGCCCAGGATTGTCCAGCTGTGGGTCACCAGCCACTGGTATCCCTGAGCCTACCTTCTCCCAGTTACTAGGTAGAAGACACAAAAATCTTTAAGACTTAAAATTGCATAGCTGTGAATAGCCTTTGGAGATGATCTAGCCTTTTTATTTCCTTTTTCTGTTTTCAGAAGGAAGACTTTGCTTTTTTTTTTCTTTTTGGCAAAACCTTGATATTCTCTGAGGATTCAAGCATTGCTGCTACCCAGGAGGAGAGATCTCTGTGTACCAAAGTGTGTATGTAGTAGAGGACTGGGTTAGGAGATGGGGAGGTGATGATGAGGTAAACATAAGCAACACTCTTTCTAAAGCCAGAGGAATCCTGTTCAACTTGTTGTGCTTGTGGGGGTCAGGGGAGAGTTAGGGGGGAACACAGGGAGGGGTTGGAGGGGCAGAGAATGAAGCAAGACAGCAGCTGCAGTAGTAGACTGTATGTCTTGTCCTTCATTTAAAACCCATTGAGGGAGAGATGCTGAGGATACTGAGAGAAAAAACCCCTTTCTCTCAGAGAGGTAGCATTCCAGTGGGGGCAGGAAGATGTCAGCAAACAAAGGCTTTCTAGTTGTGCTTCATCCTCTGCCAGTAGATGGACCGGTTGAGTGCAACAACCCCTACACCCACACAAGGTTCCCCTCCCATGTCTTGCAGACCCCAATCAGGCCATTGTATAGATTTCTTCTAGAATAATCTTCCTGAGACATTGCTTCACATTTTCCTCAGGAACCTAAATGCTTTCTGATTCATTTCAAAACTGTGGAATTAACACACTAGCGCTGGCTCCACAGTTTCCTCCCAGGACTGGGTTGCTCTTGGGAAGGGACAGAAGAGGGGGCTGTGAGAGTCTAAGAGCCTAGTCTACCTACAGCCTCCATCTGAAGAAAATGAGGCCCAGGGGTCCTGGGGAAGTTTGTGCCAGAAACATCCAGTGAAGCCAGACCTCAACCCCTGGGGTAGCTGACCTGATCCAGAGGGAAATACATATGTTCTGAGCAAGAGGAGGACCCATTGCCCTTGAGGTCGCTTAGCAGGAAACCAGGTCCAACTACGGTGTGCCACTTCAGTTCATGACAACTTGACTCAATCATTCTCTGTCATGAGAGGAATAAACCTAGAGGGTGTGTTCCTTCTTTTGAGTCACCTCCAGCTGTGGATTCCCTCCAAGACATTCCTACTCTGTCCTATTCAAATTACAAATTGCTGACTCATGGAATCAATGAGCGCAAGAAAATGGTTGTGTTAACTGGCTAATTTTCAGGGCTGCAGCAATAGTAACCAGTACATTTACCTTTTCACAAGAGAATAAATTTTACAGAACAAACAACAGGAATAAAACCAGGCCTCCAAAGGCATTGGAACCAAGGATATGAACATTGTCAAAACTCTCTCCATCTTGAACCCCTCTGTCTGCATGCCTCCTTCAGTCTAATCTCTTTGTAAATCTCCTTCCTTTTGCTTGTCTAGACCACACTGTGGACAGAAAATGCCTTCCCACAGCTCCCATGCATGCATAATACTAACTGGGTGTAACTGGTTACATATCACTGAGCCATTCAATCAAAGTGTACAAGGTATTCTCTCTGACCTAGTAGGTCAGATGTCCATCCCAGATCCAGTCCATGTGAGGGGGCAGTGGGTCCACATTATGTGGACGTGTATTGGAAGACAGGAACTCACCACTGCTAAATGGATGGGGGTGGAGGAAGGGCACACAGGTCTTAAGAGGCGTTAAGTAAATTCTCAGAGACAGAGCTTTAAAAACAAATGCTGTTGATGCCCAATCTCATAGCTCCTTGATCCATTTCAGGTAGACAGTTCCCTGCAAGGTAACAGTTTCCCAGGTGCCTGTCTTTCTTCTTTTCCACTGAGAGCTTTCGCCAACACCAGTAATACTTGCTCCTTTGTACATACACAGTCCAACCTGGAAGTGCAGGAGAGTTAACATCCCATGGGCAACCTTCAACCAATAGAAGACGGAAGCTGCGGATGAATGCCCCAGGCTCTACACCCCTGCTAGGAGGATTCCGTGGTATAGCCAACAATTTCATATGGATTCTCAGAGTGGCCTGGGTGGGACAAATCCCAGTTGCCCACATGATAACTAGCAAATTAATGCACCATCTATGCCACTTCCACTTAGTTGGCTTTTCTCTTTATATTTATTTCCAAACTTGGGTTTCCTGGGATCACTTCCCAAATAGACTACCCGAACCCAAGTCCTTGACTCAGAGTCAGCTTTTGGGGAACCCAAACTAAGAGATGGGATTACATAGAAATTTTGCAACACATCACATCCAACGGTGAGAATTACCCTTTCTGGAGAAGTACGTTCTGGCGTATATACCTGAGTCTGGCAAGTGAATAAAGGGCTACAGATAAAATTCCCAAAAAGTCACAGGCATCTCCAATCATGGAGGCCCTTAGTCTATACAGGAGCATCCCAGCATGGAGGCCTCCTCCTCCTTCAGAGTGAGCAAGGCTTTTACCATGATAAGTGTAACAGGCTAAATAGTCCACACCATCATCTCTGCAACCTGTGAATTGATACATTGCATGGCAAAAGGAACCTTACAGATGGAATTAAGGTTTTGGACCTTAAAGTAGAGAGATTATCCTGGATTCTTGGTAAAATTATCCTGGATTATCTGGGGGGACTCAATCTAATCACGTGAGTTCTCAAAAGTAAAAGAAGGCAGAAGAATCAAAGAGATTCAGTGGAAAAAGAGCCAGGAGAAATTCAAAGAATAGGAGGGACTTAAGATGCCATTGCTGCTTTGAAGATGGAGGAAGAGGACCACCATCAAGGAAGGTGGCAGCCTCTAGAAGCTGGGAATAGGCCTCAGCTGACAGCCAGCGAGGAATGGTAACCTCAGACCTACAAGTGCCAGAAACTGAATTCTGGCAACAATATGAAGGAGCATGGGAACAGATTCTTCCCTAGGGCCTCCAGAAAGCACACAGCCTGCAGGAACCTTGATTTTAGCCCAGTGAGATGCATGTTGGACTTCTGACCTACAGAAATGTGAGATAATAGATTTATGTTGTTTTAGGTCTTGAAATTTGTGGGACTTTCTTATGGCAGCAATAGAAAAATAATAAAATAATGGTTTTGTGAAAAGGTTGCAGTGAAGTAAACTGTGAAACTGTTGTGAATAAACTCTGGGAGTTTAAAATATAGAAAAAATTCAGTTGAAGAGTGAAGATTATTAGCAAATTTATATAATTGGAATAATGCAATTAATATTAGTGAAGTGCTTCACACAGCGTGTGTATTTAGTAAGTATTTTACTGTTGTGATGTGTTGCTGTTAAGGAGGAGGCCCTCAGCTCCAGGGTGGGCAGGGGGAAGTCAGGATGTTACCTCAGCCTGAGGGTCCCTATTCCCATCAGCAGAGCCCAGGGTCATTGGGGTTCCAGGGAAGGTCAGGTTCTAGGTCAGGGACAAGGGAACTCCACTCTCAGGTGAGATACTGTGCCTTAATACTGAAAACAGGGCAGATAGGCCCAAAGAAAGAGGTGTGCAGGAAGGTGTAGATATGAGATCCATCCACGGCATTGTAGAATGAGACCTCATCAATTTCATAGTCCAGGAAAACCCCTACTCTTCAAAGAGGGTTGACAATTGTCAGGTTTGTGTTGGGAGTCAGTGAAACCCTCAAAAGTCATTCCCCTCAGACAGCCCCTTAGTCCAGAATCCATTCTAGGTGCTCTATAAACCCATTTTTTCCCTCTCTACATTCTCCCTACACACCCCAACAAACCACTCTTTCCTGCCCCCCACCTCCACCTCCCAGAAATGTCTCCTTGAAGTGAAGCTCTTGCAGTCAAGCACATGTAATGCCAATCAAATCTCTTAGGGTTGTCTGGCAGATTACATCACGTGTCTGCCCAGAGAAGGCTCCTCTGATCCTCAGAAACAAGGAGGATGGGGTTTACTTTGTCTGGATCAAGAATGAAATCCTTTGCAGAAAGTTTGAGGATGGGCCATGGGGTCAGCCATTGTTCCCAGACCTCAGAGCCTCAGCCTTCAAGACCTGAGTCTGGCTGAGGAAGTCTGAGTCCAGAGCCTGGTGTCCCCAGAGTGCTCTGAATATGACCTTCTCAACAATAACAAAAGAAAGCCCCAGGGGTCATGTGTTCAGTGAAGTAGAATGTTGAGGGTCAGAGTCTGTCTAACCTGACATCTTGAGCTGGCTCCTTCCTTCCGTCTTTTTCCTACTTCCCTCCCCAAAATGAACTCTGTCCACCTGTGCTTTAAACTCACATAGACTTACATTTCAATCCTTGATCTACCACTCATGAGCTGAATGACTTTTCCTTTTCTGTAGTCCCTTTTTCTATAGACCCAAGCTATATAGTATCTTTGAGCCACAATTTCCTTCTGTGTAGAAAAAGACAACACATGTTTTACATGTAGCCCAGGGTGAATCATGGAGGAAGAGCCTGAGGGTATAATAGCTCCATGCCTTTTCTGTGCTAGAGGCCATTTGGGGGACTTTCTGTGCTCCCAGATCCACTCTCGTCCTTCCTCTACCCTCTTCTGGGCCCCAGGAATCTATCCTCTATGGACGACATCACTGGCTTCCTTGCCTCTGGTTACCTGTGGTGTTTGGCCAGTGGGAGGTACTAGCTGAAGATTGGAAGGAGAAAGAAAAGAGAGGTACAGCATTTATTTCCCCATTTCCTCCCTGTCAATTTCAGAGGGTGACGTTCTAACAGAGGCACGACTCCTCTCAGTCAGCCCTGTCTTGCGCTACAGCCTCCTCTGGGTTCCAGTAACTGTTCCCTCTCTCTATTCCTTCAAGCCTAGGGGTGGTGAGGGCTCCCCACTATTGTGAGTCCTGGGACACTTCACATTTCCTTGTTCGTTTCCCTTAACCCCACTCCCACCTTTGTAAAGAGTTCTTTTTCTAAACCTTCTTCAACCACCCAGTTTGAACATACCATCTCCTTGTTATTGGTTTTTTCACCAATACTCATTCACTACCTTATTTAATTTTTACCTCAATCTCACATAATAGGAATTATGGTCATCATTTAAACATGAGGAAACTAAAGTTCAGAAACATTAAGTAACTTGGGGACACACAGCAGCAGGAGGTGGTGTAAGAAACTTGGGAAAAGCAAAGATCTTTGTGTGTGGCCTTCTCTCCTTGGTCATTCCACATCCTCACTCCCCCTGCAGTATTAGTTCATTCTGCCTCTCTTTCCCTCAGTCCACCCTTTATGCCTCTTCCTTCTCATGAAGATCTGTGGACCCAGGAGAGCAATCCTCCCTGGTTCTCTGGTCTCTCAGCAGGAAGGCCCTGGAGATGGGCACCTTTGAGACCAGGACCCCAAATCACCCACCCAGAACTCTCCCAGTCACAGGGACTTTTCTTCCCAGAATCTCAAGAGTTGGAGAAGAAAAAGAGAATATAGTCCCTCAGTCTGTTGTCCTTGGGAACATACAGTGATTCACTCACCAGATTGGAAAAGGGCCATCTTCCATTCTGAAAGGCAGTAGACACAGATAAGGAAAGGGCATTATTTCTGTTTTTCCTCCAACCCATTTTCCTCAGGAAGCCTTTTCTCTCTCCGCATCTTCAGTCTCTCCCAATGTCCAGCTTCCTTCATCCACAGCTCTGCTGAATCAGGGATACAACTTTTCAAAAACAGTGGACTTCCTTCCCTCCATCGTGCTGGAGCGAGCTGCGGGTGATATGGCCAGGCTTTGACAAGGTGTGTGCATGTGTGTCAGCAGGGTGAGGGGTGGCTGAAAATGCTCAGCTGCTGTATCTGGAAGGTCCTCTCTGAGGCTCCAGAAAAGCAGGGTTGGCGTCCCCCACAGAAAATGAGCTGCTGGGCTAGATCTGATTATTCCTAGTGGGAATGCGAATGGGTCATACAGCAGAGAAAACATTTAAATGCTTAGTACACATGTGCCAGGAAACACAGAGAATATCAGGGTCACTCACCAGCATAGTCCTGAGATTTCTTTCCACCTGCAATGGAAGAACCATAGAGATATCACCTGAACTATGTCACTTCTGAGTCATATCCTTTCTCTTCTTTTGCACCCATCTAATCTTTCTTTTTGACCCCAACTCCACCCCCTTCTCCCTCTACCTGTTCAATTCTCCCCTCCTGTCTCCTCCAATTTCAAGTCTGAGAATATCAATTGCATACTGATGATACCACAGGCACCATGTAAGTGCTTTCCCAGATGAGAACTGGTTGATCTGTTTTGTATGTATCTGTACTCCCATTCCTGGGTTTATTTGTTTTCTTCTCAGCAGCCTACAGATTATGTAAAGCAACCAGTTGAGGTTCCCAGCATAAGGAAGGCACTTCATCTAGGGAGTTCCATCCCCCTCCTCCTCTTTTCCTTTCAAGTGCACTCCTGGGTATCCTATGGTGCCTTGCTGGGCTGAAGAGTCTATGGGCCCCTCTTGGAGAAAGATAGAAGGCACTTTTCTCCATCAGAAAACACCACTCCCCCATACTTTCCCCCAATCAACCACCTTTATTTCTTTTCTCATAAGTGGATCCTTGACATTTCTCAGCCCTGGACAGTTAGGGATGAGGAAAGGGGCTTGGAAATATCCCAGCAGAGAGTCTTAGATGGGAATTCAGAGAAAATATGAGAGCCACTCACGAGTCATGTACTGGATCTTTCTCCACTCTGCAATGGAAGAAATATGAAGAGTCATTAAGATGCTTAAAGGAGAGATAGGGAGACATTTATGGGTCCCTGGGGGAATGGGAACTTAGTGAGTTCATGCTCGAGCTGCTCTGGATATAAAAAGAAAAAAAAAAAAAATACTGTTATGGGGATCAAGCAGGGGACACTTCTTGAATGCAAACTTTACACGTGACCCAGTGCAGGGGTAGATGCCCCAGGTGGGCAGGGGATGAGATGTTCGGGGTCCCTTCCATAGGCTAGGGCCTTAGGTTCCCTCCTTGGTGGGATACTTCTTGCACTTCATTCCAGATCCTTTTCTGTCTGTGCTGACTCTTTTTCCACTTGCTCTCTCTCTTTCTCTTTCTCCTGTTGCCACAGGAAATAACCTACTGCTGAGAGAAGCAGCAGCAAGACAGGCAGGGTCCCAGCCAAGGCCACTATTCAGGGCCTGGCCCTCCAGAAGAAGGGGTCTGCAATGGAATGGAGCTTTAGCCTCTCACCCCCAGGGCAGGGATCACAGAGTTGATCTCATGACATTAAATGACCCTTCTCTTCCTAAAGTCTCAGGGCACTTTGGGTAAAACTTCAGTAAACTCTTACTATTACGTAATACTATTACTTCTCTTGAAATATCTGCTTCTCACATGTGACTGAGTTATTTGAGCATCAAAATCATGTCTTTTCTAATTTAATTTTAATAGGTTATTTACATGGTACAAATATCAAAAAGAATATAAAAAGACATCCAAGTTTCCCATCCACGCCCTCCCCCCCTCCCATGTTTATTAGCTTAATTAGTCAGCTTAATATGGTGGTTAAGAATGTGAACTTTGGAGCTGGAGGGGCTGAGTTCAAATTCTGGCTCCTCCACTTGACTCACAGTGTGATCCTGGATTAATTACTTAACTGCTCTGTTCCTGGTGTCGTAATCTACAACATGAGGCAATAATTGTACCTCACTCATAAGGCAAAAGCAATTCAAGCTTATCAAGTGTCTGACACATAGTGAGTGCTATGCAAGTGTTTATTAAATTTTAAATGTAGAAATAGGGGCTGGCCCCGTGGTCAAGTGGTTAAGTTCATGCATTGATTTGGATCCTGGGCAGGGACCTACACACCGCACATCAAGCCATGATGTGGTGGTGTCCCACATAGAAGAACTTACAACTAGGGTATACAACTACGTGCTGAGACTTTGGGGAGGAAAAAAAGAGGAAGATTGACAATAGATGGTAGCTCAGGGCCAAACCTTCTCACCAAAAAAAAAAAAAAAAAAAAGGTAGAACTATATTCTTAATTTTTCTTGTTTATACAAAAGATAGCATTTTATACTTCTACACAAACTTCTATATCAGGGTTTTTTCTCTTCATTTTGGAGATCCTGCCATATTAGTACAGAGAGAATGTCTGTGTTTTCTTTCCCAGAACTGCAATCTTCCATTGCACAAAAGTTCCCCATCAGTGCTGCCCTGGTAGTGTAGTGGTTAGGTTCATGTGCTCCACTTTGGTGGCCTGGGGTTCTCAGGTTCAGATACTGGGCACAAACCTACACCACTCATAAAGCCATGCTGTAATGGCAACCCATGTGCAAAATAGAGGAAGATTGGCACAGATATTAGGTCAGGGCCAATCTTCCTCACCAAAAAGAAAAAGTTCCCCATTGATGGACATTTGGATGGTTTCTAACTTCATTATTATAATTAATGCTATAAGAAATAGGCTTTTCCATGAGTCATTTCATACAAATGCAAGTATATCTGTCAGAGAAATTCCCAGAAGCGGGATTTTGGATCAATAAATAAGTAGCTTAGAGAATACTAGTATATTGCCCCAAAGGAAATTGTGCCAATTTATATCCAAAATACATCGACTTATAAAAACAAATGTCTAAGAGTGATTGTCTCCCCATAATCCTGCCATCAGAATGTGTTATCTGCCATCTTGGTCTTGTTTTGCTGTTAATCTCACAAGTAGAAAATGTTTTAATAAACGTTCCTCCACTGACTGAGATGGGACATCATCTCATGTTATTTCCTTTTCACTGAATGAATAATTCATGTCCTTTGCTCATCTTTCTACTGGGTTGTTTTATATTTTAAGAAGATTAGTTCTTTCTCTAAGATGTGAGTTGTACATATTTTTTTTCCCATTTTGTCATTTGTCTTTGCTTAATGGTCTGACACTTACCATTTTCCCATAGTTCCCATTGCCTATCACAGTTTCTGGTACACAGGAAATACTGAGTAAATGTATGACATAAACAGCTTTATGAGAAAAAAAAAACATCTCTGGAGTAAGAGGACTCTGGATCCCTGTTCTGTGCCTTATATTCACTGTAAAGACCCAATTAGCAACAGAAACACATATCCTACTTTCAATAGCTGCAGCTCAATACAGTATGCCTGAGCCTAAGAGGGTACTGACCTGCAATGGAAATCTTGGCAGTCTTTTCCTGCTTTAGGAGGGTATTTCTGATGATTTTAAAACTGAGAAAAATATAAAAGAATAAAATTTAAATAATCTGTTATGGTAATCACATACTTTGTTTCTTGAGAATGTTGATATTTCTGGAAATATTTCGGCTACGTATTTACATATATATGTACATATATCAAATGCCTTTAAAATGTTTCATCCTTTGACTCAGAAATTTCACAAAAAATATCTGGTGTTAACGTAAAGATTTATGTTTAAGGCTGTTCATCATCATAATAGCTACAATAGCAAAATGTAGATACAATTAAAATATCCAAAGTGAATGCAATTTTTTTACAATTATAAATAAAACCCTTTATTAAAAACATGATTCCTAATGACTGTATGGACATCCCTTTATAATTGGGCAATTTGTTATCTATCCTTCAACTGTTGTATGTATGTGCATGTTGTATATGGAGGTTAGTTCAGATTTTTCTGTATTACAAATAATTTTATTGTGAACATCTTTACATATGTCTTTAAGGCACATCTCTTTTTTAGAATCTCTTAGAATGCATTCCTGGAGGTGATCAGGAGAGGCTGCAAGACTCATTTGCTCCTTTCTGACAGCAATAAGTTCCTAAGAACATGCAGTTGGTAGGTTTCTTCATTCAGGTTGTCTCCCTCCCACCAAATTTCCCAATGCAGGTCCTTACCATTTGCACTGCCTCCTGCCCCGACCCCCCCATCGCCTCACCACACACACAAGCCCCAAACCCCTTTCTCTGGGTGAGTACCCCCTCTCAGCTTTTTAGCCTCTCTCCTTCCACGTTCTGTGGCCTTGTATTTTACCAATCTCCCCCACTTACACCTTGGTTTTTACCAATTTCCCTCAGTTAGATTTGGGATTCTAGTCTGAAAACCTCAGCCCACAGAATGAAGGTAATCAATAATTCTCCATTATAGTTAACAGTCTGCTCTGGAAAAAAAGGAAAAGAAAGAAAGGCTGCTCACTGTGAGAAACAGTAACAGAGTCCCTCTTTGGAAGAATCAGTTTGTTGATTGACTCAGAGGGATGTTTCTCATCAGTTTCTGGATGGAAACCATTGGGGAAGGTTAGAATGAAAGCTGAAACTGTATTGGACTGAACACAATGAAGAAAAATCACAGCTCTAATTCCCACACTATTTGTGTCTCTCTCTGTTTACCTATTTGAGTCATTCAAGAGTATGTCTGTGTATAATCAGTACTTCATTCTATATACTTATGTTATGTCATTTATGTCATAATAGAGTTATCATCAGAAATACAGAGAAAAATTACAAGATTCTAATGTGAAGAGAGGAAGACCTGCATTAATTAAAATGTTTCTGTGGCAGTGTGCACCTAGGTAGGCACACAGAGGAGAACATCTTTTACAACAGAGCCAAATAGAAGGGTGAATGGAAAGAAAACCAGATCCACTCCACCTTTTTAGCACCTCTGAAACTCAAGGCTCAGATCCATGACCAAATCATACAATTTTCAAGTTTTCACATGCTGTGCTGACAGTGACTGATGGGCATGTCTTACATTTTACAGAACAGTCTTATTTGGAGTGTTGCTGAGTAGCTTCCTTCACCCTCTGTGCCTTATTTGTGCTACATTTGTATTTTTCACGTGTATTTATTTCTACTCTGCCTGCAGGATTCTGTATTCTCTGAGGTTAGACTCTGGATAAGCTGTGGATGCTGTTTGTATTAGGTGCCTTTGGGACAAACGGGTCCCACCTGTGGCCTAGGGCTTCCCCAGGCACTTTATTGTCATCTTGAGACAGTGATTAAAACTCCTAGAGCTTTGATGTGACCTTAGCTGATGGAATTTGGTTAAATTCCAACAGTTTGAATTTAGGCTCTGTGGTGGACACGGCTGGTTCCTTGTACAATATCTGCTGCTTCTTCTCAGTAATCAAACCCAATTTTGGGGGGGAGGGGATCGCGGGGGTCCTGCACTGTTCCCATCCCTCTTACAGTTAGGAGAGACCAAGAGACTAAGTTTGAGCCAATGATTTGTAGGTGGAAGCTGTTGGGTTGTGTTTCTCAAGAAGGGTCCAAAATCTTCCTACATCTTCCTTCTTTTTGCCTAGAACATGGTCCTTGGAGCTGATATGCAGTGACCATTTTGTGACCATGAGGAACCTTGAGAATGGAAGCCACATGTTGAGATAGCAGAGAACAAAGACAGGAGTATGGGGCATGGATGCATCTCTGAGCTGTCAGACCAGCTCTAGACTGCCGCTCTCTGAATTCATTTTATATAAAAGGAAAACAACCCTTGTTTTGCTGAAGCCAGAGGTGGTTCTGGTCTCTGTTATCATCAGCAAAATACAATTCTTCCTTCCCCAACCCCCACTATCAACAGTTTATCATGAAACTTTTCAAACATAGAGCAAAGTTAAAAGACTTTTTCAACAAACACCAAATATACCTACTATCCAGATTCAACAGTGAACATTTCACTATACTTGCTTTATTTTAGTCTATCCTTCTGTTCCTTCCCCATGCATCATTCTTGATTTATTTACGTCAATCTTTATTTATTTATTTATTTAATTTCCTTTACTGTAACTTGCAAACATCAATGCCCTTTCCCCTGGATACTTCAGCACACTTATCAAGTAAAAGAACACATTTCTGAAATGCTTGAGGCATTGTGTTTGAAACACAAATGTCGGAGTTCCTTTCAGTTATATGTTCTAAAATGATCAGTGGGGTATTTTTATCTGAGTATCTCTAGCTCCTAAATGCCTCACCATCCCCAAAGATATGGACAGTCTGGCCCTAGGCACCTGGGTCCTCCTAGTAAGAGTCAGGCTCCCTCTGGAGGCTGTGTATGCAGGAGGCTCCAGGACTGCCTCTCAGGAACTGCTTGAGAAGGAGACAAGCACTGCCTCAGGGCCCCTCTGTCCACCCGCTGACACATGCTGAGAGAAGTGCTCTCTTCTCTGCTGATACCACTAGAAGGCAATCGATGTTCTGGAGGACCTGTAGGATGTAGGGCCCACAAATCACTTCAAGAAGAGCAGTCATAAAATCACTTGTGAAGGAAAGTGAGGAGAAGCATGAGGTTGAGTTCAGAGACAAACTAAAAAAGGAAAGTGGGCATTCCATTACAAAAGGGTGAGAAAGTAAAAATTTGCTCAGAATGTAACAATTGGCCCTGATGTTCATGATGCTAGGATACCAGACATATTTGATAAGCCCAACGACATAGTTAACAGAAATAATATTTCTTCCATGTTCATGCTGCAGCTGCAAAGCATCAAAACAACCCCCTTCTCTGAGTGCTTCCTCCTTTCTTACTCACTGAGAAACTCCCTTTTAAAAATTCACAATCTTCTTTCATTCTTTTGCAGGTGGCTGTCCAGTTTTCCTAACACCATTTATTGAAGAGACTTTCCTTTCTTCATTGTATGTTTTTGGCTCCTTTTCTGAAGATTAGCTGTCCATTATCTTACAACATACACAAAGATTAATTCTAAATGGATTAAAGGCTTGAAAGTAAGACCTGAAATGATGAAATTCCTAGAAGAAAACATAGGCAGTATTCTGTCTGACGTCAGTCTTAGCAGCATCTTTTCAAGTATCATGTTTACTCAGACAAGGAAAACAAAAGAAAAATAAACAAGTGGGACTACAGCAGACTAGAAAGCTTCCTCATGACAAAGGAAACCATCAACAAAATGAAAGACAACACACCATCTGGGAGAAAATATTTGCAAATCATATGTCCAATAAGAAGTCAATTTCCAAATATATAAAGACTTCACACAATGCAACAACAACAAAAATGAACAACCTGATCAAAAAATGGGCAGAGGATATGAAAAGACATTTTTCCAAAGAAGCTTTACAGATATCCAACAGGCACATGAAAAGATGTTCAATATCATTAATATTAGGGAAATTCAAATCAAAACTACCAAGAGATATCACCTCACACCCATTAGAATGGCTATAATTAATAAGACAATAAATAACAAGTCTTGCAGAGGATGTGGAGGAAAGGAAACCTTCATACACTGTTGGTGGGAATGCAAACTAGTGCACTCGTGGAAAACGGTATGAAGATTTCTCAAAAAATTAAAAATAGATATACCATATGATCCAGCTATTCCACTACTGGGTATTTATCCAAAGAACATGAAATCAATAATTCAGAAAGATTTATGCACCCCTATGTTCCTCGCAGAATTGTTTGTGACAGCCAAGATGTGGAACCAACCCAGGTGCCTGTCAATTGATGAATGGATAAAGAAGATATGGTGTGTTTATACAATGGAATACTACCCAGACATTAACAAAGGACAAAATCATGCCATTTGTGACAACATGAATGGACTTTGAGGGTATTATGCTGAGCAAAATAAGTCAGACAGAGAAAGACAAATACCATATGATTTCACTCATTTGTGGAAGATAAACAAAGAAACACATAGATAAAGAGATCAGATTAGTGGTTACCAGAGGAAAAGTGGGTGGGAGGAAGACAAAATGGCTAAAGGAGCACATGTGCTTGGTGACATAAAAAGTAGACTATTGGTGCTGCAAAAACTAAATTAGTTAATTTTAAAAAAATACAAAGAAGAGCGTGGAAATGTAGCAGGTGAAGTGTTTGGAATCTCAGCACACAAAGAAAAATTTTGCATTAAAATATTGTATTTAGGGGCTGGCCCAATGATGTAGTGGTTAAGTTTGTGCATTCCACTTTGGTGGTCCAGTTCGCTGGTTCGGATCCTAGGTGCGGACCTACACACTGCTTACCAAGCCATGCTGTAACAGGTGACCTACATATAAAGAAGAGGAAGATGGGCACAGATGTTAGCTCAGGGTCAGTCTTCCTCAGCAAAAAGAGGAAGATTGGCAGTGGATGTTAGCTTAGGGCTAATCTTTCTCAAAAAATAAAAAAAAAAATATTGTATTTAATGCAAAACAGAACAAAACCAAGACCCTTAAAAGCTATGTAATTTTATCTAGGAACTATTTTGCAGCTATATCCAGACATTTTGATGTCATAGTTGCCTTATCTTCAAATAGTCTGTAACTACAGTTTCACGTCTTTTCCATATTTGTTGTTAAGGAGAATTTATTTTTATTTACTTGTTTTGTGCGTGCTTCTGTGGTCCAGAGAATATGGTTTGTGCAAGTTCTGGTTTTGGGAATTTATTGAGGTTGTGACTTAGTGTGTAATAATGATAGATAATATTTAAAAAATTTATGATTTAGAAATACTGTAAGAAGTTCTTTATATGCAGATTTTATTTAATTCTCACAATAATCCTATGATGTAGGTATGATTATTATCCTAATTATACAGAGGAAGACACTGATGTTTAGAGAGATTGAATGACTTACCCAAGATCACACAGTTGTAAGAGTCACTTGTCAAAGCCCAAGATAAGAGTCAAATTAAGGATCAGGCAAATTGGCAATGACCCAGGGTCCACGTTATAAAGGAGGATGTATTAGTTTGCTGTGGCAAAGTACCACACACTGGGAGGCTTAAACAACAGAATGGTATTGTTTCATAGTTCTGGAGGCTAGAGGTCCAACATCAAGGTGTTTTTGGTGTTGATTTTGATAAGAGATTTTCACATATTGAGGTACATGGGGTAACTATTTGAGTTCAAAACTGATTCAGCTTGAACTAGAAAGCCTGACTTATGGCCTATCAAACATACATTGTACATCTGCTTATCCATTAAAGTAAGGATACAGAATGCAGACTTCCTCTCCTACGCCCTATTGGTAACTCCCTATTGGTAATGCCTGGGTTAGTCCCTTTCCTGGCATCATGGTCATGTTGACCTGCTAATTTGCAACTGAATACCTCTTTGAAAATGTGTCCTGGCTGTGTTTAATGTATCTTCTTCGTTCTAAAAAGATATAAGAGTCTACTGAAATGCATACTTCTCTGAACACCTTCTAAGGCCTTCCCGGGTTATAATCCTCACTCTAGCTCATAATAAACTCACTCCAATTTTGATTTATAGGGTGGTGGTTATGAATTATTTGCATCAACAATTTCTTCTGAGAGAAGTGAGAAAGGGCTGTGTTCCTTGTTTCTCTCCTAGTTTCTGGTGATTTGTGGTCAATCTTTGGCATTCCTTGGCTTATCGAAGCATCACCCTGATGTCTGCCTTCATTTTCACATACCATTCTCCCTATCTGCATGTCTCCATGTGCAAGTTTGCCTTTTTTATAAGAACACCAGTGATACCTGATTAGGACCCACCTTAACGACTTCATCTTAACAAATTACATTTGCAATGATCTTATTTCCAATTAAGTCACATCTTGAGGTCCTGGGGCTTAAGCCTTCAATATATAAATTTTGGAGGATACAATTCAACACATAACAAGTGATAAATCACCATAGAAATGAATCAAAAATCAGTTTCCAGGTCATTCAGGTTTCCAAGGAGAACTTCTTAAGTCACTGCTGACCTGTAAACTGGTACCACTCTGACAGAGTAGACAGAGCTTTGACAGGGCATTCAAAAACAGATAAACCTCCTCTTCAGTATTAAATTTCTCTTCTATTTTCTTTCTTTGCGACAAGCTTAGGTAAGTCATTTGATGTGACTACAGGCAATGCCACCATCTCTGAGATTGGCTAGAGGCTTGTGCCTGATGTTAGCAGCAGCAGCTACAATTTTGAAAATAAATGAGGTAGAGTGATATTTATTAATAGCAAATCATTTATTCTATAAAAATTAAGTTACGCATTTTCAGAAGTCTTCCCAAGAAACTATCCAGTCATAATGTCATATCAAAAACTGAAGGCAATATATATCCAAAGAAATTCATATTTATGTTCCCCAAAAATCATGCACTGAAAAGTTCATAATATCACCATTCCAAATGGGAAACAACTTGAATTCTGTCAACAGAATAATGCGTCAGCAGTACGATGACTATCACAAACATAATGATGAGCAAAAGAATCCAGACACAAAAGAGTATAAACTGTATGATCCCACTCATCTAAGTATGAAATCTTGGACAAGTAGTTGTTGATGTCGGGGGCGGTTATCCTCAGGGGAGAGTGTGACTGGAAGGGACAGGACGGGGCAGCTCTGGGCTATGGGTGAGGTTCTGGTTTTTGATCTGGTTGCTGATTACGCAGCACGTTTGGTTTATGAAAAAGTATTCATCTACAACCTTATGACATGGAAATTTTTCTTTAAGTGTATTATACTTCAAAGACAAGTTAAAAATAAATGAAAAGTGAGGACATTAAATCTCTAAAAGTAAGTGAAAATAAATGAGAAAACAAAAAGTTAAAATGTGTCATTAGGGAGTTCATTTGTCATTGATGAGATTTAAAACATAAAAGTTACCTTGGAAACTGGAACCACTCAGTGATAATTTATTACAGGGATATTAACTCGGTGACACAGAGTCTGCTTAGCTTGTGTTTATTAGATTAAAAATAATGTTAAGGCAATTTTTTAAAAAAAGTAAAAATTATTTTAGAATTTGAAAATCTCTGTAGCATCCCCTAGCCAGAAAGACTGCCAAAGAGAATACGAAGCCAGAGGAGGTCTAGGAACTGAAAGAAATGTAATCAGATGTCTGTTTCTGCAAGTTTACTCTGAGACTCTAGACTGTCATCAATATTGTAATAACTTTTAAAAAGTGGTGTGTTGTTTATGCTGATTGTTTTCCAAATTTCTTGTCTGTTCCCTGACATTTATTTAGTATGAAGTCTTCCAAATCTTAAGAGGAAAAGGACAGCAGTAGCTCTTGGAGGAAGGGAAGCAGAAACCAAAGAGGTAGACTGGTTTGTTGGTGACGGCTGTGAAGAGAAGGGCTGTGGGAAACTGAGTCCCAGGGATCTGTGAGAAAAGAAGAGAGAAAAATTGGAGGAGTTGGTCCAAGCTGAGAAGGGTACTGGGCTAAGCAGTAGAAAAGACTTGCCCTGAGGGGTAGGAGAGAAAGGAGCCCACCTGAGTGGCTGGCGGCAGCCTTGAGGAATCAAGGGTGCACAGGAGGAAGAGCAGGTGACAGGAAAGGATAAGGAATTCAGGTTTGGACACAGGTTTTAAAACCCATTAGGGCATCCATGAGGTGTAAGCCAGAGATATTGGGATTATACAGGTTAAATCATGATTGAGTAGGAATGAGCAAGGCCTCGGGGGAAAGAATCAGGTTAAAGGCACCTATTAAATGAGGCAGATGAAGTCTTAGAATAAAAACAAAAATTCCAGTTTACTGACCATCTACTTTCTGGGCTTTTCTTCAGCCTGAAGTAGAAGAAGGAAATCTCATGAGATAACTGGCAAATTAGAGGATCTCAAATCCTACAGAGGAGAGAAGCATAGAACTTACTGAGGTCTCTGGAGATCCTCTCTAAAAGGACAGGAAGTTAGTCAGTACTGTCCATAGCAGAGGACACAGGTTTACTGGGCAAAGGGACCTCTGGGAGACCCATTCCTGGGCTGTGTGCAGTGAGTCCTGGGAGCTGTCACAGAACTAGGAACACTGGGGCACAGTCAGGGTCACAGGATGGGGAGGAAATGGAGCGGGGCTGGTGGTTGTCAGTGAGGAAGGACTGCATTAAAAACCTCCATTACAACATCCCCTCATCCTCTTCATGTTTGTCCTCTCCCTTTCTCTCTGTCCAACCACCTGTTCCACAGCCTTCTTTAGACCTCATTGCCTTGGTCTTCTGATTGCTTTATCTTTGGTCAGGCATTCTCATTCTTTCTCAAGGCGATGTTTCCAGATGACACCCAGCAGCACACCCACCAGGAGAAGTCCCAGAAGAAGTAAGAGTGAATTCTGGGCTGACGCCCAAGAAAAGTCCTCCAGGAAGATCCTGCCTCAGCCAGAATTGCTGAGCATTATTCCTGCAGAGAAAAGCAGCAAAGGGCCAAATACAGCAGGTTTCTTGTGGCACAGAGATGCCTCAATGACTCTCCAAGATTCCTGGTTAAGCCAATGGCAGGGAGGGGCTTGACTGGGATAGTGACTCCAGCCTTGCCCAATTCTCTCTCACTGCATGGTTGGGAAACCAAGAAATCTTGAGAGTCATGGTGAAAAATCAAATAAAGCCTCTGGGACTTAAATCAGGGAGGCACAAACCCCTGAAATACGGAATTGAAGCTGCAATCTGGAGGAATGTGTGAACATTGCTCCTTTTCCCCCAAATCATGGGAACAGGAGCCTTCCACTAAGAATTACCTTGAATCAGCTTTTACTCTTTTGGCTAAGACGCTTTAAGGGGCTTGTCCAAGCTCAGAACTAGTTGTTTTTCTGATTTCCAGCCTAGTAACATTCCCTGGCCCCAAGCTGCTTCTGCTTAACTCTGAGAGTGAGAACTGTAGTGTCCCTAGGTGGAAAGAGTTCCTGGTCCGAGGTATGTGGACAACTTAATTGACAGTTTTGCCTTTGCATTCAAGCAGAGAAGCTTCCTCTATAAACGACCATTCCATGCATAAAAGATGAAGGGATCTCCTTGGTGATGCCAGGGCAGGGGTCTGCAATGGGAAAGGGGACTACTGGGCACAGGAAAGGAATGCATCAAAATGGACAGGAGAGGCAGTATCTGAAGAGTAGGAGGAAGTGTTGGAGATGATGGAAGGCAGGGTTGCAGTCTCACTTCTGGGGAGGACTTTTTGCTGTAGGCAGCACTCCTTAAACTCCATCATTAATCACTTTCAAAACTGCATCTAGTCCTAACTCACTCTTCTCCTCTATCCCCTTCCCCCAGCTCTTGCTTGCTACTACAGCTTTGAAGTGAGAGCCCCCAATCCCAACAATTTCCTCTGCAGCTAGAATAGCTGAAATTTCCTCCTGAAATTTCTCTGAAAAAATAAACAGAAATAAATGAATGTCCTCAGTAGAAGAACCAGAGAATTCGAGTTTGCATGAAACAAGGAAAGACTGGCCCTTTCTATGAACACCACTGTGTCCCTGCCCCCTGCACATCATCCAAACTGTTTTTAAGAAATTCCTTTGTTAAGCTCATCCAACAAATTATACCAAAGACAAAATTAAAGCAATCACTTAAGTCTTAGGACTTCCTGCTCTGCTTGATTTTTGCCAGGAGAGGCAAAAAAAAGTTGCATATCGAAAGGCTCACACAGAAATTGACACCAGATTTGACTCAAAATAGTGTTGCAAATTAGAAAGAAATTCTACAAAATTTTACATGGGGTTCAATAAGGGCAAGCAGGAGGCAATAGACTTAAGGACAAAACCAGCCAGGCTGTTAACCAAACAAAAATCAATAAACAAACAAACAAACAATTCTACACAACTGAATTCAGAGTGGGGTAGGTCAGGACAGGGTCATGTTTACAGGGAAAGAGTGGAGGGTTCCTGCCATGTACATACCCACGTTGTCAGCTCTGCAGTGTTGCTGTGAACAGAGTCAGGACACCAGGTTGAGAAACACTCCTTTCATGACATTTTTGTATTAATCAGATGCAAGGTTGCCCTTCTGAGTAACAAAGATGGGGTTTCTTACCAGCTATGATTGGAGACCCCCTGAGAAGGTTGCACTGTCCTCAAATTTCACTTCCACTGGTCTGATGGACTGAAATGCCTCTGATTTCTGTGTATCTTCAAGGCTTTTGCAGTCTTCAAACATTTCTTTTAAAGTATAATAAACTGACTCCAGGAGTGAGGTCATACCTTAAAGCCATTATTAATAAACTCCTAGATATCCCAGTTTAAATGCCACTTCTATTTGAAGCCTTGCCCAATTCCTTGTGGCTGAATTCTCACTTTTTTTCTATGTGGGGCCAACAGGCTTAGTACTTAGTCATATTTCCATGAAATTTTCTGTTTACACGTGAGTCATTCTCACTACAATTAATATTTGGGGAAAGGGAAAGAAGACAAAATTAATATTTATCAAGCAATGAGATGTCCGTATGTTGTCGTCTGCTGGGTAGTCCTTGTTTATTCCAGTTGTCCTGGTGTAATTATTGACAGTGCCTCTGCTCACTCTCCCAAGTGTACAGTTTGGATGATCAAGTACATGGTTCCCCATCAAGAAGCCACGTGACAGGTGCTGTGCTGGATGAGATTTCACACTGGATCCTCTCAGTCAGCCCCAGAGGTACACAGCTCACTCCCTCATTCTGGTTTTACTCAACTGTCATCTTTTCAGTGAAGCTTTCCAGACCATTCTGTTTATAACTACATTACCTCCATGCCCCCATCTCTCTCAACCCCACCCCCGCTTTCTTTTGTCTATAGGACTCATCATCATCAGATATAAATACAGTTTAATTCATTACTTCATATATTGCTCTCTGCACAGTCTAGAATGGGAGCCCCAGAGGGCAGGGATCTTCAGGGATTTTGTTCTCTGATTTATCCTCAGTTTCTAAAATGGTGACTTCGACAGAGGAGATGCTTCTTAAATATTTGTTAAATGAATTTATGAATGTCTGTGATCAGAGGGATCTCAGGGATAAATTTTTCCTGCTTTGAAATATTGATTTCATAAATCGTTTTATTCACTCATTCATTTTATAGCTATTTACCAATTACCTACCAGGGGCTAAGCAATTTGCTGGATGCTAGAGGTATACTGGTGAATAACTGCCGGCGTGAGTCAGATGCTGACTGGTTCTGGTGTGATTTGGACTATGAAGCTTTAAAAGAATGTCCAGTAGCAAAAGCCTGAAAGGGTGCTCTTTCGAGCTGTCCACCAACATTCTCAGTTCCCCTGGGCACATGGTTAGGACTGTATGTCCCCTCTCCTGAACAGTGAGGAACAACCATGTGAGTTGCTTTGGTCAATAAAATGTGAGTATAAATAACATGAGCCCCTCACAGGCAGAAGCTTTAGGAGCCAGTGAGTGATTTGTGGGCTCTTTCCCTCTGTGATGGTGAACCGCACAGCTCCAGGGCCCTAAAGGAGGTCTGTGTGAGGTTGGGCCCACCATACTCACGGAGGACATGTTTCATGTGTTAGAAATAGACCTTTGTTATGCTAACCTACTCAGATTTGAGGGCTGCTTATTACAGAGGCCAACCTAGCCTATCCTGATTAATGCACACCTCAAATATGATTAAGAACATGAACTGATCAGAGCCTCATGGGGAAAAGTTAAATAAACAGACCTCAGGTGTAGACTAGAGATAGCTCAGGGATGATGACCACTTATTGCTCATGGAGCAGATCCAGGACTTCATTTAATTAATATCTCTGAAGCAACCATTATGCTCCAGGTTCTGTGCTAAAGATGTGAATACAGCAGAAGCAAAATAGAATACAATCCTTTATGAAGGTTACCTTCTAGTGGGAGAGACATAATAGTCGATATAAAAAAAAAAATAAAATGTGTTCTATGGAGGGAGGTTATGGGTGCTGAGGAGAAAAGCAGGGAAGAGAGGTTGAAAAGGGTCAAGGGTGGTGTTTGATCCTCACAGCCATGGAAAACAACTGAGTAGAAAGAAGAAATGGATTGAAATCACATGTGAAAAACTTCTTTGTGGACTTGATGAAAAATTTAAGGAGCATCATATACTATATGGTGAGAGAGGTACAAACTCTTTGGATAACAAATTTGTAGTATCTGTTAAGGACTAAAGTAAATATTTCCTATTACAGAGCACTTCCTCTCCTAGTAACATGTTTCACTTGGGAATTTTGAGAAGGGGCATGTTGTGGACTGCACCCCCAAAATTCCTATGTTGAAGCCCTACCTTCCAGTAGTACAGAAGGTGACTGTGTTTGGAGATAGGGCCTTTAAGGAGGTATTTAAGGTAAAATGAGGCTGTTAGGGTGGGTCCTAATCCAATTTGACTGATGTCCTTGTAAGAAGAGAAAATTAGGATACACAGAGACCAGGAATATGTTTACATGGAGGAAAGGCCATGTGAAGACACAGAGGGAGGGCCACATGAGGACACAGGAGAAGGTGGCTATCTGCAAGCTCGGGAGAGAGGCCTCAGGAGATACCAAACCTGCTCACAGCTTGATCTTGGTATTCGAGCTTCCAGAACTGTGAGATAATAAATTTCTGTTGTTTAAGCCACTTGGTGTGTGGTATTTTGTTATGGCGGCCTTAGTAAACTAACATGGGTCGGCTATAGGAAATGTTCCATGTGTCGATATGAGTAGTGGTTATATGGATTATAGTTCACAATAATTCAGTAATTTGAACATTAATGTTTTATGAGTCTTTCTGTATACATATTGAATTTCACAATAAAAATGTCTAATTCTAAAACGTGTTACTGAGGAACATCCTCAGAGATCTTGGAGAAGTAAACATAATAATAATCTGTAGAGATCCAACATTCTCCCTGTTCAAGGCTACTGCTGAGTTCTGTGTGCTTCTCAAGAGGTGATGCCCACAGCTTAGCAGGGCAAACCCACTCCTTTGGCCCTTGGGCAGCAGAAAGCCACCCTCCCTGTGTAAAGGGGACTCTAGGCAAATATCTGTTGCTCTGCCAAGGGCCTGAGGTTAGGGGAGAAACTTTCCACAGGAGTCAAACTTTGAAAAAGCAACAGAACAAAATGAAAGTACCTCCCCCCACCATCAGGCACATGGTGACATCATCTTAGGATTTGCCTTCTTGGAAATAACAGTGGTAGATGCCGTTTTCGTGGGCTGTGACATTGTGGATGATCAGCACCGCGCTCCCCTTGCTGATCTCTTCCTTCACAAAGGTTGTCCTTCCTCAGTTCTCCTCCATTTGTTCCTCTGTCCTCTCTCGCCTGCCCTTATACACGAGCACTGCTTGTGGGGAGAAGCGAGACTGGAGTCACGGCACCTCCATGTCCTCAGCACTTTTCTCAGGTGACAGGTGGCAGCGTAACATGCTTTTTCCTCCCACCATGGACAGGATTGGATCAACTGGCCCCACAACAGTAAACTAGTCTGTTCAACAAAAGGGTAGAATTAGACCGCGGCACCAGCCATCAAATATCCAAGGCAAGAAAAGAAGTGCATATTCCAGGGCACAGACAGATTCTGTCTCTATTTCTAATATTTTCTTTCAGACACATTCTTTCTAAGACCACAGGGGCTTCCTGAGCTGAGGATTCTGGCCCCAAGTGGCTGTGGCTGGTCATCAGCAGTAGATATCTAATAGGAGTATCTATTGAGGCTGCTAATGTTTCCTGAACAAACATTGAGAAGCAGACACTGAGCGCCCCCTACTGACCCTGTGCTTCCAGAGGTTTTCTTTCCTTCCCCAATCCAGCACAGTGCCTGGAGTGGAGGATAAACGTGAGCTGTGCAGTATGGTAGCCACTAGCTAGTATCGATGGAAATGTGCTGTAAATGAAATTACACACAATTTTGAAAATTTAGAATAAAAACATTAAATATCTTTGTTAATATTTTACCTTAATTAATATTTAAACAATAATATTTTGCTTATTTGGTGTTAAACAGAATATATTATTAAAACTTATTTCATGTGTTTCTTTTTTACTCTTTTAAATGTAGCTGCCAAAAAAATTATAGTTGTGTATGCAGCTGCCCTATGTGGCTCTCATCATATTTCCATGGGACCACTCTGGTATAAATTCAGTGAGCATGTGCAGAAGGAAAGGATGAGTGAACACAACTGCAGCACTTCTTCAGACTGCAAGGTTTTCAGACTGAAATGTCGATTTTCCTTTCTGAGAAGCTGATAGGAGCTAGTGGCATGAACCCTACCTGAGACCAGTGCAAACAAGCTGAGGACGTGGAAGAAGAGAAGGGAGCCCGGCAGGGATAAATGCAGGGAAGCAGCTGGCTCCATAAGCACCAAAGAGGAGTCACCCAGGAGAGGCAGGGACCAGAGACTTAGGGGCACAAACACGGAGGAATCATCCATGGAGACTTGACACCACAGTTCCGATCTAGGTCTAACATTCCTGTAACCTGTGCCGGTATCATCAGAACCCCAACTTCTGTCTTGGGCAGCACCTCTCCTCTCCCAGTTCAGGTATTTCCTGATAGATTGATTCATTAAACACTCCATAGAATAAGCCAACAATACAAGGACCAGGGAGGCAGTTTTCCAGCCTCTTTGGCTCACTTCTTCGGCCAGAGTTGAGTTTCTTCAGTTGTCACTTCATATTCTTCCATGTTCTCCCTGCTTCCACTTCCTCCTCCCTAGGAATCAGGCTGGGAGACCAGAAGTAGAACCAGTCATGGAGAACTTCCTCACTAGGAAGCTTCCCTTCTCCCAGACACCCGACCTGTCCCCTCATCAGGTTCCCTTCCTCCACTTACAGTCCCCACCACCGGCACCCCGGAGCTGTAGCACTTTCTTCCCTTTCCTACCTTCTAGAATTAACTTCTGAGGTTTCTTTTCTTCTCTGATTCTCAAAAGATGATTTTCTGCTTATCCCTTTTCTTTCTAACCTGCTCATGGGCACAGTCACAATCAGAGAACAAAGTGCCCAGAAAGCAAAGAAAAAAAATTTCTTAGTCTCCAATTAGTCTCAGTGTGCAGGGTTGCGAGACCTGGGACCCCATCCACTTTTCAATCACAAAGTCCAAATATTTCCAATGAATGGTTTAGAGCTCAGAATTGGTCAGCTTTGGATCAGCCAGGCAATGATATCCCTGAGCCTACTTTCTCACCAGCTACTAGGTGGTATACACAAGAATTAAAATCCCAGAACTGCAAATAGCCTTCTGAGATGATCTGGCCTTTTCATTTCCTTTTTTCAGTTTTCAGAATGAAGACACTTTTCATTTTTTTTTTGTTTTACAAAACCTTGAGATTCCCCACGGATTGTGGCATTGCTTCTAGCCAGGAGGAAAGGTCTCTGTGTAGGGGTGTGTATAGAGTAAAGGATGGTTTTGGGGGTTGGGGAGGTGATGAGGTAAAAGTAAGCAACTCTCTTTCCAAAGCCAGAGGAATATTATTCAAGTTCAGCTTGTGGGGGGCAGTGGAGAGATAAGGGGGAACACAGGGAGGGGTTGAAAATGAAGTATGACAGCAGATGCAGTAGTAGAATGTAGATCTTGTCATTCATTCAAAAACTATTGATGGAGAGATGCTGAGGATACTGAGAGAAAAACCCCTTTCTCTCAGAGAGGTGGCATTCTAGTGGGGCAGGAAGATGGCAGCAAACAAATACTTTCTAGTTGGGCTTCATCCTCTGCTAGTAGAAGGACTGGTTGAGTCCAACACCTCCTTCACCCGCACAATGCTCCCCTCCCATGCCCCACAGACCCCAATCAGGCCATTGTTCAGATTTCTTCTAGAATAATCTTCCTGAGACACATTTATTCACATTTCTTTCAAGAGCCTAAATACTGCCCCTGGAGGCCTCCAATTCACTTCTCATTCCACTAAAAACTATGCAATTAACATGCTAGCAATGGCTCCACGGTTTCCTCCCAGGACTGGGTTGCTCTCGGGAAGGGATAGAAGAGAGGGCTGTGAATGTATAAGAGCCTGGCCTGCCTACATCCTCTATCTAAAGAAAATAAGACCTGGGGGTTCCGGGGAAGTTTGAGCCAGAAGCATCCAGTGAAGCCAGGCCTCAGCCCCTGTGGAAGCTGACCTGAGCCAGAGGGGAACACATGTGTTTTGAGCATGAGGAGGACCCATTGCCCACAAGGTAGCTCAGCAGGAAACCATGTCCAACCAGGGTGTGCCACTTCAGATCATGACAACCTGACCCAATCATTCTCTGTCGTAAGGGGAATAAAACTAGAGGGTGTGTCCCCTCCCTTGAGTCACCACCACATTCCTTGCAAGTGAGGCCAAGACATCTTGGAGGCCAGAAAAAATATTCTTGCTCTGTCCTCTTGAAATTTCAAATTGTTGACTCATGGAACCAATGAGCATAAGAAAATGGACGTGTTAAGTTGCTAATATTTAAGGCCACAGCAATAGTAAACAGTATATTTACCTTGTCACAAGAGAACAAATTTCACAGAACACACAGCAGGAATAAAATTGGGGCCTGAAGGCACTGGAACCAAGGATGGGAAAGCTGCTCAACTCTCTCCATCTCGAACCCTTCTCTCTGCATGTCTGCTTCTGTCTAATCTCTCTGTAGATCACCTTCCTTTTACTTCCCTAGACCACACTGTGGATGGAAAATGCCTTTCCACAGCTCCCACGCATACCTGCTACTAACTAGGTACAATTGGTTTCATATCACTGAATCATTCCGTCAAAATGTGCAAAGTTTTCCCTCTGGTGTAGTCTGGGTCAGATGTCCATCCCAGGTGCAGTCTATGTCAGGGGGCAGTTGGGCCACGTTATATGGACATGTATTGGAAGACAGGAATTCACCACTGCTAAACGGATGAGGGTGGATGGAAGGTAGACAGGTCTTAACAGACGTTCACTATATATTCAGAGGCCAAGACTTATAAACAAATGCTGTTGATGCCCAAACCCATAGTCCCTTGGTCCACTGGAATTTCCTGGGTGCCTGCCTTTCTTCTTCTCCACTGGAGAGCTTTATCCAACACTAATGATGCTTGCTAATTTTCATATCCATAACCCAATCTGCAAGTGCATGGGAGTTAACACCCTCATGGACAACCTTCAACCAATGTGGATTGAGAGTTGTGGTGCATGGCCCAGGCTCCCCACACCTGCTAGGATGGTTCTGAGGTATAGTCCACAATTTCACATAGTTTCTCAGAGTGTCCTGAGTGGGACTGAGTCCAGTTTCCCACATGATAATGAAAATAAACATACCCTGAATGCCATTTTTCACTTAGTTGGCTTTTTCCCTTTTAATTACTCCCGAATGTGGGTTTCAAGGGCTCATTTCCCAAATAGACTACCTGGACCCAAGTCGTTGACTCAGAATCAGTTTTTTGGGAACATAAACTAGGAGATAAGAAATTTCACCACACATTGTATTAGACAGTGTGAATTATCTTTTTTGGAGAAGTGCACTCTGGCGTATATACCTGAGTCTAGCAAGTGAATAAAGGGCTACAGACAAATTTCCCAGAAATTCACAGGAATCTTCAATCATGGAGGTCCTTGTTCTATACAGGGACCTCCCAGGATGGAGGCCTCTTCCTATTTCAGAGCGAGTGAGGCTGTAACTATGATAAGTGTAGTAAGCTAAATAGTCCACACCATCATCTCTGCAACCTGTGACTATGATACATTACATGGCGAAAGGAACCTTACAGATAGAATTAAGATATTGGGCTTTAAAGTAGGGAGATTATCCTGGATTCTTAGTAAAATTATCCTGGATTATCTAGGTTGACTCAATATAATCACATAAATTCTTAAAAGTGGAGGAAGGCAGAGGAGACAAGGAGATTCAACAGAAGAAGAAGAGAGATCTAAAGATTGAGACGGACTCAATCTGCCCTTGTTGCTTTGAAGATGGAGGAAGAAAGACATAAATCAAGGAAGGTGGCAGCCTCTAGAAGATGGGAATAGCCCTCAGCTGACAGCCAGGATGGAGTGGCAACCTCAGTCCTACAACTGCAAGAAACAAAATTCTGCCAACAATTTGAATGAGCAAGTAAATGGATTCTTCCGGAAGACCCCCAGAAAGGAACAAAGTCTGCAGACACCTTGATTTTAGCCCAGTGAGACCCATCTTGGTCTTTTGACATACAGAAATGTCAGATAATTAATTTATGTTGCTTTAGGTTCTGAAATTTGTGATAATTTATTATGACAGCAATAGAAAATTAATACAATAAGGATTTTGTGAAAAAGTTGCAGTGAGGTCAATTGTGACACTGTAGTCAATAAACTGTGGGGGATTAAAATCTAGAAAAGGCTCAGTTGAAGACTGAAGATTATTAATAAATTCATTGAACAAATGCAACTTGGCAACCACATGCTGGGTAGAGTGGATACAGAAGTGAACAATAATAGTGATGATAATGAAGAGCAGTCCTTCCCCAGCATCCAGCAGTTGAAAGGAACATATGTTAACATCAATGAATGATCAAGAGTGGAAATATCCCTTTCCTGGAGATGGAGTCTACAGTGTGATAAAACTGTCACTAAAGTTCATCTAGCTTCCTTCCTCCCAAATTCTTATTCCACAGATGATTTTTAGGTGCTAAGTTAGGCTTCCTAGAGATCTTCAAAGTAGGAGGATTGGTTTTGACTCCATTATCAAGCATCACATTGAGAGAGTGCATACACATATGCCCATTATTAGTTAAGAGTTTGGCCTCTAGTCCCTTCACATCCTGTATGATGCAGTCCCTTTGAATTCATTCTCTGGACCAAGTCACCCTGAAGACTCAATCCAATGAAGTGACGGACCTATGGCTCCGACAGTCGACTTTGGAGGAACCAAGTGGAGTGTGGCCTCCATAGTCATCTATACTGATCCTTACCCTGGGGTGACCTGAGAAAGGAAACTCAGTGCAGCCCACAGTCCCTTCTCCACAAGGGCAATGGGTCCTGAAAGGAAAACAGGCAAGGGAGTGGGACAGGTGCCAAAACTTTCCTGGCAACACAACTTTCTGTTTGAATTATATACGATACCCAACTTGGCCCTGTCTCACTTTCAACATTCTTGAAATGATACAACTTCACAGAGTTGTTGTAAGGATTAAATAAGTGAAATTCACTTAAAGCATTTGTCACAGCACCCAGGACACTTTAAGCATCTATAAATGTTAGTTATTGTTGTTCAAATCTCAGCTGTTCTTCACTTGCTGAGTCATCTTTGGAAAGTTAATTCACTTTTCTGCAGCCCCATGTTCTTATCTATAGAAAGGAGACAATAAAGTGGTAACAAACTCAAGTCACATGGAATACTGGAATTAATATTACTGAAGTGATTCCCAGAGTGTATTCATTTAAGTATTTTATTGTTCTGATATGTTGCTATTAAGGAGGAAGCCCTCAGCTCCAGGTTGAGCAGGGGGAAGCAAGGATGTTACCTCAGCCTGAGGGTCCCCACTCCCATCAACAGAACCCAGAGTCACTAGGGTGTCCAGGGAAAGGTCAGACACTAGGTTAGTAAGAAGGGAACTCTGCACTCAAGCCAGTGCTGGGCAAATGGTCAAGGCAATGGGATCCAATGTTGAAATACCAAAAATAGGGTACAAAGGCCCAGAGAAAGAGGTGTGTGGGAAGGTGTAGATATGAGATCCATCCATGGCATTGTAGAATGAGACCTCACCATTTTCATAGTCCAGGAAAACCCCAACTCTTTGAAGAGGGTTGACAATTGTCAGGTTGGTCCGGGGGTCAGTGAGGGCCCCATAGTCTTTCCCATCAGACAGTCTAATAGTCCAGAATCCATTCTTTGGTGCTATAAAAACATAAAGTTTCCTCTCCACATTCCCCCTACACACCCCAACAAACCACTGTTTCCTGTCCCCCACCTCTACCTCCCAGAAATGTCTCCCTGATGTGAAGCTTCTGCATCCAAGCACGTGGCTAAAGTACTCAAATCTCTTATGGTAGTATGGCAGAAACTGTGGTTTGTCTGCCCACTGCAGGCTCCTCCGGTCCTCAGAAATACGAAGATAATAGTTTGCTGTGTCCAGATCCAGAATCACATTCGCTGCAGAAAGTTTGGGGATAGACCATGGGGTCAGCCAGTGTTCCTAGACCTCAGAGCCTCAGCTTTCAAGACCTAGGTCTGGCTGGAGAGGTGTCCCCAGCCTGCCCTGAATGTGACCCTCTCAGCAACACCAAAAGAAAGGCCCAGAGATCTTGTAGAGAAGAGAGCTGAGGGTCAGAGACTGCCTAAATTGACATCTCCAGCTGTCTCCTTCCTTCTATCCTTTTCCTATTTTCCTCCCCAAAATGACTTTGCCCACTGTGCTTTAAAGTCACATAGATTTACGTTTCAGTCCTTGCTTTACCACTCATGAGCTGAATAACTTTTCCTTTGCTACAGTCTTTTTTGCACAGACACGAGCTATATAATATGTTTCAGCCTCAATTTCTGTAAAATGAGGATAAAAATACTAACCTCTAGGGTAGAAATGGACATCACATGTTTTATATGTAGCCCACAGAGAGGCATGGAGGATGTGCCTAATGTTATAATAGCTCCATGCCTTTTCTGTGCTAGAGGCCATGTTGGGGACTTTCTGTGCCCCCAGATCCACTCTCATCCTTCCTCTATGCTCTTCTGGGCCCCAGGAATCTATCCTGATGGACAACATCATGGGGTTCCCTTGTCTCGGTTGCCTGTTGGGTTTGGCCAGTGGGAGGTACTAGCTGAAGATTGGAAAGAGAAAGAAAAGAGAGGCATAGTATTTATTTCCCCCATTTCCTCCCTGCCAGTGTCAGATGATGATTCTCTAACAAGGGCATGACTCCTCTCAGGCAGCCCTGTCCTTGAGCTACAGCCTCCTCTGGGCTCCAGTAACTGCTCCTTCTCCCAATTCCTTCAAGTCTAGGGGTGGTGACAACTCCTCACTATTGGGAGCCCTGGGGCCCTTCACATTCCCTAGTTTGTTTCCTTTAACTCCAGTCCCAACTTTCTAAAGAGTTACTTTTCTAAACCTTCTTCAACCACCTCTTTTGAACATGTCATCTATTTCTTGTTGGTTTTTGAACTATACATGTTCATTACCTCATTTAGTTTTTACCTCAACCCTCATGTAATAGGAATTAGGATAATCATTTATAACAGAGGAAACTAAAGTTCAGAAACTTAAGTAATTTGAGAACACAGCAGCAGGAGGTGGCATAAGAAGCTTGGGAAAACCAAATATCTTTGTGCATTGCCTTCTCTACTTGGTCGTTCCACATCCTCAATCTCCCTACAGGATTAGTTCACTCTGCCCCTCCTTCCCTCAGCTCTACCCTTTTTGCCTCTTCCTTCCCATGAAGATCTGTGGACCCAGGACAGCAACTCTCCCTGGTTCTCTGGGCTCAAAGCAGGAAGGCCTGGAGATGAGCACATCTTTGAGACCAGGACTTCAAGAGACCTACCCAGAACTCTCCCAGTCATGGGGACTTTTCTTCCCAGAATCTCAAGAGTTGGAGAAGAAAAAGGGAATATGGTCCCTCAGGCTGTTGTCCTAGGGAACATACAGTGATTCACTTACCAGGTTGGAAGAGGGCCATCTTCCATTCTGAAAGGCAAGAGAGACAGATAAGGAAAGGGCATTATTTCTGGTTTTGCCCCACCCATTCTCCTTACTAAGCCTTTTCTTCCTCCCTTTCTTCAGTTTCTTCCAATGTGCAACTTCCTTCATCTACAGCTCTGCTGGATCAGCCATACAACCTCTCAAAATGGTGGACTCTCTTCCATCTATCATGCTGGGGCTTCAGGTGACATGGCCAGGCTTTGTTAGGGTGTGGATGTGTGCGTCATCAGGGTGAGGCATGGCTGAAAATGTCAAGATGCTTCCAGATGCTATATCTGGAAGGTCCTCTCTGAGGCTCCAGAAAAGCAAGGTTGGTATTCCCCACAAAAAAGTGAGCCTCTGGTCTAGATCTGATTATTTATACTGGGAATATCACTGGGTCACACAGCACAGAAAAGGCTTAAATGCTTAGTACACATGTGCCAGGAAACTCAGAAAACATCGAGGTCACTCACCAGCATAGGCCTGAGGATCCTCTCCACCTGCAATGAAAGAAAGGTAGAGATGGTACCTGAAATATGTCATTTCTGAGTCATGTCCTTTTTCTTCCTTTAAACTCATCTAGTCTTTCTGTTTGACCCTCACTGCCAATCTCCCTACCTTCCTCCTCTACCTGTTCAATTCTCTCGTCTCCTCTTCTGAATATCAAGTCTGAGAACACCAATTGCATGCTGATGATACCACAGGCATCATGTAAGTGCTTTCCCAACTGAGAGCCGGCAGATCTATTTTGTATGTATCTACACTCCCATACCTGGTCATAGGTGTCACGTGTGTATACATGTATGTGTATATGTACTAGAATCCATCTGTCTTGAGCTGTATTATTTCCTTCCTACTTATGAAAAGAATTGGGCAACTTAATGAGGAAATCTCAGATACTATTTTTTAAAAGCAGTTGTAATAAAAATGTGACAGTGCAGCCACTGTGGCCTCTCCTCTTTTTAAGAGACATTTTTCTCTCTCCTTCTTCTCTGATTTTCTCATTCTTTTACATCTTACATTTTTTCTCTTCTTCTCAACAGCCTACAGATTATGTAAGGCAAGTAGAGGTTCCCAGCATAGGGAAGGCACTCATCTAGAGAGTTCCATCCTCCACCTTCTCCTTTCCTTTCAAGTGCACCCTTGGAGGGCTGAAGAGCCTGTGGTCTTGTCTTGGAGATAGACTGAAGGCCCTTTTCTCCTTTAAAAAAACAGGACTCCATGCATGCCCCTAGTCAGCCACCCTTATTTACTTCCCTTGGTAAAGGGATCCAGGATATTCTCAGCCCTGGGCAGAGTTAGGGGTGAGGAAAAGGGCTGGGAAATATCCCAGCAGAGTCTTCGATGTGAATTCAGAGAAAATGTCAGAGCCACTCACGAGCCATGTGCTTGATCTTTCTCCACTCTGCAATGGAAGAAACGTGAAAAGTCATTAGGAGGATTAAAGGAGCCATAGGGAGATATATATTGGTCTCTGGGGGAATCATAACTTACTTAGTTCATGCTGGAGCTCCTCTGGAAAATAGGCAAGAGAAAAAATTACTGATGTTGGGATTAAATGGGGTGTACCTCTGGAAAACAAACCTTACAAATGACCCAGGACAAGGGTGGTTGCCAGGGTTGGGAAAGTGTGAGGTTGTCAGGGGCACCCTCCCCTAAGCCTGTGCCTTGAGCTCCCTCCCTGGTCTGATACCTCTTGCCCTTCCTTCCAGTTCCTTTTCCAATTGCTCTCTCTCTTTCTCCTTCTTCTGTCGCCACAGAAAGTAACCCATCCCTGCATGAATCAGCAGCAAGATGGACAGGGTCCCCGAGAAGGCTGCGATCCAGGGCATGGTCCTCCAGAAGGGGTCTGCAATGGAATGGAGCTTTAGCCTCTCATCCCCAGAGCAGGAATCACAGAGTTGATCTCATGACATTAAATGATCCTTTTCTTCCTAAAGTGTCAGGGAACTTTGGGTAAGACTTCAGAAAATACTTGGTATAATGTAATACTATTACTTATCTTGAAATGTCTGCTTCTTACATCTGAATCTATGAGTTGCTTGAGTATCAGAATCGTATGTTTTTTCTAATTTAATTTTTCAATAGGCTACATTTACATGGCTCAAATATAAACAAAAATATAAAAAGTCTCCCATCCACTCCATCTACTGTCCCCTCATTTATTAGCCTCTCATTAGTCAGCTTAATATGGTGGTTAAGAATATGCACTTTGGGGGCCTGCTCTGTGGCTGAGTGGTTAAGTTTGCATGCTTGGCTTCAGCATCCCAGGCTTTCTCTCGTTCAGATCCTGAGTGCAGACCTAGCACTGCTCATCAAGCCATGGTGAAGCAGGGTCCCACATATCAGAACTAGAAGGACCTACAACTGGAATATACACAACTATGTACTTGGGGGCTTTGGGGGAAAAACAAAAAAAAAGGACTGGCAACAGATGATACCTCAGTACTTATCTTTAAAAAAGAAAAAAAGAATATGAACTTTGGAGCTGGAGGGCCTCCATTCAAATTCTGGCTCCTCCCACTTGACAGGCAGTGTGATCCTGGACTAATTCTTAACTGCTCTGTTCCTGGTGTCCTAATCTGTACCATGGAAGTAATAGTAACTCACTCATAAGGTTAAAGGAATCAATTAATGTTTTTAAGAGTTTGACGCATAGTGAGTGCTATGCAAGTGATACTGGCCCTGATATCAGTTCCTCTATAGTAAACGCATATGTGGGGTTAAAACCAAAGCACTCTTTCCCTGCTTACTTCCTGGCTCCAGAATCCACTATCCACCATGGAGACAAACAGCCAAGGTCACCCACCTACAAATTCCCTTATCATCTTCCTCCTGTAAGGAGCCTCCCAAGGCAGATGCAGGCTGGTGGGAAAGCTCCTAGCAGCAAGACCACTGCCCACCCACCCCCTACAAGCAGCCACATTCCTCATCAACGTTTAAAACCCCTGGTCTCCTCGCTTTCGGGGAGACAAGATGAAACAAAACAAATTTGAGGGCTCACTCTTGTCTCCCAGCTGATATCATCTGAAATAAAACCCCTTTCCTTCTCATAAGCCTGGTGTTCTAGTTTTTATTTGGCCTCTCTTGTGTGGTGGGTAGGGAACCTATGTTTTTAGGCACTAACACAAGTATGTATCATATTCTAAAAATGTGAAAATAGTCTTTTTTTTCTTGTTTACACCAAAGAGAGCATTCTATACAAACTGCTCTGGATCTGGCTTTTTCTGTTCATCTTGGGGATCCTGCCATATTAGTACAGAGAGATTGTCTGTGTTTTCTTTCCCAGGTGTGCAATATTCCATTGCATGAACGTTCCCCACTGATGGACATTTGCATAATTTCTACCTTTTTGTTATATAATAACTACTACAAGAAACAAACTTTTACATGTGTCATTTCATCAAATGCAAGTCTATCTGTCAGATAAATTCCCAGAAGTGGGACTTTGGATCAATAAATAAGTACTTTGGAGAAATAGTGCTATATCGCTCTCAAAAGCAGTTGTGCCAATTTATACCAAAAACATGCCAAATTATACCAGCAAATGTCTAAGAGTGACTGTCTCCCCACAATCTTGCAATCAGAATGTGTGATCTGCCACCTCAGTTTTGTTTTGTTGCCAATCTCACAAGTGGAAAATGTTTTAATACATATTCCTCTATTGAGTGAGATGGGATATCATCTCGTGTTATTTCCTTTTCTGTGAACTTTGCTCATTTTTCTACTGGGTTGTTGTATACTTTAAAGAGATTAGTTCTTTCTCTAAGATGTGAGTTGTACTCACTTTTTCTCCGTTTTGGAGTTTGTCTTTGCTTAAGGGTCTGATCTTTACCATTTTTCCCCAATTCCCATTGCCTATTTCAGTTTCTGGCACATGGGAAATAGCAAACATTTGTGACATAGACAGCTTTATAGGGAAAAGAAACATCTTGGCGTAAGAAGGAGGCACTGGATCCCTGCTCTGTGCCTTATACTCACTGCAAAGACCCAAGTCAGCAACGGAGAATCACACATCCTCTTTCACTAGCCATGGATCACACATCCTCTTTCAGTAGCCATGGCTCAGCACACTATACCTGAGGCTAAGCAGGGAACTGACTCGTAATGATTTTGTACCTGAATGTCACACCACCTACCTTCCTGATCACATCCAAGCCAGAGCAAAGCCCAACTCCCATAAACCATCCTCCAACTCCCCTAACAGAAGCCCAAATTCTATACCAAGTCTTCTCTAACAACCTCTTACTGAGACACCCCATGGTTCCCACAAGGTGTGCATTCTCCTTCCCTGTAACAATTGACAAACACAACTTGGTCAACTCTAGGTGATTTCTGGGGGCCTTTGGTGGGAGAACATTGGCAGCACAGATGCTGTCCCACAGGTCAGCCTCCCAGGGCCCACAGCAGCGTGCAACTAGAAGGGCCACAGAAGCTATCTGGAACACAACTGAACCCAGACAGCTGTATGCCATCACAGAGGAGACATTTTCTTATCCTTCTTATCCCTGACCTTCTACTCCCCTGCTTAGACCCTGGTGGCCAGCATGAGAGAGTTCTTTACTTGACATTATATGTACAGGAGGGATTCTTCCTGGAGGGAAACCTGTGTCTTTCCCAAGGGCCTCAGAGAAACAAAGAAGGAAGGCAGTGGAGGCAGATACTAGTGACCAGTCAGGATGATCTGAGGTAGATTTGGAGCGTGAACTCTGCCGCTCTGCCCAGGTCCCACAGAGGAACCAGTTCAGAGCAAAACTTAGAGGCTCACCTGCAACCTTCAGCTCCACCGTGGCTTTTTCCAGGAAGTTCTCATCTTGGAAATAACACTGGTAGTTTCCATTGTCAGAGGCTCTGGCATCATAAATTCGGAGAGTAGCCTTCCCTTCAGGGATGCCATCACTTAAAATCAAAGTTCTCCCCCGATATTCTGCCATCTGTACGTTTTTTACTTCCTGCCCATTTACAAACATGTATACTACTTGCCCAAGGCTGGATCTCACCCACATCAGCCTCATCATCTCCGCGCTCATCTTTGGGGACAGATGACAGGGCAGATCAGCATCTTCACCAACTAGGGCCAAGATGGGCCGAGGTGGTCCAATCACAGTAAACTGAGCTGGTCAGTAAAAGGAGAAGCTCCATCAGAGGGAGTTGGGGCCATGAGAGTAAGGGAGGGGTCTCAGGCAGGGAGGGTGAGGTATGAAAAACCTAGAGAAGGACATGGAAGTACAACAGGTCTTAATGGCACATTCACCTTCAGTTTGGTATGGGACTTCCAGGTATGAGAAGTTGTCAGAGGTTCTGACTGGCCACTAATAGGTAATTATCGACCTCAGACACATAAAAGAAGAATGTTCCCTACCTGAGCAAGGGGTAAGCAGCTGGACCAAGACGAGGCAGCCATGGAGGTTGAGCAGAGGGATGTCTAGGAAACCTCCCATTTTCATCTGTTCTCCAGAGAGACACCAGAAATTGTCACGCAGAAATTATAACCTGGAAGAAGACGGTGAAGTCCACATGAAACCTCCACCTCCCCAAGGTCAACTCAGGGTGAAACACACAGTCACTAATGTGGTAACTCATGATCCTCCTCTGCCAAAATGTCTGCTTTGAGAGTCTCCTAACCTTTGGGTTCTGACATGGACAATCACCCAGAAAAATATGTAACGTTAATTATATATACATTTAACATATAAATATAATGTATGTGGTGTTAAACGTGCAAACATTAACCCTAACCTATCAGGAAATCCCTGGCTCTGCTGTTCAAATATGCTCAGAATCCTTCCACTTTCCCACACTTCCCCTTCTACAGTCAGGTCCAAGCCTCCACCATCACACTCTGATTAATGCAGGGCCCTCCTCTCTGGGCCCCCTGATTCCACCTGTATCCCCTACAGTCTATGCTCAACACAACAGCCAGATTGTTCCCTGGGTCACATCACGTCACTCCTTTGCTCAGTACCTTCCAGTGGCTCCCGTTTCACTCAACGTATATGCTTTAGTCTTCACAGTGGCCAACATGGCTCTCCAGGACCTGCACCTCTCACTTCATATCCCCTACTCTCCTCGTCTGTTCCAGACACACTGCCCTTCTTGCTGGTCCTTGAACAGGCCAGGACAGAGGACCTCAGCCCTGACTCTTCCCTCTGCCTGGAACCATCTTCCCCCCCCCCCCCCCCCCAATATCCACAAGATTCACTCCATCACCTCCTTCAAGTCTTTCTTCTGAATTCAGTTCTTGCATCAAAACTTCTCTGACCACAGGATTATGGAAACTGCTCCTATCCCCCTGAGCCTGCTCTTATTCCCCTGTTGAATTTTCACCATCTAATATATCACGTGTTTACTGTCTGTCTCTACGTGCTTGAATCAAAGCTCCACAAAGCAAGGATATTGTTCTGTTTTGTGTCCTAATGTGTAATGAACCCATGGAACAGTTTGTGGTTCACATGGAAGCCTCAGTAAATATTTGTTGAATAACTGAATGGATGAGGGGTAACATATTAACCTGTCAAAACTCACTAGCATTTTAAATTGGGTTAATGATCAGATTAATTGGTTGTCATCCCACAGAAAGGAAGGTAGAAAGTTGTAAAGACAAGGGTCTGTCTCCGTAGTGACCTGCTCTTTTTGTCTTGTCTTAGAGAGAGAGTTGGTCCTCCTATGCTCCCACAAGGACTTGCCTATATTAATGTAGGACTTGCCTGTATTAATGTACTGCCTATATTAACTTGCCTATATTATTCCTGTTTTTCAATAAAGTGCTTTCAATGAGCAAGCATGTCCTGGATCTGCATGTAAGAGTGTTGAAACTCAAAGCGCCTCAGTGCACTCTTTTCACAATTGTTCTTTGGGTGATAAACATCCCTGGGAAGGAAATTATTCATTTCCTGTCTTCCCTTTCCCACAGTCTTCACCAATGTTTCTTGGAAGACAGCCTCTGGGCTCACAAGTAATGGATAATTACCCTGGTCTTAGTCTTTGCACTGCTAGAGAAGTGAGTTTTGAGGCAGAGACCTGAGAGCTGGCACTTGTAAAGAAGGGGCAAAGGAGTCAAGCTAGGAGCACACAGTAGCCCAACAAAGCTCATGCCTCTACGAAGTACTGAGGTTCTATCAGCTCAGAGGCAGGGCCCTTGCAACTTGCCACTCCCTGCCCAGTGCTCCCAACTGTCTTGGCTCAGAAAAGTACCTTCACCAACTTTTAAGCATGGTTTGTGGCATCACTGTGAACCACGGTGATAAGAGAAGTGGGAAACTCTCGCCAGATGGCAAGGCTTGATTCTAATTGGTATTCTGTGTTGGAGTCTGTCCTAAACACTCCAGAGTTGGTGGCATCCCTAGATAGTGGAGATCCTGAGAACAGGCCTAGGTGGATTACTCAGAGACAGAACTGAGATCTCTGAACATAGGCCCCTCCCTTCTCCCTTGCTCCTCTCCCACCATGTATCCTCTCCTTCCCTGAAGATGTAGGTGAAATGGGTGCTGACAAATGGCTTGAAGTAGTGTCCATCTGGGGAGCAACACTGTGGACTCCTCTAAGTCCCAACCCGTGGCCATTACCAAGTTCATATCACACCCCTGTCAGACTCTGATTAAGAGCCAGGCAGACTCCCTGGTGGAGGTTTGGAGTCAGTCAGAGGCTGAACTTGCCACTTTTTGTTTTTTCAGCTGAGGAAGATTCATACTGAGCTAACATCTGTTGCCAATCTTTGAACTTCTTTTTGCTTGAGGAAGATTAGCCCTGAGTTAGCATCTGTGCCAATCTTCCTCTATTTTGTATGTTGGTTGCTGCCACAGCATGGCTGACAAATGGTGTAGATTCATGCCTGGGACACTAACCCTAGAACCTGGGCTGCTAAAGCAGAACATGCTGAACTTAACCACTAAGCCAAAGTGACTGTCCAGAAACCACCACTTCTTAATCACAAGGCTATTGGATGGGAGAGCTAGGAATAAGACAAGGTCTCACCCATCTTTTCATCCATTTATTCAACAAATATTTACTGAAGACACACTATGTGCCAGGCCCACTAAGTGTTAAGTGTAGGAACAAAAATGGGGTGGAAACTAGGTAATGGCTGTATAATTCACAAGCTGTGTGATCTGTCATGTGACAAAAACTATTTGAACTCCAGTCACTCATGAAACAATGTGATATATAAACTTTAGAACGTGCAGAACAGGACCAGCAGTTCCACTTCCAGATATCTGGGCCAGCAAAGTACTTGCATGGGTACAGAGAGAAACATGTATAAGGATGACAGAGCAGCATTATTTTTAAAATGAAAAAAGCGATCAACAACCTAACTGGCCACCCATAGGAGACTGGTTAGTTAAATAATGGCTCATCCTATGAAGGAATTCAATGTGGCAGTTAAGACTAGTTCATAGTCACTAACACAGATAATCAAGACATATTAAGTGAATGAAAAGGACATTGTAGAACACTACTAACGATTCTACTAAAAAACAAAAACAAAGCTACAAATTTGTATATCCATGTTTATGTAGTTTCCTTAAAAAAGGTCTAAAAGGACACATGCTACACTGAGAACTGGGGGGCTGAGTAAAAGATACTTCTGTCCCTTGCACACTATAGTTTGAAAATTATTTGAATGTTTTAAATTTGAAAAGTTTTCATGTTTAACTTAACAATCAAAAATTGTTACAAGTAATTATAGTGCCTGCAGTGTATTAGTTATTTAGAAAATATCAACTCCCCAAACACAAACCAGCATGAGGCCCGTAGTCATAGTACGTGCAAGTCCGAGCACTGCTGGGGGACGGGAGCAGAAGTCTGTGCAGCTGGCACTCCTTCAGACCCTTACCTGAAACCTGGACACAACCTCAGACAAAATATTGTCTTTCAGTCCATCCTCTCCTCTTCAACTGTTTTCTATGCTGCTAGAGAGATGAGAGTACTATTGTTATTATTACTATTATTATTATTATGATTGGTAACAATTGCCCTGCTGTACTCAGAGTGGGGAAAAGGTTTCCACTTATTCTTAGAGTATTTATTGTTTTTTGTTCTTAATTAGAAACAATTTTAAAATAGAGAAAAATATAAAAGAATAAAATTTAAGTAATCTGTAATGGTAACCCCATACTTTGATTCATGGGAACGTAAATGTTTCTGGAAGTATTTTGGCCATATGTATATACCAAATGCCTTAAAAATGTTTTATCCTTTGACTGAGAAATTCTACTTTTAGAAATTACTCTTAAAGAAAAATAATCATATGTTAACACAAAGATTTATGTTTAAGGTTGTTCATCATAGTAAAATCTACAATAGCAAAATATAGATACAATTTCAATATTCAGATTGGATCCAGTTTTGTTACAATCACAAATAAATTAAAATTTATTATTAAAAGCATAATTCCTAATGACTGTATGGAAATCCCTTTATGATTGGACAATGTATTGTTTATTCAACCTCGATCTTTTGTACATGTAAAGATATGTTATATATGGAGGTTGGATCAAATTTTTCTATATTACAAATAATTCCGTAATGAATATCTTTACCTATAAATCTTTAAGGCACATCTCTTTTAGAAAGTCTTAGAATACATTTCCAGAGATGACCAGGAGAGAATATAAGAGATCTGTGCTACATTCAGACCACAGTAAGTTCCTTAGAACACGCAGTTGGCAAGTTTCTTCATTCAAGTTGTCTCCCTCCCACCAAATTTCCCAGTGCAGGTCTTCACCCTTTGCACTGCCTCTTGACCCCACCCTCATCCCCTCACCTCACACACAAGCACCAAAGCCCTTTCTTGGGGTGAGGACTTTCCTGTACCCACTCTCAGCATTTTAGCCTCTCTCCTTCCATGGCCTGTGACCCTGGATTTTACCAATTTCCCTCACTTACCCCTTGGCACTCCCATCTGAAAATCGCAGCCCATGGAATGAAGAGAATCAATAGTTTTCCTTTAATGTTAACAGTCTGCTCTAGAAGAAAGGGAAAAGGAGGAGAGGCTGCGCACTGTGAGAAGCAGTAATAGAGTCCCTTTCTGTAGGAATTAGTTCTTTGATTGGCTCAGATGGGTGTTTCTTATCAGTTGCTGGCCAGACATCAGTGGAGAAGGTTAGAATGAAAACTGAAACTGGACTGGACTGGGCAAAATGAAGACAAATTTTAACCATAATTCCACACTGCTTGTGTCTCTGTGTTTACCAGTTGAATCGTTGATTTGCATCTTTGTGTATAATCAGGCTTTCATACTGATTATACACACCTGTTTTATGTCTTTTATATCACAATAGATTTATCAGCAGAACTAAGCAGAAAAATTATAAAATTTTACTCTGTGAAGAGAGGAAGATGTGCATTAATTAAAATGATTCTGTGGCTCTTTGCTAACATCTGTGTAGGTGGGCACATGGAGGAGGACATCTTTTACCATAGAGCCAATGGAAGTACGAATGGAAAGAAAACCAGACCCACTCTACATTTTTAGCACCTGGGGAGCTCAAGTTTCAGACCCACGACCACATCATATAATTCTCAGTTTTCCAGAGGCAGTGCTGCCAGTGACGGATGGGCACATCTTATATTTTTCAGAACATTCTTATTTGCAGTGTTGCTGAGCAGCTCCCTTCACACTCTGTCCTTATTTGTGCTACATTTTTATTTTCATGTGTATTTGTTCTTCTTTCCCTGCAGGATTCTGTATTCTCTGAGGTTAGATTCGGATAAGCTGTGAATGCTGTTTCTACTAGGAGTCCTTGGTACAAACTGGTCTTACCTGTGGCCCATGGCCTCCTGAGACATTTCATTGTAATCATGAGATAGTGATTAAGCTCTGAGGGCTTTGCTGTGACCTTGGCTGATGGAATTTGATTAGATTCCAACAGTTTGAATTAGCGCTTTGGTAGACATGGCTGGTTGCTGGTGCAATATCTATTCCCTAATTCTTCTTAGTAATCAAACCAAATTTTGGAGCTTACTGTAATGTTCCCATGGCTCTTATAGATAGCACAGACCAAGGGACTAAGTTTGAGCCAATGATTTGTAGGTGAAAGTTGTTGGATTATTTGTCCCAAGAGGGGTCCATACCCTTCCGACTTTATCCTTCCTTTTGCCTAGAACATGATCCTTGGAGCTGGAGTGCAGGGACCATTTCCAAACTATGAGGCAACCTGGAGAATGGAAGCCATATGCTGAGATGACAAATAATAAAGACAGAAGGAGGCTGGGGCATGGATGCATATTCACGCTGCCAGACCAACTCTGGACCGCTGCCCTCTGAATCTGAATTCATTTTCCACGGAAGGAAAACAAACACTTATTCTGTTGATTCCAGTGGCAGTGCTGGTCTCTATTATCAGCAGCAAAATATAATTCTTCCCTCTCCAACTTGACTATTTACAATTTATCGGGAAACTTTTCAAACAGAGAGCAAAGTTAAAAGATTTTTTTCAATGAGCATCAAATTTACCTACTATCTAGATTATACAGTGAATATTTTACTTTACCTGTTTTGTTATATCTATCCTTCTGTTTACTCCATCCATCCTTATTTATTTATTTCAATACTTATTTATTTATTTAGTGTCTTTTGAGGTTAGTGGCAAACATCAATGAACTTTCCCCTGGTTACCTCAGCACATTATGTAGAAGGACACAGTTCTGAAATGCTTGAGGCCCCAGTGCTGTGTTTGCAACACAAATGCAGGAGGACCTTTCAGTTATATGCTCTAAAATGCTCAGTGGGGTATTTTTATCTGGGGATCTCTAGCTCCTAAATGCCTCACAATTCCCAAAGATATTGACGGTCTGGCCCCAGGTACTTGGCCCCTGCTACTAAGAGTCAGGCTCCCTCCAGGAGGCTGTGTGAGCAGGAGGCTCAAAGACTGCTGCTCAGGAGCAGCTTGAGACAGGGACAAGCACTGCCTCAGGGCCCTTCTGTCCATTCCCTGGCATCTGCTGGGAAAAGTGCTCTCTTCTCTACTGATGCCACAAGGAGGGAATAGATGTGCCGGGGAACCTGTAGGATGTAGGGCTCCACAGATCACTTGAAGAAGAGCTGGCATAAAATCACTTGTGAAGGAAGCTGAGGAGAGGCATGGAGTTGAGTTCAGAGACAAAGTAAAACAGGAGAGTGGACATTACACGACAGTGGCATGAGAATGCAAAAATTAGTTCAGAATGTAAAAATCTGCCTTGCCAGTTATCAAGCTGAGAAAACAGACATATTTGATCAAGCCAACTACATAGGTATCAGCAATAATATTTCTCCCGAGTATGCAGCAGCTCCAAAGGGGCGAAACAACCCCCTTCTCTGAGTGCTTCCTGCTTTCTTACTCACTGAGAAGCTATCCTTTAAAAATTCAAAGTCTACTTTCATTCTCTTGCAGGTGGCTGTTTAGTTTTCCCAACACCATCTATTGAAGAGACTTTCCTTTTTCCATTGTATGTTCTTGGCTTCATTCTTGAAGATTAGCTGTCCCTTATCTTACATCATATACAAAAGTTAACTCAAAATGGATTAAAGACTTGAAGCTGTAAAACTCCTAGAAGAAAACATAGGGCAGTACTCTCTTTGACATTAGTCTTAGCAGTGTCTTTTCAAATATCGTGTCTACTCAGGCAAGGGAAACAAAAGAAAAATTAAACAAGTGGGACTACATGAGACTAAAAAGCTTCTGCAGAGCAAAGGAAACCAACAACAAAACAGTAAGACTACCTGCGAACTGGGAGAAAATATTTGAAAATCATACATCTGACAAGGAGTTAAACTGAAAAATATATAAAGAATTCATTCAACCCAAGAACAAAAAGGTGAACAATTCAATCAACAATGGAGAGAAAATATGAAAAGACATTTTCCACAGAAGATAAACAGATGGCCAAGAGGCACATGAAAAGATGTTCAACATCACTAATTATTAGCGAAATAGAAATCAAGACTACTATGAAATACCATTTCACACCTATCAGAAAGGGTATAATTAACAAGATAAGAAATAACAAGTGTTGAAGAGGATGTGGAGAAAAGGCAATCCTCATACACCATTTGTGGGAATGCAAAGTGGTGCAACAACTGTGGAAAAACGTATGGAGATTTCTCAAAAATTAAAAATAGAAATATAATATGATCCAGCTAGTCCACTACTGGGTATTTATCCTAAGAACATGAAATCAATAATTCAAAAAGATTTATGCACTCCTGTGTTCATTGCAGTATTATTCACAATAGTCAAAATGTGGAAGCAACACAAGTGCCCATCAATGGATGAATGTATAAAGAACATGTGTTATATACAGATAATGGAATACTACTCAGCCATAAAAAAGACAAAATAGTGCCATTTGTGAAAACATGGATAGACCTTGAGGGTATGGTGCTAAGCAAAATAAGTCAGACAGAGAAAGGCAAACACCATATGATTTCATTCATATGCGGAAGATAAGCAAACAAACAAGTAGATAAGGAGAACAGATTGTTGATTACCAGAGGGGAGACTGATGGGGGAATGGTGAATGGGGTAAAGGAGCACATATGAATGGTGACAGGTAAAATCTAGACTAGACTATTGTTGGTGAACATGATGCAATCTGTACAGAAAATGAAACAATAATGTACCCCGGAAATTCACACAATTTTATAAGACAACATGATCTCAATAAAATAATTAAAAAATAAAAATAAACAAACATTCACAGTCTATCAAAAGCTTTGCTGCTGGAAATCATAGCAACAGGAATGAACCATTCCATTCTTGTCTGGAGGATCCAATTTACTTTGACCCAGAATAGCCGGCTTGATTTCCAGTCTACATGCTGAATTCAGATAAGGAGTTTCTGGCCTTATGGAGTAGTTAAGCCATAAATTCTGAAGCCAGGTTGTCTTGGTAAGCTTTACCAGATGCATGACCTTGGGTCAATTACTTATCCCCTCTGTGCCTTAGTTTTTCTATCTGTAAAACAGGGATAATGATAGCATTAGCCTTTTTGGGTTTTAGTGTGAGGATGAAATCAGATAATTCAGGCAATTTTCTTCCAAGTGTGCTGCATACAGAATAAGCCATAAAAGTATACGCTAAGCAAAAGTAGATTTGTTCCTCCTTCCAGAGTTGATAGGTTGGAGTTTTCCCTTTAGGAGAGTGAGATGCCTGGGATTGATGCTGAAGGAATGCCAAACTGCAGGGCAGGCTTCTACTGTTAACTTCAGGAGATCAGCCTGATACCAAAATGCATGCAGAGACTTCTTTCCTGTAGCAAATAGGTAGGTGTGTGCATATACTTAATAAGAATTCAAGTCCCTTTTGTACACAATTGCACTTTCAAGAATTTATCTTAATGGCAAATGTCATTCGGAAATTTATTCTGTGCTATGCATAACAATTTACATACAAAAATGTTTATAGTAGCATTATTTGTAACAGGAAAACAAGAAGACCATCTTCATTATGAATAATATGACATTAATATTTAAGGCTTAGTGTTGTAAAAGAAGCATGTCAAGGGACAATATATATAGTAAGGTCCAATTTTCATTAGAAAAACTGTGTGTATGTGTATTTCTATAGGCATAGAAGAAAGTTAAAAAATATGCATTTAACTGTTGATGAAGTAAAATATTTTAAAGCTAGGAAGTTATTTAGGGAAAAGAATAGTAAACAAATTCACAACCCAGAAAAGAAATCTTGAAAACTCTGGGGTGAAAAGTGTCATTGAAAAGGTCATGGAAATTGCTTGATAAGGAATGACTGGATTATCAGAGGTGGTGTGATGTGACATTAGATATAAGAATGTTGAATGCAGCATCAAGTCCCAGGCCAGCAGGTGACCTGGAGAAATGACTTTTCTCTGCATTTTATTTAGTATCTCCAAGGGTCGCATGTGGGTCAAAAGGAAATAAAGTCTTTGAATGAAAAGACTGAAAACATCAAAGCCCCTTCCAGATCCAGCTTCCTGCTGTTGCTCTGTTGTGCAGGCATTCAAGACAACCACTGCTTGTGGGCATTGGCCTGTCTTTTTTTTATGAGGATCCAGGAGATGAATGTCAGAGATCACTCTCCATGCCACTAGTCTTCAGTCATCAGTATTTCTAGTCTCTAAAGTTTCATTTTTCAGTTTCCAGCTGGAGTGGCAACAGCAAACAGACTCTATTAACAAGACTCTGAGGGTTGCATTGTCCTTTCTGGTCCTCTGCACCACCCAGCCCTGGAGAATTATAAACTGTCCCCTACTTTGTCCAGTCCCCTGGAGGACTGGGAAATAAATGACCACAGCTCTGAGAGCAGAGGTCAGAAGGGCTCCACCTCCACTGTGGTCTCAAGTGGAGCTCTGGGGGAGCTGTCCCTAGAAGTGGCTCCTCAACCCCAGTGCCCAGTTCTCCCCCAGAGGTTCAACTGAGAGGAAGTCTGGGGACTGATGGCCTCAGTGGCAGAAGATCAGATAGGTTGGGTGATAGAATCAGAGGCAGAAGAAAGGATGGATGGGCCCAGCGAAGGAGGCCTGAGGGAAAGTGTAGATGTAGATCAGCCACACTATAGAAGGAGACAGCCCCTGCCTCATAGTCCAAGAAGAATTTCAAAGAGGTTAAGGAACTTGTCCCCATCTGCTGGAGTACGTAGGATAAACAGGGTCCAAGCAGGTGTGCTGATCGAGCAGAGGAAATGGGCACAGACGTGTGAAACCCAGTAATGAATTTGGGGCACTGGAGGTGGTGTGGTCAGGCCGGTACAGGGTGACACATGGCAGGGAGTGTCCAGGGATGGAGCAGAAATAGGAGGACTGGACCGTTGTGTGCCTGTAATGCAAGGATAAATTGTCTAGGGATTAGATTTTATCTTTTAGGCTAGTGTTTCTTTAAATGAGTTACGTGAAAAACTTGTCTAGACAAAAACTAATTTCTAGAATACATCTAAAAATATATCTTCAAAGTCCTGAGAGAGCCAATATGAAAATGCAGCACTAAAAGTTAAAATCTGTCAGTAGGGAGTTCATTTGTCACTGATGGGATTATAAACAAGCAGTTAGCTTGGAAACTGGAACCACTCAGTGATAATTGATTACAAAGATGTTAACCAGGTGACACAGTCTGCTTATGTTGTGTTTGTTTAGATTCAAATTGACATTAAGACAATTTTTCAAAAAATTTTGAAAATTCCTTTAGAATTTACAAATCTCCATAGCATCCTCCACCCCAGTAAGACTGAAGGAGGCAATGGGAAGTCACAGGAGCTTTGGGAACTCAGAGGAGGGTAATCAGGTGTCTATTTTAGCAAGTTTACTCTGAAACTCTAGACTACAGTCAATATTATAATAACTTTTAAAAGGCAATGTGTTGTCCATGCTGATTGTTTTCCAAATTTCTTGTCTGTTTCCTAATCCTTATTTAAACTAAAAGTCTGAAGAGGAAAATGACAACAGTAGCTCTTGGAGGAAGGGAAGCAGAAATCAAAGAGGCAAAGTGGTTTGCTGGTGATGGCTGTGAAGAGAAGGGCTGTGGTAAACTGAGTCCCAGGGATCTGTGATAAAAGAGGCCAGAAAAATTGAGGAAGGTGGTCCATGCTGAGAAGGGGCCCTGGGCTAAGCAGGAGAAAGGACTTGCCCTGAGGGGTAGGAGGAAAAGTAGCCCACCTGGGTGGGTGGGGGCAGCCTTGAGGAATCAAGGGTGCACAGGACAAAGAGCAGGTGAGAGGAAAGGGTATGGAGTTCAGTTTTGAACACAAGTTTTAAAAACCTTGGGTGCATCCAGGAGGTGTGAGCCAGAGATATTGGGATTATACGGGTTAAGCCCAGATTGTATAAGAGTGAGCAAGGCTTTAGGGGAAAGTATCAGGATAAAGGCACGTATTACGTGAGGCAGATGATGTCCAAGAGTAAAAATGAAAATTCCAATTTATTCACCATCCACTTTCTGGGTTTTTCTCCAGCCTAAAGTAAAACAAAGAAACTTCATGAGATAACTGGCACCTGAGAGGGTCTCAAATCCTACACAGAGGAGAGGGAAGCACAGAATTTACTAAGCTCTCCTTGGAGTTTCTCTGCAAAAACACAAGATATTATTATTATTATTATTATTATTACTTTTAGTGAGGAAGATTGGACCTGGGCTAACATCTGTGCCAATCTTCCTCTTTTTGCTTGAGGAAGATTGTTGCTGAGCTAACACCTGTGGCAATCTTCCTCTGTTTTGTAGGTGGGATGCCGCCACAGCATAGCTTGATGAACTTTGTGTAGTTCTGCACCCTGGATCTGAACCTACATACCCTGGGCTGCTGAAGCGGAGCATGTGAACTTTACCACTACACTACCGGGCTGGCCCCAAGACAAGATATTAATGAGTACTGTTCAAGGCAGAGGAACCAGATCTACTGGGCAACTGGGCCTCTAGGAGAACCCCTTCCTGGGCTGCATTCAGTGTGTCCTTGGAGCTGTCCCAGGACTAGGAACTCTAGGGCACAGTCAGGGTCACAGGTAGGGAAGGAAATGGAGCAGAGTATGAGGAATTGAGTTGGAAGGACTGCATTAAAAACTTCAATTAAAACATCCCCTGATCCTCTGATCCTTACTGTCTCCCTTTCCATCTGTCCAACCTCCTGTTCCACAGTCTTCCTTGCACCTCACTGCCTCTGTCTTCTGATTGCTTTACCTTTGGTCAGCCATTCTCACTCTTTCTCCTGGTGAGGTTTCCAGATGAAACCCAGGACACCCATCAGGATAAATCCCAGAAGAAGCAAGAGTGAAATCTGAGCTGCTGCCCAAGGAATCTTTCAGAGAGAGGTTGTCTGAGCAGGAATTGCTGAGCGTTATTCTTGCAGAGAATAGCAGGAGACGGCCAATGATAGCCTGGTGTTGGGATACAGAGATGCCTCAAGGAATCTCCAAGGTCCCTGGTCCAACCCAAAGGCAGGGAAGGGCCTTGCTAGGATAGTGACTCCAGCCTTTCTCCCTTCTCTCCCACCAGATGGTGGGGAAACCAAGAAACCTTGAAAGTCCTGGTGAAAAAAACAAACAAACAAAAAGCACCTGGGACTTAAATCAGGGAGGCATAAATCACCTCTGAAATTTGAAACTGAATCTGAGATCTGGAGGAATCATTGGATGCTGTTCCCTTTTCCTCAAGTCGTGGGAAGAGGAGCCTTCCACTGAGAATTACCTTGAATCACCTAGAGACTTTTTATTTCTTTTTCTAAGATGCTTTAATGGACTTGTGCAAGCTCAGAACTAGTTGATTTTCTGATTTCTAGCTTAGTGATCTTTCCCTGGCCCTAAACTACTCATGCTTTACTCTGAGAGGCTCCCTAGGGGGAAGTAATCCCTCGTCCCAGGTATGTGGACAACTTAATTGGCAGTTTTGTCTTTGCATTCAGGCAGAGAGGATTCTTCTACAAAGGACCAATCTATGCATAGAAGATGAAGGCATCTCCTGGATGGTGCAAGGGCAGGCGCCTATGATGGGACAGGGGATGCCTGGGCACAGGAAAGGAATGCACCAAAATTGACAGGAGAGGCTGGTTCTAAAGAGGAGGAAGTGGGGGAGACAGTGGAGGGCAGGTGCTCACTTCTGGGTGCTTCTTCTTTCTGTGGGCTGCACTCCTTAATCTCCATCACTAGTCTCCTTTCAAACTGCATCTAGTCTCAACTCTTTCTCTTCTCCTCTGTCCTCTCTTCCCACCTCTTCCTTGCTCATAAAGCTTTGAAGTGAGAGGCCCCATTCCCAATAATTTCCTCTGCAGCTAGAAAGGCTGCACTCCAAGAATGGGATGAACATTCCCACAATTGGCTGTAGGCTATTCTTCCTAGAAAGAACATGTCTCTAGGATGTTCTCATTCAACCCTGCTGCTACTGTGGGTCTGTGAATGCTGAGACTCTAGGATCCTTGTCAGCCTTCCATCCAATCCCTGCCCCCTAGACTTACATAAACAAAGCAAACAGCCAGATCCAGGGTGGCTTAATAACTATTTTCCTTTACATCCTTTAACACAGTGACAGCTCTGGAGCTTTCTGACTAAACTTAATTACTGTTATTGCAACTCACTGCTAGTGTTCTTTACACCCAACACTGCTTTCCTAAATACTGTAATGTGAAAACATACTTAACAAAGTTGGTGACTGTGGAGGACATCCATGCCTCCAAAATCTTCATCATGTCCCATTCTTTACCCTGTTGACCCTTTCTTCTATTGCATGAGAAGTGCTGTGCATATGCAGCTTTAGGGCACCCAAGACACATACACACACCTGCCCCTCTGTAGAGAATTCTTGAGCCTCCCATCACCTTCTCAGTTGAAAATTAGAGAGTTCTCTGAAGTGAGGAGGAAGATGACAAAAGAGAAGAGACAGAATCTCTCCTTCAGTTCACCACTCTTTGCTCCTTCCTGGGAAAAGATCACACTCCAGAATGCTGTTGTGCCCTCTCTCTAGGACCCCAATAATAACACCCAGTGGTTATTCAGTGCTCCCCCTGTTCTAGGGGCTGTGTGCATCCCCATGACTCAAGCAAGCCCCAGGGTATGAGTTCTTGTTTATCCTTCTCATTGCACCAAACCTACCAGGCAGGTATTATGATCCCAATTTTTGTAGGAAACTGAGTCTGAGGGAAGGTGAATGACTGGATCAAAGTCACCTGGCTAGCGAGCAGCAATGCCAGGGTTGAACCCGGCTCTGTCTGACCACAAAGCTTGACCTCTGGACCATGTCTGCTGTGCAGTAGGACTTGTCTTCATTGTCCTAGACTGCCGTGGCCCCAAGCACTGACTGGGGAACCAGGACCTCAGTTGAGATTGGTGCAGGCCCCTGATGACCACACTTGGCCAATGAAAACAGTAGAGAAATTGCTGTCCAGCTGAGAACCATCACACAACAGTGCAAAGGTCCTTGGCCAGGGCGCAGGAGGTCTTTTTCCTCCCCTCCCCCACCAAGAGTTTATTAGCCCAAAGAGGGTAACACAAAAGCGATAATATGGGTTTCTATTTCTCTCTCAGGCTTTCCCCCATACTTACACAGAATGTTCCTTGCCTTTCTACTTCCCCTTCTTCTAGCACCTCAGGTTGAACGATACGAAATGTTTATTCTCTGGAGTTTGTCAGAGTTGGGTTATAGGAGCTGAAGAGCCTGGCTCAGAGGCTGCACCAGGAGAGGCCAGGCAGCGGGTTGCAGAGTAGCCCCCTCTCTCTGCATGCAGAGATGGCTTAGCTCCAAGATCCAGCAACCATGGCCGCTGAGATGAGAGAATGACAGAGCCAGGGAGGCGATCAGACCTAGAAATAGGTGTATGTGTGGAAGTAGCAAATCCAGGTGGAGAGGTGCACCAGGAAGGACACCCAGGGGGCATGGGAAAGATAGATGCCTGTCAACAGGAGCCTTCGTGACCCCGGATAAGGCCATAGGCCAGGTAAGGATTTATAATCTTCCTCCTCAAGGTTCTAGGTTGGAGTTTAAAGCAGACAAGTTCAGGGACCGGCCTGGTGGCACAGCCATTAAATTCACAGGTTCTGCTTCAGTGGCCCAGGGATCGCCAGTTCAGATCCCGGCTGTGGACCTACACACCACTTGTCAAGCCATGCTGTGGCAGGCGTCCCACATATAAAGTAGAGGAAGATGGGCATGGATAGTCCCTCAGGGCCAGTCTTCCTCAGCAAAACAAAACAAAACAAAACAAAACAAAACAGAATTGGCAGCAGATGTTAGTTCAGGGCTAATCTTCCTCAAAAAAATAAATAAATGAAAAAGTAAAGCAGACAAGTTCATTCAATAAGCACACCTCATTTGTGTGCCAGGGATTATATGAGGGGTGCAATAAATAGAACACAGTTCCTGCTGGCCAGGAATTCACAGCTAAGTCATTCCAACAGTAAATAATACCATTTACTATGTACAGGATGTCATTCTAAGTGGTTTATACACGTGTGAACTGCTGAGTCCTTACAACAACCCTTAGAGGCAAGCACTGTTACCCTCATCACCACCATCCTCATCATGCTCATTTTACAGACATGGGAAGTGAGGCAGAAAGAGATTAAGGAACTTGTCACAATTAGAGAAGAGTGACTCTTTCTAGACTTTGAAATCAGGCTCTTGGATCCCAGAGTCTGCTGGGGGCCAACCAGCAGTGCAATACTAACAAGGAGCAATGTGTTGGTGCTGAGATAAGGAGTTACTTATTTTATAACTGGAACTTTGTTCCTTTTGACTCCTTTCACTAGTGTCATGCACTCCCCACATTTCATCCACTCTCCACACCCTCCTCTGGCAACTACGAATCTGTACTCTATGTCTATGAGTTTGGGTTTTGGGGTTTTTTTAAGTTTCTACATACAAGTGAGGTCATATGGTATTTGCCTTTCTCTATCTGACTTATTTCACCTAGCTTAATGAGGTTCGTTTATGTTGTTGCAAATGGAAAGATTCTCTTCTTTCTCGCAGATAAATAATATTCCATTATGTATATATATACACAACACATTTCCTTTATCCATTCATCAATTGATGGGTGCTTTGGTTGTTTCCATATCTTGTCCATCATAAATAATACTGCCATGAACATGGGGGTGCATATACCTTTTCAAATTAGTGTTATATCTTCAGGTAAATGCCTAGAAGTGGAATTGCTGAATCATATGGTAGTTCTCTTTTTAATTTTTTGAGAAACTGTTTTTCATAGTGGCTGCACCAATTTACATTCCCACTAACAGTGCACAAGCGTTCCCTTTTCTACATCTCCTCGCCAAGACTTGTTATCTCTGATCTTTTTGCTGATGATCGGGCTAAGAGGTGTGAGGTGGTTTTGCTTTGCATTTCCCTGATAATTAGTGATGTTGAGCACCATTTCATGTACCTGTTGGCCAACTGTATCTCTTCTTTGGAAAAATGTTTAATTACTTCCTCTACCCATTTTTAAATTGGATTTTTTTTTTTTGTGCTATTGAGTCGTATGAGTTCTTCATATATTTTAAATATTAATCCCATTCAAATATAAGATTTATAAGTATTTTCTCCCATTCAGAAGATTGCCTTTTCATTTAGTTTGTGGTTTCCTTTGCTCTGCAGTTTTTTAGTTTGATGTAGTCCTACTTGATTATGTCTGCTTTTGTTTCCTTTGCTTTTGGTGTCAAGTCCAGAATACATCCCCAAGACTGATGTCAAGGAGCTTACCACCTACATTTTCTTCTAGGAGTTCTATGGTTTCAGGTCTTACATTCAGGTCTTTAATCCACTTTGAGTTAATTTTTGTGTTTAGTTTAAGATAGTGGCTCAGTTTCATCCTTTTGCACGTGGCTGTCCAGTAAACTCACGTGTTTTAAGTGAAATCCAATGGACCAACAGAGGATATATGCCCTATATGCATGTCCACCATTCCTTGCCACTCCATTCACATATAGCATTTGTGATGCTCCATGAGCACAGATTTCCAGTGGATCCACATGCAATGGAGTTTAGCAAAACTCAGGGTGTGTACAGGGTAAGCCAGTTACATCTATGACTGAGTAATGTAATATCTACATAAAATGCTGATAGCCCCAAGAAGTCATGCTTCCCTTTTGAACAAAACCTTGCTCCAAATGCAAAAAGAAGTCAATGGAGTTCTAAGAAACATAATCCTATCATACCCTCTCATGTGTTACTTCCCTGTATTTGCCAAAAAATAATGCTGAAAATAATGACATAAATGGTAAAGAAAAGATGGGGAAACCCACAGTTCCTTTTCCTTCTGTTCCTTCCTTGCTTATCAATACCAAAGAAAGTGTTAGTAGATGTGCACATACCAAGAAGAGAAATAAAAACAGTTGAGTTAGTTTTGTGCAGAGTTTCCACTGTTCTGGTAAGAATGGAATACATGTACAAGCTACGAAATACAACTCATGCAAGTTTAATAGTTCTGAACATGCATCAAATGTTCTTATTTTAGCTCTTATTTTAAAACTAGCATTGCACATTATAAAGATGAGTGGTAAAATTCATGCTAATAGTTAAAAATCCCAATATTTCTTTCCTTAGAAGAGTGATAACTAGCAGATAAAAGCCACTATTACAAGTCGAGAGAGACAGAGAGAAAGAGCGTAGGAGAAAGGGAAAAACTTTACATTTTAGTAGTTTTAAAGGCACTTTTTCCTGATTTTTGAACAAGAGGCCCCACATTGTCATTATGTAATGAGCCCATCAAATTATGTAGCCAGCCCCAGATAGAAATGGCACCTGCTAGAGGTGGGCTAGAGAGAATGAGTTTTCTGGCATGATTTGAAGGTCTTGGTTTGGTGACTGCGATGACAGTGCCATTACTGGGTCAGGGGAGACAGGAGGAAGAGCAGGGGGAGATAATGATGACTGCTCAGTAAATGTTGCATTTGAGGTGACTGTGGGACATTTAGAGAGACATATCAGGCAGATGGAGAGCCAGGCATGAACTTATGAGAGAGACGGGTTGTCCACAGAAGCAGGGGCTCATGCCAATGGTGAAGATCATCCAGGGAGCTGTCAGACAGAGAAGAGCTCTGAGGGGAGACTCCAGGTGAAATGAGGAGCAGTGTGGAAGTAGAACCTCATGTGTAGGGCAGGACCTGACCACAACACTCCAGGTTTAAGAAATGTCATATTTTTTAATGTTTCTAAATAAATTAAATTCTGCCTTGGATCCCATTTGAAAGATTGGCAAGAAGCCCTCTACACAGTCACTTTGCATGGCTCCATGTTCCTCCGCTGCTGCAGCAGCACTCTCGAGGTTTAAACAGTCTTGCAAACTCTTTTGGTTTCGCAGTATTGCTACCAAACATCTTAGCTGAGAGAGGAAAAAATGTGTAGGCAGCCTTATTTCTTTTTGGCCTGAAAGCCTCCCCTGCTGTCCATCCTTTTCTGCAGGCATGAGAGGTGGATTTAGAGGGATGCAAATAAAACTTAAGTTTCAGAGCTCGTTCCAAGGGCCTCTGCTTAGTTTATACACATAATTTTGTATCTTTCCTTAAAAATGGACTGAAAATTATATAAGCTTCAGGGCCCCAGAAGGCACTGTTTTTCCCCAGATACCGCATAACATACACACCCAAGCCCCAGACCTGCTGATAAGGCCATGTGCTCTAGGCCTGGGCATCTTGATTGCAGTGTGAATGTTACACAATTCCTCTGATGCCATTTTCATCAGAGCCTTTTAGGGAGGGGCTACCACACCGGGGAAAGTGAGGAAACATTTTGGGATACAGCCTTCCTAGAGAACTGTTGCTATTTCTATATATTCTAGAATATGCAAGGTATACACGTTGCTTAAAGGATTGCCAGCTGCTGCAACAAATATCTTACAAATTGTCAGGGGCTGAACCCAACAGTAATTGAGTTATTGCTCAGGAAATTGTCAGTGCAGTTACTCCTGGCTGGCACATAAGTTTGATGGGTGTGACTCCGTTCATCTGACTCCCCATCCCCAGAGTACAGAGTGTCTGCATCTAGCAAGAAAGAATGAGGAGAAAGTGGCCAGCTCCTAAAGGCTTTGGCCCAGAGGAGACACACCTCACTTCCACCCAGATTCCATTGTTGAGAAACAGTCCATGGGCCCACCTAGATGCAAGGGGTGCTGGGAAATGTATTCCCTGGCTGGACCACTGATTACCAGTGATAACAATATTATGGAAGGAAAAAACATGAATCGTGGTGGAGAGGGAGATTTCTCAGCCTTAGTAGGGAAAGCTCTACTTTTGTGTTCAGACCACACAAAAAGAGCAACTCCCACTTTCTGATTACACTGGGAAAGCAAACAAATGTTGCAGATAATATCTTCTGCTTTTTTTTTCCCGGTGGGACCATTATTAGCCAAAAGGAAGGTGCTCTCCAGGCATATAAGTCTCTGCTCCAGGGATGGTAACTGACAGAGCGCTCGTAAAGGCTGCTCCAGGCTCTGAACGAAGCACATGCCTTTAAACCCAACTTATGTTTGCTTCAAAAGTAGACCGTACCAGAGGCCACTTTGTGGAATTTGTGAAGTTTGACTGCAGGATGTCCAGTCTCTTCTTGGTACTCAGTTTCAGATGCCCAAGGCCTGCTGACTTTTTAACCCCGTCCCGTGTCAGACAAGCTGCTCCAAGGCAAGGTCCTTATCCATTTCACATTTGCATACCGGAAGGAGTGGAGTTAGTGCCTGAAAGACAGGGGTAGGTGCCCAAAGCATTTGTAGAATAAAAAGAGAAAGAGACAGAGAGAAATTATGATCATTGTTTACTTTAATAATTCATTTGCTCTAAGTCTTTTACATGCATTTGACGTCTCTTCTTTCTCCTTGTGGAATGAAGGCTCTCTCCTTCCTCAGACAGACTTCAGGCAACAGGAAGCAGGTGGGAGTCTTCTGGTGCAAGGGAGTCTCCTCACCCCTGGATTATCCTTTATCCAAATCCTGCCCTGGAGTTAATTCTGTTTTCAACACTTTCCCTTTGAGGGAGGGAGAGCAAGAGCCCTTCCTCCTCATGTTCCTTCCTCACCTTCATGCTTAGCAAGATGATTAAGCTGCTCTGATCCACAAAATGGGGAACCTCAGACCCAGCCAAAATAGTCCTCCAAACAATCTGTTGCAAGGAGATACCACTATTATGAAAACTAATAATAACGGTAATAACATTTACTCTGTACTGGGTGTATGTGTATGAGACAGGTTTCTATTGCAATCATACCTCAGAACAAACACCAAACGTCTCAGGAGATTATATCAACATTTACTTTTCTCCTTCGTGGGTCTGCAGGGTGACTGGAGTACAGCTGGTCTTGGGTGAGCTCACCTGGGCTTGGGTGACTAGGTTGGATTCCAGGCTGGAGGTTGGGTTCCTGTCAACCCCAGAGGTCTCTTTATTCTGGGACCAGGAGCCACAAGACATCTGCTTCTCCCAGTGCTGGCAGATGGCAGTATCAAAGGGACCAAGACAAACCACACAAGCATATTTAGAGCCTCTATTCCATTGACATCCCATTGACCAAGCAAGTCACATGGCCAAATCCAAAGTCAATGAGGTGTGGCACTGCAATGACTGAGGGCTGACAACAGACGAACTGGGGGCAGTGAGCCTATCCACCACAGGAGAGAGCACTGACCAGAAAAGTAACATGAGCCAAACACAGAAAACCAGAAATAGACACACGTGCACAAGCACACAGAGCATACATAATCCCACTAACACAGGAAACACAATTGAAATACTTTTCTCCTGGTCTCCTACCATCCACCCAGGTGCTCAAGCCAAAACTTAAAAGTCATCCTTGCTTCTATCCTCCTCTCACCCCAGCATCTAACCCATCAGCAAGTCCTAGCTCCAAAGAAATTCCGAATCTATTACATTCTGCAACTTCATGGTTACCACCATGGTCCAAAGCTGCATCATCATCTCAGGCATAGCCAGCTGCAATTGTTTCCTAATTGGTCTCTTTCCTCCACACTTGCTCCTGCCCCAGGGACCCACCACAGGATAGACACAACATGCACCCACAACACGGCAGACACAGCATGCACCCACCACAGGACAGACACAGCATGTACCCACCACAGGACAGACACAACATGTACGCACCACACAACAGATACAGTGAACTTTACCATGTCAGACTCCTACCTATACCCTCCACTTTCTTGTAGTTCAAATAACATCCAAATTCCTTACCATACTCTAGAGCAGTGCTTCTCTAACTGTTAGGGGGATATCAGTCATCTGGGTAGGCAGCTTATTAAAATGAAGACTGACTCACTGAGTCTGAGATGGGGCCCGAGATTTGACGTTTCTAGTGATCTTGGTCATTTTGGTTCATGGACCCTAGTGGAACACCCTATCTGATCTGCCCCCCGCTTCCTCCTCTTCAGCCACATCCCCTCATAGACCTTCTCTCTATCCCTCTCCCACAGAGATCTCTTCCTGCTCCAAGGACTCTGCTTCCTCTGCCTGGATGCTCCCCTCTCAGCTCTGCACCTGGCTTAACCCTTCTTGTCCTTCATGTTCAACTCAACCATCATCTCCTCAAGCAGACTATTCCTGACCACCCAAGCACCCAGCCCCATTCTGCTTGGGAGTTTCCCAGCCTCAGCACTATTGACAGTGGGGAGCTGTCCTGCACATTGTAGGATGTTTAGTAGCATCCCTGGACTGTCCCCTCTAGATGCCAGTAGCATAACCTCCCCTCCCCATTTGTAATAATCAAAACTGTCTCCAGATGTTGTCAAATGTTCCCTGGAGGGTCATTCATCCCCGATCCCCAGCTGATAACCACTGCTCTTTCTCATCAGCATTCTATTTCCTTCCTACCTCTGGTTTATCACTCTCTGTCATTATCTTGTTTACTTGTTTATTGTCATTCTAGAGTGTGAACTTATGTATGTCCTGGTCACCTCTGTCCTGGGCACTTTGAACAATACCTGACGCATAGTAGGTGTTTGGCAAACATTTGTGGAATGGATCAATGAATACATGTACTTGTCTTCCAAATGAATTCTTAATGTTTTGTGGACTGCTTTTTTATACTTAGCAATGTTCTAGCAAGATTTTCATGTCGTTTTATTTTTAGTATATTTTAAAACTTTTTATTATGAACACTTTTAAACATATGCAGAAGTAGAGAAAATAGTACGAGTCCCTCACGTGTCCATCCCCAGCTTCAGCAACTTTAACATTTTGCCAGATGGAAAGTGTTTTATCTCTCCACCCTCACTTTTCTCCCCACACACCATACTATTTCATCCATAAAGATAACTCTACAATAGATAAGGGTGCTTTTATATAAGCACAATGCCTTTATTATGCCTAGTAAAAATTAACAATCTTGTAGTTTCTTTGAGTAATCTAAACCTAGTCATACACAAATTTCCCCAATTATTTAAAAAATGTATTTTGCAATTGACTTATTCAAATCAGGGTCCAAAAAAGGTCAGATCATTGCCATTTAGTGCGTGTCATAGTCTGTGGTGTGTGGGGAATGGGGATAACTAGTTTTATTAACTGCTGATTACCAACTTATTCTTTCACAGGCACTGTGCCAGTGTTTTATAGGCATTATCACACATAATTTTGAAAACAACACTTTTCAACCGTAAATGATGAACTCATTCTGCAGATGAGACACCTGAGGCTCAGAAAGCTGAGCAACCTGCCCCAGGTCATTCAAGAGAGGAACATATTGCTGAGATTTAAAGCCAGATGTCTCATCCTATAGTTTCTTCTCCTGACCTTTGTGCTCTTCTGAATCTGCATGATAAGAGAGAAAACAGTGGATAATTATTCAGGTTATAGATATTATAAAACAAATAAACCAGGAAGGGAAACATTTTGACTTTATGAAAGTAATGCAGAAATGTGTTATGCCATCTGCTGACTGTTTGTGAGCATGATGTAATGTAACAGTTGTATTTCCACTAGTAAACTCTATGCTTTTTTTTTTACTTTTTCTTTTTTTACTTTTTTTTCCTAGGGACCCACAGTAAGAAATACATTTTATATGATAACTCAGGACACACATTCAAATTTGTATATACTGTATGCTCTTATAGTTCTATTCTGTTCTATTTGATTATTTTAAATGTCAGTCACTACTAAATATATTGATTTCACAATCTGTTAATGGATCAGGACCAGGTTGAAAAGCCCTGTTCTGTGATTATCGTCTTATGCCATAAACATTATGTCCCAAGTCCTGCTGGGCTCTGCTTTTGTTGCCCAAAGGACAGTTTTGAGACTCAAAACTTTACTTTCAAATTACAGTTTTTGACATTGGTTTTAAAAAATAATTTTTAAAGTTAAAAATGCGCTTGTTTCTCTTCATATTAATGCTGTAAGAACCCTTTCATTTGAACATGAGGCAGAGCAGAGAGTTTTCTGATGCAGAAGGATAAACACATGGGTTAACATTTCTTAGTGTTTTCTTGCCCACCCCTCCCCCCTCATATATATAAAATACTGCAAACCACACATCTATGTCAAATTATTGTACAGGTGAATATTAGATTCCCAGAGATGCACAAAGTGCCACAAACTGGGTGACGTAAACAACAGAAATTTATCATCTCACAGTTCTGGAGTCTGAAAGTCTGGGATCAATGTGTCAGCAGGGCTGGTTCCTTCTGAGAGTGAGAAGTAAGAATCTGCTCCAGGCCTCTTCCCCAGCTTCTGGTGGTTGGCCTGCAGTCTTTGGTGTATTTTGGCCTATACAAATGTCACTCCGATATCTGCCTTTCTCTCTGATAAACATGTCTTTCTACATTATCCCATGGAGAAAGAAGCTGGGTCAGTTCTCTATTTCCTGCTAAATGCAGTTAGATCTCAGAAATTCCAATTCAGTCATCTGTTAGAAGGAGCTCTCCTCATTTAATTCAACTGTGATCCCATCTTCTCTGGGAAGTCTCATCTCTGAGTTCTTTTATTTAATGTTGATGTCACCACACAAAAATGGGGTTCTCCTACCTGATGTACATAAATGAGCCAATTAATTATGGCATCAGTTTTTGTGGGAGAAATCAGTTTTATTCTGTGAGATCAATCTGCAGGAAGACAGGGGATGTGTGCCCTCAGATCTGTCTCTCTGATTCAGGATTTGGGGCAAAATTTAAGAGGTTAGGGAGAACAGGCTGGCAGTTGGAAAAACTGGTGGCACAGGTTTTGATTGGTGGGCTTCAAGCATTTATGGCAAGGTTCTAAACATTTATGATGAGGTTTTCTTCTGCACATGCTCTGACTACATGACTTTGCAAACTTTCTGAAAGGCAATTCTTAATCACTCTGAGGATAAGATGGGGTCAGTTAAACTGGTCATGGAGGGTCCATGGTTACATTGTAACTACCCATAAGGGAAGGAAGAGATTTCAAGACCAAGGTTAAAGAGGGGTGGTAGGAGTGGGAAAATGGGGTTGAGCCTCAGAAGACCTAATCTCCTGCACTCCAACCATCACTAACTGATTCCATACTATTGGCTGTCAGATTGTTTTACTGGCTTAAATAATAAGGAATATTTTTCTCAGTTAACAAGAAATTCTGAGGTGGGACATGGGTAGGGTATAGTGAGGTGGGACTCTACAGCTATCGTCCCTCCCTTTAGAGATCTTTTCTGTGCTAGAGAAGTGGGAAAACACTACATTTCTTAAATTCCATGCAGCTATGATTTGGGAGAGATTTAGTTTTGTCAAGTCAGATGCACTCACATGGGATTTGGAGGATGGAAATGAGGCAGGGGCTGCATTTCTGCAGTTTCCAGTGTTGTTTTAAGTCAAGTACCTGAGGGTTACTGTAACTATTCAGTAAGATTACTTTTCGATCTAGTTCCCAACAGAGACATAGAGGACAAGAAGTTAATCTTGTCAATTTTCTGTTTTCTTGTTTAACCTGAGGAGTGACTCAAGGGTCACCAGGATTTATGAACTTGTTTTACAGAAGAAAGAGAATGCCTTCAAGGAAGTTGTAATCACCAGATAACCAGCCCCCAGCTGCCATTGACACCCAGAAGTCAGATTGCCCAAGGGCTGATCCGGAGTGAAAGAAAGACAGATTACCACTTTGTTTCTCTGACACTCCTCCTGCCACCCGCCTTAGCTCTATAAAACCCCGTGCTTTCATCTCTTGTTAAGGCAGATTTGAGAGAACCTATCCTCCCACCTTCTCATTTTGGCCAATTGGAATAAACCTTTCTCCATCTCCAAGCACCAATGCCTCAGTGATTGGCTTACTGCTCATCTGGCACACGGACATGAGATTAAGAGGTTTGGCGTCAGTTTGGTTTTCCTGTGTAGTGTTAGCAGAGTCTTCAGTGACCCATTATTGATTTTGCAAGAATTAAGAGATAAACCAGAAGGCATCTGCTTTCTGGGGTGGATGGTAGCAGGTGTTGCTCAGTTTTGGAGCTGGCAGCAAGCAGGGCTTCGTGATGGTGGTGGTTTTCTTGGCTGTGGCAGTGGCATTGTAGTCCTGATTATAGAAGAGCCAACAGCTCACTTGGTGGTTCAATTCTGCAGCATAACTTTGGGAGTCAGTTCTAAATGGTTAGTATAGAGAGTACCTTGTAATGAATCCTTTCCTGCTTAAGCAAGCTGAATTGCCTTCTATTCTCTTAAACAGAACACTGATCAACACAGGGCACAACTCCAGGGCATGTCACCAAGGATACAGGTTTTTTCCATCTTTAGGCGTTGCAGTTTAGCAAGTCAGATTAGCTCTCTTTGTGGTCACAAGGTCTCTGCAATTGCCGCTATGAACATAGCCAGGCTTAGTAACATCCAAAAGAATTTTTATGTTTGTTTTAATTGTTTTGTTAAGAATTAAGTATCCTCTGAGTCTAGAAAAGTGCCTGTCACATATTAGGCCAATAATATATATTTGTTGTATGAATGAGTGGGTCACTGGAACCACAAAATGGCCTGTTTACTTTTCTGCAAAGAGGATATTATAGCCTACATTCCCCTCAAAATGGAAAGAATGTTTCTTCTAAAGTAAAACATGCACACACATACACATACATAACACAAGTTGAGCTTAATATTCTAATACTTTGGTTTCTAACAATGCAACTCAAACTCAGTTAAGGAGAAAAACAAAGAATGTATTATATTATTATAAGGATACACTGTTGAATTGTGGAACTCAAGAGCAGAGCTCCAGCTGGGCCTCCAGCCTGGGCTGGGAACCCCACAAAGGCAGACAGGCAGGCAGGTGAGCTGGCCTGCAGTTGTTGCTGAGGGCTACCAGGCACTCACGTCACCACTAGGCACTCATGTCTGTGGGTTGCATGGTCTGGGGCCTTGGGCAGCAGTGCTCTTGGGACAATCAGATCCTACTGTCTGCCCAGACCTGTGCTGCCCCCATGACGTTGTGGAGATTGTTCAATACCAAGAGAGGAGCAGCTATCTTGTCTCCAAGAAAACACTTTCTTCTACCCCAGGGCTCCAGAAACTTTTCTGTAAAGGTCTGGATAGTGTATATTTTTGGCTTTGCAGGCCACGTGGTCTCTGTCATAACTACTTTTGTGGCACAGCCATAGATGAATGGACATGGCCATGTGCCAATAAAACATTAGTGATGGGAGCTGAATCACAAAAATAAGTAAACCCCCCACCCCCCACCCCCAGCTTAGCAGAGGGACTGTGCTTTCTGACCAATGACATCTCCAGGCCCACTTTACTTCTCCCTCCTCCTGGGTAAAAATTACTGAGACATACAGTCACTGAATTGCCTGCTTCCTGACAACACCAGTTCAGAACTGACGCCTGATTTCCTTAGACCCTCCTGAGAATCAGAAGCTTCTCCCAGCTCCCTCTTAGCCAGATGACCCCAGGTTCCTCCAGGGGGCGTTCTCCCTGCCGCAGCAAGTTAAATAAACCTGACTCTGTTTGACCACAGGTGTGTCCCTAGAGGTCTTTGGTCAGTGGACTTCAGCCGTCTTAGTAACCTCACTTTACAGCAGAGAAAATTAAAGTTTAAGATGAAGAGTCCTCAGGGAGTCTGTCCTCTGAAGTAGGATTTCATACAAGAGACCACCTTACCTGCCTACAAGGAGCAGATGGTCTGGGCTGAATTTGAAAGACATTGTCTGAGAGAACAAAATGAACTGGCTGCCAGGATAGGAACTCAAGTCGAAAATCCTAGAAAGAATTGGTCCAAAGTGCAAGCTCTAATGAGAAGATTCATTTACAGATTTATTCAAATAAGTTTTTTGTAGATGTAATACTTTGATCATAGCTGAGAAGGTTATTGTGTCTTTCAGATTGCTTGTTATCAGATTCATTCCCCACCCTTCACTTACTCTGCTCTGTGTCACAAGGAATTACATTTCCCAGGCTCCCTTCCCCTCTGACTTCTTGTTTAGGCAATGGCAGGACTGACAAACCAGGATATTCTCCTCCCTCTCTGCTTCCTGCAGCATTTTCTGCCGCAGCTGCGTCCATTCTCTGATTTAAGATCTTCCCTCTGGCATCCCAGCTCCTGCTGCTCATCCCTGGGGCATCCACTGTCACTGTTCCAGCTCCGGCTCTGGGCTCTCTTGCCACCTCGTCCCACTCTCTCTCCATGTTTAGGAGCGATAACACCTTCTTGCTTCTGCTCATCTCTGGGTTACTCTCCTGTGAGTCTCTATCCTGGCAGCCAGGAAGCTTCCCCTTCTCCAGGGGACCCCATCTTTCCCTCCCTCAGGATCCCTTCCTCCACTTACCACCCCACCCACACTCCAGAGCTGTAGAGCTTCCTCTTCCTTTCCTACCTTCTAGACTTTGCTTCTGCATTTTCTTTTCTCCTCTGATGCTCAAATGATGATATTCTGCTTGTCCCTCTTCCCTCTAACCCACTCATGGGCACAGTCACAGAGAACAAACTGTGGGAAAAGCAGAGAAAATAATGTTCTTATCTACCTGTTACTCACAGTGTGCAGGGCTGCTGGACCTGGGACTCTGTCCACTCTGTGACCACAAAGTCTCAAGATTTCCAGTGAAAGGTTTAGACCCCAGGATTGTCCGGCTGTGGGTCAGCCAGCCAATGGTATCTCTGAGCCTACTTAATGGACAGAATAAACAGAAATCTTAAAGATTCAAAATTGCACATTGAATAGCCTTTTGAGGTGACATGGCCTTTTTATTTTCTTTTTCTGTTTTCGGGAACAAGATACTTTTCACCTTTTTTGCAAAACCTTGAGATTCCCTGAGGTTTTTGGTGTTGCTGATAACCAGGAGGAAAAGTCTCCTGTGTGGAAGTGTGTCTGTAGGAGAGGATGGGGTTGGGGAGGTGATGAGGTAAAAGTAAACAACCCTCTTTCCAAAGCCAGAGGAATCTTATTCAAGTTGTTCTGCTTGTGGGGGTCAGTGGACAGTTGAGGGGGAACATAGGGAAAGGTTAGAGGGGTAGAGAATGAAGCAAAACAGCAGCTGCAGTAGTAGACTGTAGACCTTGCCATTCATTCGAAAACCATTGAGAGAGAGATGCTGAGGATACTGAGAAGAAAAAAGGCTTTCTCTCGAGCAGGTGGCATTCTAGTGGGGCAGGAATGTGGCTGCAAACAAAGACTTTCCAGTTGGGCTTCATCCTCTCCAGTAGATGGACATGTTGAGTCCAGTACCCACTACACCCACACAATGCTCCCCTCCTATGCCCCACAGACCCCAATCAGGACACTGCATAGATTTCTTCTAAAATAATCTTCCTGAGACATATTTATTCATGTTTCCTTCAAGAGCCTAAAAGCTTCCCCTGGAGGCTTCTAATTCCTTTCTGATTCAACTCAAAACTGTGCCATTAACACACTAGCAATGGTTCCACAGTTTTCTCCCAAGACTGGGTTTCTCTTAGGAAGGGACAGAAGAGGGGGCTGTGAGAGTCTAAGAGCTTGGTCTGCATACAGCCTCTATCTGAGGAAAATAAGACCCAGGAGTTCTGGGGAAGTTTGTGCCAGAAGCATCCAGTGAAGCCAGGCATTAACCCCTGTGGTAGCTGTCCTGAGCCAGAGGGAAAAACATGTGTTCTGAGCATGAGGAGGATCCATTGCCCAAGTGGCAGCTCAGCAGGAAACCAGCTCCAACCAGGGTGTGACACCTCAGATTGTGACAAGCTGACACAATCATTCTCTATCTTGAGAGGAGTGAACCTAGAAGGTGTGTTCTTTCCTTTGAGTTACCTCCAGCTATGGATTTCTACAAGCCATTGGCACCCAGAGAAGATATTCCTGCTTTGTCCTGTTCAAATTCAAAATTACTGACTCATGGAATCAGTGAGGATAGGAAAATGATTATGTTAAGTTGCTAATTTTCAAGGCTACAACAACAGTAACCAGTACATTTACCTTGTCACAAGAGAACAGATTTCACCAAACACACAGCACGAACAAAACTGGGCCCCCAGAGGCATTAGAACCAAAGATGGGAAAGTTGCCTAAACTCTCTCCATCTTGAACTGTTCTCTCTGCACTCCTCCTTCAGTCTAATCTCTCTGTAGATCACCTTCCTTTTGCTTCTCTTGACCACACTGTGGATGGAAAATGCCTTTCCACAGCTCCCATGAATACCTGCAACTAACCAGGTATAACTTGTTGAATATCACTGAGCCATTCAATCAAAATGTGCAAGATATTTTCTCTGGTCTAGTCTGGGTCAGATATCCACCCTAGATCCAGTCCATATCAGGAGGCAGTGGGGCCACATTATATGGACATTATATGTATTGGAAGACAGGATGTCACCAGTGCTAAATGGATGGGTTTGGAAGGAGAAGAGACAAGTCTTAACAGGCATTCACTATATTCTCAGAGGCAAAGCCTTATAAACAAATGCTGTTGATACCCAATCCCATAGCCCATTGCTCCACTTCAGGTAGACAATTTCATGCAAAGTCACAATTTCCCAGGCGCCTGCCTTTCTTCCTCTCCACCTGAGAGCTTTCTCTAACACCAATGATGCTTTCTTCTTGCATATACACAGCTCAACCTGGACGTGCAGGGGAGGTAACACCCCAGGGGCCACCTTCAACTGATGGGGCATAGGAGTTTTGGATAAATGGTCTGGCTCTCCACCCCTATTAGGTGGATTCTGGGGAGTAGCCCACAATTTCACATGGTTTCTCAGTGTCCTTGGTAGACTGAGCCCAGTTGCCTGCATGATAATGAAATAATTAACGTATCCCCTATGCCATTTTTCACCTATTTGGCGTCTCCTTTTATTTACTTTTAAACTTGGGTTTCCTGGGATCACTTTGACAATACACTATCTGAACCCAAGTCCTTGACTCAGAGTCAACTTTTGGGGAACCCAAGCTAAGAGATGGGATGAGGTACAAATTTCATCACACATTGCATCCAACAGTGAGAATTATCTTTTCTGGAGAAGTACACTCTGACATGTACACCTCAGTCTAGTAGGTGAATAAAGGGCTACAAAGAAAATTTCCAAAAATTCCCAGGAATCTCCAATCATGGAGGCCCTTAGCCTACACAGGGACCTACCAGAATGGAGACTTCCTCCTGCTTAGCCAGAGTAAGTGAGGCTGTGAGTATTATAAGTGTAGTAGGATAGATAGTCCACACTATCATCTCTGCAACCTGTGAATAGGATTCATTACAAGGCAAAAGGAACCTTATGGACAGAATTAAGTCTTTGGACCTTAAAGTCGGGAGATGATCCTGGAATGTTAGGAAAATTATCCTGGATTATCTGGGTGGACTCAGTCTAATCACATGAATTCTTAAAAGTGGAGGAAGGCACAAGAATCAAAGAGATTCAGTGGAAGAAAGCCCAGGAGAGATTCAAAGATTGAGAGGAACTCAATCTGCCATTGCTGCTTTGAAGATTGAGAAAGACCATCACAAGCCAAGGAAGGTGGCAGCATCTAGAAGCTGGGAATAGCCCTCAGCTGACAGCCAGCAAGGAATGGCAACCTCAGTCCTACAACTGCAAGAAACTGAATGCTGCCAACAATCTAAACAGATTCTCTCCTAGGGCCTCCAGAAAGGAACACAGCCTGCAGACACCTTGATTGTAGCCCAGTGAGAGCCATGTTGGACTTCTGACCTACAGAAATGTGAGATAATAAATTTATGTTTTTTAAGTCCTGAAATTTGTGACAATTCATTATGGCAGCAAAAGAAAACTAATACAATAAGAATTTTGTGAAAATATTGTAATGAGGTAAACTGTGCAACTGTGGTGAATAAACTGTGGGGGCTTAAAATAAAGAAAAAGTTCAGTTGAAGAGTGAAGGTTATCAACAAATTTATTTAAGAAATGTAACTTGACACCTGCCTTTAACAAATGTAACTCTACCATCTGCTGGTAGAGGGGATACATTGGTGAAAAATAATAGCAATGATAATGAAGAGTAGCCTTTACCCAGAATCTATCAGTTGAAAGGAACATCCGTTAACATCAAAGAATGATCAGGGGTGGAAATATCCCTTTCCTGGAGACAAATTCTACAGTGTGATATAAATACCACTAAAGTTCATCTAGCTTCCTTCCTCCCACATTCTTATTCCACAGACAATCTTTAGGTGTTAAGTTAGGCTTCCTAGAGACCTTCAAAATAGGAGAATTGGTTCTGGCTTTATGATCAAGCATCACATTGACAGAGTGGGTGCACATGTGCCCATTATTAGTTAAGAGTTTGGGCTCTATTCTTTCACATCCTGTGTGATACAGTCCCTGTGAATTCTGTCTCTAGACCACGTCACCCTGCAGCTCAATCCAACAAAGTGCTGGACCTGTGGCTCTGACAATCAACCTTGAAGTTACCAAGTGGTGTGTGGCCTCCATAGTCACCTACAGGGATCCTCACCCTGAAGCGCCCTGGAAAGGGAACGTCAGGGCTGCTCCTGATCTCTTCCCCACAGGGGCAATGGGGCTGGAAAAGAACAGGTTAAGGGTTGGGGGTGGGACAGGGACAGAATCTTTCCCAGCAGCACAATTTTCTGTAGGTATTGTACAAGTATTGTACCTGGCCCTGCCTCAGTTTCCACAATCTGGAAGTGGGACTACCCCAAGGGTTGTTGTGATGATTAAATGAGTGACAATCACTTAAAGCATTTGGCACAGGAACCAGTACATTTTAAGTTATTTATAAATGTTAGTTATTGTTGTTGAAGCCCAGCTGTCATTCCCTGGTGTGTCTCCTTTGTAAAATTAATTCACTTTTCTGCATCCTTCTTCCCTTATCTATAGAAAGGAGACAAGAAAGTGGTACCAAATTCAACTGTCATACGGAATAATAAAATTAATATTAGTGAAGTGCTTCACACAATGCGTGCATTTAGAAAGTATTTTATGGTTGTGATGTGTTGCTGTTAAGGAGGAGGCCTTCAGCTTCAGGCTGGGTAGTGGAAAACAAGGATATTACTTGAGTTTCAGGGTCCCCATTCCCATCAGCAGAGCCCAGGGTCACTGGGGTCTCCAGGGAAAGGTCACACACTAGGCCAGGAACAAAGCAATTCTACACTCAGGTCAGCACTCGGCAAATGGTCAGGGGAGTTGTCTCCAATGTCCAAACACTAAAAACAGGGAATAGAGGCCCAGAGAAGGAGGTGTGTGGGAAGGTGTAGATATGAGATCCGTCCTTGGCATTGTAGAATGAGACCTCACCAGTCTCATAGTCCAGGAAAACCCCCACTCTTTGAGGAGGGTTGTCAATTTTCAGCTTGGTCCGGGGATCAGTGAGAGCCACATAGTCATTCCCAGAAGACAGTCTGATAGTCCAGAATCCATTCCTTGGTGCTATAAAAACATCATATTTCCTCTCCACATTCTCCCTACACACCCCAACAAACCACTGTTTCCTGTCTCCCACCTCCACCTCCCAGAAATGTCTCCCTGACATGAAGCTCTCGCAGCCTAGCACACAGTAATGCTGCCTATAAAATCTCTTAGGGTCATATGGCAGGATCTGTTGTGTCTTTGCCCACTGCAGGCTCCTCTGGTCTTCAGAAACACGGAGGTTGGGGTTTGCTGTGTCCAGATCCAGAATCACATCCGCTGTAGAAAGTTTGGAATGGGTCGTGGGGTCAGCCACTGTTCCCAGACCTCAGAACCACAGCCTTCAAACCGATATCTGGCTGAGGAGATCTGAGTCCAGAGCCTGGTGTCCCCAGCTTGCCTTGAATGTGACCCTCTCAGCAATACTAAAAGAAAGGCCCAGGAGTCTTCTGTTCAGTGGAATAGAGTGCTGAGGGTCAAGGTCTGCCTAACCCAACGTCTCAAGCTGGCTCCTTCCCCCTATCTTTTTCCCTTGTCCCTCTGCAAAATGACTCTGTGCACCTGTGCTTTATATTCACCTAGATTTACATTTCAATCCTTGCTCTACCACCACTGAGCTGAATGACTTTCCCTTTTCTGCAGTCTCTTTTTCCATAGATGCAAGCTATATAGTATCTTTGAGCCTCAACTTCCTTATCTGAAAATGGGGATAAAAATAATAATCTCCAAGACAGAAAAAAAACATGTTTTATATGTAGCCCAAGGCAGGGCATGGAGGAAGTGTCTGATATTACAATAGTTGTCATGACTTTTCTGTGCTGGAGGCCATGCTGGGGACTTTCTGTGGCCCCAGATCCTCTCTCCACCTTTCTCTATCCTCTTCTGGGTCCCATGAATCTATCCTCTATGGACAGTATCACTGGGGTCCCTTATCTCTAGTTACCTGTTGGGTTTGGCCAATGGGAGGTACTAGCTGAAGACTGGAAGGAGAAAGAAAAGAGAGGCACAGCATTTATTTCCCCCACTTCCTCCCTGCCAATGTCAGATGGTGATGCTCTCTCAAAGGCATGGCTCCTCTCAGGCAGCCTGTCCTTGAGCTACGGCTTCCTCTGGGCTCCAGTAACTGCTCCCCTTCTCTATTCCTTCAAGCCTAGGGGTGTTGACAGCTCCCCACTATTGTAAGCCCTGGGGCACTTCACACTACCTTGTTGGTTTCCCTTAACCCCACTCCTGCCTTTGTAAACAGTTCCTTTTCTACACCTTCTTCAATCACCCAGTTGGAACATGCCATCAATTTCTTGTTGATTTTTTGACAAATACATGTTCATTACCTCATTTAGTCTTTACCTCAACCTTCACATAATAGGAATTATGGTTACCATATAAAAATGAGGAGACTGAAGTTCAGAAACATTAAGTAACTTTGGGACAAACAGCAGCAGGAGGTGGCATAAGAAGCTTGGGAAAAGCAAAGATCTTTGTGTGTTGCCTTCTCTCTTTGGTCATTCCACGTCCTCACTCTCCCTGCAGTGTTAATTCACTCTGCCTCTCCTTCCCTCAGTCCACCCTTTATGCCTCTTCCTTCCCGTGAAGATCTGTGGAACCCAGGAGAGCAATCCTCCCCTTGTTCTCTGGGCTCTCAGCAGGAAGGCCCTGGAGATTGGGCACACCTTTGAAACCAGGACCTCAAGTCACCCACCCAGAACTCTCCCAGTCATAGGGACTTTTCTTCCCAGAATCTGAAGAGTTGGAGAAGAAAAAAGGAAATTATAGTCCCTCAGGTTGTTGTCCTAGGGAACACACAGGGGTTCACTCACCAGGTTGGAAGAGGGCCATCTTCCATTCTGAAAGGCAGGAGACACAGATAAGGAAAGGCATTTATTTCTGTTCTTTCCTCACTCATTCTCCTCACTAAGCCTTTTATCCCTCCCTTTCTTTGATCTCTCCCAATGTCCAGCTTCCTTCATCTATAGCTCTGCCAAATCAGGCACACAACGTCTCAAAAATGGTGGACTTCCTTCCCTTCATCATTCTGGGGATGCAGGCAACATGGCCAGGTTTTGCTAGGTTGTGGACACGTGTGCCAGCTAGGTTAGTGGTGGCTGAAAATGCCCAGAACCTGTACCTGAAAGGTCTTCTCTGAGGCTACATAAAATCAGGGGTGGTATCCCTCACAGAAAATGAGCCTCTGGGCTAGATCTGATTGTTCCTACTGGGAAAGGCAGGGGGTCACACAGTAGAGAAAGGCTTAGATGCTTAGTACACATGTGCCAGGAAACTCAGAGAACATCAGAGTCACTCACCAGCATAGGCCTGAGACTTCCCTCCATCTACAATGGAAGAAACATACACATGTCACTTGAAATATGTCATTTCTGAATCATGTCCTTTCTCTTCTTTTGCACCCAACTAACCTTCCTTTTTGACCCTCATGCCCACCCCTCCTACCTTCTCCTTCTGCCTGTTCAATTCTCTCCTCCACTCTCCTCCTTAATAACAAGTCTGAGAAGATCAATTGCACACTGATGATACCACAGGCACCATGTAAGTACTTTCCCAGCTGAGACCTGCAGATCTATCTTGTATGTATCTACACTCCCATACTGGGCATCAGTGTCAGTGTATCGCTGTGTGTATATGTGTCTGTGTCTGTGTACTAGAATCTGTCTCAAGTTGTATAATGTCCTACCTACTTCTGAAAAGAATTGGTCAAGTTAATGAGGAAATTTCAGATACTATTTTTTTTAAAGCCATTCTAATAAATCATTGTCAACTGAGCCATTATGGCCACTCCTTTCTTTAAGAGACCCTTTTCTCTTTTCTTCTTCTCTGATTTTCTCATTATTTTAAATCTTACATTCTCTGTTTTCTTCTCAGCAGCCTACGGGCTAAGTAAAGCAACTAGTGAGTTTCCCAGTATAGGGAAGTCACTTCATCTAGGGAGTTCCATCCTTCTCATCCTCCTTTCCTTTCAAGTGCACCCCTGGATATTCCCTGGTGCCTTGCTGTCTGAGGAGTCTGTGGGCCCCTTCTAGAGAGAGATTGAAGGCCCCTTTTCTCCATTAAAAAACACAACTTCCTCCTGCTTCCCACCAATCAGCCATCCTTATTTCTTTCCCTTGGTAAATGTATCCTGGACTCTTCTCAGCCCTGGGCAGAGTTAGAGGTGAGGAAAGGGACTGGGAAATATCCCAGAACAGCCTTAGACACGAATTCATAGAACATGTCAGAGTCACTCACGAGCCATGTACTGGATCTTTCTCCACTCTGCAATGGAAGAAACATGAAGAGTCAATACGTTGCTTAAAGTAGTAATAGGGAAACGTATATGGGTCCCTGGGAAAATAGGAACTTACTGAGTTCATGCTGCAGCTCCACTGAAAAATAAGCAGGAAAAAAAATTACTGATCCAGGGATGGAGCTTGGAGGATCTCTGGAAAATAAACTTTACAAATGACCCAGGGCAGGGGTGAGTGTACAGGGTGGGGAGGGAGTGAAGTTCTCAGGGGCACCCTCCCATAAACCAGTGCCTTGGTTTGCTTCCTTGGTCTGATACCTCTTGCCCTTCCTTCCAAATCCTTTTCCACTTGCTCTCTCTCTTTCTCCTTCTTCTGTCGCCACAAGAAGAAACCCATCCCTGCATGAATCAGCAACAAGACAGGCAGTGTCCCCGAGAAGGCTGCGATCCAGGGCCAGGTCCTCCAGAAGGGGTCTGCAATGGAATGGAGATTAAGTCTCTCGCCCCCAGGGTGGGGATCTAGGAGTTGATCTCATGATATTAAATGATCTCTCTCCTCCTGAAGTCCCAGGGAACTTCAGACAAGAATTTAGAAAACTCTTACCATGACATAATACTATTAGTTGTCTTGAACTGTCTGCTTCTCACATCTGAATATGAGTTACCTGGGCATCAGAATCATATGTTTTTCCTAATTTAATTTTTCAATAGGCTACATTCACATGGTTCAAATATCAAAAAAATAAATGAAAAGTCATCCAAGTCTCCCATCCGCTCACTCCTCCCTCCTCCCATTTATTAGCCTCTCATTAGTCAGCTTAATATGGTGGTTAAGAATAGGAACTTTGGAGCTGGAGGGCCTGCATTCAAATTCTGGCTCCTCCACTTGACTAGCAGTGTGGTCTTGGACTAAGTACTTACCTGCTCTGTTCCTGGTGACCCAATGTGTAACATGGGGTAATAACAGTACTTCACTCATAAGGTTAAAGAATTCAATTAATGCTTATAAAGTGCTTGACACATAGTACTATGTAAGTGTGTATTAAATTTTAATAATATAAAGATACTCTTATTTTTTCTCTTTTACAGCAAAGATAGTATTTTATAAAATCTTCTCTGCATCTGGCTTTTTCTCTTCATCTTGGAGATCCTGCCATATTAGTACAGAGAGAACGTCTGTGTTTTCTTTCCCAGCTGTGCAATATCACATTACATAAAAGTTCCTCATTGATGGACATTTGAATAATTTTTAACTTCTTGCTATTATGATTAATGCTATAAGAAATAACATTTTATGTGGGTTATTTCATACCAGTGCAAGTATATCTGTCAGATAGATTCCCAGAAGTGGGATTTTGTGTCAGTAAATAAGTAGTTTGGAGAAATACTGCTATATGGACCCCAAAGAAGTTGTACCAATTTATACAAAAAATATACCAAATCGCGAAAACAAATGTCTAAGAGTGACTATATCCCCAAATTCCTACCATGAGGATGTGTGATCTGCCACCCAGGTGTTGTTGGTTGCCAATATCACAAGTAGAAAATATTTTGATACACATTCCTCTATTGAGTGAGATTGGATACTGCCTCGTGTGTTATTTCCTTTTCTGTGAACTTTGCTCATTTTCCTACTGGGTTGCTTTATATATTAAGGAGAGAGCTCTTTCTCTAAAATATGAGTCGTATGTATTTTTTTCTCATTTTGTCATTTATCTTTGCTTAGGTGTCTGATCTTTACCATCTTCCCCCAATTCTCATTGCCTGCACAGTTTCTGGCACACAGGAAAAAGTCAGTAAGTATCTGTGACATAAGCAGCTTTATGGGGAAATGAAACAACCCAGGAGTAAGAAGAAGGCTCAAGACCCTGCTCTGTGCCTTATATTCACTGCAAAAACCAAAGTCAGCCATAGAGAATCACACATCCTCCTTTCGACAGCCACAGCTCAATACAGCGTACCTGAGGCTCAGCAGGGCACTGACCTACAATGGAAATCCTGGCTGTCTTTTGCTACCTGAGGAGGAGATTTCTGATGATACAGGATACCCCTTCCCCAGAGCTGGCTTTCAAGATCACAGAAGCTGCGACTGAGTACCAGCCAGCTCTCTCTGCATCCAAAGGTGCTGCCACAGCTGGCATGTCCTCTCCCTTGACATCACTCCACTGTGTTTGGGCCTGGGGATACCAGCTGGTGGACATGCACTCCAGATGGATCCCTCCATCCTTATAAACCTTTATTTAATGTGAAAATCAGAACCCAGAGCTATGGAAGGATAAATGAGCCTACTCTGTTAGTGAGGGTCTCAAATGAATTGGTGGCACACTCATATTAGAAAATTCAAGGAGGATTTTATGAAAAGATAATTCAAGGGGTGTTTACAAAAGTGTGGTCATGGTGAGGGGAAAACTACATGGAATAGAGTAATACCCCAGGGCCAAGAACAGTGGAGCTGTTACCCTCTACCCCTATACCCAAAACAGTGATGGAGAGGAAGCCCTTATGAACACCTAAAAGGAGACAATCATGTAAAGGGCTTTCTTGAGAGGAGGCTTGATCTTCTGGATGGGAATGCAGCCAGCAAGAGGTGGTCGTGCAGGGAGAAACCCAGGAAGATGAGTACCTAGACCTCCCCCTCTTCTCTGCCTCCTTCCATCTTCTGCTATGGCTCCCCATTGACCAAACTCATCCAGAAACCACAGCACAAAAGAGTGTCCTGAGAAACAGAAATGCAATCCTTGACATCTGGACATTAGCCTGGCGTCACGTTCTCCTGTTTAACATAAGCAGTTTCATGGGACATCAACATCAGACAAGGGCACTTTTTGTCAGAATGGTGGGTCAAGACAAAAACAAGACCACTCAACAATCGTGTTTAAAATTAGAGAAAAACATGAACACTGTCCAAACCACAATCATGACCAAACATTTCCCTCTCTTGACTATGAGTGACTGCTGCTCCTTGACCAATTATAGCTTTAGCCTCACTCTAGTCTTCTTCCTAGATAAGACTTATTAAGACACCCACCCACAGAATCACACCCCCCAACTTCCTGGCAGTATACAATCCAGAGCAAAGCCCCACTTCCATAAGCCCTCCCCCAACTCTCCTCACACAAGCCCAAATTCTATACCAATCTTCTGTAACACCATCTTACTAAGACGCCCCACAGTCTCAACATATCATGCATTCTCCCTCCATGCAACAAATATTAAAGACAACTAGGTCAAATCCAGGTGTGTTCCTGGGGGTCTTTTTTTGGAGAAGATTGGCAGCACAGATGCCATCCCACAGGTCAGCCTCCCAGGACCAACAGCAGCATAGGGGGCCAGGAAAGCTAACTGCAACACAGCTGAACCCAATCAACTGTGTGCCATCATGGAAGAGATATTTTCTTATCCTTCCTCTCCCCAACTTTCTACTTGCCTGCTTAGACCCTGCTGGCCAGCATGAGGAAATTCTTTACTTGATATTATACAGCACAGGAGGGATTCTTCCTGGAAGAAAACCTGTGTCTTTCCCAAGGGCCTCAGAGAAACAAAGAGGGATGGCAGTGGAGGCGGTTCCTAGTGATGAGCCAGGAGTGCTCAGAGGTGGATTTGGAGCATGATCTCTGCCACTGCCCACAGGTTACAGGAAGGAACAAGATAGAACAAAATCTAAAGGCTCACCTGCAACTTTCAGCTCCACCAGGGCTCCTTCAAGGAAGTTGCCATCTTGGAAATAACACTGGTAGTTTCCACTGTCAGAGGCTCTGACGTTGCAAATTCGGAGAGTAGCCTTCCCTTCAGTGATGCCATCTCTTAAAATCGAAGTTCTCCCTCGATACTCTGCCATCTGTTGTTGTTCTACTTCCACCCCATATACGTACATGTATACTACCTGACTAAGGCTGGATCTCACCCACCTCAGCTCCATGGCCTCCACATTCATCTCTGGGGACAGATGACAGGGCAGATCAGCATATTCACCCACTAGGGCCAGGATGGGACCAGGGGGTCCAATCACAGCAAACTGAGCTGGTTGGTAAAAGGAGAAGCTCCATCAGAAGGATTTCAGGCCATGAGAGTAAAGGGGGAGGATCTCAGGCAGCAAGGGTGAAGTACAAAAAACCTAAAGAGGAACAAGATCCTAACAGACGTACAATTTGGCTTAATGGCATGTGCACCTTAAGGTTGGAATGGGACTTCCGGGTATGAGAAGTTGTCAGAGTTTCTGACTGGGCACTAATAGGTAACTGCCTGCTCTAGATATATCAAAGCAGAATGGTCCCTACCTGAGCAAGGAGTAAGCAGCTGGACCAAGACGAGGCAGGCAAGGAGGTCGAGCAGAGGGAAGGCTAGGGAACTTGCCATTTTCATCTGTGCTGCAAAGAGATGGCAGAAAGAGTCAGACAGAAATTATAAACTGAGAGAAGATGGAAAATTCTACATCAAACCTCCCCCTCCCCAGGGACATCTCATGGTGAAACACACAGTCACTAGTGTGGTGACTCACGATCCTCCTCTGCCAAAACGTTTGTTTGGGAGCCTCTTAACATTTGAGCTCCAACATGGAAAGCTGCTGAAAAAAACATGCAATGCTAAATGTGCATACATTTAACATATACATATTATGTATGTAGTGTTAAATGTACATACATTAACCCTAATCCAACAGGAAATCCTTGGCTCTACTGTCCAACTATGTTCAATATATTCCCATTTTCCCACACTTCGCCTGCTACAGTCAGGTCCAAGCCTCCACCATCTCACTCTGATTAATGCAGGACCCTCCTTTCTGGGTCCCCTGATTTCACCTGTGTCCCCTACAATCTATGCTCTACACAACAGCCAGAATGTTCCTTGAGTCACATCATGTCACTCCTCTGCTCAACACCTTACAGTGGCTCCCATTTCGCTCAGAGGAGATGCTGAAGTTCTCACAATGACCAACACGGCCCTGCAAGACCTGTGCCTTTCACATACTCTCCCCTGTTCTCCTCGTCTGCTCCAGGCACACTGCCCTTCTTGCTTGTTCTTGAACAGGCCAGAACAGAGGACACCAGCCCTGACTCTTCCCTGTACCTGGAATCCTGATCCCTGGACATCCACAAGGCTCACTCCCTCACCTCCTTCAAGTCTTTCCTCTAAAGTCTGTTCCTCCATGAGACCTTCTCCAACCACAGGACTATGGCAAACTGCTCCAATCCCCCTAAGCCTGCTCTCTTTTCCCCACTGAATTTTCACCATCTAACATATCCTATGTTTACTGTCTGTCTCCACCTGCTCGAACGCAAACTCCACAAACAAAGATGTTGGTCTATATTGTTTACTGATGTATAACAATCTTATGGAATCCTCAGTAAATATTTGTTGGATGAGTGAATGGATGAGGGGTAACATATTAACTGATCAGTACTCACTAGTATTTTAAATCAGTTTAGAAGATCGGATTAAGTGGCTGTCATCCAACAAGAAGGGAGGTGAAGAATTGTGAAGACAAGCCTCTGCTTCCATAATGATGTGCTGTTTTGTTCTGGCTTAGAGAGCAGAGCCGGGCCTCCTACACTCTCACTGGCACTCGCCCATATTAATGCATTTATTCCTACTTTTCAGTGAAGTGGTATCAAGGATTAAGCATGTCCTGAATACACATGTAAGAGTGTTACAACTCAGTGAGCATCAGTGCATTTTCTTTAGAATTGTTCTTTTGAGGAAAAATGCCCCTGGGAAAGAAATCATTCATTTCTTGAGTTCCCTTTCGATAGGTATTCACCAGTGCTCCTTGGCCAATGGCCTCTGGGCTCACCAGCAATGGATACGTTCCCTGGCCCTAGACTTATCACTGCTAAAGAAGTGCCTTTTCAATGCAGAGATGTAAGAGCTGGCATGTGCAAAGTAGGGGCAAATATGTCAAGCTGGGGGCACACAGTAGCCCAACAAAGATGATGACTCTACAAACAGCTGAGGTTCTCTCAGCTCAGAGGCAAGACCCCTGCAACTCCCACTTCCTGACCAGAGCTCCCAACTGTATCTGGGCTCGGAAAAGCACCTCCACCATCTTTTAGGCTTGGTCTGTAGCATCACTGTGAACCTTTGTAATAAGGGAAGTGTGGGGACCTGGCCAGCTGGCAAGGCTTGATTTTAGCTGGAGTTCTAGCTTGGCTTCCATCCTAACCACCCCAGAGTTGGCTGCATCCCTAGATAGTGGAAACTTGAAACCAGGCCTGGGTAGATTACTCAGAGACAGAATTAAGATCTCATGACCTAGCCCCTCCCTTCTCCCTTGCTCCTCTTTCATCATGTACCCTCTTCTTCCCTGAAGATGTCAGATGGAATGGAGTGCTGACAAATGACTTGAGGGTGTGCCCATCTCAGGAACAACACTCCAGGCTCCTCTAAACCCCAACCCACCACCATCACCAAGTTCAAACCATGCCCCCATCACTCTGGGTAAGATCCAGGCAGACAAACTGATGGAAGCTCTGGAGTCAGTCAGAGACTGAACCCATCACTTCTGAATCTCAAGGTTAGTGAATGGGAGAGCTAGGAATAAGACCAGGTCTCACTCATCTTTTCATTACTTCAACAAATATTTACTGAGCACACACTGTGGGCCAGGCCCACTGCTATCTTAGGTATAGGAACCAAAAGCATGTGGGAACTAGGTAATTATTCACAAGGTGTGTGATCTCAGTCATGTGCCAAAACAGAACTCCAGTCACTTATGAAACAATGTGAAAAAAGACTTTAGAATGTACAGAATTGGCCCAGCAATTCCACTTTCAGACGTCTGGGCCAGCAAAGCATTTGCAGGTTCCAGAGAGAAGAATGTGTAAGGATGACAGAGCAGCATTATTTTTAAAAGTAGAAAAGGGATCAACAACCAACCCAGCCACCCATAGGAGACTGGTTAGGTAAATAATGGCTCATCCCTATGAAGAAATTCAATGTAGCAGGTAAGACTAAGTTATCATCACTAACTCAGATAATAAACACGTATTAACTGAACAAAAAGCACATTGCAGATCAGTACTAATGATTCTATTAAAAAACAAAAGCAAACCTATCAATTGGTATACACATGTTTATGTCATTGCCTTATAAAAGGTCTAAAAGCACACATGCTACACTAAGAATTTGGGACTGAGTGAAAGATACTTTTGTCCTTTGTGCCCTATACTTTGAAAATTATTTGAATGTTTTAAGTTTGAAAAGTTTTCATGTATAACTTAACAATTAATTATTACAAGTAATTATAGTGACTGCAACGTATCAGTTGTTCAGAAACTACCAACTCCTCCAAAACAAACCAGCATGAGGCCCCCAGTCACAGTACCTGCAAGTAGGGGACCTGCTGGGGGACAAGGGAGCAGAAGTCTGTGCAGCTGGCACTCCTTCAGACCCTTGTCTGAAACCTGGACACAACCTCAGACAAAACATTGTCTTTCACCACATCCTCTGCCTTTCAAAACTGTTGTCTAAGCTGCTAGAGAGAGGACAGTATTATTATCACCATAATAGGTAACAACTTCTCTACTGTCCTCACAGTGCAGAATATGTCTTGATTTATTTTTAGGATATTTATTGTTTTTTGTTCCTGATTATAGACAATTTTAAAATGGAGAAAAAAATATACAAGAATAAAATTTATGTAATCTATTATGGTAATCATGTACTTCTTTTGGGGAATGTAACTATTTGTGGAAGTATTTTGGCAATTTATATACACCAAATGCCTGCAACAAGTTTGGTCTTTGATCTAGAGATACCACCTTTAGGAATTACTCTTAAAGAAAAATAATCAGATGTTAACACAAAGATTTATGTTTATGGCTGTTCATCATAGTAAAATCTACAATAGCAAAATATAGATACAATTAAAATGTTCAAATTGGATCCAATTTTGTTACAATTATAAATAAAACTCTTTATTACACATGATTCCTAATGACTGTTTGGAAATTCCCTTATGACAGGACAATGTGCTCTTTATCCATCCTCCAACTGTTTTATATTTATATGTATGTTATATATGGAGGCGGGTTCAGAGTTTTCTATATTACAAATGACTCTGTAATGAACATTTTTACAAATAAATCTTTAAAGCCCATCTCTTTTTAGTGTCTCTTGGAATACATTCCCAGATGACCAGGAGAGATTATAAGAGTCCTTTGCTCCTTTCTGACCACAGAAAGTTCCTAAGAATACTCAGTTGGCTAGTTTCTTCATTCAGGTTTTCTCCCTCCCACCAAATTTACCAATGCAGGTCCTTACCTTTTGCACTGCCTCCCGCACCCACCCCCATCCCCTCACCACACACACAAGCACCAAACCCCTTTCTCTGGGTGAGGACTTCCCTGCACCTTCTCTCAGCTTTTTATCCTCTCTCCTTCCAGGGCCTGCAGCCCTGGCTTTTACCAGTTTCTCCCACTTACCCCTTGGCACTCCCATCTGAAAATCACAGCCCAGAGAATGAAGGTAAGCAATAATTCTTCCATATAGTTAACAGTATGCTGTGAAAGAAAGGGGAAAGAAAGAAATTCTGCTCACTGTGAGAAACAGTAACAGAGTCCCTCTCTGGAGGAATTAGTTTTTTGATTGGCTCAGATGGGTGTTTCTTATCATTTGCTGGACAGAAACCTGTGGGGAAGATTAGAATGAAAACTGAAACTGTACTGGATTGCACAAAATGAAGAAAAATTCTATCCCTAATTCCTACACTGCTTGTGTCTTTCTGTGTATACCTTTGTGAATCATTCATTTGCATCTTTGTGTATAATCAGTATTTCATCGTATACACCTGTTTTATGTCTTTTATATCCCAATAGACTTCTCAGGAGAACTAAGAAGAAAAATTACAGGGATTTAACGTGTGAAGAGAGAAAGATGTGCATTAATTAAAATGTTTCTCAGAGCTGGCCCAGTGGGCCAGTGGTTAAGTTCACACGTTCTGCTTTGGCGGCCCGGGGGTCGCAGGTTTGGATCCCAGGTGCAGACCTACACACCGCTGGTCAAGCCATGCTGTGGCAGGCATCCAACATATGAAGTAGAGGAAGATGGGCATCGATGTTAGTTCAAGGTCAGTCTTCCTCAGCAAAAAGAGGAGGATTGGCGGCAGATATTAGCTCAGAGCTAATCTTCCTCAAAAAAAAAAAAAAACAACGTTTCTGTGGCCATTGGCTAACATCTGTGTGCATGTAAGTGGGCATATGGAGAAGGACATCTTTTACAACAGAGCCAAATGGAATTATGAATGGAAAGAAAACCAGATCCACTCCACTTTTTAGCACCTCTGAAACTCAAGTCTCAGATCCATGACCACATCATATAATTTTCTGGTTTCCAGAGGCAGTGCTGCCAGTGACTAATGGGCGTGTCTTACATTTTCAGAACATTCTTATTTGGAGTGCTGCTGAGCAACTTCCTTCACACTCTGCGCCTTATTTGTGCTACATTTGTATTTTCACGTGTACTTGTTTCTTCTTTCCCTGCAGGATTCTGTATTCTCTGAGGTTAGACTCTGGATAGGCTGTGAAGGCTGTTTCTACTAGGAGTCTTTGGCACAAACTGGTCTTACTTATGGCCTATGGCCTCCTAAGACATTTTATTGTCATCTCAAGATGGTGATTAAAGCTCCAAGGGCTTTGATGTGACCTTGGCTGATGGAATTTGATTATATTCCAACAGTTTAAATTTAGGCTTTGGTAGACATGGATGGTTGCTGGTGCAATATCTATTCTCTAATTCTTCTTAGTGCTAATACCCAGTTTGGGAGTTTACAGTAATGTGTGCATCGTTCTTATAAATCGTGTAGACTAAGGGACTAAGTTTGAGCCAACGATTTGTAGCTGGAAGTTGTGAGGTTGTTTTTCTCAAGAGAGGTCCCTACCCTTTCTATTTCCTCCTTCCTTTTGCCTAGAACATAGTCCTTGATATGGGGTGCAGGGACCGTCTTGTGACCGTGAGGCAATCTTGACAATGGAAGCCACGTGCTTAGATGGCAGAGAATAAAGACAGAAGGAAGCTGGGGCATGGATGCATCTCTGAGCTGCCAGATCAGCTCTGGACCACTGCCCTCTGAATTCATTTTATGTGGAAGGAAAACAAATACTTGTTCTGTTGTTGACTTTGGTGCTTCTGGTCTCTGTTATCAGCAGCAAAATACAGTTCTTCCCTACCCACTCCCAACTATTAACAGTTTATCAGCAAACTTCAAAGAGAGAGCAAAGTTAAAAGACTCAACATCAAATTTACCTACTATCTACATTGTACAGAGAGCATTTTACTATGCTTGCTTTATTGTAATCTATCCTCCCGTTTACTCCATCCATCCTTATTTATTTATTTCAATTATTTATTTATTTATTTGGTGTCTTTTAAAGTAAGTTGCAGACATCAATGCACTTTGCCCTGGATACTTCAGTACACCCATCATGTAGAAGAACACAGTACAGAAATGCTTGAGGCACCAATGCTGTGTTTGCAACACAAATGTGAGAGTGCCCTTTAGTTATATGCTCTAAAATGATCAGTGGGGTATTTTTATCTGGGTATCTCTAGCCCCTACATACCTCGCCATCCCCAACAATATTGACAGTCTGGCCCCAGGTATCTGGCCACTCCTAGTAAGAGTCAGTCTCCCTCCAGGAGGCTGTGTGAGGAGGAGGCTCCAGGACTGCCTCTCAGGAACAGCTTGAGACAGGGACAAGCACTGCCTCAGGGCCCTTCTGTCCATTCCCTGGCATCTGCTGAGAGAAGTGCTCTCTTCTCCGCTGATGCCACAAGAAGGGAATCCATGTTCTGGAAGACCTGTAGCATGTACGCCCCCACAAATCACTTGAAGAAGAGCAGGCATAAAATCACTTGTGAAGGGAACTTAGGAGAGGCATGGGGTTGAGTACCGAGAGAAAATAAAATAGAGTGGGCATTACACTACGGAGGGATGAGAAAGTAAAAATTATCTCAGAATGTAAAAATATGCCCTGCCAGTCATCAGGCTGGGATAACAGACATATTTGATGAAGCCAACTACATAATTATCAGAAATAATATTTCTCCCAAGGTCATGCTGTAGCTCCAAAGGGGAAAAACAACCCCCTTCTGTGAGTGCTTCCTGCTTTCTTACTCACTGAGAAAATTTCCTTTAAAAATTCACAGTCTACTTTCATTCTTTTGCAACTGGCTGTTTAGTTTTCCCAACACCTTTTATTGAAGGGACTTTCCTTTCTCCATTGCATATTCTTGGCTTCTTTGTTGAAGATTAGCTGTCCCTTAACTTACAACATACACAAAAATTATCTCAAGGTGGATTAAAGACTTGAATGTAAGACTTGAAACTGTAAAACTCCTAGAAGAAAACAAAGGCATTATTCTCTTTGACATCAATCTCAGCATTATCTTTTCGAATATCATGTCTACTCAGGTAAGGGAAACAGAAGAAAAAATAAGCAAGTGAAACTACATCAGACTAAAAAGCTTCTGCAGGACAAAGGAAATCATCAACAAAACAATAAGACTACTTGCCAACTGGGAGAAAATATTTGAGAATCATACACCTGACAAGGAATTAAACTCCAAAATATATAAAGAATTCATTCAATTCAATAGCAAATAAGTGAACAACCCGATCAAAATATGGGCAGAAGATATGAAAAGACATTTTTCCAAAGAAGATATACAGATGGCCAACAGGCATATGAAAAGATGTTCAACATCACTAATTATTAGTGAAATAGAAATTGAAACTACAAATGAAATATCACCTCACACCCATCAGCGTGGCTATAATTAACAAGATAAGAAATAGCAAGTGTTGGAGAGCATGTGGAGAAAAGGCAACCCTCATACCGTTGGTGGCAATGAAAACTGGTGCAACCACTATGGAAAAAAGTATGGAGATTTCTCAAAAATTAAAAATAGAAATATCATAGGATCCAGCTATTCCACTACTGGGCATTTATCCAAAGAACCTGAAATCAATAACTTAAAAAGATTTATACACCCCTGTGTTCATTGCAGTATTATTCAAAATAGCCAAAATGTGGAAGCAACACAAATGCCCATCAACAGATAAATGGATAAAGAAGATGTGTTATATACAGTCAATGGAATACTACACAGCCATAAAAAAGACAAAATATTGCCATTTGTGAAAACATGGATGGACCTTGAGGGTATTATGCTAAGCGCAGTAAGTCAGACAGAGAAAGACAAACACCATATGATTTCACTCATATGTGGAAGATAAGCAAACAAACAAATAGATAAGGAGAACAGATTGGCTGTTACTAGAGGTGAAGGTGGTGAGGGGAGGGTGAAAGGGGTAAAGGAGCACATACGTATGGTGACAGATAAGATCTAGACTACAGTATTGGTGAATATGATGCAGTCTGTACAGAAACTGAAATATAATAATGTACCCCTGGATTTACACAATGTTATGAGCTGAAATGACCTCAATAAAATAATTAAAAAATAAAAATAAATAAAAATTCGTAGTCTGTCGAAAGCTTTGCTGCTGGAAATCATATTAATAGGAATGAACCATTCCATTCTTGTCTGGAGGATCCAATTTACTTCGACCCAGAAAAGCAGGCTTGATTTCCAACCTATATGCCAAACTTCAGATAAGGAGTTTCAGGGCATTATGGAGTAGTTAAACCATAGATTCTGAACCAGGTTGCCTGGGTGAGCTTTACTAGATGTGTGACCTCAGGCCAGTTACTTAATCTCTCTGTGCCTTAGTTTGTCTATCTGTAAAACGGGGATAATGATAGTATTAGCCTTTTTGGTTTTTATTGTGAGGATGAAATGAGATAATTCGGGTCATTTTCCTATAACAGTGCTTCATAGAGAATAAGCCATAAAACTTATGCTGAGTAAAAAGATTTGGTTCTCCTTCTCAGAATTGATAGGTTGAAGCTTCTTCTTGAGGAGAGTGAGAAGCCTGGGATTGATGCTGAAGGAATGCAAACCTGAAGGGTGGGCTTCGACTGTTAACTTCAGGAGATCAGCCTGATAGACACCAAAATGTATGCAGAGACGTTTTTACTATAGCAAATAGGTGGGTATGTGCATATACTTCATAACAATTCACATCCCTTTTGTACAGCAATTGCACTTTCAAGAATTTATCCTAATGACAAATGTCATTTGGAAATTTATTCTGTGCTATGCATAACAATTTACATACAAAGATGTTTATAGTAGCATTATTTGTAACAGGAAAACAAGAAAACCATCTTCATTATGAAGAATACAAGATAAGTATTTAAGGTTTAGTGTTGTAAAACAAGCATGTCACGGGACAATATATGGAGTAAGGTCCAATTTTCATTAGAAAAACTCTGTATGTATGTGTATTTCTATAGGCATAGAAGAAAGTTAAAGAATATGCACTTAACTGTTGATGAAGTTAAATATTTTAAAGGTAGGAAGTTATTTAGGGAAAAGAATAGTAAACAAATTCACAAGCCAGAAAAGAGATGTTGAAAATTCTGGGGTGAAAAGTGTCATTGAAAGGGTCATTGAAATCGCTTGATAAGGAACAACTGGATTCTCAGAGTTGGTGTGATGTGACATTAGATATAAGAATGTTGAAGGCAGTATCAAGTCCCAGACCAGCAGGTGACCTGGAGAAGTGACTTTTCTCTGTGCACTTTATTTAGTATTTCCCAGGGTTGCATGTGGGTCAAAAGGAAATAAAGTCCTTGTATGAAAAGACTGTGAAAACAGCAAAGCCCCTTCCAGATCCAGCTTCCTGCTGTTGCTCTGTTGTGCAGGCATTCAAGACAACCGCTGCTTGTGGACATTGGCCTCTCTTCTCTTGATAACACTTCCAGGAGACCAAGGTCAGAGATCACTCTCCAGGCCACTAGTCTTTAGTCTTCCCATCAGTAATTCTTGTCTCTTGAGGTTTCTTTTCCAGTTTCCAGCTGAGTTGGAAACACCAGACAGATTTTCCTAACAAGACTCTGAGGGTTGCATTGTCCTTTCTGGCCCTCTGCATCACTCAGCCGTGGAGCATTATAAACTGCCCCCCTGCTTTGTCCAGTCCCCTGGAGGACTGGGAAAGAAATGGCTGCAGCTCTGACAGCAAAGGTCAGAGGGGCTCCACCTCCACTGGCTCTGGTGGAGCTCTGGGGGAGCTGTCCCTAGAAGTGGCTCCTCAACCCCAGTGCCCAGTTCTCCCCTGGAGGTTCAACTGAGAGAAAGTCTGGGGGCTGATGGCCTCAGAGACACATGGTCAGAACTTGGGTGATAGAACCAGAGGTAGAATAAAGGATGGAGGGGCCCAGTGAAGGAGGCCTGGGGGAAAGTGTAGATGTGGGACCCATCAGCCACACTATAGAAGGAGACAGCCCCAGCCTCATAGTCCAAGAAGGGTTGCAGAGAGGTTAAGGAACCTGCCCCCATTTGTCATCATAAGTAGGATAAACAGGGTCCAAGCGGGTGCATTGGACAAGCAGAGGAAATTGGCATAGACGTATGAAACCCAGTAATGAATTTGGGGCACTGGAGGTGGTGTGGTCAGGCCGGTACAGGGTGACACATGGCAGGGAGTGTCCAGGGATGGAGCAGAAATAGGAGGACTGGACCGTTGTGTGCCTGCAATGCAAGGATAAATTGTCCATGGATTCGGTTTTATCTTTTAGAGTAGTGTTTCTTTAATTGAGTTATGTGAAAAACTTATTTAGACAAAAATTAATTTCTAGAATATGTTTGAAAATATATCTTCAATCTCCTGAGGGAGCCAATTTAAAAATGCAGCACTAAAAGTTAAAATCTGTCAGTAAGGAGTTCATTTGTCAGTGATGGGATTATAAACATAGCAGTTAGCTTGGAAACTGGAACCACTGTGGGATAATTGATCACAAGGATGTTAACCAGGTGACACAGTCTGCTTATGTTGTGTTTGTTTAGATTCAAATTGACATTAAGACAATTTTTCAAAAAAATTTGAAAATTCCTTTAGAGTTTACAAATCTCCATACCACCCCCCACCCCAGTAAGACTGCAGGAGGCAATGGGAAGTCACAGGAGGTTTGGGAACTCAGAGGACTATATTAGATGTCTATTTTAGCAAGTTTACTCTGAAACTCTAGACTACAGTCAATATTATAATAACATCTAAAAAGCAATGTGTTGTCTATGCTGGTTCTTTTCCAAATTTCTTGTCTGTTTCCTAACACTTATTTAAACTAAAAGACTGAAGAGGAAAAGGAAAGCAGTAGCTCTTGGAGGAAGGAAAGCAGAAACCAGAGAGGTAGAGTGGTTTACTGGTGAAAGCCATGAAGAGAAGGGCTGTGGTAAACTGATTCCCAGGGATATGTGATAGAAGAAGCACAAAAAAAAATTGGGGGAGGAGATCCATGCTGAGAAGGGGCCCTGGGCTAAGCAGTAGAACAGACTTGCCCTGAGGGTTAGGAGGGAAAGGAGCCCACTTGGCTGGGTGGTGGCAGCCTTGAGGAATCAAGGATACACAGGAGGAAGAGCAGGTGACAGGAAAGGGTATGGAGTTCAGTTTTGGACACAGGTTTTAAAACCCTTGGAGGCGTCCATGAGGTGTGAGCCAAAGATAGTGGGATTATGAGTTAAGCCCAGATTGTATAAGAGTGAGCAAGGCCTCAGGGGAAAGAATCAAGATAAAGGCACCTATTAAATGAAGCAGATGAGTTTAAGAGTAAACATGAAAATTCCAATTCACTCACTATCTACTTTCTGGGCTTTTCTCCAGCCTGAAGTAGAACAAAGAAACCTCATGAGATAACTGGCACGTAAGAGGGTCTTAAATACTACACAGAGGAGAGGGAAGCACCAAACTTACTGACCTCTCCTTGGAGTTTTTCTGCAAAAGGACAAGATATTATTATTATTATTATTATTATTATTATTATTATTGGTGAGGAAGATTGGCCCTGAGCTAACATCTGTGCCAATCTTCCTCTTTTTGTTTGAGGAAGATAGTCACTGAGCTAACATCTGTGGCAATCTTCCTCTTTTTATAGGTGGGCCACAGCACAGCTTGATGAGCCATGTGTAGGTCTGCACCCTGGGCTATGAACCCCCGGCTGCTGAAGTGGAGCAAGTGAACTTAACCACTATGCCACTGGCTGGCCCCAAGACAAGATATTAATGAGCATTCTTCACAGCAGAGAAACGAGTTCTACTGGGCAATTGGGCCTCTAGGAAACCCCTTCCTGGACTGCATTCAGTGTGTCCTTGGAGCTGTCCCCGGACTAGGAACTCTAGGGCACAGTCAGGGTCACAGGTAGGGAATGAAGTGGAGACGGGTAGGTGAGTGAGGAAGGACTGCATTAAAAACCTCAGTTGAAACATCCCCTGAGCCTCTTCACCTTTGTCCTCTCCCTTTCCATCTGTCCAATCTCCTGTTCCACAGTCTTCTTTGGACCTCACTGCCTAGGTCTTCTGATTGCTGTACCTTTGGCCTGGCATTCGCACTCTTTCTCCAGCAATGTTCCTGGATGAAACTCAGCCCACCCGCCAGAAGTCCCAGAAGAAGCAAGAGTGAAGTGAGATGCTGCCCAAGGGAAGTCCTTCAGGAGGAACATGCCTGAGCCAGAATTGCTGAGTATTATTGCTGCAGAGAAAAGCAGGAAAGAGCCAAAGACAGAGGGGTGCTGGAGACACAGAAATGCCTCAAGGACTCTTCAAGATTCCTGGCCCAGCCCTATGGCAGGGAGCGGCCTGGCTGGGATAGTGACTCCAGCCTTGCCCCATTCTCTCCCACTGGATGGCTGGGAAATCAAGAAACCTTGAGAGTCGTGTGAAAAAACAACAACAAAAAAAGCCCCAGACACTGAAATCAGAGAGGCATAAATCATCCCTGAAATATAGAAGTGAAACTGAGATCTGGAAGAATGGGTGGAAATTGTTCCCTTTTCTTCAAATCATGGAAGAGGAGGCTTCCACTGAGAATTACCTTGACCCCTAAGACATTTCACTTCTTTGGCTAAGATGCTTTAATGGACTTGCCCAAGCTCAGAGATAATTGGTTTTCTGATTTCTAGCCTAGTGATCTTTCCCTGGTCCGAAAGTGCTCTTGCTTAACTCTGCGTGTCAGATCTGGAGTTTCCTAGAGAGAAAGAGTCCCTGATCCCAGGAGTGTGAAGATCTGAATTGGCAGTTTTGCTTTGCATTCAGGCATATGGGCTTCCTCTCCAAATTACCATTCCATGCATAGAAGATGAAGGCATCTCCTGGATGGGGCAAAGGTTGGGACAGATGATGGGCCAGGGGACCCCTGGGCACAGGAAAGGAATTCACCAAAATGAACTGGAGAGGCAGGGTCTAAAGAGGAGGAGGAGGAGAAGGTAGAAAGCAGGGTTGCAGTCTCACTTCTGGGTGCAACTTCTTGCTGTGGGCAGCACTCCTTAAGCTCCATTGTTAGTGTCCTTCCAAATTGCATCCAGTCGCAACTCTTTCTCTTCTCCTCTATCACCTCCTCCCACCTCTTGGTTGCTACTAAAGCTTTGAAGTGAGAACCACAATTCCCTAAAATTTCTTCTGCAGCTACAATAGCTGCCACCCCAACAACAGGATGAACGTTCCCATAATTAGCTGCAGACTTTTCTTCCTAGAACAGTGTATGTCTCTAGGATATTCTCATTCAGACCAGCTGCTACTGAAGGTCTGTGAATGCTAAGACTCTGGGCTCCTTGTTGGTCTTCCAGCCCAATCCTTGCCCCCTGGACTTACGTAAACAAAGCAAACACCCAGATCCTGGTGGCTTAGTGACTCTTTTCCTTAACATCCCTTAACACAGTGACAGCTCTGCACCTCTCTGACTAAACTTGTGACTGTTATTCCAATTCACTGCCAGTGTTCTTCACACCCTACATTGCCTTCCCAACCATTCTATTATGAAAACATAATTAACAAAGCTGGGGACTATGGAGGACATTCTTGCCCCCAAAATCTTCATAATCTCCCATTCTTTATCCCATTGACATTTTCTTCAGCTGCATGAGAAGTGCTGGCATATGCAGCTTTAGGTCCCTCAGACACATACACACGCCTGTCCTTCACTAGAGAATTCTTGAGTCTCCTGTCACTTTCTCACTTGAAAACTAGAGAATTCTCCAAAGTGAGGAAGATCACAGAAGAGGAGCGGACGAATCTCTCCTTCATTCCTCCAAACTTTGCTCCTTCCTGCGAAAAGTTCACACTTCAGAATCCTTGTTGTGCCCTCTCTCTAAGATACCAATAATAACACCCAGTAGTTATTCAGTGCTTCCCCTGCTCCAGGGGCTGTGTGCATCCCCATGACTCAAGCAAGCCCAAGGGGGTGAATTTTGTTTATCTTTCTCATTGCACCTAACCTGCCAGGGAGGTATTATGATCCCAAGTTTTGTAGGAAACTGAGGCTGAGGGAAGGTGAATGACTGGATCGAAGTCACCTGGCAAGTGAGTAGCAATGCCAGGGTTGAACCCCACTCTGTCTGACTACAAAGCCTGACATTTTGACCATGCCTGATATTCAGCAGGCCTGCCTTCATTGCCTTAGCCTGCTGAGGTCCCCCGTGCTGGCCCTGGGTAACCAGGACTTCAGCTCAGACTGGTGCAGGCCTCTGATGACCATACTCAGCCAATGAAAACAGGAGACAAATTGCTGTCCAGCTGAGAACCATCACACAACAGTGCAAAGGTCCTTGGCCAGGGCACAGGAGGTCTTTTTCCTCCTCTCCCCCACTAAGAGTTTATTTGCCCAAAGAGGGTAACATGAAAGGGATAATATGGGTTTCTTTTTCCCTCTCAGGCTTTCCGCCATACTTGCCTCACACAGAATGTTCCTTGTCCTTCGACCTCCCCTGTCTTCTAGCACCTCAGGTTGAGTGATATGAGATGTTTATTCTCTGTGTTTGTCAGAGTTGAGTCACAGGACCAGAAGAGACTGGCTCAGAGGCTGAACCAGGAGAGGCCAGGCAGGGGGTTGTACAGTAGCCACCTCTCTCTGCCTGTAGAGATAGGTCATCTGCAGATCCAGCAAACACTGCCACTGAGACGAGAGAAGGGCAAAGCCGGGGAGGCCATAGGACCTAGAAATAGGCAGGTGTGTGGAAGCAGCAGAAGCCAGGGTGGAGAGCTGCCACAGGAAAGACAAGAAGGGGCCTGGGAAAGATGGAGCCCTATCAACAGGAGCCTTCTGATTCTGAATAAGTCCTTAGGCCAGGTAAGATTTTATAATCTTCCTTCTCAAGGTTCTAGGTTGGAGTTAAAGCAGATATATTCATTCAGTAAGTGTGCCTCATTTGTGTGCCAGGGATTCTATGAGGAGCCAGGGGTGCAATCAATAGAACATGCTTCCTGATGGCCAGGAATTCCCAACCAAGTCACCAAACAGCAAGTAATTACCATTTACTATATGCCAGGAGTAATTCTAAGTGGTTTAGACAGGTGTGAACTCCTGAGTCCTCACAACAACCTTCAGAGGCAGGCACTGTTCCCCTCATCACCACCCTCCTCATCATGCCCATTTTACAGATGCAGGAAGTGAGGCAGAAAGAGATTGAGTAACTTGTCACAATTAAAGAAGAGTGACTCTTTCTAAACTTTGAAATCAGGCTATTGGATCCTAGAGTCCCAAAGAGCATGGACTATACTAACAAGGAGCCATGTGTTGGTGCTGTGATAAGGGGAGTGATGGGAGAGGCCAGGCAGACTTCCAGGAGGGGGAGGCCTCTGAGGTGTGACTTGGAGAAAAAGAGAGAGAGTGACTAATACAGATAACGCACAAGTTAAAATTTAAATTTCAGATAATTAAATTTTTTTGTTAAAGGATGTGTCAAATATTGCATGGGGAAAATTTAAATGATCATCCTGTGTTTTTATTTGCTAAATCTGGCAACACTCGCCATCAGTCAGGCTTTTCCTTGTATGAAGACTGTCAGATGTTGAGGGTGTGGAGAAGATGAGACTGTAGAGCCAGATGGGGCAGGTCATAGAGGGCCTTGGATGCCATGCTTAGCAATTTATACTTTATTCTCATGGAAGGATTTAAAAGGAGAGGGGATTAAAGATCCAGATTAAGTGTGTGCTTTATGAAGGTCTCTCTCAGGACAATGTGGAGGAAGGATAGGAAAGGGAACAGGAAGTAGGGAACTACTGTAAGAGTCCCAGGGAGAAGCTACAATGACTTGGACAGAGGCCAGGGGACTGCAGAGGAGGGGCAATTCCAACAGGTGATAAAGAGAAAGAAACAGGGCTGGCTTCACAGGGGTGTCACCCATGCAGTTGCACAGGAACCTGCACTCAGAAGGGCGCCACGTATGGTTTAATGCTCTGCTGTTGCCATTTTTAAATTATTAACAATTTTATCTTTGTACTTGTGAGTTTTTAAAATTAAGACATAATTGACATATAACATTATTTTAGTTTCTGGTGTACAACTAATGAGTAAATATTTTCTATGTTATGAAATTATCACCACAGTAAGTCTAATTATCATCCGTTGCCACACAGAGTTACAATTTCTTTTTCTTGTGATGAGAGCTTTTAGGATCTACTCTCTTAGAAACTTTCCTATATACAATACAGTATTATTAACTATAGTCACCATGCTATACAGTATAACTCCATGACTTAGTTATCTTTTACCTGGAAGTTTATAGCTTTTGACTCCCTTCACCCATTTCACCCACCCTCTAACCCCTGCCGCTGGCAACTACCAATCTGTTCTTTGTATCTATGAGCTCATTTTTTGTTTTTTGTGGGTTTTTTTGAGGAATATTAGCCTGGAGCTAACATCTGTGACCATCTTTCTCCATTTTATATTTGGGACGCCTGCCACAGCTTAGCTTGATAAGCAATGCATATGTCCACGCCTGGTATCCAAACTGGCGAACCCTGGGCTGCTGAAACAGAGTGTGCGAACTTAACCGCTGTGCCACTGAGCCAGTCCCTATGAGCTCGTCTTTTCTTTTCTTTTCTTTTTTTTTTAGATTTCACATATGAGTGAGATCATATAGTATTCCTCTTTCTTCTCTGACTTATTTCACTGAGCATAATGAGGTCAATATATGTTGTTGCAAATGGCAAGAATTTCTTTGTCATGGTTTAATAATATTCCATTGTATGTATATACACCACATTTTCTTTATTCATTCGTTCATTGATGGAGACTTAGATTATTTCCATATCTTGTTGTTGTAAATAATGCTGCAATGAATATAGGGGTTCATATATCTTTTCAAGTTACAGTTATTATTTTCTTCAGATAAATACCTAGAAGTGGAATTGCTGAATCATATGGTAGTTCTGTTTTTACTTGTTTGAGGAACCTCCATACTGTTTTCCATAGTGGCTGCACTAATTTATATTCCCACCAACAGTGCACAAGCGCTCCCTTTTCTACACATCCACGCCAATGCTTGTTATTTCTTGTCTTCCTGATGACATTCATTTTCACTGGTGTGAGGTGATATCTCATTGTGGTTTTGATTTGCATTTCCCTGATGATTAGTGACATTGAGCACCTTTTTACGTACCTGTTGGCCACCTGCATGTTTTCTTTGGAAAAATGTGTATTTAGTTCCTCTGCCCATTTTTAATTTGGAATGTTTGTTTTTTTTACTATTGAGTTCTTTACATATTTTGGATAGTAACCCCTCATCAAATATATGATTTTCAAGTATTTTCTCCCACTCAGTAGGTTGCTTTTTCATTTTGTGGATGGGTTCTTTGATGTGCAGAAATTTTTTAATCTGATGTAGTCTCACATGATTATTTTTGCTTTTGTTGCCTTTGATTTTGGTGTTAATCCAAAAAAATCATCCCCAAAAGAGAAGTAAATGAGCTTACCGCCTATGTTTTCTTCTAGCAGTTTTATGGTTTTGGGTCTTGTATTCAAGTCTTTAAGTCATTTTGAGTTAATTTCTGTGTATGGTGTAAGATAGTGGTCCAGTTTCATTCTTTTGCGTGTGACTGTCCAGTGAACTTGTATTTTTTAGGTGAAATCCAGTGGAAAAACGGAGGATGTTTATGAGGAAAGGATATATGCCCAAAATGTGTCTCCACATTCCTTTCCACTCCATTCACTTATAGCATTTATGATGTCCCAAGATCACAGATTTCCTATGGACCCACATTTGTGTGAGTTCAGTGAAACTCAGAGTATGTACAGGGTAAAGCAGTTACATTTGCAGCTGAGTAAACGGGGGTGCTTACTGTCCTTGAGGTCATGCTTCCCTTTAGAACCAAACCTTGCTTCAAACACAAAAAAAGTCAAGGGAGTTCTAAGAAACACAATCCTATAATATCCTTTCTTGTGTTACTTCCCTGTATTTGCAAACTATTTATGCTAAAAATGGTGACACAGAAGATAAGGGAAAGGTAGGGCAACGATAGTTCCTTTTCCTTCCAGTCCTTCCTTACTTGTCAATAACCCAAAGAAAGTGTTGGGAGAATATACACATACCAAGAAAAGAGATAAAAACAGTTGAGTTAGTGTTGTGCAGGGTTTCCACTCTTCTGGTAAGAATGAAAAACATATATACCCCATGAAATACAAATGACGCAAGTTTAGTGATTCCACACATGAGTTCAATACTCTTACATTTGCATTTAAACTAACATTGCGCATTATAAAGATGAGAAGTAAAATTCATGGTAATAATTAAAAATTATAATGTTTCTTTTCTTAGAACAGTAATAACTAGCAAATAAAATCCACTATGACAAGTCACACGAGAGAGAGAGATTGGAGAAGAAAGAGAAAAGATTTGTATTTTGGTAGTTTCAAAGGCTCTTTTTCCTGCTTTTTAAACAAGGGGCCCCACTGCGTCATTGTGCACTGATGCCGCTGGGCAGAGCAGCAGTCTCGAAATTTACACAGTTGTGCAAAAGCTTTTAGTTTCACAGTATTGCTACCAAGCACCTTAGCTGAAAAAGGAAAAATGTGTAGGCAGCTTTCTTTCTTTCTTCTTTGCCTACACACCTCACTTGCCATACATCTTCTTCTGTAGGCACGAAAGGTGGATTTAGAGGGATGCAAATAAAACTTAAGTTTCAGAGCCCCTTCCAAGGGCCTGTACTGAACTTGTATGCATAATTTTGTATCTTTTCCTTAAAGTGTGACCTGAAATTATGTAAGTTTCAGGGCAACTGAAAGCACGTTTTTTTCCCCCAGATACCGCATAATGTACACTTGAAAGCCCCAGACACGCAGATAAGGTCACGTGCTCTAGGTCTGGGTGTCTTGATTGCAGTGTGACTGTTACAAACTTCCTCTGATACTATTTTCATCAGTTATTTAGGAAGGGCCTGCCAAGCTGAGGAAAGTGAGGAAACTTTTTGAGATGTGACCTCCCAGAAAAACTATTGTTATTTCTATATAGTCTAGAATGTGCAAAGTGTATATATTGCTTAAAGTATTGCCAGCTGCTGCAACAAATACCTTCCAAAACATCAGGGGCTGAACCCAACATTAATTGAGTCCTTCCTCACATAACTGTCAACGCAGTTGTTCCTGGCTGGCAGGCAGGTTTCATGGGTGTGACCCCTTTCATCTGACTCCCCAACCCCAGAGCACAGAGTCCTCTGCATCTAGCCAGAAAGAAGGAAGAGAAAGTGGACATCTCCTAAAGACTTTGGCCCAGAGGGGACACACTTCGCTTCCAACCGTATTCTATGGTGAGAAACAGTCCAGGGAGCCACCTAGTTCAAGGGGTGCTGAGAAATGTACTTCCTGGCTGGACGACTAATTACCCATGACAATTTTATGCTCTGGAAGGAAAAACCATGAATTTTGGTGGACAGTTTGGTTTCTCAGCCTCAGTGGGGAAAAGTATTATTCAGACCACACATCAAGAGCAAATCTCACTTTCCAATTACACTGGAAAGAACAATTAAATGTTGCAATCTCTTCTGCTTGTTTTCATTTTTGCTTTTTTCTCTGTGGCGTTATTGTTAGCCAAAAGAGACCTCTCTCCAGAATTGTTAGTCTCAGCTCCAGGGATGGTAATTCCTAACTAATAAAACAATTGTAAAGGCTGCCACAGGCACTGAATAAAGCACATGCCTTTAAATCCTATTTATCTTTGTTTCAAAAATAGTCTGTACCTGAGGCCACTTTGTGGAATTTGAGTGAGAAGTTTGACTTCAGGATGTCCTCTAGGAACTCAGTTTCAGATGCCCAGGGCCTGCTGACTTTGTAACCCTATCCCTTTTCAGACAAGCTGCTCCTAGGCAAGGCCCTTATCGGTTTCACATTTGCAAACTTGAAAGAATGGAATTAGTGCCTGAAAGAAAGGGGGAGAGATTCAAACCATTAGTTGAAGAACAAAAAAAGAGAGAGAGGGAAATTGTCATCATTATATGACTTAAAACCTTATTTGCTCTACTTCTTTTCCATTACATTTGAAGTCTTTCACCTGAGATGAGACCCTGCCCCATGGATACAAGCAAATGAGTTACTAAAGCAATAGCCTAATGAGGGAGAGATGGGGCTGGGGCCTAAAGAGGGAGTCGAGGTGGCCTCTGGAGGAAGTTCCCTTATGTGACTGGAGGGAAGAAAGGTCCATTTTCCTCGATGGGGTGCTGTGCTGTGATAGTAGAGATGGCCAGAGCTTCTCTACTTGGCTCTGAGGCCAGGGAATTCGTTCTGCTGGCTGCGGTGGGTCCCTGCCCTGTGAAGGATCAGGCCGCCCTCAGGCACCATGACCCCCTCGGCCCCTGTGAATGCTGGGCAGATGAAGAGGGGCCTGTCATCAGACCCCAGCCTGAAGAATGGTCTCAGGAGCCCAGAGAAGAGCAAAAGGGCACAGGTCTATATGTGCGAACTATTCCTTATATTATAGAAGGAGATATCTCTAACTTCATAGTCCAGGAAGATGTCCATCTGGCGAAGTCACTCTGTCAGGAGGAGAATCTTCTCAAGAGAGGATAGGGCCCAGTTATGGCTTCTAAACATCTCCAAAGGTCCAGAAGCCATTCTGAGGCTTCCCCTTTCCTCTCAACACACTGTCTCTACAAACTCCCACCACCCACACCATCAGGTTTCGATCTCCACTTCCCAGTAATGTCTCCCCGAGGAGAAGCTCTCCAGGCCCAGGACAAAAGGCTAACAGTTGAATCTCTCTGGATTGTCAGACATAACTCTGCCTGGAGGGGCCCTGTGTCATGCATCTCTGGTCCTCTGACAGGAAGAGCTCAGGATGAGCAGTGTCTGGGTCCTGGATCACATCAGCTGCAGAGGAAGACTCAGGTTTAGGCTTGGGGGTCTCAGGAGATTGTGCAATTCCTGGTCTCCAGAGAGTTCCCAGAAAGCTGATGGGAGATCCCATGTGACAGCCTTTTCCATGAAGGCCCCTTGATCCTGGGTCGCAGGCAGCTCACAGCCTGAGAATGACTGATGTTGAACTTGTCTCTTGAGTGACAGGAGAGTTACTTCAGGAAAAGTATAATTGGTGCTCTAGGAAATGTTGAAAAGTTTAGAAAATGAAGTGAAATTAACGGCTCCCACTTTCTCTCAACATTCTCAGATCTGCATCCTTTTCTATTCAAGACATAAGATCTCTGGGACTCTCTGGAGTTAGAAACTTTCCCACTTGGCATAAATCAACAAAGAGGCACTATCCCTCTCCCTGTGAAGCAATTAAGGCCAATTTCTCCCTGCAAAGGGTCCCTTCATTGGTCCTCTGTGTTCTACTAGTTTAACCAGATGATAAGTGATTCAAATGACTAACAAGGGCAACTTTCAAAGGGAAAAAAGGAGGATAAAAAATTCAAATGTCAACCTGTTGCCTGAGAGGTACGTGTGGCAAAAGGGAGTGGAAACTATTTCCATCCAGTTTTGCTTTAACAACATGGGTCTGAGTCTGCAGCTGTGACCCCTCTGGATGTAGGAAATGCTTCAGACCCTGACATTCTGCAGACTCTTCCATCTGCAGTCATTATTACTTAGTCAATCTACATTTCCATTGTGTTAAAATGACTTTCTCCTTTCCCCAAGTTGATATGTCTGACCGTGACAATTTTGAAATTGAAAAGAGGAAGGAGGAAAGGTCCCAGTGCCATGGTATCTGGTAAGGCCTGGATTCTTTGGTGCTTTTGAGCAGACGGTGACAAATCATAAAATGCAGAGTGCTCATTAGCACCAGGCAAGTGGATTCTCTGCTCTCCTACTTGCCCACCTCCCCTCCCCTCACAGGCTACACACAGAGCATCAGTGTTGTCTTGGAGCAGGAGGCATTTCTGGCACCTGTCTGCACCCATGAGACAGGCTTGGGGGAGCTTATTGCCTTTCTCACACATGGCTCTTCGACTGTGCAGTCTATACCATCTCCTAGGTTATAAATAGTTAAGCCAGTATAGTCTTCTTTCAAATTAATCCAGGATCCACAGAGCAAGAACTACTACACTGTAACCTTTGGAAAGCTCCACTATGTATGATAGACCTCTGTAATCATGGATTAAATTTTTCTCAAAAATATACTGTGGTGGGAACTAAGCCATAGAGTTTATTGAAAGCTGTGGGGATTCCCTGACAGAAGAGCTGTGATCCAGCACTGGGTGGGATACTGACAGTGAGAGGATCCCAGTCCTCTGCATTCCTCCAGCCAGCTTTGGGACCCCTCGTTCATCTCCTCTAATGTGTCCTGTTGGCTGGCTAGTGAGGAGGAAGCTCAGGATCTAAGAGATTGTCAGAGGTGCTCACCAGCATGTGAGAGGGTTGTTCTCCATCCTACACTGGACAGACAGAGAGGTGAGCTTCATGAGATAATGGCTAACCAAGCAGAAGACAAATAGTGCCCGGAGTAGTTCAGGACATACTAAATGTATGCAATTCCTCTTGAAGTTGCTCTGAAATAGTAAACAGAAACAAATGAATGTCCTCAATATAGGAACTAAGAGAATTTGAGTTGGTAATATACAGCAGACTGGTTCTTTCTGTGAACACCACTGTCACCCCTCCCCCTTGCCCAGGGAATTGTTAAGATACCAGAAATGAAATAAGATCAGGGAGCTGGAGATTATTAGAGCAGACTTAGGTTTGCTTTTGTTCAACAATATAGTGCATCATGTACCAGTTGAATGGATGCAACACCTGCAGAATGGAAGCAAGCTCTGAGGATTAATTCCTAGGACATGAGAGTCCCAAGCCCTTGCTGCTGCCTCTATTCATTTCCTCTCTGTTTCCCAGGCCTCTGGCTGTCAGAGCTGTGCCCTTTGGGTGTCAGTGAACTGCCCTTTTAACAGCGACAGGAACCTACTCTTTCAACATGACAGTGAACCTACTCTTTTACTTTTATGTGACATCCTTTCTCTTTTTCACATGTTCTTTTCACAGTTCCTTCTGTGCAATTTCTTTCATTTCATTTTCTAACTCTTCTTACCCTGAGAGAAGTTCTTTTTCCCTGTGGAATTTCTGGATAAGACAGATGCTCCAAGCAATGAAGAACAGAGTAGGCATGACGACAGCCAGGGACACCATCCAGGGAGATGTGCGGGAGTAAATGATTCTGAAAGGGTAGACAGAAAAGTCCCATTTAGTGAGAAAAAGGAGACCTGGGATGAGAGCTCCCCTCAGGACTCATAACTAAAGAGCTCCCCAAGGTCCCTGGCCTCCTGGCTTCTCTCTCAGAAACCCCAGAGAGAGAAAGAGTCACCCTACAGTGACTGCCAGGGCTGGGGGCCCAGGAGATAAGAAGCAGAAACACCCGGAGTCACCATGAGAAGGACCAGGGTGAATAAAAATAACCAGCCATCGTGAATCACCATGGTCATCATCCTTGGTCAAGCAACCCACCCTTCTTACCTACAATATTACAATGCCCTCCTCCTGCTTCTGCCCATACCATCTGCAGTCTGTCCTCGGTATAGCAGCCTAAGTGAGATTATATTATTACTAGCTCAAAATCCTGCAATGTTTCCTATCTCACTCAGACTAAAATCCAAAGTCCATTTGTGACCAACATTGCCCCATATGATCTGGACCTACTACCTCTCTGAATTCATCTCCTCCAACTTTCCCTGCACTCAATCCATTTCAGCCACACCTCTGTCTTGGGGTTCTTTGAAACTGCCATACATGTTCCTGCCTCAGGTCCTTTGCGTATGCTATGCCTACTACCTGGCTTGCTCAGTCCTCACATATCTGCATGGTTCATGGCTCACTTGCCCAACAGCCACCTTTTCCATCAAGTCTTTCCTGACCTTTCTGTTTACCATTACAACTTCCTCATGCCCTAGCAGTCATTATCACCACCACAATTAATTTTTTCTACAGTACTTATTACCATCTGATATAATCCACAGTTTGACTAATGATTTCACCCCTTGTTTAATTACTTCATTTATCACCTTCTACTGCTCTTGAATTTGAGTCCCATGAGGGTAGGGTTCTTTGAGTATTTTCTTCTGTGATTTATCTTAAGTTTATAGAACTGTTCTTGAAACCTTCCTGAACATATGTGATGCTTGTTGAGTATTTGTTGAATGAATTTATGAAAGTCTGTAGATAGAGAATTTCTCTGCTCTGTCCCTTGGGAAATGCCATGGGCAGGAAGGGAGGCTTCAGCAGGCGGCACCTCTGGGTGTAGACTCCCGCTCATACAACTCTCCATGTTTATGATTTTTCTAAATGTATAAAAATTACTGCAGGATGAGGACCATATCAGAGAAAAAATTATCAGATTTACCCTCAAAGAAGCTCCTACTAATGTAATTTAAGACGATTTGATTTTCCCCTTGTGACAAGGGAAGAGGCCTCAGCTCAGCTGTAGCCTCCAGCCCTTCAGGGTTCCGGACCCTTCCACCCCACACCCCTACCTCCCCATCCCCACTCCAGCCTCCAATCTATCTGTTGGGGATCCTGCCTCCCTCCACACAATGAGCCTGCAGAGGTCAAGGAACTAACCTGGAATGAAAATCACAGTTTCCTTCTTCTGACCAAGCAGGGTGTCGCTGATGGAGCAGGACACGTTCCTCACAGAGCAGTCCCTGATGCTCACAGCCATGGAGACCATGAAGAGGCTGTCTGCATCCACAGTGTAAGCCTCCTCCAAAGTGAGCATGATCTCACCATAGGGGTCCCTCAAAACTGCTCGGGGGTCTGGGTACCACACTACAGATGTGAACTCCAACCAACCAGATGCCTCCATCCTTGTGGACCTTCATTTCAATGAGGGGCATAGAGCTCAGGCCTAAGGAGAGAGACCAGGACCCAGATAAAAAGATAATGGTGTCTTAGCCAAAGTGTCTTAGAAGATCAGCTCTTAATGGTGAGAGCTAAGGGAAGGAGGTAGAGAGCCAGTGACCAGTGTCCAAAGAAAGTGATTACGCCTATTCTATACATTCCTGCAGTACCCCTTCTGTGAAGGGAGGAGGGGAGGATAGAAAAGAGGGAGGGACAGCGAAAGGAAGGGAGAAGACAAGAAGGAGCAAAGGAAGGAATGAGAGACTGAAGAAAACCTTGACAATGGAGAACACCAGGAGACCAATATGACAAATAAATTACAAGATCTCTAAGGAGAAAGGATTACACTGTACTTCTCTTTATGTTCCACTTACAGATTCCAGCACAGTACCAAGCATCTGCCGCCTAATAAATGATTGTTGATTGATTCCTTCAGCTAGAGATATTAGTGTTCTCACTTCTGTGTCAGTCTGTCCACTCTGACCTGAAACAAGCAGTTTGAGAATTTCACTCTCAGCCCTGGGAGGGCTTCTCAATAGCATCAGCTGTCTGAAGCTCTAGGTTAACATGATAAAGACAGAAACCTGTCAGACTGGCAGATTCTTAAGAAACTTTTTGACCTCAAGAGACTGTTCTGTCTCTCCTGGTTTAGGGCTTCACGTTACCACAGCTATCTGATAATCATAAAGGGCTACTGGTTTTTAGGGGAACTGACAGAGCTGGCATGCAAAGCCAGCACTTACGCCAATTCAGAGAGGTTTACCTCCCAGGGGCTCAGTTAATTATGTGATTTTCTTATAGTCTCTTGGCAATATTCACCTGTTAGAAAGATCCGGATGATCCTGGGATCTTCAAGACAACAATATCACCTCTGCAACATCAGCAGGACACCATCAAAAATCCTAAGAATCCAGATTCTTCATAGCTTATTCCATCTTTAAAAGAATCTTCAGTAAAGAAATATTAGGTGTGAGAGAGCTGCAAGTGCATGGTCCCGGGAGGCTCTGTCCCTTTAGCCGTATGTCCAGCCATCATCCGAACTGCGTTTAAGTAATTCCCTTGCTAAGCCTATCCAACAAATTATACTAAAGACAAAATTAAAGCAATCACTTAAGTCTTAGTGCTTCTTGATCAATTTGATTTTTTCCAAGCAGAAAAAAAAAGACTAGTTGCAAAATTGAAAGGCTCACACAGAAACTTAGAAGTGGATAAGACTCAAAATAATGTGGCAAGTTGGAAAGAAATTCTACAAAACGTTCCATGGGATTCGATAATGGCAAGCATGAGATAACAGGCTTAAGGACAAAACCAGCCAGCCTGCTAACCAAACAAAAACAATAAACAAACAAACAATTCTACACAACTCAATTCAGAGTGAGGCAGGCCAGGCCAGGGTCCTGTTACAAGGAAAGAGTGGAGGGTTCCTGCCACACACACACCCACACTGTCAGCTCTGCATTGTTGCTGCAAATAGTCAGGACACCAGGTTGAGAAAAACTCCTCTAACAATGCTGTGTATTAATCAGATACAAGGTTGCCCTTCTGAGCAACAAAGATGGGGTCTCAAACCAGTTATGATCTGAAGACCCCTGGGAAGGTCGCACTGTCCCCAAACCTCACTTCCACTGATCTGATGGACTGAAATGCCATTGATTTTCATCTGTCTTCAAGGCTTTTCCAGTCTTCCAATGTTTCTTTTAAAGTGTAATACACTGACTCTGAGAGTGAAGTCATACTTTAAAGCCATTATTAATGAACTTCTAGAAATCCTAGGTTAAAGACCACTTCTCTTTTGTAGCCTTGACCCAATCCTCTTGGCTGAATTATCACTCTTTTTCTCTGTGGGGCCAACAGGTTTAGTAGTTGATCATACTTTCATAAAATCATCTATTTATACTTGAGTCATTCTCACTACAATCAGTATTTGGGGAAAGGGAAAAAAGGCCAAATTAATATTTGTCAAGAAGTGAGATGTCCACATGTTGTCATTTGCTGGGCAGTCCTTGTTTATTCCAGTTGTCCCGGCGCAATTGTTGACAGTGCCTCCCCTCACTCTCCAAAGCATAGAGTAGGAAGGATAAAGTACACAGTTCTCCATCAAGAAGCCACATGCCAGGCTCTGTGCTGGATGGGATTTCTCATCGGGTCCTCTCAGTCAGCCCCAGAGGTGTGCAACTCACTCTCTCAGTTCATTCTGGTTTGGCTCAGTTGCCATCTTTTCAGTGAAGCTTTCCAGACCATTCTGTTCATAGTTAGATTATCTCCATGCCCCCAGCTCTGTCAACCCCTCCCTGCTTTCTTTTATCTCCAGGACTCATCACCATCTGATATAAATACGGTTCAAGTAATTACTTCATTTATTGCTCTCTGCACCCTCTAGAATGGGAGCCCCAGGAGGGCAGGGATCTTCCTGGGTTTTGTTCTCTGATTTGTCCTCGGTTTCTAGAATACTGACTTGAACAAAGGAGATGCTTGTTAAATATTTGTTAAATGAGTTTATGAATGTCTGTGATGAGAAGAAGCCCAAGGATAGTTTTCCTGCTCTGAAATTTTGATTCCAGGAATTTTTTTTTTCACTCATTCATTTAATACCTATTTATGAAGTACCCACTAGGGGCCAAGCAATTTGCTAGGTTCTGGAGGGACAGTGATGAATATCTGCTGGTGTGAGTCAGATGCTGACTGGTTTTGGTTGTGATTTGGACTATGAAGCTTTAAAAGAATGTCCAGTGACAAAAGCCTGAAGAGTGCTCCTTAGAGCTGTCCACCAACATTTTCATTTCCCCTGGGTGCACAGTTAGGACTGTATTTCCCTCTCCTATACAGTGAGGCACAACCCGCTGACTGGCTTTGGTCAATGAAATATGAGTATAAGTAATGTGAGCACCTCACACGCAGGAGCTTTAGGAGCCAGTGAGTGATTTGTGGGCTCTTTCCTTCTGTGAAGGTGACCACACAGCTCCAGGTCCCTGAGGGAGGTCTGTATGAAGATGAGCCCACCAGACTCACAGAGGACGCATTTCATGTGTTAGAAATAGACCTTTGTTATGTTAACCTACTGAGATTTGAGGGCTGTTTCTTACAGAGGATAACCTAGCTTATCCTGACTAATGCACACCTCAAAGATGATTAAAACATGGACAGATCAGAGGCCCATGGGCAAAGGTTAAATAAACAGACCTCAGGTGTAGATTATAGAATAGCTCAGGCATGATGACCTCTTACAGCTCATGGAGCAGATTCATGTCTTCATTCAATTAATATTTCTGGAGCAACTATTATGCTCCAGGTTCTGTTCTAAAGATGTGGATACAGCAGAGGCAAAACAGAGAGAAATCCTTTATGAATGTTACATTGTAGTAGAAGAAAAACAATAATCAGGATAAATAAGGAAAATGCATCTTATGTAAGCAGGTTATATATACTGAGGATAAAAGAAGGGAAGTGAGGTGAAAAGGGTCAAGGATGCTGTTTGATTCTCACAGTCATGGAAAACCACTGACTACAGACAAGGAATGAATTGAAATCATATGGGAAAAACTTGTCGTTGGACCTGAAGAAAAATTTGAGGAATATCATATACTATTGGTGAGAGTGTGCATTGGTATAAATACTTTGAAAAACAAACTTCTAGTATCTATTAAGCATGAAAATAAGTATTTCTCACTACACATCACTTCCACTCCTAGGAACAATGTTTCAGTTGGGGATTTTGAGAAGGGGCATATTATGGACGGAACTGTTTCCCCATAAAATTCCTGTTGAAGCCCTACCCTCCAGTACCACAGAATGGGACTGTAATTGAGATAGGGCCTTTCAGGAGGTAATTGAGTTAAAATGAGGCTGTTAGAATGGGCCCTAATCCAATCTGACTGGAGTCCTTGTAAGAAGAGGAGATTAGGACACACAGAGAGACACCAGGAATGTGTACACATGGAGAAAAGGCCATGAGAAGACACAGAGGGAGGACCATTTGAGGACATGGCAAGAAGGTGGCCATCTGTGAGCTCAGGAGAGAAGCCTCACGGGAAACAAAACCTGCTGACAGCTTGATCTTGGACTTCCAGCCTCCAGAATGTGAGAAAATAAATTTCTGTTGTTTATGCCACTCAGTGTGTGGTATTTTGTTCTGGCGGCCCTAGAAAACTAACACAAGTAAGGAATAGGCAGTGTTCTCTGTGCTGATGTGAGTAGTGGTTATATAGATTATCGTTCATAATAATTCAGTAATCTCTACATTAACGTCTTATGAGTTTTTCTGTGTGTGTTACATTTCACAAGAAAAATGCCTAGATTCTAAAACATGTTACTGATGAATGCCCTCAGAGAGCCTCAAGAAGTAAACATAAGAAGGATCTGTAGAGATTCAACATTCTCCCTGTGCAAGGCTACTGCTGAGTTCTGTGTGTGCTTCTCAAGAGGTGATGCCCACACCTTAGCAGGGCAAACCCACATATTTGGCCCTTGGGCAGGAGGAAACCACCCTCCCTGTGTAGTGGGGATTCTAGGAAGATATCTGCTGGTCTGTGATGGACGTGAGGTTAGGAGAGAAAGTTTCCCCAAGAGTAAAACTGTGAAAAAGCAGTGTAACAAAATAAAATGACACACCTGCCATCCACGGGCACATCATGGCCTCATCTTAGGATTTGCCTTCTTGGAAATAACAGTGGTAGATGGTGTTTTCGTGGGCTGTGATGTTGTGGATGATCAGCGCCACGCTCCCCTTGCTGATCTCTTCTTTCACAAAGGTTGTCCTTCCTTGGTTCTCCTCCATCTGTGCCTCTGTCCTCTCTCGCCCACCGTTATACACAAGCACTGCGGGCAGAACTGAGACTGGAACCACCGCACCTCCATGTCCTCAGCATTTTTCTCAAGTGACAGATGACAGCATAATGTGCTGTTTCCTCGCACCATGGCCAGGATTGGGTCAGCTGGCCCCATGACAGTAACCTGGTCTGTTCAACAAAGGGTAGAATAAGACCGGGGCACCAGCCATCACATATCTAAGGCAGGAAAAGAAGTGCATATTCCAGGGCACAGACAGATTCTTTTTCCATTTCTAATATATTCTTTCAGTCATATTCTTTCTAAGGCCACAGGGGCTTCCTGGGCTGAGAACTCTGGGGGTCAGCAGCCATGACTTCTTAGCAGCAATAGATACCTAATAGGAGTGTCTCCTAAGGCTGCTAATGCTCCCTGAACAAACATTGAGAAGCATACACTGACGCTGTGCTCACAGAGGTTTCCTTCCATTCCCCAATCTAGCAGAGCCCAGAGTGTAGCATAAACTTGAGCTGTCCAATATTGTGGCCACTAGCTAGTCCCAATAGAAATGTTCTGAAATGTAAAACACACACACACAATTTTGAAAATTTAGAATAAAAAATATTAAATATCTCAGTGTTAATATTTTTAATTAATTAAAATTTAAATAATACTATTTTAGTCATTTGAGGTTCAATAAAATGCATTGTTGGGGCTGGCCCAGTAGCACAGCAGTTAAGTTCACACGTTCTGCTTCGGTGGCTCTGGGTTCACCAGTTTGGATCCCAGGTGCGGACCTATGCACGGCTTGGCAAGCCATGCTGTGGCAGCATCCCACATATAAAGTGGAGGAAGATGGGCATGGATGTTAGCTCAGGGCCAGTCTTCATTAGCAAAAAGAGGAGGATTGGCAGTAGATGTAAGCTCAGGGATAATCTTCCTCAAGGAAAAAAAAAGAAAAGAAAAGAAAATATATTATTAAAATTTATTTCAGAGCTGGCCAGGTGGCTCAGTGGTTAAGTGTGCACGTTCCAGCTTCAGCTGCCTGGGGTTCACCAGTTCGAATCTCAGGTGTGGACATGGCACCACTTGGCAAGCCATACTGTGGTAGGCGTCCCACATATAAAATAGAGGATGATGGGCATGGATGTTAGCTCAGGCCCGTCTTCCTCAGCAAAAAGAAGAGGATTGGCAGGTGATACCTCAGGGCTACTCTTCCTCAAAAAAGAAAAAAAAGATTGTTGTCTGTTTATTTTTTAGTTTTGTAAATGTAGGTACTAAAATACTTAAAATTGTGTATGCAGCTGGGCAGTGTGGCTCTCATTGCATTTCCATGGGACCACTGGTATAAATTCAATGAGCACGGGCAGAAGGAAAGGATGAGTGAACACAGCTGCAGCACTTCTTCAGACTGCAGTGTTTTGCAAACCGAAGTGTCGATTTTCCTTTCTGAGAAGTTGATAGGAGCTGGTGGCATGGACCCTACCGAAGACCAGTGCAAACAAGCTGAGGAGGAGGTTCTTCCTGGCGGGGAAAAGGGCAGGGAAGCAACAGGCTCCATAAGCATCAAAGATGAGTTATGAGGGGCAGGGACCAGAGACCTAGGGGCACAGACACAGATAAATCAGCCAAGGAGACTTGGCACCACAGCTCTGATCTAGGTCAAACTTTCCTGCAACCTGTGTTGGTATCATCAGTGCCCCAACTCCGGTCTTGGGCAGCCCCCTTTCTCTCCAGGTTCAGTTATCTCCCAATAGATTGATTTATTAAACATTCCTTGGAAGAAGCCAACAATACAAGGATAAGGGAGGCATTTTTCTACCCTCCTTGGCTCACTTCTCTGGCTAGAGGTGAGTTTCCTCAATTGTTGCTTCATATTCTTTCATACTCTCCCTCCCAGCCCTCACACCTCCCCAGGAATCAGGCTGTGGGACCCCAGGTCAAGCTAGTCTTGGAGAACCTTGACACCAGGAAGCTTCCCATCTCCTGGGCATCTTGCCTTTCTCCCCAACAGGTTCTCTTCCTCCACTTACTACCCCACCCACACCCCAGAGGTGTAGAGCTTCCCTTCCCTTTCCTACCATCTAGAATTAACTTCTGGTTTCCTTTTCTCCTCTGATGCTCAAATGATGATTTTCTCCTTAACCCTCTTAGCTCTAAACTGCTCACAGGTGCAGTCACAACCAGAAAACAAAGAAAAAGATTTTACTCATCTCTCACTAGCCATCGTGTGCGGGGCTGTGAGACCTGGGACCCGGTCCACTCTGTGACCACAAACTCCTAGTATTTCCAACAAATGGTTTAGAAGTCAGGATTGGCCAGCTGTGGGTCATCCAGCCAATGGTATCCCTGACCCTATGTTCTCCCAGTTACTAGGTAAATTACACAGAAAGAGTTTAAGAATTTAAATCCAACAGCTGTGGATAGCCTTTTGAGATGAAATGGGCTTTTAATTTTCTTTTTCTGTTTTCAGAAGCAAGACACTTTGCATTTTTATTTGTAAAACCTTGAGATTCCCTGTGGATTGTGGCCTTCCTGCAAAGCAAGAGGAGAGACCTCTATGTGTAGAAGTGTGTATGTAATAGTGGACGTGGCTGGTGGTGGGGAGGTGATGAGGTAAACATGAACAACCTGCTTTCCAAAGCCAGAGGAATCTTATTCACGTTGTTCTTCTTGTTGGGGGCATGCAGAGATAAGGGGGAACATAGGGAGTGGTTGGAGGGGTAGAGAATGAAGCAAGACAGCAGCTGCAGCAGTAGACTGTACGCCTTGTTGTTCATTCAAAAATCATTGAGGGAGAGATGCTGAGGCTACTGAGAGGCAAACCCCTTTCTCTCAGGGAGGTGGCGTTCTGGTGGTGCAGGAAATCTGAAGCAAATAAAGACTTTCTAGTTGGGCTTCATCCTCTGCCAGTAGATGCACCTGTTGAGTCCAACACCCCTTACACCCACACAGTGCTCCCCTCCCATGCCCCGCAGACCCCAATCAGGCCATTGTATGGATTTCTTCAAGAATAATGTTCCTGAGACACATTTATTCACATTTCCCTCAAGAGTCTAAATGCTTCCCTTGGAGGCCTCTAATTCCTTTCTGATTCATCTCAAAACTGTGCAATTAACACACTAGCACTGGCTCCACAGTTTCCTCCCAAGACTGGGTTGCTCTTGGGAAGGGACAGAACAGAGGGCTGTGAGGGGCTAAGAGCCTGGCCTACCTACAGCCTCTGTCTGAAGAAAATACCTCCCAGGAGTTCTGGGGAAGTTTGTGCCAGAAGCATCCAGAGAAGCCAGGCCTCAACCCCTGTGGTAGCTGACCTGAGCCAGAAGGAAACACACATGCTCTGAGCATGAGGAGGACCCATTGCCCAAGAAGTAGCTTAGCAGGAGACCAGGTCCAACCTGGATGAGCCACTTTGGATTATGACAACCTGACATAATCTGTCATGAGTGGAATAAACCTAGAAAGTGTATTCTTCCCCTTGAGTTGGCTCCAGCTGTGGATTCCTTCCAGGTGATGCCAAGACATCCTGGTTCTTAAAAGGGGAAGAAGGTAGAAGAGTCAAAGAGATTCAAGGGAGAAGAAACAAGGAGAGATTCAAAGACTGAGAGAGAATCAATCTGCCATTGCTGCTTTGAAGATAGAGGAAAAGGGTCACAAGTTAAGGAAGATGACAGCTCTAGTAGCTGGGAATAGCCCTCAGCTGACAGCCAGCAAGGAATGGCAACCTCAGTCCTACAACAGCAAGAAACTGAATTCTGCCAACAACCTGAATGAGCAAGTAAGCAGATTCTTCCCCAGGGCCTCCAGAAAGGAACACAGCCTGCAGCCACCTTGATTTTGTCCCAGTGACATTCGTGTTTGACTCTGACCTACACAAATGTGAGATAATAAACTCATGTTGTTTTAGGTCCTGAAATTTGTGCTACGTTATTTTGGCAGCAATAGAAAACTAGTGCAATAAGGATTTTGGGCAAATGTTGCAAGAAAGTAAACTGCGAAACTGTAGTTAATAAACTGAGGGGGCTCAGTGGAAGAATGAAGATTATTAACAAGTTTATTGAACAAATGTAACTTGACAACCACATTCTGAGTGAAAGGGATATATTTAGTGATGAACAATAATAGAGATGATAATGAAGAGTAGCCTTTCCCCAGTATCCATCAGTTGAAAGGAACTTCTGCTAACACCAATGAACAATCAGAGGTGGAAATATCCCTTTCCTCGAGATGGATTCTACAGAGTGATAAAAATACCACTAAAGTTCATCTAGCTTCCTTCCTCCCAAATTCTTATTCCACAGACAATCTTTAGGCGTTGTTAGGCTCCCTAGAGACCTTCAAAGAAGGAGGATTGGTTTTGGCTCCATGATCACGCATCGCATTGACAGAGTGGGTACACACATGCTCATTGTTAGTTAAGAGTTTGGCCTCTAGTCCCTTCATATCCTGTATGATGCAGTCCCTGTGAATTCAGTCTCTGGACCAGGTCACCCTGCAGTCAATCCAATGAATTGCTGGACCTATGGCTCTGACAATCAACCATGAAGGAACCAAGTGGGGCATAGCCTCCATAGTCACCTACAGTGATCCTTACCCTGGGGTGCCCTGAACAGCAAAACTCTGGGCTGCTTATGGTCCCATGGGGCAAACAGGACAGGAAAAGAACAACAGGGTAGGGCATGGGGTTAGGACAGGGGCTTAATCCCTCCCAGCAGGGCAAATTTCTGTGTGAATTATAAAAGTTAGTTCACTTGGGCTTGCCTCAGTTTCCACATTCTCAAAATGAGACTGTCTCACAGGGTTTTTGTGAGGATTAAATGAGTAAAACACTTAAACCAGTTAGCACAGTACCCAGTATATTTTATCTATACATTTTAGTTATTGTTGTTCAAATCCTAGCTGTCATTCACTGCTGAGTCACCTTAGGGAAGTTAATTCACTTTTCTGCACCCCTGTGTCCTTATCTATAGAAAGGAGACAATAAAGTGGTACCATGATCAACTGTCATATGGAAAAATGGAATTAATACGAGTGAAGTGCTTCACACAGTGTGTGCGTTTAATATGTATTTTATTGTGATGAGTTGCTGTTAAAGAGGAGGCCCTCAGCTCCAGGCTGGGCAGGGAGAAACAAGGATGTTACTTCATCCTTAGAGTCTCTTCCCAACAGCAGAGCCTGGGGTCACTGGGGTGTACAGAGAAAGGTGAGACACTAGGTCAGTAACAAGGGAACTCTGCACTCAGGTCGGCGGTGGGCAAATGGTCAAGGCAGTGGGTTCCAATGTTGAAATTCCAAAAACAGGGTACAGATGCCCAGAGAAGTAGGTGCGTGGGAAGGAGTAGATATGAGATCCATCCACAGCATTGTAGAATGAGACCTCACCAATCTCATAGTCCAGGAAAACCCCGACTCTTACAGGAGGGTTGTCAATTGTCAGCTTGATCCTGGAGTAAGCAAGAGCTCGATAGTCTTTCCCATTAGACAGCCCCACAGCCCAGAACCCATTCGCGGGTGCTATACAAATGTGATCTTTCCTCTCCACATTCTCCGTACACACTCCGACATGCCAGTCTTTCCTGTCCCCCACCTCCACCTCCCAGAAATGTCTCCCTGACGTGAAGCTCCTGCAGCCAAGCACAGAGTAATGCGAATCACATCTCTTAGGGTTGTCTGGCAGATTCTGTCGTCGGTCCACCCACTGCAAGCTCCTCTGGTCCTCAGAAACAAGGAGATTGGGGTTTGCTGTGTTCGGATCCAGAATCACATCTGCTGCATAAAGTTTGGGGATGGGTCGTGGGGTCAATCATTGCTCCCAGACCTCAGATCATCAGCCTTCAAGACCTGAGCCTGGCAGAGGAGGGCTGAGTCCAGAGCCTGGTGACCCTCTCAGCAATACCAAAAGAAACGGCCAGGGGTCTTTTGTTCAGTGGAGTACAGTCTTGAGGGTCAGGATCTGCCTAACTTGACGTCACTGGTTGGCTCCTTCCTTCCATCTTTTTCCTATTTCCCTCCCAAAATGATTCAGTCCACCTGTGCTTTACAGTCACATAGATTTACATTTCAATCCTTGCTCTGCCACTGCTGAGCTGAATGACGTTTCTTTTTCCACAGTCTCTTTTTCCATAGTCTGAAGCTATATATATCTTTGAGCCTTAATTTCCTTATCTGGAAAATGGGGATAAAAGTACTAATCTCTGGGTAGAAAAAGACAACACATGTGTTATATGAATCCCAGGGCCAGGCATGGAGGAAGTGCCTGATGTTATAATAGCTGCCATGCCTTTTCTGTGCTAGAGGGCATGTTGGGGACTTTCTGTATTCCCAGATCCCTTCTCTTCCTTCCTCTACCCTCATCTGGGCCCCAGGAATCTGTCCTCTATGGACTGCATCACTAGGCTCCCTTGCCTCGGTTACCTGTTGGGTTTTGCCAATGGGAGGTACTAGCTGAAAATCTTGAGGAGAAAGAGAAGAGAGGCACAGCATTATTTCCTCCACGTCCTCCCTACCAGTGTCAGATGGTGATGCCCTAACAAAGGCACAATTCCTCTCAGGCAGCCCTGTCCTTGAGCTTCATCTGGGCTCCAGGAAAGGCTCCCTCTCCCTTTTCCTTCAAACTGACAGGTGGTGACAGATCACCACTGTTGTGAGCCCTGGGGCACTTCGCAGTCCCTTATTGGTTTCCTTTAACCCTAAACCTGCCTTTGTAAAGAGTTCCTTTTCTAAACCTTCTCCAAACCACCCAGTTTGAACATGTCATCTCTTTCCACTTAGTTTTTTTTGAGCCATACAAGTTCATTACCTCATTTAGTCTTTCTCTTTACCTTCATAAATAGGGGTTATGATATCATATAAAAACGAGGAGGATAAAGTTCAGAAACATTAAGTGACTTGGGGACACATAGCAGCAGGAGGTGGCATAAGAAGCTTGGGAAAAACAAAGATCTTTGCTCATTGCCTTCTCTCTGGGTCATTCCACATCCTCACTCTCCCTGCAGTATTAGTTCACTCTGCCTCTCCTTCCCTCAGCTCTACCCTTTATGCCTCTTCCTTCCCATGAAGATCTATGGAGCCCAGGAGAGCAATCCTCCCTGGTTCTCTGGGCTCTCCACAGGAAGGCACTGGAGATGGGCACATCTTTGAGACCAGGACCTCAAGTCACCCACTTGGAACTCTCCCGGTCATGGGGACTATTGTTGACAGAATCTCAAGAGTTGGAGAAAAAGGGTATAAGGGCCCTCAAGCTGTTGTCCTAGGGAATATACAGTGATTCACTCACCAGGTTGGAAGAGGGCCATCTTCCATTCTGAAAGGCAGGAGACACAAATATGGAAAGGGCATTATTTGTGTGTTTGCCCCACCCATTCTTCTCACTAAGCTTTTTCTCTCTCCCTTTCTTCAGTCTTTTTCAATGTACAGCTTCCTTAATCTACAGCTCTGCCAGATCAGGCATATAACCTCTAAAAAAGTGGTGGACTTCTTTGACTCCATCATGCTAGGGCTGCAGGCAAAATGGCCAGGCTTTGCTAGGGTGTAAGCCTACGTGCCAGGAGGGTGAGAGGTGGCTGAAGATGGCCAGAACCTGTCTCTGGAAAGTCCTTTCTGAGGCTCCAGAAAAGCATGGGTGGTGTCTCCCACAGAAAATGAGCCTCTGGGCTAGATCTGATTATTGCTACTGGGAATGCCAATGGGTCATACAACAGAGAAAACTTTTAAGTGCTTAGTACACATGTGCCAGGAAACTCAGAGAGCATCAGGGTCACTCACCAGCATAGTCCAGAGGCTTCAATCCACCTAAAATGGAAGAAAGGTAGAGATGTCACCTGAACTATGTCACTACTGTGTCATCTAATTTCTCTTCTTTTGCACCCACCTAATCTTTCTTTTTGACCCCCATCCCCACCATTCCTACCCTCTCCCTCTGCCTGTTCACTGTGCTCCTCCCTCTCCTCCTTAATATCAAATCTGAGAACATCAATAAGAAATAAGGGTGGCTGTTTTAGGGGAAGCACAGGGGTGTCATGTTTTTTAATGGAGAAAAGCACCTTCAATCTCTCTCCAGAAGGGGCCCACAGACTCTTCAGCCCATCAAGGCACCAGGGAATATCCAGGGGTGCACTTGAAAGGAAAGGAGGAGAAGGGGGATGGAAGTCCCTAGATGAAGCGCCTTCCCTATTCTCATTATTTGCATGCTGAAGACACCACAGGCACCATGTAAATGTTTCTGAGCTGAGACCTGGCAGATCTATTCTGTATGTATCTATGCTCCCATACCTGGGCATAGGGGTCACTGTGTGTATACCTGTATATGTATATGTACTAGAATCTATCTGTCTCAGGCTTTATGATGTCCTGCTACTTCTAAAATGAATTGGGCAACTTAATGAGGAATTTCAGATACTGGTTTTGTAAAGGCAATTCTAAGTCTATGACAACTAACCCACTGTGGTACTCCTTTCTTTTAATGAACTTTTCTCCTTCCTTCTCAGATTTCCTCATTCTTTCAAATCTTAGATTCTTTGTTTTCTTCTCAGCAGCCTACAGATTATGTAAACCAACTGGGAGTTTCCCAGCATAGGGAAGGCACTTCAGCTAGAGAGGTCCATCCTCCTCGTCCTCCTTTCCTTTCAAGTACACCCTGGATATTTCCTGATGCCTTACTGGGTTGAAGAGTCTGTGGGCCCCTCCTGGAGAGAGATCGAAAGTCCTTCTCCCCATTCAAAAACATGACCTGCCTGTGCTTCTGCTGAAACAGTCACTCTTATTTCTTTCCCTTGGTAAAGGGTTCTGGATATTTCTCAGCCCTGGACAGAGTTAGGGGTAAGGAATGGGGCTGGGAGATATTGGAGTAGAGAGTCTTAGATGCAAATTCAGAGAAAGTGTCAGAGCCATTCAGGCATGAGGCCTGACAGGTGATCCAACTCTCGTAAGTCCACAAGGGAAGGAACCTGAAGAGTCATGAAGCAGCTTAAGGCAGAGATACCAAGAAATGGGTGGACGCCTCGGAGAATCTGAACTTACGCTGTACAAGCTGGAGGTACTCTGGAAAATAAGTAGGGAAAAAAAGTACTGTTATGGGGATGGAGCGGGGAGGAACTTTGAAAAATAAAACTTACTAATGACCCAGTGCAGTGGTTGGTGCCTGGGGTGGCGATGGGGTAAGATCCTTATGGGCTCCCTCCCCTAAACCAGTGCCTCAGGTTCCCTCCCTGGCCTGATACCTCTTGCCCATCGTTCATCCTCCTTTGCTGCTTGCTCTCTCTCTATCACCTGCTGCTGTCGCCACAGGAAGTAACCAGCCCCTGGGAGAAGCAGCAGCAAGACAGGCAGGGTCCCAGCCAAAGCCGCTATCCAGGGCCTGGCCCTCCAGAAGAAGGGATCTGCAATGGAATGGAGCTTTAGCCTCTCACACCAGGGCAGGGACCACACAGTTGATTTCATGACATTAAATGATCCTTCTCTTCCTAAAGTCTCAGGGAACTTCGGGTAAGACTTCGGTAAACTCTTACTATAAAATAGTCTATTCCTTGTCTTGAAATGTCTGCTTCTCACATGTGAATAGGAGTTACTTGAGCATCAGAATCCCATTTTTTCTAATTTAATTTTCAACAGGTTACATTTACATGGTTCAAATACCAAAAATATATAAAAAGTTGTCCGAGTCTCCCATCCACTCCCTCCTCCCTCCCCCCATTTATGAGCCTCTCATTAGTCAGCTTAATATGGTGGGTAACAATAGGAACTTTGGAGCTGGAGGGCCTGCGTTCAAATTCTGCCTCCTCCACTTGACTGGCTGTGGGATCTTGGACTAATTCTTAACTGCTCTGTTCCTGATGTCCTAATCTATAACATGGGGGTAATAAGAGTACCGTACTCATAAGGTTAAAGGGTTAAATTATTGCTTATGAAGAGTGTGACGCAAAGTGAATGTTATTCTAGCGTGTATTAAATTTTTAAAATATAAATATCCTTCTATTTTTTCTTTTTTTACACCAAAGACAGCATTCTACACAAACCACTCTGCATGTGGCTTTTTCTCTTCATCTCAGAGAACCTGCCATATTAGGACAGAGAGAATGTCTGTGTTTTCTTTCCCAGCTGTGCAATATTCCATTGCATAGAAGTTCCCCACTGATGGACTTTTGCATAGTTTCTAACTTTTTGCTGTTATAATTAATGCTACAACAAATAACATTGTACATGAGTCATTTCATACATATGCATACATTTCGTACAAGTATTTCTGTCAGAGAAATTCCCAGAAGTGGGATTTTTAGAGCAATATATAAGTAGTTTGCAGAAATACTGCTTATTTCCAATAGAAGCTGTGCCAATTTATACCAAAAATAGACCAAATTGTACAAACAAAGGCCTAAAAGTGACGATCTCTCCACACTCCAGCCATCGGAATGTGTGACCTGCCACCTTGGTTTTGTTTTCTTTTGTTTAGTTGCCAGTCACAGGCAGAAAATGTTTTAATACATGCTCCTCTAGAGAGTGAGATGGCACATCATCTCATGTGTTATTTCCTTTTGTGTGAACTAATAATTCATGCCCTTTGCTCATTTTTCTATTCTATTTTCTATTGCTCATCTTCAGTTTAAATTCTTTTATATTGTAAGGAGATTAGTTCTTTCTATAACACATCAATCGTACATATCTTTTTCCCATTTCGTCATTTGTCTTTGCTTAAGGGTCTGATCTTTACCATGTTCCTCCAATTCCCACTGCTTGTCACAGTGCCTGGCACACAGGAAATACCCAGTAAATATTTGTGACATAAACAGCTTATGGGGAAAAGAAACATGCCTAAAGTAAGAAAAAGTCTCCGGTTCCCTGCTCTGTGCCTTATATTCACTGCAAAGATCCAAGTCAGCCACAGAGAATCACACGTCTTCCTTATTTCGGTAGCCACAGCTGAGCACAGTATACATGGGACTAAGCAGGGTACTGACCTGCAATGGAAATCCTGGCTGACTTTTCCTCTCTGAGGAGTGGATTTCTGATGATACAGAATACTTCATCTTCAGAGCTGTCTTTCACAATCACAGATGCTGTGACTTCATACAGACCTGCTCCATCCAGCATCAAAGGTCCTGGCACAGCAGGCATGTATATTCCCTTGGAGTCTATCCACTGTATTTCGGGTTGGGGATACCAGCCAGTGGACATGCAATCCAGATGGATCCCTCCATCCTCATGACCCTTCATTTCAATGTGAAAATCAGAACCCAATGCTGTCGAAGGATAATAGAGCCTGAATTCTTTTGAAAGAAGCCTCCTGTATTGATGAGAGTCTCAACAGGAATCAAATGACACATTCACATATATAATTCAGGGGGAGTTTCATTAAGGAGCTATTTACAAAAGCATGGTCATGGTGAGGGGAAAACTACATGGGATGGAGCAATACCCCAGGGCCAAGAACAGTGGAGCTGTTACCGGCCACCACTAAACCCAAAGGGAGTTGGAAAAGAAGCCATTTTGAAGCCCTAAAAAAAGAAACTCATATAGAGAGGGCTTTCTTAAGAGGAGCTGTGATATTTGGGAATGGAATGCAGCCAGCTAGAGGTGGTCCTGCAGGGAGAAAGCCTGTGGGGCAAGTACCTAGACCTCTCTCTCCTTTCCTTCCTTCCATCCTCTGCTTTGGCTCCCTATTGACCAACCCAGCCAGAAACCACAGGCAAGAGAGAGCCCTGAGAAAGAGAAACACAACCCTTGACATCTGGACATCGACCTAGTTTCAGTGTTCTCATGTTGAACATAATCAATTTCAAGGAACATCAAAATCAGAAAAGGGGACCTTGTCACTATGATGGATCAAGACAAAAAGAAGAGCACTCAACAATCATGTTTGAACATAGAGAAAAACATGAACACTGTCCAAACCACAATCATGACCAAACATTGTCCTATCCTGGCTATGAGTGACTGCTGCTCCTTGACCAATTACAGCTTTAGCCTCACTCTACTCTTCCTCCTGATATGACTTATTAAGACATCCACCCACAGAATCACACGCTCCAGCTTCCTGACAACATCCAATCCAGAGCAAAGTCGCAGTTCCGTAAACCCTCCCAAATCCTCTAACACAAGCCCAAATTCTATACCAATCTTCTGTAACACCCTCTTAACTGAGACACCCCATGGTTACCACACATGAGCATTCTCTCCTCTTTATTCTCCCAATAAACACAACTTGGTCAACTGCTGGTGTGTTCCTGGGGGCCTTTCATGGGAGAACATTGGCAGCACAGATGCTGTCCTACAGGTCAGCCTCCCAGGGCCCACAGTAGTGTTCACCTGGGGGCCATAGAAGCGATCTGGAACACAACTGAACCCAAACAACAGTGCACCAGCACTGAGGAGATATTTTCTTATCCTTCCTAACACTGACCTTCGAATTCCCATTAGACCCTGGTGGCCAGCATGAGGGAGTTCATTACTTGATATTATAGAGTACAAGAGGGATTAATCCCAGAGGAAATCCTGTGTCTTTCCCAAGGGTCTAAGGGAAACAAAGAGGGAAGGCAGTGGAGGCAGTTCCTAGTGACCAGCCAGGATGCTCTGAAGTGGATTTGGAGGACGACTTCTTCCTCTGCACCCAGGTCCCAGGGGGGAACCAGCTGAGAACAAAACCTAGAGGCTCACCTGCAACCTCCAGCTTCACCATGGCTTTTTCATAGAAGTTGTCATCTTGGAAATAACACAGGTAGTTCCCACTGTCAGAGGCTCTGATGTCATAAATTCGGAGAGTAGCCTTCCCTTCAGTGATGCCATCTCTTAAAAGTGAAGTTCTCCCTCGATACTCTGCCATCTGATTCTCTTCTACCTCCTTCCCATTTGCATACTCGTATACTACCTCCCTAAGGCTGGATCTCACCCACATTAGCTCCATGGTCTCCGCACTCATCTTCGGGGAAAGATGACAGGGTAAATCAGCGTCTTCACCCACCATGGCCAGGATGGGCCCAGGGGGTCCAATCACAGAAAACTGAGCTGATCAGTAAAAGGAGAAGATCCATCAGTTGAAGTTGGGACTAGGAGAGTAAGGGAGGGGGATCTCAGGCAGGGAGAGTGAGGTACAAAAAACCTAGAGAGGAACAAGACCCTAACAGAAGTGCAGTTTGTCTTAATGGCATGCGCACCTTCACTTTGGGATTGGATTTATAGGCATGATAAGTTGTCAGAGGTTCTGACAGGGGAGTAATTAGGTAATTGTCTGCTTCCAATACATAAAAGCAGGATGTTCCCGGGGCTGGCTCTGTGGCCGAGTGGTTGGGTTCGTGCACTCCGCTGCAGGTGGCCCAGTGTTTCGTTGGTTCGGATCCTGGGCGCGGACATGGCACTGCTCCTCAGGCCACACTGAGGCAGCGTCCCGCATGCCGCGGCTAGAAGGACCCACAATGAAGAATATACAACTATGTACTGGGGGACTTTGGGGAGAAAAAGGAGAAAAATAAAATCTTTAAAAAAAAAAAACGCAGGACGTTACCTACCTGAGCAAGGGGTAAGCAGCTGGACCAAGATGAGGGAGACAAGGAGGTCGAGCAGAGGGAAATCTAGGGAACTTTCCATTTTCATCTGAGCTGCAGAGAGATGATGGAGAGAGTCAGGCAGAAACTACAACCTGGAAGAAGATGGTGAATTCCATATTAAACCTCCATCTCCCCAAGGTTGACTCAGGGTGAAACACAGAGTCACTATTATTGTGACTCAAGATCCTTTCCTACCAAAATTTCTGTTTGGGAGTCTCTTAACCTTTGAGTTCCAAAATGAAAAATCACTCATAAAAATACGAAACGTTAAGTGTACATACATTTAACATATAAATGTTATGTATGTCCTGTTAAATGTACTTGCATTAACCCTTAACCCATCAGGAAATCCTTAGCTCTACTGTCCAAGTATGTCCCTCTCTGGGTCAACTGATTCCACGTGTCCCCTATAATCTACGCTCGACACAAGAACCAGAACAATTTTGAGTCACATCACGTCACTACACTACTCAACACCTTCCAGTGGCTCCCATTTCACTCAGAGTAGATGCTGATGTCCTCACAATGGCCCACATGGCTCTCCAGGACCTGCACCTCTCACTTCATCTCCCCTACTCTCCTCGTCTGCTCCAGCCACTCTGCATTTCTTGCTGGTATTTGAACAGGCAGGGAAAGAGGACTTCAGCCCTGACTCTTTCTTCTACCTGGAATTCTCTGACCCCAGTATCCACAGGCTCACTCCCTCATCTCCTTCAAGTCTTTCCTCTAAAGTCCATCTCTCCGTGAGACCTTCTCTGATCACAGGATTATGGCAAACTTCTCTCATCCCCCTGAGCCTGCTCTCTTTTGCCCATTGAATTTTCACCATTTAACATATCATGTGTTCACCCTCTGTCTCCACCTGCTCAAATGGAAGCTCCACAAAGCAAGGGTATTGGTCTCTTTTGTTTACTGATATGTAATGAGCTGGTAAAACAGTGTGTGGTTCATATGGAACCCCCAGTGAATATTTGTTAAATGAGTGAATGGATGAGGGGTAACATATTAACTAATAAATATTAGACTTTTAAATTGAATTAGCTGATCAGATTAACAGGTTGCCATCTGGCAAGATGGGAGGTGGAGAGTTATGAAGAAAAGTGTCTGCCTCTGTAGTGACCTGCTATTTTAGTCTGACTCAGAGAGCAGAGCCCAGCCTCCTCTGCTCCTACTGGAACTTGTCCATACTAATGTATTTATTCCAACTTTCCAAAGAAGTGGTTCCAAGGAGCAAGCGTGTCCTAGATATGCATGTAAGAGTGTTACAACTTGGTATGCTTCAGTGCACTCTTTTCATAATTGTTTTTTTGGGGGAGAAACATCCCTAGGAAGGAAATTATTCACTTACTGCCTTCCTTTCCCCAGGTGTTCACCAATGCTCCTTGGCAGATGGCCTCTGGGCTCACCAGCAATGGATAATTTCCCTGGTCTTAGTCTTTCCACTAGCAGAGAAGTGTCTTTCAGAGGCAGAGATGTGATAGCTGGCACTTATGAACAAGGGGCAAATATGTCAAGTAGGGAGCACATACAGCCTAACAAAGCTCATGCCTCTACACAATGCTGAGCTTCTCTAAGCTCAGAGGCAGGACCCCTGCAACTCCACATTCCCAGCCCAGTGCTCCCAACTGTATCTTGGCTCAGAAAAACATCTCCACCATCTTTTTAGGTATGGTCTGTGGCATCACTGTTTACCTTTGTGATAGGGGAAGTGTGGGGCTGTTGCCAGCTGGCAAGGCTTGATTCAAGCTGGAGTTCATGCTTGGCTTCCATCCTAACCACCCAAGATTTGGTTATATCCCTAGATAGTGGAGGGCCTGAGAGCAGGCCTAGGTGGATTACTCAGAGACAGGACCAAGATCTCGGGACCTAGCCCCTCCCTTCTTCCTTGGTCCTCTCCCATTATGTATCCTCTCCTTCCCTGAAGACATCATGTGGGATGGGTTGGGAACAAATGACTGGATGGTGTGTACATCTCTGTAGCAACCCTGTGGACTCCTCTAAGCCCCAACCCATACCCATCACCAACTTCTAATCACATCCCCATCAGACTCTGCTTAAGATCCAGGCAGACTCCCTGGTGGAGGCTCTGGAGTCAGAGGCTGAACATACCACTTCTTAATCACAAGACCAGTGAATGGGAGAGCTATGAATAAGACCAGGTCTCACCCATCTTATCATTCGTTCATTCAGCAAACATTTACTAAATGCACATTATGTACCACACCCACTCTGTGTTAGGTGTAGGGACAAAAAGGGTGTGGAAACTAGGTAATGGCACTAGGATTCACAAACTGTGTAAAAACAGCCATTTGACAAACCTATTTGAACTTCAGTCACTCATGAAACAATGTGAAATATGACCTTTGGAATGTGCAGAATTAGCCCAGCAGTTCCACTTTGAGATCTGGGTCAGCAAAGCACTTGCATGAGTCCAGAGAGAAGTACGTATAAGGATGACACTGCAGCATTATTTTTAAAAGTAAAAAAGCGATCAAGAACCTGACCATTGGAGACTGGTTAGTTAAATAATGGCTCATACCTATGAAGGAATTCAATGAGGTAGTTAAGACTAACTTATAATCACTAACTCAGATAATCAAGATATATTGAGTGAATAAAAAGCACATTGCAGAACAATACTAGTGATTCTATTAAAAAATAAACAAAGCTATAAATTTGTATACATGTGTTTATGTCATTGCCTTAAAAAACGTCTGAAAGGATACATGCTACACTGAGAGTTGGGGACAAAGTGAAAAATACTTTTGTCCTTTGTACCCTATACTTTGAAAATTATGTGAATGTTTTAAATTTTAAGTTTTCGTGTATAACTTAACAATTAATAATTATTACAAGTAATTACAGTGCCTGCAATGTATCAGTTGTTCAGAAAATACCAACTCCTCCAAAACAGACCAGCATGAGGCCCCAGTCATAGTGCCTGCAAGTCCGGGAACTACCAGGGGACAAGGGAGCAGAAGTCTATGCAGTTGGCGCTCCTTCGGACCCTTTCCTGACACCTGGACACAACCTCAGACAAACTATTGCCTTTCACTGCACCCGCTCCTCTTCAAACTCTTCTCCGCTAGTACAGCGAGGACAGTAGTCTTATTATAATCGGTACAACTTCCCTGCTGTCCTCCGAGTGGGGAATATGTTTACACTTATTTCTTAGGGTATTTCTTGTTTTTTGTTCCTGATTATAGTAAATTTTAAAATAGGGAAAAATATATAATTTAAATAATCTGTAATGGTAATGATAAACTTCACTTTACAAGAATGTAAATATTTCTGGAAGTATTTTGGCAGTATATATATACCAAATACCTCAGAAATGTTCCATCGTTTGACCCAGAAATTCCACTTATACAAATTACTCTTAAAGAAAAGCAATCAGATGTTAACACAAACAGTTCTGTTTAAGGCTGTTGAACACAGTAAAATCTACAATAGCATACTGTATACATAATTTAGATATCCAAGGTGAATCCAATTTTGTTACAATTATAAACTAAGCTCTTTATTAAAAACATGATTCCTAATGACTGTATGATAAGCCCTCTATGATTAGACAATGCGTTGTTTATTCATGCTCCAACTGCTGTATATGTATATGTATATTGTATATGGAGGTTGGTTCAGATCTTTCTATGTTATAAATAATTCTGTAATGAACATGTTTACATATAAGTTTTTGAGGCACATTTTTTTTTTTAGAGTGTCTTAGGATACGTTCCCAGACATGACCAGGAGAGACTGAGTCCTTTGCTCTCTTCTGACCAGAGTAAGTTCTTAAGAATATGCAGTTGGCAAGTTTCTTCATTCAGGTTGTCTCCCTTCTACCAAATTTCCTGGTGCAGGTCCTTGCCTTTTGCACTGCCACCTGCCCCCTCACCACACACACAAGCACCAAATCACTTTCTCTGGGTGAGGACTTCCCTGTACGCACTCTTAGCTTTGTAGCCTCCCTCTTTCCAGGGCCTTGGCCCTGGCTTTTACCCATTTCCCCCACTTACCCCTTGGCATTCCCATCTGAAAATCACAGCCCATGGAATGAAGGTAATCAATAGTTCTCCATTATAGTTAACAGTCTGCTCTGGAGGAAAGAGAAAAGAAAGAAAAGCTGCTCCTTGTGAGAAACAGAAACAGAGTCCCTCTTTGGAAGAATTCGTTTTCTGATTGGCTCAGAAGAGGGTTCCTTATCAGTTGCTGGACAGAAACCAACGCGGAAGGTAGAAGGAAAACTGAAACTGTATTGGATTGTACAAAAGAAGAAAGATTACAGCCCTAATTTCCACACTGTTTGTGTTTACCTAGTTGAATCATTGTATGTTTGTGTATATCAGTATTTCATTGTATACACTTGTTTTATGTCTTTTATATCTCAATAGTTTTATCAGCAGAACTAATCAGAAAAATTAGGAGATTTTAAAGAGTGAAGGGAGGAAGAGATGCATTAATTACAACATTTCTGTGGTCATTTGCTAATGCCTGTGTGCACGTAGGTGGACACATGGAGGAGGACATCTTTTACAACAGAGCCAAATGGAAGTACGAACAGAAAGAAAACCAGATCCACTCTACTGTTTCAGCACCTCTGAAACTCAAGTCTCAGATCCATGAGCAAATCATATAATTTTATGGTTTCCATAGTCAGTGCTGCCAGTGAATGATGAGCATGTCTTACATTTTCAGAGCATTCTTATTTGGAGTGTTGCTGAGCAGCTTCACCCATCCACCCTCTGTGCTTTATTTGTGCTACATTTGTATTTTCACATGTATTTGTTTCTCCTCTGCCTGCAGAATTCTATATTCTCTGAGGTTAGGCTCTGAATAGGCTGAGAAGGCTGTTTCTGTAAGGTGTCTTTGGGAATAACTGATTCTACCTGTGGCCCAGGGCTTCCCAAGATACTTTATTGTCATCTTGAGACAGTGATTAAAGCTTCTAGGGCTTGAAGTGAATTTGGCTAATGGAATTTGATTAAATTCCAGCAGTTTGAATTTAGGCTTTGTGGTAGACATGGCTGGTGGTTGTACAGTATTTATTCCCAGGTTCTTCTTATTAATCAAACCCATTTTGGGGGAGTACTGCAGTGTGCCCATCCCCCTTATAGAATAGGGGAGACCAAAGGACTAAGTTTGAGGCCATGATTTGTAAGTGGAAGTTGTCGCATTGTGTTTCTCGAGAGAGGTCTATATTCTTCCCACTTCCTTTGTCTTTTTGCCTCTAAAACATAGTCCTTGGAGCTGGAGTGCAGCGACCATCTGGTTAACAAGAGGCAACCTTGAGAACAGAAGCGACATGCTGAGATAGCAGAGAATAAAGACAGAAAGAGGCTGGGGCATGGGTGCGTCTCTGAGCTGCCAGACCAGCTCTGGACTGCTGCCTTCTGAATTCCTTTTACTGGAAAGGAAAATAAAGCTTTGTTTTGTTGAAGCCAGTGGTATTTCCGGTGTCTGTTATCAGCAGCAAAATGGAATTTTTCCCTCCCTACACCCCACTATCAACAGTTTATCATGAAACTTTTCAAGCATAGAGCAAAGATGAAAGCCTTTTCCAATGAACACCAAATACACCTACTATCTAGATTTTACAGAGCGAATTTTATGACACTTGCTTTATTATAGTCTGTCCTTATGTTCATCCCCCATCCATCCTTATTTTTTTATTTAAATTCTTATTTATTTATTTGATGCCTTTTACAGTAAGTTGCAAACATCAACACACTTTCACCTGGATACTTCAGTACACCTGTCATGTAGAAGAAGAGATTTCTGAAATGCTTGAGGCACCAATGCTCTGTTTGAATTACAAACATAGGAGTACTTTATAGTTATATGTTCTAAAGTGAACAGTGGGATATGTTTATCTGGGTATCTCTAGCTCCTAAATGCCTATCCATCCTCAACGATATTGACCGTCTGGCCCCAGGCACCTGGCCCCTCCCAGTAAGAGTCAGGCTCCCTCCGGAGACTGTGTAAGCAGGAGACTCCAGGACTGCCTCTCAGGAACAGCTTGAGACAGGGACAAGCACTGCCTCAGGCATCCCGTGTCCATTCCCTGGCATCTGCTGAGAGAAGTGCTCTCTCCTCCGCTGGTACCACAAGAAGGGAATAGATGTTCCGGAGGACCTGTAGGATGTACGGCCCCACAAATCACTTGAAGAAAAGCAGGCATAAAATCACCTTTGAAAGAAGCTGAAGAGAGGCATGGGGTTGAGTTCAGAGACAAAACAAAATAGGAGAGTGGGCATTCCATTACAGTGGGGTGAGAATGTAAAAATTAGCTCAGAATGTTACAATCTGCCCTGCCAGTCATCAGGTTGGGATAACAGACATGTTTGATAAAGTCAACTACATAGCTAACAGAAATAATATTTCTCCCAAGATCATGCTGCAGCTGCAAAGGGAAAAAACAACCCCCTGCTCTGAGTGCTTCCTGCTTTCTCACTCACTGTGAAACTTCCTTTTAAAAATTCAGTCTACATTCATTCTTTTGCAAGTGGCTGTCCAGTTTTCCAAATGCCATTTATTGAAGAGACTTTCCTTCCCTTCTGCACTGAATGGTCTTGGACCCTTTTCGAAGACTAGCTATCCATTATCTTACACCATACACAAAAATTAACTCAGAAAGAATTAAAGCCTTAAATGTAAGACCTGAAACCATAAAATTTCTACAAGAAAACATGGACAGTATTCTCTTTGACTTCGGTCTTAGCAGTATCTTTTCGAATATCATGTCTACTCAGGCAAAGGAAACAAAAGAAAAAATAAACAAGTAAGACTACATCAGACTAAAAAGCTTCTGCAGGGCAAAGGAAATCATCAACAAAATGAAAAGACAGCCCACTGATTGGGAGAAAATATTTGCAAATCATATATCCAACAAGGAGTTAATTTCCAAAACAGGTAAAGAACTCACACAACTCAACAACAAAAAAAATTAACAACCTGATCAAAAAATGAGCAGAAGATATGAACAGATATTTTTCATTTTTCCAAAGAAAATACATAGATGACCAACATGCAAATGAAAAGATGTTATATATCACTAATTTTAGGGAAATTCGAATCAAAACTACAGTGAGATATCACCTCACACCTATCAGAATGGCTAGAAAAGCAAGAAACAGCACAGGTTGGAGAAGATGTGGAGAAAAGGGAACCCTCATACACAGTTGGTCAGAATGCAAAGTCACACAACCAGTAAGGGAGAACAATATGGAGATTTCTCAAAAAATTAAAAATAGAAATAACATATGATCCTGCCATTTAACTATTAGATATTTATCCAAAGAACATGAAATCAATAATCAAAAAAGATTTGTGCACCGCTGTGTTCATCACAGCGTTACTCACAATTGCCGAGGCATGAAGGCAACTCAAGTGCCCATCACTGGATGAATGGATAAAGAACACATGTATACAATCAATGGAATACTACACAGTCATAAGAAAAAGACAAAATGGTGCCATTTGTGAAACTGTGGATGGACTTTAAGGATATTATGCTAGGCGAAATAAGTCAGACAGAAAGACAAATACCATATGATTACACTTGTATATGGAGGATAAACAAACAAACTCATAGATAAGAAGAACCGATTAGTGATTACCAGAGAAATGGTGGTGGAGGGGAAAACGGGTTATGGGGCATGTATATAAGGTGATGAATAAAAACTGGACTATTGGTGGTAAAGACAGTGCAGCCTATACATAAATTGAAATATCATAATGTACACCTAAAATACATCCAAAGTTATAAGCAAATATGACCTCAATAAAACAATTGAAAAGTAAAAATTAAAAAAATAAAAACTCAGAGTCTGTCAAAAGCTTTGCTGCTGGAAATCATACCAGTAAGAATGAACCATTCCATCCATGTTTGGAGGATCCAAGTTACTTTGACCCAGAAGAGCAGCCTTGATTTCCAGCCTAGATGCTGAACTTCAGATACGGGGGTTCTGGGTACAACATTTTGTATCTCTTAACTTTATGGTTTCCGAGGAAATAGGGTCCTGGGTTGAATGCTCATCCAGATCTTTACATGAAGCTCTGAGAGATAAATGTATATGAAACAGGGCAGTAAAAATTCATTAATTCAACAAATTTGTTTTGAAAACCTACCATCTAGTAGGTATCAGCGCTGAACTTAGAGTTGCTGAGAAGAGACGGCATAATGGATTAGGTTAACCGTAGACTCTGAAGCCTGGTTGCCTGGGTGAGCTCTACTAGCTGTGTGATCTTGGGCCACTTACTTGTCCTCTCTTTGCCTTAACTTTCTTATCTGTAAAATAAGGGAAATAATAGTGTCTGCCTTTTTGGGTTGCTGTTGTTAGGATGAAATGAGATAATTCAGGCAATTTTCTTACACCAGTGTTTCACAAAGAATAAACCACAGAAGGGGCTGGCCCCGTGGCCGAGTGGTTAAGTTCGCGCACTCCACTGCAGGCGACCCAGTGTTTCGTTGGTTCGAATCCTGGGCGCGGACATGGCACTGCTCATCAAACCACGCTGAGGCAGCGTCCCACATGCCACAACTAGAAGGATTCACAACGAAGAATATACAACTATGTACTGGGGGGCTTCGGGGAAAAAAATAAAATCATAAAAAAAAAAGAATAAACCACAAAAATGTATGTGAAATAAAAAGTAGATTTGATTCTCCTTCTCAGAGTTGATAGGTTGGAATTTCCCCTTGAGAAGAGGGAGATGACTGAAAGTGATACTGAAGGAATGCAAAACTGAAGGATCCCACAGCATTTTGTACAAATCTCTCACATCACTGTACTGTTATTACTTGTTTCATATGTCTCTCGGCTAGACTTGGAGCTGAGAAAGCAGAGACTATGTGTTCATCACTGCATTCTCACTGTCTAATGCAGTCAGTCCCTGGCTCTCAAGTGGTGCTTAAAGTTTGTAGAATGAAGGAATGGCGAAGGTCTTTGTGGAGAGCCTGCAGCCATCCCTCTCTGCCAGCCTGAAGCCCCAGGGGATGCCACAGGGGACTAGTTGGCCAGGGCTTTTCAGCCAGCTGTGTAGGATCCCTGATCTGATCAATACCCATCTTTAACACACTTTCCCAGAATCTCATAGCTTGGAAGAATCAGATGAGAGAAACTTTTGATAAAAATAACAAACAATAGGATATATTGTAGTATATGAGGAAGCCGTTGGTTGTAAAGCTGATTGGCCTAACGTTATTTTCTTTTCCAAAAGGGCCTGACATGGCTGTTGAGCATGCATTGTATATCTACTTTGAGCATTTCCGATGTCCCAAAGGCAAGAACAAATGCCCTTAAGGTAAAGGTGCAACTATCCCCCCATTAGCCTTTCCTTAAGGATAAAGATCTCTCTGCAGACTAGGAATTGATTGCTGCACTCACCTGTGACTGCCCAGCTCACCTGTGACCACCCAGCTGAAGACAACAAACTTGCTTTCTGCTGTCCATGGAGACAGCAGACCCTACTACACGCTATGTCTGTCAATCACTGTGCCGACAAGGCAATCTCATGACTATTTTAAAAGGGACATTTCAGTCATGTGTGATACATGCTCTTTGATGGTATATAAACACTCTGTACACTCCCACTTCTTTGGAGTTCTCTGTTCCTTTGTGGAAGGACTCTCCCAGGCTATATGATCCTCACATTTGGCTTAGAATAAACCCAGCCCAGTTTTCACTTATAGATTGGTTATGGATTATTTGTGTTGACACTTTTATGTGTACACCAAACAGTAGACCCTGTCCTCTGGGGGACACAGCAAGAACATTTCCCAGCCTCCCTTAGGTACCGAGGAGAAGAGTTGGCCCCTTCCAGGCCTGGCCCATGAGAAATCTTCTGCACAGTATTTCCACCCCTTTTTCCCCATCTGCTGGCTGAATGTAGAGGATAGTGAGGCCCTGAAAATCTGTGTGAAGCAGAGCTCACCTCCCTATACGATCTGTCCTGAAGTCTGAAGAGATAGAGAAATATAGTTTTATTATGTTTATCTACTGAGATGTTGGGGTTGTTTGTTACAACAGTTAGTCTACCCTGACCAATACAGGCCATTACTGAAAGTCAACTCGCTTCACAGTTTGTTTCTGTGGACAGTTTTCCTATGTGCTAAATACTGAGGACTCACAGATGGTAACACACAGTCCCTGCCAAATAAAGAAGCAAATATCACTTCAAAGAGAAAATCTATAAAATCCTGTCAGTTCTTCCATCTAAAAGCCCTCAAATTTATGTTTTGTTCTCTATTTTATATATTTCAGAGAATCCTTTATAGTTGATTCCTTCCCTCTTAAGTATACTTATGCACGTCTGTTTCCAAAGCTTAAACTATCTCCTTGGTGGTTCATCTGGAGCCCACACCACAGAACCAAACAACTCTTTCCTGGATCACGGCTTCTCTTCCTGGCCGAGCAGTAAAACCAACCTACCCCTCACTATGTCTCTGATTCTTTATTTGTTTTTCATAAAAGTTCAGCACTCACTTTCATTTGTCAAATCCACTCGTCAACTGTCAGTTCCCACCTTATTCAAACTCTCAGCCGCATTTGACATAAGCATTACCTCCTCCTTGATATATTTTCTTTCCTCTGATTCTGGGACACACACCCTCCAGCAATATTCTTCTTATTCTACTGGTTACTTTTCTCAATCTCCTTTGCTGGATCTTCCCTTTCCCAATCTCTGAATGTGCTTTGAGCTTCTGTTCTTTTCTCTCTGAACACTCTCCCTAAGGAATCTTATCCAATCAGATAATTTTAAATTCCACAGGTGCACACATGACTCCCAAGTTTCCATCATCCAGGCATTCCAGGCTCATACATCCAAATGCCTACTTGACTCCACTCCAAAAGAAAGCTTTTAATTTCATCCTATAAATTCCCTATCAATTTACCCAGTTGCTTGAGCTGAAAATCTAAGCAGGACCTATGAAATGGACCTATCAGTAACTTTTTTCAACTCTTCCTTCAAAACATATCTCAAATCCAACAACCACTTTTCACCATCTGCATCAAAGCCACCATGATATCTTGCCTGGATTCCCACTGTACCCTTCTAATTGAATTACTTCTTTCCCATCTTGTCTCTCTACACTCTATTCTCAACACAGCTGGTGTCAAAGTTATCTTAAAAACCGTAAATCAAATGATGTCGTTCTGAAGCTCAGAAGTCCACAGTGGTTTCTCATCACACTTAAAATAAACCCAAAGACTTCACCATGGTCTGTAAGATGTTTCATGATACAACCCAGCTTATCTCTTGCACTACATCTCCTGTCATCTCTAGACCCACTCACACTGCCCATTCCAGGTACATGGGCCTCCTGTAAGTTCCTCATACACTCTAGAACTTTCCCAACTTGGGACCTTTTATCTGCCCCCCACTCTTTCTGGAATGGGGGAAGTCCTGAGTCTTAATATCTTGATTCCTTTCTATCCATTGTGTCTTGTCTTAAATGTCATCTTCTGAGAAGGATGTTCCCTGACCTCCCTCCTCTATTAAGTCCACCTCCTTTATTCTCTATTCCTGCACCGACTTAATTTCCTTTATGGTCTAGCAAATGAAAAGCACTTAGTTAATACATATTGCATAAGTGAGGCCAGAACAAGAGAGAAATGATACAGTACAAAGAGTTATCGGGTGTAGAGCAATGCAAGGCGAGTAAACGATGAAGTTGAGGGCAACTTAGAAAGAAGATCTGAAAGGATTGGCTAGCTGATTAAAATGGAATGATAAAGAAAGAGGAATCCTGGGTGATTGAAGTTCTTCCTTGTGCAGTAGACAATGGTGTCATTAATACAAATACCAGAGAAGCAGAGAGTGTAAGAGTGTTTTGGATGGGTTGGGAGAATTTTGAATTTAAATTTGTCTGAGTTGCCATGAGACAATCCAGATAGACAAATTTTAGGGTGCTGGTGGAAGTGGAGCTTGGGAAAGAAGTCAAGATAAGAATGCAGGAGTATCCACATGCAGATTTTCCAGGGAGGATGTGTAAAGGGACAAATGGACCCAGGACCACCTGGGGAACACTCACACTTAGGAGGTAGACGTGGAAGAAGAGTCAGCGTCTCTTAAGTCAGAATTAATCATTTGTGTGACCTTGAACAGGTTACTTGAAATCACTGGGCTTTCTTCATGCTAAGCATAAGGGTTCAGAGTAGATTGATTCCAACACTACCCAATATGAGCAGAGGAGTGTGGGACCAGACTTCCTGGGTTTATGTCCTAATGTCACCCCCTCCTGGATGTATTATTTGAGCAAGGTTTTTACTGTCTTTGTAGATTAATTTCCTCTGTTGTAAATGGATATAATAATAGCACCTACCTCTTATAGCTGTTGTGAGGGTCAATAAATAGGAGAATATATGTAAAGAACTCAGACTATGCCTGGCACATGGTAGTAGCTGCTCAATAAACGTTACCTATTTAAAAAGACAAGGTACAAGGTTATATTGTCCCTCCTTTGTAGGGTCCTCAATGAGGGAACCAATATGAAGTGGTGCCTCTGCCCTGAGGAGACAGGCATGTAGGTATAGAGAGATCCCAGGTCTGCTCTAGGATGCACAGAACCTACTGAGACTGAATGTCATTTGAATGGAGACTTTCTAGTTGTACCCTTAGGCCTACAGTGCTGAAAGTGTTGAGAAGTAGAAAAATCCAACAGAGAGTGGGGTGGGAGGACTTTAAGAATGTAAAAAGAAAAGGCCTAAATTTGGAAATGAAAAGACACAGGTGCTGAACTGGGATGGGGCAAAACTTGGCCAAGGTGCCGCGTGGATCTTCCTGGGTCACCATCCATGGCCCACGCAGCTACGCCACTATTTAGAACTGTAAGATGGAGAAAGAACACGAAGATCTTTTCTGATGGAGTCCGGAGCCTTAGACCATAGAAATGACACAGTGACTCACCAGCATAGGACTGGGCTTTTCTCCAATCTAAAACAGAAAAATGAGAGGTGAGAGCTCCATGGCTAGAGCCAGATAATTTTTGGCCTCTTCTGTGCCCAAGCTACCTTTCCTTCCCCTCCTTGGTGCCCTCTTCAGTTATCTCCAGCAAATTCCTGGATACCTTTCACCATGTTCCTCACAAGGGTGTGTCCAGGTCGAGGGAGGCCAGAGGAAATAGACTCTTCTATTTCCCCTTCTTGGTCCCTGAACACAGGCTTGGACTCCACTGGGAGCTCCTTACTCATCTCTTCTCCTTCCTTAAAATATATGACTTTGTTACTCAGTATCTGAAAGGCACCAGCATGTGCAAACTCATGTCAAGTCTGCCATTGTGTGAGACACAATCCTGGATGCAGAAAAGAACTATGGTGGATTCACCAATCTCTTCACAGTGATCTTGGTCCATTCACTCACCTGGTTAGGGACTTGATCCCATCTTCTTAATCTTTTCCAAGACCTAGTGCAGTGTCCTGCATGCAGTAAGTGTAGCCAACTCCCAAAGGGACCCAAATGTCTCTTTGACTTAATTAGCCTCAGCAGGAAGCATCTATTTCTCATGGTTAATATGTCACTTCTTGAGGCCATTAGAAACTCCCAGGAACATAAATTTGTTTTATAGCTTTACCTGGGGAGGGGCTTTTGTGTTGCAGGCCCTATGGCTTATTGTCTACTAGCCCACAGTTTCTGTCTCTATCTCCATATGTTATCCATGACTCATTAGGCATAAAACCAAAAGTCGGTTAACTAACTAATCAGTGTCTCTATTTCTTCATCTCTAGGAGGGAATAACACAAACATTTGCTTCTTAAGTCATCTGGGGACAACTTAGAACAGTACCCATGCATGTTAATGCTCTGTGAATGTCATTGTCCTCCATTTTGAAAGGTTCATTCACGACCCCTGCACTGTTAACTCCCAAGTCTACTTTCCCAGGAGACAGCGTCATCAGGAGCCTGGTGTTGGATTGGGGTCTTTGTCCAAAAGTGAAGAAGAGCCTCCGAAATTTTGACATGAGAATATGTGTACATCGAAAATCACAGTAGGTCAGGTATAGGGGCAGATGGGAGGCAGGGGCACCGTTTACATTTTATTCTCTGTTATGATGCCTCCTGGGATTGCACAATGTAGCAAGTCCTTATTGGAGAGCCAGATGGGAGGAAGCAGGGAGATCAAGGAGAAGCTGCTGTAACACTCCAGGCAAGAAATGTTGAAGACTTGAAGCAAGGCCCTGGATTTGGGGTCAGAAAAGAGAGTAGTGGATTTATTTACTACTAATAATCATAGCTAATACTTATATAGAACCTACTATGAGCTTGGCATTTTGCTTAGGGTTTTACATCTATTAACAACAGTGAGAGGTAGATATTCTTATTTCCCACATTTTATGCATGAGGAAGCTGAGGTTCAGGGAGGTTAAATAACTCACCCAAGGTTACACAAGTGGTTACTGGCTGAGCTGGGAATTGAGTCCAGGCAGTTTTGCCCCAGAGTCTGTGCTCTAAGCACTAAGCACTGTTTTGAAGGAAGTGCCAACAGCAGGATTTGGCTGTTAGTCAGATGTGGTGGATGAGAGTGAGTGAGAGGAGTTGAAAATGATTTTTAGATGGTGTCATTAACTCAGATAGAGAGGTACGGCAGGGTTGGTGGGACTTTAGAGTTGGATTCACTGACTGTGAGATGCCTTCAAGGCCTCTACAGGGAGAGGTCCTGTGAACATTGGGCTGAGGCAGTGAGTGAGCCTAGAGCCAGAAATCAGGGGCCGGCAGGGGAGGGGTGGTCAGCTTACGGGGTAGAGCCCTGAAAATGGATTGGCCCCTGCAGGGAATGTGTGTAGTATGACAAGAGAGCCCAGCACTGAAGCCTGAGGAATATCAGCAGTAATGGGGAAAGAGGGGCAAGAATTCTGAGAGGGAGCTCCCCAGTGGGTAGGGAAAGAACCAGGAGAAGTTCCTGGGAATTGGTGAGGCAGATGCAAATTAGGGAGTTCCATGAAGAAAGGATCAAGTAATGCACATGGATTTAGTGACTGGGAGGCTTTAGTGACTGGCAGGAACTATTTTATGGTGTGGTAGAGGGGAGGTCAGCCATCATGGCAGACAAGACAGTGGAGGCCATGTATGTGTTCTCTTTGCTGAGACCTTCCTTGTGTGGAATTAGAGTCCTAGAGAGAAGTGAAGAGGAGCATATTGCAAAGGGAAGGGGAAGGAAGGAGCTGGTGAAGATGGGAGAAGCTTGTTCTTCTAGCTGGTTGTATGGCAGAAGACTCTGTTGTGGCCCCCTGTGGTTACTCATCTTGTAGTTCACATCCTTGGGTAATCTCATCCTTCTGACTGTGGGCTGAACCGGTGACTTGCTTCTACTCAGTAAAGTCTGGAAAAGATGATGGGCAGTCACTTCCATGATCACATTGTTGTATAAGAGTCTATTTTGCCAGCTGGCCCACTCTAGAGGCTCCCTCTCCCCTCCTGGATTTGAAGAAGAAAGCCGTCATGGTGGGAGGCCCACATTGCAAGATGCTGAAGGTGGCCTCTTGGAGGTGAGAGCAGCCTCCAGGCAACAGCCAGTAAGAAGTTGGGGCTTTGGTCGTACAGCTGTAAGGAAATTAATTCTGCCAACTACCTGAGTGAGCTTGGAAGTGGATTCTTCCCTAGTGGAGACTCCGGATGAGGACACTACAGCCTGGCTGACACCTTAATTGCAGCCCTGTGAAACCCTGAGCAGAGGACCAAGTTCAGCAGTGCCTGGACTTCAGACCCACAGAAACTGTGAAATGATACATGTGTGCCGTTTTAAACTACTAAGTTGATGGTAATTTTGTTATGCAGCAATAGATAACTAATACATAAGGAAGGAAAAAGAGACAGTGGGAACAACAGTGAGGATTCAGAGGAGCAAAAAGACTAATTTGTATCTCTAGCCCTGACCTCTTGTCTGGCCTGTGCACTTGGTTCTCCAACTGCCTACTCTGCATCTCCACTTGGATACCTAATAGGCTCCTCAACCTTGACAGAGCCACAGTGGAACTTCCAATCCTGTGCAGCTCCCCGCCTTGTCCCTGACAACTGGCTTCTCTCTCAGTTTCCCCATCTCAGTAAATGGCAACTTCATCTTTACAGTTTCTTAGGCCTAAGACCTCAGAGTCATTCTTGATCCACTTCTTTATTCTTATTCCAAATCTAAGTCCATCAGCAAAGCCTTTTTACTGTATTTAAAAGTAAATCCAGTCCCGACCACTTCCACTGCTTCCCGTGGTATAAGGCATTCTCTTCTCTCACCTGGATCCCTGCAGTAGCTCCCAGCTGGCTGTCAGGTTTCTATCCTGACACCCCTCTTCACAGCCTAGGCTCAGCTTAGCATCTGAAGTAACTTCTTAAAACCAAAGTCAGCTCCAGTCCCTTCTCTGCTTAAAACCTTTCAGTGGCTCCCCTCTCAGAGACAAAGCCATGGCCAGATGATGGCTTTCAAGGCCAAACCACTCTGACACTGTCTGCTCCAATTTCCCAGGTCACTCACTGTCCTCTAGCCATACCAGCCTCTTTCTGATCTTCAAACAGGCCACATTTGCTTCTGCTTCTGGGCTTTGGCTGTGATTTTCTGTCTACTTGAAATGCTTTTCCACAGGTAGTCTGTGGCTTGCTCCCCTATGCCATCACCACATTATTTTAAATTGCACTTCTGACGCAATATTCCTTCCTCTAATTGATTTATCTCCTGAGTACTCATCATCATGTGCCACACCGCATGTTTTACTATTTATTTACTTTTCTGTCTGTCTCACCGACTAGAAGGTAGGTTCTTGGTGAATGGGGAATTTCTCTTTTGTTCACTTCTGTACCCCTGGCTACTGTAATAGTAACTGGCACAGAGTTAGTGCTCGTGGATCTTTATTGAGTGAATGAATGAAAGAATGGACAGAATAGAGAAACCCTCAGGGAAGCTGGAGAGTGGGTGGTCCAGGATGAGGGTGAAGACATAGCCTAAGACAGGAGAAAGGACATGTGCTCCCTTGAAATCAGAGGAAACAGATCAGGAAGGGCAGGTGCAGGTGGTGGAGAAGGGGGTTTTGAGACCTCCATCTTCTGTCTTATCTCTGAAGTGGGGGGTTGCATCCTCATCAGAGACGTAGGGAAAGGATGAGGTGATGAGGATAATGGCTAATGTTCACTGATCATAGCTGTGTGTTCTGTTCTTTACTGGGTGCTCTCCACGTTTTATCTCATTCCCTAACCTCTGCTCATAGAAGTGGGTGCAATTAACTCACTTCATAGGTGAGGAAAATAGAATTTCAGCTAGGGTAAGGAAACTGTCTCCATTTGTCTATGTAAGTGGGATATTCAAGGGCCAACCAGGGGTGTTGAATCAACAGAGGAACTGGGCACAGAAGTGTGAAACACAGTGATGTGTATGAGGCACTGCAGGTGGTGTGGTCAGGGCAGTGCAGGATGGCACATGGCAGGGAGTATCCAAGGATGGAGCCAAAATAGGAGGACTGGACTGCTGAATGCCTGTATTGCAAGGATAAAACATCCAGGGATTGGACTTTATTTTTTAGGGTACTGTTTCTTCCACTAGTTATATAAAAAACTTGCCTAGGGGCAGGCCCAGTGGTCAAGCGGTTAAGTTTGCGCACTCCGCTTTGTGGCCCAGGGTTTCACTGGTTCGGATTCTGGGCGTGGACATGGCACTGCTCATTAGGCCATGTTGAGATGGCTTCCCACATACCATAACTAGAAGGACCCACAACGAAAATATACAACTATGTACTTGGGGGATTTGGGGAGAAAAAGCAGAAAAAAAAAGAAGAAAAAAACCAAGAAGATTGGCAACAGTTGTTAACTCAGGTGCCAATCTTTAAAAAGAAAAAACTTGCCTAGACAAAAACTAATTTCTAGAACACATCTGAAAATATATCTTCAAACCCTAAGGGAGCCAATTTGAAAATGCAACAGTAAAAGCTAAAATTTTTTTCACTGGTTTGGATCCTTGGCATGGGCATGGGCATGGACATGGCATGGGTAATCAGGCCACACTGAGGTGCTGTCCCACATAGCACAACCAGAGACACTCATGACTAGAATATACAACTATGTACTGGGGGGCTTTGAGAGAAGAAGAAGGGCAAAAAACAAAAAGAAGATTGGCAACAATTGTTAGCCCAGGTGCCAATCATTAAAAAGATAAACTTAAAGAATGGATCAGCAAGCTAGATGAAAGACTATAGGAAATCACCCAAAATGAACAGAAAAAAAATAATTAGACAGAATGAGAACAGTCTGAGGGAACTCTGGGACAATATCAAGCACACTAACATTCGTATTATAGGTGTCCCAGAAGGAGAAGAGAGAGACAAAGGGGTAGAAAATTTATTTGAAGAAATAATAGCTGAAAAGTTTCCTAACCTAAGGAAGGAAACAGACATTCAAGTACAGGAAGCACAGAGAGCTCCAAACAAGATAAGCCCAAAGAGGCCCACACCAAGACACATTATAACTAAAATGTCTAAGATTAAAGATAAAGAGAGAATCCTAAAAGCAGCAAGAGAAAGGCAACAAGTGACATACAAAGGAGAGCCCACAAGGCTATCAGCTGTCTTCTCAACTGAAACCCTACAGGCAAGGAGAGAATGGCATGACATATTTAAAGTGCTAAAAGGAAAAACCTACAGCCAAGAATACTCTATCCATCAAGGTTATCATTCAGAATGGAAGGAGAGATAAAGAGCTTCCCAGACAAGCAAAAATTAAAGGAGTTTATCACCAAGAAACCAGTTCTATAAGAAATACTGAAGGGCCTTATTCAAGTGGGAAAGCAATGACCACAAATGGGGATAAAAAAGTTATCAAAAAAAAAAAAATAAAATAAACCAGGCAATAAAATCACTGGTAAAGGTAAAAATATAGTAAAGGTAGCAGATCAATCACCTGTGAAGACAATATGAAGGTTAAAAGACAAAAGTACTAAAATTACCTATTTCAATGATGAGAGGGTAATAGATAGACACAAGAAAAACAAGAGATAAGGTATTATTTCAAAAACATGAAATGCGGGAGGAGGGAGTGAAAAAGTAGAGCTTTTAGAAAGATGTCAAGCTAAAGAGTCTATCAACTCAATATAGACTGTTACACACATAGCATATTATATAGGCTCCTCATGGTAATCACAAATCAGAAACCTATAATAAGTAAGACAAAATAAATCAAACATATTACTAAAGAAAGCCATCAAACCACAAGGGAAGAGAGCAAGAGAAAAAGAAAGGAACAGAAACAGAAAACAACCAGAAAAAAAAGTAACAAAATTGAAAGAAATACACATTTATCAATAGCTACTTTAAATGTCAATGGATTAAACAATGCAATCAAAAGGCTTAGGCTGGCCAATTGGATAAAAAAACAAGACCCATATATATGCTGCATACAAGAGACACACTTCAGACCTAAAGATACTCACAAACTGAAATGGAAAGGATGGAAAAAGATACTCCACGCAAATGGCAAAGAAAAGAAAGCAGGGGTAGCAATACTTATATCAGACAAAATAGACTCTAAAACAAAAACTGAAACAAGACACAAGAAGGGCACCACATAATGATAAAGGGAACAATCCAACAAGAAGAGATAACACTTGTAAATATCTATGCACCCAACATAGGAGCACCTAAATATATAAAGCAATTATTAACAGACATAAAAGGAGAAATAGACAGCAACACAATAATAGTAGGGGACTTCAACACTCCACTTACACCAACAGATAGATTATCAAAACAAGATCAAGAAGGAAACACTGGGGTTAAACGACACATTTGACCAGATGGACTTAGTGGATATATGTAAAATATCCCATCCAAAAACCACAGAATACACATTCTTTTCAAATGCACATGCGACATTCTCCAGGATTGATCACATCTTAGACCACAAAACAAGTCTCAATAAATTTAAGAAAATCGAAATTATACATGCATCTTTTCTGACCACAAAGATATGAAACTAGAAATCAACTACAGGAAGAAAATCAGAAAAGCCACAAAAATGTGGAGATTACACAAGATGCTACTGAACAATGATTGGGTCAAATGAGAAATCAAAGGAGACATCAAAAAATTCCTGGAGACAAATGAAAACGAAAATACAACATGCCAAAATCTATGGGATACAGCAAAAGCAGTTCTAAGAGGGAAGTTTATAGCAATTCAGGCCTACCTCAACAAACAAGAAAAATCACAAATAAACAATCTAACAGTGCATCTAGAGGTACTGGAAAAAGAAGAACAAACAAAGCTCAAAATCAGCAGAAGGAAGGAAATAATAAAAATCAGAGCAGAAATAAATGAAATAGAAACTGAAAAAACAGTAGAAATAATTAATGAAACCAAGAGTTCAGATAAACAAAATTGAGAAACTCTTAGCTAGACTCATCAAGAAAAAAAGAGAGAAGGTTCAAATAAATAAAATCAGAAATGAAAGAGGATAAATTACAATGGACACTTCAGAAATACAAAAGATAATAAGATAATACTATGGAAAGCTATACACCAATAAATTGGATATTCTAGAAGAAATGGATAAATTGTTAGAATTATACAACTTTCCAAAACTGGACCAAGAAGAAGCAGAGAATTTGAATAGACCAATCACCAGTAGTGAGATCGAAACAGCAATCAAAAAACTCCCAAAAACTAAAAGTCCAAGACCAGATGACTTCCCTAGTGAATTCCACCAAACATTCAAAGAAGACTTAATACCTATCCTTGTCAAATTCTTCCAAAAAATTGAAGAGGAGGGGAGGCTTCCTAATTCATTCGATGAAGCCAACATTATCCTGATACCCAATACCAGCCAAGGACAAGACAAAAAAAGAAAATTACAGGCCAATATCACTGATGAACATCGATGCAAAAATCCTCAACAAAATACTAGCAAATCGAATACAACAATACATTAAAAAGATCATATATCATGATCAAGTGGATTTCATTCCAGGGATGCAGGGATGGTTCAACACCCACAAATCTATGAACATGATACACCACATTAAAAAAATGAAGAATAAAAATCACATGATCATTTTAATAGATGCAGAGAAAGCATTTGTCAAGATACAGCATCCATTTATGATAAAAACTGTAAATAAAGTGGGTATAGAAGGAAAACACTTCAACATAATAAAGGCCATATATGATAAACCCACAGCAGATATCATTCTCAATGGAGAAAAACTGAAAGCTATCCCTCTAAGAACAGGAACAAGACAAGGATGCCCACTGTCACCACTCTTATTTAATATAGTATTGGAAGTCCTAGCCAGGGCACTCAGGCAAGAAAATGAAATAAAAAGGATCCAAATTGGAAAAGAAGAAGGGAAGCTGTCACTCTTTGCAGATGACATGATTTTATATATAGAAAACCCTAAAGAATCCACTAAAAACCTTTTAGAAATAATAAATGAATACAGTATTTCCCAGGATACAAAATCAACACACAAAAATCAGTTGCATTTCTATACAGTAACAACAAAGTAGCAGAAAGAGAAATTAAGAATACAATTCTATTTACAACTGCAACACAGAATAAAATACCTAGGAATAAACTTAACCAAAAGATGAAAGATCTGTACCCTGAAAGCTATAAAATATTGTTAAAACAAATCAAAGAAGACACAAAGAAATGGAAAGATATTCCATGCTCTTGGATTGGAAGAATTAACATAGTTAAAATGTCCATACTTCCTTAAACAATCTATAGATTCAATGCAATCCCTCTCAAAGTTCCAACAAGATTTTTCACAGAAATAGAACAAAGAATCCTAAAATTTATATGGAAGAACAAAAGACCCCAAATAGCTAAAGGATTCCTGAGAAAAAAGAACAAAGCTGGAGGTATCACACACCCTGATTTCAAAATATACTACAAAGCCATAGTAACCAAAACGGTGTGGTACTGGCACAAAAACAGACACACAGATCAATGGAATAGAATAGAGAGCCCAGAAATAAACCCACACATTTACGGACAGCTAATATTTGACAAGGGAGCCAAGAGCATACAATGCAGAAAGGAGAGTCTTTTCCATAAATGGTGTTGGGAAAACTGGACTGCCACATGCAAAAGAATGAAAGCAGACCATCACCTTACACCATGGCACAGAAATCAACTCAAAATGGATTAAAGACTTGAATGTAAGACCCAAAACCATGAAACTTCTAGAAGAAAACATATGCAGCACTCTCTTTGACATCAGTCTTAGCAGCATATTTTCAAGTATCATGTCTGACTGGGCAAGGGAAACAAAAGAAAAAATGAACAAATGGGACTACATCAAACTAAAAAGCTTCTGCACAGTAAAGGAAACCATCAACAAAACGAAAAGAGAACCTAACAATTGGGAGAAGGTATTTGCAAACCATATATCAGATAAGGGGTTAATATCCAAAATATGCAAAGAACTCATACATCTCAACAAAAAAACACCCACGAATCCAATTAAAAAATGGGCAAAAGATTTGAACAGAGATTTCTCCAAAGAAGATATACAGATGGCCAACAGGCATATGAAAAGATGCTCAACATCATTAGCTATCAGGGAAATGCAAATCAAAACTACAATGAGGCATCACCTCACTCCAGTAAGAATGGCTATAATTAACAAGACAGCAAACAACAAGTGTTGGAGAGGATGTGGAGAGAAGGGAATCCTGGTACACTGCTGATGGGAGTGCAAACTGGTGCAGCCACTATGGAAAGCAGTATGGAGTATCCTCAGAAAATTAAGAATAGATCTACCATATGATCCAGGTATCCCACTGCTGGGTATTTATCCAAAGAATTTGAAAATACAAAGACATAAAGATACGTACATCGCTATGTTCATTGCAGCATTATTCACAATAGCCAAGACTTGGAAGCAACCTAGGTGCCCATCAAGGGATGAATGGATAAAGAAGATGTGGTATATATGCACAATGGAATACTACTTAGCCATAAGAAATGATTTATTTCATTTATGACAACATGGATGGCCCTTGAGGGTATTATGCTAAGTGAAATAAGTCAGAGGGAGAAAGTCAAATACCGTATGATCTCACTCATAAGTAGAATACAAAAACGACGAGAAACAAACACATAGCAACAGAGATTGGATTGGTGATTACCATAGGGGAAGAGGGCAGGAGGGAGGGCAATAGGCTCACATGTGAGTGGATGGAATATAATTGGTTTTTGGATGGTGAACATGATGTAATCTACACGGAATTCAAAATATATTATGATGTACATCTGAAAGCTATATAATGTTATATTCCAATGTTACTGCAATAAAATAAAAAATAAGTTAAATACAAATAAATAAATAAAATAAAAATCTGTCATTAGGGAGTTCATTTGTTACTGATGGGATTATATACATAGCAGTTGGCTTGGAAACTGGAACCACTCAGTTAATTGTTTACAAGGAGATTAACCAGGTAATACAGAGTCTGCTTAGGTTGTATTTGTTTACAGTAAAATTGACATTAAGACAATTTTTCAAAAATATTAAAAATTCTTTTAGAATTTACAAATCTCCATAGCAGCCCCTACCCTACTAACACTGCAGAAAGCAATGGGAAGCTACAGGAGGTTTGGGAACTCAGAAATATAATCAGATGTCTGTTTTCTAAGCTTACTCTGAGACTCTAGACAGTGGCCAACACTGTAATAACTTTTCAAAAGCAATGTGTTGTTTATGCTGGTTCTTTTCCAGATCTCTTGCCTGTTTCTCATTTCCTATTTATTTAGTCTTGAGTCTTTAGAGGAAAAGGACAGCAGTAGCTCTTGGAGAAAGGGAAGCAGAAACCAAAAAGGTAGAGTGGTTTGTTGGTGACGGCTGTGAATAGAAGGGGTTCTGTGATAAAAGAAGAGAGAAAAACCAGGGGAGGTGGTCCATGCTGAGAAAGGGCCCCAGGCTAAGCAGTAAAAAGGACTTTCCCTGAGGGGTAGGTGAGAAAGGAGCCCACCTGGGTGGGTGGTGGCAGCCTTGAGAAATCAAGGGTGCACAGGAGGAAGAACAGGTGACAGGAAAGGACATGAAGTTCAGTTTTAGACAGAGGATTTAAAAAACTTTGGGGCATCCATGAGGTGTGAGCCAGAAATATTGGGATTATACGAGGTAAATCCAAATACTGTAGGAGTGAGCAAGGCCTCAGGGGAAAGAATCAGGTTAAAAACACCTATTAAATGAGGCAGATGAAGTCTTAGATGAAAAACAAGAATTCCAATTTAGTCACCAGCCACTTTTGGGCTTTTCTCCAGCCTGAAGCAGAAAAAAGAAATCTCATGAGCTAGCTGGCACTTGAGAGGTTCTTAAATCCTACACAGAGGGGAGGGAAGCACAGAACTTACTGGGTTCTCTTTGGAGTTTCTCTGCAAAAAGACTATAAATTAATCAATACTGTCCATAGCAGAGGAGCCAGGTCTACTGGGCAAAGTGGCCTCCGGGAGACCCCTTCCTGGGCTTTCTGTTCAGTGAGTCCTGGGAGCTGCTCAGAACTAGGAATCCTGGGGCACAGTCAGGGTCACAGGAGGGGGAAGGAAATGGATCAGGGTTGGTGGTAGTGAGCGATTCAGGACCGCATTAAATGTCTCAATTAAAACAGGTCCTGATCCTCTTCATCTTTGTCCTTTTCCTTTCCCCTGTGTCCAATCCCCTGCTCAACATTCTTTTTTTCGACCTCACTGTCTTGGTCTTTTGATTGCTTTACCTTTGGTCTGGCATTCTCGCTCTTTCTCCTGATGAAGTTTCCAGATGAAACACAGTGCACCCACCAGGAGAAGTCACAGAAGAAGCAAGAATGAAGTCTGAGCTGCTGCCCAAGGAAAGTTCTTCAGGAAGAACATAGCTGAGCCAGAACAGCTGAGCATTATTCCTTCAGAGAAAAGGAGGAAAGACCCAAAGACAGCGGGGTGCTGGGGCACACAGAGATGCTTCTATGACTGTCCAAGATTCCTGGTCCAGCCCGATGGCAGGGAGGGGGTTGGCTGGGATAGCGACTTTAGCTTTGCCCCACTCTCTCCCACTGGATGGTTGGGAAACCAAGAAACCTTGAGAGTCATTGTGAAAAAAACAACACAAAACAAAAACCCTTGGGACTTAAGGGAAGCACAAATCACCCCTGAAACATGGAAATGAACCTGAGATCTGCAGGAATGGGTGGACATTGTTCCCTTTTCCTCAAATTGTGGGAGGAACAGCCTTTAACTGAGAATTACCTTGAACCTGGGAGACCCTCAAGTTACATGCAATTGTTGATTGAAGTGTATTTTTGGCAGGGAAGGAGAAGACAGTAGGAATGAGAAGCCCTGAGTACTACTTCCGTCGCCGCTGCTTACTCTACGTGTGGTTTCAGCCAATCCATCTAGCATCTCTGTGTCTTGATTTCCTACCTAAAATGGAGAGCTCAGTAATGTTACTTGTGCTATTGGCACTCTCAGATCAACAAGAAAACTGTGAGAAGAGAACTGGACCATGTAGACGAACTTTTACGCATGTGTTTCTTGTGAATTTTCCTTTGCACGCAGCAAACGCTAGTCATTTTGTAAGCACCCAATAAATGCCATTGAGTTGAAAAAAATGAGAATGTGAATCCTTTGTTTGTCTTTCAGAAAAAGAATTCCATGCGACTAAAAGGCCTTTTCAAGGAGGTGTTGCCAATTCAGTGAAATATCCTATGCATAGGAAAAGTTAAATTAACCAAATAAAAACTACCCCTACCCATACAGCCAGAACAAAATCATAAACGGACATAAATGCAACAGTCTAGGGTCAAGGCATGCACCAGAAGTAAATTTCCTCCAAATATCTAACAAACGTTGTTGTTATGAGGGTTAAAGGAACAGTGAACAATGAGGTATTGCTATCTTTCTAACATGGTGGAATTTTTTTTATTAATAAAGTAGTTTCTGGCAATTTCCCCTGAAACTTGAACATCATGTTTTTGTTTGGTTGATCTTTACCTTCCAGAGTAGCCCACACAGGACTTCCTCATTTCTGGGTTTATAGTCTTCACCCCCAAAATTTAACCCTAGATTTTGTACGGTTTTGTTCCTTCTGGTAACAGCTTTAGAGTGAAAATCCCATATGGCCTGATAAAATATAAGTTTCAAAAAAGCTAAATATATATTAAAAACAGGTGCCAAAGATTTCACTTAACTTGTTAATTAATGAAGAAACCAGTAAAAGTGTTGAGTGGTTCAAATGAGGATTTGATTTTTAGAAACTTACGTTCTCTATCAGAGAGAAATCGTGTGCATTGCTCAAGACAGAAATTATTTGTATTCTTGCCAGTGTTCCATGAGTTAACATCTGTTGCTACAAGGCTGTAAAATAACCTAGAAAAAGAATCAAGGGCACACTCCTATAGAAACAGAGATCCGGGCAGGCCCTGTGGTGTGGCGGTTAGGTGCGCACCTTCTGCCTCGGTGGCCCAGGGTTCGCTGGTTCGATCCCGGGTGCAGACATGGCACCGCTTGGCATGCCATGCTGTGGTAGGCGTCTCACATATAAAGTAGAGGAAGATGGGCATGGATGTTAGCTCAGGGCCAGTCTTCCTCAGCGAAAAGAGGAGGATTGGCAGCAGTTAGCTCAGGGCTAATCTTCCTCAAAAAAAAAAAAATTCAGAGATCCTTGGTGTGGAATCCATGAGACAATGCCAGTATTCCATTGAAAAGATACCCAGTCAGCTTTCTCGACCATTTGAAAGTCTTTCACAGTTTTTCCTGGCTGATCTTCTTTCTTTCTTTCTTCTACAGTGTTGAGGACAAAGCAGGAGGTGGTGGTTCACACAAAGGCAGCAAATATTAGATAAAATATGAAACAGATGAACAGACTGTTTCCCAAGAAATACTGCCTAAGGGGCACTTAGAAAAGATCAAAAGTGATTTCTAGAAATGATCACACCATTTGCAAAGAGCCTCAGATGAAGAGAGAGGACTACACTCATGCGCACTCTTCATCCCTCTAAACAGCATGCTCACCTGCCTCGTCCTGTCCAGCAGTGGCATCAGTGAGGTTACCTCCTTGTAAAATGGCTAACATTCAAGGACTCTGACTTAGCATCTCCTGGTAGACATGCTACAGGCCTCTCCTCCGTGGCGCTGATGGGTCCCGTCCTTGTCGAGCCCATGACCAGAGAGGATGCACCTACAGCTGTTGTACCTCCATGTGCTTGAGTCTCACCTCCAGGGAGAGGGACAGGGAAGCTCACTGTACTTCACACTTCGGCCAGAAAATAAGTCACATCAAGGGTCACTCCCTGGCCACAGGGATGGTTACCAACCAGTAAGAGGGAGACGAGGTGGAGACACGTGAGTAAAGGGAGGACCCTGGACTAACCTCAAGATGGGTCATGCTTTCCTTCAGAAGTCTGGGGAATATACACAATGTGAGATCTCCTTCTTTTTGTCCATAACACTTAGTTATAACCAATTTATATTTCTCTTTGTTTATTATCTGTCTCCTTGTTCTTGCATGTAAACTCCACAGGGGCAGAAATTTTTGTCTGACTTGTCTTCTGCTGGATTCCCAGCACCTAAAACAGAAGGTAAGATGGATTGTCAGGTAAACTACACTGTGTTTGTATTTGCTAAATCTGACAACCATCAACAAAGTGGACCCTCAGTAAATATTTGTAGAGTGAATGAGTACCGTTTTCTACTAGGAGCTCTGACTTGAAACAGAGAAATCAAATAGGGCAGGAGGCAGAGGAGAAAAGAGGAGCGGAGTTGAGGTTATAAGCAGAGACCTCTATCTGTTTGCTGTGAGCCAGACTCTGTGCTGAGCAAATAGATTGGGTAGGAGCAGTAAAGAGAAGAGTGGGAGAGAGCCCTGGCCTTCAAGGAGCCCTCTGACCTCATGCTCACACCCTCTTGTGTGTGATCACTCTGGGCTGGGCCATGGCCTCAGTCAGGACTCTCCACTGCCTCCAGTGTCTCGAACTGGGATACTGTCAGAGGCAGGAGAGTGTTCAGGGGCCAGGTTTTGCCATCAGCAGGGCTCCCCTGAGGATGCCATGTATATTTGTGTTGGGCCTAGATGCCCCATATCCGAGCCTGCCCCCAGTGCTCAAGGAGATGATGACAGGGATGAACTCTGGACTGTGTGCCCCTTCTCCCTACACTTCTGACATAAAGTTGCAATGATTTCAGGGAAAGAAACCAAGTGAGGAGATTGTCCCACACAGACCTGGAGTAATCAGTCTCTCCACAGCACTGCCCATCTGGCACTAGCACCAGTGGGCATGAGGTTTTTGAGCTCAGTGGGCCTGTTGGCAATCCCTGATGTGTGCTTGGGGAGGACAGATGATGAAGCTGGGGGTCCCAGGAATGAGAACAAGCTGGAAAAAAACAATTTTGTATTAAAACAAAACCGAAAATAAACCAGACTTCAAGATGCATCTGCTAAACACTTTTGACTTCCTTGGTCCTACAAGGATTTGCTAGAGGGTGGGAGACAATGGGGACAAGGAGCTGTTGCTAGGCAACAAGGTCAAGTAGGGATGAAGTCAGAGACTGTGCAATTTTTTTATTAAGAGAGAACTTTAGTGGCAGGCAGGTAAATGGGTGAAGTTACAGAAATGACTCTGTTGCTACTGAAATCATTCAGAATTCTGAATCAATTCTGAAGCTACAGAAATGAGACTCTGGAGCAGTGAGAACCCAGGGAAGATACAGATCAAATGAGTCATCAAGCATTAATACCCTCAGTCAACTTTGGTGGGATAAATGCTCTGAAGGCTTTCCTTCAAAATCTGAACCTCTGTGTGGCAGTGGCAGCATCTAAGGTCAACAGACCCAGATGCAGGTAGTAATTGTGCTCTTGACTGAGGGGCACAGCATTTTGGTTAAGTGTGTGAGCTCCGGGGTTACACCATCTGGATTCACAGGTGGCTCCACTAACTTCACTGGCTGTGTGAAGTTGGGCATATTACCGATCTCTGTAAGTCTCCTCTACAAAATGGGTTGAATTGTACTGATGGTTTCATGGGAAGGCTGTGAAGATGGAACAAGGGTATATGTGCAGTACCTGGTTCAGGATGATCAGTAAATCTAAGTGATTGCTCTAATAACTCTTACTCCAATTTACTTGATAACATGGTTACTTATTAACACCTAGCTATCTCTCTAGATTGCAAATCCTTCAAGAGAAATGCCTGGCCTAGATAATCTTTATTTGCACTTCTCTCTCCCTCCCATCACCCCAATCTACTCTCTAAATCTTTTCCAGTCAGCTCTGTGCCCCGCAGGCTGGCCTCTGAGGACTGTGCAGCAGCCTCCTACAGTCTGGATTCTGGTGGAGACCTGCCAAAAGGAGACAACAGCAGAAGATCAAAGGGTGGAAAGCCAGAGACTCCAGAGTATCTATTCTCCTAGCTCCCTCCATACTGGGCAGCAAGCGACAGTGGCCACCTTCCAGTTCTAGAAGCCACAGCTCTGTCAGGGCTGTCTACCAAGGCTTCAAGTCTCATCTGCTGTGAAATAGTCTCCATTAGACCCAGTGCAGATGGTTCCTGCTGTAGCCCTAGGGTGTGTCAGCATTCCTTGGTGATACCCCTGAAACCTTCCACTGACCTTTGCAAATGGTCCCTCCATTAACCTCTCTTCACTTGCCTTCTGGACTTTGCCTGATTTCCTGCCAGGACTGTGACTGATTTGGTGCTTTATCTAACTCATTTGTTCATGTCTTCAAATGTCACCTTATCCAGGAAAACTTTCCTTCATCTTTATAGCCAGGGAAAAGTTCTCTTTCTTATGAATGTTCAAAGCACTTTATGAGTTAAGAAAGGGACCTGGAATGCCACTAATCCAGTCAACTCAGCCACTTTAGAACCTAATCTTCCTCCGAATGCATAATATCGCTGGTCTAGTGCAACAATAGGCTCCCTTTCTCCTTTCTCCCTATCCTTTTGTTACCACACAAATATGGGGTTCTCCTATCCAATGCACATAAAATAGTCAGTTATTACAGCATCAGCTTTTGGGAAAAGAAAACAACTTTACTGTGAGATTTATCTGCAAGGAGACAGGAGGCTTATCTCAGATCTGTGTGCCTGATCCAGGGCTTGGGGCAAGACTTATGGGATGAAGGGCAGTGTGGTCTGAAGTACGGAGATAGATGATTGGAGGTGAGCAGAAGTGACGTAATTGATCATCTGCACAAGCGTAGTCAAGCTTCATGGCTCCTCATAGCATGCATCTTCACAAATGGTGGTGTTAGTATGATCTGAGGGTGGAGTTTTCAGCCCTGTGACATCAAAAGTTTCAATTATCAGACATTTGCACAGGCCCAGTTATTGGGTTGGTGGTCTCAACTGGCCTGAACTGGACAAGAGGTCTCAGTTCCTGAAAAATAACTCTTAACTACACTGTTGATAAGATGGGATCAGTTTGGACTGGTCCTAGAGGGCCCATGGTTACACTTTTGCAGAAGGCAGTCGAGACCAAGATGCTTTAAAGGACTTGTTCAAGGTCAGAGTTAGTTAAGGCCCCTAGGGATCTTTCTCTGGCCCCAAGCTGCTCCTGCTTAACTCTGAGGGTCAGATCCGGAGGTTCTCAGAGAGAAAGACTCCTTGGACCCAGGAATGTGAGGCCGTGAACCTGAAGTTTTGCCTTTGTATTCAGGCAGAGAGCCTTCCTCTCCAAAAGATCATTCCATGCATAGAAGATGAAGGGATCTCCTGGATGGTGCAAGGGCGGGGGTCTATGATGAGACAGGAAATGCCTAGGCACAGGTAAGGAATGCACCAAAATGGAATGGAGAAGCAGGGTCTGATGAGGAAGAGGAGGTAGTGGAGATGGGGAAAGGCAAGGTTTCAGTCTCACTTCTCAGTGAAACTTCTTGTTGTGGGCAGCACTCCTTAAGCTCCATCATCAGTCTCTTTCCAGACTGCTTAGTCAAAACTCCTTCTGTTCTCCTATATCTCATCCCCTACCTCTGGCTTGCAACTAAAGATTTCAAGTAAGAACCACCCTTCTCAAAAATTTTTTCTGCAACTAGAATAGCGGCCACACCAAGAATGGGATGAACATTCCCACAAATTAATGCAGACTGTTCTTGCTAGAACAGTACACGTCTCTAGGATATTCTCATTCAGCCAAGCTGCTATTATGGATCTGTGAATGCTACAACTGTAGGATCCTTGTTGGTCTTCCAGTCTAATCCCCGCCCCTTCAACTTACATAAACAAGCAATAACCCAGACCCTGGGTGGCTTAATGACTCTTTTCCTTAACATCCCTTAACACAGTAACAGGTCTGGACTTTTCTGACTAAATTTGTGACTGTTATTCCAACTCACTGCCAGTGTTCTTCACCTCAAACATTGCCTTCCCAATCATTGTATTATGAAAACATGTTTAACAAAGTTGGGGACTATGGAGGACATTCATGCCTCCCAAATCTTCATCATCGTCCATTCTTTATTCTGTTGACATTGTCTTCAACTGCATGAGAAGTTCTGTGTATGTGCAGCTTTAGGCCCACAAGACACACAGACACCTGCCCCTCTATAGAGAAATCTTGAGCCTCCCATTGTCTTCTCACACGAAGATTAGAGAGTTCTCTGAAGTGAGGAAGATCACAGAAGAGGAGGGAAAGAGTCTCTCCTTCATTTTGCCAAACTTTGTTCCTTCCTGGGAAAAGATCACACTTCAGCATCCTTGTTGTGCCCTCTGTCTAAGACCCCAATAATAACACCCAGTGGTTACTCAGTGCTCCCCCTGCTCTAGAGGCTGTGTGCATCCTCATGACTCAAGCAAGCCCCAGCAGATGAGTTTTTGTTTATCCTTCTCATTGCACCAAATCTGCCAGAGAGGTATACCATGATCCCAATTTTTGCAGGAAACTGTGGCTGAGAGAAGTTGAAAGACTGGATCAAAGTACTTGGCTAGTGTGCAGCAATGCCAGAGTTGAACCCAACTCTGACTGCAAACCCTGACCTCTGTATAGTTCCTCTGTGCAGCAGGCCCTACCGTCATTACCTTGGTCTGCTGTGACCACTCACACTGACCCTGGGGAAGCAGGACCTCAGCTCAGTCTGGCACAGGTCCCTGATGACCACAGCCAGCCAATGAGAGCAGGAGAGAAAGTGCTGGCCAACTGAAAACACACAGCAGTGCAGACGTCCTTGGCCAAAGCACAGGAGGTCTTTTCCCTGGCCCCGAGCACCTCCAGAGTTTATTTGCCCAAAGAGAGTAGAGTGAAAGGGATAATATGGGTTTCTGGTTCCCTCTCAGGCTTTCCCCGATACTTACCTCACGCAGACTGTTCCTTGCCCACCTCCCCTTTGTCCTTCTACTTCGCCTGTCTTCTAGCACCTCAGACTGAGTGATATGAAACATTTATTCTCTGGAGTTTGTCAGAGTTGGGTCACAGGAGCAGAAGAGCCTGGCTCAGAGGCTGGACCAGGAGAGGGTAGGCAGGGAGGTGCACAGTAGCCCCTCTCTCTGCCTGCAGAGACGGCTCAGCTGCAGACCCAGCAAACACAGCCGCTGAGACAGCAGAAGGGCAAAGCCAGGGAGGTGATGAGACCTAGAAACAGGCAGGTGTGTGAAAGGAGCAGAAGCCAGGGTGGAGAGCTGCCCCAGGAAGGACACCCAGGGGACCCGGAAAAGATGGAGCTCTGTCAACAGGAGCCTTCTTGACCCTGGATAAGGTCCTAGGCCAGGTAAGCTTTTATAATCTTCCTTCTCAAGATTCTAGGTTGGAGTCTAAAGCAGACAAATGTATTCAATAAGCACACCTCATTGTGTGCCAGGGATTGCATGAGGAGCCAGGGGTGCAATAAATAGAACACAGTTGCTGCTGGCCAGGAATTCACAGTGAACTCATCAAACAGCAAATAATTACCATTTACCATGTGCCTGAAATCGTTCTAAGTGATTTATACACATGTCAACTCCTGAGTCCTTACAACAACACTCAGAGGCAGGCACTGTTACCCTCATCACCACCATCCTCATCATGCTCATTTTACAGATGTAGGAAGTAAGGCAGAGAGAGATTAAGCAACTTGTCACAATTAGTGAAGAGTGACTCTTTCTAGACTTTGAAATCAGGCTGTTTGGTCCCAGTGTCTGCTGGGGGCCAAGCAGCATGGACTATACTAACAAGGAGCCATGTGTTGGTGCCATGATAGTGATGGGAGAGGCCAGGCAGACTTCCAGGAGGGGTGGCCTCTGAGGTGTGACTTGGAGAGAAAGAGAGAGAGTGACTAATACAGTTAATGCCCATGTTAAAATTTGAATTAAGATAAACAACAAATAATTTCTTTTTATAATTATTAGCCCAACATTGCATGGGACAAGTTTAAATAGGCATCCTGTATTTTTATTTGCTTACTCTGGCGACACCCTCCATCAATCAGGTGTTTCCTTGTATGGAGACTGGAGAAGATGAGACAGTAGAGGCAGATGGGGCAGGTCATAGAGGGCCTTGAATGCCATGCTTAGCATGTTATACTTTATTCTCATGGACATTTAAAAGGAGAGGGGATTAGAGCCCCAGATAAAATGTGTGCTTTATGAAGGTCTCTCTCAGGACAAAGAGGAGGCAGGATAGGAAAGGAAACAGAATGTAGGGAAACTATTGTAACAGTCCAGTGGAGAAATTACAGTAACTTGCACAGAGGCCAGGGACCTGAAGAGAAGGGGCAGTTCCAAGAGGCAGTAAAGAGAAAGAAACAGGGCTGGCTTCACAGGGTATCACCTGTGCAGTTGCACAGGACCCTGTGTTCAGAAGGGTCCCACACTTGGTTTAATGCTCTGCTGTTGCCATCTTGAAATTCTTAATAATTTTATCTTTGAACTTGTGGGGTTTTAAAATTAAGAGATAATTGACATATAACATTATATTAGTTCTGGGTGTAAAAAATAACAATTTGCTGTTTATATATATTGCAAAATGATCACCACAATAAGTCTAGTTAACATCTATCACCATCCACAGCTACAAATTTTCTTTTCCTTGTGACGAGAACTTTTAGTATCTACTCTCTTAGCCACTTTCAAGTATACCATACATTGTTATGACATTACATCCCCATGACTTATTTATTTTATAACTGGAACTTTGTACCTTTTGACTCCCTTCACCCATTTCATCCACTCCCACCCCCTGACTCTGGCAACCACCAATCTGTATTTTGTGTCTGAGTTTGGGTTTTTAGGATTTCTTTTAGATTCCATAAACAAGTGAGGTCATTCAGGACTTGTCTTTCTCTGTCTGACTTATTTCACTTAGTTTAATCTGGTCCATTTATGCTGTTGCAACAGGCAAGATTTTCTTCTTTCTCACAGCTAAGTAATCTTCTATGATATATATACATACCACATTTTCTTTATTCATTCATCAATTGATGGGCACTTTGGTTGTTTCTGTATCTTGTCTATTGTAAATAACACTGCAATGAACATGGGGGAGTCTATAACTTTTCAAGTTAGTGTAATTGTTTTCTTCAGATGAATACCTAGAATGGATTTACTGAATCACATGGTACTTCTCTTTTCAATTTTTGAGGAGCATCCATGCTGTTTCCATAGGGGCTGTACCAATTTACATTCCCACCAACAGTGCAGGAGGGTTCCATTTTCTCCACATTCACCAACACTTGTCATCTCTAATCTTTTTACTTATTGTCATTCCAACAAGTGTGAGGCGATATCTCATTGTGGTTTTGATTTGCATTTCCCTGATGATTAGTGATGTTGAGCATCTTTTCACGTACTTCTTGGCCATCTGTATGTCTTCTTGGGAAAAATGTCTATTTAGTTCCTCTGCCCATTTTTAAATTGGATTGTTTGCTTTTTTTTCCTATTGAGTTACATGAGTTCTTTATATATTTGAGATATTAACCTCTGTCAAATATATGATTTGCAAATATTTTCTCTCACTCAGTAGATTGCCTTTCATTTTGTTGATGGTTTCCTTTGCCGTGCAGACACTTTTTAGTTTGATGTAGTCCCATCTAATTGTTTTTGCTTTTGTTGCTTTTGCTATTGGTGTCAAGTCCAAAAAATCATCCCCAAGAGTAACATCAAGGAACTTACTGCCTATGTTTTCTTCTGGGAGTTTTACGGTTTCAGGTCTTATGTTCAAGTCTTTAATCCATTTTGAGTTAATTTCTGTGTATGGTGTAAGATAATGGTCCAGTTTCATTCTTTTACATGTGGCTGTCCAGTGAACTTGTGTTTTTTAAGTGAAATCCAGTGGACGAACAGAGCATGTTCATGAGTAAAGCATGTATGTACAATATGCATGTCTACCATTCCTTGCCAATCCATTCACAAATAGCATTTCTGATACCCCATGAGCACAGGTTTCCAGTGGATCCATGTGCATGGGGGTTCAGTGAAACTCAGGGTATGTACTGAGTAAGCCAATCACATCTACGACTGAGTAAATTTGGGTGCTGACAGCACCTAGAGGTCATGCTTCCCTTTGGAATAAAACCTTGCTTAAATGCAAAAAGAAGTCCCTTGCATCTAGCTAGAAAGAAGGAAGAGAAAGTGGCCACCTCCTTAAGGTTTGGCTCTGAGAGACGCACCTCTCTTCCACCCTTATTCCATTGGTGAGAAACAGTCCGTGGACTCACCTAGATGCAAGCGCTGCTGGGAAATGAATTCCCTGGCAGGACAACTGATTACCAATGGTAACTCTATATTATGGGAGGTAAAAACATGAATTGTGGTGGACAGTTAGGTTTCTCAGCCTCAGGGGGCAAAGCTGGTATTCAGACCACACATTAAGCGCAAATCCCACTTTCTGATTACACTGGGAAGAGCAAATAAATGTTGCAGAAAATCTCTTGTCTACTTTGTTTTTTGGTTTGTTTTTTTCTATATGGCTTTCATTAGCCAAAAGAGGGCACTCTTCAGAATTGTTAGTCTCAGCTCCAGAGATGGTAATTTCTAACAGAGTCAGAGCACTTGCAAAGGCTGCCACAGACACTAAATGAAGCACGTACCTTTAAACAGTATTTCTCTTTGTTTCAAAAATAGACTACCTGAGGACAATTTGTGGAACTGGAGAAGCTCGACTTCAGGATATCCAGTCTCCACTTGGTACTCAGTTTCAGATGCCCAGGGCCTGCTCAATTTTTAACTCTATCCCTTATCAGACAACCTCCTGCAAAGCAAGACCCTTATGTATTTCACATTTGCACGCTTGAAGGAATGGAGTTAGTGCCTGAAAGAAAGACAGGAGCCCAAAAAAAGGTTGAACAAAAAGAGAAAGAAAGCGAGAAAGAGAAATTATCGTCATCACTTGAAATTCTTAATAATTTTATCTTTGAACTTGTGGGGTTTTAAAATTAAGAGACCTTAAAAACTCATTTGTTGTACTTCTTTTCCACTGCATGTGAAGTCTTTCTCATTGTGGAATAAAGGCTCTCTCCCTCCTTAGACAGACTCCAGGCAACAGGAAGCAGGTGGGAGTCTTCTGGTGCAAGGGAGTCTTCTCACCTCTGGATTATCCTTTATCCAAATCCTGCCCTGGAGTTAATCCTGTTTTCAACACTTTCCCTTTGGGGGAAGGAGAGCAAGAGCCCTTCCTCCTCCTGTTCCTTTCCCACATTTGTGCTTATCAAGATGATTAAGCTGCTCTGATGAACAAAATAGGGAACCTCAGACCCAGCCAAGATAGCCCTTAACCAATCAGTGTCGAGAAGTTACCATTATTACTTTAAAAAAAAAAGCAATAATGGAAATAACATTTAGTCTGCATGGGTATGTGTATTAGACAGGTTTCTATTGCAATCATGCCTCAAAACAGACACAGAACATCTCAGGAAATTATATCAACATTTACTTTTCTCCTTCATGGGTCTGCAGGGTGACTGTACTGCAGCTGGTTAGGGTGAGCTCACCAGGGCTTGACTGACTAGATTGGATTCCAGGCTGAAGGTTGGGCTCTTGTCAACTTCAGAGGTCTCTTTATGCTGGGACCAGAAGCTACAAGACATGTGCTTCTCCCAGTCCTGGCAGATGGCAGAAGCAAAGGAGCCAGGCAAAACCATGCAAGCCTATTTCTAGCCTCTATTTCACTGACATTCCATTGACCAAGCAATTGACAAAGTCGAACCCAAAGTCACTGAGGTGTGGCACTGCAAAGACTCATGGCTGACAACAGGAGAACTGGGGACAGTGAGCCTATCCACCAGAGGAGAGAGCTCTGACCACAAAAGTAACATGTGCTAAACGCACACACCAGAAATACACACACATGCACCTGCACACAAGCTCACAGAGCATACATAACCCCACCAATAAGGAAACACAACTGAAATACTTTTCTCCTAGTCTCCCACCACCCACCCAGATGTTCAAGCCAAAACCTAAAAGTCATCCTTGCTTCTATCCTTCACTCACTCCCAGCATCTAATCCATTAGCAAATTCTATCTCCAGATAAAGCTGGAATCCATTATGTTCTGCAATTCCATGGTAACCACCATGGTCCAAACCTGCATCATCATCTCAGGCATAGCCAACTGCAACTGTTTCCTAATTGGTCTCCTTCCTCCACACTTGTTCCTGCCCCAGGGACCCACCACAAGATAGACACAACAGGTACCCACAACACAGCAGACACAGCATGTACCCACCACACAACAGATAATTCGTGTACCCACCACACAACTGATAGAGTGAACTTTACCATGTTGGGTTCCTACCTATACCCTCCAATGGTCCTTGTAGTTCAAATAACATCCAAATTCCTTACCATACTCCAGAGCAGTACTTCTCTAACTGTAATGGGATATCAGTTAACTGGGCAGGGATCTTATTAAAATGTAGACTGACTCAGTGAGTCTGGAGTGGGGCCTGAGATTTGGCATTTCCAGCGAGCTTGGTGCTTCTGGTTCACAGACCCTAGTGGAACACCCTATCTGATCTGGTACACCCCTTCCTTTCAACCACAGCCTATAACAGGCCTTCTCTCTATTCCTCTCCCACAGAGATCTCTTCCTGCTCCAAACATTCTGCTTTCTCTGCCTGGATTCTCCCCTCTCAGCTCTGCACCTGGCTTACTCCTTCTTGTTGTTCATGTTCATCTCAACCATCATCTCCTCAAACAGTCTATTCCTGAGCACCCAAGCCCCCAGCCCCATCTTACTTGGGAGTTTCTCAACCTCAGAACTATTGACAGTGGGGAGCTATCCTATACATTGTAGGATGTTTAGTAGCATCCCTGGACTCTCCCCTCTAGATGCCAGTAGCATAGCCTCCTCTGCCAATTTTTAATAATCAAAAATGCCTCTAGATGTTGCCAAATGTTCCCTGGAGGATCAATCATCCCCAGTCTCCAGCTGAGAACCACTGCTCTCTCTTGACCCTTTTGTTTCCTTCCTACCTCTGGTTTATCACTCTCTAACATTACCTTGTTTACTTGTTTATCATCATTCTAGAGTGTGAACTTGTGCATGTCTTGGTCACCTCTGTCCCAGCACTTTGAACAGTACCTGACACATGGTAGGTGTTGTGGAATGGATCAATGAATGAATGTGTTTTTCTTCCAAATGAATTCTTAATGTTTTATGGCCTGCCTTTTTATACTTAGCAATGTTCTAGGAAGATTTTTATGCCATTTTTTTTCAGTATAATTTAAAACTTTTTATTATTAAAATTTTCAAACATACAGAGTAGAGAAGATAATATAACGAGTCCCTCATGTGTCCATCCCCAGCTTCCACAACTTTAACATTTTGCCAGATGAAAAGTATTTTATCTCTTCACCTTGACTTCCACCCCACCACACTATGTGAGTTCATCCATAAAGATAAATCTGCACAGATAAGGACGTTTTTACATAACCGCAATGCCTTTATTGTGCCTAGTAAAAATTAATCATACTGCAGTTTCTTTGAGTCATCTAAAGCTAGTCATATACGAATTTCCCCAATTATCTCAAAAATGTTTTTATAATTGGTTTCTTCAAATCAGGGTCCAAACAAGGTCAGATCAGTGTCATTTAGGGTGTGTCGTAGTCAGTGGTGTTTGGGGGCTGGGGATGAAAACTAGTTTTATTAACTGCTGTCTATTGGCTTATTCTTCCACAGGCACTGTGCTAGCATTTTATACAGGCGTTATCACATGTAATCCTGAAAACATCACCTTTAAACTGTAAATGATAAACTTATTCTGCTGATAAGACACCAGAGGCCCAGAGAAGCTGAGTCACCTACCCCAGCTCACCGAAAGAGGAACACTTTGCTGAGATTTAAAACCAGATGTCTCATCCCAAAGTTTCTGATCCTGACCTTTATGCTGTTCTGAATCTGCATGATAATAGAGATAACGGTGGACAATTATTCAGGTTATAGGTATTATAACACAAATAAACCATGAAGGAAAACATTTTCACATTATGAAAGTTATGCAGAAATGTGTTATGCCCCCTGCTGACTGTGAGCATGATGTAATGTAACAGTTGTATTTCCACTAGACTTTAAGCTCTGTGCTTTTGTTTTACTTTTTAATTTATTTTTACGGCAGTAACATTGGTTTATAACATCATATAAGTTTGAAGTGTACATCATTATATTTCAGTTTCTGTGTGGACTACATCATGTTCACCACCCACAGACTTATCACCATCCATCATCATACACCTGTGCCCTATCACCCCTTTCACCCTCCTCCCTTCCCCTCTCGTAACCACCAATCTGTTCTCTTTATCTATGTGTTTGTTTCTTGTTGTTTTTAAACTCAAAGCTTAATCTCCAAAAATGACCAACAGAAGAGTTCAAAAGGGATGTATTGAGTGAATGTGTGTCATTCGATACATGTCAGATTAATTTATGGGTAAATTTTAGTTGAATCATAAAGTTTGATATTTGGAAAGAATTATAAAACTTAGCTAATTTCATTGCCTACAAAGTGCAGAAAACCTCTCAACAACATCCTTCAGTGGCAGCCATCAGATTTCTGCTTAAACATTTCCCATATGGGGAGCTCACTACCTCACAAAATGGACAAGCCTAATTGTGAGAAATTTTTTTCTCCCACAGAGCAAAATCTGCCTCTGTGTACTTTTCATTTTTATTTGCAGTTCTGCTCTGTGGAGCTAATCAAAATTAATCCAATCCCTCAAACATTACAGCTCCAAATGTTTCAATTACAGTAATAAACTCTCTCAATTTCTCTTTTTATTGTTCACGTTTATGGAGCACTTTCTAAGACCTACAATAACTCCTTTGTTCCTCATCAGAACCCTATGAGGTGGGGGGTGTTGTCCCCACGTCACAGATGGGGACACTGCTCAAAACCCTCCCTGACCACTCCCTCTGCCCTGCCCCTCTTTGTCTCTCTTCTATGATTAATTTTCCTCCATAACATTTAGGTCACCATCTGACATGCTGTATATGTTACTGATTTATTTTCTCTCATCCTCTCACTAGCATGCCAACTCCCTAAGGGCAGACTTTTTAAAAAAATTATTTGATTGAGGTCATATTAGCTTACAACATTGTGTAATTTCAGGTGTACACTATTATATATCAGTTTCTGTATATACTGCATTGTGCTCACCACCAATAGTCTAATTTTTATCTGTCACCATACATATGTGTCCCTTTATCCCTTTTGCCCACCTGCCACTCCCAACCCCTCTGGTAACCACTAATCTGTTCTCCTCATCCATGTCTTTGCTCATCTTCCACATATGAGTGAAATCATATGCTGTTTGTCTTTGTCTGCCTTATTTCACTTAACATAATACCTTCAAGGTCCATCCACGTTGTGGTAAATGGGACGATTTTGTCTTTTTTATGGTTGAGTAGTATTCCATTGTATATATATATATATACACCACATCTTCTTTATCCATTCATCCATTGATGGTTGCTTCCAAGTATTGGCTATTGTGAATAATTCTGCAATGAACATAAGGGTGCATAGATCTCTTTGTATTGTTGGTTTTATGTTCTTTGGATAAATATCCAATAGTGTGATAGCTGGATCATATGATATTTATATTTTTAATTTTTTGAGAGCTCTCCATTCTGTTATCCATAGTGGCTGCACCAGTTTGCATTCCCACCAGCGGTGTATGAGGGTTCCCTTTTCTCCACATCCTCTCCAACATGTGTTATTTTTTGTCTTCTTTATTATGGCCATCTGACAGGTATGAGGTGATATCTCGTTGTAGTTTTGATTTGCATTTCCCTAATAGTTAGTGATGTTGAACATCTTTTCATGTGCCTGTTGGCTATTTGTACATCTTCTTTGTAAAAATGTCTCTTCACATCCTCTGCCCGTTTTTTGACCAGGTTGTTCATTTTTTTGTTGTATGAGTTCTTCATATATTTTGGAAATTAACCCCTTGTTGGGTATATGATTTGCAAACATTTTCTTACAGTTGTTGTGTTGTGTTTTCTTTTTGTTCATGGTTTCCTTTGCCTTGCAGAAGCTTTGTAGTCTGATGTAGTCTCATTTGTTTATTTTTTCTTTTGTTTCCCTTGTCTGAGTAGACCAGGTATTCGAAAAGACTCTGCTCTATCCTGTCGCCTCTGTGTCTGAGCTGTGACATGAGGATTGCACCTTCTGATGTCATTCAGAATTCCCGCAGAAATGGATTTAATAACTGTGAAACATAGTAAAGGTCCATTCATCTCGACATTCCCACAAATGTTTCTCTTCACTTCGTCATATATAAAGTAAATGTATATTTTTTAATCCACAATATTTCAGGTTGAAAATAAAATAAAATGTGCATGGGAATCATTATCCAACTGGGTTGTTATTGCCAGGAGAATATGAAAGAGAATCTATAACATGTTGTAAAATGTAAAAGACCTACAAATGTCACTAACCGCTGTCTGGAAAGTTATTTTTCCTTCAGTAACCTGCTTTCCCCTCCCCTGCTCTTTCCACCTCTCATTCCTCCTTCCAGCCCTCCTACTCACCTCTTCCTCCTCCTTCCCCTTCCTTCCTCTGCTGCCTCCTCTTACCTTTTCCTCCCACTTGTCCCCCTCCCTCTCCTCCTCCTTCTTCCTCTTTAGTCTTCCTTCTCCTTCTCCTTCCCACTCTGTCACTTTGCCTGCTCCTCCTCTTGTCTCTTCCTCCTCCCATGTCTCAGAAGATAATCTTTAGGCTTCTCTGCCCCCTAGTGGCCACCGCGCGTCACTGTGTGCGCTGTGTGCCTGGGAAACAGGGAACCACTTCCCAACAGATGTAGGAGAGGCCTACAAAGAGGGAGCCAAGGGCCATGCACAGAGGTGGGTTTCCCCCGCAAGAAAGCTATAACAGAATTGGAAGTTCTCTTGAATAAGTTTGAATTCTGTAGGCCGCAAACACAGAAGTTAAATCTGTGCATTTATTTCTAAGTAAACTGAGATTAATTTCAGTCCCCAGCGTCCTTTTCTGACAATGCCTAAGTCAGCGGGCTTTGTCTTAGTCAATTCAGGACTTCATCAATCGATTTTGGGGCTCCCCATTTCCTCAACAGTATCTCAGTTTGGGGTGAAAAGACAAGATCTGTCTTGTCCAGGTTAAGGGAAGAGTCACCCGCTCTCCATTGTCACCTGTCCTCTCGGCATCTGCTTCCACATCCTTGTGCCCTGGTTTCTCCACGCGGAACTACTGACATCCTGGCTTTTTTGCTCCACATCTTGGCGAGGTGTTCTTGGCCTCTGTGACCCACACCCACATCCATGCCCAGGGAGCCAATGGGGAACCTGCGGAGCTTCCCTTCCACCCAGTGGTTCAGCCTCAGTTCCTTCCCCCACAGCTGTGTGCCCCTCCGTTCCTACATCTTAGTTCTAATGTCATCTCAAACCTTTTTCTTACTGTGATATAGTAAGAACTACATTTTATATCACGATTCAGGACACACATTCAAATTTATATATACTGCATGCTCTTATATTTCCATTCTGTTCTATTTGGTGTTTTTTAAGTGTTGGTCACTACTCAATATATTGATTTCACAATCCATTGATGGACCAGGACCTGCAGGTTGAAAGCACTATTCTGTGGTTGTTTTCTTACAACATAAACATTATGCCCCAAGTCCTGCAGGGCTCTGCTTTTGTTACCCAAAAGACAGTTTTGAGACTCAAAAATCTACTCTCAAATTATAGTTTTTGACATGGGATTTTAAAAATAATTTTGGGGGCCAGTCCCATGGCCAAGATCTGTTTCCGCACCCTGGTGGCTGGGGATTCACCAGTTTGTATCCTGGGCATGGAATTACGCACTGCTCACCAAGCCATGCTGTGGAGGCATCCCACATAGAAGAACTAGAATGACCTACAACTAGGATATACAACTACGTACTGGGGCTTTGGGGAGTAAAAAACCAGGAAGATCAGCAACAGATATTAACTCAGGGCCACTCTTTCTCACCAAAAAAAAAAGTATAATAAAAAATAATAATTCTGAAAGTTAAAAAATGCATATTTTTATTCTTTTATTTCTCTTCATATAAATGCTGTAAGATTCTTTTGCGCATGAGGCAAAGCAGACAGTTTTCTCATGAAAAAGGATAAACACATGGATTAACATTTCTTAGTATTTTCTTGCCTCCCTCTCCCCCTCATATATATAAAATACTGCAAACCACACATCTATGTCAAATCATTGTATAGATGTGTACTAGATTCCCAGGGCTGCAGAAAGTGCCACAAACTGGGTGACTTCAACAACAGAAATTTATCTTCTCACAGTTCTGGAGGCTAGAAGTCTGGGATCAACGTGTCAGCAGGGTTGGTGCTTTCCGATGAGGTTGAGGGAGAATCTGTTCCAGGCCTCCACACTAGCCTTCAGTGGTTTGCCTGCAGCCTTTGGCATTTTTTGGCCTGTAGAAGCATCACCCCAATATCTGCCTTTGTTTTCTCATGGCGATCTCCCTGAGAAACTTGTCTTTCTACCTTCTTCCATGGAGAAAGAAGCTGGGTCAGTCTTGTGTTAAATGCAGTCAGAGCTCAGAAATTCCATTTCAGTCATCTGTTAGAAGGATCTCTCTTAATTTAACTCAACTGTGATACCATCTCCTCTAGAAAGTCTCATCTCTGAGCTCTTTTACTTAATGTTGATGTTACTGCACAAAATGGGGTTCTCCAACAGATTCACATAAATAAGTCAATTAATTATGGCATCACTTTTTGGCAGAGAAATCAGCTTTATTCTGTGAGATCAATCTGCAGGAAGACAGGAGGTGTGTGCCCTCAGATCTGTCACTCTCATTCAGAATTTGGGGCAAAATTTAAGAGGTTAGCGAGAACAAGCCCTGGTTGGAAAAACTAGTGGGACAGGTTTTGATTGGTGGGCTTCAAGCATTTATGGTAAGGTTCTAAACATTTATGATAAGGTTCTAAGCATTTATGATGAGGTTTTAAACATTTATGATAGGGTGGGGAAGGAGTTTGAACACTGGCTCTTCCTGAATGAGGGGTCCCTCCCTTCTGATGAGAGTCCAGCTTTTAAGTTTCAGTCATGTCCTTATCCTTTGGTTCTGTGGGAAGGAGAATCTTTGGTTCCACAGTCATTTCAGGTCAAGATTTTTTCTTCTGCGCATGCTATGACTACATGACTTTGCAAATTTTCTCAAAGGCAATTCTTAATCACTTTGTTGATAAGAAGGGGTCAGTTGAACTGGTCCTGGAGGGCCCACGGTTACATTATAACTACACATGAGTGAAGGAAGAGATATAAAGAGGAAGGTTAAAGAGGGATGGTGGATGTGGGAGAATGAGGTTGAGGCTGAGAAGACGTAAGCTCCCACACTCCAACCATCACTAACTGATTGCATACCATTGGGTGTCAGATTGCTTTATCAGCTTAAATAAGAAGGAATATTTTTCTCATTTAATAGGAGGTCCTGCAGTAGGACATGAGGAGGATATGGCCACAGCCATCCTCGCTCCCTCTAGTGGTCTTTTCTGTACTGGAGAAGCGGGAAAACTAAAAACTACATTTCTCAGGTTCCATGCAGCTACGATTTGGTAGAGATTTAGTTTTGGCAAATCAGACCAACTCATGTGGGATGTGGAGGATGGAAATGAGTCAGGGGCTGCACTCCTGCAGTTTTGAGTGTTGTTTTGAAGCTGAGTACCTGAGGGTTACTGTAAATATTCAATAAGATCACCTTTAGACCTTGTTCCCAACAGAGACATAGATGAAAAGAAGTTAATCTTGTCAATTTGCTGTTTTCTTGTTTAGCCTGAGGGGTGACTCGAGGGTCACACGGATTTATGAGCTTGTTTTACATAAGAAAGAGAATGCCTTCAAGGAAGTTATGATCACCAGATAACTAGCCCCCAGCTGCCACTGATGCCCAGAAGTCAGATTACTCAAGGGCTTATTTGCAGTGAAAGAGACAGTATTACCCCTTTGTTTCTGCAAAACTCCTCCTGCCAAGCCCCTTAGCTCTATAAAACCCCCTGCTTTCTTTTCTCATTAAGGTGGATTTGAGAGAACCTATCCTTCCGCCTTCTCATTTTTGCCAATTCGAATAAACCTGTCTTCATCTCCAAGCATCCATGTCTCAGTGATAGGCTTACTGCACCTCAGGCACATGGACTTGAGATTAAGAGGTTCGACATCACTTTGGTTTTCCTGTGTGGTGTTAGCAGAGTCCTCAGTAACCTATTATTGATTTTGTAAGAATTGAAAGGCAAGCTGGAAGGTATCTGCTTTGCTGAAGCAGATGGTAGCAGGTGCTCCATGGTTCTGGAGGTGGCAGCGAGCAGGGCTTCCTGATGGTAGGAAGCCCTTCCTTGGCTGTGGCAGTGGCATTGTAGTGCTGATTACAGAAGAGCCAGCAGCCCCCTTGGTGGCTCAGTTCTGCAGCATAGCTTTGGGAGTCAGTTCTGAATGCTCAATATAGAGAGCACCTTGTAATAAATCCTTTCCTGCTTAGAAAAACCAAAGTGCATTCTATTTTCTGCAACTGAACCCTGTTCAACTCCAGAGCATGTCATCAAGGATCCAGGTTCTTTCCATCTGTATACTTTGCAGGCTTAGCAAATCAGATTAGCTCTCCTCATGGTCAAAGATAGCTGTAGTTGCGCCTGTGGTCATAGCCAGGCCTAGCAACATCCAACAGAAGAATTTTTTTGCTTGTTTTAGTTGTTTTCTTAACTGAAGTATCCCGAGTCAAGAAAAGTGTCTGTCACATAGCAGGCCAATAATAAATTTTTGTTAAAAGAATGAATGAGTCACTAGAACTGCAGAAGAGTCTGTTAAGGGGCCGGCCTGGTGGCGCAGCAGTTAAGTTCACACCTTCTGCTTCAGCAGCCCGAGGTCCACAGGTTCAGATCCTGAGTGCGAAACTATGCATAGCTTCTCAAGCCATGCCCTGGCGGGAATCCCACATATAATGTAGTGGAAGATGGACATGGATGATAGCTCAGGGCCAGTCTTCCTCTGCCAAAAATAGGAGGATTGACAGCAGATGTTAGCTCAGGGCTAATCTTCCTCAAAAAAGAAAAAAAAAAAGGGTCTGTTTACTTTTCTGCTAAGAGGATACACTGTCTAGAAAATGAAAAGAATATTTCTTTTAAAGTAGCGCACACACATACACACAATACAGGTTGAGTTTTCATATTCTAATACTTTAGTTTCTAACAATGCAATTCCAACTCAGCTAAGGAGAAAGAATGTAATATATTATTATAAAGATGCACTGGTAACTTGTGGAACTCAAGAGCAGATCTCCAGCTGGGCCTCCAGAGAACAGAGGCAGAGACACAGGCAGGTCAGCTGGCCTGCAGTTGTTGCTGAAGGCCACCAGGCACTCAGGTCACTGCTAGGCACTCATGTCTGTGGGCTGCATGGGCTGGGGCCTTGGGCAGCAGTGCTCATGGGACACTCAGATCCTTCTGTCTGCCTAAACCTGCGCTGCCCCTGTGACAGTCTGGATGTGGTTCAACACCAAGACAGGAGTAGCTACCTCTGTCTTGGAGAAAACACTTTCCTCTAGCCCAGGGAGCTGGAACTTTTTTTCTCTAAAGGTCTGGATATTGTATATTTTCAGCTGGCAGGACACATGTGCTCTGTCATAACTACTCTCATAGCACAGCCATAGATTAATGGACATGGCCGTGTCCCCAAAAAACCTTATTTATGGGCACTGAATCACAAAAATAAGTTAGCACCCCCTTTTCCATCTTAGCAGAGGGACTGTGCTTTCTGACCAATGACATGTCCAGCCCCACTTTACTTCTCCCTCCTCCTGGGTAAAAATTACTAAGATACCCAGTCACTAAATTGTCCCGCTTCCTGACAACACCCAGTTCAGAACTGATGTCTGATTTCCTTACACCCTCCTGAGAATAAGAAGCTTCTCCCAGCTCCCTCTTAGCCAGATGCCCCACAGTTCCTCCAGGGGGCGCTCTCCCTGCCGCAGCGAGTTAAACCTGACTCTGTTTGACCACAGGTGTGTCCCTAGAGGTCTTTTGTCAGTGGACTTTAGCAGTGTCAGGAGCCTCACTTTACAGCAGAGAAAATTAAACTCAAGGGTCCTTAGGGAGTCTGTCATCTGAGGTAGAATTTCCTTCAAGAAATTGCCTTACCTGCATAAGGGAGCAGATGGTCTGGGCTAAATTTAAAAGACATTGTCTGAGAGCAAAATGAACTGTCTCCCAGGATCAGAACTCACATCGAAAATCCTGAAGGAATTGGTCCAAATGGCAAACTCTACTAGAAGATTCATTTGCAGATTTATTCAAATAATTTTTTTGTAGATGTAATACTTTGATCATAGCTGGGAGGGGTCTTGTGTCAATCAAATTGCCTCTTGTCAGATTCATTCCCCACTCTTCACTTGCTCTGCTCTGTGTCACAAGGAACCACATTTCCCAGACTCCCTTGCTCTCTGGCTTTTGGTTTAGCCAAGGAGAAGACTGAGGAAAGATTGGCATGCAGGAGGAAAGCAGAAACCAGGATATTTCTCCTTTCTCTCTGCTTCCTGCAGCATTTTCTGCAGCAGCTGCATCCATTCCCTGACTTGATATCCTCCCTCTGGCATCCCAGCTCATGCCGCTCATCCCTGGGGCATCCACTGTCACTGTTCCAACCCCTGCTCTGGGCTCTCATGCCACCTCTTCCCACTGTCCCTCAATCTTTAGGAGTGATAACAGCTTCCTGCTATCACTAATCTCTGGGTTATCCTCCTGTGAGTCTCTATTCTGGCAGCCAGGAAGTTTCCCCTTCTCCAGGGGACCCTACCTTTTCTGTCATCAGGTTCCCTTCCTCTACTTACCACCCCACCCACACCCGAGAGCTGTAGGGCTTCCCCTCCATTTCCTAACTTCTAGAATTTGCTTCTGCATTTCCTTTTCTCATCTGACGCTCAAATGACGTTTTTCTGCTTATACTTCTTCTCTCCAACCTGCTCATGTGCACAGTCACAACCAGAGAACAAACTGTAGGAAGCAGAAAAGATAATTTTCTTATCTCCTTGTTACTCACAGTGTGTGGGGCTGCTGGACCTAGGACTCTGTCCACTATGTGACCACAAAGTCCCAAGATTTCCAGTGAATGATTTAGAGATCAGGATTTGCCAGTTTTGTGTCAGCCAGCCAATCATATCTCTGAGCCTGCCTTCTCACAGGTACTATATAGAATATACAAAAATCTTTAAAATTGCACAGCTGCAAATAGCCTTTTGAGATGATCTGGCCTTTTTATTTCCTTTTTCTGTTTTCAGGAGCAAGATACTTTCATCTTTTTTGCAAAACCTTGAGATTCCCCAAGGGTTGTGGTGGTGCTAACCAGGAGGAAAGGCCTCTGTGTGTAGAAGTATGTATGCAGTGGTGGATGGGGTTGGGATGGGGAGGTGATGAGGTAAAAACAAGCAACCCTCTGTTTGTAGGGGCAGTGGAGACATAAAGGGAGACACAGGGAGGGGTCACAAGGGTAGAGAAGGAAGCAAGACAGCAGCTGCAGTAGTAGACTGTAGGCCTTGTCATTCATTCAAAACCATTGAGGGAGAGATGCTGAGGATACTGAGAGGAAAAGCCCTTTTTCTCAGGGAGGTGGCATTCTAGTGGGGCAGAAAGATGGCAGCAAAGAAAGACTTTCTAGTTGGGCTTCATGTTCTGCCAGTAGATGGATCTATTCAGTCCAACACCCCCTACACCCACACAATGCTCCCCTTCCATACCCCACAGACCCCAATCAGGCCTTTCTAGAGATTTCTTAATCTTCTTAATAATCTTCCTGAGGCACATTTCTTCACATTTCCCTCAAGAGTCTAGGTTCTTCCCCTGCAGGCCTCCAATTTCTTTCTGGTTCAACTCAAAACTGTGAAATTAACACACTAGCAATGGCTCCACAGTATCCTTCCAGGACTGGGTTGCTCTTGGGAAAGGACAGAAGAGGGGGCTGTGAGAGTCTAAGAGCCTGGTCTGACTACAGCTTATACCTGAAGAAAATAAGGCCCAGGGAATTATGGGGAGGTTTGTGCCAGAAGCATCCAGTGAAGCCTGGCCTCAACTCCTGTGGTAGCTTACCTGAGGCAGAGGGAAACACATGTGTTCTGAGCATGAGGAGGACCCAGTGCCCACACAGTAGCTTAGCAGGAGACAAGGTCCAACTAGGGTGTGCCACTTCAGATATGACAACTTGACCCAATCATTCTCTGTCATGAGAAGAATAAACCTAGAGGGTGAGTTCCTTCCTTGAGTCACCTCAAGTTGCAAATTTCTTCCAGGTGAGGCTAAGACATCTTGCCACGCATAAAAATTATTTCTACTCTGTCCTGTGCAAATTCCAAATTACTGACTCATGGAATCAATAAGCATATGAAAATGGTTGCGTTATTTGCTAATTTTCAGGGCTGCAGCAATAGTAACCAATATATTTACCTTCTCATAAGAAAACAAATTTCAGAACACACAGCACAAATAAAACTAGGCCCCAAAGGCACTGGAACCAAAGATGGGAAAGTTGCTCAAACTCTCTCCATCTTGAACCTCTCTCTCTGCACTCCTCCTTCAGTCTAATCTCTCTGTAGATCTCCCTCCTTTAGCTTCTCTAGACCACACTGTGGATGGAAACTGCCTTCCCACAGCTCCCATGAATACCTGCTACTAATCAGGTATAACTGGCTACATATCAGTCAGCCATTCAATCAAAATGTGCAAGGTGTTCCCTTTGGCCTAGTGTGGGTCAGATGTCCATCCAAGATCCAGTCCGTGTCAGGGGACAGTGGAACCACATTATATGGACATGTGTTGGAAGACAGGAAATCACCAGTGCTAAATTAATGTGGGTAGAGTGTGGGCACATAAGTCTTAACAGACATTCAGTATATTCTCAGAAGCAGAGACTTATAAAGAAATACTGTTGATGCCCAATCCTGTAGCCCATTGGTACACTTCAGGCAGACAGTTTCCTGCAAAGTAATAATTTCCCAGGTGCCAGCCTTTCTTCTCCACCTGAGAGCTTTCTCTAAAGCCAATGATGCTTGTTCCCTTGCATACATGGAGCCCAACCTGGAAGTGCAGGGGAACACCCCAGGGACCACCTTCAACCACGGGGGATAGGAGTTTGGATGAATGGCCCAGGCTCTCCACCGCTACCAGGAGGATTCTGAGGAATAGCCTACAATTTCACATGGTTTGTCAAGTGCCCCGGGTGGGACCGAGCCTAGCTGCCCACTGTTAACCAAATAATTAACATATACTCTGGAATTTTTCACCTAGTTGGCATCTCCTTTTACTTATTTTGAAACCTGGGTTTCCTGGGATCACTTCCAAAATAGACTACCTGAACCCAAGTCCATGACTCACAGTCAGTTTTGGGAACCCAAACTGAGAGATAGAATAAGGTAGAAATTTCACCTCATATTGTATCCACCAGTGAGAATTATCTTTTCTGGAGAAGTACACTCTGAGATGTATACCTTAGTCTAGTAAGTGAATAAAGAGCTACAGATAAAATTTCCAAAAATTCACAGGCATCTCCAATCATGGTGGCCCCTAGTCTATACAGGGGCCTACCAGGATGGAGGTCTCCTCCTCCTTCAGAGTGAGTGAGACTGTGCCTGTGATAAGTGTAGCAGGCTAAATAGTCCACACCATCATCTCTGAAACCCATGAATATGGTACAGTACACGGAAAAAGGAACCTTACATATGGAATTAAGATTTTGGACCTTAAATTAGGGAGATTATACTGGAATCTTAGGAAAATTATCCTGGAATATCTGGGTGGACGAATATAATCACCTGAGTTCTTAAAAGTGGAAGAAGGCAGAAGAATCAAAGAGATTCGAAGGAAGAAGAACCAACAGACATTCAAAGATTGAGATGGACTCAAGCTGACATTGCTGCTTTGAAGATGGAGGAAGGGGGCCACAAGCCCAGGAGAGTGACAACCTCTATAAGCTGGGAGTAGCCCTCAGTTGCAAGGAATGGCAACCTCAGTTTCCTACAACTGCAGGAAACTGAATTCTGCCAACAATCCAAATGAGTGAGTAAACAGATTCTTCCCCAGGGCCTCCAGAAAGGAACTCAGCCTGCAGTCACCTTGATACTTGCATGATGAGACCCATGTTGGACCTCAGAGATACAGAAATGTGAGATAATAAATTTACATTACTTTAGGTCCTGAAATTTGTGATAATTTATTATGGCAGCAATAGAAAACTAACAAAATAAGGATTTTGTGAAAATATTGCAAAGAAGTAAACTGTGAAACTGTGGTAATTAAACTGTGGGGGCTTAAAATCTAGAAAAAGCTCAGTTGAAGAGTGAAGATTATTCATAATTTTATTTAAGAAATGTAACTTGACAAACACATACTGGGTAGAGTAGATACAGTGGTGAACAATAACAGTGATGATAATGAAGAGTAGCCTTTCCCCAGTATCCGTCAGTACAAAGGAACATCCACTAACATCAATGCATGATTATGGGTGGAAATACCCCTTTCCTGGAGATGGATTCTACAGTGTGATAAAAATACCACTCGAGTTCATCTAGTTTCCTTCCTCCCAAATTCTTATTCTACAGACAATCTTTAGGTGTTAAGTTAGGCTTCCTAGAGACCTTCAAAGCAGGGGAATTTGTTCTGGCTCCATGATCATGCATCACAGTCACAGAGTGGGTGCACAAGTGCCCATTATTAGGGAAGAATTAGGTCTCTAGTCCCTTCACATCCTGTATGATGCAGTCCCTGTGAATTCGTTTTTTGGAGCACATCACCCTGCAGACTCAATTCAATGAAATGCTATACCTGTGGCTCTGACAATCAACCATGAAGGAACCAAGTGGTTTGTGGCCTCCAGGTCACCTGTGGTGATCCTTACCCTGAGCTGTTGAGGGATGGGAACCTCAGGGCTGCACATAGTCCCTTCCCCATGAGGTCAAAGGGACGAGTAAAGAAGAACAGGCTAGGGAGTGGGGATGGACAGGGATCAAACTTCTCCCAGTAGCACAACTTTCTGTATAAAGAATATAAGTTACTTAACTTGGCTTTGCCTAAGTTTGCACATCCTTGAAGTGAGACTACCTCAGAGGGTTGTTGTGAGGATTAAACGAGTGAAAATCACTTAAAGTATTTAGTACCTCCCCTAGTTCATATTAAGTTATCTGTAAATGTTAGTTATTTTTGTTACAATCCCAGCTGTCATTCACTAATGAGTCACCTTTGGAAAATTAATTCACTTTTCTGTACCCCGATTTCCTTATCTACAGAAAGGAGAAATTAAACTCAAAAAGGTACTAAACTCAACTATCATATGGAATAATGGAATTAATACTAGTGAAGTGTTTCACACAGTGTTTGCTTTTGGTAAGTATTTTATTGTTGTGATGTTGCCGTTAAGGAGGAGACCCTCCGCTCCAGGCTGGGCAGGGAGAAGCAAGGATGTTACTATAGCCTGAGGATCCCCATTCCCATCAGCAGAGCCTGGAGTCACTGAGGTCTCCAGGGAAAGCGCAGACACTAGGTCATAAACAAAGGAACTCTGCACTAAGGTCTGCACTGGGCAAATTAGTTAAGGCAGTGCCATCCCATTTCTTAATTCTGAAAACAGGCCACAAAGGCCCAGAGAACAAGGTATAGGGGAAGATGTAGATATGAGATCTACCCATGGCATTGTAGAATGAGACCTCACCAGTCTTATAGTCCTGGGAAATGCCCACTCTTTGAGGCGGGTTAACAATTGTCAATTTGGTCTGGGGGCCAGTGACAGCCCAACGGTCATTCCCCTCAGACAGCTCCATTCTCCAAAATCTGGGGTGCTATGTAAACCCAATTTTTCCTCTCCACATTCTTGCTACCCACCCTGACATACCACCCTTTTCTGTCCTCCACATCCAATTTCCAAAAATGTCTTTCTGACCTGAAGCTCTTACAGCCAAGCACATGGTACTATCAAATCTCTTAGGGTTGTATGGCAGATTGTGTTGTTCCTCTGCCCACCACAGGCTCCTCTGGTCCTCAGAACGAAGGAAGATGTGTTTGCTGTGTCTTGATCCAAAATCACATTTGCTGCAGAAAGTTTGTTGTTGGGCTATCGAGTCAGTCATTGTTCCTAGACCTCAGAGTATCAGCCTTCCAGATGAGGGTCTGGTTGAGGAGCTCTGAGTGCAGAGTCTAGTGTCCACATCCTGCCTTGAATGTGATTCTCTAAGCAATACCAAGAGAAAAGTCCACAGGTCTTGCGTCAGTCGAGCAGAGCGCTGAGGGTCAGGGTCTGCCTAACCTGACATCTTGAGCTGGCTCGTTCATTCCACCTTTTTCCTACTTCCCTCCCCAAAATGACTCTGCACACCTATGCTTTATAGTCACATAGACTTACATTTCAATCGTTGCTCTAAAACTCCTGAGATGACTGACTTTTCCTCTTCTGCAGCCTCTTTTTCCATAGACCCAAGCTATACAATATCCTTAAGCCTCAATTTCCATATGTGAAAAATGAGGATAAAAGCACTAATCTCTAGGGTAGTAAAAGACAACAAGTGTTTCATACGTAGCCCAGGGCCGGCCGTGGAGGAAGTGCCTGATGTTATAAAAGCTTCATGACTTTTCTGTGCTAGAGGCCATGTTGAGGGCTTTCTGTGGTCCCAGATCCACTCTCCTCCTTTCTCTACCCTCTTCTGGGCCCCAGGAATCTGTCCTCTATGGGCAGCATCACTGGGCTCCCTTGCCTCAGGTTACCTGTTGGGTTTGGACAATGGGAGGTACTAGCTAAAGATTGGAAAGAGAAAGAGAAGAGAGGCACAGCATTTATTTCTCCCACTTCATCCCTTCTAGCATCAGATGGTGATGCTCTCACAAAGGTATGACTCCTCTCGTGCAGCCTGTCCTTGAGCTACAGCTTCCTCTGGGCTCCAGTAACTCCTCCCCCTCCCTATTCCTTCAAGCCTATGGGTGGTGACAGCTCCCTGCTACTGCGAGCCCTGGGGAACTTCACATTCTCTTGTTGGTTTCCTTTAACCCCATTCATGCCTTTGTAGAGTTCCTTTTCTAAAACTACTTCAACCATCCAGTTTGAATGTGCCATGTCTTTCTTGTTTGTTTTTGAACAACACACATTCATTACCTCATTTAGTCTTTATCTCAACCCTTGCATAATGGGAATTATGATCATCATTTAAAAATGAAGAGACTAGCTCCAGGTTGGTGAGCCAGAACGTTTTTGCATTCCCTGTGCTGGGCCCCAAGCTCCTCAAGGACAGAGACCAGTTTGTTTGAAACCTCGCCCTATGTATCTCTTCATCCAGCCATTGATTCGTATTCTTTAATATCCTTTCATTGCCATTAATAAGGGATTTCAATTGTGTAAAGGAAAGAGTGGCTGAAAATTCTGCTGATTCATTGTTAACCAGAGAGCATTGTAGAATCATTTGAAAGCATGTCGGAGCTGGGAAAAACCTTTAAGATTACCTAATTATCGAGGAGGAAAATGAGGTCCAGAGAATCTAGCTCGTGACAGAACTAGGAGTAGAACCTCAAATTTGTCTCTCCCGATCCAGAATGTATCCTGTGTTCCACCTCTTCAATTTTATCTGTAGCACCATTTCATGAAAAGACCTTCCCAGGCTGGGATGTCAGCAAGATGGCGGCATGAGCTCACCCAAGACTCTCTCTCCTCCAAATTACAACCAAAAAGAGAAACTGCTTTCCAACCAAAAAAAAAAATATATCCTAATAACAGAAATCATCAGAGACCCACAGCAGCCAAACGACAGACTGCGGAAAGGCTGGAGCCGCCCTGGGTGGAGCTGGAACAGGGTAGGAGAGAACTTCGCTCCCTCCCCTAGAGACTGAGATTGCTGCCGCGGGTGAGGGAAGGAGTCGGGGAGGGGCCTCGAGTCCAGGGATCCTCCAGGACTCCCACCTCTGGTGCAGTGGAAGTCCTCTAATGGGGGAAAGCTTTTGGCGTGGGGGAACCCCAGCAAGCCAGGGCCCCGGGAAACCAGAGAGCTGAGAGCTGATCGTAACCCAGGTCGGTGTGAGTGAAAGTGCCCCTCCTCCTTCAACCCACGTTGTGTGCAGCCATCGCAGCTGAAGGTGGAGGGCTCAGAATGCAAGGCTCTCAACCCCATCTGGTGGCGACAGGCTGTAACTGCAACCAAATACTAGCATCATGCACAAAAACCTCTCCTCTACCATCCAGCAATTTATAAAAGCTCCAGTCCACAAGGAAAACAATAAAAATACAGAAGTAGGTCCTGAGGGCTTGGAAATGGGTAAACTAAGTGAAGATGAGTTCAAAATAGCTATCATCAAAATATTCAATGAGGTAAAGGGAAATATAGAAAAACAAGTCAACAAGTTCTGGAGTTACTTCACAAAAGAGATTGGAATTATAAAGCAGAATCAATGAGAAATACTAGAGATGAAAAATACAATGGATCAAATAAAACAGAATATGGATTCCCTGAATGCCCGTGTAGACACCATGGAGGAGCAAATTAGCATAATAGAAGATAGACAGGATGAATGGCTCCAGACAGAGGGAGAAAGAGAACTAAGAATTAAAAAAACTGAAGAAAATCTCAAAGAAATAGCTGACTCAATGAGAAAATGGAACTTAAGAATCATCAGAATTCCTGAGGGCGTGGAAAAGGAAAATGGAGCAGAAAGTGTGCTCAACGAAATAATAGAGGAGAACTTCGCAAATCTAGGGATTGAGACAGAAATGTGTGTGGAGGAAGCTTTCAGATCTCCTAGATCTGTCAATGTAAAAAGACCTACTGCCAGGCATATAGTAGTAAAAATGGCAAAAAATGAATGACAAAGAAAGAATACTCAGGGCAGCAAGACAGAAGAAAATAACCTACAAAGGAACCCCCATCAGACTTTCAGCAGATTTCTCTGCAGAAACCTTACAAGCTAGGAGAGATTGGAGTGACATATTCAAAACTTTAAAGGATAAAAATCTTCAGCCAAGAATACTCTATCCAGCAAAAATATCCTTCAGATATGAGGGAGAAATTAAATCTTTTCCAGACAAACAAAAGCTAAGGGACTTTGTAGTCACAAGACTTCCACTACAAGAAATCCTCAAGAAGGCTCTCATACCTGAAAAAAAGAAAAAAAGGGAGTAAGGGGTCACAAAACACAGAGTAGGGAGACAAATAGACTGAATCTGAATAGGATAGCAAATATTGAACTATAGCATTAGGATAAAGGGAAGGAAATCACCAAAGCAAAGACAATCTTATCACCCTAACCACAAGCTCACAACACAAGTTGGAATAACAGATGAAAATAATAATTTAGGAGGGGAGAAGGAAAGGGACTGAAACAGTCTAGGCTAAAGAAGTAAGAGACCACCAGAAAATGGACTATGTTATACAAAAGATTCTGAATACAAACTTTGGGGTAGCCACTAAAGTAAAAAACAGAACAGAGACACAAAACATAAATAAGGAAAAATCTAAGAAACCCAGCATAAGAAATTGCAGAAGTCAATGGGTAGGCTAAAACACACAGGACGAGAAACAAAGGAAACACAGGAAAACTGGAAAACGAGCAACGGAATGACAGCATTAAGCCCTCATGCATCAATACTCACCCTCAATGTAAATGGATTGAACTCTCTAATAAAAAGACACAGAGGGGCAAAACTGATTAAAGAACAAGATACAACAATTTGTTGCCTCCAGGAAACACACCTCAGCTCCAAGGACAAACACAGGCTCAGAGTGAAGGGGTGGAAGACAATACTCCAAGCTAATAGCAAACAAAAGAAAGCAGGTATTGCAATATTTGTAGCAGACAAAACAGACTTCAAGATAAGGCAGGTAAAGAGAGACATAGAGGGCCAATATATAATGATCAAAGGGACACTTGATCAAGAAGTAATAATGCTTATAAATATCTATGCACCCAACACAGGAGCACCAAAGTTCATAAAGCAACTATTAACAAACCTAAAAGAAGATATCAAAAATAACACAATAATAGTAGGGAAGCTCAACACCCCACTCACATCAATGCACGGATCATCCAGACAGAAAATCAACAAAGAAACAGTGGAGCTAAATGTAAAGGTAAAACAGTTGGACTTAATAGACATATATAGAACACTCCATCCAAAAACAGCAGAATACACATTCTTCTCAAGTGTGCATGGAACATTCTCAAGGATAGACCATATGTTGGGAAACAAGGCAAGCCTCTACAAATTTAAAAAAATTGAAATAATAACAAGCATCTTCTGTGATCATAATGCTATAAAGCTAGAAATTACTTACAAGAAAAAAGCTGAGAAAGGGACAAGGATGTGGAGACTAAACAATATACTATTGAACAAGCAATGGATCATTGAAGAAATTAAAGAAGAAATCAAAAAATACCTGGAGACAAATTAAAATGATAACATGCCATACCAGCTCATATGGGATGCAGCAAAAGCTGTATTAAGAGGAAAATTTATTGCAATTCAGGCACATCTTAACAAACAAGAAAAATCCCAAATCAGCAATCTCAAGCTACACCTAACTGAATTAGAGAAAGAAGAACAAATAAAGCCCAAAGTCAGCAGAAGGAGAGAAATAATAAAAATCAGAGCAGAAATAAATGCTATTGAAACAAAAAAAGGCAGCAGAAAGGATCAATGAAACAAAGAGCTGGTTCTTTGAGAAGATAAATAAAATTGACAAACCCCTAGCCAGACTTACAAAAAAAAAAAAGAGAGAGAAAGAAAGCTCAAATAAACAAAATCATAGATGCAAGAGGAGTAATAACAACAGACTCTGCAGAAATATGACGGATTATAAGAGAATACTGCGAAAAACTGTATGCCAGCAAAATGGATAACCTAGAGGAAATGGATAAATTCTTGGACTCCTAAAATCTCCCAAAGCTCACTCAAGAAGAAGCAGACAATTTGAAAAGACCAATCAAAAGGAAAGAGATTGAAACAGCAATCAAAAGCATCCCAAAGAATAAAATCCCAGGACCAGATGGTTTTCCTGGGGAATTCTACCAAACTTTCAGAGAGGATTTAATACCTATCCTTTTCAAGCTATTCCAAAAAATTAGGGAGGATGGAACACTTCCTAACACATTCTACATGGCCAACATCATGCTGATACCAAAGCCTGACAAGGACAGCACAAAAAGGAGAACTACAGGCCAATATCACTGATGAACATAGATGCAAAAATTCTCAACAAAATCTTGGCAACCCGAATACAGCAATTCATCAAAAGGATCATACATCATGATCAAGCGGGATTCATACCAGGGACACAGGGGTGGTTCAACATCCGCAAATCAATCAACGTGATACACCACATCAACAAACTGAGGAATAAAAACCACATGATCATCTCAACAGATGCAGAGAAAGCATTTGACAAGATCCAACAGCCACTTATGATAAAAACTCTGAGCAAAATGGGGATAGAAGGGAACTACCTCAACATAGTAAAGGGCATATATGAAAAACCCACAGCCAACATCATACTCAATGGGCAAAAACTGAGCACCATCCCCCTGAGAACAGGAACAAGACAAGGATGCCCTCTATCACTGCTCTTATTTAACATAGTACTGGAGGTCCTGGCCAGAGCAATCAGGCAAGAAAAAGGAATAAAAGGAATCCAAATGGGGAGGGAAGAAGTGAAACTCTCACTGTTTGCAGACGACATGATCTTATATATAGAAAACCCCAAAGAATCCATTGGAAAACTTTTAGAAGTAATCAAAAACTACAGCAAAGTTGCAGGGTATAAAATCAATTTACATAAATCAGTAGCATTTCTATACTCTAATAACGAACTAATAGAAAAAGAGCTCAAGAACACAATACCATTCACAATCGCAACAAGAAGAATAAAATACCTCGGGGTGAATTTAACTAAGGAAGTGAAAGACCTATACAATGAAAATTACAAGGCTTTTCTGAAAGAAATGGATGACGACATAAAGAGATGGAATACATTCCATGCACATGGATTGGAAGAATAAACATAGTTAAAATGTCCATTCTACCTAAAGCAATCTACAGATTCAATGCCATCCCAATCAGAATCCCAATGACATTCTTTACAGAAATAGAACAAAGAATCCTAAAATTCATATGGGGCAACAAAAGACCCTGAATTGCTAAAGCAATCCTGAGAAAAAAGAACACAGCTGGAGGCATCACAATTCCTGACTTCAAAAAATACTACAAAGCTGCGGTAATCAAAACAGCATGGTACTGGTACAAAAACAGGTGCACAGATCCATGGAACAGAATTGAAAGCCCAGAAATAAAACCACACATCTATGGACAGCTAATCTTCAACAAAGGAGCTGAGGGCATACAAGGGAGAAAAGAAAGTCTTTTCAACAAATGGTGCTGGGAAAACTGGAAAGCCATATGTAAAAGAATGAAAATTGACCATTCTTTCTCACCATTCACCAAAATAAACTCAAAATGGATCAAAGACCTAAAGCTGAGACCTGAAAACATAAGGCTTCTAGAAGAAAATGTAGGCAGTACACTCTTTGACATCAGTATTAAAAGGATCTTTTCGGACACCATGTCTTCTCAGACAAGGAAAACAATAGAAAGAATAAACAAATGGGACTTCATCAGACTAAAGAGCTTCTTCAAAGCAAGGGAAAACAGGATTGAAACAAAAAAACAACCCACTAACTGGGAAAAAATATTTGTAAGTCATGCATCTGACAAAGGCTTAATATCAATACTGTATAAAGAACTCACACAACTCAACAACAAAAAATTAAACAACCCAATCAAAAAATGGACAGGAGACATGAACAGACATTTCTCCAAAGAAGATATACGGATGGCCAATAGGCACATGAAAAGATGCTCATCATCGCTGATCATCAGGGAAATGCAAATCAAAACTACACTAAGATATCACCTTACACCCATTAGAATGACAAAAATAACTAAAACTAATAGTAACAAATGTTGGAGAGGTTGTGGAGAAAAATGAACCCTCATACACTGCTGGTGGAGATGCAAACTGGTGCAGCCACTATGGAAAACAGTATGGAGATTCCTCAAAAAATAAAAAATCAAACTACCATATCATCCAGCTATCCCACTACTGGGTATCTATCCAAAGAGCTTGAAGTCAGCAATTCCAAAAGTCCCATGCACCCCAATGTTCATTCCAGCATTATTTACAATAACGAAGATGTGGAAGCAACCTAAGTGCCCATCAACAGATGATTGGATAAAAAAGAAGTGGTATGTATATATATATATATATATATATATATATACAATGGAATACTACCCAGCCATTAAAAAGAAAAAAATCATCCCGTTTGCAACAACATGGATGGACCTTGAGGGAATTATGTTAAGTGAAATAAGCCAGAAAGAGAAGGACAATCTCTGTATGACTCCACTCATATGAGGAGTTTAAACATGTGGACAAAGAGAACAGATTAGTGGCTACCAGAGGAAAGGGGGTGTCGGGGGTGAGCACAAAGGGTGAAGGGTTGCACCTACAACACGACTGACAGACAATAATGTACAACTGAAATTTCACAAGATTGTAACCTATCATTAACTCAATAAAAATTTTTTTAAAAAATGAGGAGACTAAAGTTTAGAAACATTTAAGTAACTTGGGGACACACAGCAGCAGGAGGTGGCATTAGAAGCTTGGGAAAAGCAAAGATCTTTGCACATTGCCTTCTCTCCTTGGTCATTCCACAACCTCACTCTCCCTGCAGTATTAGTTCACTCTGCCTCTCCTTCCCTCACCTCTACCCTTTATGCCTCTTCCTTCCCATGAAGATCTGTGGAACCCAGGAGAGCAATTCTCCCCATGTCTCTGGGCTTTCAGCAGGAAGCCCCAGGAGATGGGCACACCTTTGAGACAAGGACCACAATTCACCTCCCAGAACTCTCCCAGTAGTGCAGACTTTCCTTTTCAGAATCTCAAGAGTTGGAGAAGAAAAAGGGAATATAGTTCCTCAGATCATTGTCCTACGGAGCATACAGTGATTCACTCGCCAGCTTGGAAGAGGGCCATCTTCCATTCTGAAAGGCAGGAGATGCAGATAAGGAAAAGCATTATTTCTGTTCTTGCCCCGATGCATTCTTCTCACTAAGCCCTTTCTCTGCTACTTTCTTCAGTCTCTTCCAACGTCAGACTTCCTTCATCAACAGCTCTGCTGGATCAGGCATGCAACCTCTCAGAAACGGTTGACTTCTTTCTCTCCATCATGCTGGGGCTGCAGGCAACGTGGTCAGGCTTTGCTAGGGTGTGAGCATGTATGCCAGCACGGTGAGAGGTGGCTGAAAATGCCCAGAACCTGCATGTAGAAGGTCCTCTCTGGCGCCAGAAAGCAAGGGTGGTATCCTCCACAGAAAATGAGCCTCTGGGCTAGATCTGATTATTCCTACTGAGAATGCCAATGGGTCACACAACAGAGCAAAGGTTTAAATGCTTAGTACACACGTGCCAGGAAACTCAGAGAACATCAAGGTCACTCACCAGCATAGTCCTGAGAATTCTCTCCACTTGCAATGGAAGAAAGATACAGACGTCACCTGAAACATATCACTTCTGAGTCATGTGCTTTCTCTCCTTTTGCATCCACCTAATCTTTCTTTTTGACCCCCAGCCCACCCTTCCTACCTTCTCCCTCTGCTAGTTCAATTCTCTCCTCCCCTCTCCTCCTTGATGTCAAATCTGAGAACATCAATTGCATGCTGATGATACCACAGGCATCATGGAAGTGCTTTCCCAGTTGAGACCCAGGAGATCTATTTTGTATGTATCTACACTCCCATATCTGGTCGTAGGTGTCAATGTGTGTAGCCTGTACATGTATGTGTGCTAAAATCCATCTGTCTCACTTGTAATATTTCTTGCATGTTTCTGAAAAGAATTTGGCCACTTAATGAGGAAATTTTAGATATTATTTTTAAAAAGATGTTGTAATAAATCTAGGACAACTGAACCACTGTGGCCATTCCCTTGTTATGAGACACTTTTCTCTCTCCCTCTTCTCTGATTTTCTTATTCTTTTAAATCTTTCATTCTTTGTTTTCTTCTCAGCAACGTACAGATTATGTAAAGCAACTAGTGAGGTTCCCAGCATAGGGAAGGCCCTTCATCTAGAGAGTCTCACCCCCTCCTCCTCCTTTTCTGTCAAGTGCACACTGGATATTCCCTGGTGCCTTGCTGGGCTGGAGAGTCTGTGGGCCCCTTTTGGATAGAGACAAAGATCCTTTTCACCATTAAAAAAAATATTAGCAATTCTTCCCCCGAGTCAACCACTCTTATTTCTTTCCCTTGGTAAATGGATCCAGGATATTTCTCAGGCCTGTGCAGAGTTATGGGTGAGGAAAGGGGCTGGGAAATATCCCAGAAGAGAGTCTTAGATGGGAATTCAGAGAAAGTGTCAGAGTCACTCAGGCATGAGCCATGAACAGGCGATCCATCTCTCCTAAGTCTGCAACAGAAGAAACCTGAAGATTCATTTAGAGACTTAATGCAGCAATACCAAGAAGTGGGTGGGTCCCTGGCAGAACTGTAACTGATGGAGTACAAGCTGGAGGTACTCTGGAAAATAAGCAGGAAAAAAAAATTACTGTTATGGGGTTGGAGTGGGGAGGACCTTTGGAAAATAAAACTTACTAATGACTCAGTGCATGGTTGAGTGCACAGGGTAGTGAGTTGTCAGGTCTTTGGGCTCCCTCCCCTAAGCTAGGACCTCAGGTTCCCTCCCTGGTCAGATATCTATTGCCCTTTCTTCCAAATCCTTTTTTGTTCATTCTCAAAAGTAAAAGTAACTTTCCCCTGATCGAAGCCATAACAAGGTGGACAGGGTCCCTGCCAAGGCTGTTATCCAGGGCTTGGCCCTCCACAAGAAGGGGTCTGCAATGGAATGGAGCTTTAGCCTCTCACCTCCAGGACCGAGATCACAGAGTTGATCTCATGACATTAAACGATCCTTCTTTCCCTAAAATCTCTGGGAAACCTCTTACCGTAACATAATACTATTACTCGTCTTGTACTATCTGTTTCTCACATGTGACTATGAATTACTTGAGCATCAGAATCATATGTTTTTTCTAATTTAGTATTTCAATAGATTACACTTACATGGCTCAATATCAAAAATATATAAAAAGTCATCCAAGTCTTCCATCCACTCCCTCCCCCCATTTACTATCCTCTCATTACTCAGCTTACTACGATGGTTAAGAACATGAACTTTGGAGCTGGAGGGCCTATGTTCAAATTCTTGTTCCTCCACTTGACTGGCAGTGTGATCTTGGACTAATTACTTCACCACTCTGTTCCTGGTGTCCTAATCTATAACATGGGGCAATAGTAGTACCTCACTCATAAGGTTAAAAGATTCAATTAATGCTTATAAAGTGCCAGACATATGGTGAATGCTATGAAAGTGTATATTAAATTTTAAAAATAAAAATATACTCTTATGTTTTCTTCTTTACAGCAAAGAGAGCATTCTATACAAACTGCTCTGCATCTGGCTTTTCTGTTCATCTTGGAGATCCTACCATATTAGTACAGAGAGAAGGTCTGTGTTTTCTTTCCCAGCTGTGCAACATTCCATTGCATTCAAGTTCCCCACTAATGGACATTTGCATAGTTTCTACCTTTTTGTTATTATACTTACTGTAATAAGAAAGAAACTTTTAGATGTGTCATTTCATCAAATGCAAGTATGTCTTCAGATAAATTCCCAGAAGTGGGATTTTGGATCAAGGAATAATTAGTTTGGAGAAATACTGCAATATAGCCCCCAAGTGAAGTTGTCCCAATTTGTACCAAAAATATACCCAATTATATCAACAAATATCTAACAGAGACTGTCTCCCCTTGATCCTGCTTTCAGAATGTGTGATCTGTCACCTCAGTTTGGTTTTGCTGTGTTTTGTTGCCAACCTCACAAGTGGAGAATATTCTAACACACGTTCCGGACTGAGATGGGACATCATCTCATGTGTTATTTCCTTTTCCTTTTCTGTGAACTAATAATTCATGCCCTTTGCTCATTTTTCTACTGTTTTATATTTTAAGTTTTATATTTCAAGGAGATTAGCTCTTTCTCTAAGATATGCGTGTTTATTTATTTCCCATTTTGTCATTTGTCTTTGTTTAAAGGGTCTGACCTTTACTATCTTCTACCTATTCCCATTGCCTATCACAATTTCTGGCACACAGGAAATACTCAGCAAGTGTTTGTGACATAGACAGGTTTATGGAGAGAGAAAACATCCCTGGAGTAAGAAGGAGGCTCCAGATCCCTAGTCTGTGCCTTATATTCACTACAAAGACCCAAGCCAGCAACAGAGCTCAGCACAGTGTACCAGAGGCTGAGCAGAGTACTAACCTGCAATGGAAATCCTGGTGGTCTTTTCCTGGCTGAAGAAGGGATTTCTGATGATACAGGATACCCCTTCTCCAGAGCTGCTTTTCGTGATCACAGATGCTGCGACTGCATACAGGCCATCTCCATGTGCAACCAAAGATGGTGCCACAGCTGACATGTCCTCTCCCTTGACATCTCTCTACTCTGTTTGGGGCAAGTTATACCAGCCAGTGGACATGCACTCCAGATGGATCCCTCCATCCTCATAACCCTTCATTTCCATGTGAGGATCAGAACCCAGCTCTGTGGAATGATAAATGAGCCAGAATCCTTTAGAGACTCCTCTATCCCTGAGAGTCTCAATGTGAATCAGTGGCACACTCACCTTAGATAATTCAAGGAGGTTTCATTAAGGAGCTGTTTACAAAAGCATGGTGATGGTGAGGGGAAAACTACATGGTTTGGAGCAATGCCCCAGGGCCAGGAACAGCGGAGCTGTTACCACCCATCCCTACACCCAAAGGGAGAAAGAGAGGAAGCCCTTTTGAAGACCTAAAAGAATAGAGCCATGTAGAGAGGGCTTCCTTGAGAGGAGCTGGGATCTTTGGGAACGGAATGCAGCCAGCTAGAGGTGGTCCTGCGGGGAGAACGCCATGGGGATAAGTACCTAGACCTCTTTTTCCTCTCTCCTTTTCACCTTCTGCTTTGGCTCCCCATTGACCAAACCCAGCCAGAAACCACAGAGCAAGAGAGTGCCCAGAAAAAGAGAAATGGAACCCTTGACATCTGAACATCGTCTTGGTGTCGATGTTCTCCTATTGAACATAAGAAATTTCATGGAACATCGACATCAGACAAGGACGTTTTGTCACTATGATGGGTCAAGACAAAAACAAGACCACTCAACAATCCTGTTTGAACACAGAGAAAATCATGGACACTGTCCAAACCACAATCATGACCAAATATTTCACTATCGTGGCTGTGAGTGACTGCTGCTCTTTTAACTATTACAGCTTTATCCTCAATCTAGTCTTCCTTCTAGGTAAGACTCATTGAGACACCTACCCACAGAGTCACAACCCCACACCTTCCTGTCAGAATCCAAACTAAAGCAAAGCTCCACTTCCTTAAACCCTCCCTCAACTCTCCTACCACAAGCCCAAATTCTATACCAAGTCTTCTCTAACACACTGAGACTCCTCGTAGTTCCCACATGGCATGCATTCTCCCTCCCTACAACAAGTAGTAAACACAACTTGGTCGACTCCAGTTGTGTTCCTGGGGGCCTTTGGTTAGAGAACATTGGCAACATAGATGCCGTTCTACAGGTCAGCCTCCAAGGACCCACAGCCACATGCACCTGGAGGGGCCATAGAATCTATCTGGAAGACAACTGAACCCAAACAACTGTGTGCCATCACTGAGGAGATGTTTCCTTATCCTTCCTATTCCCCACCTTCCACTTCCCTCCTTAGACCCTGATAGACTGCATGAGGGATATCTTTACTTGATATTATAGGGTGCAGAAGGCATGCTTCCTGAAGGAAATCTGTGTCTTTCTCAAGGGGCTCAGAGAAACAAAGTAGGAAGACAGTGGAGGTAGAGCCTAGTGAACAGCCAGGATGCTCTGAGGTGGATTTGGAGCATGAACTCGGCATCTTCCCCCATGTCCCAGGGAGGAAAGAGTTCCAAATAAAACCTGGAGGCTCACTTGTAACCTTCAGTTCCACATGGCTTTTTCAGAGAAACTGTCATCTTGGAAATAACACAGGTAGTTTCCACTGTCAGAGGCTCTGACATAGTAAATTCGGAGAGTAGCCTTCCTTTCAGTGATGCCATCTCTTAAAATAGAAGTTCTCCCTCAATACCTTGCCATCTGTTGGGCTTCTACTTCCTCTCCATTTGCACACTCATATACTACCTCCCTAAGGCTGGATCTCACCCACATCAGCTTCATGGACTCTGCACTCATCTTCTGAGACAGTAGGTAGGGCAGAAAATCTTCTTCACCTACCATGGCCAGGATGGGCCCATGGTGTCCTATCACAGCAAACTGAGCTGATCAGTAAAAGGAGAAGCACCATCAGAGGGAGTATGGGAAATGAGGGTAAGGGGGTGTGGAGATCTCAGGCAGGGGGGGTGAGGCATGAGGAACCTAGAGAGGAGCATGATCCTAACAGAGGTATAGTTTGTCTTAATGGCACGTGCACCTTCAGTTTGGGATGGAACTTCTAGGTATGAGAAGTTGTCAGAGGTTCTGACTGGACACTAATTGGTAATTATCTGCTTCTGATACATAAAAGCAGAATGTTCCCTACCTGAGCAAGGGGTAAGCAGCTGGACCAAGATGAGGCAGAAAAGGAGGTCGAGCAGAGGGAAGGCTAGGGAACTTCCCATTTTCATCTGTGGTGGAGAGAGATGCCAGATATAGTCAGGTAGAAACTTTGACTTGTATCTGGAAGAAGATGGTGAGTTCCACATCACACCTCCACCTCCCCCGAGCCAATTCAGAGTGAAACACACAGTCACAAGTGTGGTGATTTAACACCCTCTTTTGCCAAAATGTCTGGTTGAGAGTCTCTTAATTTTGAGTTGCAACATGAAAAATCACTCATAAAAATAAATGATGTTAAATGTACATATCTTAACCCTAATCTATCAGGAAATCTTTGGCTTTACTGTCAAAATATGTTCAGAATCCTTCCCCTTTCCCACACTTCCCTTGCTACAGCCGGGTCCAAGCCTCCACCATCACACTCTGATTAATGCAGGACCCTTCCTCTCTGGGTACCCTGATTCTACATGTGTCCCCTACAGTCTATGCTTAACACAAGAGCACACCATTCTTTGAGTCACATCATGTCAATCCTCTGCTAAGCACCTTCCAGTGGCTGCAATTTCACACGCAGTACATGCTTAAGTCCACACAATGACCAACATGGCCCTCTAGGACCTGCACATCTCACTTCATCTCCCCTAGTCTCCTTGTCTGCTCCAGCCTCACTGCCAATCTTGCTGGTCCTTGAACAGGCCAGCACAGAGGATCTCACTTCTTCTACCTGGAACCCTATTTCCCCAAGATAACCACAAGGCTCACTCTCTCACTTCCTTCAAGTTTTTCCTCTAAAGTCAGTTCCTCCATGAGACCTTCTCTGACCACAGGGTTATGGCAAACTGCTCCCATCTCCCTAAGACTGCTCTCTTTTCCTTATTTAATTTTTATCATCTAACATATCATGTGTTTACTGTCTGTCTCCACATGCTTGAATAGAATCTCCACAAAACAAGGATATTGGTCTACATTGTTCCCTGATGTGTAACAAGACTATACAACATAGAATCCTCAGTAAGTGTTTGTTGGATGAGTTAATGGATGAAGGGTAACATATTAACCCATCAATACTCACTAACATTATAAATTTGTTTAGATGGTTAGGGTAAGTGGTTGTCATCCCACAGAAGGGAGGTGGAGAGTTGTGAAGAAAAGCACCTGCCTCCTTAACGACGTGGTCTTTGGTCTGACTGAGACAACAGAGCCTGGCCTCCCATCCTCCCACTGGGATTTTCCTATATTGATGTATTTATTCTTACTTTTCAATGAAGTGGTTTCAAGGAGTAAGAGTGTTACAACTCAGTGTGCCTCAGTACATTCTTTTCACAATTGTTCTTCAGGGAGGACATCCCTGGGTGGGAAATTATTCTTTTCCTGTCTTTTGTTTCCACAGGTGTTCACCAATGCTCCTTGGCAGATGGCCTCTGTGCTAACCAGTAATAGATAAAATCCCTGGTCTTAGTCTTTCCACTGCTAGAGAAGTGCCTTTACCAAGCAGAGATATAGGAGCTTGTACTTGCAAAGTAGGGGCAAATATGTAGGCTAGGAGAACATAGCAGCCCAACAAAGCTCATGATTATATGAAGTACTAAAGTTCTCTTGGCTCAGAAGCAGGGCCCCTGCAACTCCTCCTCCAAGCCCAGTGTTTTGAACTGTACCTTGGCTCAGAAAAGCACCTCCACCATCTTTTAGGCATGGTCAGTGGCACCATTGTGAATCTTTGTGATAAGGGATGTGTAGGGGCCTGGCCAGCTCGCAAGGCTTGATTCTAGCTGGAGTTCTAACTTGGCTTCCATCCTAACATCCCCAGAATTGGCTGCATCCTAGATAGTGGAGAGCCTGAGAGTAGGCCTAGGTGGATTACTCAGAGACAGGACTGAGATCTCTGGACCTAGCCCCCTCCCTTCTTTCTTGGTCCTCTCCCATCATGTAGCCTCTCCTTCCCTGAAGACGTCAGGTGAAATGGGGTGCTGACAAATGACTTGAGGTAGTGTCCATCTGGGAAGCAACACTGTGGACTCCTCTAGGCCCCAACCTTTTCCCATCACCAAGTTCAAATTATGACTCCCCATACTCTGTTCGAGACCCACGCTGACTCCCTGGTGGAGGCTCTGGAGTTAGTCAGAGGCTGAACCCACCACTTCCTAATCAGAAGACTTAGTGAATGGGAGAGCTAGGAATAAGACCAGGTCTCATTCATCTTTTCATTCAACAAATATTTACTGAGTACACACTATGTGCCAGGCCCAGTAGGTGTTAGTTGCAGGAACAAAAAGGAGGTGGAAACTAGGTGATGGAACTATGATTCACAAGATTTGTGACCTCACCCATGTGACAAAACCTATCTGAACTCTAATCACTCCTGAAAAATGTAAAATATAAACCTTAGACTGTGTGCCCAGCAATTCCCTTTCAGATCTCTGGTCGAGCAAAGCACTTGCATGCGTCCAGAGAGAAGCACGTGTAAGGATGACACTGCAGCATTGTTTTTAAAATTAAAAAGGCGATCAAGAACCTAACTGGCCACCCATAGGAGGCTGGCTGGTGAAATAATGGCTCATCCCTATGAAGGAATTCAATGTGTCAGTTAAGACTAATTTAAAGTCACCAGCTCAGATAATCAAGATATATTAATTGAAAAAAAACCACATTGCAGAACAATACTAACAATTCTATTAAAAAGTAAAGTTATAGAGGGCTGACCCCGTGGCCCAGTGGTTAAGTTCGTGAGCTCCGCTGTAGGCGGCCCAGTGTTTCGTTGGTTCGAATCCTGGGCGCAGACATAGCACTGCTCATCAAACCACGCTGAGACAGCATCCCACATGCCACAACTAGAAGGACCCACAACGAAGAATATACAACTATGTACTGGGGGCTTTAGGGAGAAAAAGGAAAAAAATAAAATCTAAAAAAACAAAGTAAAGTCATAAATTTGTATATACAAGTTTCTGTCGTTGCCTTAAAAAAGGTCTCAAAGGAGAAGGATCCAAGATGGCGCCTTGAGTAGTCCTCTTTGTCTTTCCCCCTTCGAGTCTACAATTATTTGGACACTTATCGCTTAACAAAGGATATCCAGACAGCATCTCAGGACGTCTGAGAGACCCACGCGACTATACATTGGAAGGCAGATGGACTTTCCTCCGGGAGGATGTGGAAATAGGTGAAAACTCTCCGACCCTGACCGAACAGCCTAGTATCCGCAAGCGGCTTTCTTCCAACGGACGCCCCCAGAATATCAACACACATCTAGGGCAGGAGCGAGCACACAACAGAGGAGCGACGGTGGAAACAGGTGACCAGAACCCTACCTAAACCCCCCGCAATTACTCCTAAACACAGAGGGAAACTCTAGAGTTACACACCTGAGCCCGCGGGGAGAGTCTCTCCCCGCCATTGGTGGGGAGATCCCGCCTAGTGTTCACGGCGCCCGGAGGGCCCCAGAGAGAATTGCTGAGGGTACGGAGGTCCCCCGGCTGCCACTGCCTGCACGGTGGGGCTAGGGATTGCCGGAGATCTCGGAGCAGACTGGGGCTGGGTGAAGCTCCAGAGGCAGACTCTGTGCCCCGGAGGGAAAGCTCCAGAGTTCTGCCCAGGCAGCAGACAAAACTCTCTGTCTGCCATTAGTGGAGGGGCCACGCCCAGCATTCAACTCCGGGAAAGTCCTGGAGAGAATCCCAGAGGGCGAGGTGACCTCCAGCTGCCGTTGCCCGCCCCGTGGGGCTAGGGATTGCTGGAGATCTCGGAGATCTCAGAGAGGACTGGGGCTGGGTGAAGCTCCAGAGACCAGCTCCGCGGCCCGGAGGGGAAGCTCCAGAGTTCTGCCTGGGCAGCAGACAAAACTCTCTGTCTGCTATTAGCAGAGGGGCCACACCCAGCATCCACAACACCAGGAGGGTCCCGGAGAGAAGAATATCAGGCAGGGCAGAGCTGACCAGCTACCACTGAAATCAGGATCTCCGGCTATCCCCCAAGACAGGGCAAAGGGCTCCCCGAGTTCCTGGGGAACAGGACTGGGGCTGGGTGGAGTTCCAGTGACCCAGCTCTGTAGCCTAGGAGGAAACCCTACAGGCTCACAGCAGCCTCAGGGAAAGCCTCTGCACAGCACTAGTAGAAAGCACCCATCCGGCAGCCACAAGGCTGGAAGACCCTGGGACAAAAGTAGCACAGCTAGGTGAACTAACCACAGACTGTAGAAGATGCCAATAGCTCTCCTGTGACCCATAGTGGACAAGTGAGATTTTGTGGGTGCCGACAGTGACGGAGCGACAAATATAAGTGATCCTACCCCTGGCCGCTGGAAAAGCCCATAACACCGTTGCAGACCCCAAGGAGGGAGCACGTCTAGGTGGGCTGCAACATTAGGCACCAGCAGCCTGAAGCCCCCCTGTGATGGCCCCCACAGCAGAGGAGGGAATCCAAAGGACCACTGTGACTACGAGGAGGGGCACAGGCCCAGTTAGCAACTGTGGATAGGGTTCCTGGTTGGTGCAGTATAAACAGCTGCTCCCCCAACGTAGCAGCAGAAACAAGTGAAAGGAGCAACTAAACTCTATCTCTATGTGGAGGCACAAATCAACAACATCAAGCAATATGAAAAAATACATTAAATCTCCAGAACAGAAGGAAAATAACAAATACACAGAAAACAATCCCAAAGAAAATGAGATATATAACCTAAATGATGATGACTTCAAAACAGCCATCATTAAAATACTCACTGAGTTAAGAGAGAATTCTGACCGACAACTCAACGAGTTCAGGAGCTATGTCACAAAAGAGTTTGATACGATAAAGAAGAACCAAACAGAAATATTGGAAATGAAGAACACAATAGAGGAGATTAAGAAAAATCTAGATGCACTGAACAGTAGGGCCGATAATATGGAGGAAAGAATTAGCAATTTGGAAGATGGCAATATAGAATTGCTGCAGGCAGAGGAGGAGAGAGAAGTAAGACTAAAAAGAAATGAAGAAACTCTCCAAGAATTATCAGACACAATTAGGAGATGCAACGTAAGGATTATAGGTATACCAGAGGGAGAAGAGAAGGAGAAAGGGGCAGAAAGCCTATTCAAAGAAATAATGGCTGAGAACTTCCCAAATCTGGTGAGAGAGATGGATCTTCAGGTGACAGAAGCCAATAGATCTCCAAACTTTATCAATGCAAGAAGACCAACTCCACAGCATATAGTAGTGAAGCTAGCAAAAGTCAACGACAAGGAGAAAATACTAAGGACAGCCAGGCAAAAGAAACCAACCTACAAAGGAACCCCCATCAGGCTATCAGCAGATTTCTCAGCAGAAACTTTACAGGCTAGAAGAGAGTGAAATGATATATTCAAAAATCTGAAGGACAAAAATCTACAGCCGAGAATTCTCTACCCAGCGAAAATATCCTTCAAATACGATGGAGAAATAAAACCTTTCCCAGATAAACAAAAATTAAGGGAGTTCATTGCCACAAAACCTCCTCTTCAGGAAACCCTCAGGAAAACCCTCATTCCTGAAAAATCCAAAAAAGGAAAGGGGCTACAAAACCAAGAGCAGAGGAGATAAGTAGAAGGACAACAACAGAGAGTAGCAGCTCTTCATCAGAACAGATTAAACCATGGGACGAGAAACAAAGGAAATTGAAGAAAACCGGAAAACAAGACACAAAATGGTAGTGGTAGGCCCCCACATCTCAATAATCACTCTAAAGGTAAATGGATTGAACTCCCCAATCAAAAGACACAGAGTGGCAGGATGGATCAAAGAACCAGACCCAACGATATGCTGCCTCCAGGAAACACACCTCAGCCCCAAAGACAAACACAGACTCAGAGTGAAGGGATGGAGAACAATACTCCAAGCTAATAATGAACAAAAGAAAGCAGGTGTCACTATACTAATATCAGACAACGTAGATTTCAAAGCAAAACAGATAAAGAAAGACAAAGAGGGACAGTATATAATGATAAAAGGGACTCTCCACCAAGAAGACATAACACTTATAAATATATACGCACCCAACACAGGAGCACCAAAATTTGTAAAGCAACTCTTAATAGAACTAAAAGAAGACATCAACAACAATACAATAATAGTAGGGGACCTCAACACACCATTAACACCAATGGACAGATCATCCAGACAGAAAATCAACAAGGAAATAATAGAATTAAATGAAAAATTAGACCAGATGGACTTAATAGATATATATAGAACACTTCATCCAAAAACAGCAGGTTACACATTTTTCTCAAGTGCACATGGAACATTCTCAAGGATTGACTGTATTTTAGGAACCAAAGCAAACATCAATAAATACAAGAGAGTTGAAATAATATCAAGCATCTTTTCTGATCATAACGCTATTAAACTAGAAATCAACTACAAGAAAAAAGCAGAGAAAGGTGCAAAAATGTGGAGACTAAACAACACGCTTCTCAACAAACAATGGATCATTGAAGAAATTAAAGAAGAAATCAAATATTATCTGGAGACAAATGAAAATGAGAACACGACATACCAAATCATTTGGGATGCAGCAAAAGCAGTCCTAAGAGGGAAATTCATCGCAATACAGGCTCACCTCACTAAACAAGAAAAAACTCACGTAAGCAACCTCAAACAACACCTAACAGAACTAGAAAAAGAAGAACAAACAAAGCCCAGAGTCAGTAGAAGGAGGGAAATAATAAAAATAAGAGCAGAAATAAACGATATTGAAACAAACAAGACAATAGAAAGGATCAATGAAACAAAGAGTTGGTTCTTCAAAAGAATTAACAAAATTGGCAAACCTTTAGCCAGACTCACCAAGAAAAGAAGAGAGAAATCGCAAATAAATAAAATTAGGAATGAGAGAGGAGAAATCACAACAGATACCAATGAAATACAAAAGATCATAAGAGAATACTATGAAAAACTATATACCAACAAATTGAACAACCTGGAAGAAATGGACAAATTCCTAGACTCCTACAATCTCCCCAAACTGAATCAGGAAGAAATGGAGAATCTGAATAGGCCAATCACAAGTAAGGAAATAGAAACGGTAATCAAAAACCTCCCCAAAAATAAGAGTCCAGGACCAGACGGCTTCTCTGGAGAATTCTACCAAACATTCAAAGAAGACTTAATACCTATTCTTCTCAAACTGTTCCAGAAAATTGAGAAAGATGGAGTACTCCCTAACACATTCTATGAAGCCAACATCACTCTGATCCCCAAACCTGACAAGGACAACACAAAGAAGGAGAACTACAGGCCGATATCACTGATGAACATAGATGCAAAAATCCTCAACAAAATTTTGGCAAACCGAATACAGCAATACATCAAAAAGATTATACACCATGATCAAGTGGGATTTATACCAGGGACACAGGGATGGTTCAACATCCGCAAGTCAATCAGCATGATACACTACATCAACAAAATGAAAAACAAAAACCACATGATCATCTCAATAGATGCAGAGGAAGCATTCAACAAGATCCAACACCCATTTATGATAAAAACCCTCAATAAAATGCGTATAGAAGGAAAGTACCTCAACATAATAAAGGCCATATATGACACACCCACAGCCAACATCATACTCAATGGACAAAAACTGAAAGCCATCCCTCTGAGGACAGGAACAAGACAAGGGTGCCCACTTTCACCACTCCTATTCAACATAGTACTGGAGGTGCTGGCCAGAGCAATTCGGCAGGAAAAGGAAATAAAAGGAATCCAAATAGGTAATGAAGAAGTAAAACTCTCGCTGTTTGCAGACAACATGATCTTATATATAGAAAACCCCAAAGAATCCATAGAAAAACTATTAGAAATAATCAACAACTACAGCAAAGTAGCAGGGTATAAAATTAACGTGCATAAATCAGTAGCATTTCTATACACTAACAATGAACTAACAGAAAAAGAACTCAAGAACTCAATCCCATTCACAATCGCAACGAAAAGAATAAAATACCTTGGGATAAATTTAACCAAGGAAGTGAAGGATCTATACAATGAAAACTACAAGACTTTCTTGAAAGAAATTGACGATGACATAAAGAGATGGAAAGACATTCCATGCACATGGATTGGAAGAATAAACATAGTTAAAATGTCCATACTACCTAAAGCAATCTACAGATTCAATGCTATCCCAATCAGAATCCCAAGAACATTCTTCACAGAAATTGAACAAACAATCCTAAAATTCGTATGGGGCAACAAAAGATTGCGAATTGCTAAAGCAATCCTGAGCAAGAAAAACAAAGCCGGCGGAATCACAATCCCCGATTTCAAAACATACTATAAAGCTACAGTGATCAAAACAGCATGGTACTGGTACAAAAACAGGTCCATAGATCAATGGAACAGAATTGAAAGCCCAGAGATAAAACCACACATCTATGGACAGCTAATCTTCGACAAAGGAGCAGAGGGCCTACAATGGAGAAAAGAAAGTCTCTTCAACAAATGGTGCTGGGAAAACTGGACAGCCACATGCAAAAGATTGAAAATTGACCATTCTTTTTCACCACACACCAAAATAAACTCAAAATGGATCAAAGACCTAAAGATTAAGCCTGAGACAATAAGTCTTTTGGAAGAGAATATAGGCAGTACACTCTTTGATATCAGTTTCAAAAGAATCTTTTCGGACACTTTAACTCCTCAGTTGAGGGAAACAATAGAAAGAATAAACAAATGGGACTTCATCAGACTAAAGAGCTTCTTCAAGGCAAGGGAAAACAGGATTAAAACAAAAAAACAGCTCACTAATTGGGAAAAAATATTTACAAGCCACTTATCCGACAAAGGGTTAATCTCCATAATATACAAAGAACTCACACTGCTTAACAACAAAAAAACAAACAACCGGATCAAAAACTGGGCAGAGGACATGAACAGACATTTCTCAAAAGAAGATATGAATATGGCCAATAGACACATGAAAAGATGTTCATCATCGCTAATCATCAGGGAAATGCAAACCAAAACTACACTAAGATATAACCTTACACCCGTTAGATTAGCAAAAACATCCAAAACCAAGAGTGACAAATGTTGGAGAGGTTGTGGAGAAAAAGGAACCCTCATACACTGTTGGTGGGAATGCAAACTGGTACAACCACTATGGAAAACAGTATGGAGATTTCTCAAAAAGTTAAAAATAGAAATACCCTATGACCCAGCCATCCCATTACTGGGTATCTATCCTAAGAACCTGAAATCAGAAATCTCAAGAGTCCGTTGCACCCCTATGTTCATCGCAGCATTATTTACAATAGCCAAGACATGGAACCAACCTACATGCCCAGAAACTGATGATTGGATAAAGAAGATGTGGTATATATACACAATGGAATACTACTCAGCCATAAAAAAAGACAAAATTGGCCCATTCACAGCAACGTGGATGGACCTTGAGGGTATTATGTTAAGCAAAATAAGCCAGTCAGAGAAAGACTAACTCTATATGACTCCACTCATAGGTGGAAGTTAGTATATTGATAAGGAGATCTGATCGGTGGTTACCAGGGAAAAGGGGGGGTGGGGGGAGGGCACAAAGGGGGAAGTGGTGTACCCACAACATGACTAACAAAAATGTACAACTGAAATCTCACAAGGTTGTAATCTATCATAACATTAATAAAAATTAAAAAAAAGTAAAAAAAAAAAAAAGGTCTCAAAGGATACGTGCTACACTGAGAATTGGGGATGAGTGAAAGATACATTTGTCCTTTACATCCTATGCTTTAAATGTTATTTGAATATTTTAAATTTTAAAAATTTTCATATATTACTTAACAATTTAAAATTGTTACAAGTAATTATAGTGCCTGCAACATATAAGTTGTTCAGAAAATACCAACTCCTCCAAAACAAACCAGCATGAGGCCGACAATCACAGACCCTGCAAGTCTGGGAACTGCCAGGGGACAAGGGAGCAGAAGTCTGTGCAGCTGGCACTCCTTCACACCCTTGTCTGAAGCCAGGACACACGCTCAGACAGAATATTGCCTTTCAGTCCATCCTCCCCTCTTCAAACTGTTCTCTATGCTTCTAGAGAGAGGACAGTATTATTATTAGATTTATAACAGGTAGTTTCCCCCACTTATCCTTTGGCATTCCCATCTGAAAATCACAGCCCACAGAAAGAAGATGATCAATAGTTCTCAAAACATGTAAACAGTCTGCCCCGAAAAAAAGGGAAAAGAAAGCAAGGCTGCACGCTGCGAGAAACAGGAACAGAATTCCTCTCTGGAAGAACTAATTTTTTGATCGGCCCAGAGCAGGATTTCTCATCAGTTGCTGGACAGAAACTAGTGGAAAAGGTTAGAATAAAAACTGAAACTGTACTGGATTTTATACAATGAAGAAAGATTACAGCCCTAATTCCCACACTGTTTGTGTCTCTCTGTTTGCCTATTTGAGTCATTCATATGTGTGTTTGTGTATAATCGGTATTGCATTATATACACCTGTTTTATGTCATTTATATCACAATAGATTTATCAGTAGAACTAAGAAGAAAAACTAGAAGACTTTAATGTGTGAGCAGAGGATGATGTGCATTAATTGAAATGTTTCTGTGGTCATTTGCTAACGTCTGTGTGCATGTAGGTGGACACATGGAGGAGGACATCTTTTACAACAGAGCCAAATGGATGTATGAACAGAAAGAAAACCAGATCCACTCCACTGTTTTAGCACCTCTGAAACTCAAGACTCAGATCCTTGAGCAAATCATACAATTTCCAGGTTTCCAAAGGCAGTGCTGCCCGAGACTGATGGGCATGTCTTACATTTTTCAGAATGTTCTTATTTGGAGTGTTGCTGAGCAGCAGCATCCACCCTCTGTGCCCTATTTGTGCTACATTTGTATGTCTGCCTGCAGGATTCTGTATTATCTGAGGTTAGACTCTGGATAGACTGTGGATGCTGTTTTTATTAGGTCTTTGGGACAAACTTCTCCTACTTGTGGCCTAGGGCCTTCTAAGACACTTTATTCTCATCTTGAGTCCCTGATTACAGCTCCTAGGGCTTTGACGTGAACTTGTCTAATGGAATTTGATTAAATTCCAACAGTTTGAATTTAGCTCTGTGGTACACACGGCAATATCAATTCCCTACTTCTTCTTAGTGATTAAATCCAGCTTTGGGGGCTTGGGTTCCTGCAATGTGCCCATCCCCTTTATAGATAGGAGAGACCAAGGGAATAAGGTTTGAGCCAATGATTTGTAGGTGGAAGTTGTTAGGTTGTGTTTCTCAAGAGAGGTTCATATGCATTGCACTTCCTCCTTCCTTTTGCCTAGAACATGGTCTTGGAGCTGGAGTGCAGGGGTTATCTCATGACCATGAGGCAACCTTGAGAATGGAAGCCACATGCTGAGATGGCAGAGAATAAAGACAGAAGGAGGCTGGGGCATGGATGCCTCTCTGAGCTGCCTGACCAGCTCTGGACTGCTGGCCTCTGAAGTCATTTTAAGTGAGAGGAAAACAAACTCTTGTTCTGTTGAAGCCAGTGGTACTTCTGGTGTCTGTGATCAGCAGCAAAATACAATTCTTCCCTCCCCTCCCCACTATCAACAGTTTATCATGAAACTTTTCTAACATAGAACAAAGTTAAAAGACTTTTCAGTGAACACCAAATATACCTACTCTCTAGATTTTACACGGAATATTTTACTATACTTGCTTTCTTATAATTTATCCTTCTGTTCCTCCCAGATCTATTTTTATTTATTTATTTATTTGATGCCTTTTACAGTTAGTTGCTAACATCAATGCCCTTCCCCCTGGATACTTCAGCACACCTATCACATAGAAGAACACAGGTCTGAAAGGCTTGAGGCACCAATGCTGTGTTTGAAACACAAGTGTAGGGGTACCTTTCAGTTATATGTTCTAACATGATCAGTAGGGTATTTTTATCTGGGGATCTCTAGCTCTTAAATGCCTTACCATCCCCGGTGATAGTGACAGTCTGGCCCCAGGTACATGGCCAATCCTGGTAAGAGTCAGGCTCCCTCCAGGATGCTGTGTTAGCAGGAGGCTCCAGGACTGCCTCTCAGGAACAGCTTGAGACAGGGACAAGCACTGCCTCAGGGTCCTTCTGTCCATTCCCTGGCATCTGCTGAGAGAAGTGCTCTCTTCTCTACTGATGCCACAAGAAGAGAAGCGATGTTCTGGAGGACCTGTAGGATGTAGGGTCCACAAATCACTTGAAGAAAAGCAGGCATAAAATCACCTTTGAAGGAATCTGAGGAGAGGCATGGGATTGAGTTCAGAGACAAAATAAAACAAGAGTGTGGGCATTACATTACAGACAGGTGAGAATGTAAAAATTGGCTCAGAATGTAACAATATGCCCTGCCGGTTATCAGGCTGGTATAACAGATATATTTGATAAAGCCAACTACATAGTCAAGAGAAATAATATTTCTCCCAAGGTCAAATGCAGGGTCAAAGTGTCAAAACAACCTCCTTCTCTGAGGGCTTACTGCTTTCTTACTCACTGAGAAATTTCCTTTTGAAAATTCACAGTCTACTTTCATTCTTTTACATGTGGCTGTTTAGTTTTCCCAACACCATTTATTGTAGAGACTTTTCTTCCTCCATTGTAAGTTCTTGGCTTCCATGTTGAAGACTAGCTATCCATTATAACTTACAATATACACAAAAATTAACTCAAAATGGATTAAAGACTTGAATGTAAGACCTGAAACCATAAAACTCCTAGAAGAAAACATAGGCAATATTCTCTTTGACGTCAATATTAGCAGTATCTTTTCAAATATTGTGTCTACTCAAGCAAGGGAAACAAAAGAAAAAACAAACAAATTGGACTACATCAGACTAAAAAGTTTCTGCATGGCAAAGGGAACCATCAATAAAATGAAAGAAGAACCCACCAACAGGGAGAAAATATTTTCGAATCATGTATCTGACAAGGAATTGATTTCCAAAGTATACAAAGAACTCAACAACAAAAAATGAACAACCTGATCAAAAAATGGGCAGATGTTATGAAGGGATTCCTTTCCAAAGAAGATATGCAGATGGCCAGCCCACACATGAAACGATGTTCAGCATCACTAATTATTAGGGAAATGCAAATCAAAACTACAATGAAATATCATCTCACACCCATCAGAATGGCTATAAGTAACAAGACAAGAAATAATAATAATAATAACATACACTATTGGTGGGAATGCAAACTGGTGCGACAATTTGGGAAAACAGTATGGAGATTTCTAAAAACTTAGAAATAGAAATACCATATGATCCAGCTATTCTACTACTGGGCATTTATCCAAAGAACATGAAATCGATAATTTAAGATTAATGTACCCTTATGTTCATTGCAGCATTATTCACAATAGCCGAGATGTAGAAGCAACATAAGTGCTCATCAATGGATGAATGCATAAAGAAGATGTAGTATATAGGTACAATGGAATACTACTCAGCCATAACAAAGAAAATCATGCCATTTGCAACAACATGGATGGACGTTGAGGGTATTAGGCTAAATGACACGTCAGTCATAGAAAGACAACCATTGTATGATTTCAATCATATGTGTAAGATAGCATGTTAATAAGGAGAACAGATTAGTTGCTACCAGAGAGAAAGGTGGTAGGGGGAGGACGAAATGGGTAAAAGGGCACATGTTCATGGTGACAGAGAAAATCTAGGCTATTAGTGGTGAATATGATGCAGTCTATACAAAAACTAAAATATGATAAGGGATACCTGGAATATACACAATGTTATAAGCCAATATGACCTCAGTAAAATCATTAAAAAATAAAAATAAAAAAAAGCAAAACTCAGAGTCTATCAAAAGCTTTCCTGCTGGAAATCATATCAATAAGAGTGAACCCTTCCATTTTTGTCTGGAGGATCCAAGTTACTTTGACACAGAAAAGTAGGCTTGATTCCAACTTGGAGGGTAAACTTCAGATAAGGGTTTCTGGGCACAATTTATTGTCTCCTAACTATAGCTTCCAAGGAAATAGGGCCCCAGGTCAACTTCTCATCCAGAAAACTGAAAGGTGAGCTTCTACTGTCAACTTTAGCAAATGAGTCTGACAGATACCAAAATGTATGCAGAGAATTCTTTCCTGTAGGAAATAGACAGGTGTGTACATATATTAATAACAATTCCAGTCCCTTTTGTACAGTAATTGCACTTTCAAGAATTGATGGTAAAGACGAATGCCATTTGGAAATTTATTCTGTGGAAGTGACCAGAGCTAAGCAAAACTATTTACATACAAAGATGCTTCTGGTAATATTATTTGTAACAGGAAAGAAAGGAAACTATCTTCATTATGAATAATATAAGATTAGTATTTATGGTTTAGTGTTGTAAAAGAAGCATGTCATGGGACAACATATAGAGTAAGGTCCAATTTTGATCAGAAAAACTGTGTGTATGTATATTAGTATACACATAGAAAAAAGTTAAATAAGATGCACTTTGCTGATGAAGTAAAATATTTAAAGGTAGGAAGCTATTTAGGGAAAGGAGCAGTAAACAAATTCACAAACAGGAATGGAAATCTTGAAAAATCTGGGATGAAAAGTGTCATTAAAAGGGTCTTTGAAACTGCTTGAGACGGAATGACTGGATTCTCAGAGGTGGAATGACGTGGCATTAGATGAAAGAATGCTGAATGTAGCATCAAGTCTCAGACCAGCAGGTGACCTGGAGAAGTGACTTTTCTCTGTGCACTTTATTTAGGATCTCCCACGGTTGCAAGTGGGTCAAAATGAAATAAAGTCCTTGAATGAAAAGACTGTGAAAACAGCAAACCCCCTTCCAGATCCAGCTTCCTGCTATGTTTCTGTTGTGCAGGCATTCAAGACAACCACTGCTTGTGGGCATTGGCCTTTCTTCTCTTTATGAGGATCCAGGAGCTCAAGGTGAGAGATCACTCTCCATCAGTTTTTAGTTTTTCCGTCAGTATTTCCTGTCTCTAGAGGTTCCTTTTTCAGTTTCCAGCTGGGGTGACACCACCAGGCATGTTTCTTAACAAGATTCTGTAGGGTTGCATCATTGTTCCTGGCCCTCTATTTCACTCAGGCCTAGAACATTATAAACTATTCACAGCCTTTGTCCAGTCCTGTACAGGTATGCGAAAGAAATGGCTGCATCTCCGAGAGCAGAGGTCAGAGGGGCTCCCCCTGTACCACTTGTTCTGTTGGAGCTATGGGACTTTTGTCCCTAGAAGTGACTCCTCAACTCCAGTGCCCAGTTTTCCCCTGGAGGTTCAACTGAGAAGAGGGGTTGGTTGGTAGAACCAGAGGCAGAGAATGGGAAGAGGGGCCCAGAGAAAGAGGCCTGGGGGAAAGTGTAGATGTGGGACCCAACAACCACACTATAGAAGGAGACATCCTCAGCCTCATGGTCCAAGAAGAACCCCAACTGGCTGAGGGACTCTCTCAGGGGAGGAGAGTATGAGGGAAGCTGAGGGCCTGATGCTTATTAGCACACAGTTCCAGCACCCAGAATCCATTTTGAAGTGGCACTGATTCCCCATGTCCTTTCCATGTTTTCCTCACAAACCTCAAGCTCCCAGTAAGCCCTGTCACCCACTTCTACCTCCCAGTAATGTCTCCCTGATGAGAAGGACATGTGCCCCAGCACACAAGGGCCAAGGAGAAATCTCCCAGGTTTCTTGGGAGATCGTGCCTTGTATTTTTCCCCTCTCACTCTCAGGCAATCTTCAGACAGAAAGAGTTCAAAGTAGGCAGTATCTGGATCCAGAGTCACATTAGTTGCAGAAAGAGTGAGACACAAGAGAGAGCCAAGTCAACTCTGGCATCCCAGGGCCCTCAGGGACTGGGAAAGAGAAGAAAAAGACGTTGACCCTAACCCATGAAGTCCCCTTCCTTCCTCCTCAAAAGGAAGTGATAAGCATCTCCCCAAGCGTCCTCAAAAACAGGTTTCAAAGAGCCACTAGGAGAGCTCAGAAACTTTTACAAGGAGGAGATAATCCAGATCCCTGAGATCTGGAGGTCCCAGGTCCCTGGGAGCAGGGGTGTCTAATCAGGAATCCCCCCTTTCCAACCCATCTTCTCCTCTCCCACAGCATTTTGTGCAAATCTCTCACGTGTCACTGCACTGTTATTATTTGTTTCATATTTCTCTCCTCTACTAGACTAGGACCTGAGAAAGTAGAGACTGTGTGTGTCCATCACTGCATTCTCACTGTCTAGCACTGTCAGTCCCTGGCTCCCAAGTGGTGCTTAATAATGTTTGTAGAGTGAAGGAATGGCGAAGGTCCCGTGGAGAGACCTCAGCCATCCCTCTCTGCCAGCCTGAGGCCTCAGGGGATCCCACAGGGGCTATTTGACCAGGGCCTTATGGCCAACTTTACAGTATTCTTGATCTAGTCAAAAGCCATCTTTAACCTACTTTCCCAGAACCTCCTGGTGGGAGAATCATATGAGAGAAACTGTTATGTGTTCACAAAACACTGGTTCCTTTTCCTCCTGGGGACATAGCTAGATGACATTTCCCAGCCTCCCTTGGGTACCCAGGAGAAAAGTTGGCCCCTTCCAGGCCTGGCCCATGAGAAAACTTCTGCACAGTATTTTTACCCTTTTTTCCTCATCTGCTGGCTGAATGCAGAAGAGAGTGAGGCCCTAGAAAATCTGTGAGGAGCAGAGCCCTTACCTCCCCATATGTTCCTTCCTGAACTCTAAGGAGATGGAGAAATGCACTTTATTATGTTTACCTACTGAGATGTTGGGATTGTTTGTTACAACAGTTAGTTTATACTGACCAAGAGAAGTCAGTTCCATTTACAGGCTGTTTCTGTGGACAGTTTTCCTGTGTGCCAGATACTGAGGACTCACAGACGGTAACACACAGTCCCTTCCCTGTCATGGAACTCAATCTTGAGACAAAGAAGCAAATATCATCACTTCAAAGAGAAAGTCTATAAAATCCTGTCAGATCTTTCTTCTAAAATCTCTCATATCTATGTTTAGTTTTCTGTTTCATTTATTTCAGAGAATTCTTGATAACTGAATCCTTTCCTCTTAAGTCCACTTATGTGTGTCTGTTTCCAAAGCTCAAACTATCTCTTTTGTAGAACATCTGGAGCCCACACCAGAGAGTCAAGGCCCGCTCTGCTGGATCAGGGCTTCTCTGCCAGACCCAGCAGTAAACCCAGTAAACACTATGTCTCTGATTCTTTATTTGTTTTTCATCAAAGTTCAGCACTCACTTTCATTTGTCAGATCCAATTGTCAATTGTCAGTTCCTACCTTCTTCACAATCTCAGCCACATTGGACAAACATTTCCTCCCTCTTGATATATTTTTTTTCCTCAGATTCTGGAACACATATCCTCCTGAGAATTTTCATCTTATTCATTGGTTACTTTTCTCAGTCTCCTTTGCTGGATCTTCCTTTTCTCAATCTCTGAAAATTGGAGGGGCCTGGAGCTCAGTACTTTGGACATCTGTTCTTTTCTCTCTTAACACTCTCCCTAAGGAGTTTCATCCAATCCCAGGATTGTAAAACCACATGTGCACACACAACTCTCAAGTTTCCAGCTCCAGCATCTTCTAGGCACTCCAGATGCATACATCCAATTACCTACTTGACTCCAGTCTAAAGGAGAACTTTTAATTTCCTTCTAGAAATTCCCCATCATTCTTACCCAGGTGCTTGGGCCAAAAATCCAAGAAGGACCTACCAATTGGACCTATCACTAAGTTTTTTTCAACTCTTCCTTCAAACATATTCCAAATCTAACAACTAATTTTCTCCATCTTCATCAAAGTAACTAAGATATCTTGCCTGGATTCCTTGCTTCCCATCTGGTCTCTGTATAGTCTATTCTCAACATAGTAGCAGCCAATGTGATCTCTAAAAAAACATGAGTCAGAGGATGTTACTCCCCAGTTCCAAAGTCAACAACAGTATCCCATCACACTTAAAATAAATCCAAAGAAAACACGATGGTCTGGAATACTTCCCGTGTCATGGCCTCAGTTTATCTCTTCCACCACATCTCCTGACATCAATAGGCCCACTCACACTGCCCCCTTCAGGCACATGGGCCTCCTTTCAGTTCCTCAAACACTCTGGATCTTTCCCACCTTGGGATCTTTGTATTTGCCTCCCTACTCTGCCTGTAACAGGAACAGCCCTGGGTCTTAACATTTTGATTTCTTCCCACTTATTGCATCCTGTCTTAAATGTCATCTCCTGAGAAGGGCCCTCCCAGACGTCCCTCCTGTATTAAGTCTTCCTTCTTCATTCTCTATTCTTACATCTGGTTAGTTTTCTCTATGGTCTAGCATAAGAAAAGCATTTAGTAAACATATATTGCATAAATGAGGCCATAATGAGAGAAAACCAATACATTATAAAGGATTATCTGAAGCAGAGAATTGCAGGTAGAGTAGAAGTTGGAGTTAAGAGCTACATAGAAGAAAGAACTGACAGGGTTGGCTGGCCAATGAGAATGGAATGATAAGGAGAGAGGAGTCCCTAGATGACTCAAATTCTTGCTTGGACAGTTGAATAGATCATGGTGCCATTAATACAAATATCAGAGAAGAAGAAAGAGTGTATTCGAGGGGTTGAGAGAATATTAAATTTAACTTGTTCTGGTGTGAAATGAGATAATCCATATAGACAAATTTTAGGGGGCTGGTGGAAGTGGAGCTTGGGAAAGAAATCAAGATATGAATATATGAGTACTCCATATGTAGATTTCCCAAGGAACATATATAGAGAGACTCAGGAACCCCCAAGTCATACCCACACTTAGGAAGTAGAAGAGGAAGAAGAGTTGACATTTCTTGAGTCAGAATTAATCAGCTGTGTGACCTTGAACAAGTTAGTTAAAATTACTGGGCCTTCTTCATGTTAAGGATAAGAGATCAGAGTAGGTCTATTCCAACTCTACACCATATGAGCAGGGGAGGGTGTGAGCCAGTGAAATTGGGACAGATAAATCCAGATGGTGTAGGAGTGAGGATGGCCTCACGGGAAAGAATCAGGTTAAAGACACCTAACAAGTGAGGCAGGTGAAGTCTTAGATTAAAATCAAAACTTCCAATTTACTCACCATCTACTTTCTAGGCTTTTCTCCCTCCGGAAGTAGAACAAAGAAATCTCATGAGATAACACACTTGAGAGCATCTTAAATTGTACACAGAGGAAAAGGATGCACAGAACTTACTGAGTTCTCTTTGGAGTTTCTCTGCAAAAGAGCAAGAAGTTAATCAGTACTGTCCGTAGCAGAGGAGCCAGGTCTACTGAGCAAAGGGGCCTCTGGGAAACACCTTCCTGCACCGTGTGTGCGGTGAGTCCTGGGAGCTGTCCCTGAACTAGGAACACTGGGGCATAGTCAGCACCATAGGTGGGGAAAGAAATAGAGTAGTGTTGGTGGTAGTGTGTGAGGAAGGACTATATTTAAGAACCTCCATTACAACATGCCTTGATTCTCTTCATCTTTGTCCTCTCCCTTTCCCTCTGTCCAACCCCCTGTTCCACAGTCTTCTTTGGACGTCACTGCCTGGGTCTTCTGATTGCTTTACCTTTGGTCTGGCATTCACACTCTTTCTCCAGTGAAGTTTCTGGATGAAACTCAGCCCACCTGCCAGGAGAAGTCCCAGAAGAAGCAAGAGTGAAGTGAGCTGCCACCCAAGGAAAGTCCTTCAGGAAGAACATGCTTGAGCCAGAATTGCTGAGTATTATTCCTACAGAGAAAAGTAGGAAAGAGTCAAAGACAGCCAGGGGCTGAGATACAGAGATGCCTCTAGGACTCTCGAAAATTCCTGGCCTAGACCAATGGCAGGGAAGAGCCTGGCTGGGATAGTGACTCCAGCCTTGCCCCATCCTCTCACACTGGGTGACTGGGAACCCAAGAAATCTTAAGAGTTGTGAGAAAAATAGCAACAAAAAGTCCCAGGGACTTAAGTCAGGGAGGCATAAATCATCCCTGAAATACAGAACTGAAACTGAGATCTGGAGGAATGGGTGGAAATTGTTCCCTTTTCCTCAAATCATGGTAGAGGAGCCTTCCACTGAGAATTATCTTTACCCCTAAGACATTTCACTTCTTTGGCTAAGATGCTTTAATGGACTTGTCCAAGCTCAGAGATAGTTGGTTTTCTGATTTATAGCCTAGTGATCTTTCCCTGATCCCAAGGTGCTCCTATGTAACTCTGAGAGTCAGATCTGGAGGCTTCCTAGGGAGAAAGAGTCCCTGATCCCAGGAATGTGAAGACCTGAGCTGGCAGTTTTGCCTTTGCATTGAGACAGATGGGCTTCCTCTCCAAGGTACCATTCCATGCATAGAAGATGAAGGCATTTCCTGGACGGGGCAAAGGTCGGGGTAGATGATGGGCCATGGGAACCCTGGGCACAGGAAAGGAATGCACTAAAATGAATTGGAGAGGCAGGGTCTAAGGAGGAGATGGTGAAAGGCAGGGTTACAGTCTCACTTCCGGATGCAACTTCTTGCTGTGGGCAGAATTCCTTAAGCTCCATCATTAGTGTCCTTCCAAACTGCATCCAGTCTCAACTCTTTCTCTTCTCCTCTATCCCCTCCTCCCATCTTTTGGTTGCTACAAAAGCTTTGATGTGAGAACCACCATTGCCTAAAATTTCTTCTGTTCCTAGAATAGCTGCCACCCCAATGATGGGATGAATATTCCCACAATTGGCTGCAGACTGTTCTTCCTAGAACAGTGCATGTCTCTAGGATATTCTTACTCAACCCTGCTGCTACCATGGGTCTGTGAATGCTGACTCTAGGATCTTTGCTGGTCTTCCAGTCCAATCCCTGTCCCCTGGAGTCGCCTAAACAAAGGAAACACCCAGATCCTGGGTGGCTTAGTGACTCTTTTCCTTAACATCCCTTAACACAGTGATAGCTCTGGACCTCTCTGACTAAACTTGTGATTGTTATTCCAATTCACTGCCAATGTTCTTCACACCCAACATTGCCTTCCCAACCATTGTATTTTGAAAACATAATTAACAAAGTTGGGGACTATGGAGGATGTCCTTGCCTCCCAAATCTTCATCATCTCCCATTCTTCATGCCATTGACATTTTCTTGAACTGCATGAGAAGTGCTGGGCATATGCAGCCTTAGGTCCCTCAGACACACTCACATGCCTGCCCTTCAATAGATAACTCTTCAGCATACCCTCACCTTCTCACTTGAAAACTAGAGAGTTCTCCAAAGTGAGGAAGATCACAGAACAGGAGAGGACGAATCCTCCTTCATTCCTCTAAACTTTGCTCCTTCCTGGGAAGAGATCACACTTCAGAATCCTTGTTGTGCCCTCTCTCTAAGACTCTAATAATAATACCCAGTAGTTATTCAGTGCTACCACTGCTTTAGGGGCTGTGTGCATTCCCATAACTCAAGCAAGCCTGAGGGGTGAATTTTTGTTTATCCTTCTCATTGCACCAAACCTGCCAGGGAGGTGTTATGATACCAATTTTTGTAGGAAAATGAAGTTGAGAGAAGTTGAATGACTGAATCAAAGTCACTCAGCTAGCGAGCAGCAATGCCAGTGTTGAACCTGGCTCTGTGTGACTACGAAGCCTGACCTCTGAACAGTTTCTGCCGCGCAGCAGGCCCTACCCTCATTACCTTGGCCTATCCTGACCACCCACACTGACTGTGGGGAAGCAAGACCTCAGCTCAGACTGGTCAGTTAGGGGGTGAATCTGCTTCTACACTGGCCCCTGATGAGCACAGCTGGCCAATGAGAACAGGAGAGCCAGTGCCAGCCAGTTGAGAACTGTGACAGAACACTGCTAAGTTCCTTGGCCGAAGCACAGGAGGTCTTTTTCCTGCCCCCTAGTTTATTTACTCCTACAGAGTAACATGAAAGGGGTAATACGGTTTTCTTGTTCCCTTTCAGGCTTTCCCCTATACTTACTTCACACAGAATGTTCCTTGTCCTTCTACTTCTCCTGTCTTCTAGAACCTCGGGTTGAATGACACAAAATGTTTATTCTCTGGAGTTTGCCAGAGTTGGGTCACAGGGGTAGAAGAGCCTGGCTCAGAGGCTGGACCAGGAGAGGCCAGCCAGGGGGCTGCACAGTAGCACTTTCTCTCTGCCTGCAAAGACAGGTCAGTTGCAGATCCAGCAAACACTGCCACTGAGAGGGGAGAAGGGCAGAGCCAGGAAGGTGATGAAACCTAGAAATAGGCAAGCGTGTGAAAGCAGCAGAGGCCAGGATGGAGAGCTGCCCCAGGAAGGACACCCAGGGGACCTGGGAAAGATATAGCACTGTCAACAGGAACCTTCTTGACTCCCGATAAGGCTATAGGCCAGGTGAAGTTTTATAATCTTCCTCCTCAAGGTTCCAGGTTGGAGTTTAAAGCAGACAAGTTTACTCAGTAACCACGCCTAATTTTTGTGCCGGGTATTGTATGAGGAGGCAGGGGAGCAATAAATAGAACGCTGCACCTGCTGGCCAGGAATTCACAGCCAAGTCGTTCAAATAGCAAATAACTACTATTCACTATGTGTCAAAAATCATTCTAAGTGGTTTATACACGTGTTAACTCCTGAGTCCTCCTAACAACATTCGGAGGCAGGCAATGTTACCCTCATCACCTCATCATGCTCATTTTACAGGTGCAGGAAGTGAGGCAGGAAGAGATTGAGTAACTTGTCACAATGAGAGAAGAGTGACTCTTTCTAGATTTTGAAATCAGGTTATTGGATCCCTGATTCTGCTTAGAGCCAAACAGCATGGACTGTACTGATAAGGAGCCATGTGTAGGTGCTGTGATAAGGGGAGTGATGGGAGAGGCCAGGGAGACTTCCAGGAGGGGCAGCCTCCGAGGTATGCCTTGAAGAAAACAAGGGAGAGAGTGACTAATACAAATAATACCCACATTAAAATTTGAATTTCAGAAAAACAACTAATAATTTTAAAATATGTCCCCAATATTGCATGGGACAAATTTAAATGGGCATCGTGTACTTTTATGTACTAAGTCTGACAACACTACTCACTTATATAATGACTGAGTGTCAGGGGTTGAGGGTGTGGAGAAGATGAGACTGTAGAGCCAGATGAGGGCAGGTCATAGAGGGCCTTAGATGCTATACTGAGCATTGTGTTCTTTCTTGTCATGGAAAGATTTAAATGCAGAGGGGATTAGAGGCCCAGATAAAATGTGTGCTTCATGAAGTTCTTTCTCAGGACAACGTGGAGGAAGGATAGTAAAGGAAACAGGAAGTAGGGAAACTACTGTAACAGTCCAGGGGACAAATTGCAGTGACTTGGATAGAGGCCAGGGGGCTGAAGAGGAGGGGCAGTTCCAAGAGGCAGTAAAGAGAAAGGAACAGGGCTGGCTTCATAGGAGCATCACCCGTACAGTTGCACAGGACCCAGACTTGGTTTAATGCTCTGCTCTTGCCATCTTGGAACTGTTAACAATTTTATCTTTGAAATTTGTGGATTCTTTAAATTAAGATATAATTTACATATAACATTATCTTTGTTTCAGATATACAACATAATGACTAAATATTTGCATATATTACAAAATGATCACAATAAATCTATTTAACCTCCATTACCACAGAGTTACAATTTTTTTCCTCATGATGAGAACTTTTAATATCTACTCTTTTAGCCACTTCCAATACAAAGTACAGTATTATTTATCTATGTTTTGAAAGTAATTTTATTGGGATCATAATGGTTTATAACATTGTGTAATTTCAGGTGTACATTATTGTTTAGAAATTTCTGAATACACTACATCTTTCTCACCCGAATAGTCTAATTTTTATCCGTCACCATACATATGTGCTCCTTTATCCCTTTAGCCCAACTTCCAACCTCCTTCTCCTCTAGTAACCATTAATCTGTTCTCTTTATCCATGTATTTGCTATCTTCCACATATGAGTGAAATCATGCTCTGTCTGGCATATTTTGCTTAACATCATACCTTCAAAGTCCATCCATGTTGATGCAAATGGGACAATTTTGTCTTTGTTCATGGCCAAGTAGTATTCATTGTATAAATATACCAGATCTTCTTTATCCATTCATCTGTAGAAGGGCACTTGGGTTGCTTCTACATCTTGGCTATTGTGAATATTGCTGCAATGAACATGGGGGTGCCTAAATCTCTTTGGATCATTGATTTCAAGTTCTTTAGATAAATACCCAGTAGTGGGATAGCTGGATTGTATGGTATTTCTATTTTTAATTTTTTGAGAAATCTCCATACTGTTTTCCATAGTGGCTGCACCCATTTGCATTCCCACCAGCAGCGTATGAGCATTCTCTTTTCTCCACATCCTCTCCAACATTCGTTGTTTTTTATCTTGGTAATTATAGCCATTCTGACTCATGTAAGATGATATCTCATTCTAGTTTTGATTTGCATTTCCCTAATAATTAGTGATGTTGAACATCGTTTCATGTGTCTGTTGGCCATCTGTATATCTTCTTTGCAAAACAGTCTGTTCGTATCCTCTGCCCACTTTTGGATCAGTTTGGTTATTTTTTGTTGAATTGTAGGAGTTCTTTATATATTTTGGAGATCAACCCCTTGTCTGATAAATGATTTGCAAATATTTTCTCCTAGTAGATGGGTTGTCTTTTCGTTTTGTTCATGGTTTCCTTTGCTTTGCAGAAGCTTTTTAGTCTGATGTAGTCCCATTTGTTAACTTGTTCTTTTGTTTCCCTTGCCCAGGTAGACATGGTATTTGAAAAGATGTTGCTACACCAATGTCAAAGAGTGTACTGCCTATAGTTTCTTCTAGGATTTTTATGGTTTCAGGTCTTACATTCAAATCTTTAATCCATCTTGAGTTAACTTTTGTGTATAGTGCAATATAATGGCCTACTTTCAGTCTTTTGCATGTGGCTGTCGAGTTTTCACAACTCTATTTATTGAAAAGACTTTCCTTTCTCCATTGTATGTTCTTAGCTCCTTTGTCGAAGATTGGCTGTCCACAAATGTGCGGTTTTATTTCTGGACTTTGAATTCTGATCCATTGATTTGTTTGTCTGTTTTGGTGCCAGTACCATGCTGTTTTGATTACTATAGCTTTGTAGCATGTTTTGAAGTCAGGGGTTGTGATGCCTCCAGCTTTGTTCTTTTTTCTCAGGATTTCTTTGGCTATTCAGGGTCATTTGTTGCTCCATATAAATTTTTGGATTCTTTGTTCTATTTCTGTGAAGACTGTCATTGAGATTCTGATTGGGATTGTGTTGAATCTGTAGATTGCTTTAGGTATTATGGACATTTTAACTATGTTTATTCTTCTGACCCATGGACATGGAATATCTTTCCATTTCTTTATGTCTTCTTCAATTTCTTTCAATAATGTCCTATAGTTTTCAGTGTATAGGTCTTTTGCCTCTTTGGTTAAATTTATTCCTAAATATTTTATTCTTTTTGTTGTGATTATAAATGGGATTATATTCTCAGTTTCTCTTTCTGCTAGTTCACTGTCAGTGTATAGAAGTACAACCGATTGTTTTATGTTGATTTTGTACCCTGCAACCTTGTTACAGCTGTTGATTATTTCTAATAGCTTTCTGGTAGATTCGTTAGGGTTTTCTATATAGAGAGTCATGTCACCTGCAAATAGCGAAAGTTTCACTTCTTCCTTTCCAATTTGGATTCCTTTTATTTCTTTTTCTTGCATAATTGCTCTGGCAAATACCTCCAGTATTATGTTGAATAGGAGAGGTGAGAATAGGTAGCCTGTTTTGTTCCTGTTCTCAGAGGGATGCCTTTCAGTTTTTCACCATTGAGTATGATGTTGGCTGTGTGTTTGTCATCTATGGCCTTTATTATGTTGAGGTAATTTCCTTCTAAACCATTTTATTGAGAGTTTTTTTTTTTTTATCATAAACGGATGTTGGATCTTGTCAAACGCTTTCTCTACTTCTATTGGGACAACCAAGTGATTTTTATTTCTCATTTTGTTAATGCGTTGTGTCATATTGATTTATTTGTGGATATTGACCCATCCCTGCATCCCAGGCATAAATCCTGCTTGATCATGGTGTACAATCCTTTTAATGTATTGCTGTATTTCAGTTTGCCAATATTTTGTTGAGGATTTTTTGCATGTAAGTTCATCAGCTATGTTGGCCTGTAATTTTTCTTCTTTGTGTTGTCCTTGTCTGGTTTTGGTATCAGGGTAATGTTGGCCTCGTAGAATGTCTTAGGAAGCATTCCATCTTCTCCAATTTTTTGGAATAGTTTGAGAAGGATGGGTATTAAATCTTCTTTGAATGTTTGCTAGAATTCACCAGAGAAGCCATGTGGTCGTGTACTTTTGTTTTTTGGGAGGGTTTTGATTATTGTTTCAATCTCTGTGCTTGTGATTCGTCTATTCAGATTTTCCATTTCTTCTTGATTAAATCTTGGGAGGTTGTATGAGTCTAAGAATTTATCCGTTTCTTCTAGGTTATCAAATTTGTGGGCATATAGTTTTTCATAGTATTCTCTTATAATCCTTTGTATTTCTGCAGTATCTGTTGTAATTTTTCCTCTTTCACTCCTAATTTTACTTATTTGAAACTTCTCTCTTCTTCTCTTGGTGAGTCTGGCTAAGAGTTTGTTAATTTTGCTTATCTTTTCAAAGAACCGGCTCTTAGTTTCATTAATTCTTTCTATTGTTTTTTTAGTCTCCATTTCATTTATTTCTGCTGTGATTTTTATTATTTTCCTCCTTCTGCTGATTGTGGGCTTTGTTTGTTCTTCTTTTTCTATCTCTGTTAGGTGCATTTTAAGATTACTTATTTGAGATTTTTCTTTTTGTTGAGGTTGGTCTGTATTGCTATGAATTTCCCTCTTATGAACACTTTTGCTGCATCCCATAAGAGTTGGTACATTGTATTTTCATTTTCCTTTGTCTCCAGGTATTTTTTAATTTCCCCTTTGATTTCTTCATTGATCTCATTGTTGTTCAATGGCGTGTTGTTTAGTCTCCACGTATTTCTGACTTTCTAAGGTTTTTTTCTTGTGGTTCATTTCTAGCTTCATAGCATTATGGTCGGAAAAGATGGTTGGGATGATTTCAATCCTCTTAAATTTATGGAGGCTTGCCTTGTTTCCCAATATATGGTTTATCCCTGAGAATGATCCCTGTGCACTTGAGAAGAATGGATATTCTGCTGTTTGGGGGATGGAATGCCATCTATATATCTATTAAGTCCATCTGATCAAGTGTTTCATTTAAATCTACTATTTCTTTGTTGTCTTTTTGTCTAGATGATCTGTCCATTGATGTAAGTGGGGTGTTGAGGTCCCCTACTATTATTGTGTTGCTGTTAATTTCTCCCTTTAGGTCCATAAATAATGGTTTTATCTACTTTGGGTAGCTGTGTTAGGTGTATATATATGTTAATGAGTGTTATGTCCTCTTGATGGAGTGTCTCTTTTACCATTATATACTGTCCCTCTTTGTCTCTTATTGTCTTTTTTTAACTTAAAGTCTGCTTTGTCTAATAAAAGTATGGCAACACCTGTTTTCTTTTGCTTGTCATTAACTTGGAGTATTGTCTTCCATCCCTTCACTCTGAGCCTATGTATGTCTTTAGAAGTGAGATGTGTTTCCAGGATGCAGCATATTGAGGGGTCTTGTTTTTTAATCCTTCTAGCCACTCTGTCTCTTTTGATTGGAGAAGTCAATCCGTTTACATTTAGAGGGGTTATTGATATAAGAGGACTTAATGCTACCATTTTATCTCTTGTTTTCTGGTTGTTCTATGTTTCCATTGTTTCTCTTCCTTTGTATTTCTGACTGCCATTTCATTTTGATGGCTTCCTCAGGGTATTTCCTCAGTTTTCTCTCTTTTTGTGAATTGTGGCTTTGTTCTGAGTTTTTGTTTAGTGGTTACCATGAGGACTGTATGGAAGACATTGGAGATGAGATACTCCATTTTCTCATAGCCTCTTATCTCCATTAACCTAAGCAAGTTCCTTCCCTTTCTTCTCCCCTTCTGAGTAGTTGCTGTTACATATTGTTCTTTTTTTATCTATATTTAATTTATCCATAATTTTAGATATCCTTCTATATGAAGAGTTGTAACAAGTCCTGCTGATTAGTCAAAATTAAACATTTTTTATAAATCCAACTAATGGTACATGAAAACTGTGGCAATTTCTAATAAGAAGAAAAAGATGTTGAATCAAACTCTAGATTGATTCAGTGGGAGATGATCTAAAGCTGTTTGACCATCTGTTTAAAATGGCCCTTGAGAACATGGTTCTTGTTGGATTAAATGAAGATACTTTAGCTTGGAAAATTATAGCTTCTAAAGGACAATGTATACCCCTCTCCTCGTTTCTAACCCCTGCGTCTTACAGAGCCCAAACCAGATGCAAACAATTTAATGGTGTTTAATGAAATCTTTGTCTGGAGACCTACAGTGGAATAGTGCCCACTGGTCATTATTCAGGCTTGCCTGGAATTCTGCTTATTTTACAGTTTCCCCTAAATATAGAAAATATAATAATCAGTATGTCATAATCCCAGTTGCTCAATACATTGCACTTTTTTCTGCCTCACAGATTAGGTTTCTTTTCTTTTTTTTTTCTTTTCTTTTTTTTTTAATTTTTATTTTTTTCGGATGTACATCATATTTCGAATTCTGTATACATTACATCATGTTCAGCACCCAAACACTAATTATAGTGCATCGAAGCAATCTATAGATTCAACGCAATCCCTATCAAAGTTCCAACAACATTTTTCACAGAAGTAGAACAAAGAATCCTAAAATTTATATGGAACAACAGAAGACCCTGAATAGCCAAAGGATTCCTGAGAAAAAAGAACAAAGCTGGAGGAATCACACTCCCTGATTTCAAATTATACTACAAAGCCATAGTAACCAAAAACGGTGTGGTACTGGCACAAAAACAGACACACAGATCAATGGAACAAAATTGAGAGCCCAGAAGTAAACCCACACGTTTATGGACATCTAACATTCGACAAGGGAGCCAAAAGCATACAATGGAGAAAGGAGAGTCTCTTCAATAAATGGTGTTGGGAAAACTGGACAGCCACATGCAAAAGAATGAAAGTAGACCATTCCCTTACCCCATGCACAAAAATCAATTCAAAATGGATTAAGTTGTAATTGAGTCTTTGCCTCCTTGTTCTGGTAGACAGCTGCAGTTTTCTGATTATGTCTGTCTATTTATCTCTTTGCTTGGAGCTTTGTACACTTCCCCCTTTTTGTTTCCAGTGTGAAGGCATCTTTAATTTTTTCTTGTAGGGGAGGTCTAGTGGCAATAAACTCCCTTAGCTTTTGTTTATCTGGGAAAGCTTTTATTTCTGAAGGAAAGTTTCACTGTATAGAGTATTCTCGGCTGAAAATTTTTGTCTTTCAGTATTTTGAATATATCATTCCATTCTCTCTTATCTTGTAGGGTTTCTGCTGAGAAATCCACTGAAAGCCTGATAGAGTTTCCTCTGTAAGTTATTTTCTTCTGCCTTGCTGCTCCTCATATTTTTTATTTATTATTGACTTTTGCCATTTTTACTATTATATTCCTTGGAGAAGGTCACTTAGCATTGATGAAATTAGTCATTCTATTAGCTTCATTTATTTGTAAATCCAGAACATTCTCCAGGTTTGGGAAGTTCTCAGCAATTGTTTCTTCGAACAAGTCCTCTGCTCCTTTCTCCTTCTTTTCTCCCTCTTGGATACCTATTATTCTTATGTTGCTTTTCCTAATTGAGTCAGATATTTCTTGAAAAATCTCTTCATTGTTTTTTAAATCTTAGTTCTGTCTCCTCCTCCACCTGTAGAATTTCTACATTTTTATCCTCTAACTCACTAATTCTTTCCTCCATAACATCAGCTCTATTTCTTAAGGATTCTAGACTATTTTTTATTTCATTAATTGTGTATCCATATGCAGAATTTCTCCTTGATTTTTTTTTTTTTTTTACAGTTTCAATCTCTTTGGTCAAGAGATTCATTTTATTGCTGAGCTCCTTGAACTGTCTTTCTGTGCATTCTTGTAAGTCACTGAGTTTCCTTATGACAGCTATTTTGAATTCTCTATCATTTAGGTTGTACATTTCTGTGTCTTCAGGGTTGATTTCTTGAGAATTGTCATTTTCCTTCTGGTCTAAATTGTTGATTCAGTTTCTCATGCTATTTCATGAACTAATTTTTTTGTCAGGGCATTTGTGGTATTTTTAGGTCATGGATTCCACCTTTTACCACTAGGCGGAAGCAAGAGCTGAGTTTCTGGCCCCATCTCATCTGCTGGAGGCTGTGGGGGTATTATAGGTGCTTGCCCTGGCCTGGGGTGCCTTCAGGCACTTGTGTGGACTGTGCTTGGTCGGTGGGGCTTCCTTGCTGGATCCAGCTAGGGTCACTCCTTGATGCTGCAGGAGCACTATGGGCTCCCCCCTCAGCCAGGAAAGTGATCATCAATGGGCTAAAAGCTGCCACTGCCTCTTCCCACAGCCATCTGGGAGATGTTCCCTCTTTTGGAGCTCAGCAACTGTACCAGTGCTCGGGCAGGCCTGGGACATATGCCCCAGCATGTAGATCTGCTGTCATCTCTGCTTGAGGTCTATGAGACCACTGTGATTGGCAAGCAGGCCTTCCTCGCTGGGACCTGAGCTATGGCTGCTCCTTGGCAGCACAAGGGCATGGTGGGCTCCCCCTCCTTGCCACAAAAGTGATCATGAACACAGGCTAAGGAATACCACTGCCTCCTCCTGTGGTCACTTTAGTGCACATTCCCAATATCAGGGTGCTTGCACCAAGCTGGAAAGCATTCATGTGTGTGAACAGCACTACTCAGGGAGTGCAGGGTGTGCTCACCTATCTCTGCCACTTTCCAGGTGTCCAGTCTATCCACCCTCAGGTGTATAGCTGTGTGTGTCTCTCAGGCATCCTGTTGCACTTTGTGGGTTTCCTCTGTTGGTCAGTGAATGTCTATTTAGTGGTAGTTCAAAAGAAGGAGAGACAAAGGGAACAGCTCAATCCACCATGTTGCTGATGTCACTCCTACAGTACAATATTATTAACTATGGTCACCATGCTGTATATTATACCCCCATGACATTTATTTTATAACTGGAAGTCTGAGCCTTTGGACTCCCTTCACGCATTTCACCCAGTCTCCTACCAACTGCCTCTGGCAACCACCAATCTGTACTCTGTATCTATGAGTTCAGCATTTTGGGATTTTCTTTAGATTCCATATGCAAGTGAGATCATACAATATTTGTCTTTCTCTTTCTGACTTATTTCACCTATCTTAATGAGGTCCATTTATCTTGTTGCAAATGAGAAGATTTTCTTCTTTCACGTGGCTAAATAATATTTCATTATGTGTGTGTATATATATGTGTGTGTATATGTGTACATGTATATATACATATACACACATGTATATATGTGTGTGCATATGTATATACACATATGCACATATGTATATGTGTGTGTTTATGTATATATACATTTTCTTTATCCATTCCTCCACAGATGGGTGCTTCTGTTGTTTCCAAATCCTGTCTATTGTAAATAATGCTGCAATGCACATTGGGTGCATATATCTTTTCAAGTTAGTGTTATTGTTTTCTTTGGATAAATATCTACAAGTGGAATTGCTGAATCATATGGTAGTTCTATTTTTAATTTTTTGAGGCACTTCCCTGCTGTTTTCCGTAGTGGCTGCACCAATTTACATTCCCACCAACAACACACAAGGGTTCCCTTTTCTACACATCCTCGCCAACACTTGTCATTCTTTGTCTTCCTGATGATAGCCATTCTAACAGGGGTAGGTGACTTTTTTTTTGTAATTTTGATTTGCATTTCCCTGAGGATTAGTGATGTTGAGCACCTTTTCACATACCTGTTGGCTATCTGTATGTTCTTTGGAAAAAATGTCTATTTGTTTCCGCTGCCCATTTTGTTTTACTATTGACTTTTAAGAGTTCTTTATATATTTTGGATAGTAATCCCTTGTCAAACACATGATTTATAAACATTTTCTCCCACTCAGTAGGTTGCCTTTTAATTTTGTTGGTGGTTTTGTTTACTGTGTAGTTTTTTACTTTGATGTAGTCCCACTGGTTTATTTTTACTTTTGTTGCCTTTGCTTTGGTATCAAGTACAAAATATCATCCCAAGACTGATGTCAAGTAGCTTATTCCCTATGTTTTCCTCTAGAAGTTTTATGGCTTCACATCTTATGTTCCAGTCTTTAATACATTTTGAATTAATTTCTGTGTATGGTGTAATACAGTGGTCTAGTTCATTCTTTTGCGTGTGGCTGTTCAGTAAATTTGCTTTTAAGTGAAATCCAATGGACCAACAGAGCATGCTAATGAGGAAAGGGTATATGCACAGTATGTGTCCACACCATTCCTTGCCACTCCATTCACCTATAGCATTTGTGATGCTCTATGGGCACAGAGTTCCAGTGGATCCACATGTGTGGGAGTTCAGTGAAACTCAGAATGAGTACAAAGTAAATAAGCTATATCTCAGCTGAGTAAATAGGAGTGATGACAGTCCATAGAGGTCATTCTTCCTTTTTGAAACAAACCTTGCTTCAAATGCAAAAAGAAGTCAGTGGAGTTCTAAGAAATACAATCCTATTAAATAATTTCATGTGTTACTTCTCTGTATTTGACAACCATTATGCATTTGCAGTTTCATAGTCCAGGAAGATGTCCACCTGGTGAAGCTTCTCTGTCAGGAAGAGAATCTATCAGGAGAGGACAGGGCTCGGTACTGGTTTTGAAACATTTCCAATGTTCAGAAGCCATTCTGAGGAACCAGTAGGGCTGCCCCTTTCCTCTCAACACTGTCTCTATAAACCTCCATGGCCCAAACCATCACATTTTTCACCTCCACCTCCCAGTAATGTCTCCCTGAGGAAAAGCTCTCCAAACCCCGGACACAAGGCTGACAGTAGGTTCTCTCTGGGTTGTTGGGCACGCTCTGCCTGCAGGGGCCCTGTCTCAAGCTTCTCTGGTCCTCTGACAGGAAAAGCTCAGGATGAGCGGTATCTGGGTCCAGGACCACATCAGCTGTAGAGGAAGACTCAAGTTTAGGCCTGGCATTTCAGGAGATTGTGTGATTCCTCGTCCCAGAGATGTCCCAGTAAGTTGATGGGAAATCCCCCACGTGGTGTCCTTTTCCATGAAGGCCCCTTGATCGCATGTCCCAGGCAACTCACAGACTGAGAATTACTGAGGCTTCACTTCCATCTCGTGAGTGACAGGAGTGTTGCCTCAGGCAGAGGAAAATTGGGACTCTAGGATATGTAGAAAGTTTAGCATACGCGGTGAAAGTAGTGACTCCCACTTTTTCTCAACATTCTCAGATCTGGCCCCTTTTCTATTCAAGACATATGATTTCTTCGACTCTCTTGAGTTAGAAAATTTCGTACTTGGTTTAAACCAGCAAAGGCCAATTAAGCAATTAAGGCCAGTTTCTCCCTACACATGTTCCTGGGCAGTAAAAGACCCCTTCATTTCTCCTCTGTGTTCTGTCAGCTTAACCAGATGACAGCTGATTTAAATGACTAACAAGTATACCATTCAAAGGATAAAAAAGGAGCATAATGTCCCCAAAAGTCAACCTGCTGCCTGAGAGGTGTGTATGACAAAAGGTACTGGGAACTATTTCCATCCAGTTTTGCTTTAACAACATGGGTCTGAGTCTGCAGCTGTGACCTCTCTGGATACAGGAAATGCTTCAGACCCTGACATTCTCCTGTTTCTCCCATCTGCACTTATTACTACTTATTCAGCCTACATTTCCATTGTATGTCCAGGAAAATGACTTTCTCCTTTCCCCAAATTGATTTGTTTGCTGTGACAATTTTGGAATTCAAAAGAAAAAGGAGGAAAGCTCCAAGTGCTATAATAAGTACTAGAGCTTGGATACTTTGGTTCTTTTAAGCAGAAGGTGACAAATCACAAAATGCAAAGTGCTCATTAAGACCAGGCAAGTGGATTCCCTGCTCTCCCACTTGCCCACTTCCCCTCCCCTCACAGGCTACACACAGAGCATCAGTGTTCTCTTGGAGCAGGAGGCATTTCTGGCACCTGTCTCTGCACAACTGAGACAGGCTTGGGGAAGCTCACTGCCTTTCCCACATATGGTTCTTCCACTGCGCAGTTTATACCCTCTCCCAGATTATAGATAGCTAAGCCAGTTTTGTCTTCTTTCAAATTAATTCAGGATCCACAGAGCAACAACTACTACACTGTAACTTTTGTGGAGGTCCACTATGTCTGGTAGACCTCTGTAATCATGGATTAAATTATTATACAAGCAAAGCTTTGTGGAAACTAAGATGCAGAGTTGATTGACCGCTGTGAGGATTCCCTGACAGAAGAGCTGGGATCCAGCATTGGGTGGGATACTGACAATGAAACGACCCCAGCTCCCTGTAGCCCACAGCAAGACTTAGGCCCCCTTGTTCATCTCCTCTAATGTGTCCTGTTGGCTGTGTAGTAGGCAGAAGACTCAGGAACTGAGGAAATGTCAGCAGTGCTCACTAGCATGTAGGAGGTTCTTCTCTATGCTGCAATGGGACAGAAGGAGAGGTGAGCTTCATGAGATAATGATTAACCAAGCAGAAGACAAATTGTGCCTGGAGTGGTTCAGGAAATGCTAAAGTTATGCAATTCCTGTTGAAGTTGCACTGCAAAAATAAACAGAAACAAATGAATTTCCTCAATAGAGGAACTAAGAGAATTTGAGTTTGTATTAAATGATGAGGGACTGGCCTTTCCTCTGAACAATAGCGTTGGCCCTCCCCCCATCCAGGGAATAGTCACGATGCCAGAGATGATAGACAATCAGGTGGCTCGAGATTATCAGTACTAATGGAGGTTTGCTTGTTCAACAAGATAGTGCTCCATGTAGCCAAGTGAATGGATGCAACCCTTGCAGAATGGAAGCATGCAAGCTCTGAGGGACTGATTCCTAGGACGTGAGACTTCCAAGCCCTTGCCGCTGCCTCTGTTCATTTCCTCTCTCTATTTCCCAGGCTTCCAGCTGCCAGAGCTGTGTCCTTTGAGTGAGAGTGAACTGTCCTCCTACTCTTTTACCTTTTTGTGACATTCTTTCTCTTTTTCACATGTTATTTCCCCAGTTCCTTATGTGCAATTTCTTTCTCTTCATTTACAACCTCTTTTTCCCCTGAGAGAATCTCTTTTTCTCTGTGAAGTTTCTTGATAAGACAGATGCTCCCAGTGATGAGGAGGAACAGAGTAGGCACCACGACAGCCCCAAACATCATCCATGGAGATGTCTTGGGAATAAAGGATTCTGAAAAGGGAGCCACAAAAGTGCCATTTAGTGAGAAAAAGGAGACCTGGGATGAGAGTTCCCCTCAGGACTCATAACTAAAGTGCTCTCCCAGGTCCCTGCTCTAATGGCTTCTCTCTCAGAAACCCCAGATAGAGAAAGAGTCACTCTACAGGGATTGCCATGGCTGGGGGCCAAGGAGACAAAAAAGCAGGAACACTTGGAGTCACCATGAGAAGGACCAGGGTGAATAAAAGATATCCAGCTATGCCGAATCACCTCAGCCACCACCCTGGGACAAGCCACCATCCCTTCTTGCCTCGAATATTAACATACCTCCCTCCCTGCTTCTGCCCATATCCTCTGCAGTCTATCTTGAGCACAGCAGCCTAAGTGAGAGCATGTTATTTCTTTGTTCAAAACCCTATAATATTTCCAACACCCCCCTGCACCCATGCCCCACACATCCCAATCAGGCCACTATATAGATTTCTTCTAGAATAATCTTTCAGAGACACATTTATTCACATTTCTCTCAAGAGCCTAAAAGCTTCCCCTGGATGCCTCCAGTTCTTTTGTGATTCAACTCAAAACTGTGCAATTAACACACTAGCAATGGCTCCACAGTTTCCTCCAAGGACTGGGTTGCTCTTGGGAAGGGACAAAAGAGAGGTCTGTGAGAGTCTAAGAGCCTGGCCTGCCTACAGCTGCTATCTGAAGAGAAAAAGACCCAGGGGTTCTGGGTAAGTTTGTACCAGAAGTATCCAGTGAAGCCAGGCCTCAACCCCTGTGGAAGCTGACCTGAAAAAGAGAGAAACACATGTGTTCTGAGCTTGAGGAGGGCCCATTGCCCACAAGGTAGTTTAGAAGGAAACCAGGTCCAACCTTGGTATGCCACTTTGGATCATGACAACCTGACATAATCAATCTCTGTCATGAGAGGAATAAACCTAGAGGATACGTTCCTTCCTTTGAATCACCTCCAGCTGTGGATTCCTTCCAGATGTGGCCAAGACATCCTAGTTCTTAAAAGGGAAAGAAAGCAGAAGAGTCAAAGAGATTTAAGGGTAAGGAAACAAGGAGAGAATCAAAGACTGAGAGAGAATCAAGTTACCATTACTGCTTTGAAGATAGAGGAAAAGGGCCACAGCCCAAAGAAGGTTGCAGCCTCTAGAAACTGGTAATAGCCCTCAGTTGACAGCCAGCAAGGAATGGCAACCTCAGTCCTACAACTGCAAGAAACTGGGTTCTGCCAACAATCTGAATTAACAGGTAAACAGATTCTTCCCTAGGGCCCCCAGAAAGGAACACAGGCTGCAGACACCTTGGTTTTAGCCCACTGAGACCCATGTTGGACTTCTGACCTACAGAAATGTGAGATAATACAATTATGCCATTTTTGGTCATGAAATTTGTGGTACTTTATTATGACAGCAAAAGAAAACTAACATAATAAGGATTTTTGGAAAATGTTGCAATGAAGTAAACTGTGAAATTGTGGTTAATAAACTGTGGGGGCTTAAAATCTAGAAAAAGCTCAGTGGAAGAGTGAAGATTATTAACAAGTTTATTCAACAAATGTAACTTGACAACCAGATTCCTGGTGGAGGGGATGTATTTAGTGGTGAACAAAAATAATGATGATGATGAAGAGTAGCCTTTCCCTGGTATCCATCAGTTGAAAGAACATCTGTTAACATAAAGGAATAATCAGGGTGGAAATATCCCTTTCCTGGAGATGGATTCTACAATGTGATAAAAGTACCACTTAAGTTCATCAAGCTTCCTTCCTCCCAAATTCTTATTCCACAGACAATCTTTAGGTGTTAAGTTAGGCTTCTAGAGACCTTCAAAGAAGGAGGATTGGTTCTGGCTCCATGATCATGTATCACATTGACAGAGTGGGTTCACATGTGCCCTCTGTTAGTGAAGAGTTTGGGCTCTAGTCCCTTCACATCCTGTATGATGCAGTCCTTTGTGAATTCATTCTCTGGACCACATCGCCCTGCACACTCAGTCCAATGAAGTGCCATACTTATGGCTCTGACAATCTACCTTGGAGGAACCAAGTGGGGTGTGGCCTCCATAGTCACCTACAGTGAGCCTCACCTTGGGACACCTTGAGCAGCAAGACTCAGGGCTGCTTATAGTCCCTTGGGGGAAACAGGACAGGAAAAGAACAACAGGGTAGGGCATGGGGGTAGGACAGGGGCTTAACTTCTCCTAGCAGCACAAATTTCTGTGTGAATGATATAATTTACTTCACTTGGGCCTGCCCCAGTTTCCACATTCTCAAAATGAGACTACCTCACAGGGTTTTTATGAGGATTAAATGAGTAAAAGTCATTTAAACCATTTAGCACAGCACCAAGTACATTTTAAGTTATCTATACATTTTAGTTATTGTTGTTCAGATTCTAGCTGTCATTCACTGGTGAGTCACCTTGGGAAAGTTAATTCAATTTTCTGTACTCCTGTTTCCTTATCTATAGAAGGGAGACAATAAAGTGGTACCATGATCAACTGTCATAAGGAAGAATGGAATTAATGTGAGTGAAGTGCTTCACACAGTGTGTGTATTTAGCAAGTATTTTATTGTTGTGATGTGTTGCTATGAAGGAGGAGGCCCTCAGCTCCATGCTGGGCAGGGGGAAGCAGGATGTTACTTCATCCTTAGAGTCCCTTCCAATCAGCAGAGCCCAGGGTGACTGTGGTCTCCAGGGAAAGCTCAGACACTAGGTCAGTAACAAGAGAACTCTGCATTCAGATAACTTCTGGGCAAATGGTCAAGGCAGTGGGATCCAATGTTGAAATTCCAAAAACAGGGTACAGAGGCCCAGAGAAGGAGGTTTTCGGGAAGGAGTAGATATGAGATCCATTCATGGCATTGTAGAATGAGACCTCACCATTCTCATAGTCCAGGAAAACCCCCACTCTTTGAGGAGGGTTGGCAATTGTCAGCTTGGTCCTGAAGTAAGTGACAGCTTGATAGTCTTCCCCATTAGACAGCTCCATAGTCCAGAATCCAATTTCGGGTGCTCTATGAATGCTGTATTTCCTCTCCACATTCTCCTTACACACCCCGACATACCAGTCTTTCCTGTCCCCCACCTCCACCTCCCAGAAATGTCTCCCTGATGTGTAGCTCCTGCAGCCAAGCACACAGTAATGTGAATGAAATCTCTTAGGGTTGTCTGGCAGATTCTGTCGTTGGTCCACCCACTGCAAGCTCCTCTGGTCCTCAGAAACAAGGAGGTTGGGGTTTGCTGTGTCTGGATCCAGAATCACATTCGCTGCAGAAAGTTTGGAGATGGGTCATGGGATCAATCACGGTTCCAGACCTCAGATCTTCAGCCTTCAAGACCTGGGCCTAGCAGAGGATGGCTGGGTCCAGAGCATGGTGTCCCCAGCCTGCCTTGAATGTGACCCTCTCAGCAACACCAAAGGAAAGGACCAGGGGTCTTTTGTTCAGTGGAGTACAGTGTTGAGGGTCAGGATCTGCCTAACTTGACGTCACTAGTTGGCTCCTTCCTTCCATCTTTTTCCTATTTCCCTCCCAAAAATGATTCAGTCCACCTGTGCTTTACAGTCACAGAGATTTACATTTCAATCCTTGCTCTGCCACTGCTGAGTTGAATGACTTTTCTTTTTCTACAGTCTCTTTTTCCATAGTCTGAACCTATATATCTTTGAGCCTTAATTTTCTTATCTTGAAAATGGGGATAAAAGTACTAATCTCTGGGTAGAAAAACACAACACATGTTTTATATGAAGCCCTGGGCCAGGCATGGAGGAAGTGCCAGATGTTATAATAGCTCCATGCCTTTTCTAGGCTACAGGCCAAGTTGGGGACTTTCTGTGCTCCCAGATCCCTTCTCTTCCTTCCTCTACCCTCTTCTCGGCCCCAGGAATCTGTCATCTATGGACAGCATCACTGGGCTCCCTTACCTTGGTTACCTGTTGGGTTTGGCCAATGGGAGGTACTAGCTGAAGATCGTGAGGATAAAGAGAAGAGAAACAAACACTTATTTCCCCCACTTCCTCCCAGCCAGTGTCAGATGGTGATGCCCTAACACAGGCATGACTCCTCTCAGGCAGTCTGATCCTTGAGCTACGGCTTCCTCTGGGCTCCAGTAAGTGCACCCTCTCCCTATTCCTTCAAACTGACAGGTGGTGACAGATCACCACTGTTGTGAGCCCTGGGGCACTTCACATTCTCTTGTTGGTTTCCTTTAACCCTAATCCTGCCTTTGTAAAGAGTTCCTTTTCTAAACCTTCTCCAAACCACCCAGTTTGAACATGTCATCTCTTTCCACTTAGTTTTTTTTGAGCCATACACGCTCATTACCTCATTTAGTCTTTCTCTCTACCCTCGCATAATAGTGGTTATGATTATCATTTAAAAATGAGGAGAATAAAGTTCAGAAACATTAAATGACTTGGGGACACGCAGCAGCAGGAGGTGGCTAAGAAGCTTGGGAAAAGCAAAGATCTTTGAGCAATGCCTTCTCTCCTGGGTCATTCCACATCCTCACTCCCCCTGCAGTATTGGTTCACTCTGCCTCTCCTTCCGTCAGCTCTACTCTTTATGCCTCTTCCTTCCCATGAAGATCTGTGGAGCCCAGGAGAGCAATCCTCCCTGGTTCTCTGGGCTCTCCACAGGAAGGTCCTGGAGATGGGCACATCTTTGAGACCAAGACTTCAAGTCACCCACTCAGAACTCTCCTGGTCATGGGGACTTTGCTTTCCAAAACCTCAAGAGTTGGAGAAAAAGGGCATAAGGTCCCTCAGGTTGTTTTCCTAGGGAACATAGAGCGATTCACTCACCAGCATGGAAGCGGAACATCTTCCATTCTGAAAGGCAGGAGACACAAATAGGGAAAGGACATTATTTCTGTTCTTGCCCCACCTATTCTCCTCACTAAGCTTTTCCACTCTGCCTTTATTCAGTCTCTTCCAATGTCCAGTTTCCTTAATCTACAGCTCTGCCAAATCAGGCATATAACCTCTAAAAAATGGCGGATTTCCTTCACACTATCATGCTGGGGCTGCAGGAAACATGGTCAGGCTTTGCCAGGGTGTGAGCCTATGTGCCAGCAGGTTGAAGGGTGGCTGAAAATGGCCAGGACCTGTGTCTGGAAAGTCCTTTCTGAGGTTCCAATAAAGCATGGGTAGTGTCCCCCACAGAAAATGAGCCTCTGGACTAGATCTGATTATTCCTGCTGCGAATGTCAATAGGTCACAAAGCAGAGAAAATGTTTGAGAGAGAAAGTGCTTAGTACATGTGTGCCAGGAAACTCTGAGAACATCAGGGTCACTCACCAGCATAGTCCAGAGACTTCAATCCACCTACAATGGAAGAAAGAGATGTCACCTGAACTATGTCACTTCTATGTAATCTAATTTCTCTTCTTTTGCACCCACCTAATCTTTCTTTTTGACCCCCATCCCCACCATTCCTACCCTCTCCCTCTGCCTGTTCACTGTGCTCCTCCCTCTCCTCCTTAACATCAAATCTGAGAACATCAATAAGAAATAAGGGTGGCTGTTTGGGTGTCATATTTGTTAATGGGGAAAAGGGCCTTCAATCGCTCTCCAGGAGGGGCCCACAGACTCTTCAGCCCAGCAGGCACCTCAGAATATCCAGGGTTGCACTTGAAAAGAAAGGAGGAGGAAGATGGAACTCTCTAGATGAAGTGCTTTCCCTATTCCCATCAATTGCTTGCTGATGATACCATAGGCACCATGTAAGTGCTTTCCCAGCTGAGACCTGGCAGCTCTATTATGTACGTATCCATGCTCCCATACCTGGGCATAGGGGTCACTGTGTGTATACCTATATGTGTATATGTACTAGAATCCATCTGTCTCAGGCTTTATGATGTCCTTCCTACTTCTAAAAAGAATTGGGCAACTTAATGAAGGAATTTCAATACTGTTTTTTAAAAAGCAATTCTAACAAGACTATGACAACTAAGCCATTGTAGTATTCCTTTTTTGTGATGCACTTTTCTCTCTCCTTCTTCTCAGATTTCCTCATTCTTTTAAATCTTACATTCTTTGTTTTCTTCTCAGCAGCTACAGATTATGTAAAGGCAATTAGTGAGGTTCCCAGCATAGGGAAGGCACTTCATCTAGGGAGTTCAATCCCCTCCTCCTCCTTTCCTGTCAAGTGCACCCTGGATATTCCATGGTGCCTTGCTGGGCTGGAGAGTCTGTGGGCCCCTCCTGGAGAGATATTGAAGGCCCTTTTCCCAGTTAAAAAACACAACTCCCCTGTGTTTTCCCCCAAACAGCCACCCTTATTTCTTTCCCTTGGTAAAGGGATCCTGGATATTTCTCAGCCCTGGGCAGAGTTAGGGGTAAGGAAAGGGGCTGGGAAATACTGGAGCAGAGACTTTTACATGCGAGTTCAGAGAAAGTGTCAGAGTCACTCAGACATGAGCCATGACAGGCGATCCATCCCTGGTACGTCTGCAAGGGAAGAAACCTAAAGAGTCATGAAGCAGCTTAAAACAGAGATACCAAGACAAGGGTGGACCCCTAGGGGAACCTGAACTTACGCAGTATACGCTGGAGGTAGCCTGGAAAATAAGCAGGAAAGAAAATCACTGTTATGGGGATGGAGTGGGGAGGACCTTTGGAAAATAAAACTTACTAATGACCCAGTGCAATGGTTGGTTCCTGGGGTGGCAATGGGTTGAGATCCTCAGGGGCTCCCTCCCCTAGGCCAGTGCCTCAGGTTCCCTCCCTGGCCTGATACCTCTTGCCTGTCGTTCATCCTCCTTTGCTGCTTGCTCTCTCTCTATCACCTGCTGCTGTCGCCACAGGAAGTAACCAGCCCCTGGGAGAAGCAGCAGCAAGACAAGCAGGGTCCCAGCCAAAGCCGCTATCCAGGGCCTGGCCCTCCAGAAGAAGGGATCTGCAATGGAATGGAGCTTTAGCCTCTCACACCAGGGCAGGGACCACACAGTTGATTTCATGACATTAAATGATCCTTCTCTTCCTAAAGTCTCAGGGAACTTCGGGTAAGACTTCGGTAAACTCTTACTATAAAATAGTCTATTCCTTGTCTTGAAATGTCTGCTTCTCACATGTGAATAGGAGTTACTTGAGCATCAGAATCCCATTTTTTCTAATTTAATTTTCAACAGGTTACATTTACATGGTTCAAATACCAAAAATATATAAAAAGTTGTCCGAGTCTCCCATCCACTCCCTCCTCCTTCCCCCCATTTATGAGCCTCTCATTAGTCAGCTTAATATGGTGGGTAACAATAGGAACTTTGGAGCTGGAGGGCCTGCGTTCAAATTCTGCCTCCTCCACTTGACTGGCTGTGGGATCTTGGACTAATTCTTAACTACTCTGTTCCTGATGTCCTAATCTATAACATGGGGATAATAAGAGTACCATACTCATAAGGTTAAAGAGTTAAATTATTGCTTATGAAGAGTGTGACGCAAAGTGAATGTTATTCTAGCGTGTATTAAATTTTTAAAATATAAATATCCTTCTATTTTTTCTTTTTTACACCAAAGACAGCATTCTACACAAACCACTCTGCATGTGGCTTTTTCTCTTCATCTCAGAGAACCTGCCATATTAGGACAGAGAGAATGCCTGTGTTTTCTTTCCCAGCTGTGAAATATTCCATTGCATAGAAGTTCCCCACTGATGGACTTTTGCATAGTTTCTAACTTTTTGCTATTATAATTAAGGCTATAACAAATAATATTGTACACGAGTCATTTCATACATATGCATACATTTCGTACAAGTATTTCTGTCAGAGAAATTCCCAGAAGTGGGATTTTTAGAGCAATATATACATAGTTTGCAGAAATACTGCTTATTTCCAATAGAAGCTGTGCCAATTTATACCAAAAATAGACCAAATTGTACAAACAAAGGCCTAAAAGTGACGATCTCTCCACACTCCAGCCATCAGAATGTGTGATCTGCCACCTTGGTTTTGTTTTCTTTTGTTTAGTTGCCAGTCACAGGCAGAAAAAGTTTTAATACATGCTCCTCTATAGAGTGAGATGGCACATCATCTCATGTGTTATTTCCTTTTGTGTGAACTAATAATTCATGCCCTTTGCTCATTTTTCTATTCTATTTTCTATTGCTCATCTTCAGTTTAAATTCTTTTATATTTTAAGGAGATTAATTCTTTCTATAAGACATCAATTGCATCTATGTTTTTCCCATTTCATCATTTGTCTTTGCTTAAGGGTCTGATCTTTACCACGTTCCTCCAATTCCCACTCACAGTGCCTGGCACACAGGAAATACCCAGTAAATATTTGTGACATAAACAGCTTATGGGGAAAAGAAACATGCCAAAAGTAAGAAAAAGGCTCCTGTTCCCTGCTCTGTGCCTTATATTCACTGCAAAGATCCAAGTCAGCCACAGAGAATCACACGTCTTCCTTCTTTCAGTCCACAGCCGAGCACAGTATACCTAGGACTAAGCAGGGTACAGACCTGCAATGGAAATCCTGGCTGACTTTTCCTGCCCGAGGAGTGGATTTCTGATGATACAGGATACGTCGTCTTCAGAGCTGTCTTTCACGATCACAGATGCTGCGACTTCATACAGACCTGCTCCATCCAGCTTCAAAGGTCCTGGGACAGCAGGCATGTCTGTTCCCTTGGCGTCTCTCCACTGTATTTCGGGTCGGGGATACCAGCCAGTGGACACGCAATCCAGATGGATCCCTCCATCCTCATGATCCTTCATTTCAATGTGAAAATCAGAACCCAATGCTGTGGAAGGATAATTGAGCCTGAATTCTTTTCAAAGAAGCTTCCTGTATTGCTGAGAGTCTCAAAAGGAATCCAATGACACATGCACGTTAGATAATTCAAGAGGAGTTTCATTAAGGAGCTCTTTACAAAAACGTGGTCACAGTGAGGGGAAAACCACATGGGATAGAGCAATACCCCAGGGCCAAGCACAGTGGAACTGTTACCACCCACCGCTAAACCAAGAGGGAGGTGGAAAATAAGCTATTTTGAAGCCCTAAAAGAAGAAACTCATACAGAGAGGGCTTTCTTGAGAGGAACTGTAATCTTTGGAAATGCAATGCAGCCAGCTAGAGGTGGTCCTTCAGGGAGAAAGCCAGTGAGGTAAATACGTAGACCTCTTTCTCCTCTCCTTCCTTCTATCTTCTGCTATTGCTCCCTCTTGACGAATACAGCCAGAAACTACAGGAAAGAGAGAGCCTTGAGAAAGAGAAATGCAACCCTTGACATCTGGACATCAGCCTGGTCTCAGTGTTCTCCTGTTGAATGTAAGCAATTTCAAGGAACATCAACATCAGACATGAGCACCTTGTCACTGTGATGGATCAAGAAAAAAAGAAGAGCACTCAACAATCGTGTTTGAACATAGGAAAAAACATGAACACTGTCCAAACCACAATCATGACCAAACATTTCCCTATCCTGGCTATGAGTGACTGGCTGCTCCTTGACCAATTACAGCTTTTGCCTCACTCTAGTTGTCCTCCTTATAAGACTTATTAAAACACCCACCTACAGAATCACACCCCCACTTTCCTTATAGCATCCAAACCATAGCAAAGTCCCACTTCCATAAATGCTCCCAAATCTGCTAACACAAGCCCAAATTCTATACCAATCTTCTGTAACACCCTCTTAACTAAGACACCCCATGGTTACCACACATGAGCCTTCTCCCTCCCTGCAACAAGTAATAAACACAACTTGGTCTACTCCAGGTGTGTTCCTGGGGGCCTTTGGAGGGATAATATTGGCAGCACAGATGCTGTCCTACAGGTCAGCCTCCCAGGGCCGACAGTAGTGTTCACCTGGAAGGGTCACAGAAGCTATGTGGAAGACAACTGAACCCAAACAACTGTGTGCCAACACTAAGGAGATATTTTCTTATCCTTTCTGGCTCTGACCTTTCAATTCCTCTTTGACCCTGGTGGCCAGCATGAGGGAGTTCTTTACTTGATATTACAGGATACAAGAGGGATTCTTCCTTGAGGAAAACCTGTGTCTTTCCCAAGGGCCTAAAAGAAACAAAGAGGGAAGGCAGTGGAGGCAGTTCCCAGTGACCAGCCAGGATGCTTTGAGGTGGATTTGAAGGAGGACTTCTTCCTCTGCCTCGAGGTCCCAGGGAGGAACGAGCTGAGAACAAAACGTAGAGGCTCACCTGAAACCTGCAGCTCCACCATGGCATTGTCATAAAAGTTTTCATCTTGGAAATAACACAGGTAGTTTCCACTGTCAGAGGCTCTGATGTCATAAATTCGGAGAGTAGCCTTCCCTTCAGTGATGCCATCTCTTAAAAGTGAAGTTCTCCCTCGATACTCTGCCATCTGATTCTCTTCTACTTCCTTCCCATTTGCATACTTGTATACTACCTCCCTAAGGCTGGATCTCACCCACATTAGCTCCATGGTCTCCGCACTCATCTTCGGGGAAAGATGACATGGTAAATCAGCGTCTTCACCCACCATGGCCAGGATGGGCCCAGGGGGTCCAATCACAGAAAACTGAGCTGATCAGTAAAAGGAGAAGATCCATCAGTTGAAGTTGGGACAAGGAGAGTAAGGGAGGGGGATCTCAGGCAGGGAGAGTGAGGTACAAAAAACCTAGAGAGGAACAAGACCCTAACAGAAGTGCAATTTGTCTTAATGGCATGTGCACCTTCACTTTGGGATTGGATTTATAGGCATGATAAGTTGTCAGAGGTTCTGACAGGGCAGTAATTAGGTAATTGTCTGCTTCCAATACACAAAAGCAGGATGTTCCCTACCTGAGCAAGGGGTAAGCAGCTGGACCATGATGAGGTAGACAAGGAGGTCGAGCAGAGGGAAGTCTGGGGAACTTGCCATTTTCATCTGTGCTGCAGAGAGATGATGGAGAGAGTCAGGCAGAAACAATGACGTGGAAGAAGATGGCAAATTCCACATTAAACCTCCACCTCCCCAAGATTGACTCAGGGTGAAACACAGAGTCATTAATACGTGACTCAAGGTGCTTCTCTAATAAAATGTCTGTTTGGGAGTCTCTTAACCTTTGAGTTCGAACATGAAAAATCACTCATAAAACTATGAAATTTCAAGTGTACGTACATTTAACATATAAATGTTATGTATGTCCTGTTAAATGTACATGCATTAACCCTAACCCATCAGGAAATCCTTGGCTTTACTGTCCAAGCAAGTCACTCTCTTGGTCCCCTGATTCCACATGTGTCCCCTATAATCCATGCTCAACACAAGACCCCAAATGGTTTTTGAGTCACATCATGTCACTACACTGCTCAACACCTTCCAGTGGCTCCCATTTCACTCAGAGTAGATGCTGAAGTCCTTACACTGGCCCACATGGCCCTCCAGGACCTGCTCCTCTCACTTCATCTCCCCTACTCTCCTCGTCTGCTCCAGCCACTCTGCCCTTCTTCCTGGTACTTGAACAAGCTGGGACAGAGGACTTTGGCCTTGACTCTTTCTTCTACCTGGAACTCTCTGAACCCAGTATCCACAAGGCTCACTCCCTCACCTCCTTCAAGTCTTCCTCTAAAGTCAATTCCTCCATGAGACCTTCTCTGACCACAGGATTATGGCAAACTGCTCCCACCCCCCGAGCCTGCTCTTTTGCCCATTGAATTTTTACCATTAACATGTCATAGGTTCACTCTCCGTCTCCACCTGCTCAAATGGAAGTTCCACAAAGCAACGATATTGATCTATTTTGTTTAGTGATATGTAACGAGCTGGTAAAACAGTGTGTGGTTCACGTGGAACCCTCAGTAAATATTTGTTGAGTGAGTGAATGGATGAGGGGTAACATATTAACCAATAAATATTAGACTTTAAATCAATTTAGATGATCAGATTAATATGTCATCTGGCAAGATGGGAGGTGGAGAGTTATGAAGACAAGTGTCTGCCTCTCTAGTGACCTGCTGTTTTAGTCTGACTCATAGAGCAGAGCCCAGCCTCCTGTGCTCCCACTGGGACTTGTCCATATTAATGTATTTATTCCTACTTTTCAATGAAGTGGTTTCAAGGAGCAAGCGTGTCCTGCATATGCACGTAAGAGTGTTACAACTTGGTATGCTTCAGTGCACTCTTTTCACAATTGTTCTTTTGAAGAGAAACATCCCTAGGAAGGAAATTATTCACCTCCTGTCTTCCTTTCCCCAGGTGTTCACCAGTGCTCCTTGGCAGAAGGCCTCTGGGCTCACCAGCAATGGATAATTTCCCTGGTCTTAGTCTTTCCACTGGTCGAGAAGCATCTTTCAGAGGCAGAGATGTGAGAGCTGGCACTTATGAACAACGGGCCAATATGTCCAGCCGGGAGCACATAGAAGCCTAACAAAGCTCATACCTCTGCAAAATGCTAAGGTTCTCTTAGCTCAAAGGCAGGGCTCCTGCAACTCCCCACTCCCAGCCCAGTCTTCCCAGCTGTATCTTGGCTCAGAAAAGCACCTCCCCCATCTTTTAGGAATGGTCTGTGGCATCACTGTGAACCTTTGTGATAAGGGACGTGTGGGGCTGTTGCCAACTGGCAAGGCTTGATTCAAGCTGGAGTTCTAACTTGGCTTCCATCCTAACCACCTCAGAGTTGGCTGAATCCCTAGATAGTGGAGAGCTTGAGAGCAGGCCTAGGTGGATTACTCAGAGACAAGACTGAGATCTCAGGACCTCACCCTTCCCTTCTTCCTTGGTCCTCTCCCATCATGTATCCTCTCCTTCCCTGAAGACACCATGTAGGATGAGTTGGTGACAAATGACTGTATGGTGTGCACATCTTGGGAGCAACACTGTAGACTCCTCTAAGCCTCAACCCATAGCCATCACCACCTTCAAATCACATCTCCATCAGACTCTGCTTAAGTGCCAGACAGACTCCCTGGTGGAGGCTCTGGAGTCAGAGGCTGAACACACCACTTAATCAAAAGACCAGTGAATGAGAGAGCTAGGAATAAGATCAGGTCTCACCCATCTTATCATTCATTCATTCAACAAACATTTACTAAACATACATTGTGTTCCAGGCTACTCTGTGTTAGGTGTAGGAATAAAAAAGGGTGTGGAAACTAGGTAATGGCACTAGGATTCACAAGCTGTGTGAATTCAGCCATGTGACAAAACCTATTTGAACTTCAGTCACTCATGAAACAATGTGAAATATGACCTTTGGAATGTGCATAATTACCCCAGCAGTTCCACTCCAGATCTGGATCAGCAAAGCACTTGCAAAGTCCTGAGAGAAGCATGCATAAGGATGACACTGAAGCATTATTTTTAAAAGTAAAAAAGCTATCAAGAGTCTAACCATTGGAGACTGGTTAGTTAAATAATGGCTCATCCCTATGAAGGAATTCAATGAGGCAGTTAAGACTAGTTTATTAGTCACTAACCCAGATAATCAAGATATATTAAGTGAATAAAAAGCACCTTTCAGAACAATACTAATGATTCTATTAAAAAGAAAACAAAGCTATAAATTTGTATATACATTTTTGTCATTGCTTTAAAAAAAACTCCGAAAGGATACATGCTATACTCTGAGTTGGGGACAGAGTGAAAGATTCTTTTGTCCTTTGTTCCCTATATTTTGAAAATTATATGAATGTTTTAAATTTTAAAAGTTTTTGTGTATAACTTAACAGGAAATAATTGTTACAAGTAATTATAGTGCCTACAATACATTAGTTGTTCAGAAAATACCAACTCCTCCAAAACAAACCAGATGAGGCCCCCAGTTATAGTGCCTGCAAGTCCGGGAATTGCCAGGGGACAGGGGAGCAGAAGTCTGGGCAGCTGGCACTGCTTCAGATCTTGCCTGACACCTGGACACAACCTAAGACAAAATATTGCCTTTAGGACATCTTCTCCTCTTCAAACTGTTCTCTATGCTGCTAGAGAGAGGACAGTGTTCTTTTTATTATAATAGGTACAATTTCCCTGCTGTCCTCAGAGCGGGAAATATGTTTACACTTATTTTATAGGGTATTTCTTGTTTTTTGTTCCTGATTATAGATAATTTTAAAGTAGGGAAAAACATAAAATTTAAATACTCTGTAATGGTAACAATAAACTTCACTTCACGAGAATGTAAATATTTCTGGAAGTATTTTGGCCATATATATATATACCAAATGCCTTAGAAATGTTCCATCGTTTGACCCAGAAATTCCGCTTTTACGAATTACTCTTAAAGAAAAGCAATCAGATGTTAACATAAAGAGTTCTGTTTAAGGCTGTTCAACACAGTAAAATCTACAATAGCAAACTGTACACACAATTTAGACATCCAAGGTGAATCCAATTTTATTACAATTAGAAATGAAGCTCTTTATTAAAAACATGGTTCCTGATGACTGTATGATAATCCCTCTATGATTGGACAACGTGTTTACTCATGCTCCAACTGTTGTATATGTATATGTATGTTTTATATGGAGGTTGGTTCAGATCTTTCTATATTATAAATAATTCTGTAATGAACATGTTTACACATAAGTCATTGAGGCACATTTTTTTAATCTCTTTGAATATATTCCTAGAGATGACCAGGAGAGATTGAGTCCTTTGCTCCTCTGACCAGAGTAAGTTCTTAAGAATACGCAGTTGGTAAGTTTATTCATTCAGGTTGTCTCCCTCCCACCAAATTTCCCAAAGCAGGTCCTTACCTTTTGCACTGCTTCCTGCCTCCACTACCATCCCCTCACCACACACACAAGCACCAAACCCCTTTCTCTGGGTGAGGACTTCCCTGCACCCACTCTCAGCTTTGTAGCCTCCCTCCTTCCAGGGCTTGTGGCACTGGCTTTTACCAATTTTCCCCACTTACCCTTTGGCATTCCCATTTGAAAATCACAGCTCACAAAATGAAGGTAATTAATAGTTCTGCGTTATAGTTAACACACTCCTCTGGAAGAAAGGGAAAAGAAAGAAAGGCTGCTCCCTGTGAGAAACAGTAACAGAGTCCCTCTCTGGAAGAATTACTTTTCTGATTGGCTCAGAGGGGCATTTCTCATCAGTTGCTGGGCAGACACCAATGAGGAAGGTAGAAGGAAAACTGAAACTGTATTGGATTGTACAAAAGAAGAAAGATTACAGCCCTAACTCCCACACTGTTCGTGTTTACCTATTTGAATCATTGTGTGTTTGTGTATAATCAGTATTTCATTATATACACTTGTTTTATGTGTTCATTTGTTAGCGTCTGCGTGCATGTAAGTGGGCAGATGGAGGAGGACATCTTTTACAACAGAGCCAAATGGAAGTACGAACAGAAAGAAAACCAGATCCACTCTACTGTTTTAGCACCTCTGAAACTCAAGTCTCAGATCCATGAGCAAATCATATAATTTTCTGGTTTCCAGAGACAGTGCTGCCTGTGATTGATAGACATGTCTTACATTTTTGGGACATTCTTATTTAGAGTGTTGCTGAGCAGCTTCATCCACTCTCTGCCCCTTACTTGTGCTACATTTGTATTTTCACATGTATTTGTTTCTCCTCTGCCTGCAGGATTCCATATTCTCTGAGGTTAGACTCTAGATAGGGTGTGAAGATGCCTTTGGGGATAACTGCTCCTACCTGTGGCCTAGGGCCTCCCAAGACATGTTATCGTCATCTCGAGACGGTGACTAATGCTTCTAGGGCTTTGAAGTGAACTTGGCTGATGGAATTTGATTAAATCCAGAAGTTTGAATTTAGGCTTTGTGGTAGACATGGCTGGTGGTTGTACAGTATCTCTTCCCTTCTTCTTTATTATTAATCAAACCTATTTGGGGGGAGTACTGCACTGTGCCCATGCCCCTTATAGAACAAGAGAGACCAAGGGATTAAGTCTGAGCCAATGACTCGTAGGTGGAAGTTGTTGGGCTGTGTTTCTCAAGAGAGGTCCATATTCTCCTTACTTCCTTCGTATTTTTGCCTAGAACATGGTCCTTGGAGCTGGAGTGCAGGGATCATCTCATGACCAAGAGGCAACCTTGAGAATGTAAGCCACAAGCTGAGATGGCGGAGAATAAAGACAGAAGAGGGTTGGGGCATGGATGCATCTCTGAGCTGTCAGACCAGCTCTGGACTGCTGCCTTCTGAATTCATTTTACGTGAAGGTAAAACAAACCTTTGTTTTGTTGAAGCCCATGGTACTTCTGGTGTTTGTTATCAGTAGCAAAATACAATTCTTTCCACCCCACCCCCCACTATCAACAGTTTATCATGAAACTTTTCAAACAAACAGCAAAGTTGAAAGACTTTCAATGAATGTCAAATACACCTACTGTCAAGATTTTACAGTGAACATTTTACTATACTTGCTTTAATATAGTCTGTCCTTATGTTCATCCCCCATCCATCCTTATTTATTTATTTATTTATTTATTTATTTGGTGCCTTTTAAAGTAAGTTGCAAACATCAATACACTTTCCCCTGGATACTTCAGCACACCTATCACGTAGAAGAACAGATTTCTGAAATGCTTGAGGCACCAATGCTCTGTTTGAAATACAAACATAGGAGTACTTTCTAGTTATATGTTCTAAAGTGAATAGTGGGGTATTTATCTGGGTATCTCTAGCTCCTAAATGCTTCACCATCCCCAACGATATTGACAGTCTGGCACCAGGTATCTGACCACTCCTGGTAAGAGTCAGTCACCCTCCAGGAGGCTGTGTGAGCAGGAGGCTCCAGAACTGCCGCTCAGGAACAGCTTGAGACAGGGACAAGCACTGCCTCAGAGCCCTTCTGTCCATTCCCTGGAGTCTGCTGAGAGAAGTACTCTCTTCTCCGCTTATGCCACAAGAAGGGAATGGATGTTCTGGAGGACCTGTAGGATATAGGACCCCACAAATCACCTGAGGAAGAGCAGCCATAAGATCACCTTTGAAGGAAGCTGAGGAGAGGCATGGGGTTGAGTTCAGAGACAAAATAAAATGGGAGAGTGGGCATTCCTTTACAGCGGGGTGAGAATGTAAAAATTAGCTCAGAATGTTACAATCTGCCCTGCCAGTCATCAGGTTGGGATAAGAGACATATTTGATAAAGTAAACTACACAGTTAACAGAAATAATATTCCTCCCAAGATCATGCTGCAGCTGCAAAGGGGCAAAACAACCCCCTTCTCTGAGTGCTTCCTGTTTTCTCACTCAGTAAGAAACTTCCTTTTAAAAATTCAGTCTCCATTCTCTCTTTTGCATGTGGCTATCCAGTTTTCCCAGCACCATTTATTGAAGAAACTTTCCTTTCTCCATTGTATGTTCTTGGATCTTTTTTGAAAGACTAGGAGTCCATTATCTTACACCATACACCAAAATTAACTCAAAAAGTATTAAAGCCTTGAACGTAAGACCTGAAATCACAAAACTCCTACAAGAAAACATGGACAGTATTCTCTTTGACTTCGGTCTTAGCAGTATATTTTCGAGTATCATGTCTACTCAGGAAAAGGAAACAAAAGAAAAAATAAATAAGTAGGGCTACATCAGACTAAAAAGCTTCTGCAGGGCAAAGGAAATCATCAACAAAACGAAAAGACAACTCACCAACTGGGAGAAAATATTTGTGAATCATATATCCATTGAGGAGTTAATTTCCAAAATATATAAAGAACTCACATAACTTAACAAAAAGAAAATTAACAACCTGATCAAAAAATGGGCAGAAGCTACAGCCACTATGTTTTCATAAACCACTGTTTTCACAGCATGGAGATTTCTCAAAAAGTTAAAATTAGAAATACCCTATGACCCAACCATCCCATTACTGGGTATCTATCCTAAGAACCTGAAATCAGAAATCCCAAGAGTCCCTTGCACCCCTATGTTCATCGCAGCATTATTTACAATAGCCAAGACATGGAACCAACCTACATGCCCAGAAACTGATGATTGGATAAAGAAGATATGGTATATATACACAATGGAATACTGCTCAACCATAAAAAAGACAAAATTGGCCCATTTGCAGCAACGTGGATGGACCTCGAGGGTATTATGTTCAGCGAAATAAGCCAGTAAGAGAAAGACGAACTCTATATGACTCCACTCATAGGTGGAAGTTAACATATTGACAAGGAGATCTGATCTGTGGTTACCAGGGAAAAGGGGGGGTGGAGGGAGGGCACAAAGGGGGAAAAGGTGTACCCACAACATGACTAACAATAATATACAACTGAAATCTCACAAGATTGTAATCTATCATAACATTAATAAAATAAATAAATAAATAAAAATGGGCAGAAGGTACGAACACATATTTTTCATTTTTCCAAAGAAGTTATACTGATGACCAAGAGGCAAATGAAAAGATGTTCTACATCACTAATTGTTAGGGAAATGCAAATCAAAACCACAATAAGATATCACCTCACACCTATCGGAATGGCTAGAAAAGATAAGAAACAGCACAGGTTGGAGAAGGTGTAGAGAAAACGGAACACTCACACACTGTTGGTCAGAATGCAAACTCGTGCAACCACTAGGGAGAACAGTATGGAGATTTCTCAAAAAATTAAAAATAGAAATACCGTATGATCCAGCCATTCAACTGTTGGATATTTATCCAAAGAACATGAAATTAATAATCCAAAAAGATTTGTGCACCGCTGTCTTCACCACAGCATTATTCACAATTGCTGAAGCAGGAAAGCAACCCAAGTCCCCATCACTGGATGAATGGATAAAGAACACATGGTGTATACAGTCAATGGAATGCTACTCAGTCCTAAGAAAGAGACAAAACGGTGCCATTTATGAAAATGTGGATGGACATTAAGGGTATTATGCCAGGTGAAATAAGTCAGACAGAAAGACAAATACCATATGATTACACTCATATATGGAAGATAAACAAACAAACACATAGATAAGAAGAACCAATTAGTGATTACCAGAGGAGAAGTGGTGGGGGAGGTCAAAATGGTAAAGGGGTACATATATAAGGTGATGGATAAAAATTAGACTATTGGTGGTGAACACAATGCAGTCTATACAGAAATTGAAATATAATAATGTACACCTGAAATATACACAATGTTATAAGCTAATATGACCTCAATAAGATAATTAAAAAATAAAATTAAAAAAATAAAAACTCAGAGTCTGTCAAAAGCTTTGCTGCTGGAAATCATATCAATAAGAATGAACCATTCCATTCTTGTGTGGAGGATCCAAGTTACTTTGACCCAGAAAAGCAGCCTTGATTTCCAACCAACATACTGAACTTCAGATAAGGGGGTTCTTGGTACAACATTTTGTACCTCTCAAATTTATGGTTTCTGAGGAAATAGGGCCCTGGGTTGAATTCTCATCCAGATCTTTACATGAAGCTCTGAGAGATAAATGTATATGAAACAGGGCAGTAAAAATTCATTAATTCAACAAATTTTTATTGAAAGGCTACCATCTAGTAGGTATCAGCTCTGAACTTAGAGTTGCTGAGAAGAGACGGCATAATGGATTAGGTCAACCGTAGACTCTGAAGCCCGGTTGCCTGGGTGAGCTTTACTAGCTGTGTGACCTTGGGCCAGTTACTTATCCTCTCTTTGCCTTAGTTTTCCTATCTGTAAAATAAGGGAAATAATAGTGTCTGCCTTTTTGGGTTGCTGTTGTGAGGATGAAATGAGATAACTCAGGCAATTTTCCTACAACAGTTTCATAAACAATAAACCACAAAAATGTATGGTATGTAAAAAGTAGATTTGTTCTTCCTTCTCAGAGTTGATAGGTTGGAATTTTCCCTTGAGGAGAGGAGGATGACTGGGATTGAATGAAAAAGTGAAGGATTGGCTTCTACTGTTAACTTTAGGAAATGAGCCCGATAGAGACCAAAATGTATGCAGAGACTTCTTTCCTACAGGAAGTAGATAGATGTGTGCATATACTTAAAACAATTCAAGTCCCTTTTGTACAGCAATTGCACTTTCAAGAACTGATCCTAATGACAAATGCCATTTGGAAATTTATTCTGTGGAAGTGACCGGAGCTATGCAAAAATGATTTACATACAAAGATGTTTATAGTAGCATTATTTGTGACACCAAAGAAAGAAAACTATCTTCATTATCAGTAATACAAGATTAGTATTTAAGATTTGGTGTTGTAAAAAAAGCATGTCATGGGACAACGTATACAGCAAGCTTCAATTTTCATTACAAAAACTGTATGTGTCTGCGTGTATATTAGAAAACTGTTAAAGAATATTCACTTAATTGTTAATGCAGTAAAATGTTTTAAAAGTAGAAGGTTATTTAGGGAAAGGAGCAATAAATGAATTCAAAAACCAGAAAAGAAAACCTTGAAAAGCCTGGGGTGAAAAGTGTCATTGAAAGGGTCATTGAAACTGCTTGATAAGGAATGTCTGGATTCTCAGAGGTGTTAGGATGTGGCATTAGAAGTAAGAATGTGGAATGTGGCATCAAGTCCCAGAACAGCAGGTGAGCTGGAGAAAGGATGTGGGGAATCACAGAGTCCCCTGAAAATGGATTCTGGATCCTGGAACTATGTGCTAATAAGCATAAGGCCCTGACCTCCCTGGGACCTTTCTGTGTTTACCTCACAAACCCCAAGTTCCCAGTAAGTCCTACTGCCCCATTCTACATCCCAGTAATGTCTCCCTGAAGAGAAGGACTTGTGGCCAAGCACACAGGGTCAAGAAAAAACCCTCCAGGTTTTTCAAGGAGATCCTGCCATGTATTTATCTGCCTTACATTTTGGGAATCTTCAGACAGAAAGAGTTCAAAGTAGGCAGTGTCTGGATCCAGAGTCACATTAGCTGCAGGAAGAGTGAGAGACAAGAGAGAGCCAAATCAACTCTGGCATCACAGGGTCCTCAGTGACTGGGAAAGAGGAGAAAAGAAGCTGACCCTAACCCAGGAAATCCCTTTCCTTCCTCCTCAAAACAGCTAGAGTGACAAGCATCTCCCCAAACGTCCTCAAGAACAGGTTTCAGAGAGCCTCTGGGAGAGCTCAGAAACTTTTACAAGGAGGAGATAATCCAGATTCCTGAAATCTGGAGGTCCCGGGGAGCAGGGGTGTCTAATCAGGAATCTCCCCTTCCCACCCCATCCTCTCCTCTCCAGCAGCATTTTGCACAAGCCCCTCACTTGTCACTGCACTTTTATTACTTGTTTCATATTTCTCTCTGCTAGATTAGGACATGAGAAAGTAGAGACTGTGTGTGTTCATCACTGCATTCTCACTGTCTAGCCCTGTCAGTCCCTGGCTCCAAAGCGGTGCTTGATAATGTTTGTAGAGTGAAGGAATGCGGACGGTCCAGTGGAGAGCCTGCAGCCATCCCTCTCTGCCAACCAGAAGTGCCAGGGGATCTCACAGGGGACTAGTTGGCCAGGGCTTTTCAGCCGGCTGTGTAGGATCCCTGATCTGATCAATACCCATCTTTAACACACTTTCCCAGAGTCTCATAGCTTAGAAGAATCATATGAGAGAAACTTGATAAAAATGACAAGCAATAGGATATATTGGAGTATATGAGGAAGTATTGGTGTAAAGCTGATTTGGCCTAACCTTATTTTTTTTCCAAAAGGGCCTGATGTGGCTGTTAAGCATGCATTGTATATCTGCTTTAAGCGTTTCCCAAAGGCAAGAACAAATGCCCTAAAGATAAAGGTGCAACTTTCCCCACATTAGCCTTTCCTTAAGGATAAGCAACTCTCCCCAGACTAGGAATTGATTGCTGCACTCACCTCTGACCACCAAGCTCGAGACAACAAACTTGCTTCCTGCTGTGTCCATAGAGACAGCAGATCTACTACCTGCTATGTTCATCAACTGCTGTGCCGACAGGGCAATCTTGTGATGATTGTAAGAGGGACATTTTAATCATGTGTGAAACATGCTCTTCCTTGTGGAAGGGCTCTCCCAGGCTATGTGGTCCTCATTTGGCTCAGAATAAACCCTTCCCAATTTTGATTTATAATTATGGATCATTTGTAATGACACTTTTGTGTGTTCACGAAACAGTAGACCCTGTCCTCCTAAGGACATAGCAAGAACATTTCCCAGCCTCCCTAGGGTACCCAGGAGGAGAGTTGGCCCCTTCCAGGCCTGGCCCATGAGAAAGCTTCTGTACAATATTTCCACCCCTTTTCCCCCATCTGCTGGCTGAATGTAGAGGACAGTGAGGCCCTAGAAAATCTGTGTGAACCAGACCTCACCTCCCTATACGATCTGCCCTGAAGTCTGAAGAGATAGAGAAATGCACTTTTATTATGTTTATCTACTGAGATGTTTGGATTGTTTGTTACAACAGTTAGTCTACCCTGACCAATACAGGCCATGACTGAAAGTCAGCTCCCTTTACAGGCTGTTTCTGTGGACAGTTTTCCTATGTGCTAGATACTGAGGACTCACAGATGGTAACACACAGTCCCTGCCAAATAAAGAAGCAAATATTACTTCAAAGAGAAAGTCTATAATATCCTCTCAGTTCCCCCTTCTAAAAGCCCTCAAATCTCTGTTGTCTTCTCTGTGTTATTTATTTCAGAGAATCCTTTATAGTTGATTCCTTCCCTCTTAAGTATACTTATTTACGTCTGTTTCCAAAGCTTAAACTATCTCCTTGGTGGCTCATCTGGAGCCCACACCACAGAGCCAAGCACCTCTTTCCTGGATCAGGGCTTCTCTGCCTGGCCGAGCAGTAAAACCAACCTACCCATCACTATGTCTCTGATTTTTTTATTTGTTTTTCATCAAAGTTCAGCACTCACTTTCATTTGTCAACTCCAATCGTCGACTGTCAGTTCCCATCTTTTTCAAACTCTCAGCCACATTTGACATAAACATTTCCTCCTCGATATATTTTCTTTCCTCTGATTCTGGGACATACACCCTCCTGCAATTTTCTTCTTATTCCACTGGTTACTTTTCTCAGTCTCCTTTGCTGGATCTTCCTTTTCTCAACCTCTGAATGTGCTTTGAACTTCTATTCTTTTCTCTCTGAACACTCTTCCTAAGGAACCTCATCCAATCAGATTATTTTAAATTCCACAGATGCACACATGACTCCAAAGTCTCCAGCTATAGCATCATCCAGGCATTCCAGACACATACATTCAATTGCCTACTTGACTCCACTCCAAAAGAAGGCTTTGAATTTCATCCTAGAAATTCCCTATCATTCTACCCAGTTGCTTGAGCCAAAAAACCTAGGCAGGACCTATCAAACGTGATGAGGATTATTTTAGGCTGGTTACTGTTAAAATCTAAAGATGAGAAGGAGGCTCTGAGGAGTGGAATTTGCTTGCCCTTTGATCAGAGACATTTGCATTTGTGAAGGAAGTCTCCATCTGTGGGGGTGTCACCCTCTCTGCACCAGGAGGAAGGGGGATGACCTTATCTCTAGAAACTCTTAATGGGGATGGCAAGGATTTAAGTCTTGTTTATTGTGCTTGTCTGGTAACCTCATGTAGCTGACTCCCCCACCACCACCAACATCCTCCTTTGTCTTTAGTGAAGATAATATTTAAGGTGGTGGCTTCTGCCATTTACTTAATCCGGTTTGAGTTTTATCTAAAAGTTATAGGACCACCCAATAATCAGACCCTACTGGCACTGATACCATTTTAACAACTCTATTTACATATTCTCTCCTTTGTCTTGTAAAGAGATAACTCACATACCTATGCCTTAAATTTAGCCCTACCCGCAACCCATGTTTGCAGCAGCTCTTTACTGCCCATGGGTCCTGTCCCCATGCTATTCCACACTATTCTCTAAATAAAAGAGCACTACTGCCAGACCTTGAGAGTCCGAGAAATCTTTCATTCAACTCTTCAGCTCGCTGACCCCTCATCATTTCTGGTGGCCTGTATGGGGATCTTGCTTCAGGGGAACTTGCTTCAGGGGAACTTGCTTCAGGGGATCTTGCTTCAGGGGATCTTGCTTCATCGGCTTGTGAGCTCAAGTTCTGGTAAGTGCCCTTTTTTCCTTGTGTCTTTCTCTTTTTCGAGGATGGATCTAAATTCACTTCTTCATCAGACCTTTCTTGGACAGTTGTATGAATCCCCGTTTGCTGCCCATGCCTACTCTATGGGGCAAATCATGGCATTCAGCTTGAAGAGAATCAGTACCTTAAGCCTCAGGGTGATGAAGAATGAATTAATCCATTCCTTTCTAATCCTATCTCTAATATATAAATTTTACGTAGGCACGGTCGACCACTTAAGTCATTAGGACTCCAATCTCCAAGACTCCCATGGAAGGTTTCTTTTCCTAAGGCTGGATTGGCATCCCTCCTTATGGCTCCTGACCACACTCTGAACTGCAGTAAAGTCCCAATTGGGACTCCAGTTCAAGGAAAGTACCAAACTCTAAACTTTGGTTGAGTATGGGAACCCCTTCTTGGGAGAATGGCTCCAGGATTCAACTGGGTAGAATGTCCCCCAGACTGGCGGAAAATTCCTCACTGTTTTTCTCTATCCTTTCATCTTGGGGACCATTCACCAGGCACCTATTCCTGACAGGCATAATAGGGAAGATGTACAAGGGATGCAATGCAGGGGGACACCCTCATCATCCTTTGCTATAGGAACCCCAACAGGGGGGATTTTCAAGGTAATGGATCCTTTTCTTTCAACTCTCTTAAAGTTCTCCTTTTCTCTCTGGGACCATTCACCAGGCACCTGTTACTGCCAGGCATAACAGGGAAGGTATACAAGGGATGCAATGCCGGGGGATGCCCCCATCACCCCTTGCTATAGGAACCCCACAGGAGGAACAACGGGTAGGACGCTGCCCTAGGTTCAGGGGGGATTTTTCAAGGTAATGGACCTGTTTCTTTCATCTCTCTTAGAGTTACAGTGGCCATTTTGGTCTCCTTTTGAGCTTTGAAACCAGGAAACAAAGAAATCTTTAAAGAGTCAAAGGCTCCACCCCTGGGAGCCCCAACTTTGGATTTCTGGGCCTGATCACCCTGGCAACCCCAAGTAGGGTGCCTTCTCTTGGCGGTTGACTCATTGAGTATTTTAGTCACCTACTGAGTCAGTTATGAGGGTAGGAGACCTGTGATTCATTCTGTGAACTGTCCCAGCACGGGAATTGTGTGACTCTTATCTTCATAACCCTTTGGAAGAGGCCATGAGGGCGAGGTCTGATCTCTTCTTTTCCTTTCTTTGTCTGTCTTGTTCATCAACTCCTTTGTTGTCACCAAGTCGAGGTTAAGTTCAGGCTGGGCCTGAGCAGAACCTGGACCCTCTGTAAAATTGAAAACTTGAAAATCTTTTGCCAGGGACTTAACTCTCAACCCTGGTGCTGGAACCCAGCCCGCAACCAGTTCCAGGCCTTTGCTTCCTGCTTCCCTGGCTCCCCTTGTGCTGGCTCAGGGACTAAGTGCCCAGGCTAAGCGGGACTTGACTAGATCTTATAACTATATCAACGCCCTCAGTCAGGCTCTGCGCCCTTCTCCAGTCCACCGTCAGTTGGGCACTGGCTTTACTGCCATGGGGAATGCCCTAAGCATCTCTGGAGACTAACCGCTTGATGTATTCTAACTAATTAGAAACACTTTCAATTGGATGAGTTATGCCCCAGAAATGCCACCTTGGAGAAAACTTGAGGCGTTTCTCTGTGCCTCTGTGATGTAGTTGGACAGGTAGATCAACCTATAATGTCATGTAAGTTACAACTCAGTTTCTGAGAAATCAAGAGCAGCTGTCCTTGGAAAATCCTTGTAAGGCTAGGAAAGCTACTCTAGAGGCATTCAGGTTCTACCCATTTCCCTTATCTCAAAGAGCTTGCAAATCCTCTGGGGGAATACCTAGCCCATCACTAATTCCTAAGACTTAAGAAAAAAAACAGGGGAAAAGAAAAAAATGGTCGCAAGCGTGCCCTTGCAAAAAATCTAGCATCTTGAGTGTCTTTTCCATAAGTATTAGTAAAAAGGCTCAAAACAAAATTTGGATTCGTAACTGGTGAGCTTTGTATTACTGTACTTGATCCATGACAGTAATTTTTAAAACAATAGCTGTGGAGACTCTGTGTATGTGTATCTATGTATGTTACACATGTGTGATATTTTACCTCCGGATGGTATGGCCAAAATTAAGAGTGCTGTTTAATTGGCTTCAAGTAAGTGCTTACATAAATTCTAAATGTAGTAGAAATTAATCCAATGTCTTTCAAGTTAACGTGATGTGAATCAATCTTTGGTAAATGAAAGCTTATTTAAGTTTGTTGGTTTGATTGAAAATAGTCTTGTTGTCAGAGTTGTCAGTATTTGCATATGATGCAGGCATGCAGCCTGGGTTTACTAGTCAAATAACCTCATGTTGTCTGTTAGAAATTCGTCAGCGGAATAATAGCTTTAAATGATGACCAGTTTTGTCTAATGTCTCATGAGGTTTTCGCAGGTAATCTGAACATAATTGTTGGAAACAAATGATTTAAATAGATAAAAGTGAATACAATAACTGTCTTATGGTCTGTATACTTGGGAAAAAAAACAGCTTCCAAATTCTTTTTGATAACAATTTAGAGTTTTGACAAGTTAAGTTAAATGATAAAAATCTGAGTATCAGGGTCATTTTTGGATTGACTAGAATACTGAAACCTTGCTAAACGTCTCTAAGTTATCTACTTTTGGCTTCTTATTGCAGAGAGGCTAAAAGTGTTTGGGTCTGTTACCGTAAAGCGGCATGTTTCTAGAAATTATGAAGTGTTTAGAATGCTGATATAAAAGACAATTAGTAATTGCTTACCTTTTCAGTGTTTACTAGGGTCTGTTAAGGGTTAAAAGTTCTAATTAACATATATAATTAAAGCTACTGGAAATTTAATAAGGAAAACAGGTCTGTATTCGAGGAAAGTAAAATATATGTTTTCAGTAAAGAAAGTATAAAGAATGGAAGCATTTTTGATGGGTTAAGAAAGATAAATTTGTCCTAAAGTACTAGAAAGTAAGAAAACAAGCATGGGACAAATTCTGAATGTAAAAAGAAAGTTGCAGAAGGTTTGTGAAAGAAATTCAGAAAGGAGTTTTATGCCTGGTCAAGTAGACTAAAATTAAAGTAAATCCAACTAAGTAAATGAGTTTTAATGTTAAAAATAATTTGGTTTTCTCTCAAAGGATAAATTTCTTGAACTTTTGATCTGCTCTTGATAAAGAGGTTGTAAAAGGTGTTCCTTTGAGTAAGCCTACCTAAAAGACAAATCTGTTTTGTTAAAATAATGACTGAGGTCACTCTTAAGATTTTTGACTGTTTCTGTTGTCACTTAGAATGGATACCTGAGCATTGTTTCCTATCTGAACAAATGTTTCAAAACCATTTGATATTTTTGACAAGCTTCTCCCTCTGTTAAATTACATGGGAAGCATTGTCAAATAAGCAATGATAAAGTTTTTTAGGCGGTATTATGTGGGTGAATGTTATTAATATAGGTGTGGTAAAATTATATAGCATTCCTAAAATCCTGATCTGTCCTGGTTATTGGTCATAATTCCACTTATTATCTAGAAGTGTTGTATGTCACAGAAGTAGCCAAGTTTCTTTATCAATTTCCCTTTTGAGTCTTTTGACATTTGCAGATAGTTGCTGTTTTACTCTGATGCTTTTTGCTTTTGCAAATATGTTTCATCTTCAGAGAAATTTCTGGAAAGGATTCTGACAAAAGATTCTAAACTACAGGTTTCTGATAAACTTTCAGATTGTAAAACTGAACTGGGTAAGAAATTACAGAATTCTAACAGAGAAACTGAGCTCATAAATCTCCTAACAGAAGATTAAGCTCAAGAATCGACTATACTGGACTGTGTGAACTGATGAGGAGGATTATAATTTTTTATGACTTCTGTTTGAAATATTGTTGAGTTTTGATGTGTTGTTTTGTTTTCTCAGATTTAAGCAAATCTTTTCTCTTATGCTAACTATGACTTACAGCAATTTAGTGAAATTATACCTTTGTGAGCAAAACTGAAACGTTCATCGTTTTCTCCCTACCTGATCCCTCCAGAATTTGGAAACTCTTTTTGAGTGAGTATCGTTATTTCATGGCAATATTTGCATAAGTTCAATAAGAATCTCTTCTCCTCATAACAGGACACACTGGTTACGTGAACAAGGCTCTGACTAGAATGTCATATTTGAGAGAAACATAGAGACTCAGATATGACCAGACAGCTTTTCAGGAGCAAAGATTGGACTTTCCGGAAATAAAGCCACTTGGAAATATTGGCCTGGTACCTTGTTTACGGAGATTCTGGCAACCTTACCTGGTAAGTAATGAAGTTTGCTTATCTGGCAAGTGCAAGGAAGCTCAGAATATTTTGGGGAACCTCAAGAAGAGAGGAATCTACCCAAATCTGTAGGTACTGCAGGCAAAATCTGATTGCAAGTCCTTGGCGTGGCTCTTCTGGCCTCGAGAGGCCTTTACAGTTCAATCTGAGATTCCTCATAAAAAATTCTAGCAAAGCAGATTTTAAAAAGCCTGTATAATCTATTGCTGTCCTTGCTACACTTATGTAAAGAATTGGACCAAGTTTTATTGAAACTACACTTATTTTGCAAACCAGTTAATCTTATCTTGGCTATCTCTCGTAAAACTGAGGTGATTTTAGAGAGAAAAATTATGTTTCAATAGAAGCTATAGTACACATTCATAGATATTAGATTCTACCTCTTCTCTTCAACAAGATTCACCTATTACTAATCATAATGTCTCCTTGTGGCCATCCATCTCTGATACCAGGGAGTTCCCTGGCCACAAGCAAACCTTTTCCTTCAACACTACTGCCCAAATACTAACTGGATTTGCCTTGTCACAGGTGGATCATAAACAATGAGTTTCTAAGGTAAAGTCTCTTATCATAGCCTTAAGAAATACTGATTGGTTTTGGACTGACTGGGATAGATGACCCAGCGTACATTGGTTAGCCCCTAATGGCACTCAATGGCTATGTGGCTCCCACTTATGGTCTTCGCTGCCACCTGGATGGATTGGACGATGCACCCTAGGCTTTGTCTGGATGCAAGGTAGAACTACATTTACTATATCTCCTCCTGCTAACCTACCCAACCTGCAACTGCGCTGAACCCGCTCTGTCTTCCACTGGTATGACCACCTTGCCTCAATTTTCCTTCCCCAATTAGGAATCGAAAGTGTCATCTGGCACATGGAAGCTCTAAACAAATTTATCGTAAAGGCATTAAATGATACACAACATAGCCTTTCACCGCTCAATTTAGAAGTATCCCAAATGTGTAACGCAGTCCTCGAAAACTGAATGCTGTATTCATATTCCCGACTACTATAAAAATATCTCTGGCTTCCTATCTGATATGAGCCACCAGATTAAATCCATGTCTGACCCTGCCCTATCTCTAAGTGATTGGTTGAACTCTTTGTCAGGTCCAGGTTTCTGGACTACTATCAAAACCTTATTTATTGGGTTAATCATATTGCTTGTATTTCTTATTATAATTTGTTGTCTATTTCATTGTTTGTCTTTCACATGTCAACAAAGTTTCACCTCCTGGACCACCTCTCGTTAAATGATTCTCTCATCTCCAGAGGCTCTGTATATACCTTGTCAGCCTTGGGCTCCATGGGTGCAACCTTCCGGTCCACTGACCCTCCTACCAGTACCTATGGCCCCATTTAGGGACAGCTCTATGACCTTGTACAGCCAGAAGTAGTTACAGAAGACTGACCATCGTCTGTATCCCCAAAATATTTCAGGGCCAAATGGGTTAAGGGGAGCTTTATGATGAGGATTATTTTAGGCTGGTTACTGTTAAAACCTGCAGATGAGAAGAAGGCTCTGAGGAGTGGAATTGGCTTGCCCTTTGATCAGAGACATTTGCATTTGTGAAGGAAGTCTCCATCTGTGGGGGTGTCACCCTCTCTGCACCAGGAGGAAGGGGGACGACCTTATCTCTAGAAACTCTTAATGGGGATGGCAAGGATTTAAGTCTTGTTTATTGTGCTTGTCTGGTAACCTCATGTAGCTGACTCCCCCCCACCACCAACATCCTCCTTTGTCTTTAGTGAAGATAATATTTAAGGTGGTGGCTTCTGCCATTTACTTAATCCGGTTTGAGTCTTATCTAAAAGTTATAGGACCACCCAATAACCAGACCCTACTGGCACTGATACCATTTTAACAACTCTATTTACATATTCTTTCCTTTGTCTTGTAAAGAAATAACTCACATACCTATGCCTTAAATTTAGCCCTACCCTCAACCCATGTTTGCAGCAGCTCTTTACTGCCCATGGGTCTTGTCCCCATGCTATTCCACACTATTCTCTAAATAAAAGAGCACTACTGCCAGACCTTGAGAGTCCGAGAAATCTTTCTTTCGACTCTTCAGCTTGCCAACCCCGCATTAAAATGGACCTATCAGTAAGTTTTTTCACCTCTTCCTTCAAAACATATCTCAAACCCAACAACCACTTTTCACCATCTTCAACAAAATCACCATGATATTTTGCCTGGATTCCCAGTGTACCATTATAACTGGATTCCTTCCTTCCCATCTTGCCCGTCTACACTCTATTTTCAACACAGCAGGAGCCAAAGTCATCTTAAAAACCATAAATCAAATGATGTCATTCTCAAGCTCAGAAGTCCACAGTGGTTTCCCATCACACTTAAAATAAACCCAAAGACTTCACCATGATCTGGAAGATGTTTCATGATACAACTCCACTTATCTCTTGCACTACACCTCCTGTCATCTTTAAACCCAATCACAATGCCCCTTTCAGGCACATGTTCTTCCTTTTAGTTCCTCAAACACTCTGGATCTTTCCCAACTTGGGATCTTGTTATCTGCCCCATACTCTGCCTGGAATGAGGGAAGTCCTGCATCTTAATATTTTGATTCCTTTCTATCCATTATGTCTTGTCTTAAATGTCATCTCCTGAGACGGATGTTCCCTGACCTCCCTCCTGTGTTAAATCCACCTCCTTTATTCTCTATTCCTACATCTACCTAGTTTCCTTTAAGGCCTAGAATATGAAAAGCACTTAGTTAATACATATTGCATAAATGAGGCCAGAACAAGAGAAAAAACTATACATTAGAAAGGATTATCTGGAGTAGAGCAACGCAGGGAGAATAGACAATGCAGTTGAGGGTGACTCAGAAGGAAGATCTGAAAGGATTGTCTAGCCAATTAAAACGGGATGATAAAGAAGGAGGAATCCTGGGTGATTGAAGTTCTTCCTTGTGCAGTAGATAATGATGTCATTAATACAAATACCAGAGAAACAGAAAGAGTAAGAATGTTTTAGATGGGTTTGGAGAATTTTGAATCTAAATTTGTCTGAGTTGCCATGAGGCAATCAAGATAGACAAATTTTAGGGGGCTGGTGGTAGTGGAGCTTAGGAAAGAAATTCAGATAAGAAAGTAGGAGTATCCACATGCAGATTTTCCAAGGGGCATATGTAGAGAGACAAGTGGACCCAGGAATACCTGGGGAACACTCACATTTAGGAGGTAGACGTGGAAAAAGAGTCAGTGTCTCTTGAGTCAGAATTAATCCTTTGTTTGACCTTGAACAAGTTACTTGAAATCACTGGGCCTTCTTCACGTTAAGTATAAGGGCTCAGAGTAGATCAGTTCCACCTCTACCCCATATGAGCAGAGGAGTATGGGACCAGACTCCGTGAGTTTATGTCCTAGTGTTGCCCCCTCCTGGATGTATGATTTGGAGCAAGGTTTTTACTGTCTTTGTGGATTAATTTCCTCCATTGTAAATAAACATAATAGCACTTACTTCTTACGGCTGTTGTGAGGGTCAATAAATAGGAGAATATATGTAAAGAACTCAGACTTGTGCCTGGCACATGGTAGTAGCTTCTCAATAAAAGTTACCTAAAAAGACAATGTAGAAGGTTATGTTTATCCATCTTTTCTAGGGTTCTCAATGGGGGAACCAATTATGAAGTGGTCCCTCTGCTCTGAGCACACAGGCATGTAGGTCTAGAGAGTTTTTAGGTCTGCTCTAAGATGCACGGAACCTATTGAGACTGAATGTCATTTCAATGGAGACTTTCTAGTTGTACCCTTAGGCCTATAGTGCTGAAAGCATGGAGGAGTAGAAAAATCCAAGAGAGAGTGGGGTGGGGGGGCTTTAAGAAAGAAGAAAAAAACATCTAAATCTGGAAAGGAAAAGATGCAGGTGCTGAACTGGGATGGGGAAAAACTTGGCCAAAGTGCCGCACAGATCTTCCCTGGGTCTGCATTCATGGCCCACTCAACTAGGCCACTATTTAAAGCTGTAAAATGGAGAAAGAACACTAAGATCTTGTCTGATGGAGTCCGCAGTCTGAGACCACATATATAACACAGTGACTCACCAGCATAGGACTGGGTTTTTCTCCAATCTAAAACAGAAAAATAAGAGGTGAGTGCTCCCTGGCTAGAGCCAGACATTTCTTGACCTTTTCTGTGCCACAGCTAACTTCTCTTCCCCTCCTTGGTGCCCTCTTCACTCATCTCCAGCACTTGTCTGGGTGCCTTTTATCATGTTCCTTGCAAGGATGTGTCCAGGCCAAGGGAGGCCAGAGGAAATAGACTCTTCTATTCCCCTTTCTTGGTCCCTGAGCACGGGCTTGGACTCCACTGGCACCTGCTTACTCATCTTTTCTCCTTCCTTAAATTATATGGCTTTGTGCCTCAATATCTGAAAGGCACCAGCATGTGCAAAGTCATGTCAAGTCTGCCGTTGCAGGAGACACAATCCTGGATGCAGGAAAGAACTATGGTGGATTCAGCCTTCTCTTCACAGTGACCTTGGTCCATTCACTTCCCTGGTCAGGCATTTGATCCTATCTTCTTTATCTTTTCCAAGACCTAGTACAGTGTCCTGCATGCAGTAAGTGTGGCCAAGTGTCTGGAAATCTGTCTCTTTGACTTAGTTAGCCTCAGCAGGAAGCATCTATTTCTCATGGTTAATATGTCACTTCTCACTGCCAGTAGAAACTCCCAGAAACATAAATTTATTTTATAGCTTTACCTGGGGAGCTGCTCATGTGTTGCAGGCACTATGGCTTATCGTCTACTAGCCCACAGTTTTTGTCTCTATCTCCACATGTTGTTATCCATGACTCATTAGGTGTAAAACACAAAGGCGGTTAACTAACTAGTCATCATCCCTATTTCTTCATCTGTAGGGTGGGGATAAAACCAACATTTGCTTCTTAAGTCATCTGGGGAAGACTTAGAACAACACCCATGCATATTAACCCTCTATGAATGTCATTGTCCTCCATTTTGAAAGGTTCATTCATGACCCCTGCACTGTTGACTCTCAAATCTACCTCCCCAGGAGACAGCATCATCAGGTGCCTAGTGTGGGATTGGGGTCTTAGTCCAAAAGTGAAGAAGAGCTCTGAAATTTTGACATGAGAAAATGTGTACATTGAAAATGACAGTAGGGCAGGTGTAGGGGGAGATGGGAGGCAGCAGCATCATTTACCTTGTATTATCTGTTATGATGCCTCCTGGGATTGCACAACGTAGCAGGTCCTTATTGGAGAGCCAGATGGAAGGAGGCAGGGAGATCAAGCAGAAGCTGCTATAACACTCCAGGCAAGAAATGATGAGGGCTTGAAGCAAGGCCCTGGATTTTGGGTCAGAAAAGAGAAGACTGGATTTATTTACTACTAGTAATAATAGCTAATACTTATATAGAACCTACTATGAGCTTGGCATTGTGCTTGGGGCTTTACATCTATTAACAACACTAAGAGGTAGATACTCTTATTTCCCACATTTTATGCATGAGGAAGCTGAGGTCCAGGGAGGTTGAATAACTCACTCAAGGTCACACAAAGGGTTACTGGTTGAACTGGACTAGAGTCCAGGCAGTCTGGCTCCAGAGCCTGTGCTCTAATGACTAAGCTGGACTGTTTTAAATGAAGTGCAAATAGCAGGATTTGGCTGTTAGTCAGACGTGGTGGATAAGGCAGAGTGAGAGGAGTTGAAAATCATTCTTAGATAGTGTCATTAAGTCAGATAGAGAGGGAGGGCAGGGTTGGTGGGAGTTTAATTTTGGATTCACTGACTGTGAGATGCCTTCAAGGCCTCTAAAGGGAGGTGTCATGTGAACAGCAGGGTGAGGGAGTGGGTGGGGGTAGAGCCAGAAATCAGGGGCTGGTGGGGAGGGGTGGTCAACTTACAGGGTAGAGGCCTGAAAATGGATTGGCCCCTGCAGGGAATGTGTGTAGTATGAAAAGAGAGCCAAGCACTGAAGTCTGAGGAATATCAGCAGTTATGGAGCAAGAGTGGCAAGAATTCTGAGAAGGAGCTCCCCTGGGAGTAGGGAAAGTACCAGCAGAGGGTCCTGGGAATTGGTGAAGCGATACCAAATTAGGGAGGAAGACCTACTCAGGAAGATCGATGAAGAAAGGATCAAGAAATGTATATGGATTTAGTGACTGGGAGGCTTTAGTGACTGGCAGGAACTATTTTTTTGATCTGATAGAGGGGAGGTCAGTCTTAATGGCAGACAAGAGAGTGGAGACCATGCATTTGTTCCCTTTGCTGAGACCTTGCTTGTGTGGAATTAGAGCCCTAGAGAGAAGTGGAGAGGAGCATATTGCATAAGGAAGGGGAAGGAAGGAGCCGATGAAGATGGGAGAAGCTTGTACTTCTTCTAGCTTGTTGTGTGGCAGAACACTCTTGTGGCGCCCCCGTTGTTAATCATCTTGTGGTTCACATCCTTGGGTAATCTCATCTTTTTGACTGTTGGCTGAACCTGTGACTTGCTTCTACTCACAAAAATCTGGAAAAGATGGTGGGCAGTCACATCCATGATTACATTGTTGTATAAGAGTCTGTCTTGCCTGCTGGCCCACTCTAGAGGTTTTCTCTCCCCTCCTGGATTTGAAGAAGAAAGCAGTCATGGTGGGAGGCCCACATTGCAAGATGCTGAAGGTGGCCTCTGGGAGCTGAGAGCAGCCTCCAGCCAACAGCCAGTAAGAAGTTGGGGCCTCGGTCCTACAGCTGTAAGGAAATTAATTCTGCCAACTACCTGAGTGAGCTTGGAAGTGGATTCTTCCCCAGTGGAGACTCCAGATGAGGACACTACAGCCTGGCTGACACCTTGATTGCAGCCCTGTGAAACCCTGAGCAGAGGACCAAGCTCAGCAGTGCCTGGATTTCTGACCCACAGAAACTGTGAAATAATACATGTATGCTGTTTTAAACTACCAAGTTGATGGTAATTTTATTATGCAGCTATAGATAACTAATACATGAGGAAGGAAAAAGAGACAGTGGGAACAACAATGAAGATTCAGAGGAGCAAAAAGACTAATTTATATTTCTAGCCCTGACCTCTTTTCTGGACTGTGCACTTGGTTCTCCAACTACCTACTCTGCATCTCCACTTGATCCCTAATAGGCTCCTCAACCTTGACAGAGCCAAAATGGAACTTCCAATTCTGTGCACCTCCTCGCCTTGTCCCCACAACCTGCTTTTGTCTCAGTTTCCCCATCTCAGTAAATGGCAACTTCACCTTCACATTTTCTTAGGCCTAAGACCTCAGAGTCATTCTTGATCCACTCCTTTATTCTTATTCCAAATCCAAGCCCATCAGCAAAAATTTTTTACTGTATTTTAAAAATAAATCCAGCCCCGACCACTTCCACTGCTTGGTATAAGGCATTCTCATTTCTCCCCTGGGTCCCTGGAGTAGCTCCCAGCTGGCTGTCGGATTTCTATTCTGCCACCTCTCCGCACAGCCCAGGCTCAGGTTAACATCTGAAGTAACTTCTTAAAACGTAAGTTTTATAGATATATAGATGGCATTCCATCCCCCAAACAGCAGAATATCCATTCTTCTCAAGTGCACAGGGATCATTCTCAGGGATAAACCATATATTGGGAAACAAGGCAAGCCTCCATAAATTTAAGAGGATTGAAATCATCCCAACCATCTTTTCCGACCATAATGCTATGAAGCTAGAAATGAACCACAAGAAAAAAACCTTAGAAAGTCAGAAATACGTGGAGACTAAACAACACGCCATTGAACAACAATGAGATCAATGAAGAAATCAAAGGGGAAATTAAAAAATACCTGGAGACAAAGGAAAATGAAAATACAATGTACCAACTCTTATGGGATGCAGCAAAAGTGTTCATAAGAGGGAAATTCATAGCAATACAGACCAACCTCAACAAAAAGAAAAATCTCAAATAAGCAATCTTAAAATGCACCTAACAGAGATAGAAAAAGAAGAACAAACAAAGCCCACAATCAGCAGAAGGAGGAAAATAATAAAAATCACAGCAGAAATAAATGAAATGGAGACTAAAAAAACAATAGAAAGAATTAATGAAACTAAGAGCCGGTTCTTTGAAAAGATAAGCAAAATTAACAAACTCTTAGCCAGACTCACCAAGAGAAGAAGAGAGAAGTTTCAAATAAGTAAAATTAGGAGTGAAAGAGGAAAAATTACAACAGATACTGCAGAAATACAAAGGATTATAAGAGAATACTATGAAAAACTATATGCCCACAAATTTGATAACCTAGAAGAAACGGATAAATTCTTAGACTCATACAACCTCCCAAGATTTAATCAAGAAGAAATGGAAAATCTGAATAGACGAATCACAAGCACAGAGATTGAAACAATAATCAAAACCCTCCCAAAAAACAAAAGTACACGACCACATGGCTTCTCTGGTGAATTCTAGCAAACATTCAAAGAAGATTTAATACCCATCCTTCTCAAACTATTCCAAAAAATTGGAGAAGATGGAATGCTTCCTAAGACATTCTACGAGGCCAACATTACCCTGATACCAAAACCAGACAAGGACAACACAAAGAAGAAAAATTACAGGCCAACATAGCTGATGAACTTACATGCAAAAAATCCTCAACAAAATATTGGCAAACTGAAATACAGCAATACATTAAAAGGATTGTACACCATGATCAAGCAGGATTTATGCCTGGGATGCAGGGATGGGTCAATATCCACAAATAAATCAATATGACACAACACATTAACAAAATGAGAAATAAAAATCACTTGGTTGTCCCAATAGAAGTAGAGAAAGCGTTTGACAAGATCCAACATCCGTTTATGATAAAAAAAAAAAAAACTCTCAATAAAATGGTTTAGAAGGAAATTACCTCAACATAATAAAGGCCATAGATGACAAACACACAGCCAACATCATACTCAATGGTGAAAAACTGAAAGGCATCCCTCTGAGAACAGGAACAAAACAGGCTACCTATTCTCGCCTCTCCTATTCAACATAATACTGGAGGTATTTGCCAGAGCAATTATGCAAGAAAAAGAAATAAAAGGAATCCAAATTGGAAAGGAAGAAGTGAAACTTTCGCTATTTGCAGGTGACATGACTCTCTATATAGAAAACCCTAACGAATCTACCAGAAAGCTATTAGAAATAATCAACAGCTGTAACAAGGTTGCAGGGTACAAAATCAACATAAAACAATCGGTTGTACTTCTATACACTGACAGTGAACTAGCAGAAAGAGAAACTGAGAATATAATCCCATTTATAATCACAACAAAAAGAATAAAATATTTAGGAATAAATTTAACCAAAGAGGCAAAAGACCTATACACTGAAAACTATAGGACATTATTGAAAGAAATTGAAGAAGACATAAAGAAATGGAAAGATATTCCATGTCCATGGGTCAGAAGAATAAACATAGTTAAAATGTCCATAATACCTAAAGCAATCTACAGATTCAACACAATCCCAATCAGAATCTCAATGACAGTCTTCACAGAAATAGAACAAAGAATCCAAAAATTTATATGGAGCAACAAATGACCCTGAATAGCCAAAGAAATCCTGAGAAAAAAGAACAAAGCTGGAGGCATCACAACCCCTGACTTCAAAACATGCTACAAAGCTATAGTAATCAAAACAGCATGGTACTGGCACCAAAACAGACAAACAAATCAATGGATCAGAATTCAAAGTCCAGAAATAAAACCGCACATTTGTGGACAGCCAATCTTCGACAAAGGAGCTAAGAACATACAATGGAGAAAGGAAAGTCTTTTCAATAAATAGAGTTGTGAAAACTCGACAGCCACATGCAAAAGACTGAAAGTAGGCCATTATATTGCACTATACACAAAAGTTAACTCAAGATGGATTAAAGATTTGAATGTAAGACCTGAAACCATAAAAATCCTAGAAGAAACTATAGGCAGTACACTCTTTGACATTGGTGTAGCAACATCTTTTCAAATACCATGTCTACCTGGGCAAGGGAAACAAAAGAACAAGTTAACAAATGGGACTACATCAGACTAAAAAGCTTCTGCAAAGCAAAGGAAACCATGAACAAAACGAAAAGACAACCCATCTACTAGGAGAAAATATTTGCAAATCATTTATCAGACAAGGGGTTGATCTCCAAAATATATAAAGAACTCCTACAATTCAACAAAAAATAACCAAACTGATCCAAAAGTGGGCAGAGGATACGAACAGACTGTTTTGCAAAGAAGATATACAGATGGCCAACAGACACATGAAACGATGTTCAACATCACTAATTATTAGGGAAATGCAAATCAAAACTAGAATGAGATATCATCTTACATGAGTCAGAATGGCTATAATTACCAAGATAAAAAACAACGAATGTTGGAGAGGATGTGGAGAAAAGAGAATGCTCATACGCTGCTGGTGGGAATGCAAATGGGTGCAGCCACTATGGAAAACAGTATGGAGATTTCTCAAAAAATTAAAAATAGAAATACCATACAATCCAGCTATCCCACTACTGGGTATTTATCTAAAGAACTTGAAATCAATGATCCAAAGAGATTTAGGCACCCCCATGTTCATTGCAGCAATATTCACAATAGCCAAGATGTAGAAGCAACCCAAGTGCCCTTCTACAGATGAATGGATAAAGAAGATCTGGTATATTTATACAATGAATACTACTTGGCCATGAACAAAGACAAAATTGTCCCATTTGCATCAACATGGATGGACTTTGAAGGTATGATGTTAAGCAAAATATGCCAGACAGAGCATGATTTCACTCATATGTGGAAGATAGCAAATACATGGATAAAGAGAACAGATTAATGGTTACTAGAGGAGAAGGAGGTTGGAAGTTGGGCTAAAGGGATAAAGGAGCACATATGTATGGTGACGGATAAAAATTAGACTATTCGGGTGAGAAAGATGTAGTGTATTCAGAAATTTCTAAACAATAATGTACACCTGAAATTACACAATGTTATAAACCATTATGATCCCAATAAAATTACTTTCAAAACATAGATAAATAATACTGTACTTTGTATTGGAAGTGGCTAAAAGAGTAGATATTAAAAGTTCTCATCATGAGGAAAAAAATTGTAACTCTGTGGTAATGGAGGTTAAATAGATTTATTGTGATCATTTTGTAATATATGCAAATATTTAGTCATTATGTTGTATATCTGAAACAAAGATAATGTTATATGTAAATTATATCTTAATTTAAAGAATCCACAAATTTCAAAGATAAAATTGTTAACAGTTCCAAGATGGCAAGAGCAGAGCATTAAACCAAGTCTGGGTCCTGTGCAACTGTACGGGTGATGCTCCTATGAAGCCAGCCCTGTTCCTTTCTCTTTACTGCCTCTTGGAACTGCCCCTCCTCTTCAGCCCCCTGGCCTCTATCCAAGTCACTGCAATTTGTCCCCTGGACTGTTACAGTAGTTTCCCTACTTCCTGTTTCCTTTACTATCCTTCCTCCACGTTGTCCTGAGAAAGAACTTCATGAAGCACACATTTTATCTGGGCCTCTAATCCCCTCTGCATTTAAATCTTTCCATGACAAGAAAGAACACAATGCTCAGTATAGCATCTAAGGCCCTCTATGACCTGCCCTCATCTGGCTCTACAGTCTCATCTTCTCCACACCCTCAACCCCTGACACTCAGTCATTATATAAGTGAGTAGTGTTGTCAGACTTAGTACATAAAAGTACACGATGCCCATTTAAATTTGTCCCATGCAATATTGGGGACATATTTTAAAATTATTAGTTGTTTTTCTGAAATTCAAATTTTAATGTGGGTATTATTTGTATTAGTCACTCTCTCCCTTGTTTTCTTCAAGGCATACCTCGGAGGCTGCCCCTCCTGGAAGTCTCCCTGGCCTCTCCCATCACTCCCCTTATCACAGCACCTACACATGGCTCCTTATCAGTACAGTCCATGCTGTTTGGCTCTAAGCAGAATCAGGGATCCAATAACCTGATTTCAAAATCTAGAAAGAGTCACTCTTCTCTCATTGTGACAAGTTACTCAATCTCTTCCTGCCTCACTTCCTGCACCTGTAAAATGAGCATGATGAGGTGATGAGGGTAACATTGCCTGCCTCCGAATGTTGTTAGGAGGACTCAGGAGTTAACACGTGTATAAACCACTTAGAATGATTTTTGACACATAGTGAATAGTAGTTATTTGCTATTTGAACGACTTGGCTGTGAATTCCTGGCCAGCAGGTGCAGCGTTCTATTTATTGCTCCCCTGCCTCCTCATACAATACCCGGCACAAAAATTAGGCGTGGTTACTGAGTAAACTTGTCTGCTTTAAACTCCAACCTGGAACCTTGAGGAGGAAGATTATAAAACTTCACCTGGCCTATAGCCTTATCGGGAGTCAAGAAGGTTCCTGTTGACAGTGCTATATCTTTCCCAGGTCCCCTGGGTGTCCTTCCTGGGGCAGCTCTCCATCCTGGCCTCTGCTGCTTTCACACGCTTGCCTATTTCTAGGTTTCATCACCTTCCTGGCTCTGCCCTTCTCCCCTCTCAGTGGCAGTGTTTGCTGGATCTGCAACTGACCTGTCTTTGCAGGCAGAGAGAAAGTGCTACTGTGCAGCCCCCTGGCTGGCCTCTCCTGGTCCAGCCTCTGAGCCAGGCTCTTCTACCCCTGTGACCCAACTCTGGCAAACTCCAGAGAATAAACATTTTGTGTCATTCAACCCGAGGTTCTAGAAGACAGGAGAAGTAGAAGGACAAGGAACATTCTGTGTGAAGTAAGTATAGGGGAAAGCCTGAAAGGGAACAAGAAAACCGTATTACCCCTTTCATGTTACTCTGTAGGAGTAAATAAACTAGGGGGCAGGAAAAAGACCTCCTGTGCTTCGGCCAAGGAACTTAGCAGTGTTCTGTCACAGTTCTCAACTGGCTGGCACTGGCTCTCCTGTTCTCATTGGCCAGCTGTGCTCATCAGGGGCCAGTGTAGAAGCAGATTCACCCCCTAACTGACCAGTCTGAGCTGAGGTCTTGCTTCCCCACAGTCAGTGTGGGTGGTCAGGATAGGCCAAGGTAATGAGGGTAGGGCCTGCTGCGCGGCAGAAACTGTTCAGAGGTCAGGCTTCGTAGTCACACAGAGCCAGGTTCAACACTGGCATTGCTGCTCGCTAGCTGAGTGACTTTGATTCAGTCATTCAACTTCTCTCAACTTCATTTTCCTACAAAAATTGGTATCATAACACCTCCCTGGCAGGTTTGGTGCAATGAGAAGGATAAACAAAAATTCACCCCTCAGGCTTGCTTGAGTTATGGGAATGCACACAGCCCCTAAAGCAGTGGTAGCACTGAATAACTACTGGGTATTATTATTAGAGTCTTAGAGAGAGGGCACAACAAGGATTCTGAAGTGTGATCTCTTCCCAGGAAGGAGCAAAGTTTAGAGGAATGAAGGAGGATTCGTCCTCTCCTGTTCTGTGATCTTCCTCACTTTGGAGAACTCTCTAGTTTTCAAGTGAGAAGGTGAGGGTATGCTGAAGAGTTATCTATTGAAGGGCAGGCATGTGAGTGTGTCTGAGGGACCTAAGGCTGCATATGCCCAGCACTTCTCATGCAGTTCAAGAAAATGTCAATGGCATGAAGAATGGGAGATGATGAAGATTTGGGAGGCAAGGACATCCTCCATAGTCCCCAACTTTGTTAATTATGTTTTCAAAATACAATGGTTGGGAAGGCAATGTTGGGTGTGAAGAACATTGGCAGTGAATGTGCACACCATTGAGTCATTTGTCACCAACCAATCCCACATGATGTCTTCAGGGAAGGAGAGGATACATGATGGGAGAGGACCAAGGGGGAAGGGAGGGGTTAGGTCCCAAGATCTCAGTCCTGTCTCTGAGTAATCCACCTAGGCCTGCTCTCAGGCTCTCCACTATCTAGGGATGCAACCAAATATGGGGTGGTTAGGATGGAAGCCAAGCATGAACTCCAGTTTGAATCAAGCCTTGCCAGCTGGCAACAGCCCCACACTTCCTTATCACAAAGGTTCATAGTGATGCCACAGACCATGCCTAAAAGATGGTGGAGGTGCTTTTCTGAGCCAAGATACAGTTGGGAGCACTGGGCTGGGAGTGGGGAGTTGCAGTGGCTCCCCTCTGAGAGACAAAGCCAAGGCCAGATGGTCTTTCAAGGCCAAACCACTCTGACTCTGTCTGCTCCAATTCTCCTGGTCACTCGCTGTCCTCTAGCCACTCTAGCCTCTTTATATTCTTCAAACATGCCACATTTGCTTCTGATTCTGGGCTTTGGCCCTGATGTTCTGTCTACTTAAAATGCTTTTCCACAGGTAGTCTGTGCCTTGCTCCCCTATGTCATCAGCACCCTATTTTAAATTGCACTTCAAGTACAATTTTCATTCCTCTGATTGATTTATCTCCTGAGTACTCATCATTATGTGCCACACCACAATTTTACTACTTATTTAGTTTTCTGTCTCTCTCCCTCCACTAGAAGGTAGGTTCTTGGTGAATGGGGGATTTCTCTTTTGCTCACTTCTGTACCCCTGGCTACTAGAACAGTAACCGGCACATAGTTAGTGCTCGTGGATCTTTATTGAGTGAAAGAATGAAAGAATGGACTGAATAGAGAAGCCCTGAGGGGAGCTGGAGAGTGAGGGGTCCAGGATGAGGGTAAAGAAATAGCCTGAGACAGGAGAAAGGACATGTGCTCCCTCGAAATCAGAGGAAACAGATGAGGAGGGGCAGGTGCAGGTGGTGGAGAAGGGGTTTTGGGACCTCCGTCTTCTGTCCTCTCTCTGAAGTGGGGGGTTGCATCCTAGTCACAGAGGTGAGGAAAGGATGTTGTGATGAGGATAATGGCTAATGTTCACTGATCACAGCCGTGTGCTACATTCTGTACTGGGTGCTCTCCACACTTTATCTCATTCTCTAACATCTGCTCAGAGAAGTGGGTGCAATTAACTCACTTTATAGGTGAGGAAAATAGAGTTTCAGAGAGTTTAAGGAAGCTGTCTCCATTTCTCTATGTAAGTAGGATATTCAAGGGCCAACCAGGTGTGTTGAATCTACAGAGAAAATGGGCACAGAAGTGTGAAACCCAGTGATGCATTTGGGGCACTGCAGGTGGTGTGGTCAGGGCAGTGCAAGGTGGCACACGGCAGGGAGCAGCCAAGGATGGAGCAGAAATATGAAGACTGGACCGCTGAGTGCCTGCAATGCAAGGATAAAACGTCCAAGGATTGGGCTTTATCTTTTAGGGTAGTGTTTTCTTCAACTGAGTTACACAAAAAACTTGCCTAGACAAAAACTAATTTCTAGAACACATCTGAAACTATAACTTCAAACCCTAAGGGACCCAATTTGAAAATGCAACATTAAAATAAAAAATTTGTCAAGGCCAGCCCCATGGCCCACTGGTGAAGTTTGCACGCTCTACTTCGGTGGCCCAGGGTTTCGCTGGTTTGGATCCTTGGCATGGGCATGGACATGGCACGGGTCTTCAGGCCACGCTGAGGTGGCGTCCCACATAGCACTCATGAATAGTATATACAACTATGTACTGGGGAGCTTTGGGGAGAAAAAGAAGAGGAAAAACACAAAGATTGGCAACAGTTGTTAGCTCAGGTGGCAATCATTAAAAAAAATAGTTAAAATCTGTCTGTAGGGAGTTCATTTGTCACTGATGGGATTGTAAACATAGCAGTTAGCTTGGAAACCTGGACCACTCAGCAATAATTGATTATAAGAATGATAACCAGATGATACAGAGTCTGCTTAGGTTGTATTTATTTAGATTAAAATTGACATTAAGACAATTTTTCAAAAGAATTAAAAATTCTTTTAGAATTTACAAATCTCCACAGCAGCCCCTACCCCACTAACACTGCAGAAAGCAATGGGAAGCCACAGGAGGTTTGGGAGCTCAGGAATGTAATCACATGTCTGTTTTAGCAAGTTTACTCTGAGACTCTAGACTGTGGGCAACACTGTAACAACTTTTCGAAAGCAATGTGTTGTTTATTCTGGTTGTCTTCCAGACTTCTTGTCTGTTTCCTGATGTTTATTTAATCTTAAGTGTTAAGAGGAAAAGGACAACAGTAGCTCTTGGAGGAAGGGAAGCAGAAACCAGGGAGGTAGAGTGGTTTGCTAGTGACGGCTGTGAAGAGAAGGACTGTGGGAAACTGAGTCCCATGGCTCCTTGATAAAAGAAGAGAGACAAATTGGAGGAGGTGGTCCATGCTGAGAAGGGGCCCCAGGCTAAGATGTAGAAAGGACTTTCCCTGAGGGATAGGAGGGAAAGGAGCCCACCTGGGCGGGTGGTGGCAGCCTTGAGGAATCAAGGCTGCACAGGAGGAAAGGACATGACGTTCAGTTTTGGAGAGAGGATTTAAAAAGCTTTGGGGCATCCAGGAGGTGTGAGCCAGAGATATTAGGATTGTAGGAGGTAAGTCCAGATAGTGTAGGAGTGAGCAAGGCCTCAGGGGAAAGAATCAGGTTAAATACACCTAGAAAATGAGGCAGATGAAGCCTTAGATAAAAAACAAGAATTCAAATTTAGTCACCATCCACTTTCTGGGCTTTTCTCCAACCTAAAGTAGAACAAAGATACCTCATGAGATAGCTGCCACTTGAGAGGGTCTGAAATCATAGACAGAAGAGAGGGAAGCACAGAACTTACTGGGCTCTCTTTGGAGTTTCTCTTCAAAAAGACATGAATCTAATCAATACTGTCCATAGCAGAGGAGGCAGGTCTACTGGGCAAAGTGGTCTCTTGGAGACCCCTTCCTGGGCTATCTGTTCAGGGAGTCCTGGGAGCTGTCCCAGAACCAGGAATGCTAGGAGACAGTCAGGGTCACAAGAGGGGGAAGGAAATGGATCAGGCTTGGTGGTAGTGAGTGAGGAAGGACTGCGTTAAACATCTCAGTTAAAACATGTCCTGATCCTCTGCATCTTCATCCTCTCCCTTTCCTTCTGTCCAACCCCATGTTCCACATTCTTCATTAGACCTCATTGTCTTGGTCTTTTGATTGCTTTACCTGATTGTTTATTGTTCCTTTAACCCTCACAACAACAATGCTTGTTAGATATTTGGGGGAAATTTGCTTCTGGGGCGTGCATTGACCCTAGACTGTTGAATTCTCACTCTTTCTCCTGATGAAGTTTCCAGATGAAACACAGTGCACCCACCAGAAGTCCCAGAAGAAGCAAGAATGAAGTCTGAGCTTCTGCCCAAGGAAAGTCCTTCAGGAAGAACGTGCCTGAGTCAGAACAGCTGAGCATTATTTCTTCAGAGAAAAGGAGGAAAGACCCAAAGACATCGGGGTGTTGGTGCACACAGAGATGCCTCTAGGACTGTCCAAGATTCCTGGTCCAGCCCGATGGGAGGAAGGAGCCTGGCTGGGATAGTGACTTTAGCCTTGCCCCATTCTCTCCCACTCAGTGGTTGGGAAACCATGAAACCTTGAGAGTCATTGTGAAAAAAACAACACAAAACAAAAACCCTTGGGACTTAAGGGAAGCACAAATCACCCCTGAAACATGGAAATGAACCTGAGATCTGCAGGAATGGGTGGACATTGTTCCCTTTTCCTCAAATCGTGGGAGGAATAGCCTTTAACTGAGAATCACCTTGAACCTTGGAGCCCCTCAAGTTACATGCAATTGTTGATTGAAGCGTATTTTTGGCAAGGAAGGAGAAGACAGTAGGAATGAGAAGCCCTGAGTACTAGTTCCATCTCCGCGGTTTACTCTACGTGTGGTTTCAGCCAAGCCATCTAGTGTCTCTGTGTCTTGATTTCCTACCTAAAATGGAGAGTTCAGTAATGTTACGTGTGCTATTGACACTCTCAGATCAAAAAGAAAATTGTGAGAAGAGAACTTGACCATGTAGATGCACTTTTATGCATGTGCTTCTTGTGAACTTTCCTCTGCATACCGCAAATACTAGTCATTTCGTAAGCGTCCAATAAATACCATTGAATTGAAAAAAATGAGACTGTGAAGCCTTTGTCTCCAAGAAGAAGAATTCCATGTGACTAAAAAGCCTTTTCAAGGAGGTGTTGCCAATTCAGTGAAATATCCTATTCATTGGAAAAATTAAATTAACCAAATAAAAACTACCCCTACCCATACAGCCAGAACAAAGTCATAGATGGACATAAATGCAAGTCTAGGGTCAATGCATGCCCCAGAAGCAAATTTCCTCCAAATGTCTAACAAACATTGTTGTTGTGAGGGTTAAAGGAACAGTAAACAATCAGGTATTGCTATCTTTCTAATATGATGGAATTTTTTTATTAATAAAGTAGTTTCTGACAATTTTCCCTGAAACTTGAACATCACGTTTTTGTTTGGTTGGTCATTATCTTCTAGAGCAGCCCACACAGGACTTCCTCATTTGCTGTGCTTATGTTCTTTCCTCCCCCCAAATTTAACCCTAGATTTTGTACTGTTTTGTTTCTTCTGGTAACAGCTTTAGAGTGAAAGCCGCATATGTCCTGATAAAAGATGAGTTTCAAAAAAGGTTAATATATATAAAGAACAGGTGCCAAAGAGTTCATTTAACTTATTAACGAGGAAACCAGTAAAAGTGCTAAGAGTGGTTCAAGTGAGGATTTTATTTATAGAACTTTATGTTCTCTATCAGAGAGAAATCGTGTGCATTGCCTAGGACAGGAATCAACTGTATTCCTCTCAGTGTTCCATGAGTTAACATCTGTTGCTACAAAGCTGTACAATAGCCTAGAAAAAGAAACAAAGGCACACTTCTGTAGATCAAAGATCACCAGTGTGAAGTCCATGAGACAATGCCAGTATTCCATTGAAAAGATACCCAGTCAGCTTTTTCGACCATTTGAAAGTCTTTCACAGTTTTTCGTGGCTGATCTTCTTTCTTTCTTTCTCCTACAGTGTTGAGGACAAAACAGGCAGTGGTGGTTCACACAAAGGCAGTAAATATTAGATAAAATATGAAACAGAGGAACTGACTGTTTCCCAAGAAATACTGCCTAAGGGGCACTTAGAAAAGATCCAAAGTGATTTCCAGAAATGATCAGACCGTTTGCAAAGAGCCTCAGTTGAAGAGAGAGGACTACACTCATGCACACCCTCCGTCCCTTTAAACAGCATCCTCACCTGCCTCCTCCTGTCCGGCAGTGGCTTCAATGATGTCACCTCTTTGTAAAATGGCAAATATTCAAGGACTCTTACTTGGCATTTCCTGGTGTAAGTGCTACGGGCCTCTCCTCTGTGGTACTGATGAGTCCTGTCCTCGTCGAGCCCATGACCAGAGAGGATGCACCTACAGCTGTTGTACCCTATGCCTGAGTCTCACCTCCAGGGAGAGGGACAGGGGAGCTCGCTGTCCTTCACATCTTGGCTAGAAAAGTAGTCACCTCAGGGGTCACTCCCTGCCCATGGAACTGGTTACCAACCAGTAAGAGGGAGACGAAGTGGAGACATGTGAGTAAAGGGAGGACCCTGGACTAACCTCAGGATGGGTCATGTTCTCCGTCAGAAGTCTGGGGAGCAGACACAATCTGAGACCTGCTTCATTTTGTCCATAACACTTATAACCAATTTATCTTTCTCTTTGTTTATTATGTGTCTCCTTGTTCTTGCATGTAAACTCCACAGGGGCAGAAATTTTTGTCTGCTTTGTCTTCTGCTGGATTCCCAGCACCTAAAACAGAAGGTAAGACGGATTGCCAGATAAAATACATTGTGTTTTTGTTTGCTAAATCTGGCAACCTTAAACACAGAGGACTCTCAGTAAATATTTGAGGAATGAATGAGTACTATTTTCCACTTGGAGCTTTGATTGAAATAGAGAAACCAAGCAAGGCAGCAGGCAGAGGAGAAAAGGGGAGCGGAGTTGAGCTTATAAGCAGAAACCCCTGTCTATTTGCTGTGAGTCAGACACTGTGCTGAGCAAACAGATTAGGGAAGAGAAATAAAGAGAAGAGTGGGAGAGAGCCCTGGCCTTCAGGGAGCCCTCTGACCTCAGGCTTACACCCTCCCATGTCCTTCAACCACACCCTCCTGGCAGTCTCCCCACAGCCCTTTCTCAGACACTCACATTTCTCTGCTCCTCTGACTGACTGAGTCTTTGGATCACTTCGTGATTCAGACTCTGGGCTGGGCCAAGGCTTCAGTCACGACTCTCCACTGCCTCCAGTATCTCAAACTGAAATACTGTTAGAGGCAGGAGAGCATTCAGGGGCCAGGTATTGCCATCAGCAGAGCTCCCCTGAGGACCCCATGTAAATTTGTGTGGGGCCCGGGTGTCCCGTATCTGAGCCTGCCCCAGGGCTGAAACAGATGATGACAGGGATGAACTCTGGACTGTGCAGCGCTTCCCCCTACACTTCTGATGTAAGATAGCAAGGATTTCAGGGAAAGAAGCTAAGTCTAGAGATTGTCCTACACACACCTGGGCTGGTCAGTCTCTCCACAGCACTGCCCATCTGGCACTCACACCAGTGGGCATGAGGCTTTTCAGCTCAGCCGGCCTGTTGACAATCCCCTATCTGTGCTTGGGGAGAGTGGATGATGCACTGGGGTTCCCAGGAATGCGAACAAGCTGGAGAAAAACAAATTTGTATTAAAACAAAACCAAAAATAAACCACACTTCAGCATGCATCTGCTAAACACTTTTGACTTCCTTGGTCCTACAAGGATTTGCTGGAAGGTGGGAGACAATGGGGACAAGGAGCTGTTGCTAGGCAGCAAGATCAAGTAGGGATGAAGTCAGAGACTGCAATTTTCTTATGAGGAGAGAACTTTGGTGGCAGGAAGTAGACTGGGTGAAGCTGCAGAAATGACTCTGTTGCTACTGAATCATTCAGAATTTTCAGTCAATTCTGAAGCTGCAGAAATGAAGCTCTGGAGCAGTGAGAACCCAGGGAAGATATGGACCAAGTGAGTCATCCAGCATTAACACCCTCAGCCAACTTTGGTGGGATAAATGCTCTGCAAGCTTCCCTTCAAAATCTGAACCTCTCTCTGGCTGTGGCAGCATTTACGGCCAACAGACCCAGGTGCAGGTAGTAGCTGTGCTCTTGACCGAGGGGCACAGCATTTTGGTTAAGCGTGTGAGCTCTGGCGTGACATAGTCTGGATTCACAGGTGCCTCCACTAACTTCTCTGGCTGTGTGACCTTGGGCATATTATTGATCTCTCTAAGCCTCCTCTACAAAATGGGTTGAATTGTAGTGATGACTCATAGGAAGGCTGTGAAGATGGAACAAGGGCATACGTGCAGAGCCTGGTACAGGATGCTCAGTAAATCTAAGCTGTTGCTCTAATATCTCTTACTCCAATTTATTTGATAATGTGGTTACTTATTAACATCTAGCTATCTCTCCAGATTGCAAATCCTTGAAGAAAGATGTCTGGCCTGGTTAATCTTTATTTGTATTTTACTCCTCCTCCCACCATCCCAATCCACTCTCTGCTCTTTTCCAGTCAGCTCTGTGCCCCACAGGCTGACCTCTGAGGACTGTAGCAGCAGCCTCTGCAGTCTGGGTTCTGGTGGAGGTCTGCCAACAGAAGACAACAGGAGAAGATCAAAGGGTGGAAGGGCAGAGACTCCAGGGTATCTATTCTCCTAGCTCCCTCCATACTGGGCAGCAGGTGATGGTGGCCGTCTTCCTACTCTAGAGGTCACAGCTCTGTCAGGATGCTCTAGTGTGGCTTTAAGTCTCATCTTCTGTGGAAATACTCTCCCCTAGCTTCATCAGACCCACTGGTGGTGGTTCCTGCTGTAGCCCTAGGGTGTGTCACCATTCCTTGCTGATATCCCTTAAACCTTCCACTGACCTTTGCAAATGGTCCCTCCATTAAATTCTCTTCAGTTGCCTTCTGGACTTTGCCTGATTTCCTGCCAGGACTGTGACTGATTTGGTACTTTATCTCACTCATTTGTTCATGTCTTCAAATGTCTCCTCATCCATGAAAGCTTTCCTTGATCTTTATAGCCAGGAAAAATCTCTCCTTCCTATGAATGTTCAAACCACTTTATAAGGCAAGAAAGGGACCTGGAATGCCACTAACCCTATCAACTCAGCCATTATAGAACATAGGCTTCCTCAGAATTCACAATATCACTGGTCTAGTCTATCAATAGGCTATCTTTCTCCTTTCTCCCTATCCTTTTGTAACCACATCAAGAAGGGGTTCTCCTATCCAATGCACATAAAATAGCCAATAATTACAGTATCAGCTTTTGGGAAAAGCAAACAACTTTATTGCAAATTTGATCTGCGAGTAGACAGGAGGCATATAATCTCCAATCTGTATCCCTGATCCAGGGCTTGAGGCAAACTTTATGGGATGAAGTGTGGAGATAGATGATTGGAGTTAAGGAGAAGTGAGGTAATTGATGACCTGCACAGGCATAGTCAAGCTTCATGGCTCTTCATAGGATGCGTGTTCGTAAATGATGGTGTTACTACCATCTGAGGATGGAGTTTTCAGCCCCGTGACTTCAAAAGGGTCAGTTATCAGGCTTTTGCACAGGCCTAGTTGATGGGTTGGTGGTCTCAACTGGCCTGAACTGGACAAGGGGTCTCAGTTCCTGAAAAACAACTCTTAGTTGCTCTGTTGACAAGATGGGCTCATTTTGGACTGGTCCTAGAGGGCCCATGGTTACACTTTTGCAGAAGGCAATCAAGACTAACATGCTTTAATGGAGTTGCCCAAGGTCAGAGCTAGTTGATTTTCTGATTTATGGCCTAGTTATCTTTCCCTGGTCCCAAGCTGCTCCTGTTTAACTCTGAGACTCAGATCTGGAGGTTCTCTAAGGGGAAAGAGTCCCTTGTCCCAGGAATGGGAGACTTGACCTGGCAGTTTTACATTTGCATTCAGACAGAGAGGCTGCCTCTCCAAAGGACCATTCCATGCATACAAGATGAAGGCATCTCCTGCATGGTCCAAGAGCAGGGGTCTATGACAGGACAGGGGACACCTGAGCACAGGAAAGGAATTAGCCAAAATGGACTGGAGAAGCAGAGTCTGAAGAAGAGGAGGAGGAGGTGGTAGAGATGGTGGAAGGCAGGGCTGCAGTCTCACTTCTGGGTGAGACTTCTTGCTGTGGGCAGCATTCCTTAAGCTCCATCGTTAGTCTCCTAAACTGCATTAAGTCAAAACTCTTTCTCTTCTCTTCCATCCCCTCCTCCTACCCTCCTACCTCTTGCTTGCTACTAAAGATTTCAAGTAAGAACAACCATTCTCAAAATTTTTTTCTGCAGCTAGAATAGCTGCCACAACAACAATGGGATGAACATTCCCAGACTTGCTGCAGACTGTTCTTCCTAGAACAGCGCATGTCTCTAGGATATTCTCTTTCAGCCCAGCTCCTACTATGGATCTGTGAATACTAAGACTCTAGGATCCTTGTTGGTCTTCCATCCAATCCCTGCTCCCTCAACTTACATGAACAAGCAAACACCAAGATTGAGGGTTGGCTTAATGACTCTTTTCCTTAACCTTCCTTAAGATAGTGGCAGCTCTGGAGCTCTCTGACTAACCTTATGACTATTATTCCAACTCACTGCCAGTGTTCTTCACACCCAACATTGCCTTCCCAATCATTGCAATGTGAAAAGAAGTTTAACAAAGTTGGAGACTGTGGGGGACATCCATTCCTCCCAAATCTTCATCATCGCCCATTCTTTATTCAGTTGACATTTTCTTCAATTGCATGAGAAGTTCTGTGTATATGCAGCTTTAGGACCACAAGACGCACACACAAGTGCCCCTCTATAGAGAAATCTGGATCCTCCCATCGTCTTCTCATATGAAAACTAGAGAGTTCTCTGAAGTGAGGAAGATCACAGAAGAGGAAGGGAAGAATCTCTCCTCTACTCTTCCAAACTTTGCTCCTTCTTGGGAAAAGATCACAGTTCAGAATCCTTGCTGTTCCCTCTCCCTAAGACTCCAATAATAGCATCCAGTAGTTATTGAGTGGTCCCCCTGCTCTAGCAGCTGTGTGCATCCCCATGAGTGAAGCAACCCCCAGGGGATGAGTTTTGTTTATCCTTCTCACTGGATCAAACCTGCCTGGCAGGTATTATGATCCCAATTTGTACAGGAAACTGAGGCTGAAAGAAGTTAAAAGACTGGATCAAAGTACTTGGTTAGTGAGCAGCAATGCCAGGGTTGAAGCCTGCTTTGTCTGACCACAAAGCCTGACCTCTGTATAGCTTCTGTTGTACAACAGGCCCTACCATCATTATTGTGGCCTGTTGTGACCACTCACACTGACCCTGGGGAAGCAGAACCTCAGCTCAGACTGGCACAGCTACCTGATGACCACAGCCAGCCAATGAGAGCAGGAGAGAAAGTGCCAGCCAGCTAAGAACACACAACAGGGCAAAGGTCCTTTTCCAAAACACAAGAGGTCTTTGTCCTGCCCCCACACCCCTAGAGTTTATTTGCCCAAAGAGAGTAATATGATAGGGAGAATACAGTTTTCTTGTTTCTTCTCAGCCTTCCCCCATACTTACCTCACACTGAATGTTCCTTGTCCTTCTACTTCCCCTGTTTTCTCGCTCCTCGGGTAGACAGATATGAAATGTTCATTCTCTGGAATTTGTCAGAGTTGGGTCACAGGAGCAGAAGAGCCTGGCTCAGAGGCTGGACCAGGCAAGTCCAGGCAGAGGGGTACACAGTAGCCTCTGCCTACAGAGACCGGTCAGCTGCAGACTCAGCAAACACTGCCGCTGAGATGGGAGAAGGGCAGAGCCAGGGAGGTGATGAGACCTAGAAATAGGCAGATGTGTGGAAGTAGCAGAAGGCAGGGTGGACAGCTACCCCAGGAAGGACATCCAGCAGGGATGGGAAAGATGGAGCCCTGTCAACAGGAGTCTTCTTGACCCCGGATAAGGCCACATGCCAGGAAAGGTTTTATAATCTTCTTTCTCAGGGTTCTAGGTTGGAGTTTAAAGCAGACAAGTTCATTCGATAAGCACACCTCATTTGTGCGGCAGGGATCGCATGAGGAGCCAGGGTAGCAATAAATAGAACACAATTCCTGCTGGCCAGGAATTCACAGCCAACTCATTCAAACAAAAAATGATTACATTTACTATGTGCCGGAAATCACTCTAAGTGGTTTATACCTGGGTGAATTCCGGAGTCCTCACAGCACTCCTCTGAGCCAGGCATTGTTACCCACGTGACCACCATCCTCATTTGACAGATGCAGGAAGTGAGGCAGAAAGAGATTAAAGGACTTTTCACAATTAGAGAAGAGTGACTCTTTCTAGACTTTGAAATGAAGCTATTGGGTCCCAGAGTCTGCTGCGCACCAAACACCACTGACTATACTAACAAAGAGCCATGTGTTGGTGCTGTGATAAGGGGAGTGGTGAGAGAGGGCGGGGAAACTTCTTGGAGGGGTGGTCTGTGAGGTATGACTTGGAAGAAAGGAAAGAGAGAGTGGCTAATAAAGACAACACCAGTTAAAATTTGAAATTCAGATAAACAACAAATAATTTCTTTGTATAATTATTTGCCAAACATGGCATGGGACAAATTCAAATGGGCATCCTGTATTTTTATTTGCTTAATCTGGCAACACTCCCCATTAGTCAGGCATTTCCTTGTATAAAGACTGCATGTCAGGAGTTGAGGGTGTGGAGAGGATGAGACTGTAGAGACAGACAGGAGCAGGTCGCAGAGGGCCTTGGACGCCATGCTTAGCATTTTATACTTTATTCTCATGGACATTTAAATGGAGACGGGATGAGAGGCCCATATTAAATGTGTGCTTCATGAAGGTCTCTCTCAGGATAAGGAGGAGGAAAGGTAGTAAAGGAAACAGGAATTAGGGAAACTGCTGTAACAGTCCAGGGGAGAAACTGCAGTGACATGGACAGAGGCCATGTGGCTGAAGAGGAGGGGCAGCTCCAAGAGGTGATAAAGAGAAAGAAACAGGGATGGCTTCAGAGGGTGTCACCTGTGCAGTTGCACAGGACCCTGCACTCAGAAGGGCCTCACACTGATTTTATGCTCTGCTGTTGCCATCTTGAAATTCTTAATAATTTTATCTTTGAACTTGTGGGTTTTTAAAATTAAGATATAATTGACATATAACATTATATTAGTTCTAGGTGTAAAACGTAATGATTTGATGTTTGTGTATATTGCAAAATGATCACCACAATAAGTCTAATTAATATCTACCACCATACACAGTTACAAATTTTCTTTTTCTTCTGATGAGAACTTTTAGGACTTACCCTCTTAGCAACTTTCAAATATACCATATAGTGTTATGACATTATATCCCCAAGACTTATTTATTTTATCACTAGAAGTTTGTACCTTTTGACTCCCTTAACCCATTTCATCCACCCCCATCCCCTGACTCTGACAACCACCCATCTGTACTTTGTGTCTATGAGTTCAGGTTTTGGGGCTTTTTTTATATTCCACATACAAGTGAAGTCATTCAGCACTTGTCCTTCTCTGTCTGACTTACTTCGCTTAGCTTAATCTGGTCCATTTATGTTGTTGCAAATGGCAAGATTTTCTTCTTTCTCACGGCTAAGTAATATTCTATGATATATATACATACCACATTTTCTTTATCCATTCATCTGTTAATGGGCACTTTGGTTGTTTCTGTATCTTGTCTATTGTAAATAATACAGCAATGAACATGGGGGTGCATATACCTTTTCAAGTTAATGTTACTGTTTTCTTTGGATAAATACATAGATTGGAATTTCTGAATCATCTGGTAGTTTTCTTTTTAACTTTTTGGGAACGTCCATGCTCTTTCCGTAGTGGATGCACCAATCTACATTCCCACCAGTGGTGCACGAGGCTTCCATTTTCTCCACATCCTCACCAACATTTGTTATCTCTAATCTTTTTACTCGTGGTCATTCTAACAGGTGTGAGGCGATATCTTATTTTGTCTTTGATTTTCATTTCCTTGACAATTAGTGACACTGAGTACCTCTTCATGTACTTGTTGGCTACCTGTATGTCTTCCTGGGAAAAATGTCTGTTTAGTTCCTCTGCCCATTATTAAATTGGATTGTTTGGGGTTTTTTTTGATACTGGGTTGCATGAATTCTTTATATATTTGAGATATTAATCTCTGTCAAATATATGATTTGCAAATATTTTCTCTCACTCATTAGATTGCCTTCCATTTTGTTGATGGTGTCCTTCTCTGTGCAGACACTTTTTAGTTTGATGTAGTCGAGCTTGATTGTTTTTGCTTTTGTTTCCTTTGCTTTTGGTGTGAAGTCCAAAAAATCATCCCCAAGACTGATGTCCGGGAACTTACCGCCTATGTTTTCTTCTAAAAGTGTTATGGTTTCAGGTCTTATGTTCAAGTGTTTAATCCATTTTGAGTTAATTTCTGTGTATGGTGTAAGATAATGGCCCAGTTTCATCCTTTTGCATGTGGCTTTCCACTGAACGTATGTTTTTGAAGTGAAATCCAATGGACCAACAGAGTATGTTCATGGGTAAAGTATGTATGCGCAATATGGGTGTCCACTATTCCTTGCCAGTCCATTCACAAATAGCATTAGTGATGCCCCATGAGCACATGTTTCCAGTGGATCCACATGCATGGGGGTTCAGTGAAATTCAGGGTATGTATAGGATAAGCCAATTACGTCCACTACTGAGTAAATTCAAGTGCTGACAGCGGCTAGAGGTCACGCTTCCCTTTTGAACCAAACCTTGCTTCAAATGCAAAAAGAAGTCAACGGAGTTCTAAGAAACATAATTCTGTCATATCCTTTTGTGTGTTACTCCCCTGTATTTGCCAAAAGTGTGTTTTGAAAATAATGACATAGATGGTAAGGAAAAGAGAGAGAAACCTGTAGTTGCTTTTCTTTCTGCTCCTTTCTTGAGCATCAATAAACCAAAGATAGTGTTGGTAGGGTGTATACATACCAAGAAGAGAAATAAAAAGAGTTGAGTTAGTTTTGTACAGGGCATCCACCCTTATGGTAAGAATGGGATACATGCACAAGCTATGAAATGCAAATGATGCAAGTTTAGTGATTCCACACATGTGTCAATGCTCTTATATTTGCATTTGAAACTAACATTTCACATTATAAAGATGAATGGTAAAATTCATGGTAATAATTAAAAATTCTAATGTTCCCTTACTTAGAACAGTAACAAACAGCAAATAAAAGCCACTATGACAAGTCAGGAGAGAGAGAAAGACTGTAGAAGATAGAGAAAAGTTTTATATTTTTGTAGTTTTAAACGCACTTGTTCCTGCTTTTTAAACAAGGGTACCACATTGTCAATGTGCACTGAGCCTTTCAAATTATGTGACCAGCCACTATAGAAATGACGCCTATTAGAGGTAGGGTAGAGGGAATGAGTTTTTTGGCATGATTCCAAGGTCTTGGTTTGGTGACTGAGGATGACAGTGCCACTGCTGGCTCAAGGGAGCCAGGAGGAAGAGCAAGGTGAGATAATGAAAGCAGCTCAGTAAATGTTGTGTTTGAGATGTCAGGAGGACATTCAGACAGACACATCAGGCAGATAGACACCCAGGCCTGGGCTTGAGAGAGAGTTGGGTTACCCACAGAAGGGAGGCCTCAGGCAAATAGTGAAGGTTGTTCAGGGAGCAGTCAGAGAGAGGGAGAGGAGCTCTGAGGAGACCTAAGATGCAATGGGAAGCAGTGTGGAAGGCGGGACCTGATGTGTAGAGCTGGATTTGCCCATGACAATCCAGTACAAGAGATGTCATATTATTAATTTTTCTAGACAAATTTAATTCTGGCCCAGGATCCCATTTGAGAGATTGTCAAGAAGCCCTCACCCAGTCACTTTGCATGGCTCCACGTTCCTCTGCTGGGGGAGCAGCACTCTCGAGGTTTACACAGTTTTGCAAACTTCTTTAGTTTCACAATATTGGTGCTAAGCACCTTAGCTGAGAAAGGAAAAATGTGTCAGCAGCCTTCTTTCTTCTTTTTTTTCCTGCCCATCTCCGTTGTTGCCCATCTTCTTCTGCAGGTATGAGAGGTGGATTTAGAGGGATGCAAATAAAACTTAAGTTCCAGAACCTGTTCCAAAGACCTGTATTTAATTTATATGCATAATTTTGTATATTTTCCTTAAAAAGGGCCCTAAAATTGTATAATCTTCAGGGCCTCAGAAGGCACAGTTTTTTCCCAGATACTGCATAATGTACACACCAAAGCCCCAGACCTGCTGATAAGGCCATGTGGTCTAGGCCTGGCATCTTGATTGCAGTGTGAACGTTACACAATTCCTCTGACGCCATTTTCATCAGAGCTATTTAGAGAGGGGTTCCCAATCTGGGGAAAGGGAGGAAACTTTTTGAGACACTACCTCCCTGAAGAACTATTGCTATTTGTTTATATTCTAAAGCATACAAGGTATATATACTGCTTAATGTATTGCCAGCTGCTGCAACAAACATCTCCCAAATTGTCAGGGGTTGAACCCAACAGTAACTGACTTCTTGCTCACGTGATCCTCAATGCAGTTGCTGCTGGCTGGCAGGCAGGTTTCACAAGTGCGACTCCTTTCATCTGACTCCCCATCCTGAGAGCACAGAGTCCTCTGCATGTAGCCAGAAAGAAGGAAGAGAAAGTGGCCACTTCCTTAAAGTTTCGGTTGTGAGAAGCACTCCTCTCTTCCACCCATATTCCACTCTTGAGAAACACACCCTGGACTCACCTATATGCAAGGGGGGCTGGGAAATGAATTCCCTGGCTGGACAACTGATTACCAGTGGTAACTCTATATTATGGGAGGTAAAAATATGAATTGTGGTAGACAGTTAGTTTTCTCAGCTTAAGTGGGGTAAGCTGGTAGTAAGACCACACATTCAGAGCAAATCCCACTTTCTGGTAACACTGGGAAGAGCAAATAAATGTTGCAGAAAATATCTTCTACTTTGTTTGTTTGTCTGTTTGTTTGTATGGGGCTTTCATTAGCCAAACGAGAGGCGCTCTCCAGAAATGTTACTCTCAGCTCCAGGGATGGTAATTTCTCCCTAACAGTCAGAGCACTTGTAAAGGCTGCTCCAGGCTCTGAGTGAAGCACATACCTTTAAACACTGTTTCTCTTTGTTTCAAAAATAGACTGTACCTCAGGCCAATTTGTGGAATTGGAGAAGTTCGACTTCAGGATATCCAGTCTCCACTTGGTACTCAGTTTCAGATGCCCAGGGCCTGCTCACTTTTTAACTCTATCCCTTATCAGACAACCTCCTGCAAGGCAAGGCCTTTACATATTTCATATTTGAATACTTGAAGTGATGGAGTTAGAGCCTGAAAGACAGGGGTAGGTGCCGAAAAAAAGGTTGAACAAAAAGAGAAAGAAAGAGAGAGAGAGAGAAATTATCATCATTATTGACCTTAAAAACTCATTTGCTGTACTTCTTTTCCATTGCATCTGAAGTCTTCTCTTTCTCATTGTGGAATAAAGGCTCTCTCCTTCCTTAAACAGACTCCAGGCAACAGGAAGCAGGTGGGAGTCTTCTGGTGCAAGGGAGTCTCCTCACCTCCGGATTATCCTTTATCCAAATCCTGCCCTGGGGTTAATCCTGTTTTCAACACTTTCCCTTTAGGGGAGGGAGAGCAAGAGCCTTTCCTCCTCCTGTTCCTTCCCCACCTTCATGCTTACCAAGATGATTAAGCTGCTCTGATGCACAAAATAGGGAACCTCAGGCCCAGCCAAAATAGCCCCTAACCAATCAGTGTCGAGAAGTTACCATTATTATCTTTTTAAAAAAAACAATAATGGAAATAACATTTACTCTGTACTGGGTATGTGTATTAGACAGGTTTCTACGGCAATCGTGCCTCAAAACAGACACTGAACATCTCAGGAAATTATGTCAACATTTACTTTTCTCCTTCATGGGTCTGCAGGGTGACTGGACTGCAGCTGGTCTGCGGTGGGCTCACCTGGGCTTGACTGACTAGATTGGATTCCAGGCTGGAGGTTGGGTTCTTGTCAACTTCAGAGGTTTCTTTATTCTGGGACCAGGAGCTACAAGACATGAGCTTCTCCAAGTCCTGGCAGATGGCAGAAGCGGAGGAGCCAAGTCAAACCACGCAAGCCTATTTAGAGCCTCTATTTCACTGACATTCCGCTATCCAAGCAAGTCACATGGCCAACCCCAAAGTCAATGAGGTGCGGCACTGCACAGAGTCATGGCTGACAACAGGAGAAGTGGGGACAGTGAGCCTATCCATCACAGGAGAGAGCTTTCACCACAAAAGTAACGTGTGCTAAACACACACACCAGAAATACACACACAGGCACATGCACACAAGCACACAGAACGTACATTATCCTACCGATAAAGGACACAATTGGAACACTTTTCTCCTAGTCTCCCACCATCCACCCAGATGCTCAAGCCAAAACCTCAAAGTCATCCTTGCTTCTATCCTCCTCTCACTCCCAGCACCTAATCCATCATCAAGTTCTATCTCCAAATAAGGCTGGAATCCACTACATTCTGCAATTCCATGGTAACCACCACAGTCCAAACCTACATCATCACCTCAGGCATAGCCAACTGCAATTGTTTCCTAACTGGTCTCCTTCTTCCACACTTGCTCCTGCCCCAGGGACCCACCACAGGATAGACACAACATGTACCCACAAGACGGCAGACACAGCATGCACCCACCACACAACAGACATATCATGTACCCACCACACAACTGATAGACTGAACTTTACCATGTTGGGCTCCTACCTATACCCTCCAATGGTCCTTGTAGTTCAAATAACATCCAAATTCCTTACCATACTCCAGAGCAGTGCTTCTCTAACTGTAATGGGATATCAGTCAACTGGGCAGGGATCTTATTAAAATGTAGACTGACTCAGTGAGTCTGGAGTGGGGCCTGAGATTTGGCATTTCCAGCGAGCTTGGTGCTTCTGATTCACTGACCCTAGTGGAACACCCTATCTGACCTGGTCCACCCCTTCCTTTCAACCACAACCTATCACAGGCCTTCTCTCTATTCCTCTCCCACAGAGAAGTCTTCCTGCTCTAAACACTTGGCTTCCTCTGCCTGGATGCTCCCCTCTTAGCTCTACATGTGGCTTACTCCCTCTTGTCGTTCATGTTCAACTCAACCATCACCTCCTCAAACAGGCTATTCCTGAGCTCCCAAGCCCCCAGCCCCATCTTACTTGGGAGTTTCTCAACCTCAGCACTGTTGACAGTGGGGAGCTGTCTTGTACATTGTAGGATGTTTAATAGCATCCCTGGGCTCTCCCCTCTAGATGCCAGTAGCATAACTTCCTCTCCCCATTTTTAGTAATAAAAAATGCCTCCAGATGTTGCCAAATGTTCCCTGGAGGGCCAATCATCTCCAATCCCCAGCTGAGAACCTCTGCTCTTTCTCGACCCTTTTATTTCCTTCATACCTCTGGCCTATTACGCTCTGTCATTATCTTGTTTACTTGTTTATCGTCATTCTAGAGCGTGAACTTCTGCATGCCTTGGTCACCTCTGTGCCCAGCACTTTGAACAGTATCTGACACATAGTAGGTGTTTGGCAAATATTTGTGGAATGGATCAATGAATGAACGTGTTTTTCTTCCAAATGAACTCTTAATGTTTTGTGGTCTGCCTTTTTATACTTAGCAATGTTCTAGGAAGACTTTCATGTCATTTATTTCAGTATATTTTAAACTTTTTATAATAAAAATTTTCAAACATACAGAGTAGAGAATATAACATAAGGAGTCCCTCATGTGTCCATCCCCAGCTTCCACAGCTTTAACATTTTGCCAGATGGAAAGTATTTTATTTCTTCATCCTCACTTCCCCCCCGAACCTACACCATATGATTTCATCCATAAAGATAAATCTACAATTGATAAGAATGTTTTTATATAACTGCAATGCCTTTATTATCCTAGTAAAAATTAATCATACTGCAATTTCTTTGAGTCATCTAAAGCTGGCCATATACCAATTTCCCCAATTATCTCAAAAATGTGTTTTTACAATTGGTTTGTTCAAATCAGGGTCCGAACAAGGTCAGATCATTGCCATTTAGTGCATGTCATAGTCAGTGGTGTTTGGGGGATGGGGATGAAAACTAGTTTTATTAACTGCTGTCTATTGGCTTATTCTTTCACAGGCACTGTGCTAGCATTTTATACAGGCGTTATCACATGTAATTCTGAAAGCATCACTTTTAAACTGTAAATGATAAACTCATTCTGCTGATAAGACACCGAGGCCCAGAGAAGCTGAGTCACCTGCCCCAGGTCACGGAGAGAGGAACATGTTGCTGAGATTTAAAGACAGAGGTCTTATCCCAAAGTTTCTGCTCCTGACCTTCATGCTGTTCTGAATCTGCACAATAATAGAGATAACGGTGGACAATTATTCAGGTTATAGATATTATAACACAAATAAACTATGAAGGAAAACATTTCGACTTTATGAATGAAAGTAATGCAGAAATGTGTTATGCCCCCTGCTGACTGTGAGCATGATGCAATGTGACAGTTGTATTTCCACTAGACTGTAAGCTCTATGCTTTTTTTTACTTTTTCTTTTTTATAATTTATTTTTATGGCAGTAACATTGGTTTGTAACATCATATAAGTTTGAGGTGTACATCATTGTATTTCAGTTTCTGTGTGGACTGCATCATGTTCACCACCCAAAGACTAATTACCATCCATCATCATACACCTGTGCCCTGTCACCCCTTTCACCCTCCTACCTCCTCCCTTCCTCTCTGGTAACCAGCAATCTGTTCTCTTTATCTATGTGTTTCTTTCTTTTTTTTTTTTAACTCTAAACTTAATTTCCAAAAATGATCAAGAGGAGAGTTCAAAAAGGATTTGTTGAGTGAATGTGTGTCATTAGATACATGTCAGATTAATTTATAGGTAAATTTTAGTTGAATCATAAACTGTGAGATTTAGAAAGAATTATAAAACTCGGCTAATTTAGTTGCCCACAAAGTGCAGAAACCCTCTAAACTACATCCTTCAGTGGCAGCCATGAGATTTCTGCTTAAACATTCCCCATATGGGGAACTCACTACCTCACAAAATGGACAAGGCTAATTGTGAGAAAGTTTTTTCTCCCACAGAGCAAAATCTGCCTCCATGTACCTTTCATTTTTGTTTGCAGTTCTCCTCTGTGGAGCAAATCAAAATTAATCCAATCCCTCAAACATTACAGCTCCAAATGTTTCAATTACAGTAATAAACTCTCTCAATTTCTCTTTGCATTGTTCACGTTTACAGAGCACTTGCTAAGGCCTACAATAACTCCTTTGTTCCTCACCAGAACCGTGTGAGGTGGGGGCCGTTGTCCCCATGTCACAGATGGGAGACTGCTCAAAACCCTCCCTGACCACTCCCCTTGCCCTGCCCCTCTTTCTCTCTCTTCATGATTAATTTTTCTCCATAACATTTAGGTCACCACCTGACATGCTATATATGTTACTGATTTATTTTCTGTCATCCTCGCACTAGCATGCCAACTCCCTGAGGGCAGTCTTCTTTTTAAATTACTTTATTGAGGTCATATTGGCTTACAACATAGTGTAATTTCAGGTGTACACTCTTATATATCAGTTTCTGCATATACTGCATTGTGCTCACCACCAATAGTCTAATTTTTGTCCGTCACCATATACGTGTGCCCTTTTGTTCCTTTCACCCACCTGCCACCCCCTTGCCCTCTGGTAACTACTAATCTGTTGTCTTTATCCATGTGTCTGCTCATCTTCTACATATGAGTGAAATCATACAGTGTATGTCTTTGTCTGTCTGGCTCATTTCGCTTAACATAATACCTTTAAGGTCCCTCCACGTTGTAGCAAATGGGACGATTTTGTCTTTTTTTAATGGTTGAGTAGTATTCCGTTGTATATATACCACATCTTCTTTATCCACTTACCCATTTATGGGTACTTGGGTTACTTCCACATCTTGGCTGTTGTGAATAATGCTGGAATGAACATAGGGATGCATAGATCTCTTTGTATTGTTGATTTTATGTTCTTTGGATAAATACCCAATAGTGGTATAGCTGGATCATATGGTGTTTCTATTTTTAATTTTTTGAGAAATCTCCATACTGTTTTCCATAGTGGCTGCACCAGTTTGCATTCCCACCAGCAGTATATGAGGGTTCCCTTTTCTCCACAGCCTCTCCAACATTTGTTATTCTTTGTCTTCTTAATTATGGCCATTCCGACAGGTGCGAGGTGATATCTCATTGTAGTTTTGATTGTCATTTCCCTAATACTTAGTGATGTGGAACATCTTTTCATGTGCCTGATGGCTATCTGTACATCTTCTCTGGAAAAATGTCTGTTCACATCCTCTGCCCATGGTTTGACCAGGTTGTTTGGTTTATTGTTGTTAAGTTGTATGAGTTTTTAAAATATTTTGGAAATTAACCCCTTGTTGGATATATGATTTGCAAACATTTTCTTATAGTTGGTGTGTTGTCTTTTCTTTTTGTTCATGGTTTCCTTTGCCTTGCAGAAGCTTTTTAGTCTGATGTAGTCCCATTTGTTTATTTTTTCCTTTTGTTTCCCTTGTCTGAGTAGACCAGGTATTGGAAAAGACTCTGCTCCACCCTGCTGCCTCTGTGTCTGAGCTGTGACATGAGGATTGCACCTTCTGATGTCATTCAGAATTCCCACCGAAATTGATTTAATAACTGCGAAACATAGTAAAGGTCCATTCACCTTGACATTCCCCAAATGTTTCTTTTCACTTCGTCATGTATAAAGTAAACGTATATTTTTTAATCCACAATGTTTCAGGTTGCAAATAAAATAAAATGTGTGTAGGAATCCTTATCCAACTGGGTTGTTATTGCTTGGAGAATATGAAAGAATATCTATAATATGTTGTAAAATGTAAAGTACCTACAAATGTCACCAACTGCTGTCCAGAAAGTTATTTTTTCACTCAGTAACCTGCCTTCTCCTCCTCTGCTCTTTCCACCTCTGATTCCTCCTTCCAGCCCTCCTACTCACCTCTTTCTCCTCCTTCCCCTTCCTTCCTCTCCTCCTTCCTCTTCCCTTTTCCTCCCACTTGTCCTCCTCCCTCTCCTCCTCCTTCTTCACCTCTCCTCTTCCCTCTCCCTCTCCTTCCCCCTCTGTCCTTTTCCTGCTCCTCCTCCTCCCACTTCTCAGGGGATAATCTTTAGGCTTCTCCGCCCCCTAGTGGCCACTGGGCGTCACTGCGTGCGCTGTGTGCCTGGGAAACAGGGAACCACTTCCCAACCTATATGGGAGAGGCCTACAAAGAGGGAGCCAAGGGCCATGCACAGACGTAGATTTCCCCCGCAAGGAAGTTATAACAGAATTAGAAGCTCCCCTGAATAAATTTGAATTCTGTAGGCCGGAAACACAGAAGTAAAATTTGTACATTTATTTGGAAGTAAACTGAGATTAATTTCAGTCCCCAATGTCCTTTTCTGGCTACTCCTAAGTCAGTGGGCTTTGTCTTAGTCAATTCAGGACTTCATCAATCGATTTTGAGGCTCCCTGTTTCCTCAATTGCATCTCAGTTTGGGGTGAAGAGAAGAGCTCTGTCTTGTCCAGGTTCAGGGAAGAGTCACCAGCTCTGCATTGTCACCTGTCCCCTTGGGAATCTGCTTCCACATCCTCGTGCCCTGGGTTCTCTGCATGGAACTACACACATCCTCACTTCTTTCCTCTGCATCCTGGCGAGGTGTCCTTGGGCCTCTGTGCCCCTCAGACATCCACACCCAGCAAGCCAACCAGGAACCTGTGGAGCTTGCCTTCCACCCTGTGGTTCAGCCTCAGTTCCTTCCCCCACAGCTGCGTCCCCCTCCGTTCCTACATCTTAGTTCTAATGTCATCTCAAACCTGTTTTTTTACTGTGATATAGTAAGAACTACATTTTATATCGTGAGTCGGGACACACATTCAAATTTATATATACTGTATGCTCTTATATTTCCATTCTGTTTTATTTGTTTTTTTTTAAATGTTGGTCACTACTCAATATACGGATTTCACAATCCATTGATGGACCAGGACCTGCAGGTTGAAAAGCACTGTTCTGTGGTTATTGTCTTACAGCATAAACATTATGCCCCAAGTCCTGCATGGCTCTGCTTTTGTTACCCAAAAGACAGTTTTGAGACTCAAAAATTTACTTTCAAATTATAGTTTTTGACATGGGGTTTAAAAAATAATTTTGGGGGCCAGCCCCGTGGCCGAGTGGTTCAGGTCGCAGGATCTGCTTCGGCACCCTGGTGGCTGGGGGTTCACTGGTCTGGATCCTGGGTGTGGAATTACACACTGCTCATCAAGCCATGCTGTGGAGGCGTCCCATGTAGAAGAACTAGAATGACCTACAACTAGGATATATAACTATGGGCTGGGGCTTTGGGGAGTAAAAAAAGAGGAAGATTGAGGGGCTGGCCCCGTGGCCGAGTGGTTAAGTTCGAGTGCTCCACTGCAGGCGGCCCAGTGTTTCGTTAGTTCGAATCCTGGGCGCGGACATGGCACTGCTCATCAGACCACGCTGAGGCAGCGTCCCACATGCCACAACTAGAAGGACCCACAACGAAGAATACACAACTATGTACCGGGGGGCTTTGGGGAGAAAAAGGAAAAAAATCTTTAAAAAAAAAAAAAAAAGAGGAAGATTGGTAACAGATGTTAGCGCAGGGCCATTCTTCCTCACCAAAAGAAGTATACTAAAAAATAATAATTTTGAAACTTAAAAATGCATATTTTTATTCTGTTATTTCTCTTCATATTAGTGTTATAAGATTCTTTTGCGCATGAGGCAAAGCAGACAGTTTTCTCATGAAAAAGGATAAACACATGGGTTAACATTTCTTAGTATTTTCTTGCCTCCCTCTCCCCCTCATATATATAAAATACTGCAAACCACACATCTATGTCAAATCATTGTATAGATGTGTACTAGATTCCCAGGGCTGCACAAAGTGCCACAAACTGGGTGACTTCAACAACAGAAATTTATCTTCTCACAGTTCTGGAGGCTGGAAGTCTGGGATCAACGTGTCAGCAGGGTTGGTGCTTTCCGATGAGGTTGAGGGAGAATCTGCTCCAGGCCTCCACACTAGCTTTCAGTGGTTTGCTGCAGCCTTTGGCATTTTTTGGCCTGTAGAAGCATCACCCCAATATCTGCCTTTGTTTTCTCATGGCGATCTCCCTGAGAAACTTGTCTTTCTACCTTCTCCCAAGGAGAAAGGAGCTGAGTCAGTCCTGTATTTCCGACTAAATGCAGTCAGAGCTCAGAAATTCCATTTCAGTCGTCTGTTAGAAGGACCTCTCTTGATTTAACTCAAATGTGATACCATCTCCTCTACAAAGTCTCATCTATGAGCTCTTTTATTTAATGATGATGTTACTGCACAAAATAGGGTTCTCCAACAGATGCACATAAATACACCAATTAATTATGGCATCACTTTATGGCAGAGAAATCAGCTTTATTCTGTGAGATCAATCTGCAGGGAGACGGGGGTGTGCACCCTCACATCTCTTACTCTCATTCAGGATTTGGGGCAAAATTTAAGAGGTTAGGGAGAACAGACTGGCAGTTGGAAAAATTAGTGGGACAGGTTTTGATTGGTGGGCTTCAAGCATTTACGGTAAGATTCTAAACATTTATGGTGAGGTTTTAAACATTTATGATAGGGTGGAGAAGAAGTTTGAACACTGGATCTTCCTGAATAAGGGGCCCCTCCCTTCTGATAAGAGTCCAGCTTTTAAGTTCCAGTCCTGTCCTTGTCCTTTGGTTCTGTGGGAAGGAGAAGCTTTGGTTCCATGGTCATTTCAGGTCAAGATGTTTTCTTCTGCGCATGCTCTAACTACATGACTTTGCAAATTTTCGGAAAGGCAATTCTTAGTCACTTTGTTGATAAGAAGGGGTCAGTTGAATTGGTCCTGGAGAGCCCACGGTTACAGTGTAACTACACGTGAGTGAAGGAAGAGATATAAAGACCAAGGTTAAAGAGGGATGGTGGGTGTGGGAGAATGAGGTTGAGGCTCAGAAGACCTAACTTAAGCTCCCACACTCTAACCATCACTAACTGATTCCATACCATTGGGTGTCAGATTGCTTTATCAGCTTAAATAATGAGTAAGATTTTTCTCATTTAATAGGAGGTCCTGCAGTAGGACATGGGGAGGATATGGTGAGGTGGCACCCCACAGCCATCCTTGCTCCCTCTAGTGGTCTTTTCTGTACTGGAGAAGCGGGAAAACTAAAAACATTTCTCAGATTCCATGCAGCTATGATTTGGGAGAGATTTAGTTTTGTCAAATCAGACGAACTCATGTGGGATGTAGATGATGGAAATGAGGCAAAGGCTGCATTTCTGCAGGTTTGAGTGTTGTTTTGAGGCTGAGTACCTGAGGGTTACTATAAATATTCAATAAGATCACCTTTAGACCTTGTTCCCAACAGAGACATAGATGAAAAGAAGTTAAACTTGTCGATTTGCTGTTTTCTTGTTTAGCCTGAGGGGTGACTCAAGGGTCACAAGGATTTATGAGCTTGTTTTACATAAGAAAGAGAATGCCTTCAAGGAAGTTATGATCACCAGATAACCAGACTTCAGTTGCCATTGATGCCCATAAGTCAGATTACCCAAGGACTTATTTGGAGTGAAAGAGACACAGATCACCCCTTTGTTTCTGCAAAACTCCTCCTGCCAAGCCCCTTAGCTCTATAAAATCCCCTGCTTTCTTCTCTCATTAAGGTGGATTTGAGAGAACCTATCCTCCCACCTTCTCATTTTTTCCAATTTGAATAAACCTGTCTTCATCTCCAAGCATCCATGTCTCAGTGATAGGCTTACTGCACCCCAGGCACATGGACTTGAGATTGAGAGGTTCAGCATCACATTGGTTTTCCCAGGTGGTGTTAGCAGAGTCCTCAGTGACCTATTACTGATTTTGTAAGAAGTGAGAGGCAAGCCGGACGGTATCTGCTTTGCTGAAGCGGATGGTAGCAGGTGCTGCACAGTTCTGGAGGTGGCAGCAAGAAGAGCTTCCTCGTGGTAGGAAGCCCTTCCTTGGCTGTGGCAGTGGCATTGTAGTGCTGATTACAGAAGAGCCAGCAGCCCCCTTGGTGGCTCAGTTCTGCAGCATGGCTTCGGGAGTCAAATCTGAATGCTCAATATAGAGAGCACCTTGTAATAAATTCTTTCCTGCTTAGACAAAAAATGCATTCTATTCTCTGCAACTGAACCCTGCCCAACACTGGCAACAACTCCAGGGCATGTCATCAAAGATCCAGATTCTTTCCATCTTTATACTTTGCAGGCTTAGCAAATCAGATTAGCTCTCCTCATGGTCAAAGATAGCTGCAGTTGCCCCTATGATCATAGCCAGGCCTAGTAACATCCAAGAGAAGAATTTCTTTTTCTTTTTGATTGTTTTCTTAACTGAAGTGTGCCCTGAGTCAACAAAAGTGCCTGTCACATAGCAGGCCAATAAAAAATGTTTGTTAAATGAATGAATGTGTCACTAGAACTACAGAAGAGTCTGTTAAGGGGCCGGCCTGCTGGCCCAGCAGTTAAATTCACACATTCTGCCTCAGCAGCCCGGGGTCCACTGGTTCGGATCCTGGGTGTGGACCTATGCACCGCTTGTCAAGCCAAGCTGTGGCAGGCATCCCACATATAAAGTAGACGAAGATGGGCACAGATGATAGCTCAATGACAATCTTCCTCTGCAGAAAAGAGGAGGATTGGCAGCAGATGTTAGCTCAGGGCTAATCTTCCTCAAAAGAAAAAGGCTCTGTTTACTTTTCTGCTAAGAGGATACAGTGCCGCGAAAATGAAAAGAATATTTCTTTTAAAGTAACACACACACACATACGCAACATAGGTTGAGTTTTCATATTCTAATACTTTGGTTTCTAACCACGCAACTCCAACTCAATTAAGGAGAAAAACAAAAGAATGTATTATATTATTATAAAGATACAGTGACAACTTGTGGAACTCAAGAATAGAGCTCCAGCTGGGCCTCCAGCCAGGGCTGGGAACCCGCAGAGGCAGAGAGGCAGGCAGACCAGGCTGGCCTGCAGTTGTTGCTGAAAGTCAGTATGCACTCAGGTCACTGCTAGGCACTCATGTCTGTGGGCTGCATGGGCTGGGGCCTTGGGCAGCAGTGCTCATGAGACAGCCAGACCCTTCTGTCTGCATAGACTTGGCTGTCCCCATGGCATTCTGGATATGGTCCCAGCACCAAGAGAGGAGCAGCTACCTCTGTCTCCAAGAAAATGCTTTCCTCTAGCCCAGGGACCTGGAGTCATTTTTCTATAAAGGGCCAGATATTGTATATTTCCTGCTTCGCAGACCACGTGATCTCTCTCATAATTACTCGTATAGCACAGCCATAGTTAATCGACATGGCTATGTCCCCAGAAAAACTTTTTTATGGGCACTGAATCACAAAAATAATTTAGCACCCCCTTTTCCAGCTTAGCAGAGGGACTGTGCTTTCTGACCAATGCTTCTCTACCTGGGGCAGCCTTAATCCACATCACCTATCCTGGCAGCCAGGAAGCTTCCCCTTCTCTGGGGGACCCCACCTTTTCTGTCACCAGGTTCCCTTCCTCTACTTACCACCCCGCCCACACTCCAGAGCTGTAGAGCTTCCCCTCCCTTTCCTAACTTCTAGAATTCGCTTCTGCATTTTCTTTTCTCATTGACACTCGAACGGTGATCTTCTGCTTATCCTTCTCTCCAACCTGCTCATGGGTACAGTCACAACCAGAGAACAAACTACGTAGGAAGCAGAAAAGATAATTTTCTTATCTCCTTGTTACTCACAGTGTGTGGGGCTGCTGGACCTAGGACTCTGTACACTATGTGACCACAAAGTCCCAAGATTTCCAGTGCATGGTTTAGAGATCAGGATTTGCTGGCTTTGTGTCAGCCAGCTAATGGTATCCCTGAGCCTGCTCTCTCCTAGGTGTTACATAGAATATACAGAAATCGTTAAAATTGCACAACTGCAAATAGCCTTTTGAGATGATCTGGCCTTTTTATTTCCTTTCTCTGTTTTCAGAAGCAAGATACTTTCATCTTTTTTGCAAAACCTTGAGATTCCCCAAGGTTTGTGGTGGTGCTAACCAAGGGGAGAGAGGCCTCTGTGTATAGAAGTATGTATGCGGTAGTGGATGGGGTTGGGATGGGGAGGTGATGAGGTAAGAACAAGCAACCCTCTGTTTGTAGGGGCAGTGGAGACGTAAAGGGAGACACAGGGAGGGGTCACAAGGGTAGAGAAGGAAGTAAGACAGCAGCTGCAGTAGTAGACTGTAGGCCTTGTCATTCATTCAAAACCATTGAGGGAGAGATGCTGAGGATACTGAGAGGAAACGCCCTTTTTCTCAGGGAGGTGGCATTCTAGTGGGGCAGGAAGATGGCAGCAAGGAAAGACTTTGTAGTTGGGCTTCATGTTCTGCCAGTAGATGGATCCATTCAGTCCAACACCCCCTACACCCACACAATGCTTCCTTTCCATGCCCCACAGACCTCAATCAGGCCTTTCTAGAGATTTATTAATCTTCTTAATAATCTTCCTGAGGCACATTTCTTCACATTTCCCTCAAGAACCTAAGTGCTTCCCCTGGAGGTCTCCAATTTCTTTCTGGTTCAACTCAAAACTGTGCTATTAACACACTAGCAATGGCTCCACAGTATCCTTCCAGGACTGGGTTGCTCTTGGGAAAGGACACAAGAGGGGGCTGTGAGAGTCTAAGAGCCTGGTCTGACTACAGTTTATACCTGAAGAAAATAAGGCCCAGGGAATTCTGAGGAGGTTTGTGCCAGAAGCATCAAGTGAAACCTGGCCTCAGCTCCTGTGGTAGCTGACCTGAGGCAGAGGGAAACACCTGTGTTCTGAGCATGATGAGGACCCATTGCCCACGAGGTAGCTCAGCAGGAAACAAGGTCCAACTAGGGTGTGCCACTGCAGAAATGACAAGCTGACCCAATCATTCTCTGTCATAAGAAAAATAAACCTAGAGGGTGAGTTCCTTACTGTGAGTCTCCTCCAGCTGCAAATTTCTTCCAGGTAAGGCCAAGACATCTTGGCACACAGAAAAGATATTTCAACTCTGCCCTGTTCAAATTCCAAATTACAGACTCATGGAATCAATAAGCATATGAAAATGGTTGCATTAAGTTGATAATTTTCAGGGCTGCAGCAATAGTAACGAGTATATTTACCTTGTCATAAGATAAGAAATTTCTCAGAACACACAGCATGAATAAAATTGGGCCCCAAAGGCACTGGAACCAAAGATGGGAAAGTTGCTCAAACTCTCTCCATCTTGAACCTCTCTCTCTGCACACCTCCTTCAGTCTAATCTCTCTGTAGATCTCCCTCCTTTAGCTTCTCTAGACCACACTGTGGATGGAAACTGCCTTCCCACAGCTCCCATGAATACCTGCTACTAATCAGGTATAACTGGCTACACATCAGTCAGCCATTCAATCAAAATGTGCAAGGTGTTCCCTCTGGCCTAGTGTGGGTCAGATGTCCATCCAAGATCCAGTCCATGTCAGGGGACAGTGGAGCCACATTATACGGACATATGTTGGAAGACAGGAAGTCACCAGTGCTAAATTAATGGGGGTAGAGTGTGGGCACATAGGTCTTAACAAACATTCAGTATATTCTCAGAAGCAGAGACTTATAAAGAAATACTGTTGATGCCCAATCCTGTAGCCCATTGATCCACTTCAGGTAGACAGTTTCCTGCAAGGGAACAATTTCTCAGGTGCCTGCCCTTCTTCTCCACCTGAGAGCTTTCACTACAACCAATGATGCTTGCTCCCTTGCATACATGCAGCCCAACCTGGAAGTGCAGGGGAACATCCCAGGGACCACCTTCAACCAAGGGGGATAAGAGTTTAGATGAATGACCCAGGCTCCCCAACCCTAATAGGAGGATTCAGAGGAATAGCCTATATTTTCACATGATTTCTTAGAGTCTCCTGGGTGGGACCGAGCCTAGTTGCCCACACGATAACCAAATAATTAACATATATTCTTGAATTTTTTACCTAGTTGGCATCTCCTCTTACCTATTTTCAAACTTGGGTTTCCTGGGATCACTTCCAAAATAGACTACCTGAACTCAAGTCCATGACTCAGAGTCAGTTTTGGGAAACCAAACTGAGAGATGGGATAAGGTAGAAATTTCACCACATATTGTATCCACCAGTGAAATTTATCTTTTCTGGAGAAGTACACGCTGAGCTGTATACCTTAGTCTAGTAAGTGAAGAAAGAGCTACAGATAAAATTTCCAAAGATTCACAGGCATCTCCAATCATGGAGGCCCCTAGTCTATAGAGGGGCCTACCAGAATGGAGGTCTCCTCCTCCTTCAGAGTGAGCGAGGCTGTGACTATGGTAAGTGCAGCAGGCTAAATACACCACACCATCATCTCTGCAACCCATGAATATGGTACATTATATGGAAAAAGGAAGCTTACAGATGGAATTAAGATTTTGGACCTTAAAGTAAGGAGATTATCCTGGAATCTTAGGAAAATTATCCTGGAATATCTGGGTGGACTGAATATAATCACCTGAGTTCTTAAAAGTGGAAGAAGGCAGAAGAATCAAAGAGATTTGAAGGAATAAGAACCAAGAGACATTCAAAGATTGAGAGGGACTCAAGCTGCCATTGCTGCTTTGAAGATGGAGAAAGGGGGCCTCAAGCCCAGGAAGGTGACAACCTCTAGAAGCTGAGAATAGCCCTCAGTTGACACGCAGTAAAGAATAGCAACCTCAGTCCTACAACTGCAGGAAACTGAATGCTGCCAACAATCAGAATGAGCAAATAAACAGATCCTTCCCCAGGGCATCCGGAAAGGAACTCAGCCTGCAGGCACCTTGATATTTGCGTGATGAGACCCATGTTGGATCTCGAAGCTACAGAAATGTGAGATAATAAATTTACATTACTTTAGGTCCTGAAATTTGTGTTAATTTATTATGGCAGCAATAGAAAACTAACAAAATAAGGATTTTGTGAAAATATTGCAAAGAAGGAAACTGTGAAACTGTGGTGGTTAAACAGTGTGAGTTTAAAATCTAGGAAAAGCTCAGTTGAAGAGTGAAGATTATTAATAATTTTATTTGAGAAATGTAACTTGACAACCACATGCTGAGTAGAGTGGATACCGTGGTGAACAATAACAGTGATGATAATGAAGAGTAGCCTTTCCCCAGTATCCATCAGTACAAAGGAACATCCATTGACATCAATGCATGATCATGGGCGGAAATATCCCTTTCCTGGAGATGGAGTCTACAGTGTGGATAAAAATACCACTTAAGTTCATCTAGCTTCTGTCCTCCCAAATTGTTATTCCATAGACAATCTTTAGGTGTTAATTTAGGCTTGTAGAGAACTTCAAAGTAGGAGGATTGGTTCTGGCTCCTTAATCATGCATCACATTGACAGAGTGAGTACTCATGTGTCCATTGTTAGTGAAGGGTTTGGTCTCTAATCCCTTCACATCCTGTATGATGCAGTCCCTGTGAATTCACTCTCTGGACCACATCGCCCTGCACACTCAACCCAATGAAGTGCCAGACCTATGGCTCTGACAATCAACTTTGAAGGTACCAAGTGGGGATGTGGCCTCCATAGTCACCTACAGTGAGCCTCACCCTGGGGTGCCCTGAGCAGCAAGACTCAGGGCTGCTTATAGTACCTTGGGGAAAACAGGACAGGAAAAGAACAGGGTAGGGCCAGGAGGTAGGACAGGGCCTCAACTTCTCCCAGCAGCACAAATTTCTGTGTGAATTATATAAGTTACTTCACTTGGGCCTGCCTCAGTTTCCACATTCTCAAAATGAGACGACCTCACAGGGTTTTTGTAAGGGTTAAATGAGTAAAAGTCACTTAAACCATTTAGCACAACACCCAGTACATTTTCAGTTATCTATACATTTTAGTTATTATTGTTCAAATTCTAACTGTCATTCACTGCTGAGTCACCTTGGGAAAGTTAATTCAATTTTCTGCATCCCTGTTTCCTTATCTATAGAAGGGAGACAATAAAGTGGTACCAAACTCAACTGTCATATGGAATAATGGAATTAATATGAGTGAAGTGCTTCACACAGTGTGTGCATTTAGCAAGTATTTCATTGTTGTGATGTGTTGCTATGAAGGAGGAGGGCCTCAGCTCCACGCTGGGCAAGGGGAAGCTAGGATGTTACTTCATCCTTAGAGTCCCTTCCAATCAGCAGAGCCCAGGGTGCCTGGGGTCTCCAGGGAAAGCTCAGACACTAGGTCAGTAACAAGAGAACTCTGCATTCAGGTCAGTGCTGGGCAAATGGTCAAGGCAGTGGGATCTAGTGTTGAAATTCCAAAAATAGGGCACAGAGGCCCGGAGAAGGAGGTTTGCGGGAACGTGTAGATATGAGATCCATCCACAGCATTGTAGAATGAGACCTCACCAGTCTCATAGTCCAGGAAAACCCCCACTCTTTGAGGAGGGTCGTCAATTGTCAGCTTGGTCCTGAAGTAAGTGAGAGCTTGATAGTGTTCCCCATTAGACAGCTCCATAGTCCAGAATCCATTTGTGGGTGCTCTATAAATGGAGTATTTCCTCTCCACATTCTCCATGCACACCCCGACATGCCAGTTTTTCCTGTCTCCCACCTCCACCTCCCAGAAATGTCTCCCTGATGTGAACTCTCGCAGCCAAGCACATAGTAATCCGAATCAAATCTCTTAGGGTTGTCTGGCAGATTCTGTCGTCGGTCCACCCACTGCAAGCTCCTCTGGTCCTCAGAAACAAGGAGATTGGGGTTTGCTGTGTTCGGATCCAGAATCACATCCGCTGCAGAAAGTTTGGGCATGGGTCGTGGGCTCAATCATTGTTCCCAGACCTCAGATCATCAGACCTTCAAGATCTTCAAGACCTGGGTCTGGCAGAGGAGGGCCAAGTCCAGAGCCTGGTGTCCCCAGCCTGCCTTGAATGTGACCCTCTCAGCAACACCGAAGGAAAGGGCCAGGGGTCTTTTGTTCAGTGGAGTACAGTGTTTAGGGTCAGGATCTGCCTAACTTGACGTCACTAGTTGGCTCCTTCCTTCCATCTTTTTCCTATTTCTCTCCCCAAAAATGATTCAGTCCACCTGTGCTTTATAGTCACATAGATTTACATTTCAATCCTTGCTCTGCCACTGCTGAGCTGAATAACTTTTCTCTTTCTACAGTCTCTTTTTCCATAGTCTGAAGCTATATATCTTTGAGCCTTAATTTCCTTATCTGGAAAATGGGGATAAAAGTACTAATCTCTAGGTAGAAAAAGACAACAAATGTTTTATACGAAGCCCAGGGCCAGGCATGGAGGAAGTACCTGATGTTATAGTAGCTCCATGCCTTTTCTGTGCTAGAGGGCATGTTGGGGGCTTTCTGTGCTCCCAGATCCCTTCTCTTCCTTCCTCTACCCACTTCTGGGCCCCAGCAATCTGTCCTCTGTGGACAGCATCACTGGGCTCCCTTGCCTTGGTTACCTATTGGGTTTGGCCAATGGGAGGTACTAGCTGAAGATTGGAAGGAGAGAGAGAAGAGAAGCAAACATTTATTTCCCCCACTTCCTCCCAGCCAGTGTCGGATGGTGATGGCCTAACACAGGCATGACTCCTCTCAGGCAGCCCTGTCCTTGAGCTACGGCTTCCTCTGGGCTCCAGTAACTTCTCCCTCTCCCTGTTCCTTCAAACCTATGGGTGGTGACAGATCACCACTGTTGTGACCCCTGGGGAACATCACATTCCCTTGTTGGTTTCCTTTAACCCTAATCCTGCCTTTGTAAAGAGTTCCTTTTCTAAACCTTCTTCAAACCACCCAGTTTGAACATGCCGTTTATTTGCAGTTGGTTTTTTATGACCCATACACATTCATTACCTCATTTAGTCTTTACCTCTACCTTCACATAATAGAGATTATGATCATCGTTTAAAAACGAGGAGACTAAAGTTCAGAACGTTAACTGACTTAGAGACACTCAGCAGCAGGAGGTGGCATAAGAAGCTTGGGGAAAGTAAAAATCTTTGCACATTGCCTTCTCTCCTTGGTCATTCCACGTCCTCCCTCTCCCTGCAGTGTTAGTTCACTCTGCCTCTCCTTCCCTCAGTCTACCCTTTATGCCTCTTCCTTCCCATGAAGATCTGTGGACCTAGGAGAGCAATCCTCCCTGCTTCTCTGGGCTCTCAGCAGGAAGGCCCTGGAGATGGGCAAAGCTTTGAGACCAGGACTTCAAGTCACCCACTTGGAACACTCCCAGTCATGGGGAATTTCTTCCCGGAATCTCAAGACTTGGAGAAAAACAGCATAAGGTCCCTCAGGTTGTTGTCCTAGGGAACATACAGTGATTCACTCACCAGCTTGGAAGAGGGCCATCTTCCATTCTGAAAGGCAGGAGACACAAACAGGGAACGGGCATTATTTCTGTTCTTGCTGCATCCATTCTCCTCACTAAGCTTTTTCCCTCTCCCTTTCTTCAGTCTCTTCCAATGTCCAGCTTCCTTAATCTACAGCTCTGCCGAATCAGAATCTAAAAAGTAGTGGACTTCCTTCACTCCGTCATGCTGGGGCTGCAGGCGAAATGGGCAGGCTTTGCTAGGGTGTGAGCCTACGTGCCAGCAGGGTAAGGGGTGACTGAAACTGGCCAGAACCTGTGTCTGGAAAGTCCTTTCTGGGGTTTCAGAAAAGCATGGGTGGTGTCTCCCACAGAAAATGAGCCTCTGGGCTAGATCTAATTATTCCTACTGGGAATGCCAATGGGTCATACAACAGAGAAAATGTTTAAGTGCTTAGTACACATGTGCCAGGAAACTCAGAGAGCATCAGGGTCACTCACCATCATAGTACAGAGACTTCAATCCACCTACAATGGAAGAAAGGTAGAGATGTCACCTGAACTATGTCACTTCTGTGTGATCTAATTTCTCTTCTTTTGCACCAACCTAATCTTTCTTTTTGACCCCCATCCCCTCCATCCCTACCTTCTCCCTCTGCCTGTTCAATGCGCTCCTCCCTCTCCTCCTTAATATGAAATCTGAGAACATCAATAAGAAATAAGGGTGACTGTTTGGGGGCAAGCACAGGGAGGCCATGTTTTTAATGGGGAACAGGGCCTTCAATCTCTCTCCAGGAGGGGCCTACAGACTCTTCAGCCCAGCAAGGCACCCGGGAACATATAGGGGTGCACTTGAAAAGAAAGGAGGAGGATGGAACTCCCTCGATGAAGTGCCTTCCCTATTCCCATCAATTGCATGCTGATATACCACAGGCACCATGCAAGTGCTTTCCCAGCTGAGACCTGGCAGCTCTATTCTGTATGTATCCATACTCCCATACAGGGGCACAGGTGTCACTGTGTGTATACCTGGACATGTATATGTACTAGAATCCATCTTTCTCAGGCTTTATGATGTCCTGCCCACTTCGAAAAAGAATCGGACAACTTAATGAGGGAATTTCAGACACTGTTTTTTTAAAAGCAATTCTAACAAGTCTATGACAACTAAGCCACTGTGGTACTGCTTTTTTTTTAATGCACTTTTCTCTCTCCTTCTTCTCATATTTCCTCATTCTTTTAAATCTTACATTCTTTGTTTTCTTCTCAGCAGCCTACAGATTATGTAAAGCAATTAGTGAGATTCCCAGCATTGGGAGGGCACTTTATCTAGGGAGTTTCATCCCCCTCCTCCTCCTTTCCTGTCAAGTGCACCCTGGATATTCCCTGGTGCTTGCTGGGCTGAAGAGTCTGTGGGCCCCTCCTGGAGAGAGATTGAAGGCCCTTTTCCCTAATAAAAACACAACTCCCTTATGTTTCCCCCCAAAGAGCCAGGCTTATTTCTTTCCCTTGGTAAAGGGATCCTGGATATTTTTCAGCCCTGGGCAGAGTTAGGGGTGAGGAAAGGGGCTGGGAAATATTGGAGCAGAGAGTCTTAGAAGCAAATTCAGAGAAAGTGTCAGAGACGCTCAGGCATGAGCCATGACAGGCGATCCATCTCTCATACATCTGCAATGGAAGGAACCTGAAGGGTCATGAAGCAGCTTAAGGCAGAGATACCGAGCCATGGTGGACCCCTCGGGGAATCTGAACTTACACAGTATACGCTGGAGGCACCCTGGAAAATAAGCAGGGAAAAAAATTACTGTTATGTGGAGGACCTTTGGAAAATAAAACCTACTAATGACCCAGTACAGTGGTTGGTGCTTGGGGTGGCGATGGAGTGAGATCCTTAGGGGCACCCTCCCCTAAGCCAGTGCCTCAGGTTCCCTCCCTGGTCTGATACCTCTTTCCCTTCGTTCCTCTTCCTTTTCTGCTTGCTCTCTCTTTATCACCTGCTGCTGTTTCCAGAGGAAGTAAGCAGCCCCTGCAAGAAGCAGCAGCAAGACAGGCAGGGTCCCAGCCAAAGCTACTATCCAGGGCCTGGCTCTCCAGAAGAAGGGGTCTGCAATGGAATGGAGCATTAGCCTCTCACCCCCAGGGTGGGGATCACAGAGTTGATCTCATGACCTTAAATGATTCTTCTCCACCTAAAGTCGCAGAAAACTCTGGGGAAAACTTCGGTAAACTCTTACCATAAAATAGTCTATTCCTTGTCTTGAAATGTCTGCTTCTCACATGTGAATAGGAGTTACTTGAGCATCAGAATCACATTTTTTCTAATTTAATTTTTCAATAGTTTACATTTACATGGTTCAAATATCAAAAAAATATAGAACGTTGTCCAAGTCTCCCATCCACTGCCTCCTCCCTCCCCCCATTTATTAGTATCTGATTAGTCAGCTTAACATGGTTGTTAAGAATAGGCACTTTGGAGCTGGAGGGCCTGCATTCAAATTCTGGCTCCTCCACTTGACTGGCTGTGGGATCTTGGACTAATTCTTAACCGCTCTGTTCCTGGTGTCCTAATCTGTAACATGAGGGAAATAATAGTACCGTACTCATAAGGTTAAAGGATTAAATTAATGCTTATGAAGAGTTTGACACGAAGTGAGTGTTATTCAAGTGTGTATTAAATTTTTTAAATATAAATATCCTTCTATTTTTTCTTTTTTACACCAAAGACAGCATTCTACACAAACCACTCTGCATGTGGCTTTTTCTCTTCATCTCAGAGAATCTGCCACATTAGGACAGAGCAAATGTTTGTGTTTTCTTTCCCAGCTGTGCAACATTCCATTGCATAGAAGTTCCCCACTGGTGGACTTTTGCATAAGTTCAAACTTTTCCCTATCATAATGAATGCTACAACAAATAGCCTTTTACATGAGTCATTTCATACATACGCATACATTTCATACAAGCATATCTGTCAGAGAAGTTCCAAGAAGTGGGATTCTGAGATGAATATATAAGTAGTTGGGAGAAATACTGCTTACTGCCCCTAATAGAAGTTGTGCCAATTTATACCAAAAATATACCAAATTGTACCTACAAATGCCTGAAAGTGACTCTCTCTCCACAATCCTGCCATCAGAATGTGTGATCTGCAACCTGGTTTTGTTGTCTTTTGTTTAGTTTCCAATCACAAGTGGTAAATGTTTTAATACTTGCTCCTCTATAGACTGAGATGGGACATCACCTTATGTGTTATTCCCTTTTATGTGAACTAATAATTCATGCCCTTTGCTCATTTTTCTATTTTCTATTGCTCATTTTCATTTTGAGTTGTTTTATATTGTAAGCAGATTAGTTCCTTCTATAAGACATCAATCGTACATATTTTTTTCCCATTTTGTCATTTGTCTTTGCTTAAGGGTCTGATCTTTACCATGTTCCCCCAGTTCTCACTGCTTGTCACAGTGCCTGGCACGCAGGAAATACTTAGTAAATATTTGTGACATAAATAGCTTTATGGGGAAAAGAAACATGCCAAAAGTAAGAAAAAGGCTCTGGATCCCTGCTCTGTGCCTTATATTCACTACAAAGATCCAAATCAGCAACAAAGAATTACACGTCTTCCTTCTTTCAGTAGCCACAGCTAAGCACAGTATACCTAGGACTAAGCAGGGTACTGACCTGCGATGGAAATCCTGGCTGACTTTTCCTGCCTGAGGAGGGGATTTCTGATGATACAGGATACCTCGTCTTCAGAGTCATCTTTCATGATCACAGATGCTGCGACTGCATACAGACCTGCTCCGTCCAACTCCAAAGGTCCTGGCACAGCTGGCATGTCTGTTCCCTTGGCGTCTATCCACTGTATTTCGGGTCGAGGATACCAGCCAGTGGACATGCAATCCAAATGGATCCCTCCATCCTCATGACCCTTCATTTCAATGTGACAATCAGAACCCAATGCTGTGGAAGGATAATTGAGCCTGAATTCTTTACAAAGAAGCCTCTTGCATTAATGAGAGTCTCAACAGGAATCCAATGACACAAGCACATTAGATAATTCAAGGGGAGTTTCATGAAGGAGGTATTTACAAATGCATGGTTGTGGTGAGGGGAAAACTACATAGGATGGAGCAACACCCCAGGGCCAAGAATAGTGGAGCTGTTACCAGCCACCGCTAAACCCAAAGGGAGGTGGAAAAGAAGCCATTTTGAAGCCTTAAAGAAGAAAATCATATAGAGACAGCTTTCTTGAGAGGAGCTGGGAGCTTTGGGAATGGAATGCAGCCAGCTAGAGGTGGTCCTACAGGGAGAAAGCCTATGGGGTAAGTACCTGGACCTCTCTCTCCTCTCCTTCCCTCCATTCTCTGCTTTGGCCCCCTATTGACCAACCCAGCCAGAAACCACAGGCAAGACAGAGCCCTGAGAAAGAGAAATGCAGCCCTTGACATCTGGACATCGGCCTGGTTTCAGTGTTCTCCTGTTGAACATAAGCAATTTCAAGGTACGTCAACATCAGACAAAGGGACCTTGTCACTATGATGGGTCAAGACAAAAAGAAGACCACTCAACAATCATGTTTGACCGTAGAGGAAAACATGTACACAGTCCAAACCACAATCACGACTAAACATTTCCCTATCCTGGCTATGAGTGACTGCCGCTCCTTAACCAATTACGGCTTTAGCTTCACTCTAGTCTTCCTCCTGATAAGACTTAAGACACCCACCCACAGAATCACACCCTCCAGTTTCCTGATAGACCCAAGCCAGATCAAAGTCCCACTTCCATAAACCCTCCTGAATCCCCTAACACAAGCCCAAATTCTATACCAATCTTCTCTAACACCATCTTAACTGAGACACCCCACGATTACCACACATGAGCCTTCTCCCTCCCTGCAACAAGTAATAAACACAACTTGGTCAACTGCTGGTGTGATCCTGGGGGCCTTTGGTGGGAGAACATTGGCAGCACAAATGCTGTCCTACAAGTCAGCCTCTGGGGGCCCAGAGCAGTGTGCACCTGGAGGAGCCACAGAAGCCATCTGGAACACAACTGAACCCAAACAACTCTGTGCCATCACTGAGGAGATATTTTCTTATTCTTCCTAACTCTGACCTTTCAATTCCTGTCTTAGACCCTGGTGGCCAGCATGAGGGAGTTCGTTGCTTGATGTTATATGGTACAAGAGGGATTATTCCTAGACGAAAACCTGTGTCTTTCCCAAGAGCCTAAGAAACAAAGTGGGAAGGCAGTGGAGGCAGTTCCTAGTGACCAGCCAGGATGCTCTGAGGTGGATTTGGAGGAGGACTTCTTCCTCCACTTCCAGGTCCCAGGGAGGAATGAGCTGAGAACAAAACTTGGAGGCTCACCTGCAACTTCCAGCTCCACCATGGCTTTTTCATAGAAGTTTTCATCTTGGAAATAACACAGGTAGTTTCCACTGTCAGAGACTCTGACACCATAAATTCGGAGAGTGGCCTTCCCTTCAGTGATGGCATCTCTTAAAATCGAAGTTCTCCCTCGATACTCTGCCATCTGATTCTCTTCTACCTCCTTCCCATTTGCATACTCATATACTACCTCCCTAAGGCTGGATCTCACCCACAACAGCTCCATGGTCTCCGCACTCATCTTCGGGGAAAGATGACAGGGTAAATCAGCGTCTTCACCCACCATGGCGAGGATGGGGCCAGGGGGTCCAATCACAGAAAACTGAGCTGATAAGTAAAAGGAGAAGCTCCATCAGAGGAAGTTGGGACAACGAAGGTAAGGGAGGGGGGATCTCACACAGGTTGGTGAGGTACGGAAAACCTAGAGAGGAACAGGATCCTGACAGAAGTAAAATTTGTCTTAATGGCATGTGCGCCTCCAATTAGGATTGGATTTATAGGTATGATAAGTTGTCAGAGGTTCTGACAGGGCACTAACAGGTAATTGTCTTCTTCAGATACATAAAATCAGAATGTTCCCTACCTGAGCAAGGGGTAAGCAGCTGGACCAAGACGAGGCAGACAAAGAGGTCGAGCAGAGGGAAATCTAAGGAACTTGCCATTTTCATCTGTGCTGCAGAGAGACGGTGGAAAGAGGCAAAACTATGACCTGGAAGAAGATGAAGAATTCCACATTAAACTTCCATCTCCAAAGGCTGACTCAGGGTGAAACACAGAGTCACTAATATGGTGACTCAACATCCTTTCCTGCTAAAATTTCTGTTTGAGAGTCTCTTAACCTTTGAGTTCCAACATAAAAAATCACTCGTAAAAATATGAAATGTTAAGTATACATACATTTAACATATAAATGTTATGTATGTCCTGATAAAGGTACATGTATTAAACCTTAACCCATCAGGAAATCCTTGACTCTACAGTCCAAATGTGTCTCTCTCTGAGTCCCCTGATTCAATATGTGTCCCCTATAATCTGTGCTCAACACAAGAACCTGAATGGTGTTTGAGTCACATCATGTCACTACACTGCTCAACACCTTCCAGTGGCTCCCATTTCACTCAGAGTAGATGCTGAAGTCCTTACAATGGCCCACATGGCCCTCCAGGACCTGCGCCTCTCACTTCATCTCCCTTACTCTCCTCATCTGCTCCAGACACACTGCCCTTCTTGCTGGTATTTGAACAGGCCAGAACAGAGGACTTCGGCCCTGACTCTTTCTTCTACCTGGAACTCTCTGACCCCAGTATCCACAGGCTCACTCCCTCACCTCCTTCAGGTCTTCCTCTAAAGTTCATTCCTCCATGAGACTTTCCCTGACCACAGGATTATGGCAACTGCTCCCAACCCCCTGAGCCTGCTCTTTTGCCCATTGAATTTTCCCCATTTAACATATCATGTGTTCACCGTCTGTCTCTACCTGCTCAAATGGAAGCTCCACAAACTAAAGATATTGGTCTATTTTGTTTACTGATATGTAAGAGCTGGTACAACAGTGTGTGGTTCACAGGGAACCCTCAGTAAATATTTGTTGAATGAGTGAATGGATGAGGGGTAACATATTAACCAATAAATATTAGAATTTTAAATCAATTTAGATGATCAGATTAACATGTTGTCATCTGGCAAGATGGGAGGTGGAAAGTTATGAAGACAAGTAGTGACCTGCCTCTGTAGTGACCTGCTATTTTAGTCTGACTCAGAGAGCACAGCCTGGCCTCCTGTGCTCCCACTGGGACTTGTCCGTATTAATGTATTTATTCCTACTTTCCAGTGAAGTGGTTTCAAGGAACAAGCATGTCCTGGATATGCATGTAAGAGTGTTACAACTGGGTATGCTTCAGTGCACTCTTTTCACAATTGTTCTTTTGAGGAGAAATATCCATAGGAAGGAAATTATTCATTTCCTGCCTTTCTTTCTCTAGATGTTCACCGATGCTCCTTGGCAGATGGCCTCTGGGCTCACCAGCAATGGGTAATTTCCCTGGTCTTAGTCTTTCCACTGGTAGAGAAGTGGGTTTCAGAGGCAGAGATGTAAGAGCTGGGACTTATGAACAAGGGGCCAATATGTCCAGCCGGGAGCACATAGCAGCCTAACAAAGCTCATGCCTCTACAAAATGCTGAGGTTCTCTAAGCTCAGAGGCAGGACCCCTGCAACTCCCCACTCCCAGCCCAGTGCTCCCAACTGTTTCTTGGCTCAGAAAAGCAACTCCACCATCTTTTAGGCATGGTCTGTGGCATCACTGTGAACCTTTGTGATAAGGAAGTGTGGGGCTGTCGCCAGCTGGCAAGGCTTGATTCAAACTGGAGTTCATGCTTGGCTTCTATCCCAGCCACTCCAGATTTGTTTGAATCCCTAGATAGTGGAGAGCCTGAGAGCAGGCCTAGGTGGATTACTCAGAGACAGGACTGAGACCTCGGGACCTAAACCCTCCCTTCCCCCTTGGTCCTCTCCCATCTTGTATCCTCTCCTTCCCTGAAGATATCATGTGGGATTGGTTGGTGACAAATGACTTGATGGTGTGCACATCTTGGGAGCAACACTGTGGAATCCTCCAAGCCTCAACCCATAGCCATCACCACCTTCAAATCATGTCCGCATCAGACTCTGCTTAAGATCCAGGCAGACCCCCTGGTGGAGGCTCTGGAGTCAGAGGCTGAACCCACCACTTCTTAATCACAAGACCAGTGAATGGGAGAGCTAGGAATAAGACCAGCTCTCACCCATCTTATCATTCATTCATTCAATAAACATTTACTAAGCACACATTATGTGCCAGGCCCACTCTGTTAGGTGTAGGAACAAAAAGGATGTGGAAACTAGGTAATGGCACTCGGATTCACAAGCTGTGTGAAGTCAGCCATGTGACAAAACCTATTTGAACTTCAGTTACTCATGAAACAATGTGAAATATGAACTTTGAAGTGTGCATAATCAGCCCAGCAGATCCCCTTCCAGATCTGGGTCAGCAAAGCACTTGCATGAATCCAGAGAGAGGAACGTGTAAGGATGACACTGCAGCATTATCTTTAAAAGTAAAAGAGCGATCAAGAACCTAAACATTGGAGACTGGTTAGTTGAATAATGGCTCATTGCTACAAAAAAATTCAATGAGGCAGTTAAGACTAATTTATAATCACTAACCCAGATAATCAAGATATATTAAGTGAACAAAAAGCGCATTGCAGAACAATACTAACGATTCTATTAAAAAAAAACAAAGCTATAAATTTGTATATACATTTTTGTCATTGCCCTAAAAGAAGACTGAAAGGATACAGGCTACACTGAGAGTTGGGGATTGAATAAAAGATACTTTTATCCTTTTTGCCCTATATTTTGAAAATTATATGAATGTTTTAAATTTTAAAAGTTTTCTTATATAACTTAATAATAAATCATTGTTACAAGCAATTATAGTGACTGCAACATATTTGTTGTTCAGAAAATACCAACTCCTCAAAAACAAACCAGATGAGGCCCCAGTCATAGTACCTGCAAGTCCGGGAACTGCCGGGGGACAAGGGAGTAGAAGTCTGGTCAGCTGGCGGTGCTTCAGACCCTTGTCTGAAGCCTGAACACCTTCAGACAAAATGTTGTCTTTCAGTCCATCCTCTCCTCTTCAAACTGTTCTCTGTGCTGCTAGAGAGGACTATTATTATTACTATAATAGCCACAATTTCCCTGCTCTCCTCAGAGTGGGGAAAAATGTTTACACTTACTTTTTAGGGTATTTCTTGATTTTTGTTCCTAATTATGCATAATTTTAAAATAGGGAAAAATATATAATTTAAATACTCTGTTATGGTAATGATAAACTTCACTTCACGAGAATGCAAATATTTCTGGAAGTATTTTGGCCATATATATATATATATATATATATGCCAAATGCCTTAGAAATGTTTCATCGTTTGATCCAGAAATTCCACTTGTATGAATTACTCTTAAAGTAAAGCAATCAGATGTTAACACAAGGAGTTCTGTTTAAGGCTGTTCAACACAGTAAAATCTACAATAGCAAACTGTAGACACAATTTAGATACCCAAGGTGAATCCAATTTTGCTACAATTATAAACGAAGCTCTTTATTAAAAACGTAATTCCTAATAACTGTATGATAATCCCTCTGCGATTGGACAACGTGTTGTTTATTCATGCTCCAACTGTTGCATATGGATACGTATGCAGCAAATGGAGGTTGATGCAGATTTTTCTATATTATAAATAATTCTGTAATGAACATGTTTACATATAATTCTTTGAGGCACTTTTTTTTTTTAGAATCTATTAGGATACCTTCCTAGACATGAGCTGGAGAGATTGAGTCCTTTGCTCCTTTCTGGCTAGAGTAAGTTCTTAAGAATACCCAGTTGGCAAGTTTCTTCATTCAGGTTGTCTCTCTCCCAGCAAATTTCCTGATGCAGGGCCTTACCTTTTGCACCTGCCCTCATCCCCCATCCCCTCATCTCACACACAAGCATCAAACCCCTTTCTCTGGGTGAGGAATTCCCTGTACCCACTCTCAGCTTTTTAGCCTCTCTCCTTCCAGGGCCTGTGGCACTGGCTTTTACCAATTTCCCCCACTTACCCCTTGGCATTTCCATCTGAAAATTATAGCCCACAGAATGAAGGTAATCAATACTTCTCCGTTGTAGTTAACAGTCAGCTCTGAAAGAAAGAGAAAGGAAAGAAAGGCTGTTTCCTGTGAGAAAGAGAAGCAGTCTCTCTTTGGAAGAATTACTTTTCTGATTGGCTCAGAGGGGTATTTCTCATCAGTTGCTGGGCAGACACCAATGAGGAAGGTAGAAGGAAAACTGAAACTGTATGGGACTGTAGAAAAGAAGAAAAATTACAGCCCTAATTCCCCCACTGTTTATGTTTACCTATTTGAATCATTGTGTGTTTGTGTATAATCAGTATTTCATTACATACATTTGTTTATGTCTTTTATATCACAATACTTTTATCAGCAGAACTAAGCAGAAAAATTAGAAGACTTTAAAGACTGAAGAGAGGAAGAGATGCGTTAATTACAACATTTCTGTGGTCATTTTATAACATCTGTGTGCATGTAGGTGGACACATGGAGGAGGACATCTTTTACAACAGAGCCAAATGGATGTACGAACAGAAAGAAAACCAGATCCACTCTACTGTTTTAGCACCTCTGAAACTCAAGTCTCAGATCCGTGACCACATCATATAATTTTATGGTTTCCAGAGGCAGTGCTGCCAGTAACTGATGGGCATGTCTTACATTTTCAGAGCATTCTTATTTGGAGGGTTGCTGAGAGCTTCATCCACTCTCTGCCCCTTACTTGCGCTACATTTGTATTTTCACGTATATTTGTTTCTCCTCTGCCTGCAGGATTCTGTATTCTCTGAGGTTAGACTCTGGATAGGCTGTGAATCCTGCTTCTATAAGGTGTATTTGAGAATAACTGGTCCTATCTGTGGCCTAGGGCCTCCCAAGACACATTATTGTGATCTCAAGACAGTGATTAAAGCTTCTAGGGCTTTGAAGTGAACTTGGCTTGTGGAATTTGATTAAATTCCAGCAGTTTGCATTTAGGCTTTGTGGTAGACATGGCTGGTGGTTGTACAGTATCTATTCCCTGCTTCTCCTTATTGATCAAACCCATTTTGGGGGACTACTTCAATGCACCCATCCCCCTTATAGAATAGGAAAGACCAAAGGACTAAGTTCGAGCCAATGATTTGTAGGTGGAGGTAGTTGGGTTGTGTTTCTCAAGAGAGGCCCATATTCTTCCTACTTCCTCCTTCGTCTTTTTGTCTAGAACATGGTCCTTGGAGCTGGAGTACAGGGACCATCTTGTGACCAAAATGGAAGCCACATTCTGAGATGGTAGAGAATAAAGACAGAAGGAGGCTGTGGCATGGATCCATCTCTGAGCTGCCAGACTAGCTCTGGACTGCTGCCCTCTGAATTCATTTTACGTGAAAGGAAAACAAACCTTTGTTTTGTTGAAGCCAATGGTACTTCTGGCGTCTGTTATCAATAGCAAAATACAATTCTTCCCTCCCCACCACCCCCCATCAGCAGTCTATCATGAAACTTTTCAAGCATACAGCAAAGTTGAAAGACTTTTTCAATGACTGCCAAATACACCTACTATCTAGATTTCACAGTGAAAATTTTACTATACTTGATTAATTATAGTCTGTCCTTATATTCATCCCCTATCCATCCTTATCTATCCATCTACTTATTTATTTATTTATTTGATGCCTTTTAAAGTAAATTGCAGACATCAACGCACTTTCCCCTGGATACTTCAGCACACCTATCACGTCGAAGAACAGATTCCTGAAATGCTGGAGGCACCAATGCTCTGTTTGAAATACAAATGTAAGAGTACTTTCTAGTCATATCTTCTAAAATGAACAGTGGGATATGTTTATCTGGGGATCTCTAGCTCCTAAATGCCTATCCATCCCCAATGATATTGACAGTCTGGCCCCAGGTACCTGGCCCCTCCTAGTAAGAATCAGGCTCCCTCCAGGAGGCTGTGTGAGCAGGAGGCTCCAGGACTGCCTCTCAGCAACAGCTTGAGACAGGGACCAGCCCTGCCTCAGGGCCCTTCTGTCCATTCCCTGGAATCTGCTAGAGAAGTGCTCTCTTCTTCACTGAAACCACAAGAAGGGAATCAATGTTCTGGAGGGTCTGCAGGATATAGGGCCCACAAATCACTTGAGGAAGAGCAGGCATAAAAATCACCTTTGAAGGAAGCTGAAGAGAGGCATGGGGTTGGGTTCAGAGACAAAATAAAAGAGGAGAGTGGGCATTCCATTACAATGGGAAGAGAATGTAAAAATTAGCTCAGAATGTTACAATAAGACCTGCCAGTCATCAGGTTGGGATAACAGACATATTTGATAAAGTAATCACGTAGTAAACAGAAATAATATTTCTCCCAAAGTCATGCTGCAGCTGCAATGTGGGGAAAAACCACACCCTTCTCTGAGTGCTTCCTGTTTTCTCACTCACTGAGAAACTTCCTTTTAAAAATTCAATAACATTCATTTTTTTGCATGTGGCTGTCCAGTTTTCCCAACACCATTTATTGAAGAGACTTTGCATTCTCCATTGTATGTTCTTAGACTCCTTTTGAAGATTACCTGTCCATTATCTTACACCATACACAAAAATTAACTCAAAAAGTATTAAAGCCTTGATGTAAGACCTGAAACCATTAAACTCCTAGAAGAAAACATAAACAGTATTTTCTCTGACATGGGTCTTAGCAGTATCTTTTTGGGTATCACGTCTACTAAGGCAAAGGAAACAAAAGAAAAAATAAACAAGTAGGAGTACATCAGACTAAAAAGCTTCTGCAGGGCAAAGGAAATCATCAACAAAATGAAAAGACAACCCACCAACTGGGAGAAAATATTTGCAAATCATATATCCAACAAGGAGTTAATTTCCAAAATATATAAAGAGCTCACACAACTCAACAGCAACAAAAAATTAGCAACCTGATCAAATAATGAGCAGAAGATATGAACAGATATTTTTCATTTTTCCAAAGAAGATACACACATGACCAACAGGCAAGTGAAAAGATGTTCTACGTCACTAATTGTTAGGGAAATGCAAATCAAAGCCACAATGAGATATCACTTCACACCCATAAGAATGGCTAGAAAAGAGAAGGAACAACACGGGTTGGAGAAGCCGTGGAGAAAAGGAACCTTCATACACCTTTGGTCAGAATGCAACCTTATGCAACCACAAGGGAGAATAGTATGGAGATTTCTCAAAAAAATAAAAATGAAATACCGTATGATCCAGCCATTCAACTATTGGATATTTATCCAAAGAACATGAAATCAATAATCCAAAAAGATTTGTCCACCGCTGTGTTCATTGCAGCTTTATTCACAATTGCCAAGGCATGAAGGCAACCCAAGTGCCCAACACTGAAAGAATTGATAAGGAAGATGTGATGTATACAATCAATGGAACACCACTCAGTCATAAGAAAAAGACAAAATGGTGCCATTTGTGAAAACGTAGATGGACATTAAGAGTATTATGCTAGGTGAAATAAGTCAGGCAGAAAGACAGATACCGTATGATTACACTCGCATATGGAAGAAAAACAAACACATAGATAAGAAGAACAGATTAGTGATTACCAGAGGAGAAGTGGTGGGAGAGGGCAAAAGGGGTAAAGGGCACACATATAAGCTGATGGATAAGAACTAGACTGTTGGTGGCAAACACAATGCAGTCTGGACAGAAACTGAAGTATAATCATGTACACCTGAAACATACCCAATGTTATAAGCCTATGTGACCTCAATAAAATAATTAAAAAGCAAAAACTCAGAGTCTGTCAAAAGCTTTGCTGCTAGAAATCATATCAATAAGAATGAACCATTCCATTCTTCTCTGGAGGATCCAAGTTACTTTGACCCAGAAAAGCAGCCTTGATTTCCAACCAAGATGCTGAACTTCAGATAAGGGGGTTCTAAGTACAACATTTTCTGTCTCTTAACTTTATGGTTTCCGAGGAAATAGGGCCCTGGGTCAAATTCTCATCAGGAACTTTACATGAAGCTCTGAGAGATAAATGTGTATGAAATGGGGCAGTAAAAATTCATTAATTCCACAAATTTTAATTGAAAACCTACCTACGAGTAGGTATCAGCACTGAACTTAGAATTGGTGAGAAGAGAGGCATAATGCATTAGGTGAACCACAGACTCTGAAGCCAGGCTGCCGGGGTAACCTTTATTAGCTGTGTGATGTTGGGCCACTTACTTATCCTCTCTTTGCCTTAGTTTTCTTATCTGCATAATAAGGGAAATAATAGTGTCTGTCTTTTTGCATTGCTGCTGTGAGGATGAAATGAAATGATTCAGGCAATTTTCTTACAACAGTTTCATAAACAATAAACCACAAAAATGTATGTTAAATAAAGAGTAGATTTGTTCCTCCCTCTCAGAGTTGATAGCTTGGAGTTTCCCCTTGAGGAGAGGGAGATGACGGGGATTGATGCCGAAGGATTGAAAAACTGAAGGATGGGCTTCTACTGTTAACTTTAGGAACTGAGCATGATAGATGCCAAAATGTCTGCAGAGACTCCTTTCCTGTAGGAAATAGCTAGGTGTGTGCATATACTTAATAACAATTCAAGTCCCCTTTGTACAGCAATTGCACTTTCAAGAATTGATCCTAATGACAAATGCCATTGGGAAATTTATTCTGTGGAAGTGACTGGACCTATGCAAAAATGATTTACATACAAAGATGTTTATAGTAGCATCATTTGTAAGACCAAAGAAAGAAAACTATCTTCATTAACAATAATACAAGATTAGTATTTAAGATTAAGTGTTGTAAAAAAAGCATGTCATGGGACAACATATACAGCAAGGTTCAATTTTCATTGAAAAACTGTGTGTCTATTAGAAAACTGTTAAAGAATATGCACTTAGTAGTTAATGCAGTAAAATGCTTTAAAAGTAGGAAGTTATTTATGGAAAGGAGCAATAAGTGAATTCAAAAACCAGAAAAGAAATCTTGAAAAATCTGGGGTGAAAAGTGACATTGAAAGGGTCATTGAAATTGCTTGATAAGGAATGCCTGGATTCTCAGGGGTGGTAAGATGTGGCATTAGAAGTAAGAATGTGGAATGTGGCATCAAGTCGCAGAACAGCAGATGACCTGGAGAAGGGATATGGGGAATCACAGAGTCACCTGAAAATGGATTCTGGTTCCTGGAACTGTGTGCTAATAAGTGTAAGGCCCTGACCTCCTTGGGACCTTTCTGTGTTTTCCTCACAAACCCCAAGCTCCCAATAAGTCCTATTGCCCACTTCTACCTCCCAGTAATGTCTCCCTAAAGAGAAGGGCTTGTGGCCCAGCACACATGGGTCAGGAAAAAACCCTCCAGGTTTTTCAAGGAGATCCTGCCGTGTATTTTTCTGCCTCACACTTTCGCAATCTTCAGACAAAAACAGTTCACAGTAGGCGGTGTCTGGATCCAGAGTCGCATTAGCTGCAGAAAGAGCAAGAAACAAGAGAGAGCCAGGTCAACGATGTCATCTCAGGGCCCTCAGTGACTGGGAAAGAGGAGAAAAGAAGCTGACCCTAACCCATGAAGGCCCTCTCCTTCCTTCTCCAAACAGCTAGAGTGATAAGCATCTTCCCAAATGTCCTCAAGAACAGGTTTCAAAGAGTCTCTGGGAGAGCTCAGAAACTTTTACAAGGAGAAGATAATCTAGATTCCTGAAATCTGGATGTCCCAGGTCCCGGGCAATAGGGGTATCTAATCAGGAATTCCCCCTTCCCACCCCATCCTCTCCTCTCCAGCAGCATTTTGTACAAATCTCTCACTTGTCACTGCACTTTTATAACTAGTTTCATATTTCTCTCTGCTGGTCTAGGACGTGAGAAAGTAGAGACTGTGCATGGTCATCACTGCATTCTCACTGTCCAGCACTGTCAGTCCCGGGCTCCAAAGTGGTGCTTAATGTTTGTAGGGTGAAGGAATGGGGAAGGTCCTGTGAGAGCCTGCAGCCATCCCTCTCTGCCAGCCCAAAGCCCAAGGGGAGCCCACAGGGGACTAGCTGGCCAGGGCTTTTCAGCCAACTGTGTAGGATCCCTGATCTGATCACTACCCATCTTTAACACACTTTCCCAGAATCTCATAGCTTAGAAGAATCAGATGAAAGAAACTTTTGATAAAAACGACAAGCAATAGCATATATTGGAGTATATGAGGAAGCCATTTGATGTAAAGCTGATTTGGCCTAACCTTATTTTTTTTCTAAAAGGGCCTGACGTGGCTGTTAAGCGTGCACTGTATATCTGCTTTCAGCATTTCCGAGGTCCCTAAGGCAAGAACAAATGCCCTCAAGATAAAGGTGCAACTTCCCCCATATTAGCATTTCCTTAAGGACAAGCATCTCTCCCTAGACTAGGAATTGATTGCTGCCCTCACCTGTGACCCCTAGCCGAAGACAACAAACTTGCTTCCTGCTGTGTCCATGGAGACAGCAGATCTACTACCTGCTATGTCCATCAATCACTGTGCTGACAGGGCAATCTTGTGACTACTGTAAAAGGGACATTTCAGTCATGTGTGATACATGCTCTGTGACAGTATATAACCACTGTGTACACTCCCACTTGTTTCAAGTGCTCCATTCCTTTGTGGAAGGGCTCTCCTGGCCTATATGGTCCTCACGTTTGACTCAGAATAAACGCATCCCATTTTGATTTATAGATTGGTGATGGATCATTTGTGTTGACACTTTTATGTGTCCACCAAACAGTAGACCCTGTCCTCCTGGTGACACAGCAAAAACATTTCCCAGCCTTCCTTGCGTGCCCAGGAGGAGAGTTGGCCCCTTCCAGGCCTGGCCCATGAGAAATCTTCTGCACAATATTTCTACCTCTTTTTCCCCATCTGCTGGCTGAATGTAGAGGACAGAGAGGCCCTAGAAAATCTGTGTGAAGCAGAGCTCACCTCCGCATATGATCTGCCCTGAAGTCTGAAGAGATAGAGAAATACACTTTTATTATGTTTATCTACTGAGACATTGGGGTTGTTTGTTACAACAGTTAGTTTACCCTGACCAATGCAAGCCATGACTGAAAGTCGACTCCCTTTACAGTTTGTTTCTGCAGACGGTTTTCCCCTGTGCTAGATACTGAGGACTCGCAAACGGTAACACCCAGTCCCTGCCAAATAAAGAGGAAAATATCACTTCAAAGAGAAAATCTGTAACATCCTCTCAGTTCTTCCTTCTAAAAGCCCTCAAATCTCTGTTTTCTTCCCTACGTTATTTATTTAAGAGAATCCTTTATGGTTGATTCCTTTTCTCTTAAGTATACTTATTCACATCTGTTTCCAAAGCTTAAACTATCTCTTCAGTGGCTCATCTGGAGCCCACACTACAGAGCCAAGCACCTCTTTCCTGGACCAGGGCTTCTCTGCCTGGCCGAGCAGTAAAACCAACCTACCCCTCACTATGTCTCTGATTCTTCATTTGTTCTTCATCAAAGTTCAGCACTCACTTTCATTTGTCAAATCTAATCGTCAACTGTCAGTTCTCACCTTATTCAAACTCTCAGCCACATTTGACATAAACATTTCCTCCTCCTTGACATATTTTCTTTCTTCTGATTCTGGGACACGCATCCTCCCGCAATATTCTTCTTATTCCACTGGTTACTTTTCTCAGTCTCCTTTGCTGGATCTTCCTTTTCTCAACCTCTAAATGTGCTTTGAACTTCTGTTCTTTTCTCTCTGAACACTCTCCCTAAGGAATCTCATCCAATCAGATGATTTTAAATTCCAGGTGCACGCATGACTTCCAAGTTTCAAGCTCCAGCATCATCCAGGCATTCCAGACTCATACATTCAGTTGCCTACTTGACTCCACTCCAAAAGAAAGCTTTTAATTTCATCCTAGAAATTCCCCATCATTCTACCCAGTGGCTTGAGCCAAAAATCTAAGCAGGACCTATCAAATGGACCTATCAGTAAGTTTTTTCAACTCTTCCTTCAAAACGTATCTCAAATCCAACAACCACATTTCACCATCTTCATCAAAGCCACCATGATATCTTGCCTGGATTCCCAGTGTACCATTCTAACTGGATTCCTTCCTTGCCATCTTGCCTCTCTACACTCTATTCTCAACACAGCAGGAGCCAAAGTTATCCTCAAAACCATAAATCAGATGATGTCATTCTCAAGCTCAGAAGTCCACAGTGGTTTCCCATCACACTTAAAATAAACCCAAAGACTACAGCATGGTCCGGAAGATGTTTCATGATACAACTCCACTTATCTCTTGCACTACATCTCCTGTCATCTCTAGATCCACTCACAATGCCCCTTCCATGCACATGGGCTTTCTTTCAGTTCCTCAAATACTCTGGATCTTTCCCAACTTGGGATCTTTGTATCTGCCCCCCACTCTGCCTGGAATGGGAGAAGTCCTGCATCTTAATATTTCGATTCCTTTCTATCCATTGTGTCTTGTTTTAAATGTCATCTCCTGAGAAAGATGCTCCCTGACCTCCCTCCTCTAATAAGTGTACCTCCTTTATTCTCTATTGCTGCATCTATTTAGTTTCCTTTATGGCCTGGCATATGAAAAGCACTTAGTTAATACATATTGCATAAATGAGGCCAGAACAAGAGAGAAACAGTACAGTACAAAGGGTTATCTGGAGCAGAGCAATGCAGGGAGAGTAGACGATGCAGTTGAGGGTGACTCAGAAGGAAGATCTGCAAGGATTGGCTAGCCTATTAAATCAGGATGATAAAGAAGGAATCCTGGGTGATTGAAGTTCTTCTTTGTGCAGTAAATAATGATGTCATTGATACAAATAACAGAGAAGCCGAAAGAGTAAGCATGCTTTGGATGGTTTGGGAGAATTTTTAATTTAAATTTGTCTGCGTTACCATGAGACAATCCAGATAGACAAATTTTAGGGGGCTGGTGGAAGTGGAGCTTAGGAAAGAAGTCCAGATAAGAAAGTAGGAGGATCCACATGCAGATTTTCCAAGGAGCATGTGTAAAGGGACAAGTGGACCCAGGAACACCTGGGGAACACTCACACTTAGGAGGTAGACGTGGAAAAAGAGTCAGTGTCTCTTGAGTCAGAATTAATCATTTGTGTCACCTTGAAGAAGTTACTTGAAATCACTGGGCCTTCTGTATGTTAAGTATAAATGCTGAAAGTAGATCAGTTCCACCTCTACCCCATATGATCTGAGGAGTGTGGGACCAGAATCCGTGAGTTTGTGTCCTAGTGTCACCCCCTCCTGGATGTATGATTTGGAGCAAGGTTTTTACTGTCTTTGTGGATTAATTTCCTCCATTGTAAATAGACATAATAGCACTTACTTCTTATGGCTGTTGTGAGGGTCAATAAATAGGAGAATATTTGTAAAGAACCCAGACCTGTGCCTGGCACATGGTAGTAGCTTCTCAATAAAAGTTACCTATTTAAAAAGACAAGGTACAAGGTTATATTTATCCCTCCTTTCTAGGGTTCTCAATGAGGGAACCAATTGTGAAGTGGTCCTTCTGCTCTGAAGAGACAGGCACGTAGGTCTAGAGAGTTGTTAGGTCTGCTCTAAGATGCATGGAACCTACTGAGACTGAATGTCATTTGAATGGAGACTTTCTAGCTGTACCCTGAGGCCTATAGTGCTGAAAGTGTTGAGGAGTAGAAAAGTCCAAGAGAGATTGGGGTGGGAGGGCTTTAAGAAAGAAGGAAAACAAGATCTAAATCTGGAAGGGAAAAGATACAGGTGCTGAAGTGGGATGAGGCAAAACTTGGCCAAGGTGCCGCATAGATCTTCCCTGGGTCTCCATCCATGACCCACCCAGCTAGGCCACTATTTAGAGCTGTAAGATGGAGAAAGAACACTAAGATCTTGTCTGATGGAGTCTGGAGCCTGAGACCATAGATATGACACAGTGACTCACCAGCATAGGACTGCGCTTTTCTCCAGTCTAAAACAGAAAAATGAGAGGTGAGTGCTCCCTGGCTAGAGCCAGACAATTCTTGGCCTTTGCTGTGCCCTGTCTGCCTTCCCTTCCCCTCCTTGGTGCCCTCTTCACTCGTCTCCAGCACTTGTCTGGCTGCCTTTCATCATGTTCCTCACAAAGATGTGTCCAGGCAGAGGGAGGCCAGAGGACATAGACTCTTCTATTCCCCCTTCTTGGTCCCTGAGCACAGACTTTGACTCCACTGGCAGCTCCTTACTCATCTCTTCTTCCTTACATTATATGGCCTGGCGCCTCAGTATCTGAAAGGCACCAGCATGTGCAAAGTCATGTCAAGTCTGCCATTGCATGAGACACAATCCTGGATGGAGGAAAGAACTATGGTGGATTCACCCTTCTCTTCACAGTGACCTTGGTCCATTCACTCCCCTGGTCAGGCACTTGATCGCATCTTCTTCATCTTTTCCAAGACCTAGCGCAGTGTCCTGCAGGAACTAAGTGTGGCCAAGTGCCTGGAAATCTGTCTCTTTGACTTAGTTAGCCTTAGCAGGAAGAATCTATTTCTCATGGTTACTATGTCACTGCTCACTGCCATTAGAAACTCCCAGGAACACAAATTTGTTTTATAGCTTTACCTGGGGAGTTGCTTGTGTGTTGCAGGCACTATGGCTTATGGTCTACTAGCCCACAGTTTTTGTCTCTATCTCCATATGTTGTTATCCATGACTCATTAGGCGTGAAACGCAAAGTCAATTAACTAACTACTCAGTGTCCGTATTTCCTCATCTTTAGGGTGGGGATAAAACCAACATTTGCTTCTTAAGTCATCTGGGGAAGACTTAGAACAGCACCCCTGCATATTAACCCTCTATGAATGTCACTGTCCTCCATTTTGAAAGGTTCATTCACGACCCCTGCATTGTTGACTCTCAAACCTACCTCCCCAGGACACAGCATCATCAGGTGTCTGGTGTGGGATTGGGGTCATAGCCCCAAAGTGAAGAAGAACCTCTGAAATTTTGACGTGAGAAAATGCGTACATTGAAAATCACAGTAGGGCAGGTGTAGGGGGAGATGGGAGGCAGCAGCATCATTTACATTGTATTCTCTGTTATGACGCCTCCTGGGATTGCACAACGTAGCAGGTCCTTATTGGAGAGCCAGATGGGAGGAGGCAGGGAGATGAAGCAGAAGCTGCTGTGACACTCCAGGCAAGAAATGATGAGCACTTCAAGCAAGGCCCTAGATTTGGGGTCAGAAAAGAGAGAGGTGGATTTATTTACTACTAATAATAATAGGCAATGCTTACATAGAACCTACTATGAGCTTGGCATTGTGCTTGGGGCTTTACATCTATTAACAACACTAAGAGGTAGATACTCTTATTTCCCACATTTTATGCATGAGGAAGCTGAGGTCCAGGGAGGTTAAATAACTCACTCAAGGTCACACAAGAGGTTACTGGTTGAGCTGGACTTAAGTCCAGGCAATCTGGCTCCGGAGTCTGTGCTCTAACCACTAAGCTGGACTATTTTAAACGAAGTGCAAATAGCAGGATTTGGCTGTTAGTCAGAAGTGGTGGATGAGACAGCTGAAAGGAGTTGAAAATGATTCTTAGGTGGTGTAATTAACTCAGATAGAGAGGGAGGGCAGGGTTAGTGGGATTTTAGTTTTGGATTCACTGACTGTGAGATGTCTTCAAGGCCTCTGTAGGGAGGTGTCATGTGGACAGTGGCTGAGGCAGTGGGTGGGGCTAGAGCCAGAAATCAGGGGCTGGTGAGGGAGGGTGGTCAGCTTACAGGGTAGAGGCCTGAAAATGGCTTGGCACCTGCAGGGAATGTGTGTAGTATGAAAAGAGGGCCCAGCACTGAAGCCTGAGGTATATCAGCAGTAATGGAGCAAGAGGGGCAAGAATTCTGAGAAGGAGCTTCCCAGGGAGTAGGGAAAGAACCAGCACGGGAGCTAGGGAATTGGTGAAGCAGATACCAAATTAGGGAGGCAGACCTACTCAGGGAGGTCCATGAAGAAAGGATCGAGAAATGCACATGGATTTAGTGACTGGGAGGCTTTAGTGATTGGCAGGAATTGTTTTTATGGTGTAGTAGAGGGGAGATCAGCCATCATGGCAGACAAGAAAGTGGAGGCCATGCATGTATTTTCTTTGCTGAGACCTTGCTGGTGTGGAATTAGAGCCCTAGAGAGAAGTGAAGAGGAGCATATTGCAAAAGGAAGGGGAAGGAAGGAGCTGGTGAAGATGGGAGACGCTTGTGCTTCTTCTAGCTTGCTGTGTGGCAGAAGACTCTATTGTGGTCCCCCGTGGTTACTCACCTTGTAGTTCACATCCTTGGGTAATCTCATCCCTTTGACTGTTGGCAGAACCTGTGACTTGCTTCTACTCAGTAAAATCTGGGAAAGATGGTGGGCAGTCACTTCCATGATGACATTGTTGTATAAGAGTCTGTCTTGCCAGCTGGCCCACTCTAGAGGCTCCCTCTCTCCTCCTGGATTTGAAGAAGAAAGCAGTCATGGTGGGAGGCCCACATTGCAAGATGCTGAAGGTAGCCTCTGCGAGCAAAGAGCAGCCTCCAGCCAACAGCCAGCAAGAAGCTGGGGCCCTCGATCCTACAACTGTAAGGGAATTAATCCTGCCAACAACCTGAGTGAGCTTGAATGTGAATTCTTCCTCAGTGGAGACTCCAGGTGAGGACACTACAGCCTGGCTGACACCTTGATTGCAGCCCTGTGAAACCCTGAGCAGAGGACCAAGCTCAGCAGTGCCTGGATTTCTGACCCACAGAAACTGTGAAATAATACATGTATGCTGTTTTAAACTACTAAGTTGATGTTAATTTTGTTATGCAGCTATAGATAACTAATACATGAGGAAGGAAAAAGAGACAGTGGGAACAACAATGAAGATTCAGTGGAGCAAAAAGACTAATTTATATTTCTAGCCCTGACTTCTTGTCTGGACTGCGCACTTGGTTCTCCAACTGCCTACTCTGCGTCTCCACTTGATCCCTTATGGGCTCCTCAACCTTGACAGAGCCAAAATGGAACTTCCAATCCTGTGCACCTCCTCGCCTTGTCCCCACAACCTGCTTTTGTCTCAGTTTCCCCATCTCAGTCAATGGCAACTTCACCTTCACATTTTCTTAGGCCTAAGACCTCAGAGTCATTCTTGATCCACTCCTTTATTCTTATTCCAAATCCAAGCCCATCAGCAAAGCCTTTTTACTGTATTTTAAAAATAAATCCAGCCCCGACCACTTCTACTGCTCCCCTTGGTATAAGGCATTCTCATTTCTCGCCTGGATCCCTGCAGTAGCTCCCAGCTGGTTGCCAGATTTCTGTTCTGCCACCTCTCCCCACATCCCAGGCTCAGGTTAACATCTGAAGTAACTTCTTAAAACGTAAGTCAGATCCAGTCCCTGTTCTGCTTAAAAACTTTCAGTGGCTCCCCTCTGAGAGACAAAGCCAAAGCCAGATGATGTCTTTCAAGGCCAAACCACTCTGACACTGTCTGCTCCAATTCTCCTGGTCACTCGCTGTCCTCTAGCCACTCTAGCCTCTTTATACTCTTCAAACATGCCATATTTGCTTCTGCTTCTGGACTTTGGCCCTGATGTCCTGTCTACTTAAAATGCTTTTCCACAGGTAGTCTGTGGCTTGCTCCCCTATGACATCAGCACCCTGTTTTAAATTGCACTTCAAGTGCAATTTTCCTTCCTCTAGTTGATTTATCTCCTGAGTACTCATCATCATGTGCCACACCACAATTTTACTACTTATTTAGTTTTCTGTCTCTCTCCCTCCACTAGAAGGTAGGTTCTTGGTGAATGGGGGATTTCTCTTTTGCTCACTTCTGTACCCCTGGCTACTAGAACAGTAACCGGTGCATAGTTAGTGCTCGTGGATCTTTATTGAGTGAATGAATGAAAGAATGGACTGAATAGAGAAGCCCTGAGGGGAGCTGGAGAGTGAGCGGTCCAGGATGAGGGTGAAGAAGTAGCCTGAGACAGGAGAAAGGACATGTGCTCCCTCGAAATCAGAGGAAACAGATAAGGAGGGGCAGGTGCAGGTGGTGGAGAAGGGGGTTTGAGACCTCCGTCTTCTGTCCTCTCTCTGAAGTGGGGGGTTGCATCCTCATCAGAGACTTGGGGAAAGAATGTGGTGATGAGGATAACGGCTAATGTTCACTGATCACCGCCGTGTGCTACATTCTGTACTGGGTGCTCTCCACACTTTATCTCATTCCCTAACATCTGCTCAGAGAAGTGGGTGTAATTAACTCACTTTATAGGTGAGGAAAATAGAGTTTCAGAGAGGTTAAGGAAGCTGTCTCCATTTCTCTATGTAAGTAGGATATTCAAGGGCCAACCAGGTGTGTTGAATCTACAGAGAAAATGGGCACAGAAGTGTGAAACCCAGTGATGCATTTGGGGCACTGCAGGTGGTGTGGTCAGGGCAGTGCAAGGTGGCACACGGCAGGGAGCAGCCAAGGATGGAGCAGAAATATTAAGACTGGACCGCTGAGTGCCTGCAATGCAAGGATAAAACGTCCAAGGATTGGGCTTTATCTTTTAGGGTAGTGTTTCTTCAACTGAGTTACACAAAAAACTTGCCTAGACAAAAACTAATTTCTAGAACACATCTGAAACTATAACTTCAAACCCTAAGGGACCCAATTTGAAAATGCAACATTAAAATAAAAAATTTGTCAAGGCCAGCCCCATGGCCCACTGGTGAAGTTTGCACGCTCTACTTCGGTGGCCCAGGGTTTCGCTGGTTTGGATCCTTGGCATGGGCATGGACATGGCACGGGTCTTCAGGCCACACTGAGGTGGCGTCCTACATAGCACTCATGAATAGTATATACAACTATGTACTGGGGAGCTTTGGGGAGAAAAAGAAGAGGAAAAACACAAAGATTGGCAACAGTTGTTAGTTCAGGTGGCAATCATTAAAAAAATAGTTAAAATCTGTCTGTAGGGAGTTCATTTGTCACTGATGGGATTGTAAACATAGCAGTTAGCTTGGAAACCTGGACCACTCAGCAATAATTGATTATAAGAATGATAACCAGATGATACAGAGTCTGCTTAGGTTGTATTTATTTAGATTAAAATTGACATTAAGACAATTTTTCAAAAAAATTAAAAATTCTTTTAGAATTTACAAATCTCCACAGCATCCCCTACCCCACTAACACTGCAGAAAGCAATGGGAAGCCACAGGAGGTTGGGAACTCAGGAATGTAATCACATGTCTGTTTTAGCAAGCTTACTCTGAGACTCTAGACTGTGGGCAACACTGTAACAACTTTTCGAAAGCAATGTGTTGTTTATTCTGGTTGTTTTCCAGACTTCTTGTCTGTTTCCTGATGTTTATTTAATCTTAAGTGTTAAGAGGAAAAGGACAACAGTAGCTCTTGGAGGAAGGGAAGCCGAAACCAGGGAGGTAGAGTGGTTTGCTGGTGACGGCTGTGAAGAGAAGGACTGTGGGAAACTGAGTCCCATGGCTCCTTGATAAAAGAAGAGAGACAAATTGGAGGAGGTGGTCCATGCTGAGAAGGGGCCCCAGGCTAAGATGTAGAAAGGACTTTCCCTGAGGGATAGGAGGGAAAGGAGCCCACCTGGGCGGGTGGTGGCAGCCTTGAGGAATCAAGGCTGCACAGGAGGAAAGGACATGACGTTCAGTTTTGGAGAGAGGATTTAAAAAGCTTTGGGGCATCCAGGAGGTGTGAGCCAGAGATATTAGGATTGTAGGAGGTAAGTCCAGATAGTGTAGGAGTGAGCAAGGCCTCAGGGGAAAGAATCAGGTTAAATACACCTAGAAAATGAGGCAGATGAAGCCTTAGATAAAAAACAAGAATTCAAATTTAGTCACCATCCACTTTCTGGGCTTTTCTCCAACCTAAAGTAGAACAAAGATACCTCATGAGATAGCTGCCACTTGAGAGGGTCTGAAATCATAGACAGAAGAGAGGGAAGCACAGAACTTACTGGGCTCTCTTTGGAGTTTCTCTTCAAAAAGACATGAATCTAATCAATACTGTCCATAGCAGAGGAGGCAGGTCTACTGGGCAAAGTGGTCTCTTGGAGACCCCTTCCTGGGCTATCTGTTCAGGGAGTCCTGGGAGCTGTCCCAGAACCAGGAATGCTAGGAGACAGTCAGGGTCACAAGAGGGGGAAGGAAATGGATCAGGCTTGGTGGTAGTGAGTGAGGAAGGACTGCGTTAAACATCTCAGTTAAAACATGTCCTGATCCTCTGCATCTTCATCCTCTCCCTTTCCTTCTGTCCAACCCCATGTTCCACATTCTTCATTAGACCTCATTGTCTTGGTCTTTTGATTGCTTTACCTGATTGTTTATTGTTCCTTTAACCCTCACAACAACAATGCTTGTTAGATATTTGGGGGAAATTTGCTTCTGGGGCGTGCATTGACCCTAGACTGTTGAATTCTCACTCTTTCTCCTGATGAAGTTTCCAGATGAAACGCAGTGCACCCACCAGAAGTCCCAGAAGAAGCAAGAATGAAGTCTGAGCTTCTGCCCAAGGAAAGCCCTTCAGGAAGAACGTGCCTGAGTCAGAACAGCTGAGCATTATTCCTTCAGAGAAAAGGAGGAAAGACCCAAAGACATCGGGGTGTTGGTGCACACAGAGATGCCTCTAGGACTGTCCAAGATTCCTGGTCCAGCCCGATGGGAGGAAGGAGCCTGGCTGGGATAGTGACTTTAGCCTTGCCCCATTCTCTCCCACTCAGTGGTTGGGAGACCATGAAACCTTGAGAGTCATTGTGAAAAAAACAACACAAAACAAAAACCCTTGGGACTTAAGGGAAGCACAAATCACCCCTGAAACATGGAAATGAACCTGAGATCTGCAGGAATGGGTGGACATTGTTCCCTTTTCCTCAAATCGTGGGAGGAATAGCCTTTAACTGAGAATCTCCTTGAACCTTGGAGCCCCTCAAGTTACATGCAATTGTTGATTGAAGTGTATTTTTGGCAAGGAAGGAGAAGACGGTAGGAATGAGAAGCCCTGAGTACTAGTTCCATCTCCGCGGTTTACTCTACGTGTGGTTTCAGCCAAGCCATCTAGTGTCTCTGTGTCTTGATTTCCTACCTAAAATGGAGAGTTCAGTAATGTTACGTGTGCTATTGACACTCTCAGATCAAAAAGAAAATTGTGAGAAGAGAACTTGACCATGTAGAGGAACTTTTACGCATGTGCTTCTTGTGAACTTTCCTCTGCATACCGCAAATACTAGTCATTTCGTAAGCGTCCAATAAATACCATTGAATTGAAAAAAATGAGACTGTGAATCCTTTGTCTCCAAGAAGAAGAATTCCATGTGACTAAAAAGCCTTTTCAAGGAGGTGTTGCCAATTCAGTGAAATATCCTATTCATTGGAAAAATTAAATTAACCAAATAAAAACTACCCCTACCCATACAGCCAGAACAAAGTCATAGATGGACATAAATGCAAGTCTAGGGTCAATGCATGACCCAGAAGCAAATTTCCTCCAAATGTCTAACAAACATTGTTGTTGTGAGGGTTAAAGGAACAGTAAACAATCAGGTATTGCTATCTTTCTAATATGATGGAATTTTTTTATTAATAAAGTAGTTTCCGACAATTTTCCCTGAAACTTGAACGTCATGTTTTTGTTTGGTTGGTCATTATCTTCTAGAGCAGCCCACACAGGACTTCCTCATTTGCTGTGCTTATGTTCTTTCCTCCCCCCAAATTTAACCCTAGATTTTGTACTGTTTTGTTTCTTCTGGTAACAGCTTTAGAGTGAAAGCCGCATATGTCCTGATAAAAGATGAGTTTCAAAAAAGGTTAATATATATAAAGAACAGGTGCCAAAGAGTTCATTTAACTTATTAACGAGGAAACCAGTAAAAGTGCTAAGAGTGGTTCAAGTGAGGATTTTATTTATAGAACTTTATGTTCTCTATCAGAGAGAAATCGTGTGCATTGCCTAGGACAGGAATCAACTGTATTCCTCTCAGTGTTCCATGAGTTAACATCTGTTGCTACAAAGCTGTACAATAGCCTAGAAAAAGAAACAAAGGCACACTTCTGTAGATCAAAGATCACCAGTGTGAAGTCCATGAGACAATGCCAGTATTCCATTGAAAAGATACCCAGTCAGCTTTTTCGACCATTTGAAAGTCTTTCACAGTTTTTCCTGGCTGATCTTCTTTCTTTCTTTCTCCTACAGTGTTGAGGACAAAACAGGCAGTGGTGGTTCACACAAAGGCAGTAAATATTAGATAAAATATGAAACAGAGGAACTGACTGTTTCCCAAGAAATACTGCCTAAGGGGCACTTAGAAAAGATCCAAAGTGATTTCCAGAAATGATCAGACCGTTTGCAAAGAGCCTCAGTTGAAGAGAGAGGACTACACTCATGCACACCCTCCGTCCCTTTAAACAGCATCCTCACCTGCCTCCTCCTGTCCGGCAGTGGCTTCAATGATGTCACCTCTTTGTAAAATGGCAAATATTCAAGGACTCTTACTTGGCATTTCCTGGTGTAAGTGCTACGGGCCTCTCCTCTGTGGTACTGATGAGTCCTGTCCTCGTCGAGCCCATGACCAGAGAGGATGCACCTACAGCTGTTGTACCCTATGCCTGAGTCTCACCTCCAGGGAGAGGGACAGGGGAGCTCACTGTCCTTCACATCTTGGCTAGAAAAGTAGTCACCTCAGGGGTCACTCCCTGCCCGTGGAGCTGGTTACCAACCAGCAAGAGGGAGACGAAGTGGAGACATGTGAGTAAAGGGAGGACCCTGGACTAACCTCAGGATGGGTCATGTTCTCCGTCAGAAGTCTGGGGAGCAGACACAATCTGAGACCTGCTTCATTTTGTCCATAGCACTTATAACCAATTTATATTTCTCTTTGTTTATTATGTGTCTCCTTGTTCTTGCATGTAAACTCCACAGGGGCAGAAATTTTTGTCTGCTTTGTCTTCTGCTGGATTCCCAGCACCTAAAACAGAAGGTAAGACGGATTGCCAGATAAAATACATTGTGTTTTTGTTTGCTAAATCTGGCAACCTTAAACACAGAGGACTCTCAGTAAATATTTGAGGAATGAATGAGTACTATTTTCCACTTGGAGCTTTGATTGAAATAGAGAAACCAAGCAAGGCAGCAGGCAGAGGAGAAAAGGGGAGCGGAGTTGAGCTTATAAGCAGAAACCCCTGTCTATTTGCTGTGAGTCAGACACTGTGCTGAGCAAACAGATTAGGGAAGAGAAATAAAGAGAAGAGTGGGAGAGAGCCCTGGCCTTCAGGGAGCCCTCTGACCTCAGGCTTACACCCTCCCATGTCCTCCAACCACACCCTCCTGGCAGTCTCCCCACAGCCCTTTCTCAGACACTCACATTTCTCTGCTCCTCTGACTGACTGAGTCTTTGGATCACTTCGTGATTCAGACTCTGGGCTGGGCCAAGGCTTCAGTCACGACTCTCCACTGCCTCCAGTATCTCAAACTGAAATACTGTTAGAGGCAGGAGAGCATTCAGGGGCCAGGTATTGCCATCAGCAGAGCTCCCCTGAGGACCCCATGTAAATTTGTGTGGGGCCCGGATGCCCCGTATCTGAGCCTGCCCCAGGGCTGAAACAGATGATGACAGGGATGAACTCTGGACTGTGCAGCGCTTCCCCCTACACTTTTGATGTAAGATAGCAAGGATTTCAGGGAAAGAAGCTAAGTCTAGAGATTGTCCTACACACACCTGGGCTGGTCAGTCTCTCCACAGCACTGCCCATCTGGCACTCACACCAGTGGGCATGAGGCTTTTCAGCTCAGCCGGCCTGTTGACAATCCCCTATCTGTGCTTGGGGAGAGTGGATGATGCACTGGGGTTCCCAGGAATGCGAACAAGCTGGAGAAAAACAAATTTGTGTTAAAACAAAACCAAAAATAAACCACACTTCAGCATGCATCTGCTAAACACTTTTGACTTCCTCGGTCCTACAAGGATTTGCTGGAAGGTGGGAGACAATGGGGACAAGGAGCTGTTGCTAGGCAGCAAGATCAAGTAGGGATGAAGTCAGAGACTGCAATTTTCTTATGAGGAGAGAACTTTGGTGGCAGGAGGTAGATTGGGTGAAGCTGCAGAAATGACTCTGTTGCTACTGAATCATTCAGAATTTTCAGTCAATTCTGAAGCTGCAGAAATGAAGCTCTGGAGCAGTGAGAACCCAGGGAAGATATGGACCAAGTGAGTCATCCAGCATTAACACCCTCAGCCAACTTTGGTGGGATAAAAGCTCTGCAAGCTTCCCTTCAAAATCTGAACCTCTCTCTGGCTGTGGCAGCATTTACGGCCAACAGACCCAGGTGCAGGTAGTAGCTGTGCTCTTGACTGAGGGGCACAGCATTTTGGTTGAGCGTGTGAGCTCTGGCGTGACATAGTCTGGATTCACAGGTGCCTCCACTAACTTCTCTGGCTGTGTGACCTTGGGCATATTATTGATCTCTCTAAGCCTCCTCTACAAAATGGGTTGAATTGTAGTGATGACTCATAGGAAGGCTGTGAAGATGGAACAAGGGCATACGTGCAGAGCCTGGTACAGGATGCTCAGTAAATCTAAGCTGTTGCTCTAATATCTCTTACTCCAATTTATTTGATAATGTGGTTACTTATTAACATCTAGCTATCTCTCCAGATTGCAAATCCTTGAAGAAAGATGTCTGGCCTGGTTAATCTTTATTTGTATTTTACTCCTCCTCCCACCACCCCAATCCACTCTCTGCTCTTTTCCAGTCGGCTCTGTGCCCCACAGGCTGACCTCTGAGGACTGTAGCAGCAGCCTCTGCAGTCTGGGTTCTGGTGGAGGTCTGCCAACAGAAGACAACAGGAGAAGATCAAAGGGTGGAAGGGCAGAGACTCCAGGGTATCTATTCTCCTAGCTCCCTCCATACTGGGCAGCAGGTGATGGTGGCCGTCTTCCTACTCTAGAGGTCACAGCTCTGTCAGGATGCTCTAGCGTGGCTTTAAGTCTCATCTTCTGTGGAAATACTCTCCCCTAGCTTCATCAGACCCACTGGTGGTGGTTCCTGCTGTAGCCCTAGGGTGTGTCACCATTCCTTGCTGATATCCCTTAAACCTTCCACTGACCTTTGCAAATGGTCCCTCCATTAAACTCTCTTCAGTTGCCTTCTGGACTTTGCCTGATTTCCTGCCAGGACTGTGACTGATTTGGTACTTTATCTCACTCATTTGTTCATGTCTTCAAATGTCTCCTCATCCATGAAAGCTTTCCTTGATCTTTATAGCCAGGAAAAATCTCTCCTTCCTATGAATGTTCAAACCACTTTATAAGGCCAGAAAGGGACCTGGAATGCCACTAACCCTATCAACTCAGCCATTATAGAACATAGGCTTCCTCAGAATTCACAATATCACTGGTCTAGTCTATCAATAGGCTATCTTTCTCCTTTCTCCCTATCCTTTTGTAACCACATCAAGAAGGGGTTCTCCTATCCAATGCACATAAAATAGCCAATAATTACAGTATCAGCTTTTGGGAAAAGCAAACAACTTTATTGCAAATTTGATCTGCGAGTAGACAGGAGGCATATAATCTCCAATCTGTATCCCTGATCCAGGGCTTGAGGCAAACTTTATGGGATGAAGTGTGGAGATAGATGATTGGAGTTAAGGAGAAGTGAGGTAATTGATGACCTGCACAGGCATAGTCAAGCTTCATGGCTCTTCATAGGATGCGTGTTCGTAAATGATGGTCTTACTACGATCTGAGGATGGAGTTTTCAGCCCCGTGACTTCAAAAGGGTCAGTTATCAGGCTTTTGCACAGGCCTAGTTGATGGGTTGGTGGTCTCAACTGGCCTGAACTGGACAAGGGGTCTCAGTTCCTGAAAAACAACTCTTAGTTGCTCTGTTGACAAGATGGGCTCATTTTGGACTGGTCCTAGAGGGCCCATGGTTACACTTTTGCAGAAGGCAATCAAGACTAACATGCTTTAATGGAGTTGCCCAAGGTCAGAGCTAGTTGATTTTCTGATTTATGGCCTAGTTATCTTTCCCTGGTCCCAAGCTGCTCCTGTTTAACTCTGAGACTCAGATCTGGAGGTTCTCTAAGGGGAAAGAGTCCCTTGTCCCAGGAATGGGAGACTTGACCTGGCAGTTTTACATTTGCATTCAGACAGAGAGGCTGCCTCTCCAAAGGACCATTCCATGCATACAAGATGAAGGCATCTCCTGCATGGTCCAAGAGCAGGGGTCTATGACAGGACAGGGGACACCTGAGCACAGGAAAGGAATTAGCCAAAATGGACTGGAGAAGCAGAGTCTGAAGAAGAGGAGGAGGAGGTGGTAGAGATGGTGGAAGGCAGGGCTGCAGTCTCACTTCTGGGTGAGACTTCTTGCTGTGGGCAGCATTCCTTAAGCTCCATCGTTAGTCTCCTAAACTGCATTAAGTCAAAACTCTTTCTCTTCTCTTCCATCCCCTCCTCCTACCCTCCTACCTCTTGCTTGCTACTAAAGATTTCAAGTAAGAACAACCATTCTCAAAATTTTTTTCTGCAGCTAGAATAGCTGCCACAACAACAATGGGATGAACATTCCCAGACTTGCTGCAGACTGTTCTTCCTAGAACAGCACATGTCTCTAGGATATTCTCTTTCAGCCCAGCTCCTACTATGGATCTGTGAATACTAAGACTCTAGGATCCTTGTTGGTCTTCCATCCAATCCCTGCTCCCTCAACTTACATGAACAAGCAAACACCAAGATTGAGGGTTGGCTTAATGACTCTTTTCCTTAACCTTCCTTAAGATAGTGGCAGCTCTGGAGCTCTCTGACTAACCTTATGACTATTATTCCAACTCACTGCCAGTGTTCTTCACACCCAACATTGCCTTCCCAATCATTGCAATGTGAAAAGAAGTTTAACAAAGTTGGAGACTGTGGGGGACATCCATGCCTCCCAAATCTTCATCATCGCCCATTCTTTATTCAGTTGACATTTTCTTCAATTGCATGAGAAGTTCTGTGTATATGCAGCTTTAGGACCACAAGACGCACACACAAGTGCCCCTCTATAGAGAAATCTGGATCCTCCCATCGTCTTCTCATATGAAAACTAGAGAGTTCTCTGAAGTGAGGAAGATCACAGAAGAGGAAGGGAAGAATCTCTCCTCTACTCTTCCAAACTTTGCTCCTTCTTGGGAAAAGATCACAGTTCAGAATCCTTGCTGTTCCCTCTCCCTAAGACTCCAATAATAACATCCAGTAGTTATTGAGTGGTCCCCCTGCTCTAGCAGCTGTGTGCATCCCCATGAGTGAAGCAACCCCCAGGGGATGAGTTTTGTTTATCCTTCTCACTGGATCAAACCTGCCTGGCAGGTATTATGATCCCAATTTGTACAGGAAACTGAGGCTGAAAGAAGTTAAAAGACTGGATCAAAGTACTTGGTTAGTGAGCAGCAATGCCAGGGTTGAAGCCTGCTTTGTCTGACCACAAAGCCTGACCTCTGTATAGCTTCTGTTGTACAACAGGCCCTACCATCATTATTGTGGCCTGTTGTGACCACTCACACTGACCCTGGGGAAGCAGAACCTCAGCTCAGACTGGCACAGCTACCTGATGACCACAGCCAGCCAATGAGAGCAGGAGAGAAAGTGCCAGCCAGCTAAGAACACACAACAGGGCAAAGGTCCTTTTCCAAAACACAAGAGGTCTTTGTCCTGCCCCCACACCCCTAGAGTTTATTTGCCCAAAGAGAGTAATATGATAGGGAGAATACAGTTTTCTTGTTTCTTCTCAGCCTTCCCCCATACTTACCTCACACTGAATGTTCCTTGTCCTTCTACTTCCCCTGTTTTCTCGCTCCTCGGGTAGACAGATATGAAATGTTCATTCTCTGGAATTTGTCAGAGTTGGGTCACAGGAGCAGAAGAGCCTGGCTCAGAGGCTGGACCAGGCAAGTCCAGGCAGAGGGGTACACAGTAGCCTCTGCCTACAGAGACCGGTCAGCTGCAGACTCAGCAAACACTGCCGCTGAGATGGGAGAAGGGCAGAGCCAGGGAGGTGATGAGACCTAGAAATAGGCAGATGTGTGGAAGTAGCAGAAGGCAGGGTGGACAGCTACCCCAGGAAGGACATCCAGCAGGGATGGGAAAGATGGAGCCCTGTCAACAGGAGTCTTCTTGACCCCGGATAAGCCCACATGCCAGGAAAGGTTTTATAATCTTCTTTTTCAGGGTTCTAGGTTGGAGTTTAAAGCAGACAAGTTCATTCGATAAGCACACCTCATTTGTGCGGCAGGGATCGCATGAGGAGCCAGGGTAGCAATAAATAGAACACAGTTCCTGCTGGCCAGGAATTCACAGCCAACTCATTCAAACAAAAAATAATTACATTTACTATGTGCCGGAAATCACTCTAAGTGGTTTATACCTGGGTGAATTCCGGAGTCCTCACAGCACTCCTCTGAGCCAGGCATTGTTACCCCCGTGACCACCATCCTCACTTTACAGATGCAGGAAGTGAGGCAGAAAGAGATTAAAGGACTTTTCACAATTAGAGAAGAGTGACTCTTTCTAGACTTTGAAATGAAGCTATTGGGTCCCAGAGTCTGCTGCGCACCAAACACCACTGACTATACTAACAAAGAGCCATGTGTTGGTGCTGTGATAAGGGGAGTGGTGAGAGAGGGCGGGGAAACTTCTTGGAGGGGTGGTCTGTGAGGTATGACTTGGAAGAAAGGAAAGAGAGAGTGGCTAATAAAGACAACACCAGTTAAAATTTGAAATTCAGATAAACAACAAATAATTTCTTTGTATAATTATTTGCCAAACATGGCATGGGACAAATTCAAATGGGCATCCTGTATTTTTATTTGCTTAATCTGGCAACACTCCCCATTAGTCAGGCATTTCCTTGTATAAAGACTGCATGTCAGGAGTTGAGGGTGTGGAGAGGATGAGACTGTAGAGACAGACAGGAGCAGGTCGCAGAGGGCCTTGGACGCCATGCTTAGCATTTTATACTTTATTCTCATGGACATTTAAATGGAGACGGGATGAGAGGCCCATATTAAATGTGTGCTTCATGAAGGTCTCTCTCAGGATAAGGAGGAGGAAAGGTAGTAAAGGAAACAGGAATTAGGGAAACTGCTGTAACAGTCCAGGGGAGAAACTGCAGTGACATGGACAGAGGCCATGTGGCTGAAGAGGAGGGGCAGCTCCAAGAGGTGATAAAGAGAAAGAAACAGGGATGGCTTCAGAGGGTGTCACCTGTGCAGTTGCACAGGACCCTGCACTCAGAAGGGCCTCACACTGATTTTATGCTCTGCTGTTGCCATCTTGAAATTCTTAATAATTTTATCTTTGAACTTGTGGGTTTTTAAAATTAAGATATAATTGACATATAACATTATATTAGTTCTAGGTGTAAAACATAATGATTTGATGTTTGTGTATATTGCAAAATGATCACCACAATAAGTCTAATTAATATCTACCACCATACACAGTTACAAATTTTCTTTTTCTTCTGATGAGAACTTTTAGGACTTACCCTCTTAGCAACTTTCAAATATACCATATAGTGTTATGACATTATATCCCCAAGACTTATTTATTTTATCACTAGAAGTTTGTACCTTTTGACTCCCTTAACCCATTTCATCCACCCCCATCCCCTGACTCTGACAACCACCCATCTGTACTTTGTGTCTATGAGTTCAGGTTTTGGGGCTTTTTTTATATTCCACATACAAGTGAAGTCATTCAGCACTTGTCCTTCTCTGTCTGACTTACTTCGCTTAGCTTAATCTGGTCCATTTATGTTGTTGCAAATGGCAAGATTTTCTTCTTTCTCACGGCTAAGTAATATTCTATGATATATATACATACCACATTTTCTTTATCCATTCATCTGTTAATGGGCACTTTGGTTGTTTCTGTATCTTGTCTATTGTAAATAATACAGCAATGAACACGGGGGTGCATATACCTTTTCAAGTTAATGTTACTGTTTTCTTTGGATAAATACATAGATTGGAATTTCTGAATCACCTGGTAGTTTTCTTTCTAACTTTTTGAGGAACGTCCATGCTCTTTCCGTAGTGGCTGCACCAATCTACATTCCCACCAGCGGTGCACGCGGCTTCCATTCTCTCCACATCCTCACCAACATTGGTGATCTCTAATCTTTTTACTCGTGGTCATTCTAACAGGTGTGAGGCGATATCTTATTTTGTCTTTGATTTTCATTTCCTTGACAATTAGTGACACTGAGTACCTCTTCATGTACTTGTTGGCTATCTGTATGTCTTCCTGGGAAAAATGTCGGTTTAGTTCCTCTGCCCATTATTAAATTGGATTGTTTGGGGTTTTTTTTGATACTGGGTTGCATGAATTCTTTATATATTTGAGATATTAATCTCTGTCAAATATATGATTTGCAAATATTTTCTCTCACTCATTAGATTGCCTTTCATTTTGTTGATGGTGTCCTTCTCTGTGCAGACACTTTTTAGTTTGATGTAGTCGAGCTTGATTGTTTTTGCTTTTATTGCCTTTGCTTTTGGTGTGAAGTCCAAAAAATCATCCCCAAGACTGATGTCCAGGAACTTACCGCCTATGTTTTCTTCTAGAAGTGTTATGGTTTCAGGTCTTATGTTCAAGTGTTTAATCCATTTTGAGTTAATTTCTGTGTATGGTGTAAGATAATGGCCCAGTTTCATCCTTTTGCATGTGGCTTTCCACTGAACGTATGTTTTTTAAGTGAAATCCAATGGACCAACAGAGTATGTTCATGGGTAAAGTATGTATGCGCAATATGGGTGTCCACTATTCCTTGCCAGTCCATTCACAAATAGCATTAGTGATGCCCCATGAGCACATGTTTCCAGTGGATCCACATGCATGGGGGTTCAGTGAAACTCAGGGTATGTATAGGATAAGCCAATTACGTCCACTACTGAGTAAATTCAAGTGCTGACAGCGGCTAGAGGTCACGCTTCCCTTTTGAACCAAACCTTGCTTCAAATGCAAAAAGAAGTCAACAGAGTTCTAAGAAACATAATTCTGTCATATCCTTTTGTGTGTTACTCCCCTGTATTTGCCAAAAATGTGTTTTGAAAATAATGACATAGATGGTAAGGAAAAGAGAGAGAAACCTGTAGTTGCTTTTCTTTCTGCTCCTTTCTTGAGCATCAATAAACCAAAGATAGTGTTGGTAGGGTGTATACATACCAAGAAGAGAAATAAAAAGAGTTGAGTTAGTTTTGTACAGGGCATCCACCCTTATGGTAAGAATGGGATACATGCACAAGCTATGAAATGCAAATGATGCAAGTTTAGTGATTCCACACATGTGTCAATGCTCTTATATTTGCATTTGAAACTAACATTTCACATTATAAAGATGAATGGTAAAATTCATGGTAATAATTAAAAATTCTAATGTTCCCTTACTTAGAACAGTAACAAACAGCAAACAAAAGCCACTATGACAAGTCAGGAGAGAGAGAAAGACTGTAGAAGATAGAGAAAAGTTTTATATTTTTGTAGTTTTAAACGCACTTGTTCCTGCTTTTTAAACAAGGGTACCACATTGTCAATGTGCACTGAGCCTTTCAAATTATGTGACCAGCCACTATAGAAATGACGCCTATTAGAGGTAGGGTAGAGGGAATGAGTTTTCTGGCATGATTCCAAGGTCTTGGTTTGGTGACTGAGGATGACAGTACCACTGCTGGCTCAAGGGAGCCAGGAGGAAGAGCAAGGGGAGATAATGAAAGCAGCTCAGTAAATGTTGTGTTTGAGATGTCAGGAGGACATTCAGACAGACACATCAGGCAGATAGACACCCAGGCCTGGGCTTGAGAGAGAGTTGGGTTACCCACAGAAGGGAGGCCTCAGGCAAATAGTGAAGGTTGTTCAGGGAGCAGTCAGAGAGAGGGAGAGGAGCTCTGAGGAGACCTAAGATGCAATGGGAAGCAGTGTGGAAGGCGGGACCTGATGTGTAGAGCTGGATTTGCCCATGACAATCCAGTACAAGAGATGTCATATTATTAATTTTTCTAGACAAATTTAATTCTGGCCCAGGATCCCATTTGAGAGATTGTCAAGAAGCCCTCACCCAGTCACTTTGCATGGCTCCACGTTCCTCTGCTGGGGGAGCAGCTCTCTCGAGGTTTACACAGTTTTGCAAGCTTCTTTAGTTTCACAATATTGGTGCTAAGCACCTTAGCTGAGAAAGGAAAAATGTGTCAGCAGCCTTCTTTCTTCTTTTTTTTCCTGCCCATCTCCGTTGTTGCCCATCTTCTTCTGCAGGTATGAGAGGTGGATTTAGAGGGATGCAAATAAAACTTAAGTTCCAGAGCCTGTTCCAAAGACCTGTATTTAATTTATATGCATAATTTTGTATATTTTCCTTAAAAAGGGCCCTAAAATTGTATAATCTTCAGGGCCTCAGAAGGCACAGTTTTTTCCCAGATACTGCATAATGTACACACCAAAGCCCCAGACCTGCTGATAAGGCCATGTGGTCTAGGCCTGGCATCTTGATTGCACTGTGAATGTTACACAATTCCTCTGATGCCATTTTCATCAGAGCTATTTAGAGAGGGGTTCCCAATCTGGGGAAAGGGAGGAAACTTTTTGAGATACTACCTCCCTGAAGAACTATTGCTATTTGTTTATATTCTAAAGCATATAAGGTATATATACTGCTTAATGTATTGCCAGCTGCTGCAACAAACATCTCCCAAATTGTCAGGGGTTGAACCCAACAGTAACTGACTTCTTGCTCACGTGATCCTCAATGCAGTTGCTGCTGGCTGGCAGGCAGGTTTCACAAGTGCGACTCCTTTCATCTGACTCCCCATCCTGAGAGCACAGAGTCCTCTGCATGTAGCCAGAAAGAAGGAAGAGAAAGTGGCCACTTCCTTAAAGTTTCGGTTGTGAGAAACACTCCTCTCTTCCACCCATATTCCACTCTTGAGAAACACACCCTGGACTCACCTATATGCAAGGGGGGCTGGGAAATGAATTCCCTGGCTGGACAACTGATTACCAGTGGTAACTCTATATTATGGGAGGTAAAAATATGAATTGTGGTAGACAGTTAGTTTTCTCAGCTTAAGTGGGGTAAGCTGGTAGTAAGACCACACATTCAGAGCAAATCCCACTTTCTGGTAACACTGGGAAGAGCAAATAAATGTTGCAGAAAATATCTTCTACTTTGTTTGTTTGTTTGTATGGGGCTTTCATTAGCCAAACGAGAGGCGCTCTCCAGAAATGTTACTCTCAGCTCCAGGGATGGTAATTTCTCCCTAACAGTCAGAGCACTTGTAAAGGCTGCTCCAGGCTCTGAATGAAGCACATACCTTTAAACACTGTTTGTCTTTGTTTCAAAAATAGACTGTACCTCAGGCCAATTTGTGGAATTGGAGAAGTTCGACTTCAGGATATCCAGTCTCCACTTGGTACTCAGTTTCAGATGCCCAGGGCCTGCTCACTTTTTAACTCTATCCCTTATCAGACAACCTCCTGCAAGGCAAGGCCTTTACATATTTCATATTTGAATACTTGAAGTGATGGAGTTAGAGCCTGAAAGACAGGGGTAGGTGCCGAAAAAAAGGTTGAACAAAAAGAGAAAGAAAGAGAGAGAGAGAAATTATCATCATTATTGACCTTAAAAACTCATTTGCTGTACTTCTTTTCCATTGCATCTGAAGTCTTCTCTTTCTCATTGTGGAATAAAGGCTCTCTCCTTCCTTAAACAGACTCCAGGCAACAGGAAGCAGGTGGGAGTCTTCTGGTGCAAGGGAGTCTCCTCACCTCCGGATTATCCTTTATCCAATATCCAAATCCTGCCCTGGGGTTAATCCTGTTTTCAACACTTTCCCTTTAGGGGAGGGAGAGCAAGAGCCTTTCCTCCTCCTGTTCCTTCCCCACCTTCATGCTTACCAAGATGATTAAGCTGCTCTGATGCACAAAACAGGGAACCTCAGGCCCAGCCAAAATAGCCCCTAACCAATCAGTGTCGAGAAGTTACCATTATTATCTTTTTTAAAAAACAATAATGGAAATAACATTTACTCTGTACTGGGTATGTGTATTGGACAGGTTTCTACGGCAATCGTGCCTCAAAACAGACACTGAACATCTCAGGAAATTATGTCAACATTTACTTTTCTCCTTCATGGGTCTGCAGGGTGACTGGACTGCAGCTGGTCTGCGGTGGGCTCACCTGGGCTTGACTGACTAGATTGGATTCCAGGCTGGAGGTTGGGTTCTTGTCAACTTCAGAGGTTTCTTTATTCTGGGACCAGGAGCTACAAGACATGAGCTTCTCCAAGTCCTGGCAGATGGCAGAAGCGGAGGAGCCAAGTCAAACCACGCAAGCCTATTTAGAGCCTCTATTTCACTGACATTCCGCTATCCAAGCAAGTCACATGGCCAACCCCAAAGTCAATGAGGTGTGGCACTGCACAGAGTCATGGATGACAACAGAAGAAGTGGGGACAGTGAGCCTATCCATCACAGGAGAGAGCTTTCACCACAAAAGTAACGTGTGCTAAACACACACACCAGAAATACACACACAGGCACATGCACACAAGCACACAGAACATACATTATCCTACCGATAAAGGACACAATTGGAACACTTTTCTCCTAGTCTCCCACCATCCACCCAGATGCTCAAGCCAAAACCTCAAAGTCATCCTTGCTTCTATCCTCCTCTCGCTCCCAGCACCTAATCCATCATCAAGTTCTATCTCCAAATAAGGCTGGAATCCACTACATTCTGCAATTCCATGGTAACCACCACAGTCCAAACCTACATCATCACCTCAGGCATAGCCAACTGCAATTGTTTCCTAACTGGTCTCCTTCCTCCACACTTGCTCCTGCCCCAGGGACCCACCACAGGATAGACACAACATGTACCCACAACACGGCAGACACAGCATGTACCCACCACACAACAGACATATCATGTACCCACCACACAACTGATAGACTGAACTTTACCATGTTGGGCTCCTACCTATACCCTCCAATGGTCCTTGTAGTTCAAATAACATCCAAATTCCTTACCGTACTCCAGAGCAGTGCTTCTCTAACTGTAATGGGATATCAGTCAACTGGGCAGGGATCTTATTAAAATGTAGACTGACTCAGTGAGTCTGGAGTGGGGCCTGAGATTTGGCATTTCCAGCGAGCTTGGTGCTTCTGATTCACTGACCCTAGTGGAACACCCTATCTGACCTGGTCCACCCCTTCCTTTCAACCACAGCCTATAACAGGCCTTCTCTCTATTCTTCTCCCACAGAGAAGTCTTCCTGCTCTAAACACTTGGCTTCCTCTGCCTGGATGCTCCCCTCTTAGCTCTACATGTGGCTTACTCCCTCTTGTCGTTCATGTTCAACTCAACCATCACCTCCTCAAACAGGCTATTCCTGAGCTCCCAAGCCCCCAGCCCCATCTTACTTGGGAGTTTCTCAACCTCAGCACTGTTGACAGTGGGGAGCTGTCCTGTACATTGTAGGATGTTTAATAGCATCCCTGGGCTCTCCCCTCTAGATGCCAGTAGCATAACTTCCTCTCCCCATTTTTAGTAATAAAAAATGCCTCCAGATGTTGCCAAATGTTCCCTGGAGGGCCAATCATCTCCAATCCCCAGCTGAGAACCACTGCTCTTTCTCGACCCTTTTATTTCCTTCATACCTCTGGCCTATTACGCTCTGTCATTATCTTGTTTACTTGTTTATCGTCATTCTAGAGCGTGAACTTCTGCATGCCTTGGTCACCTCTGTGCCCAGCACTTTGAACAGTATCTGACACATAGTAGGTGTTTGGCAAATATTTGTGGAATGGATCAATGAATGAACGTGTTTTTCTTCCAAATGAACTCTTAATGTTTTGTGGTCTGCCTTTTTATACTTAGCAATGTTCTAGGAAGACTTTCATGTCATTTATTTCAGTATATTTTAAACTTTTTAGAATAAAAATTTTCAAACATACAGAGTAGAGAATATAACATAAGGAGTCCCTCATGTGTCCATCCCCAGCTTCCACACCTTTAACATTTTGCCAGATGGAAAGTATTTTATTTCTTCATCCTCACTTCCCCCCGAACCTACACCATATGATTTCATCCATAAAGATAAATCTACAATTCATAAGAATGTTTTTATATAACTGCAATGCCTTTATTATCCTAGTAAAAATTAATCATACTGCAATTTCTTTGAGTCATCTAAAGCTGGCCATATACCAATTTCCCCAATTATCTCAAAAATGTGTTTTTACAATTGGTTTGTTCAAATCAGGGTCCAAACAAGGTCAGATCATTGCCATTTAGTGCATGTCATAGTCAGTGGTGTTTGGGGGATGGGGATGAAAACTAGTTTTATTAACTGCTGTCTATTGGCTTATTCTTTCACAGGCACTGTGCTAGCATTTTATACAGGCGTTATCACATGTAATTCTGAAAACATCACTTTTAAACTGTAAATGATAAACTCATTCTGCTGATAAGACACCGAGGCCCAGAGAAGCTGAGTCACCTGCCCCAGGTCACGGAGAGAGGAACATGTTGCTGAGATTTAAAGACAGAGGTCTTATCCCAAAGTTTCTGCTCCTGACCTTCATGCTGTTCTGAATCTGCACAATAATAGAGAAAACGGTGGACAATGATTCAGGTTATAGATATTATAACACAAATATACTATGAAGGAAAACATTTTGACTTTATGAATGAAAGTAATGCAGAAACGTGTTATGCCCCCTGCTGACTGTGAGCATGATGCAATGTGACAGTTGTATTTCCACTAGACTGTAAGCTCTATGCTTTTTTTTACTTTTTCTTTTTTATAATTTATTTTTATGGCAGTAACATTGGTTTGTAACATCATATAAGTTTGAGGTGTACATCATTATATTTCAGTTTCTGTGTGGACTGCATCATGTTCACCACCCAAAGACTAATTACCATCCATCATCATACACCTGTGCCCTGTCACCCCTTTCACCCTCCTACCTCCTCCCTTCCTCTCTGGTAACCAGCAATCTGTTCTCTTTATCTATGTGTTTCTTTCTTGTTTTTTATTAACTCTAAACTTAATTTCCAAAAATGATCAAGAGGAGAGTTCAAAAAGGATTTGTTGAGTGAATGTGTGTCATTAGATACATGTCAGATTAATTTATAGGTAAATTTTAGTTGAATCATAAACTGTGAGATTTAGAAAGAATTATAAAACTCGGCTAATTTAGTTGCCCACAAAGCGCAGAAACCCTCTAAACTACATCCTTCAGTGGCAGCCATGAGATTTCTGCTTAAACATTCCCCATATGGGGAACTCACTACCTCACAAAATGGACAAGGCTAATTGTGAGAAAGCTTTTTCTCCCACAGAGCAAAATCTGCCTCTATGTACCTTTCATTTTTGTTTGCAGTTCTCCTCTGTGGAGCAAATCAAAATTAATCCAATCCCTCAAACATTACAGCTCCAAATGTTTCAATTACAGTAATAAACTCTCTCAATTTCTCTTTGCATTGTTCACGTTTACAGAGCACTTGCTAAGGCCTACAATAACTCCTTTGTTCCTCACCAGAACCGTGTGAGGTGGGGGCCGTTGTCCCCATGTCACAGATGGGAGACTGCTCAAAACCCTCCCTGACCACTCCCCTTGCCCTGCCCCTCTTTCTCTCTCTTCATGATTAATTTTTCTCCATAACATTTAGGTCACCACCTGACATGCTATATATGTTACTGATTTATTTTCTGTCATCCTCGCACTAGCATGCCAACTCCCTGAGGGCAGCCTTCTTTTTAAATTACTTTATTGAGGTCATATTGCCTTACAACATAGTGTAATTTCAGGTGTACACTCTTATATATCAGTTTCTGCATATACTGCATTGTGCTCACCACCAATAGTCTAATTTTTGTCCGTCACCATATACGTGTGCCCTTTTGTTCCTTTCACCCACCTGCCACCCCCTTGCCCTCTGGTAACTACTAATCTGTTGTCTTTATCCATGTGTCTGCTCATCTTCGACATATGAGTGAAATCATACAGTGTATGTCTTTGTCTGTCTGGCTCATTTCGCTTAACATAATACCTTTAAGGTCCCTCCACGTTGTAGCAAATGGGACGATTTTGTCTTTTTTTAATGGTTGAGTAGTATTCCGTTGTATATATACCACATCTTCTTTATCCACTTACCCATTTATGGGTACTTGGGTTACTTCCACATCTTGGCTGTTGTGAATAATGCTGGAATGAACATAGGGATGCATAGATCTCTTTGTATTGTTGATTTTATGTTCTTTGGATAAATACCCAATAGTGGTATAGCTGGATCATATGGTGTTTCTATTTTTAATTTTTTGAGAAATCTCCATACTGTTTTCCATAGTGGCTGCACCAGTTTGCATTCCCACCAGCAGTATATGAGGGTTCCCTTTTCTCCACAGCCTCTCCAACATTTGTTATTCTTTGTCTTCTTAATTATGGCCATTCCGACAGGTGCGAGGTGATATCTCATTGTAGTTTTGATTGGCATTTCCCTAATACTTAGTGATGTGGAACATCTTTTCATGTGCCTGATGGCTATCTGTACATCTTCTCTGGAAAAATGTCTGTTCACATCCTCTGCCCATGGTTTGACCAGGTTGTTTGGTTTATTGTTGTTGAGTTGTATGAGTTTTTAAAATATTTTGGAAATTAACCCCTTGTTGGATATATGATTTGCAAACATTTTCTTATAGTTGGTGTGTTGTCTTTTCTTTTTGTTCATGGTTTCCTTTGCCTTGCAGAAGCTTTTTAGTCTGATGTAGTCCCATTTGTTTATTTTTTCCTTTTGTTTCCCTTGTCTGAGTAGACCAGGTATTGGAAAAGACTCTGCTCCACCCTGCTGCCTCTGTGTCTGAGCTGTGACATGAGGATTGCACCTTCTGATGTCATTCAGAATTCCCACCGAAATTGATTTAATAACTGCGAAACATAGTAAAGGTCCATTCACCTTGACATTCCCCAAATGTTTCTTTTCACTTCGTCATGTATAAAGTAAACGTATATTTTTTAATCCACAATGTTTCAGGTTGCAAATAAAATAAAATGTGTGTAGGAATCCTTATCCAACTGGGTTGTTATTGCTTGGAGAATATGAAAGGATATCTATAATATGTTGTAAAATGTAAAGCACCTACAAATGTCACCAACTGCTGTCCAGAAAGTTATTTTTTCCCTCAGTAACCTGCCTTCCCCTCCTCTGCTCTTTCCACCTCTGATTCCTCCTTCCATCCTTCCTACTCACCTCTTTCTCCTCCTTCCCCTTCCTTCCTCTCCTCCTTCCTCTTCCCTTTTCCTCCCACTTGTCCTCCTCCCTCTCCTCCTCCTTCTTCACCTCTCCTCTTCCCTCTCCCTCTCCTTCCCCCTCTGTCCTTTTCCTGCTCCTCCTCCTCCCACTTCTCAGGGGATAATCTTTAGGCTTCTCCGCCCCCTAGTGGCCACTAGGCGTCACTGCGTGCGCTGTGTGCCTGGGAAACAGGGAACCACTTCCCAACCTATATGGGAGAGGCCTACAAAGAGGGAGCCAAGGGCCATGCACAGACGTAGATTTCCCCCGCAAGGAAGTTGTAACAGAATTAGAAGCTCCCCTGAATAAATTTGAATTCTGTAGGCCGCAAACACAGAAGTAAAATTTGTACATTTATTTGGAAGTAAACTGAGATTAATTTCAGTCCCCAATGTCCTTTTCTGGCTACTCCTAAGTCAGTGGGCTTTGTCTTAGTCAATTCAGGACTTCATCAATCGATTTTGAGGCTCCCTGTTTCCTCAATTGTATCTCAGTTTGGGGTGAAGAGAAGAGCTCTGTCTTGTCCAGGTTCAGGGAAGAGTCACCAGCTCTGCATTGTCACCTGTCCCCTTGGGCATCTGCTTCCACATCCTCGTGCCCTGGGTTCTCTGCATGGAACTACACACATCCTCACTTCTTTCCTCTGCATCCTGGCGAGGTGTCCTTGGCCTCTGTGCCCCTCAGACATCCACACCCAGCAAGCGAACCAGGAAGCTGCGGAGCTTCCCTTCCACCCTGTGGTTCAGCCTCAGTTCCTTCCCCCACAGCTGCGTCCCCCTCCGTTCCTACATCTTAGTTCTAATGTCATCTCAAACCTGTTTTTTTACTGTGATATAGTAAGAACTACATTTTATATCGTGAGTCAGGACACACATTCAAATTTATATATACTGTATGCTCTTATATTTCCATTCTGTTTTATTTGTTTTTTTTTTTAAATGTTGGTCACTACTCAATATACGGATTTCACAATCCATTGATGGACCAGGACCTGCAGGTTGAAAAGCACTGTTCTGTGGTTATTGTCTTACAGCATAAACATTATGCCCCAAGTCCTGCATGGCTCTGCTTTTGTTACCCAAAAGACAGTTTTGAGACTCAAAAATTTACTTTCAAATTATAGTTTTTGACATGGGGTTTAAAAAATAATTTTGGGGGCCAGCCCCGTGGCCGAGTGGTTCAGGTCGCAGGATCTGCTTCGGCACCCTGGTGGCTGGGGGTTCACTGGTTTGGATCCTGGTTGTGGAATTACACACTGCTCATCAAGCCATGCTGTGGAGGCGTCCCACGTAGAAGAACTAGAATGACCTACAACTAGGATATATAACTATGGGCTGGGGCTTTGGGGAGTAAAAAAAGAGGAAGATTGAGGGGCTGGCCCCGTGGCCGAGTGGTTAAGTTCGCGTGCTCCGCTGCAGGCGGCCCAGTGTTTCGTTAGTTCGAATCCTGGGTGCGGACATGGCACTGCTCATCAGACCACGCTGAGGCAGCGTCCCACATGCCACAACTAGAAGAACCCACAACGAAGAATACACAACTATGTACCGGGGGGCTTTGGGGAGGAAAAGGAAAAAATAAAATCTTTAAAAAAAAAAAAAAAGAGGAAGATTGGTAACAGATGTTAGCTCAGGGCCATTCTTCCTCACCAAAAGAAGTATACTAAAAAATAATAATTTTGAAACTTAAAAATGCATATTTTTATTCTGTTATTTCTCTTCATATTAATGCTATAAGATTCTTTTGCGCATGAGGCAAAGCAGACAGTTTTCTCATGAAAAACGATAAACACATGGGTTAACATTTCTTAGTATTTTCTTGCCTCCCTCTCCCCCTCATATATATAAAATACTGCAAACCACACATCTATGTCAAATCATTGTATAGATGTGTACTAGATTCCCAGGGCTGCAGAAAGTGCCACAAACTGGGTGACTTCAACAACAGAAATTTATCTTCTCACAGTTCTGGAGGCTGGAAGTCTGGGATCAACGTGTCAGCAGGGTTGGTGCTTTCCGATGAGGTTGAGGGAGAATCTGCTCCAGGCCTCCACACTAGCTTTCAGTGGTTTGCTGCAGCCTTTGGCATTTTTTGGCCTGTAGAAGCATCACCCCAATATCTGCCTTTGTTTTCTCATGGCGATCTCCCTGAGAAACTTGTCTTTCTACCTTCTCCCAAGGAGAAAGGAGCTGAGTCAGTCCTGTATTTCCGACTAAATGCAGTCAGAGCTCAGAAAATCCATTTCAGTCGTCTGTTAGAAGGACCTCTCTTGATTTAACTCAAATGTGATACCATCTCCTCTACAAAGTCTCATCTATGAGCTCTTTTATTTAATGATGATGTTACTGCACAAAATGGGGTTCTCCAACAGATGCACATAAATACACCAATTAATTATGGCATCACTTTATGGCAGAGAAATCAGCTTTATTCTGTGAGATCAATCTGCAGGGAGATGGGGGTGTGCACCCTCACATCTCTTACTCTCATTCAGGATTTGGGGCAAAATTTAAGAGGTTAGGGAGAACAGACTGGCAGTTGGAAAAATTAGTGGGACAGGTTTTGATTGGTGGGCTTCAAGCATTTATGGTAAGATTCTAAACATTTATGGTAAGGTTCTAAACATTTATGATAAGGTTCTAAACATTTATGACAGAGTTCTAAACATTTATGGTGAGGATTTAAACATTTATGATAGGGTGGAGAAGAAGTTTGAACACTGGATCTTCCTGAATAAGGGGCCCCTCCCTTCTGATAAGAGTCCAGCTTTTAAGTTCCAGTCCTGTCCTTGTCCTTTGGTTCTGTGGGAAGGAGAAGCTTTGGTTCCATGGTCATTTCAGGTCAAGATGTTTTCTTCTGCGCATGCTCTAACTACATGACTTTGCAAATTTTCGGAAAGGCAATTCTTAGTCACTTTGTTGGTAAGAAGGGGTCAGTTGAATTGGTCCTGGAGAGCCCACGGTTACAGTGTAACTACACGTGAGTGAAGGAAGAGATATAAAGACCAAGGTTAAAGAGGGATGGTGGGTGTGGGAGAATGAGGTTGAGGCTCAGAAGACCTAACTTAAGCTCCCACACTCTAACCATCACTAACTGATTCCATACCATTGGGTGTCAGATTGCTTTATCAGCTTAAATAATGAGTAAGATTTTTCTCATTTAATAGGAGGTCCTGCAGTAGGACATGGGGAGGATATGGTGAGGTGGCAGCCCACAGCCATCCTTGCTCCCTCTAGTGGTCTTTTCTGTACTGGAGAAGCGGGAAAACTAAAAACATTTCTCAGATTCCATGCAGCTATGATTTGGGAGAGATTTAGTTTTGTCAAATCAGACGAACTCATGTGGGATGTAGATGATGGAAATGAGGCAAAGGCTGCATTTCTGCAGGTTTGAGTGTTGTTTTGAGGCTGAGTACCTGAGGGTTACTATAAATATTCAATAAGATCACCTTTAGACCTTGTTCCCAACAGAGACATAGATGAAAAGAAGTTAATCTTGTCGATTTGCTGTTTTCTTGTTTAGCCTGAGGGGTGACTCAAGGGTCACAAGGATTTATGAGCTTGTTTTACATAAGAAAGAGAATGCCTTCAAGGAAGTTATGATCACCAGATAACCAGACTTCAGTTGCCATTGATGCCCATAAGTCAGATTACCCAAGGACTTATTTGGAGTGAAAGAGACACAGATCACCCCTTTGTTTCTGCAAAACTCCTCCTGCCAAGCCCCTTAGCTCTATAAAATCCCCTGCTTTCTTCTCTCATTAAGGTGGATTTGAGAGAACCTATCCTCCCACCTTCTCATTTTTTCCAATTCGAATAAACCTGTCTTCATCTCCAAGCATCCATGTCTCAGTGATAGGCTTACTGCACCCCAGGCACATGGACTTGAGATTGAGAGGTTCAGCATCACATTGGTTTTCCCAGGTGGTGTTAGCAGAGTCCTCAGTGACCTATTACTGATTTTGTAAGAAGTGAGAGGCAAGCCGGACGGTATCTGCTTTGCTGAAGCGGATGGTAGCAGGTGCTGCACGGTTCTGGAGGTGGCAGCAAGAAGAGCTTCCTCGTGGTAGGAAGCCCTTCCTTGGCTGTGGCAGTGGCATTGTAGTGCTGATTACAGAAGAGCCAGCAGCCCCCTTGGTGGCTCAGTTCTGCAGCATGGCTTCGGGAGTCAAATCTGAATGCTCAATATAGAGAGCACCTTGTAATAAATTCTTTCCTGCTTAGACAAAAAATGCATTCTATTCTCTGCAACTGAACCCTGCCCAACACTGGCAACAACTCCAGGGCATGTCATCAAAGATCCAGATTCTTTCCATCTTTATACTTTGCAGGCTTAGCAAATCAGATTAGCTCTCCTCATGGTCAAAGATAGCTGCAGTTGCCCCTATGATCATAGCCAGGCTTAGTAACATCCGAGAGAAGAATTTCTTTTTCTTTTTGATTGTTTTCTTAACTGAAGTGTGCCCTGAGTCAACAAAAGTGCCTGTCACATAGCAGGCCAATAAAAAATGTTTGTTAAATGAATGAATGTGTCACTAGAACTACAGAAGAGTCTGTTAAGGGGCCGGCCTGCTGGCCCAGCAGTTAAATTCACACATTCTGCCTCAGCAGCCCGGGGTCCACTGGTTCGGATCCTGGGTGTGGACCTATGCACCGCTTGTCAAGCCAAGCTGTGGCAGGCATCCCACATATAAAGTAGACGAAGATGGGCACAGATGATAGCTCAGTGACAATCTTCCTCTGCAGAAAAGAGGAGGATTGGCAGCAGATGTTAGCTCAGGGCTAATCTTCCTCAAAAGAAAAAGGCTCTGTTTACTTTTCTGCTAAGAGGATACAGTGCCGCGAAAATGAAAAGAATATTTCTTTTAAAGTAACACACACACACATACGCAACATAGGTTGAGTTTTCATATTCTAATACTTTGGTTTCTAACCACGCAACTCCAACTCAATTAAGGAGAAAAACAAAAGAATGTATTATATTATTATAAAGATACAGTGACAACTTGTGGAACTCAAGAATAGCGCTCCAGCTGGGCCTCCAGCCAGGGCTGGGAACCCGCAGAGGCAGAGAGGCAGGCAGACCAGGCTGGCCTGCAGTTGTTGCTGAAAGTCAGTATGCACTCAGGTCACTGCTAGGCACTCATGTCTGTGGGCTGCATGGGCTGGGGCCTTGGGCAGCAGTGCTCATGAGACAGCCAGACCCTTCTGTCTGCATAGACTTGGCTGTCCCCATGGCATTCTGGATATGGTCCCAGCACCAAGAGAGGAGCAGCTACCTCTGTCTCCAAGAAAATGCTTTCCTCTAGCCCAGGGACCTGGAGTCATTTTTCTATAAAGGGCCAGATATTGTATATTTCCTGCTTCGCAGACCACGTGATCTCTCTCATAATTACTCGTATAGCACAGCCATAGTTAATCGATATGGCTATGTCCCCAGAAAAACTTTTTTATGGGCACTGAATCACAAAAATAATTTAGCACCCCCTTTTCCAGCTTAGCAGAGGGACTGTGCTTTCTGACCAATGCTTCTCTACCTGGGGCAGCCTTAATCCACATCACCTATCCTGGCAGCCAGGAAGCTTCCCCTTCTCTGGGGGACCCCACCTTTTCTGTCACCAGGTTCCCTTCCTCTACTTACCACCCCGCCCACACTCCAGAGCTGTAGAGCTTCCCCTCCCTTTCCTAACTTCTAGAATTCGCTTCTGCATTTTCTTTTCTCATTGACACTCAAACGGTGATCTTCTGCTTATCCTTCTCTCCAACCTGCTCATGGGTACAGTCACAACCAGAGAACAAACTACGTAGGAAGCAGAAAAGATAATTTTCTTATCTCCTTGTTACTCACAGTGTGTGGGGCTGCTGGACCTAGGACTCTGTACACTATGTGACCACAAAGTCCCAAGATTTCCAGTGCATGGTTTAGAGATCAGGATTTGCTGGCTTTGTGTCAGCCAGCTAATGGTATCCCTGAGCCTGCTCTCTCCTAGGTGTTACATAGGATATACAGAAATCGTTAAAATTGCACAACTGCAAATAGCCTTTTGAGATGATCTGGCCTTTTTATTTCCTTTCTCTGTTTTCAGAAGCAAGATACTTTCATCTTTTTTGCAAAACCTTGAGATTCCCCAAGGTTTGTGGTGGTGCTAACCAAGGGGAGAGAGGCCTCTGTGTGTAGAAGTATGTATGCGGTAGTGGATGGGGTTGGGATGGGGAGGTGATGAGGTAAAAACAAGCAACCCTCTGTTTGTAGGGGCAGTGGAGACGTAAAGGGAGACACAGGGAGGGGTCACAAGGGTAGAGAAGGAAGCAAGACAGCAGCTGCAGTAGTAGACTGTAGGCCTTGTCATTCATTCAAAACCATTGAGGGACAGATGCTGAGGATACTGAGAGGAAAAGCCCTTTTTCTCAGGGAGGTGGCATTCTAGTGGGGCAGGAAGATGGCAGCAAGGAAAGACTTTGTAGTTGGGCTTCATGTTCTGCCAGTAGATGGATCCATTCAGTCCAACACCCCCTACACCCACACAATGCTTCCTTTCCATGCCCCACAGACCTCAATCAGGCCTTTCTAGAGATTTATTAATCTTCTTAATAATCTTCCTGAGGCACATTTCTTCACATTTCCCTCAAGAACCTAAGTGCTTCCCCTGGAGGTCTCCAATTTCTTTCTGGTTCAACTCAAAACTGTGCTATTAACACACTAGCAATGGCTCCACAGTATCCTTCCAGGACTGGGTTGCTCTTGGGAAAGGACAGAAGAGGGGGCTGTGAGAGTCTAAGAGCCTGGTCTGACTACAGCTTATACCTGAAGAAAATAAGGCCCAGGGAATTCTGAGGAGGTTTGTGCCAGAAGCATCAAGTGAAACCTGGCCTCAGCTCCTGTGGTAGCTGACCTGAGGCAGAGGGAAACACCTGTGTTCTGAGCATGATGAGGACCCATTGCCCACGAGGTAGCTCAGCAGGAAACAAGGTCCAACTAGGGTGTGCCACTGCAGATATGACAAGCTGACCCAATCATTCTCTGTCATAAGAAAAATAAACCTAGAGGGTGAGTTCCTTACTGTGAGTCTCCTCCAGCTGCAAATTTCTTCCAGGTAAGGCCAAGACATCTTGGCACACAGAAAAGATATTTCAACTCTGCCCTGTTCAAATTCCAAATTACAGACTCATGGAATCAATAAGCATATGAAAATGGTTGCATTAAGTTGATAATTTTCAGGGCTGCAGCAATAGTAACGAGTATATTTACCTTGTCATAAGATAAGAAATTTCTCAGAACACACAGCATGAATAAAATTGGGCCCCAAAGGCACTGGAACCAAAGATGGGAAAGTTGCTCAAACTCTCTCCATCTTGAACCTCTCTCTCTGCACTCCTCCTTCAGTCTAATCTCTCTGTAGATCTCCCTCCTTTAGCTTCTCTAGACCACACTGTGGATGGAAACTGCCTTCCCACAGCTCCCATGAATACCTGCTACTAATCAGGTATAACTGGCTACACATCAGTCAGCCATTCAATCAAAATGTGCAAGGTGTTCCCTCTGGCCTAGTGTGGGTCAGATGTCCATCCAAGATCCAGTCCATGTCAGGGGACAGTGGAGCCACATTATACGGACATATGTTGGAAGACAGGAAGTCACCAGTGCTAAATTAATGGGGGTAGAGTGTGGGCACATAGGTCTTAACAAACATTCAGTATATTCTCAGAAGCAGAGACTTATAAAGAAATACTGTTGATGCCCAATCCTGTAGCCCATTGATCCACTTCAGGTAGACAGTTTCCTGCAAGGGAACAATTTCTCAGGTGCCTGCCCTTCTTCTCCACCTGAGAGCTTTCACTACAACCAATGATGCTTGCTCCCTTGCATACATGCAGCCCAACCTGGAAGTGCAGGGGAACATCCCAGGGACCACCTTCAACCAAGGGGGATAAGAGTTTAGATGAATGACCCAGGCTCCCCAACCCTAATAGGAGGATTCAGAGGAATAGCCTATATTTTCACATGATTTCTTAGAGTCTCCTGGGTGGGACCGAGCCTACTTGCCCACACGATAACCAAATAATTAACATATATTCTTGAATTTTTTACCTAGTTGGCATCTCCTCTTACCTATTTTCAAACTTGGGTTTCCTGGGATCACTTCCAAAATAGACTACCTGAACTCAAGTCCATGACTCAGAGTCAGTTTTGGGAAACCAAACTGAGAGATGGGATAAGGTAGAAATTTCACCACATATTGTATCCACCAGTGAAATTTATCTTTTCTGGAGAAGTACACGCTGAGCTGTATACCTTAGTCTAGTAAGTGAAGAAAGAGCTACAGATAAAATTTCCAAAGATTCACAGGCATCTCCAATCATGGAGGCCCCTAGTCTATAGAGGGGCCTACCAGAATGGAGGTCTCCTCCTCCTTCAGAGTGAGCGAGGCTGTGACTATGGTAAGTGCAGCAGGCTAAATACACCACACCATCATCTCTGCAACCCATGAATATGGTACATTATATGGAAAAAGGAACCTTACAGATGGAATTAAGATTTTGGACCTTAAAGTAAGGAGATTATCCTGGAATCTTAGGAAAATTATCCTGGAATATCTGGGTGGACTGAATATAATCACCTGAGTTCTTAAAAGTGGAAGAAGGCAGAAGAATCAAAGAGATTTGAAGGAATAAGAACCAAGAGACATTCAAAGATTGAGAGGGACTCAAGCTGCCATTGCTGCTTTGAAGATGGAGAAAGGGGGCCTCAAGCCCAGGAAGGTGACAACCTCTAGAAGCTGAGAATAGCCCTCAGTTGACACGCAGTAAAGAATAGCAACCTCAGTCCTACAACTGCAGGAAACTGAATGCTGCCAACAATCAGAATGAGCAAATAAACAGATCCTTCCCCAGGGCATCCGGAAAGGAACTCAGCCTGCAGGCACCTTGATATTTGCGTGATGAGACCCATGTTGGATCTCGAAGCTACAGAAATGTGAGATAATAAATTTACATTACTTTAGGTCCTGAAATTTGTGTTAATTTATTATGGCAGCAATAGAAAACTAACAAAATAAGGATTTTGTGAAAATATTGCAAAGAAGGAAACTGTGAAACTGTGGTGGTTAAACAGTGTGAGTTTAAAATCTAGGAAAAGCTCAGTTGAAGAGTGAAGATTATTAATAATTTTATTTGAGAAATGTAACTTGACAACCACATGCTGAGTAGAGTGGATACCGTGGTGAACAATAACAGTGATGATAATGAAGAGTAGCCTTTCCCCAGTATCCATCAGTACAAAGGAACATCCATTGACATCAATGCATGATCATGGGCGGAAATATCCCTTTCCTGGAGATGGAGTCTACAGTGTGGATAAAAATACCACTTAAGTTCATCTAGCTTCTGTCCTCCCAAATTGTTATTCCATAGACAATCTTTAGGTGTTAATTTAGGCTTGTGGAGAACTTCAAAGTAGGAGGATTGGTTCTGGCTCCTTAATCATGCATCACATTGACAGAGTGAGTACTCATGTGTCCATTGTTAGTGAAGGGTTTGGTCTCTAATCCCTTCACATCCTGTATGATGCAGTCCCTGTGAATTCACTCTCTGGACCACATCGCCCTGCACACTCAACCCAATGAAGTGCCAGACCTATGGCTCTGACAATCAACTTTGAAGGTACCAAGTGGGGATGTGGCCTCCATAGTCACCTACAGTGAGCCTCACCCTGGGGTGCCCTGAGCAGCAAGACTCAGGGCTGCTTATAGTACCTTGGGGAAAACAGGACAGGAAAAGAACAGGGTAGGGCCAGGAGGTAGGACAGGGCCTCAACTTCTCCCAGCAGCACAAATTTCTGTGTGAATTATATAAGTTACTTCACTTGGGCCTGCCTCAGTTTCCACATTCTCAAAATGAGACCACCTCACAGGGTTTTTGTAAGGGTTAAATGAGTAAAAGTCACTTAAACCATTTAGCACAACACCCAGTACATTTTCAGTTATCTATACATTTTAGTTATTATTGTTCAAATTCTAACTGTCATTCACTGCTGAGTCACCTTGGGAAAGTTAATTCAATTTTCTGCATCCCTGTTTCCTTATCTATAGAAGGGAGACAATAAAGTGGTACCAAACTCAACTGTCATATGGAATAATGGAATTAATATGAGTGAAGTGCTTCACACAGTGTGTGTATTTAGCAAGTATTTCATTGTTGTGATGTGTTGCTATGAAGGAGGAGGCCCTCAGCTCCACGCTGGGCAAGGGGAAGCTAGGATGTTACTTCATCCTTAGAGTCCCTTCCAATCAGCAGAGCCCAGGGTGCCTGGGGTCTCCAGGGAAAGCTCAGACACCAGGTCAGTAACAAGAGAACTCTGCATTCAGGTCAGTGCTGGGCAAATGGTCAAGGCAGTGGGATCTAGTGTTGAAATTCCAAAAATAGGGCACAGAGGCCCGGAGAAGGAGGTTTGCGGGAACGTGTAGATATGAGATCCATCCACAGCATTGTAGAATGAGACCTCACCAGTCTCATAGTCCAGGAAAACCCCCACTCTTTGAGGAGGGTTGGCAATTGTCAGCTTGGTCCTGAAGTAAGTGAGAGCTTGATAGTGTTCCCCATTAGACAGCTCCATAGTCCAGAATCCATTTGTGGGTGCTCTATAAATGAAGTATTTCCTCTCCACATTCTCCATGCACACCCCGACATGCCAGTTTTTCCTGTCTCCCACCTCCACCTCCCAGAAATGTCTCCCTGATGTGAAGCTCTCGCAGCCAAGCACATAGTAATCCGAATCAAATCTCTTAGGGTTGTCTGGCAGATTCTGTCGTCGGTCCACCCACTGCAAGCTCCTCTGGTCCTCAGAAACAAGGAGATTGGGGTTTGCTGTGTTCGGATCCAGAATCACATCCGCTGCAGAAAGTTTGGGCATGGGTCGTGGGCTCAATCATTGTTCCCAGACCTCAGATCATCAGACCTTCAAGATCTTCAAGACATGGGTCTGGCAGAGGAGGGCCGAGTCCAGAGCCTGGTGTCCCCAGCCTGCCTTGAATGTGACCCTCTCAGCAACACCGAAGGAAAGGGCCAGGGGTCTTTTGTTCAGTGGAGTACAGTGTTTAGGGTCAGGATCTGCCTAACTTGACGTCACTAGTTGGCTCCTTCCTTCCATCTTTTTCCTATTTCTCTCCCCAAAAATGATTCAGTCCACCTGTGCTTTATAGTCACATAGATTTACATTTCAATCCTTGCTCTGCCACTGCTGAGCTGAATAACTTTTCTCTTTCTACAGTCTCTTTTTCCATAGTCTGAAGCTATATATCTTTGAGCCTTAATTTCCTTATCTGGAAAATGGGGATAAAAGTACTAATCTCTGGGTAGAAAAAGACAACAAATGTTTTATACGAAGCCCAGGGCCAGGCATGGAGGAAGTACCTGATGTTATAGTAGCTCCATGCCTTTTCTGTGCTAGAGGGCATGTTGGGGGCTTTCTGTGCTCCCAGATCCCTTCTCTTCCTTCCTCTACCCACTTCTGGGCCCCAGCAATCTGTCCTCTGTGGACAGCATCACTGGGCTCCCTTGCCTTGGTTACCTATTGGGTTTGGCCAATGGGAGGTACTAGCTGAGGATTGGAAGGAGAGAGAGAAGAGAAGCAAACATTTATTTCCCCCACTTCCTCCCAGCCAGTGTTGGATGGTGATGGCCTAACACAGGCATGACTCCTCTCAGGCAGCCCTGTCCTTGAGCTACGGCTTCCTCTGGGCTCCAGTAACTTCTCCCTCTCCCTGTTCCTTCAAACCTATGGGTGGTGACAGATCACCACTGTTGTGACCCCTGGGGAACATCACATTCCCTTGTTGGTTTCCTTTAACCCTAATCCTGCCTTTGTAAAGAGTTCCTTTTCTAAACCTTCTTCAAACCACCCAGTTTGAACATGCCGTTTATTTGCAGTTGGTTTTTTATGACCCATACACATTCATTACCTCATTTAGTCTTTACCTCTACCTTCACATAATAGAGATTATGATCATCGTTTAAAAACGAGGAGACTAAAGTTCAGAACGTTAACTGACTTAGAGACACTCAGCAGCAGGAGGTGGCATAAGAAGCTTGGGGAAAGTAAAAATCTTTGCACATTGCCTTCTCTCCTTGGTCATTCCACGTCCTCCCTCTCCCTGCAGTGTTAGTTCACTCTGCCTCTCCTTCCCTCAGTCTACCCTTTATGCCTCTTCCTTCCCATGAAGATCTGTGGACCCAGGAGAGCAATCCTCCCTGCTTCTCTGGGCTCTCAGCAGGAAGGCCCTGGAGATGGGCAAACCTTTGAGACCAGGACTTCAAGTCACCCACTTGGAACACTCCCAGTCATGGGGAATTTCTTCCCGGAATCTCAAGAGTTGGAGAAAAACGGCATAAGGTCCCTCAGGTTGTTGTCCTAGGGAACATACAGTGATTCACTCACCAGCTTGGAAGAGGGCCATCTTCCATTCTGAAAGGCAGGAGACACAAACAGGGAACGGGCATTATTTCTGTTCTTGCTGCATCCATTCTCCTCACTAAGCTTTTTCCCTCTCCCTTTCTTCAGTCTCTTCCAATGTCCAGCTTCCTTAATCTACAGCTCTGCCGAATCAGAATCTAAAAACTAGTGGACTTCCTTCACTCCATCATGCTGGGGCTGCAGGCGAAATGGGCAGGCTTTGCTAGGGTGTGAGCCTACGTGCCAGCAGGGTAAGGGGTGACTGAAACTGGCCAGAACCTGTGTCTGGAAAGTCCTTTCTGGGGTTTCAGAAAAGCATGGGTGGTGTCTCCCACAGAAAATGAGCCTCTGGGCTAGATCTAATTATTACTACTGGGAATGCCAATGGGTCATACAACAGAGAAAATGTTTAAGTGCTTAGTACACATGTGCCAGGAAACTCAGAGAGCATCAGGGTCACTCACCATCATAGTACAGAGACTTCAATCCACCTACAATGGAAGAAAGGTAGAGATGTCACCTGAACTATGTCACTTCTGTGTGATCTAATTTCTCTTCTTTTGCACCAACCTAATCTTTCTTTTTGACCCCCATCCCCTCCATCCCTACCTTCTCCCTCTGCCTGTTCAATGCGCTCCTCCCTCTCCTCCTTAGTATGAAATCTGAGAACATCAATAAGAAATAAGGGTGACTGTTTGGGGGCAAGCACAGGGAGGCCATGTTTTTAATGGGGAACAGGTCCTTCAATCTCTCTCCAGGAGGGGCCTACAGACTCTTCAGCCCAGCAAGGCACCAGGGAACATATAGGGGTGCACTTGAAAAGAAAGGAGGAGGAGGAGGAGGATGGAACTCCCTCGATGAAGTGCCTTCCCTATTCCCATCAATTGCATGCTGATATACCACAGGCACCATGCAAGTGCTTTCCCAGCTGAGACCTGGCAGCTCTATTCTGTATGTATCCATACTCCCATACAGGGGCACAGGTGTCACTGTGTGTATACCTGGACATGTATATGTACTAGAATCCATCTTTCTCAGGCTTTATGATGTCCTGCCCACTTCGAAAAAGAATCGGACAACTTAATGAGGGAATTTCAGACACTGTTTTTTTAAAAGCAATTCTAACAAGTCTATGACAACTAAGCCACTGTGGTACTCCTTTTTTTTTAATGCACTTTTCTCTCTCCTTCTTCTCATATTTCCTCATTCTTTTAAATCTTACATTCTTTGTTTTCTTCTCAGCAGCCTACAGATTATGTAAAGCAATTAGTGAGATTCCCAGCATAGGGAGGGCACTTTATCTAGGGAGTTCCATCCCCCTCCTCCTCCTTTCCTGTCAAGTGCACCCTGGATATTCCCTGGTGCTTGCTGGGCTGAAGAGTCTGTGGGCCCCTCCTGGAGAGAGATTGAAGGCCCTTTTCCCTAATAAAAACACAACTCCCTTATGTTTCCCCCCAAAGAGCCAGGCTTATTTCTTTCCCTTGGTAAAGGGATCCTGGATATTTTTCAGCCCTGGGCAGAGTTAGGGGTGAGGAAAGGGGCTGGGAAATATTGGAGCAGAGAGTCTTAGAAGCAAATTCAGAGAAAGTGTCAGAGACGCTCAGGCATGAGCCATGACAGGCGATCCATCTCTCATACATCTGCAATGGAAGGAACCTGAAGGGTCATGAAGCAGCTTAAGGCAGAGATACCGAGCCATGGTGGACCCCTCGGGGAATCTGAACTTACACAGTATACGCTGGAGGCACCCTGGAAAATAAGCAGGGAAAAAAATTACTGTTATGTGGAGGACCTTTGGAAAATAAAACCTACTAATGACCCAGTACAGTGGTTGGTGCTTGGGGTGGCGATGGAGTGAGATCCTTAGGGGCACCCTCCCCTAAGCCAGTGCCTCAGGTTCCCTCCCTGGTCTGATACCTCTTTCCCTTCGTTCCTCTTCCTTTTCTGCTTGCTCTCTCTTTATCACCTGCTGCTGTTTCCAGAGGAAGTAAGCAGCCCCTGCAAGAAGCAGCAGCAAGACAGGCAGGGTCCCAGCCAAAGCTACTATCCAGGGCCTGGCTCTCCAGAAGAAGGGGTCTGCAATGGAATGGAGCATTAGCCTCTCATCCCCAGGGTGGGGATCACAGAGTTGATCTCATGACCTTAAATGATTCTTCTCCACCTAAAGTCGCAGAAAACTCTGGGGAAAACTTCGGTAAACTCTTACCATAAAATAGTCTATTCCTTGTCTTGAAATGTCTGCTTCTCACATGTGAATAGGAGTTACTTGAGCATCAGAATCACATTTTTTCTAATTTAATTTTTCAATAGTTTACATTTACATGGTTCAAATATCAAAAAAATATAGAACGTTGTCCAAGTCTCCCATCCACTGCCTCCTCCCTCCCCCCATTTATTAGTATCTGATTAGTCAGCTTAACATGGTTGTTAAGAATAGGCACTTTGGAGCTGGAGGGCCTGCATTCAAATTCTGGCTCCTCCACTTGACTGGCTGTGGGATCTTGGACTAATTCTTAACCGCTCTGTTCCTGGTGTCCTAATCTGTAACATGAGGGAAATAATAGTACCGTACTCATAAGGTTAAAGGATTAAATTAATGCTTATGAAGAGTTTGACACGAAGTGAGTGTTATTCAAGTGTGTATTAAATTTTTTAAATATAAATATCCTTCTATTTTTTTCTTTTTTACACCAAAGACAGCATTCTACACAAACCACTCTGCATGTGGCTTTTTCTCTTCATCTCAGAGAATCTGCCACATTAGGACAGAGCAAATGTTTGTGTTTTCTTTCCCAGCTGTGCAACATTCCATTGCATAGAAGTTCCCCACTGGTGGACTTTTGCATAAGTTCAAACTTTTCCCTATCATAATGAATGCTACAACAAATAGCCTTTTACATGAGTCATTTCATACATACGCATACATTTCATACAAGCATATCTGTCAGAGAAGTTCCAAGAAGTGGGATTCTGAGATGAATATATAAGTAGTTGGGAGAAATACTGCTTACTGCCCCTAATAGAAGTTGTGCTAATTTATACCAAAAATATACCAAATTGTACCTACAAATGCCTGAAAGTGACTCTCTCTCCACAATCCTGCCATCAGAATGTGTGATCTGCAACCTGGTTTTGTTGTCTTTTGTTTAGTTTCCAATCACAAGTGGTAAATGTTTTAATACTTGCTCCTCTATAGACTGAGATGGGACATCACCTTATGTGTTATTCCCTTTTATGTGAACTAATAATTCATGCCCTTTGCTCATTTTTCTATTTTCTATTGCTCATTTTCATTTTGAGTTGTTTTATATTGTAAGCAGATTAGTTCCTTCTATAAGACATCAATCGTACATATTTTTTTCCCATTTTGTCATTTGTCTTTGCTTAAGGGTCTGATCTTTACCATGTTCCCCCAGTTCTCACTGCTTGTCACAGTGCCTGGCACGCAGGAAATACTTAGTAAATATTTGTGACATAAATAGCTTTATGGGGAAAAGAAACATGCCAAAAGTAAGAAAAAGGCTCTGGATCCCTGCTCTGTGCCTTATATTCACTACAAAGATCCAAATCAGCAACAAAGAATTACACGTCTTCCTTCTTTCAGTAGCCACAGCTAAGCACAGTATACCTAGGACTAAGCAGGGTACTGACCTGCGATGGAAATCCTGGCTGACTTTTCCTGCCTGAGGAGGGGATTTCTGATGATACAGGATACCTCGTCTTCAGAGTCATCTTTCACGATCACAGATGCTGCGACTGCATACAGACCTGCTCCGTCCAACTCCAAAGGTCCTGGCACAGCTGGCATGTCTGTTCCCTTGGCGTCTATCCACTGTATTTCGGGTCGAGGATACCAGCCAGCGGACATGCAATCCAAATGGATCCCTCCATCCTCATGACCCTTCATTTCAATGTGACAATCAGAACCCAATGCTGTGGAAGGATAATTGAGCCTGAATTCTTTACAAAGAAGCCTCTTGCATTAATGAGAGTCTCAACAGGAATCCAATGACACAAGCACATTAGATAATTCAAGGGGAGTTTCATGAAGGAGGTATTTACAAATGCATGGTTGTGGTGAGGGGAAAACTACATAGGATGGAGCAACACCCCAGGGCCAAGAATAGTGGAGCTGTTACCAGCCACCGCTAAACCCAAAGGGAGGTGGAAAAGAAGCCATTTTGAAGCCTTAAAGAAGAAAATCATATAGAGACAGCTTTCTTGAGAGGAGCTGGGAGCTTTGGGAATGGAATGCAGCCAGCTAGAGGTGGTCCTACAGGGAGAAAGCCTATGGGGTAAGTACCTGGACCTCTCTCTCCTCTCCTTCCCTCCATTCTCTGCTTTGGCCCCCTATTGACCAACCCAGCCAGAAACCACAGGCAAGACAGAGCCCTGAGAAAGAGAAATGCAGCCCTTGACATCTGGACATCGGCCTGGTTTCAGTGTTCTCCTGTTGAACATAAGCAATTTCAAGGTACGTCAACATCAGACAAAGGGACCTTGTCACTATGATGGGTCAAGACAAAAAGAAGACCACTCAACAATCATGTTTGACCGTAGAGGAAAACATGTACACAGTCCAAACCACAATCACGACTAAACATTTCCCTATCCTGGCTATGAGTGACTGCCGCTCCTTAACCAATTACGGCTTTAGCTTCACTCTAGTCTTCCTCCTGATAAGACTTAAGACACCCACCCACAGAATCACACCCTCCAGTTTCCTGATAGACCCAAGCCAGATCAAAGTCCCACTTCCATAAACCCTCCTGAATCCCCTAACAAAAGCCCAAATTCTATACCAATCTTCTCTAACACCATCTTAACTGAGACACCCCACGATTACCACACATGAGCCTTCTCCCTCCCTGCAACAAGTAATAAACACAACTTGGTCAACTGCTGGTGTGATCCTGGGGGCCTTTGGTGGGAGAACATTGGCAGCACAAATGCTGTCCTACAAGTCAGCCTCTGGGGGCCCAGAGCAGTGTGCACCTGGAGGAGCCACAGAAGCCATCTGGAACACAACTGAACCCAAACAACTCTGTGCCATCACTGAGGAGATATTTTCTTATTCTTCCTAACTCTGACCTTTCAATTCCTGTCTTAGACCCTGGTGGCCAGCATGAGGGAGTTCGTTGCTTGATGTTATATGGTACAAGAGGGATTATTCCTAGACGAAAACCTGTGTCTTTCCCAAGAGCCTAAGAAACAAAGTGGGAAGGCAGTGGAGGCACTTCCTAGTGACCAGCCAGGATGCTCTGAGGTGGATTTGGAGGAGGACTTCTTCCTCCACTTCCAGGTCCCAGGGAGGAATGAGCTGAGAACAAAACTTGGAGGCTCACCTGCAACTTCCAGCTCCACCATGGCTTTTTCATAGAAGTTTTCATCTTGGAAATAACACAGGTAGTTTCCACTGTCAGAGGCTGTGACATCATAAATTCGGAGAGTAGCCTTCCCTTCAGTGATGCCATCTCTTAAAATCGAAGTTCTCCCTCGATACTCTGCCATCTGATTCTCTTCTACCTCCTTCCCATTTGCATACTCATATACTACCTCCCTAAGGCTGGATCTCACCCACAACAGCTCCATGGTCTCCGCACTCATCTTCGGGGAAAGATGACAGGGTAAATCAGCGTCTTCACCCACCATGGCGAGGATGGGGCCAGGGGGTCCAATCACAGAAAACTGAGCTGATAAGTAAAAGGAGAAGCTCCATCAGAGGAAGTTGGGACAACGAAGGTAAGGGAGGGGGGATCTCACACAGGTTGGTGAGGTACGGAAAACCTAGAGAGGAACAGGATCCTGACAGAAGTAAAATTTGTCTTAATGGCATGTGCGCCTTCAATTAGGATTGGATTTATAGGTATGATAAGTTGTCAGAGGTTCTGACAGGGCACTAACAGGTAATTGTCTTCTTCAGATACATAAAATCAGAATGTTCCCTACCTGAGCAAGGGGTAAGCAGCTGGACCAAGACGAGGCAGACAAAGAGGTCGAGCAGAGGGAAATCTAAGGAACTTGCCATTTTCATCTGTGCTGCAGAGAGACGGTGGAAAGAGGCAAAACTATGACCTGGAAGAAGATGAAGAATTCCACATTAAACTTCCATCTCCAAAGGCTGACTCAGGGTGAAACACAGAGTCACTAATATGGTGACTCAACATCCTTTCCTACTAAAATTTCTGTTTGAGAGTCTCTTAACCTTTGAGTTCCAACATAAAAAATCACTCGTAAAAATATGAAATGTTAAGTATACATACATTTAACATATAAATGTTATGTATGTCCTGATAAAGGTACATGTATTAACCCTTAACCCATCAGGAAATCCTTGACTCTACAGTCCAAATGTGTCTCTCTCTGAGTCCCCTGATTCAATATGTGTCCCCTATAATCTGTGCTCAACACAAGAACCTGAATGGTGTTTGAGTCACATCATGTCACTACACTGCTCAACACCTTCCAGTGGCTCCCATTTCACTCAGAGTAGATGCTGAAGTCCTTACAATGGCCCACATGGCCCTCCAGGACCTGCGCCTCTCACTTCATCTGCCTTACTCTCCTCATCTGCTCCAGACACACTGCCCTTCTTGCTGGTATTTGAACAGGCCAGAACAGAGGACTTCGGCCCTGACTCTTTCTTCTACCTGGAACTCTCTGACCCCAGTATCCACAGGCTCACTCCCTCACCTCCTTCAGGTCTTCCTCTAAAGTTCATTCCTCCATGAGACTTTCCCTGACCACAGGATTATGGCAACTGCTCCCAACCCCCTGAGCCTGCTCTTTTGCCCATTGAATTTTCCCCATTTAACATATCATGTGTTCACCGTCTGTCTCTACCTGCTCAAATGGAAGCTCCACAAACTAAAGATATTGGTCTATTTTGTTTACTGATATGTAAGAGCTGGTACAACAGTGTGTGGTTCACAGGGAACCCTCAGTAAATATTTGTTGAATGAGTGAATGGATGAGGGGTAACATATTAACCAATAAATATTAGAATTTTAAATCAATTTAGATGATCAGATTAACATGTTGTCATCTGGCAAGATGGGAGGTGGAAAGTTATGAAGACAAGTAGTGACCTGCCTCTGTAGTGACCTGCTATTTTAGTCTGACTCAGAGAGCACAGCCTGGCCTCCTGTGCTCCCACTGGGACTTGTCCGTATTAATGTATTTATTCCTACTTTCCAGTGAAGTGGTTTCAAGGAACAAGCATGTCCTGAATATGCATGTAAGAGTGTTACAACTGGGTATGCTTCAGTGCACTCTTTTCACAATTGTTCTTTTGAGGAGAAATATCCATAGGAAGGAAATTATTCATTTCCTGCCTTTCTTTCTCTAGATGTTCACCAATGCTCCTTGGCAGATGGCCTCTGGGCTCACCAGCAATGGGTAATTTCCCTGGTCTTAGTCTTTCCACTGGTAGAGAAGTGGGTTTCAGAGGCAGAGATGTAAGAGCTGGGACTTATGAACAAGGGGCCAATATGTCCAGCCGGGAGCACATAGCAGCCTAACAAAGCTCATGCCTCTACAAAATGCTGAGGTTCTCTAAGCTCAGAGGCAGGACCCCTGCAACTCCCCACTCCCAGCCCAGTGCTCCCAACTGTTTCTTGGCTCAGAAAAGCAACTCCACCATCTTTTAGGCATGGTCTGTGGCATCACTGTGAACCTTTGTGATAAGGAAGTGTGGGGCTGTCGCCAGCTGGCAAGGCTTGATTCAAACTGGAGTTCATGCTTGGCTTCCATCCCAGCCACTCCAGATTTGTTTGAATCCCTAGATAGTGGAGAGCCTGAGAGCAGGCCTAGGTGGATTACTCAGAGACAGGACTGAGACCTCGGGACCTAAACCCTCCCTTCCCCCTTGGTCCTCTCCCATCTTGTATCCTCTCCTTCCCTGAAGATATCATGTGGGATTGGTTGGTGACAAATGACTTGATGGTGTGCACATCTTGGGAGCAACACTGTGGAATCCTCCAAGCCTCAACCCATAGCCATCACCACCTTCAAATCATGTCCGCATCAGACTCTGCTTAAGATCCAGGCAGACCCCCTGGTGGAGGCTCTGGAGTCAGAGGCTGAACCCACCACTTCTTAATCACAAGACCAGTGAATGGGAGAGCTAGGAATAAGACCAGCTATCACCCATCTTATCATTCATTCATTCAATAAACATTTACTAAGCACACATTATGTGCCAGGCCCACTCTGTTAGGTGTGGGAACAAAAAGGATGTGGAAACTAGGTAATGGCACTCGGATTCACAAGCTGTGTGAAGTCAGCCATGTGACAAAACCTATTTGAACTTCAGTTACTCATGAAACAATGTGAAATATGAACTTTGAAGTGTGCATAATCAGCCCAGCAGATCCCCTTCCAGATCTGGGTCAGCAAAGCACTTGCATGAATCCAGAGAGAGGAACGTGTAAGGATGACACTGCAGCATTATCTTTAAAAGTAAAAGAGCGATCAAGAACCTAAACATTGGAGACTGGTTAGTTGAATAATGGCTCATTGCTACAAAAAAATTCAATGAGGCAGTTAAGACTAATTTATAATCACTAACCCAGATAATCAAGATATATTAAGTGAACAAAAAGCGCATTGCAGAACAATACTAACGATTCTATTAAAAAAAAACAAAGCTATAAATTTGTATATACATTTTTGTCATTGCCCTAAAAGAAGACTGAAAGGATACAGGCTACACTGAGAGTTGGGGATTGAATAAAAGATACTTTTATCCTTTTTGCCCTATATTTTGAAAATTATATGAATGTTTTAAATTTTAAAAGTTTTCGTATATAACTTAATAATAAATCATTGTTACAAGCAATTATAGTGACTGCAACATATTTGTTGTTCAGAAAATACCAACTCCTCAAAAACAAACCAGATGAGGCCCCAGTCATAGTACCTGCAAGTCCGGGAACTGCCGGGGGACAAGGGAGTAGAAGTCTGGTCAGCTGGCGGTGCTTCAGACCCTTGTCTGAAGCCTGAACACCTTCAGACAAAATGTTGTCTTCCAGTCCATCCTCTCCTCTTCAAACTGTTCTCTATGCTGCTAGAGAGAGGACAGTATTATTATTACTATAATAGCCAAAATTTCCCTGCTGTCCTCAGAGTGGGGAAAAATGTTTACACTTACTTTTTAGGGTATTTCTTGATTTTTGTTCCTAATTATGCATAATTTTAAAATAGGGAAAAATATATAATTTAAATACTCTGTTATGGTAATGATAAACTTCACTTCACGAGAATGCAAATATTTCTGGAAGTATTTTGGCCATATATATATATATATATATATATATATACACATATATGCCAAATGCCTTAGAAATGTTTCATCGTTTGATCCAGAAATTCCACTTGTACGAATTACTCTTAAAGTAAAGCAATCAGATGTTAACACAAGGAGTTCTGTTTAAGGCTGTTCAACACAGTAAAATCTACAATAGCAAACTGTAGACACAATTTAGATACCCAAGGTGAATCCAATTTTGCTACAATTATAAACGAAGCTCTTTATTAAAAACGTAATTCCTAATAACTGTATGATAATCCCTCTGCGATTGGACAACGTGTTGTTTATTCATGCTCCAACTGTTGCATATGGATACGTATGCTGCAAATGGAGGTTGATGCAGATTTTTCTATATTATAAATAATTCTGTAATGAACATGTTTACATATAATTCTTTGAGGCACTTTTTTTTTTAGAATCTATTAGGATGCCTTCCTAGACGTGAGCTGGAGAGATTGAGTCCTCTGCTCCTTTCTGGCTAGAGTAAGTTCTTAAGAATACCCAGTTGGCAAGTTTCTTCATTCAGGTTGTCTCTCTCCCAGCAAATTTCCCGATGCAGGGCCTTACCTTTTGCACCTGCCCTCATCCCCCATCCCCTCATCTCACACACAAGCATCAAACCCCTTTCTCTGGGTGAGGAATTCCCTGTACCCACTCTCAGCTTTTTAGCCTCTCTCCTTCCAGGGCCTGTGGCACTGGCTTTTACCAATTTCCCCCACTTACCCCTTGGCATTTCCATCTGAAAATTATAGCCCACAGAATGAAGGTAATCAATACTTCTCCGTTGTAGTTAACAGTCAGCTCTGAAAGAAAGAGAAAGGAAAGAAAGGCTGTTTCCTGTGAGAAAGAGAAGCAGTCTCTCTTTGGAAGAATTACTTTTCTGATTGGCTCAGAGGGGTATTTCTCATCAGTTGCTGGGCAGACACCAATGAGGAAGGTAGAAGGAAAACTGAAACTGTATGGGACTGTAGAAAAGAAGAAAAATTACAGCCCTAATTCCCCCACTGTTTATGTTTACCTATTTGAATCATTGTGTGTTTGTGTATAATCAGTATTTCATTACATACATTTGTTTATGTCTTTTATATCACAATACTTTTATCAGCAGAACTAAGCAGAAAAATTAGAAGACTTTAAAGACTGAAGAGAGGAAGAGATGCGTTAATTACAACATTTCTGTGGTCATTTTATAACATCTGTGTGCATGTAGGTGGACACATGGAGGAGGACATCTTTTACAACAGAGCCAAATGGATGTACGAACAGAAAGAAAACCAGATCCACTCTACTGTTTTAGCACCTCTGAAACTCAAGTCTCAGATCCGTGACCACATCATATAATTTTATGGTTTCCAGAGGCAGTGCTGCCAGTAACTGATGGGCATGTCTTACATTTTCAGAGCATTCTTATTTGGAGGGTTGCTGAGAGCTTCATCCACTCTCTGCCCCTTACTTGCGCTACATTTGTATTTTCACGTATATTTGTTTCTCCTCTGCCTGCAGGATTCTGTATTCTCTGAGGTTAGACTCTGGATAGGCTGTGAATCCTGCTTCTATAAGGTGTATTTGAGAATAACTGGTCCTATCTGTGGCCTAGGGCCTCCCAAGACACATTATTGTGATCTCAAGACAGTGATTAAAGCTTCTAGGGCTTTGAAGTGAACTTGGCTTGTGGAATTTGATTAAATTCCAGCAGTTTGCATTTAGGCTTTGTGGTAGACATGGCTGGTGGTTGTACAGTATCTATTCCCTGCTTCTCCTTATTGATCAAACCCATTTTGGGGGACTACTTCAATGCACCCATCCCCCTTATAGAATAGGAAAGACCAAAGGACTAAGTTCGAGCCAATGATTTGTAGGTGGAGGTAGTTGGGTTGTGTTTCTCAAGAGAGGCCCATATTCTTCCTACTTCCTCCTTCGTCTTTTTGTCTAGAACATGGTCCTTGGAGCTGGAGTACAGGGACCATCTTGTGACCAAAATGGAAGCCACATTCTGAGATGGTAGAGAATAAAGACAGAAGGAGGCTGTGGCATGGATCCATCTCTGAGCTGCCAGACTAGCTCTGGACTGCTGCCCTCTGAATTCATTTTACGTGAAAGGAAAACAAACCTTTGTTTTGTTGAAGCCAATGGTACTTCTGGCGTCTGTTATCAATAGCAAAATACAATTCTTCCCTCCCCACCACCCCCCATCAGCAGTCTATCATGAAACTTTTCAAGCATACAGCAAAGTTGAAAGACTTTTTCAATGACTGCCAAATACACCTACTATCTAGATTTCACAGTGAAAATTTTACTATACTTGATTAATTATAGTCTGTCCTTATATTCATCCCCTATCCATCCTTATCTATCCATCTACTTATTTATTTATTTATTTGATGCCTTTTAAAGTAAATTGCAGACATCAACGCACTTTCCCCTGGATACTTCAGCACACCTATCACGTCGAAGAACAGATTCCTGAAATGCTGGAGGCACCAATGCTCTGTTTGAAATACAAATGTAAGAGTACTTTCTAGTCATATCTTCTAAAATGAACAGTGGGATATGTTTATCTGGGGATCTCTAGCTCCTAAATGCCTATCCATCCCCAATGATATTGACAGTCTGGCCCCAGGTACCTGGCCCCTCCTAGTAAGAATCAGGCTCCCTCCAGGAGGCTGTGTGAGCAGGAGGCTCCAGGACTGCCTCTCAGCAACAGCTTGAGACAGGGACCAGCCCTGCCTCAGGGCCCTTCTGTCCATTCCCTGGAATCTGCTAGAGAAGTGCTCTCTTCTTCACTGAAACCACAAGAAGGGAATCAATGTTCTGGAGGGTCTGCAGGATATAGGGCCCACAAATCACTTGAGGAAGAGCAGGCATAAAAATCACCTTTGAAGGAAGCTGAAGAGAGGCATGGGGTTGGGTTCAGAGACAAAATAAAAGAGGAGAGTGGGCATTCCATTACAATGGGAAGAGAATGTAAAAATTAGCTCAGAATGTTACAATAAGACCTGCCAGTCATCAGGTTGGGATAACAGACATATTTGATAAAGTAATCACGTAGTAAACAGAAATAATATTTCTCCCAAAGTCATGCTGCAGCTGCAATGTGGGGAAAAACCACACCCTTCTCTGAGTGCTTCCTGTTTTCTCACTCACTGAGAAACTTCCTTTTAAAAATTCAATAACATTCATTTTTTTGCATGTGGCTGTCCAGTTTTCCCAACACCATTTATTGAAGAGACTTTGCATTCTCCATTGTATGTTCTTAGACTCCTTTTGAAGATTACCTGTCCATTATCTTACACCATACACAAAAATTAACTCAAAAAGTATTAAAGCCTTGATGTAAGACCTGAAACCATTAAACTCCTAGAAGAAAACATAAACAGTATTTTCTCTGACATGGGTCTTAGCAGTATCTTTTTGGGTATCACGTCTACTAAGGCAAAGGAAACAAAAGAAAAAATAAACAAGTAGGAGTACATCAGACTAAAAAGCTTCTGCAGGGCAAAGGAAATCATCAACAAAATGAAAAGACAACCCACCAACTGGGAGAAAATATTTGCAAATCATATATCCAACAAGGAGTTAATTTCCAAAATATATAAAGAGCTCACACAACTCAACAGCAACAAAAAATTAGCAACCTGATCAAATAATGAGCAGAAGATATGAACAGATATTTTTCATTTTTCCAAAGAAGATACACACATGACCAACAGGCAAGTGAAAAGATGTTCTACGTCACTAATTGTTAGGGAAATGCAAATCAAAGCCACAATGAGATATCACTTCACACCCATAAGAATGGCTAGAAAAGAGAAGGAACAACACGGGTTGGAGAAGCCGTGGAGAAAAGGAACCTTCATACACCTTTGGTCAGAATGCAACCTTATGCAACCACAAGGGAGAATAGTATGGAGATTTCTCAAAAAAATAAAAATGAAATACCGTATGATCCAGCCATTCAACTATTGGATATTTATCCAAAGAACATGAAATCAATAATCCAAAAAGATTTGTCCACCGCTGTGTTCATTGCAGCTTTATTCACAATTGCCAAGGCATGAAGGCAACCCAAGTGCCCAACACTGAAAGAATTGATAAGGAAGATGTGATGTATACAATCAATGGAACACCACTCAGTCATAAGAAAAAGACAAAATGGTGCCATTTGTGAAAACGTAGATGGACATTAAGAGTATTATGCTAGGTGAAATAAGTCAGGCAGAAAGACAGATACCGTATGATTACACTCGCATATGGAAGAAAAACAAACACATAGATAAGAAGAACAGATTAGTGATTACCAGAGGAGAAGTGGTGGGAGAGGGCAAAAGGGGTAAAGGGCACACATATAAGCTGATGGATAAGAACTAGACTGTTGGTGGCAAACACAATGCAGTCTGGACAGAAATTGAAGTATAATCATGTACACCTGAAACATACCCAATGTTATAAGCCTATGTGACCTCAATAAAATAATTAAAAAGCAAAAACTCAGAGTCTGTCAAAAGCTTTGCTGCTAGAAATCATATCAATAAGAATGAACCATTCCATTCTTCTCTGGAGGATCCAAGTTACTTTGACCCAGAAAAGCAGCCTTGATTTCCAACCAAGATGCTGAACTTCAGATAAGGGGGTTCTAAGTACAACATTTTCTGTCTCTTAACTTTATGGTTTCCGAGGAAATAGGGCCCTGGGTCAAATTCTCATCAGGAACTTTACATGAAGCTCTGAGAGATAAATGTGTATGAAATGGGGCAGTAAAAATTCATTAATTCCACAAATTTTAATTGAAAACCTACCTACGAGTAGGTATCAGCACTGAACTTAGAATTGGTGAGAAGAGAGGCATAATGCATTAGGTGAACCACAGACTCTGAAGCCAGGCTGCCGGGGTAACCTTTATTAGCTGTGTGATGTTGGGCCACTTACTTATCCTCTCTTTGCCTTAGTTTTCTTATCTGCATAATAAGGGAAATAATAGTGTCTGTCTTTTTGCATTGCTGCTGTGAGGATGAAATGAAATGATTCAGGCAATTTTCTTACAACAGTTTCATAAACAATAAACCACAAAAATGTATGTTAAATAAAGAGTAGATTTGTTCCTCCCTCTCAGAGTTGATAGCTTGGAGTTTCCCCTTGAGGAGAGGGAGATGACGGGGATTGATGCCGAAGGATTGAAAAACTGAAGGATGGGCTTCTACTGTTAACTTTAGGAACTGAGCATGATAGATGCCAAAATGTCTGCAGAGACTCCTTTCCTGTAGGAAATAGCTAGGTGTGTGCATATACTTAATAACAATTCAAGTCCCCTTTGTACAGCAATTGCACTTTCAAGAATTGATCCTAATGACAAATGCCATTGGGAAATTTATTCTGTGGAAGTGACTGGACCTATGCAAAAATGATTTACATACAAAGATGTTTATAGTAGCATCATTTGTAAGACCAAAGAAAGAAAACTATCTTCATTAACAATAATACAAGATTAGTATTTAAGATTAAGTGTTGTAAAAAAAGCATGTCATGGGACAACATATACAGCAAGGTTCAATTTTCATTGAAAAACTGTGTGTCTATTAGAAAACTGTTAAAGAATATGCACTTAGTAGTTAATGCAGTAAAATGCTTTAAAAGTAGGAAGTTATTTATGGAAAGGAGCAATAAGTGAATTCAAAAACCAGAAAAGAAATCTTGAAAAATCTGGGGTGAAAAGTGACATTGAAAGGGTCATTGAAATTGCTTGATAAGGAATGCCTGGATTCTCAGGGGTGGTAAGATGTGGCATTAGAAGTAAGAATGTGGAATGTGGCATCAAGTCGCAGAACAGCAGATGACCTGGAGAAGGGATATGGGGAATCACAGAGTCACCTGAAAATGGATTCTGGTTCCTGGAACTGTGTGCTAATAAGTGTAAGGCCCTGACCTCCTTGGGACCTTTCTGTGTTTTCCTCACAAACCCCAAGCTCCCAATAAGTCCTATTGCCCACTTCTACCTCCCAGTAATGTCTCCCTAAAGAGAAGGGCTTGTGGCCCAGCACACATGGGTCAGGAAAAAACCCTCCAGGTTTTTCAAGGAGATCCTGCCGTGTATTTTTCTGCCTCACACTTTCGCAATCTTCAGACAAAAACAGTTCACAGTAGGCGGTGTCTGGATCCAGAGTCGCATTAGCTGCAGAAAGAGCAAGAAACAAGAGAGAGCCAGGTCAACGATGTCATCTCAGGGCCCTCAGTGACTGGGAAAGAGGAGAAAAGAAGCTGACCCTAACCCATGAAGGCCCTCTCCTTCCTTCTCCAAACAGCTAGAGTGATAAGCATCTTCCCAAATGTCCTCAAGAACAGGTTTCAAAGAGTCTCTGGGAGAGCTCAGAAACTTTTACAAGGAGAAGATAATCTAGATTCCTGAAATCTGGATGTCCCAGGTCCCGGGCAATAGGGGTATCTAATCAGGAATTCCCCCTTCCCACCCCATCCTCTCCTCTCCAGCAGCATTTTGTACAAATCTCTCACTTGTCACTGCACTTTTATAACTAGTTTCATATTTCTCTCTGCTGGTCTAGGACGTGAGAAAGTAGAGACTGTGCATGGTCATCACTGCATTCTCACTGTCCAGCACTGTCAGTCCCGGGCTCCAAAGTGGTGCTTAATGTTTGTAGGGTGAAGGAATGGGGAAGGTCCTGTGAGAGCCTGCAGCCATCCCTCTCTGCCAGCCCAAAGCCCAAGGGGAGCCCACAGGGGACTAGCTGGCCAGGGCTTTTCAGCCAACTGTGTAGGATCCCTGATCTGATCACTACCCATCTTTAACACACTTTCCCAGAATCTCATAGCTTAGAAGAATCAGATGAAAGAAACTTTTGATAAAAACGACAAGCAATAGCATATATTGGAGTATATGAGGAAGCCATTTGATGTAAAGCTGATTTGGCCTAACCTTATTTTTTTTCTAAAAGGGCCTGACGTGGCTGTTAAGCGTGCACTGTATATCTGCTTTCAGCATTTCCGAGGTCCCTAAGGCAAGAACAAATGCCCTCAAGATAAAGGTGCAACTTCCCCCATATTAGCATTTCCTTAAGGACAAGCATCTCTCCCTAGACTAGGAATTGATTGCTGCCCTCACCTGTGACCCCTAGCCGAAGACAACAAACTTGCTTCCTGCTGTGTCCATGGAGACAGCAGATCTACTACCTGCTATGTCCATCAATCACTGTGCTGACAGGGCAATCTTGTGACTACTGTAAAAGGGACATTTCAGTCATGTGTGATACATGCTCTGTGACAGTATATAACCACTGTGTACACTCCCACTTGTTTCAAGTGCTCCATTCCTTTGTGGAAGGGCTCTCCTGGCCTATATGGTCCTCACGTTTGACTCAGAATAAACGCATCCCATTTTGATTTATAGATTGGTGATGGATCATTTGTGTTGACACTTTTATGTGTCCACCAAACAGTAGACCCTGTCCTCCTGGTGACACAGCAAAAACATTTCCCAGCCTTCCTTGCGTGCCCAGGAGGAGAGTTGGCCCCTTCCAGGCCTGGCCCATGAGAAATCTTCTGCACAATATTTCTACCTCTTTTTCCCCATCTGCTGGCTGAATGTAGAGGACAGAGAGGCCCTAGAAAATCTGTGTGAAGCAGAGCTCACCTCCGCATATGATCTGCCCTGAAGTCTGAAGAGATAGAGAAATACACTTTTATTATGTTTATCTACTGAGACATTGGGGTTGTTTGTTACAACAGTTAGTTTACCCTGACCAATGCAAGCCATGACTGAAAGTCGACTCCCTTTACAGTTTGTTTCTGCAGACGGTTTTCCCCTGTGCTAGATACTGAGGACTCGCAAACGGTAACACCCAGTCCCTGCCAAATAAAGAGGAAAATATCACTTCAAAGAGAAAATCTGTAACATCCTCTCAGTTCTTCCTTCTAAAAGCCCTCAAATCTCTGTTTTCTTCCCTACGTTATTTATTTAAGAGAATCCTTTATGGTTGATTCCTTTTCTCTTAAGTATACTTATTCACATCTGTTTCCAAAGCTTAAACTATCTCTTCAGTGGCTCATCTGGAGCCCACACTACAGAGCCAAGCACCTCTTTCCTGGACCAGGGCTTCTCTGCCTGGCCGAGCAGTAAAACCAACCTACCCCTCACTATGTCTCTGATTCTTCATTTGTTCTTCATCAAAGTTCAGCACTCACTTTCATTTGTCAAATCTAATCGTCAACTGTCAGTTCTCACCTTATTCAAACTCTCAGCCACATTTGACATAAACATTTCCTCCTCCTTGACATATTTTCTTTCTTCTGATTCTGGGACACGCATCCTCCCGCAATATTCTTCTTATTCCACTGGTTACTTTTCTCAGTCTCCTTTGCTGGATCTTCCTTTTCTCAACCTCTAAATGTGCTTTGAACTTCTGTTCTTTTCTCTCTGAACACTCTCCCTAAGGAATCTCATCCAATCAGATGATTTTAAATTCCAGGTGCACGCATGACTTCCAAGTTTCAAGCTCCAGCATCATCCAGGCATTCCAGACTCATACATTCAGTTGCCTACTTGACTCCACTCCAAAAGAAAGCTTTTAATTTCATCCTAGAAATTCCCCATCATTCTACCCAGTGGCTTGAGCCAAAAATCTAAGCAGGACCTATCAAATGGACCTATCAGTAAGTTTTTTCAACTCTTCCTTCAAAACGTATCTCAAATCCAACAACCACATTTCACCATCTTCATCAAAGCCACCATGATATCTTGCCTGGATTCCCAGTGTACCATTCTAACTGGATTCCTTCCTTGCCATCTTGCCTCTCTACACTCTATTCTCAACACAGCAGGAGCCAAAGTTATCCTCAAAACCATAAATCAGATGATGTCATTCTCAAGCTCAGAAGTCCACAGTGGTTTCCCATCACACTTAAAATAAACCCAAAGACTACAGCATGGTCCGGAAGATGTTTCATGATACAACTCCACTTATCTCTTGCACTACATCTCCTGTCATCTCTAGATCCACTCACAATGCCCCTTCCATGCACATGGGCTTTCTTTCAGTTCCTCAAATACTCTGGATCTTTCCCAACTTGGGATCTTTGTATCTGCCCCCCACTCTGCCTGGAATGGGAGAAGTCCTGCATCTTAATATTTCGATTCCTTTCTATCCATTGTGTCTTGTTTTAAATGTCATCTCCTGAGAAAGATGCTCCCTGACCTCCCTCCTCTAATAAGTGTACCTCCTTTATTCTCTATTGCTGCATCTATTTAGTTTCCTTTATGGCCTGGCATATGAAAAGCACTTAGTTAATACATATTGCATAAATGAGGCCAGAACAAGAGAGAAACAGTACAGTACAAAGGGTTATCTGGAGCAGAGCAATGCAGGGAGAGTAGACGATGCAGTTGAGGGTGACTCAGAAGGAAGATCTGCAAGGATTGGCTAGCCTATTAAATCAGGATGATAAAGAAGGAATCCTGGGTGATTGAAGTTCTTCTTTGTGCAGTAAATAATGATGTCATTGATACAAATAACAGAGAAGCCGAAAGAGTAAGCATGCTTTGGATGGTTTGGGAGAATTTTTAATTTAAATTTGTCTGCGTTACCATGAGACAATCCAGATAGACAAATTTTAGGGGGCTGGTGGAAGTGGAGCTTAGGAAAGAAGTCCAGATAAGAAAGTAGGAGGATCCACATGCAGATTTTCCAAGGAGCATGTGTAAAGGGACAAGTGGACCCAGGAACACCTGGGGAACACTCACACTTAGGAGGTAGACGTGGAAAAAGAGTCAGTGTCTCTTGAGTCAGAATTAATCATTTGTGTCACCTTGAAGAAGTTACTTGAAATCACTGGGCCTTCTGTATGTTAAGTATAAATGCTGAAAGTAGATCAGTTCCACCTCTACCCCATATGATCTGAGGAGTGTGGGACCAGAATCCGTGAGTTTGTGTCCTAGTGTCACCCCCTCCTGGATGTATGATTTGGAGCAAGGTTTTTACTGTCTTTGTGGATTAATTTCCTCCATTGTAAATAGACATAATAGCACTTACTTCTTATGGCTGTTGTGAGGGTCAATAAATAGGAGAATATTTGTAAAGAACCCAGACCTGTGCCTGGCACATGGTAGTAGCTTCTCAATAAAAGTTACCTACTTAAAAAGACAAGGTACAAGATTATATTTATCCCTCCTTTCTAGGGTTCTCAATGGGGGAACCAATTGTGAAGTGGTCCCTCTGCTCTGAAGAGACAGGCACGTAGGTCTAGAGAGTTGTTAGGTCTGCTCTAAGATGCATGGAACCTACTGAGACTGAATGTCATTTGAATGGAGACTTTCTATCTGTACCCTGAGGCCTATAGTGCTGAAAGTGTTGAGGAGTAGAAAAGTCCAAGAGAGATTGGGGTGGGAGGGCTTTAAGAAAGAAGGAAAACAAGATCTAAATCTGGAAAGGAAAAGATACAGGTGCTGAAGTGGGATGAGGCAAAACTTGGCCAAGGTGCCGCATAGATCTTCCCTGGGTCTCCATCCATGACCCACCCAGCTAGGCCACTATTTAGAGCTGTAAGATGGAGAAAGAACACTAAGATCTTGTCTGATGGAGTCTGGAGCCTGAGACCATAGATATGACACAGTGACTCACCAGCATAGGACTGCGCTTTTCTCCAGTCTAATACAGAAAAATGAGAGGTGAGTGCTCCCTGGCTAGAGCCAGACAATTCTTGGCCTTTTCTGTGCCCTGTCTGCCTTCCCTTCCCCTCCTTGGTGCCCTCTTCACTCGTCTCCAGCACTTGTCTGGCTGCCTTTCATCGTGTTCCTCACAAAGATGTGTCCAGGCAGAGGGAGGCCAGAGGACATAGACTCTTCTATTCCCCCTTCTTGGTCCCTGAGCACAGACTTTGACTCCACCGGCAGCTCCTTACTCATCTCTTCTTCCTTACATTATATGGCCTGGCGCCTCAGTATCTGAAAGGCACCAGCATGTGCAAAGTCATGTCAAGTCTGCCATTGCATGAGACACAATCCTGGATGGAGGAAAGAACTATGGTGGATTCACCCTTCTCTTCACAGTGACCTTGGTCCATTCACTCCCCTGGTCAGGCACTTGATCGCATCTTCTTCATCTTTTCCAAGACCTAGTGCAGTGTCCTGTAGGAAGTAAGTGTGGCCAAGTGCCTGGAAATCTGTCTCTTTGACTTAGTTAGCCTTAGCAGGAAGAATCTATTTCTCATGGTTACTATGTCACTGCTCACTGCCATTAGAAACTCCCAGGAACACAAATTTGTTTTATAGCTTTACCTGGGGAGTTGCTTGTGTGTTGCAGGCACTATGGCTTATGGTCTACTAGACCACAGTTTTTGTCTCTATCTCCATATGTTGTTATCCATGACTCATTAGGCGTGAAACTCAAAGTCAATTAAGTAACTACTCAGTGTCCGTATTTCCTCATCCTTAGGGTGGGGATAAAACCAACATTTGCTTCTTAAGTCATCTGGGGAAGACTTAGAACAGCACCCCTGCATATTAACCCTCTATGAATGTCACTGTCCTCCATTTTGAAAGGTTCATTCACGACCCCTGCATTGTTGACTCTCAAACCTACCTCCCCAGGACACAGCATCATCAGGTGTCTGGTGTGGGATTGGGGTCATAGCCCCAAAGTGAAGAAGAACCTCTGAAATTTTGACGTGAGAAAATGCGTACATTGAAAATCACAGTAGGGCAGGTGTAGGGGGAGATGGGAGGCAGCAGCATCATTTACATTGTATTCTCTGTTATGACGCCTCCTGGGATTGCACAACGTAGCAGGTCCTTATTGGAGAGCCAGATGGGAGGAGGCAGGGAGATGAAGCAGAAGCTGCTGTGACACTCCAGGCAAGAAATGATGAGCACTTCAAGCAAGGCCCTAGATTTGGGGTCAGAAAAGAGAGAGGTGGATTTATTTACTACTAATAATAATAGGCAATGCTTACATAGAACCTACTATGAGCTTGGCATTGTGCTTGGGGCTTTACATCTATTAACAACACTAAGAGGTAGATACTCTTATTTCCCACATTTTATGCATGAGGAAGCTGAGGTCCAGGGAGGTTGAATAACTCACTCAAGGTCACACAAGAGGTTACTGGTTGAGCTGGACTTAAGTCCAGGCAATCTGGCTCCGGAGTCTGTGCTCTAACCACTAAGCTGGACTATTTTAAACGAAGTGCAAATAGCAGGATTTGGCTGTTAGTCAGAAGTGGTGGATGAGACAGCTGAAAGGAGTTGAAAATGATTCTTAGGTGGTGTAATTAACTCAGATAGAGAGGGAGGGCAGGGTTAGTGGGATTTTAGTTTTGGATTCACTGACTGTGAGATGTCTTCAAGGCCTCTGTAGGGAGGTGTCATGTGGACAGTGGCTGAGGCAGTGGGTGGGGCTAGAGCCAGAAATCAGGGGCTGGTGAGGGAGGGTGGTCAGCTTACAGGGTAGAGGCCTGAAAATGGCTTGGCCCCTGCAGGGAATGTGTGTAGTATGAAAAGAGGGCCCAGCACTGAAGCCTGAGGAATATCAGCAGTAATGGAGCAAGAGGGGCAAGAATTCTGAGAAGGAGCTTCCCAGGGAGTAGGGAAAGAACCAGCACAGGAGCCAGGGAATTGGTGAAGCAGATACCAAATTAGGGAGGCAGCCCTACTCAGGGAGGTCCATGAAGAAAGGATCGAGAAATGCACATGGATTTAGTGACTGGGAGGGTTTAGTAACTGGCAGGAACTATTTTTATGGTGTAGTAGAGGGGAGATCAGCCATCATGGCAGACAAGAGAGTGGAGGGCATGCGTGTATTTTCTTTGCTGTGACCTTGCTGGTGTGGAATTAGAGCCCTAGAGAGAAGTGAAGAGGAGCATATTGCACAAGGAAGGGGAAGGAAGGAGCTGGTGAAGATGGGAGACGCTTGTGCTTCTTCTAGCTTGCTGTGTGGCAGAAGACTCTATTGTGGTCCCCCGTGGTTACTCACCTTGTAGTTCACATCCTTGGGTAATCTCATCCCTTTGACTGTTGGCAGAACCTGTGACTTGCTTCTACTCAGTAAAATCTGGGAAAGATGGTGGGCAGTCACTTCCATGATGACATTGTTGTATAAGAGTCTGTCTTGCCAGCTGGCCCACTCTAGAGGCTCCCTCTCTCCTCCTGGATTTGAAGAAGAAAGCAGTCATGGTGGGAGGCCCACATTGCAAGATGCTGAAGGGGGCCTCTGGGAGCAGAGAGCAGCCTCCAGCCAACAGCCAGCAAGAAGTTGGGGCCCTCGATCCTACAACTGTAAGGGAATTAATTCTGCCAACAACCTGAGTGAGCTTGAATGTGAATTCTTCCTCAGTGGAGACTCCAGGTGAGGACACTACAGCCTGGCTGACACCTTGATTGCAGCCCTGTGAAACCCTGAGCAGAGGACCAAGCTCAGCAGTGCCTGGATTTCTGACCCACAGAAACTGTGAAATAATACATGTATGCTGTTTTAAACTACTAAGTTGATGTTAATTTTGTTATGCAGCTATAGATAACTAATACATGAGGAAGGAAAAAGAGACAGTGGGAACAACAATGAAGATTCAGAGGAGCAAAAAGACTAATTTATATTTCTAGCCCTGACTTCTTGTCTGGACTGCGCACTTGGTTCTCCAACTGCCTACTCTGCGTCTCCACTTGATCCCTAATAGGCTCCTCAACCTTGACACAGCCAAAATGGAACTTCCAATCCTGTGCACCTCCTCGCCTTGTCCCCACAACCTGCTTTTGTCTCAGTTTCCCCATCTCAGTAAATGGCAACTTCACCTTCACATTTTCTTAGGCCTAAGACCTCAGAGTCATTCTTGATCCACTCCTTTATTCTTATTCCAAATCCAAGCCCATCAGCAAAGCCTTTTTACTGTATTTTAAAAATAAATCCAGCCCCGACCACTTCTACTGCTCCCCTTGGTATAAGGCATTCTCATTTCTCGCCTGGATCCCTGCAGTAGCTCCCAGCTGGTTGCCAGATTTCTGTTCTGCCACCTCTCCCCACATCCCAGGCTCAGGTTAACATCTGAAGTAACTTCTTAAAACGTAAGTCAGATCCAGTCCCTTCTCTGCTTAAAAACTTTCAGCGGCTCCTCTCTGAGAGACAAAGCCAAAGCCAGATGATATCTTTCAAGGCCAAACCACTCTGACACTGTCTGCTCCAATTCTCCTGGTCACTCGCTGTCCTCTAGCCACTCTAGCCTCTCTATACTCTTCAAACATGCCACATTTGCTTCTGCTTCTGGGCTTTGGCCCTGATGTCCTGTCTACTTACAATGCTTTTCCACAGGTAGTCTGTGGCTTGCTCCCCTATGTCATCAGCACCCTATTTTAAATTGCACTTCCAGTGCAATATTCCTTCCTCTGATTGATTTATCTCCTGAGTACTCATCATCATGTGCCACACCACAATTTTACTACTTATTTAGTTTTCTGTCTCTCTCCCTCCACTAGAAGGTAGGTTCTTGGTGAATGGGGGATTTCTCTTTTGCTCACTTCTGTACCCCCGGCTACTAGAACAGTAACCAGTGCATAGTTAGTGCTCGTGGATCTTTATTGAGTGAATGAATGAAAGAATGGACTGAATAGAGAAGCCCTGAGGGGAGCTGGAGAGTGAGGGGTCCAGGATGAAGGTGAAGAAATAGCCTGAGACAGGAGAAAGGACATGTGCTCCCTCGAAATCAGAGGAAACAGATGAGGAGGGACAGGTGCAGGTGGTGGAGAAGGGGGTTTGGGACCTCCGTCTTCTGTCCTCTCTCTGAAGTGGCGGGTTGCATCCTCATCAGAGACTTGGGGAAAGAATGTGGTGATGAGGATAACAGCTAATGTTCACTGATCACAGCCGTGTGCTACATTCTGTACTGGGTGCTCTCCACACTTTATCTCATTCCCTAACATCTGCTCAGAGAAGTGGGTGTAATTAACTCACTTTATAGGTGAGGAAAATAGAGTTTCAGAGAGGTTAAGGAAGCTGTCTCCATTTCTCTATGTAAGTAGGATATTCAAGGGCCAACCAGGTGTGTTGAATCTACAGAGAAAATGGGCACAGAAGTGTGAAACCCAGTGATGCATTTGGGGCACTGCAGGTGGTGTGGTCAGGGCAGTGCAAGGTGGCACACGGCAGGGAGCAGCCAAGGGTGGAGCAGAAATATGAAGACTGGACCGCTGAGTGTCTGCAATGCAAGGATAAAACGTCCAAGGATTGGGCTTTATCTTTTAGGGTAGTGTTTCTTCAACTGAGTTACACAAAAAACTTGCCTAGACAAAAACTAACTTCTAGAACACATCTGAAACTATAACTTCAAACCCTAAGGGACCCAATTTGAAAATGCAACATTAAAATAAAAAATTTGTCAAGGCCAGCCCCATGGCCCACTGGTGAAGTTTGCACGCTCTACTTCGGTGGCCCAGGGTTTCGCTGGTTTGGATCCTTGGCATGGGCATGGACATGGCACGGGTCTTCAGGCCACACTGAGGTGGCGTCCTACATAGCACTCATGAATAGTATATACAACTATGTACTGGGGAGCTTTGGGGAGAAAAAGAAGAGGAAAAACACAAAGATTGGCAACAGTTGTTAGTTCAGGTGGCAATCATTAAAAAAATAGTTAAAATCTGTCTGTAGGGAGTTCATTTGTCACTGATGGGATTGTAAACATAGCAGTTAGCTTGGAAACCTGGACCACTCAGCAATAATTGATTATAAGAATGATAACCAGATGATACAGAGTCTGCTTAGGTTGTATTTATTTAGATTAAAATTGACATTAAGACAATTTTTCAAAAGAATTAAAAATTCTTTTAGAATTTACAAATCTCCACAGCAGCCCCTACCCCACTAACACTGCAGAAAGCAATGGGAAGCCACAGGAGGTTTGGGAGCTCAGGAATGTAATCACATGTCTGTTTTAGCAACCTTACTCTGAGACTCTAGACTGTGGGCAACACTGTAACAACTTTTCGAAAGCAATGTGTTGTTTATGCTGGTTGTTTTCCAGACTTCTTGTCTGTTTCCTGATGTTTGTTTAATCTTAAGTGTTAAGAGGAAAAGGACAACAGTAGCTCTTGGAGGAAGGGAAGCAGAAACCAGGGAGGTAGAGTGGTTTGCTGGTGACGGCTGTGAAGAGAAGGACTGTGGGAAACTGAGTCCCATGGCTCCTTGATAAAAGAAGAGAGACAAATTGGAGGAGGTGGTCCATGCTGAGAAGGGGCCCCAGGCTAAGATGTAGAAAGGACTTTCCCTGAGGGATAGGAGGGAAAGGAGCCCACCTGGGCGGGTGGTGGCAGCCTTGAGGAATCAAGGCTGCACAGGAGGAAAGGACATGACGTTCAGTTTTGGAGAGAGGATTTAAAAAGCTTTGGGGCATCCAGGAGGTGTGAGCCAGAGATATTAGGATTGTAGGAGGTAAGTCCAGATAGTGTAGGAGTGAGCAAGGCCTCAGGGGAAAGAATCAGGTTAAATACACCTAGAAAATGAGGCAGATGAAGCCTTAGATAAAAAACAAGAATTCAAATTTAGTCACCATCCACTTTCTGGGCTTTTCTCCAACCTAAAGTAGAACAAAGATACCTCATGAGATAGCTGCCACTTGAGAGGGTCTGAAATCATAGACAGAAGAGAGGGAAGCACAGAACTTACTGGGCTCTCTTTGGAGTTTCTCTTCAAAAAGACATGAATCTAATCAATACTGTCCATAGCAGAGGAGGCAGGTCTACTGGGCAAAGTGGTCTCTTGGAGACCCCTTCCTGGGCTATCTGTTCGGGGAGTCCTGGGAGCTGTCCCAGAACCAGGAATGCTAGGAGACAGTCAGGGTCACAAGAGGGGGAAGGAAATGGATCAGGCTTGGTGGTAGTGAGTGAGGAAGGACTGCGTTGAACATCTCAGTTAAAACATGTCCTGATCCTCTGCATCTTCATCCTCTCCCTTTCCTTCTGTCCAACCCCATGTTCCACATTCTTCATTAGACCTCATTGTCTTGGTCTTTTGATTGCTTTACCTGATTGTTTATTGTTCCTTTAACCCTCACAACAACATTGCTTGTTAGATATTTGGGGGAAATTTGCTTCTGGGGCGTGCATTGACCCTAGACTGTTGAATTCTCACTCTTTCTCCTGATGAAGTTTCCAGATGAAACACAGTGCACCCACCAGAAGTCCCAGAAGAAGCAAGAATGAAGTCTGAGCTTCTGCCCAAGGAAAGTCCTTCAGGAAGAACGTGCCTGAGTCAGAACAGCTGAGCATTATTCCTTCAGAGAAAAGGAGGAAAGACCCAAAGACATCGGGGTGTTGGTGCACACAGAGATGCCTCTAGGACTGTCCAAGATTCCTGGTCCAGCCCGATGGGAGGAAGGAGCCTGGCTGGGATAGTGACTTTAGCCTTGCCCCATTCTCTCCCACTCAGTGGTTGGGAAACCATGAAACCTTGAGAGTCATTGTGAAAAAAACAACACAAAACAAAAACCCTTGGGACTTAAGGGAAGCACAAATCACCCCTGAAACATGGAAATGAACCTGAGATCTGCAGGAATGGGTGGACATTGTTCCCTTTTCCTCAAATCGTGGGAGGAATAGCCTTTAACTGAGAATCACCTTGAACCTTGGAGCCCCTCAAGTTACATGCAATTGTTGATTGAAGCGTATTTTTGGCAAGGAAGGAGAAGACGGTAGGAATGAGAAGCCCTGAGTACTAGTTCCATCTCCGCGGTTTACTCTACGTGTGGTTTCAGCCAAGCCATCTAGTGTCTCTGTGTCTTGATTTCCTACCTAAAATGGAGAGTTCAGTAATGTTACGTGTGCTATTGACACTCTCAGATCAAAAAGAAAATTGTGAGAAGAGAACTTGACCATGTAGAGGAACTTTTACGCATGTGCTTCTTGTGAACTTTCCTCTGCATACCGCAAATACTAGTCATTTCGTAAGCGTCCAATAAATACCATTGAATTGAAAAAAATGAGACTGTGAATCCTTTGTCTCCAAGAAGAAGAATTCCATGTGACTAAAAAGCCTTTTCAAGGAGGTGTTGCCAATTCAGTGAAATATCCTATTCATTGGAAAAATTAAATTAACCAAATAAAAACTACCCCTACCCATACAGCCAGAACAAAGTCATAGATGGACATAAATGCAAGTCTAGGGTCAATGCATGCCCCAGAAGCAAATTTCCTCCAAATGTCTAACAAACATTGTTGTTGTGAGGGTTAAAGGAACAGTAAACAATCAGGTATTGCTATCTTTCTAATATGATGGAATTTTTTTATTAATAAAGTAGTTTCCGACAATTTTCCCTGAAACTTGAACATCATGTTTTTGTTTGGTTGGTCATTATCTTCTAGAGCAGCCCACACAGGACTTCCTCATTTGCTGTGCTTATGTTCTTTCCTCCCCCCAAATTTAACCCTAGATTTTGTACTGTTTTGTTTCTTCTGGTAACAGCTTTAGAGTGAAAGCCGCATATGTCCTGATAAAAGATGAGTTTCAAAAAAGGTTAATATATATAAAGAACAGGTGCCAAAGAGTTCATTTAACTTATTAACGAGGAAACCAGTAAAAGTGCTAAGAGTGGTTCAAGTGAGGATTTTATTTATAGAACTTTATGTTCTCTATCAGAGAGAAATCGTGTGCATTGCCTAGGACAGGAATCAACTGTATTCCTCTCAGTGTTCCATGAGTTAACATCTGTTGCTACACAGCTGTACAATAGCCTAGAAAAAGAAACAAAGGCACACTTCTGTAGATCAAAGATCACCAGTGTGAAGTCCATGAGACAATGCCAGTATTCCATTGAAAAGATACCCAGTCAGCTTTTTCGACCATTTGAAAGTCTTTCACAGTTTTTCCTGGCTGATCTTCTTTCTTTCTTTCTCCTACAGTGTTGAGGACAAAACAGGCAGTGGTGGTTCACACAAAGGCAGTAAATATTAGATAAAATATGAAACAGAGGAACTGACTGTTTCCCAAGAAATACTGCCTAAGGGGCACTTAGAAAAGATCCAAAGTGATTTCCAGAAATGATCAGACCGTTTGCAAAGAGCCTCAGTTGAAGAGAGAGGACTACACTCATGCACACCCTCCGTCCCTTTAAACAGCATCCTCACCTGCCTCCTCCTGTCCGGCAGTGGCTTCAATGATGTCACCTCTTTGTAAAATGGCAAATATTCAAGGACTCTTACTTGGCATTTCCTGGTGTAAGTGCTACAGGCCTCTCCTCTGTGGTACTGATGAGTCCTGTCCTCGTCGAGCCCATGACCAGAGAGGATGCACCTACAGCTGTTGTACCCTATGCCTGAGTCTCACCTCCAGGGAGAGGGACAGGGGAGCTCGCTGTCCTTCACATCTTGGCTAGAAAAGTAGTCACCTCAGGGGTCACTCCCTGCCCATGGAACTGGTTACCAACCAGTAAGAGGGAGACGAAGTGGAGACATGTGAGTAAAGGGAGGACCCTGGACTAACCTCAGGATGGGTCATGTTCTCCGTCAGAAGTCTGGGGAGCAGACACAATCTGAGACCTGCTTCATTTTGTCCATAACACTTATAACCAATTTATCTTTCTCTTTGTTTCTTATGTGTCTCCTTGTTCTTGCATGTAAACTCCACAGGGGCAGAAATTTTTGTCTGCTTTGTCTTCTGCTGGATTCCCAGCACCTAAAACAGAAGGTAAGACGGATTGCCAGATAAAATACATTGTGTTTTTGTTTGCTAAATCTGGCAACCTTAAACACAGAGGACTCTCAGTAAATATTTGAGGAATGAATGAGTACTATTTTCCACTTGGAGCTTTGATTGAAATAGAGAAACCAAGCAAGGCAGCAGGCAGAGGAGAAAAGGGGAGCGGAGTTGAGCTTATAAGCAGAAACCCCTGTCTATTTGCTGTGAGTCAGACACTGTGCTGAGCAAACAGATTAGGGAAGAGAAATAAAGAGAAGAGTGGGAGAGAGCCCTGGCCTTCAGGGAGCCCTCTGACCTCAGGCTTACACCCTCCCATGTCCTTCAACCACACCCTCCTGGCAGTCTCCCCACAGCCCTTTCTCAGACACTCACATTTCTCTGCTCCTCTGACTGACTGAGTCTTTGGATCACTTCGTGATTCAGACTCTGGGCTGGGCCAAGGCTTCAGTCACGACTCTCCACTGCCTCCAGTATCTCAAACTGAAATACTGTTAGAGGCAGGAGAGCATTCAGGGGCCAGGTATTGCCATCAGCAGAGCTCCCCTGAGGACCCCATGTAAATTTGTGTGGGGCCCGGGTGCCCCGTATCTGAGCCTGCCCCAGGGCTGAAACAGATGATGACAGGGATGAACTCTGGACTGTGCAGCGCTTCCCCCTACACTTCTGATGTAAGATAGCAAGGATTTCAGGGAAAGAAGCTAAGTCTAGAGATTGTCCTACACACACCTGGGCTGGTCAGTCTCTCCACAGCACTGCCCATCTGGCACTCACACCAGTGGGCATGAGGCTTTTCAGCTCAGCCGGCCTGTTGACAATCCCCTATCTGTGCTTGGGGAGAGTGGATGATGCACTGGGGTTCCCAGGAATGCGAACAAGCTGGAGAAAAACAAATTTGTATTAAAACAAAACCAAAAATAAACCACACTTCAGCATGCATCTGCTAAACACTTTTGACTTCCTTGGTCCTACAAGGATTTGCTGGAAGGTGGGAGACAATGGGGACAAGGAGCTGTTGCTAGGCAGCAAGATCAAGTAGGGATGAAGTCAGAGACTGCAATTTTCTTATGAGGAGAGAACTTTGGTGGCAGGAAGTAGACTGGGTGAAGCTGCAGAAATGACTCTGTTGCTACTGAATCATTCAGAATTTTCAGTCAATTCTGAAGCTGCAGAAATGAAGCTCTGGAGCAGTGAGAACCCAGGGAAGATATGGACCAAGTGAGTCATCCAGCATTAACACCCTCAGCCAACTTTGGTGGGATAAATGCTCTGCAAGCTTCCCTTCAAAATCTGAACCTCTCTCTGGCTGTGGCAGCATTTACGGCCAACAGACCCAGGTGCAGGTAGTAGCTGTGCTCTTGACCGAGGGGCACAGCATTTTGGTTAAGCGTGTGAGCTCTGGCGTGACATAGTCTGGATTCACAGGTGCCTCCACTAACTTCTCTGGCTGTGTGACCTTGGGCATATTATTGATCTCTCTAAGCCTCCTCTACAAAATGGGTTGAATTGTAGTGATGACTCATAGGAAGGCTGTGAAGATGGAACAAGGGCATACGTGCAGAGCCTGGTACAGGATGCTCAGTAAATCTAAGCTGTTGCTCTAATATCTCTTACTCCAATTTATTTGATAATGTGGTTACTTATTAACATCTAGCTATCTCTCCAGATTGCAAATCCTTGAAGAAAGATGTCTGGCCTGGTTAATCTTTATTTGTATTTTACTCCTCCTCCCACCATCCCAATCCACTCTCTGCTCTTTTCCAGTCAGCTCTGTGCCCCACAGGCTGACCTCTGAGGACTGTAGCAGCAGCCTCTGCAGTCTGGGTTCTGGTGGAGGTCTGCCAACAGAAGACAACAGGAGAAGATCAAAGGGTGGAAGGGCAGAGACTCCAGGGTATCTATTCTCCTAGCTCCCTCCATACTGGGCAGCAGGTGATGGTGGCCGTCTTCCTACTCTAGAGGTCACAGCTCTGTCAGGATGCTCTAGTGTGGCTTTAAGTCTCATCTTCTGTGGAAATACTCTCCCCTAGCTTCATCAGACCCACTGGTGGTGGTTCCTGCTGTAGCCCTAGGGTGTGTCACCATTCCTTGCTGATATCCCTTAAACCTTCCACTGACCTTTGCAAATGGTCCCTCCATTAAATTCTCTTCAGTTGCCTTCTGGACTTTGCCTGATTTCCTGCCAGGACTGTGACTGATTTGGTACTTTATCTCACTCATTTGTTCATGTCTTCAAATGTCTCCTCATCCATGAAAGCTTTCCTTGATCTTTATAGCCAGGAAAAATCTCTCCTTCCTATGAATGTTCAAACCACTTTATAAGGCAAGAAAGGGACCTGGAATGCCACTAACCCTATCAACTCAGCCATTATAGAACATAGGCTTCCTCAGAATTCACAATATCACTGGTCTAGTCTATCAATAGGCTATCTTTCTCCTTTCTCCCTATCCTTTTGTAACCACATCAAGAAGGGGTTCTCCTATCCAATGCACATAAAATAGCCAATAATTACAGTATCAGCTTTTGGGAAAAGCAAACAACTTTATTGCAAATTTGATCTGCGAGTAGACAGGAGGCATATAATCTCCAATCTGTATCCCTGATCCAGGGCTTGAGGCAAACTTTATGGGATGAAGTGTGGAGATAGATGATTGGAGTTAAGCAGAAGTGAGGTAATTGATGACCTGCACAGGCATAGTCAAGCTTCATGGCTCTTCATAGGATGCGTGTTCGTAAATGATGGTGTTACTACGATCTGAGGATGGAGTTTTCAGCCCCGTGACTTCAAAAGGGTCAGTTATCAGGCTTTTGCACAGGCCTAGTTGATGGGTTGGTGGTCTCAACTGGCCTGAACTGGACAAGGGGTCTCAGTTCCTGAAAAACAACTCTTAGTTGCTCTGTTGACAAGATGGGCTCATTTTGGACTGGTCCTAGAGGGCCCATGGTTACACTTTTGCAGAAGGCAATCAAGACTAACATGCTTTAATGGAGTTGCCCAAGGTCAGAGCTAGTTGATTTTCTGATTTATGGCCTAGTTATCTTTCCCTGGTCCCAAGCTGCTCCTGTTTAACTCTGAGACTCAGATCTGGAGGTTCTCTAAGGGGAAAGAGTCCCTTGTCCCAGGAATGGGAGACTTGACCTGGCAGTTTTACATTTGCATTCAGACAGAGAGGCTTCCTCTCCAAAGGACCATTCCATGCATACAAGATGAAGGCATCTCCTGCATGGTCCAAGAGCAGGGGTCTATGACAGGACAGGGGACACCTGAGCACAGGAAAGGAATTAGCCAAAATGGACTGGAGAAGCAGAGTCTGAAGAAGAGGAGGAGGAGGTGGTAGAGATGGTGGAAGGCAGGGCTGCAGTCTCACTTCTGGGTGAGACTTCTTGCTGTGGGCAGCATTCCTTAAGCTCCATCGTTAGTCTCCTAAACTGCATTAAGTCAAAACTCTTTCTCTTCTCTTCCATCCCCTCCTCCCACCCTCCTACCTCTTGCTTGCTACTAAAGATTTCAAGTAAGAACAACCATTCTCAAAATTTTTTTCTGCAGCTAGAATAGCTGCCACAACAACAATGGGATGAACATTCCCAGACTTGCTGCAGACTGTTCTTCCTAGAACAGCGCATGTCTCTAGGATATTCTCTTTCAGCCCAGCTCCTACTATGGATCTGTGAATACTAAGACTCTAGGATCCTTGTTGGTCTTCCATCCAATCCCTGCTCCCTCAACTTACATGAACAAGCAAACACCAAGATTGAGGGTTGGCTTAATGACTCTTTTCCTTAACCTTCCTTAAGATAGTGGCAGCTCTGGAGCTCTCTGACTAACCTTATGACTATTATTCCAACTCACTGCCAGTGTTCTTCACACCCAACATTGCCTTCCCAATCATTGCAATGTGAAAAGAAGTTTAACAAAGTTGGAGACTGTGGGGGACATCCATGCCTCCCAAATCTTCATCATCGCCCATTCTTTATTCAGTTGACATTTTCTTCAATTGCATGAGAAGTTCTGTGTATATGCAGCTTTAGGACCACAAGACGCACACACAAGTGCCCCTCTATAGAGAAATCTGGATCCTCCCATCGTCTTCTCATATGAAAACTAGAGAGTTCTCTGAAGTGAGGAAGATCACAGAAGAGGAAGGGAAGAATCTCTCCTCTCCTCTTCCAAACTTTGCTCCTTCTTGGGAAAAGATCACAGTTCAGAATCCTTGCTGTTCCCTCTCCCTAAGACTCCAATAATAGCATCCAGTAGTTATTGAGTGGTCCCCCTGCTCTAGCAGCTGTGTGCATCCCCATGAGTGAAGCAACCCCCAGGGGATGAGTTTTGTTTATCCTTCTCACTGGATCAAACCTGCCTGGCAGGTATTATGATCCCAATTTGTACAGGAAACTGAGGCTGAAAGAAGTTAAAAGACTGGATCAAAGTACTTGGTTAGTGAGCAGCAATGCCAGGGTTGAAGCCTGCTTTGTCTGACCACAAAGCCTGACCTCTGTATAGCTTCTGTTGTACAACAGGCCCTACCATCATTATTGTGGCCTGTTGTGACCACTCACACTGACCCTGGGGAAGCAGAACCTCAGCTCAGACTGGCACAGCTACCTGATGACCACAGCCAGCCAATGAGAGCAGGAGAGAAAGTGCCAGCCAGCTAAGAACACACAACAGGGCAAAGGTCCTTTTCCAAAACACAAGAGGTCTTTGTCCTGCCCCCACACCCCTAGAGTTTATTTGCCCAAAGAGAGTAATATGATAGGGAGAATACAGTTTTCTTGTTTCTTCTCAGCCTTCCCCCATACTTACCTCACACTGAATGTTCCTTGTCCTTCTACTTCCCCTGTTTTCTCGCTCTTCGGGTAGACAGATATGAAATGTTCATTCTCTGGAATTTGTCAGAGTTGGGTCACAGGAGCAGAAGAGCCTGGCTCAGAGGCTGGACCAGGCAAGTCCAGGCAGAGGGGCACACAGTAGCCTCTGCCTACAGAGACCGGTCAGCTGCAGACTCAGCAAACACTGCCGCTGAGATGGGAGAAGGGCAGAGCCAGGGAGGTGATGAGACCTAGAAATAGGCAGATGTGTGGAAGTAGCAGAAGGCAGGGTGGACAGCTACCCCAGGAAGGACATCCAGCAGGGATGGGAAAGATGGAGCCCTGTCAACAGGAGTCTTCTTGACCCCGGATAAGGCCATATGCCAGGAAAGGTTTTATAATCTTCTTTCTCAGGGTTCTAGGTTGGAGTTTAAAGCAGACAAGTTCATTCGATAAGCACACCTCATTTGTGCGGCAGGGATCGCATGAGGAGCCAGGGTAGCAATAAATAGAACACAGTTCCTGCTGGCCAGGAATTCACAGCCAACTCATTCAAACAAAAAATAATTACATTTACTATGTGCCGGAAATCACTCTAAGTGGTTTATACCTGGGTGAATTCCGGAGTCCTCACAGCACTCCTCTGAGCCAGGCATTGTTACCCCCGTGACCACCATCCTCATTTGACAGATGCAGGAAGTGAGGCAGAAAGAGATTAAAGGACTTTTCACAATTAGAGAAGAGTGACTCTTTCTAGACTTTGAAATGAAGCTATTGGGTCCCAGAGTCTGCTGCGCACCAAACACCACTGACTATACTAACAAAGAGCCATGTGTTGGTGCTGTGATAAGGGGAGTGGTGAGAGAGGGCGGGGAAACTTCTTGGAGGGGTGGTCTGTGAGGTATGACTTGGAAGAAAGGAAAGAGAGAGTGGCTAATAAAGACAACACCAGTTAAAATTTGAAATTCAGATAAACAACAAATAATTTCTTTGTATAATTATTTGCCAAACATGGCATGGGACAAATTCAAATGGGCATCCTGTATTTTTATTTGCTTAATCTGGCAACACTCCCCATTAGTCAGGCATTTCCTTGTATAAAGACTGCATGTCAGGAGTTGAGGGTGTGGAGAGGATGAGACTGTAGAGACAGACAGGAGCAGGTCGCAGAGGGCCTTGGACGCCATGCTTAGCATTTTATACTTTATTCTCATGGGCATTTAAATGGAGACGGGATGAGAGGCCCATATTAAATGTGTGCTTCATGAAGGTCTCTCTCAGGATAAGGAGGAGGAAAGGTAGTAAAGGAAACAGGAATTAGGGAAACTGCTGTAACAGTCCAGGGGAGAAACTGCAGTGACATGGACAGAGGCCATGTGGCTGAAGAGGAGGGGCAGCTCCAAGAGGTGATAAAGAGAAAGAAACAGGGCTGGCTTCAGAGGGTGTCACCTGTGCAGTTGCACAGGACCCTGCACTCAGAAGGGCCTCACACTGATTTTATGCTCTGCTGTTGCCATCTTGAAATTCTTAATAATTTTATCTTTGAACTTGTGGGTTTTTAAAATTAAGATATAATTGACATATAACATTATATTAGTTCTAGGTGTAAAACGTAATGATTTGATGTTTGTGTATATTGCAAAATGATCACCACAATAAGTCTAATTAATATCTACCACCATACACAGTTACAAATTTTCTTTTTCTTCTGATGAGAACTTTTAGGACTTACCCTCTTAGCAACTTTCAAATATACCATATAGTGTTATGACATTATATCCCCAAGACTTATTTATGTTATCACTAGAAGTTTGTACCTTTTGACTCCCTTAACCCATTTCATCCACCCCCATCCCCTGACTCTGACAACCACCCATCTGTACTTTGCGTCTATGAGTTCAGGTTTTGGGGCTTTTTTTATATTCCACATACAAGTGAAGTCATTCAGCACTTGTCCTTCTCTGTCTGACTTACTTCGCTTAGCTTAATCTGGTCCATTTATGTTGTTGCAAATGGCAAGATTTTCTTCTTTCTCACGGCTAAGTAATATTCTATGATATATATACATACCACATTTTCTTTATCCATTCATCTTTTAATGGGCACTTTGGTTGTTTCCGTATCTTGTCTATTGTAAATAATACAGCAATGAACATGGGGGTGCATATACCTTTTCAAGTTAACGTTACTGTTTTCTTTGGATAAATACATAGATTGGAATTTCTGAATCATCTGGTAGTTTTCTTTTTAGCTTTTTGTGGAACGTCCATGCTCTTTCCGTAGTGGCTGCACCAATCTACATTCCCACCAGCGGTGCACGAGGCTTCCATTCTCTCCACATCCTCACCAACATTTGTTATCTCTAATCTTTTTACTCGTGGTCATTCTAACAGGTGTGAGGCGATATCTTATTTTGTCTTTGATTTTCATTTCCTTGACAATTAGTCACACTGAGTACCTCTTCATGTACTTGTTGGCTACCTGTATGTCTTCCTGGGAAAAATGTCGGTTTAGTTCCTCTGCCCATGATTAAATTGGATTGTTTGGGTTTTTTTTTGATACTGGGTTGCATGAATTCTTTATATATTTGAGATATTAATCTCTGTCAAATATATGATTTGCAAATATTTTCTCTCACTCATTAGATTGCCTTTCATTTTGTTGATGGTGTCCTCTGTGCAGACACTTTTTAGTTTGATGTAGTCGAGCTTGATTGTTTTTGCTTTTGTTGCCTTTGCTTTTGGTGTGAAGTCCAAAAAATCATCCCCAAGACTGATGTCCAGGAACTTACCGCCTATGTTTTCTTCTAGAAGTGTTATGGTTTCAGGTCTTATGTTCAAGTGTTTAATCCATTTTGAGTTAATTTCTGTGTATGGTGTAAGATAATGGCCCAGTTTCATCCTTTTGCATGTGGCTTTCCACTGAACGTATGTTTTTTAAGTGAAATCCAATGGACCAACAGAGTATGTTCATGGGTAAAGTATGTATGCGCAATATGGGTGTCCACCATTCCTTGCCAGTCCATTCACAAATAGCATTAGTGATGCCCCATGAGCACATGTTTCCAGTGGATCCACATGCATGGGGGTTCAGTGAAATTCAGGGTATGTATAGGATAAGCCAATTACGTCCACTACTGAGTAAATTCAAGTGCTGACAGCGGCTAGAGGTCACGCTTCCCTTTTGAACCAAACCATGCTTCAAATGCAAAAAGAAGTCAACGGAGTTCTAAGAAACATAATTCTGTCATATCCTTTTGTGTGTTACTCCCCTGTATTTGCCAAAAATGTGTTTTGAAAATAATGACATAGATGGTAAGGAAAAGAGAGAGAAACCTGTAGTTGCTTTTCTTTCTGCTCCTTTCTTGAGCATCAATAAACCAAAGATAGTGTTGGTAGGGTGTATACATACCAAGAAGAGAAATAAAAAGAGTTGAGTTAGTTTTGTACAGGGCATCCACCCTTATGGTAAGAATGGGATACATGCACAAGCTATGAAATGCAAATGATGCAAGTTTAGTGATTCCACACATGTGTCAATGCTCTTATATTTGCATTTGAAACTAACATTTCACATTATAAAGATGAATGGTAAAATTCATGGTAATAATTAAAAATTCTAATGTTCCCTTTCTTAGAACAGTAACAAACAGCAAACAAAAGCCACTGTGACAAGTCAGGAGAGAGAGAAAGACTGTAGAAGATAGAGAAAAGTTTTATATTTTTGTAGTTTTAAACGCACTTGTTCCTGCTTTTTAAACAAGGGTACCACATTGTCAATGTGCACTGAGCCTTTCAAATTATGTGACCAGCCACTATAGAAATGACGCCTATTAGAGGTAGGGTAGAGGGAATGAGTTTTCTGGCATGATTCCAAGGTCTTGGTTTGGTGACTGAGGATGACAGTACCACTGCTGGCTCAAGGGAGCCAGGAGGAAGAGCAAGGGGAGATAATGAAAGCAGCTCAGTAAATGTTGTGTTTGAGATGTCAGGAGGACATTCAGACAGACACATCAGGCAGATAGACACCCAGGCCTGGGCTTGAGAGAGAGTTGGGTTACCCACAGAAGGGAGGCCTCAGGCAAATAGTGAAGGTTGTTCAGGGAGCAGTCAGAGAGAGGGAGAGGAGCTCTGAGGAGACCTAAGATGCAATGGGAAGCAGTGTGGAAGGCAGAACCTGATGTGTAGAGCTGGATTTGCCCATGACAATCCAGTACAAGAGATGTCATATTATTAATTTTTCTAGACAAATTTAATTCTGGCCCAGGATCCCATTTGAGAGATTGTCAAGAAGCCCTCACCCAGTCACTTTGCATGGCTCCACGTTCCTCTGCTGGGGGAGCAGCACTCTCGAGGTTTACACAGTTTTGCAAACTTCTTTAGTTTCACAATATTGGTGCTAAGCACCTTAGCTGAGAAAGGAAAAATGTGTCAGCAGCCTTCTTTCTTCTTTTTTTTCCTGCCCGTCTCTGTTGTTGCCCATCTTCTTCTGCAGGTATGAGAGGTGGATTTAGAGGGATGCAAATAAAACTTAAGTTCCAGAGCCTGTTCCAAAGACCTGTATTTAATTTATATGCATAATTTTGTATATTTTCCTTAAAAAGGGCCCTAAAATTGTATAATCTTCAGGGCCTCAGAAGGCACAGTTTTTTCCCAGATACTGCATAATGTACACACCAAAGCCCTAGACCTGCTGATAAGGCCATGTGGTCTAGGCCTGGCATCTTGATTGCACTGTGAATGTTACACAATTCCTCTGACGCCATTTTCATCAGAGCTATTTAGAGAGGGGTTCCCAATCTGGGGAAAGGGAGGAAACTTTTTGAGATACTACCTCCCTGAAGAACTATTGCTATTTGTTTATATTCTAAAGCATATAAGGTATATATACTGCTTAATGTATTGCCAGCTGCTGCAACAAACATCTCCCAAATTGTCAGGGGTTGAACCCAACAGTAACTGACTTCTTGCTCACGTGATCCTCAATGCAGTTGCTGCTGGCTGGCAGGCAGGTTTCACAAGTGCGACTCCTTTCATCTGACTCCCCATCCTGAGAGCACAGAGTCCTCTGCATGTAGCCAGAAAGAAGGAAGAGAAAGTGGCCATTTCCTTAAAGTTTCGGTTGTGAGAAACACTCCTCTCTTCCACCCATATTCCACTCTTGAGAAACACACCCTGGACTCACCTATATGCAAGGGGGGCTGGGAAATGAATTCCCTGGCTGGACAACTGATTACCAGTGGTAACTCTATATTATGGGAGGTAAAAATATGAATTGTGGTAGACAGTTAGTTTTCTCAGCTTAAGTGGGGTAAGCTGGTAGTAAGACCACACATTCAGAGCAAATCCCACTTTCTGGTAACACTGGGAAGAGCAAATAAATGTTGCAGAAAATATCTTCTACTTTGTTTGTTTGTTTGTATGGGGCTTTCATTAGCCAAACGAGAGGCGCTCTCCAGAAATGTTACTCTCAGCTCCAGGGATGGTAATTTCTCCCTAACAGTCAGAGCACTTGTAAAGGCTGCTCCAGGCTCTGAATGAAGCACATACCTTTAAACACTGTTTGTCTTTGTTTCAAAAATAGACTGTACCTCAGGCCAATTTGTGGAATTGGAGAAGTTCGACTTCAGGATATCCAGTCTCCACTTGGTACTCAGTTTCAGATGCCCAGGGCCTGCTCACTTTTTAACTCTATCCCTTATCAGACAACCTCCTGCAAGGCAAGGCCTTTACATATTTCATATTTGAATACTTGAAGTGATGGAGTTAGAGCCTGAAAGACAGGGGTAGGTGCCGAAAAAAAGGTTGAACAAAAAGAGAAAGAAAGAGAGAGAGAGAAATTATCATCATTATTGACCTTAAAAACTCATTTGCTGTACTTCTTTTCCATTGCATCTGAAGTCTTCTCTTTCTCATTGTGGAATAAAGGCTCTCTCCTTCCTTAAACAGACTCCAGGCAACAGGAAGCAGGTGGGAGTCTTCTGGTGCAAGGGAGTCTCCTCACCTCCGGATTATCCTTTATCCAATATCCAAATCCTGCCCTGGGGTTAATCCTGTTTTCAACACTTTCCCTTTAGGGGAGGGAGAGCAAGAGCCTTTCCTCCTCCTGTTCCTTCCCCACCTTCATGCTTACCAAGATGATTAAGCTGCTCTGATGCACAAAACAGGGAACCTCAGGCCCAGCCAAAATAGCCCCTAACCAATCAGTGTCGAGAAGTTACCATTATTATCTTTTTTAAAAAAACAATAATGGAAATAACATTTACTCTGCACTGGGTATGTGTATTGGACAGGTTTCTACGGCAATCGTGCCTCAAAACAGACACTGAACATCTCAGGAAATTATGTCAACATTTACTTTTCTCCTTCATGGGTCTGCAGGGTGACTGGACTGCAGCTGGTCTGCGGTGGGCTCACCTGGGCTTGACTGACTAGATTGGATTCCAGGCTGGAGGTTGGGTTCTTGTCAACTTCAGAGGTTTCTTTATTCTGGGACCAGGAGCTACAAGACATGAGCTTCTCCAAGTCCTGGCAGATGGCAGAAGCGGAGGAGCCAAGTCAAACCACGCAAGCCTATTTAGAGCCTCTATTTCACTGACATTCCGCTATCCAAGCAAGTCACATGGCCAACCCCAAAGTCAATGAGGTGTGGCACTTCACAGAGTCATGGATGACAACAGAAGAAGTGGGGACAGTGAGCCTATCCATCACAGGAGAGAGCTTTCACCACAAAAGTAACGTGTGCTAAACACACACACCAGAAATACATACACAGGCACATGCACACAAGCACACAGAACATACATTATCCTACCGATAAAGGACACAATTGGAACACTTTTCTCCTAGTCTCTCACCATCCACCCAGATGCTCAAGCCAAAACCTCAAAGTCATCCTTGCTTCTATCCTCCTCTCGCTCCCAGCACCTAATCCATCATCAAGTTCTATCTCCAAATAAGGCTGGAATCCACTACATTCTGCAATTCCATGGTAACCACCACAGTCCAAACCTACATCATCACCTCAGGCATAGCCAACTGCAATTGTTTCCTAACTGGTCTCCTTCCTCCACACTTGCTCCTGCCCCAGGGACCCACCACAGGATAGACACAACATGTACCCACAACATGGCAGACACAGCATGTACCCACCACACAACAGACATATCATGTACCCACCACACAACTGATAGACTGAACTTTACCATGTTGGGCTCCTACCTATACCCTCCAATGGTCCTTGTAGTTCAAATAACATCCAAATTCCTTACCATACTCCAGAGCAGTGCTTCTCTAACTGTAATGGGATATCAGTCAACTGGGCAGGGATCTTATTAAAATGTAGACTGACTCAGTGAGTCTGGAGTGGGGCCTGAGATTTGGCATTTCCAGCGAGCTTGGTGCTTCTGATTCACTGACCCTAGTGGAACACCCTATCTGACCTGGTCCACCCCTTCCTTTCAACCACAGCCTATAACAGGCCTTCTCTCTATTCTTCTCCCACAGAGAAGTCTACCTGCTCTAAACACTTGGCTTCCTCTGCCTGGATGCTCCCCTCTTAGCTCTACATGTGGCTTACTCCCTCTTGTCGTTCATGTTCAACTCAACCATCACCTCCTCAAACAGGCTATTCCTGAGCTCCCAAGCCCCCAGCCCCATCTTACTTGGGAGTTTCTCAACCTCAGCACTGTTGACAGTGGGGAGCTGTCCTGTACATTGTAGGATGTTTAATAGCATCCCTGGGCTCTCCCCTCTAGATGCCAGTAGCATAACTTCCTCTCCCCATTTTTAGTAATAAAAAATGCCTCCAGATGTTGCCAAATGTTCCCTGGAGGGCCAATCATCTCCAATCCCCAGCTGAGAACCACTGCTCTTTCTCGACCCTTTTATTTCCTTCATACCTCTGGCCTATTATGCTCTGTCATTATCTTGTTTACTTGTTTATCGTCATTCTAGAGCGTGACCTTCTGCGTGCCTTGGTCACCTCTGTGCCCAGCACTTTGAACAGTATCTGACACATAGTAGGTGTTTGGCAAATATTTGTGGAATGGATCAATGAATGAACGTGTTTTTCTTCCAAATGAACTCTTAATGTTTTGTGGTCTGCCTTTTTATACTTAGCAATGTTCTAGGAAGACTTTCATGTCATTTATTTCAGTATATTTTAAACTTTTTAGAATAAAAATTTTCAAACATACAGAGTAGAGAATATAACATAAGGAGTCCCTCATGTGTCCATCCCCAGCTTCCACAACTTTAACATTTTGCCAGATGGAAAGTATTTTATTTCTTCATCCTCACTTCCCCCCGAACCTACACCATATGATTTCATCCATAAAGATAAATCTACAATTGATAAGAATGTTTTTATATAACTGCAATGCCTTTATTATCCTAGTAAAAATTAATCATACTGCAATTTCTTTGAGTCATCTAAAGCTGGCCATATACCAATTTCCCCAATTATCTCAAAAATGTGTTTTTACAATTGGTTTGTTCAAATCAGGGTCCAAACAAGGTTAGATCATTGCCATTTAGTGCATGTCATAGTCAGTGGTGTTCGGGGGATGGGGATGAAAACTAGTTTTATTAACTGCTGTCTATTGGCTTATTCTTTCACAGGCACTGTGCTAGCATTTTATACAGGCGTTATCACATGTAATTCTGAAAACATCACTTTTAAACTGTAAATGATAAACTCATTCTGCTGATAAGACACCGAGGCCCAGAGAAGCTGAGTCACCTGCCCCAGGTCACGGAGAGAGGAACATGTTGCTGAGATTTAAAGACAGAGGTCTTATCCCAAAGTTTCTGCTCCTGACCTTCATGCTGTTCTGAATCTGCACAATAATAGAGAAAACGGTGGACAATTATTCAGGTTATAGATATTATAACACAAATAAACTATGAAGGAAAACATTTTGACTTTATGAATGAAAGTAATGCAGAAACGTGTTATGCCCCCTGCTGACTGTGAGCATGATGCAATGTAACAGTTGTATTTCCACTAGACTGTAAGCTCTATGCTTTTTTTTACTTTTTCTTTTTTATAATTTATTTTTATGGCAGTAACATTGGTTTGTAACATCATATAAGTTTGAGGTGTACATCATTGTATTTCAGTTTCTGTGTGGACTGCATCATGTTCACCACCCAAAGACTAATTACCATCCATCATCATACACCTGTGCCCTATCACCCCTTTCACCCTCCTACCTCCTCCCTTCCTCTCTGGTAACCAGCAATCTGTTCTCTTTATCTATGTGTTTCTTTCTTGTTTTTTTTTAACTCTAAACTTAATTTACAAAAATGATCAAGAGGAGAGTTCAAAAAGGATTTGTTGAGTGAATGTGTGTCATTAGATACATGTCAGATTAATTTATAGGTAAATTTTAGTTGAATCATAAACTGTGAGATTTAGAAAGAATTATAAAACTCGGCTAATTTAGTTGCCCACAAAGCGCAGAAACCCTCTAAACTACATCCTTCAGTGGCAGCCATGAGATTTCTGCTTAAACATTCCCCATATGGGGAACTCACTACCTCACAAAATGGACAAGGCTAATTGTGAGAAAGTTTTTTCTCCCACAGAGCAAAATCTGCCTCTATGTACCTTTCATTTTTGTTTGCAGTTCTCCTCTGTGGAGCAAATCAAAATTAATCCAATCCCTCAAACATTACAGCTCCAAATGTTTCAATTACAGTAATAAACTCTCTCAATTTCTCTTTGCATTGTTCACGTTTACAGAGCACTTGCTAAGGCCTACAATAACTCCTTTGTTCCTCACCAGAACCGTGTGAGGTGGGGGTCGTTGTCCCCATGTCACAGATGGGAGACTGCTCAAAACCCTCCCTGACCACTCCCCCTGCCCTGCCCCTCTTTCTCTCTCTTCATGATTAATTTTTCTCCATAACATTTAGGTCACCACCTGACATGCTATATATGTTACTGATTTATTTTCTGTCATCCTCGCACTAGCATGCCAACTCCCTGAGGGCAGTCTTCTTTTTAAAGTACTTTATTGAGGTCATATTGGCTTACAACATAGTGTAATTTCAGGTGTACACTCTTATATATCAGTTTCTGCATATACTGCATTGTGCTCACCACCAATAGTCTAATTTTTGTCCGTCACCATATACGTGTGCCCTTTTGTTCCTTTCACCCACCTGCCACCCCCTTGCCCTCTGGTAACTACTAGTCTGTTGTCTTTATCCATGTGTCTGCTCATCTTCGACATATGAGTGAAATCATACAGTGTATGTCTTTGTCTGTCTGGCTCATTTCGCTTAACATAATACCTTTAAGGTCCCTCCACGTTGTAGCAAATGGGACGATTTTGTCTTTTTTTAATGGCTGAGTAGTATTCCGTTGTATATATACCACATCTTCTTTATCCACTTACCCATTTATGGGTACTTGGGTTACTTCCACATCTTGGCTGTTGTGAATAATGCTGGAATGAACATAGGGATGCATAGATCTCTTTGTATTGTTGATTTTATGTTCTTTGGATAAATACCCAATAGTGGTATAGCTGGATCATATGGTGTTTCTATTTTCAATTTTTTGAGAAATCTCCATACTGTTTTCCATACTGGCTGCACCAGTTTGCATTCCCACCAGCAGTATATGAGGGTTCCCTTTTCTCCACAGCCTCTCCAACATTTGTTATTCTTTGTCTTCTTAATTATGGCCATTCCGACAGGTGCGAGGTGATATCTCATTGTAGTTTTGATTGTCATTTCCCTAATACTTAGTGATGTTGAACATCTTTTCATGTGCCTGATGGCCATCTGTACATCTTCTCTGGAAAAATGTCTGTTCACATCCTCTGCCCATTGTTTGGCCAGGTTGTTTGGTTTATTGTTGTTAAGTTGTATGAGTTTTTAAAATATTTTGGAAATTAACCCCTTGTTGGATATATGATTTGCAAACATTTTCTTATAGTTGGTGTGTTGTCTTTTCTTTTTGTTCATGGTTTCCTTTGCCTTGCAGAAGCTTTTTAGTCTGATGTAGTCCCATTTGTTTATTTTTTCCTTTTGTTTCCCTTGTCTGAGTAGACCAGGTATTGGAAAAGACTCTGCTCCACCCTGCTGCCTCTGTGTCTGAGCTGTGACATGAGGATTGCACCTTCTGATGTCATTCAGAATTCCCACCGAAATTGATTTAATAACTGCGAAACATAGTAAAGGTCCATTCACCTTGACATTCCCCAAATGTTTCTTTTCACTTCGTCATGTATAAAGTAAACGTATATTTTTTAATCCACAATGTTTCAGGTTGCAAATAAAATAAAATGTGTGTAGGAATCCTTATCCAACTGGGTTGTTATTGCTTGGAGAATATGAAAGAATATCTATAATATGTTGTAAAATGTAAAGTACCTACAAATGTCACCAACTGCTGTCCAGAAAGTTATTTTTTCCCTCAGTAACCTGCCTTCCCCTCCTCTGCTCTTTCCACCTCTGATTCCTCCTTCCAGCCCTCCTACTCACCTCTTTCTCCTCCTTCCCCTTCCTTCCTCTCCTCCTTCCTCTTCCCTTTTCCTCCCACTTGTCCTCCTCCCTCTCCTCCTCCTTCTTCACCTCTCCTCTTCCCTCTCCCTCTCCTTCCCCCTCTGTCCTTTTCCTGCTCCTCCTCCTCCCACTTCTCAGGGGATAATCTTTAGGCTTCTCCGCCCCCTAGTGGCCACTGGGCGTCACTGCGTGCGCTGTGTGCCTGGGAAACAGGGAACCACTTCCCAGCCTATATGGGAGAGGCCTACAAAGAGGGAGCCAAGGGCCATGCACAGACGTAGATTTCCCCCGCAAGGAAGTTATAACAGAATTAGAAGCTCCCCTGAATAAATTTGAATTCTGTAGGCCGCAAACACAGAAGTAAAATTTGTACATTTGGAAGTACACTGAGATTAATTTCAGTCCCCAATGTCCTTTTCTGGCTACTCCTAAGTCAGTGGGCTTTGTCTTAGTCAATTCAGGACTTCATCAATCGATTTTGAGGCTCCCTGTTTCCTCAATTGTATCTCAGTTTGGGGTGAAGAGAAGAGCTCTGTCTTGTCCAGGTTCAGGGAAGAGTCACCAGCTCTGCATTGTCACCTGTCCCCTTGGGCATCTGCTTCCACATCCTCGTGCCCTGGGTTCTCTGCATGGAACTACACACATCCTCACTTCTTTCCTCTGCATCCTGGCGAGGTGTCCTTGGCCTCTGTGCCCCTCAGACATCCACACCCAGCAAGCGAACCAGGAACCTGTGGAGCTTGCCTTCCACCCTGTGGTTCAGCCTCAGTTCCTTCCCCCACAGCTGCGTCCCCCTCCGTTCCTACATCTTAGTTCTAATGTCATCTCAAACCTGTTTTTTTACTGTGATATAGTAAGAACTACATTTTATATCGTGAGTCAGGACACACATTCAAATTTATATATACTGTATGCTCTTATATTTCCATTCTGTTTTATTTGTTCTTTTTTTAAATGTTGGTCACTACTCAATATACGGATTTCACAATCCATTGATGGACCAGGACCTGCAGGTTGAAAAGCATTGTTCTGTGGTTATTGTCTTACAGCATAAACATTATGCCCCAAGTCCTGCATGGCTCTGCTTTTGTTACCCAAAAGACAGTTTTGAGACTCAAAAATTTACTTTCAAATTATAGTTTTTGACATGGGGTTTAAAAAATAATTTTGGGGGCCAGCCCCGTGGCCGAGTGGTTCAGGTCGCAGGATCTGCTTCGGCACCCTGGTGGCTGGGGGTTCACTGGTCTGGATCCTGGGTGTGGAATTACACACTGCTCATCAAGCCATGCTGTGGAGGCGTCCCACGTAGAAGAACTAGAATGACCTACAACTAGGATATATAACTATGGGCTGGGGCTTTGGGGAGTAAAAAAAGAGGAAGATTGAGGGGCTGGCCCCGTGGCCGAGTGGTTAAGTTCGCGTGCTCCACTGCAGGCGGCCCAGTGTTTCGTTAGTTCGAATCCTGGGTGCGGACATGGCACTGCTCATCAGACCACGCTGAGGCAGCGTCCCACATGCCACAACTAGAAGAACCCACAACGAAGAATACACAACTACGTACCGGGGGGCTTTGGGGAGAAAAAGGAAAAAATAAAATCTTTAAAAAAAAAAAAAAAGAGGAAGATTGGTAACAGATGTTAGCTCAGGGCCGTTCTTCCTCACCAAAAGAAGTATACTAAAAAATAATAATTTTGAAACTTAAAAATGCATATTTTTATTCTGTTATTTCTCTTCATATTAATGCTATAAGATTCTTTTGCGCATGAGGCAAAGCAGACAGTTTTCTCATGAAAAACGATAAACACATGGGTTAACATTTCTTAGTATTTTCTTGCCTCCCTCTCCCCCTCATATATATAAAATACTGCAAACCACACATCTATGTCAAATCATTGTATAGATGTGTACTAGATTCCCAGGGCTGCACAAAGTGCCACAAACTGGGTGACTTCAACAACAGAAATTTATCTTCTCACAGTTCTGGAGGCTAGAAGTCTGGGATCAACGTGTCAGTAGGGTTGGTGCTTTCCAATGAGGTTGAGGGAGAATCTGCTCCAGGCCTCCACACTAGCTTTCAGTGGTTTGCTGCAGCCTTTGGCATTTTTTGGCCTGTAGAAGCATCACCCCAATATCTGCCTTTGTTTTCTCATGGCGATCTCCCTGAGAAACTTGTCTTTCTACCTTCTCCCAAGGAGAAAGGAGCTGAGTCAGTCCTGTATTTCCGACTAAATGCAGTCAGAGCTCAGAAATTCCATTTCAGTCGTCTGTTAGAAGGACCTCTCTTGATTTAACTCAAATGTGATACCATCTCCTCTACAAAGTCTCATCTATGAGCTCTTTTATTTAATGATGATGTTACTGCACAAAATGGGGTTCTCCAACAGATGCACATAAATACACCAATTAATTATGGCATCACTTTATGGCAGAGAAATCAGCTTTATTCTGTGAGATCAATCTGCAGGGAGACGGGGGTGTGCACCCTCACATCTCTTACTCTCATTCAGGATTTGGGGCAAAATTTAAGAGGTTAGGGAGAACAGACTGGCAGTTGGAAAAATTAGTGGGACAGGTTTTGATTGGTGGGCTTCAAGCATTTATGGTAAGATTCTAAACATTTATGATAAGGTTCTAAACATTTATGACAGAGTTCTAAACATTTATGGTGAGGTTTTAAACATTTATGATAAGGTGGAGAAGAAGTTTGAACACTGGATCTTCCTGAATAAGGGGCCCCTCCCTTCTGATAAGAGTCCAGCTTTTAAGTTCCAGTCCTGTCCTTGTCCTTTGGTTCTGTGGGAAGGAGAAGCTTTGGTTCCATGGTCATTTCAGGTCAAGATGTTTTCTTCTGCGCATGCTCTAACTACATGACTTTGCAAATTTTCGGAAAGGCAATTCTTAGTCACTTTGTTGATAAGAAGGGGTCAGTTGAATTGGTCCTGGAGGGCCCACGGTTACAGTGTAACTACACGTGAGTGAAGGAAGAGATATAAAGACCAAGGTTAAAGAGGGATGGTGGGTGTGGGAGAATGAGGTTGAGGCTCAGAAGACCTAACTTAAGCTCCCACACTCTAACCATCACTAACTGATTCCATACCATTGGGTGTCAGATTGCTTTATCAGCTTAAATAATGAGTAAGATTTTTCTCATTTAATAGGAGGTCCTGCAGTAGGACATGGGGAGGATATGGTGAGGTGGCAGCCCACAGCCATCCTTGCTCCCTCTAGTGGTCTTTTCTGTACTGGAGAAGCGGGAAAACTAAAAACATTTCTCAGATTCCATGCAGCTGTGATTTGGGAGAGATTTAGTTTTGTCAAATCAGACGAACTCATGTGGGATGTAGATGATGGAAATGAGGCAAAGGCTGCATTTCTGCAGGTTTGAGTGTTGTTTTGAGGCTGAGTACCTGAGGGTTACTATAAATATTCAATAAGATCACCTTTAGACCTTGTTCCCAACAGAGACATAGATGAAAAGAAGTTAAACTTGTCGATTTGCTGTTTTCTTGTTTAGCCTGAGGGGTGACTCAAGGGTCACAAGGATTTATGAGCTTGTTTTACATAAGAAAGAGAATGCCTTCAAGGAAGTTATGATCACCAGATAACCAGACTTCAGTTGCCATTGATGCCCATAAGTCAGATTACCCAAGGACTCATTTGGAGTGAAAGAGACACAGATCACCCCTTTGTTTCTGCAAAACTCCTCCTGCCAAGCCCCTTAGCTCTATAAAATCCCCTGCTTTCTTCTCTCATTAAGGTGGATTTGAGAGAACCTATCCTCCCACCTTCTCATTTTTTCCAATTCAAATAAACCTGTCTTCATCTCCAAGCATCCATGTCTCAGTGATAGGCTTACTGCACCCCAGGCACATGGACTTGAGATTAAGAGGTTCAGCATCACATTGGTTTTCCCAGGTGGTGTTAGCAGAGTCCTCAGTGACCTATTACTGATTTTGTAAGAAGTGAGAGGCAAGCCGGACGGTATCTGCTTTGCTGAAGCAGATGGTAGCAGGTGCTGCACGGTTCTGGAGGTGGCAGCAAGAAGAGCTTCCTCGTGGTAGGAAGCCCTTCCTTGGCTGTGGCAGCGGCATTGTAGTGCTGATTACAGAAGAGCCAGCAGCCCCCTTGGTGGCTCAGTTCTGCAGCATGGCTTCGGGAGTCAAATCTGAATGCTCAATATAGAGAGCACCTTGTAATAAATTCTTTCCTGCTTAGACAAAAAATGCATTCTATTCTCTGCAACTGAACCCTGCCCAACACTGGCAACAACTCCAGGGCATGTCATCAAAGATCCAGATTCTTTCCATCTTTATACTTTGCAGGCTTAGCAAATCAGATTAGCTCTCCTCATGGTCAAAGATAGCTGCAGTTGCCCCTATGATCATAGCCAGGCCTAGTAACATCCAAGAGAAGAATTTCTTTTTCTTTTTGATTGTTTTCTTAACTGAAGTGTCCCCTGAGTCAACAAAAGTGCCTGTCACGTAGCAGGCCAATAAAAAATGTTTGTTAAATGAATGAATGTGTCACTAGAACTACAGAAGAGTCTGTTAAGGGGCCGGCCTGCTGGCCCAGCAGTTAAATTCACACATTCTGCCTCAGCAGCCCGGGGTCCACTGGTTCGGATCCTGGGTGTGGACCTATGCACCGCTTGTCAAGCCAAGCTGTGGCAGGCATCCCACATATAAAGTAGACGAAGATGGGCACAGATGATAGCTCAATGACAATCTTCCTCTGCAGAAAAGAGGAGGATTGGCAGCAGATGTTAGCTCAGGGCTAATCTTCCTCAAAAGAAAAAGGCTCTGTTTACTTTTCTGCTAAGAGGATACAGTGCCGTGAAAATGAAAAGAATATTTCTTTTAAAGTAACAAACACACACATACGCAACATAGGTTGAGTTTTCATATTCTAATACTTTGGTTTCTAACCACGCAACTCCAACTCAATTAAGGAGAAAAACAAAAGAATGTATTATATTATTATAAAGATACAGTGACAACTTGTGGAACTCAAGAATAGCGCTCCAGCTGGGCCTCCAGCCAGGGCTGGGAACCCGCAGAGGCAGAGAGGCAGGCAGACCAGCTGGCCTGCAGTTGTTGCTGAAAGTCAGTATGCACTCAGGTCACTGCTAGGCACTCATGTCTGTGGGCTGCATGGGCTGGGGCCTTGGGCAGCAGTGCTCATGAGACAGCCAGACCCTTCTGTCTGCATAGACTTGGCTGTCCCCATGGCATTCTGGATATGGTCCCAGCACCAAGAGAGGAGCAGCTACCTCCGTCTCCAAGAACATGCTTTCCTCTAGCCCAGGGACCTGGTGTCATTTTTCTATAAAGGGCCAGATATTGTATATTTCCTGCTTCGCAGACCACGTGATCTCTCTCATAATTACTCGTATAGCACAGCCACAGTTAATCGACATGGCTATGTCCCCAGAAAAACTTTTTTATGGGCACTGAATCACAAAAATAATTTAGCACCCCCTTTTCCAGCTTAGCAGAGGGACTGTGCTTTCTGACCAATGCTTCTCTACCTGGGGCAGCCTTAATCCACATCACCTATCCTGGCAGCCAGGAAGCTTCCCCTTCTCTGGGGGACCCCACCTTGTCTGTCACCAGGTTCCCTTCCTCTACTTACCACCCCGCCCACACTCCAGAGCTGTAGAGCTTCCCCTCCCTTTCCTAACTTCTAGAATTCGCTTCTGCATTTTCTTTTCTCATTGACACTCAAACAGTGATCTTCTGCTTATCCTTCTCTCCAACCTGCTCATGGGTACAGTCACAACCAGAGAACAAACTACGTAGGAAGCAGAAAAGATCATTTTCTTATCTCCTTGTTACTCACAGTGTGTGAGGCTGCTGGACCTAGGACTCTGTACACTATGTGACCACAAAGTCCCAAGATTTCCAGTGCATGGTTTAGAGATCAGGATTTGCTGGCTTTGTGTCAGCCAGCTAATGGTATCCCTGAGCCTGCTCTCTCCTAGGTGTTACATAGGATATACAGAAATCGTTAAAATTGCACAACTGCAAATAGCCTTTTGAGATGATCTGGCCTTTTTATTTCCTTTCTCTGTTTTCAGAAGCAAGATACTTTCATCTTTTTTGCAAAACCTTGAGATTCCCCAAGGTTTGTGGTGGTGCTAACCAAGGGGAGAGAGGCCTCTGTGCGTAGAAGTATGTATGCGGTAGTGGATGGGGTTGGGATGGGGAGGTGATGAGGTAAAAACAAGCAACCCTCTGTTTGTAGGGGCAGTGGAGACGTAAAGGGAGACACAGGGAGGGGTCACAAGGGTAGAGAAGGAAGCAAGACAGCAGCTGCAGTAGTAGACTGTAGGCCTTGTCATTCATTCAAAACCATTGAGGGACAGATGCTGAGGATACTGAGAGGAAAAGCCCTTTTTCTCAGGGAGGTGGCATTCTAGTGGGGCAGGAAGATGGCAGCAAGGAAAGACTTTGTAGTTGGGCTTCATGTTCTGCCAGTAGATGGATCCATTCAGTCCAACACCCCCTACACCCACACAATGCTTCCTTTCCATGCCCCACAGACCTCAATCAGGCCTTTCTAGAGATTTATTAATCTTCTTAATAATCTTCCTGAGGCACATTTCTTCACATTTCCCTCAAGAACCTAAGTGCTTCCCCTGGAGGTCTCCAATTTCTTTCTGGTTCAACTCAAAACTGTGCTATTAACACACTAGCAATGGCTCCACAGTATCCTTCCAGGACTGGGTTGCTCTTGGGAAAGGACAGAAGAGGGGGCTGTGAGAGTCTAAGAGCCTGGTCTGACTACAGCTTATACCTTAAGAAAATAAGGCCCAGGGAATTCTGAGGAGGTTTGTGCCAGAAGCATCAAGTGAAACCTGGCCTCAGCTCCTGTGGTAGCTGACCTGAGGCAGAGGGAAACACCTGTGTTCTGAGCATGATGAGGACCCATTGCCCACGAGGTAGCTCAGCAGGAAACAAGGTCCAACTAGGGTGTGCCACTGCAGATATGACAACCTGACCCAATCATTCTCTGTCATAAGAAAAATAAACCTAGAGGGTGAGTTCCTTACTGTGAGTCTCCTCCAGCTGCAAATTTCTTCCAGGTAAGGCCAAGACATCTTGGCACACAGAAAAGATATTTCAACTCTGCCCTGTTCAAATTCCAAATTACAGACTCATGGAATCAATAAGCATATGAAAATGGTTGCATTAAGTTGATAATTTTCAGGGCTGCAGCAATAGTAACGAGTATATTTACCTTGTCATAAGATAAGAAATTTCTCAGAACACACAGCATGAATAAAATTGGGCCCCAAAGGCACTGGAACCAAAGATGGGAAAGTTGCTCAAACTCTCTCCATCTTGAACCTCTCTCTCTGCACTCCTCCTTCAGTCTAATCTCTCTGTAGATCTCCCTCCTTTAGCTTCTCTAGACCACACTGTGGATGGAAACTGCCTTCCCACAGCTCCCATGAATACCTGCTACTAATCAGGTATAACTGGCTACACATCAGTCAGCCATTCAACCAAAATGTGCAAGGTGTTCCCTCTGGCCTAGTGTGGGTCAGATGTCCATCCAAGATCCAGTCCATGTCAGGGGACAGTGGAGCCACATTATACGGACATATGTTGGAAGACAGGAAGTCACCAGTGCTAAATTAATGGGGGTAGAGTGTGGGCACATAGGTCTTAACAAACATTCAGTATATTCTCAGAAGCAGAGACTTATAAAGAAATACTGTTGATGCCCAATCCTGTAGCCCATTGATCCACTTCAGGTAGACAGTTTCCTGCAAGGGAACAATTTCTCAGGTGCCTGCCCTTCTTCTCCACCTGAGAGCTTTCACTACAACTAATGATGCTTGCTCCCTTGCATACATGCAGCCCAACCTGGAAGTGCAGGGGAACATCCCAGGGACCACCTTCAACCAAGGGGGATAAGAGTTTAGATGAATGACCCAGGCTCCCCAACCCTAATAGGAGGATTCAGAGGAATAGCCTATATTTTCACATGATTTCTTAGAGTCTCCTGGGTGGGACCGAGCCTAGTTGCCCACACGATAACCAAATAATTAACATATATTCTTGAATTTTTTACCTAGTTGGCATCTCCTCTTACCTATTTTCAAACTTGGGTTTCCTGGGATCACTTCCAAAATAGACTACCTGAACTCAAGTCCATGACTCAGAGTCAGTTTTGGGAAAGCAAACTGAGAGATGGGATAAGGTAGAAATTTCACCACATATTGTATCCACCAGTGAAATTTATCTTTTCTGGAGAAGTACACGCTGAGCTGTATACCTTAGTCTAGTAAGTGAAGAAAGAGCTACAGATAAAATTTCCAAAGATTCACAGGCATCTCCAATCATGGAGGCCCCTAGTCTATAGAGGGGCCTACCAGAATGGAGGTCTCCTCCTCCTTCAGAGTGAGCGAGGCTGTGACTATGGTAAGTGCAGCAGGCTAAATACACCACACCATCATCTCTGCAACCCATGAATATGGTACATTATATGGAAAAAGGAAGCTTACAGATGGAATTAAGATTTTGGACCTTAAAGTAAGGAGATTATCCTGGAATCTTAGGAAAATTATCCTGGAATATCTGGGTGGACTGAATATAATCACCTGAGTTCTTAAAAGTGGAAGAAGGCAGAAGAATCAAAGAGATTTGAAGGAATAAGAACCAAGAGACATTCAAAGATTGAGAGGGACTCAAGCTGCCATTGCTGCTTTGAAGATGGAGAAAGGGGGCCTCAAGCCCAGGAAGGTGACAACCTCTAGAAGCTGAGAATAGCCCTCAGTTGACACGCAGTAAAGAATAGCAACCTCAGTCCTACAACTGCAGGAAACTGAATGCTGCCAACAATCAGAATGAGCAAATAAACAGATCCTTCCCCAGGGCATCCGGAAAGGAACTCAGCCTGCAGGCACCTTGATATTTGCGTGATGAGACCCATGTTGGATCTCGAAGCTACAGAAATGTGAGATAATAAATTTACATTACTTTAGGTCCTGAAATTTGTGTTAATTTATTATGGCAGCAATAGAAAACTAACAAAATAAGGATTTTGTGAAAATATTGCAAAGAAGGAAACTGTGAAACTGTGGTGGTTAAACAGTGTGAGTTTAAAATCTAGGAAAAGCTCAGTTGAAGAGTGAAGATTATTAATAATTTTATTTGAGAAATGTAACTTGACAACCACATGCTGAGTAGAGTGGATACCGTGGTGAACAATAACAGTGATGATAATGAAGAGTAGCCTTTCCCCAGTATCCATCAGTACAAAGGAACATCCATTGACATCAATGCATGATCATGGGCCGAAATATCCCTTTCCTGGAGATGGAGTCTACAGTGTGGATAAAAATACCACTTAAGTTCATCTAGCTTCTGTCCTCCCAAATTGTTATTCCATAGACAATCTTTAGGTGTTAATTTAGGCTTGTAGAGAACTTCAAAGTAGGAGGATTGGTTCTGGCTCCTTAATCATGCATCACATTGACAGAGTGAGTACTCATGTGCCCATTGTTAGTGAAGGGTTTGGTCTCTAATCCCTTCACATCCTGTATGATGCAGTCCCTGTGAATTCACTCTCTGGACCACATCGCCCTGCACACTCAACCCAATGAAGTGCCAGACCTATGGCTCTGACAATCAACTTTGAAGGTACCAAGTGGGGATGTGGCCTCCATAGTCACCTACAGTGAGCCTCACCCTGGGGTGCCCTGAGCAGCAAGACTCAGGGCTGCTTATAGTACCTTGGGGAAAACAGGACAGGAAAAGAACAGGGTAGGGCCAGGAGGTAGGACAGGGGCTCAACTTCTCCCAGCAGCACAAATTTCTGTGTGAATTATATAAGTTACTTCACTTGGGCCTGCCTCAGTTTCCACATTCTCAAAATGAGACTACCTCACAGGGTTTTTGTAAGGGTTAAATGAGTAAAAGTCACTTAAACCATTTAGCACAACACCCAGTACATTTTCAGTTATCTATACATTTTAGTTATTATTGTTCAAATTCTAACTGTCATTCACTGCTGAGTCACCTTGGGAAAGTTAATTCAATTTTCTGCATCCCTGTTTCCTTATCTATAGAAGGGAGACAATAAAGTGGTACCAAACTCAACTGTCATATGGAATAATGGAATTAATATGAGTGAAGTGCTTCACACAGTGTGTGCATTTAGCAAGTATTTCATTGTTGTGATGTGTTGCTATGAAGGAGGAGGCCCTCAGCTCCACGCTGGGCAAGGGGAAGCTAGGATGTTACTTCATCCTTAGAGTCCCTTCCAATCAGCAGAGCCCAGGGTGCCTGGGGTCTCCAGGGAAAGCTCAGACACCAGGTCAGTAACAAGAGAACTCTGCATTCAGGTCAGTGCTGGGCAAATGGTCAAGGCAGTGGGATCTAGTGTTGAAATTCCAAAAACAGGGCACAGAGGCCCGGAGAAGGAGGTTTGCGGGAACGTGTAGATATGAGATCCATCCACAGCATTGTAGAATGAGACCTCACCAGTCTCATAGTCCAGGAAAACCCCCACTCTTTGAGGAGGGTTGGCAATTGTCAGCTTGGTCCTGAAGTAAGTGAGAGCTTGATAGTGTTCCCCATTAGACAGCTCCATAGTCCAGAATCCATTTGTGGGTGCTCTATAAATGGAGTATTTCCTCTCCACATTCTCCATGCACACCCCGACATGCCAGTTTTTCCTGTCTCCCACCTCCACCTCCCAGAAATGTCTCCCTGATGTGAAGCTCTCGCAGCCAAGCACATAGTAATCCGAATCAAATCTCTTAGGGTTGTCTGGCAGATTCTGTCGTCGGTCCACCCACTGCAAGCTCCTCTGGTCCTCAGAAACAAGGAGATTGGGGTTTGCTGTGTTCGGATCCAGAATCACATCCGCTGCAGAAAGTTTGGGCATGGGTCGTGGGCTCAATCATTGTTCCCAGACCTCAGATCATCAGACCTTCAAGATCTTCAAGACATGGGTCTGGCAGAGGAGGGCCGAGTCCAGAGCCTGGTGTCCCCAGCCTGCCTTGAATGTGACCCTCTCAGCAACACCGAAGGAAAGGGCCAGGGGTCTTTTGTTCAGTGGAGTACAGTGTTTAGGGTCAGGATCTGCCTAACTTGACGTCACTAGTTGGCTCCTTCCTTCCATCTTTTTCCTATTTCTCTCCCCAAAAATGATTCAGTCCACCTGTGCTTTATAGTCACATAGATTTACATTTCAATCCTTGCTCTGCCACTGCTGAGCTGAATAACTTTTCTCTTTCTACAGTCTCTTTTTCCATAGTCTGAAGCTATATATCTTTGAGCCTTAATTTCCTTATCTGGAAAATGGGGATAAAAGTACTAATCTCTAGGTAGAAAAAGACAACAAATGTTTTATACGAAGCCCAGGGCCAGGCATGGAGGAAGTACCTGATGTTATAGTAGCTCCATGCCTTTTCTGTGCTAGAGGGCATGTTGGGGGCTTTCTGTGCTCCCAGATCCCTTCTCTTCCTTCCTCTACCCACTTCTGGGCCCCAGCAATCTGTCCTCTGTGGACAGCATCACTGGGCTCCCTTGCCTTGGTTACCTATTGGGTTTGGCCAATGGGAGGTACTAGCTGAAGATTGGAAGGAGAGAGAGAAGAGAAGCAAACATTTATTTCCCCCACTTCCTCCCAGCCAGTGTCGGATGGTGATGGCCTAACACAGGCATGACTCCTCTCAGGCAGCCCTGTCCTTGAGCTACGGCTTCCTCTGGGCTCCAGTAACTTCTCCCTCTCCCTGTTCCTTCAAACCTATGGGTGGTGACAGATCACCACTGTTGTGACCCCTGGGGAACATCACATTCCCTTGTTGGTTTCCTTTAACCCTAATCCTGCCTTTGTAAAGAGTTCCTTTTCTAAACCTTCTTCAAACCACCCAGTTTGAACATGCCGTTTATTTGCAGTTGGTTTTTTATGACCCATACACATTCATTACCTCATTTAGTCTTTACCTCTACCTTCACATAATAGAGATTATGATCATCGTTTAAAAACGAGGAGACTAAAGTTCAGAACGTTAACTGACTTAGAGACACTCAGCAGCAGGAGGTGGCATAAGAAGCTTGGGGAAAGTAAAAATCTTTGCACATTGCCTTCTCTCCTTGGTCATTCCACGTCCTCCCTCTCCCTGCAGTGTTAGTTCACTCTGCCTCTCCTTCCCTCAGTCTACCCTTTATGCCTCTTCCTTCCCATGAAGATCTGTGGACCCAGGAGAGCAATCCTCCCTGCTTCTCTGGGCTCTCAGCAGGAAGGCCCTGGAGATGGGCAAAGCTTTGAGACCAGGACTTCAAGTCACCCACTTGGAACACTCCCAGTCATGGGGAATTTCTTCCCGGAATCTCAAGACTTGGAGAAAAACGGCATAAGGTCCCTCAGGTTGTTGTCCTAGGGAACATACAGTGATTCACTCACCAGCTTGGAAGAGGGCCATCTTCCATTCTGAAAGGCAGGAGACACAAACAGGGAACGGGCATTATTTCTGTTCTTGCTGCATCCATTCTCCTCACTAAGCTTTTTCCCTCTCCCTTTCTTCAGTCTCTTCCAATGTCCAGATTCCTTAATCTACAGCTCTGCCGAATCAGAATCTAAAAAGTAGTGGACTTCCTTCACTCCGTCATGCTGGGGCTGCAGGCGAAATGGGCAGGCTTTGCTAGGGTGTGAGCCTACGTGCCAGCTGGGTAAGGGGTGACTGAAACTGGCCAGAACCTGTGTCTGGAAAGTCCTTTCTGGGGTTTCAGAAAAGCATGAGTGGTGTCTCCCACAGAAAATGAGCCTCTGGGCTAGATCTAATTATTCCTACTGGGAATGCCAATGGGTCATACAACAGAGAAAATGTTTAAGTGCTTAGTACACATGTGCCAGGAAACTCAGAGAGCATCAGGGTCACTCACCATCATAGTCCAGAGACTTCAATCTACCTACAATGGAAGAAAGGTAGAGATGTCACCTGAACTATGTCACTTCTGTGTGATCTAATTTCTCTTCTTTTGCACCAACCTAATCTTTCTTTTTGACCCCCATCCCCTCCATCCCTACCTTCTCCCTCTGCCTGTTCAATGCGCTCCTCCCTCTCCTCCTTAATATGAAATCTGAGAACATCAATAAGAAATAAGGGTGGCTGTTTGGGGGCAAGCACAGGGAGGCCATGTTTTTAATGGGGAACAGGGCCTTCAATCTCTCTCCAGGAGGGGCCCACAGACTCTTCAGCCCAGCAAGGCACCAGGGAACATATAGGGGTGGACTTGAAAAGAAAGGAGGAGGAGGAAGAGGATGAAACTCCCTCGATGAAGTGCCTTCCCTATTCCCATCAACTGTGTGCTGATATACCACAGGCACCATGCAAGTGCTTTCCCAGCTGAGACCTGGCAGCTCTATTCTGTATGTATCCATACTGCCATACCTGGGCACAGGTGTCACTGTGTGTATACCTGGGTATGTATATGTACTAGAATCCATCTTTCTCAGGCTTTATGATGTCCTGCCTACTTCGAAAAAGAATCGGACAACTTAATGAGGGAATTTCAGACACTGTTTTTTTAAAAGCAATTCTAACAAGTCTATGACAACTAAGCCACTGTGGTACTCCTTTTTTTTTATGCACTTTTCTCTCTCCTTCTTCTCATATTTCCTCATTCTTTTAAATCTTACATTCTTTGTTTTCTTCTCAGCAGCCTACAGATTATGTAAAGCAATTAGTGAGATTCCCAGCATAGGGAGGGCACTTTATCTAGGGAGTTTCATCCCCCTCCTCCTCCTTTCCTGTCAAGTGCACCCAGGATATTCCCTGGTGCTTGCTGGGCTGAAGAGTCTGTGGGCCCCTCCTGGAGAGAGATTGAAGGCCCTTTTCCCTAATAAAAACACAACTCCCTTATGTTTCCCCCCAAAGAGCCAGGCTTATTTCTTTCCCTTGGTAAAGGGATCCTGGATATTTTTCAGCCCTGGGCAGAGTTAGGGGTGAGGAAAGGGGCTGGGAAATATTGGAGCAGAGAGTCTTAGAAGCAAATTCAGAGAAAGTGTCAGAGACGCTCAGGCATGAGCCATGACAGGCGATCCATCTCTCATACATCTGCAATGGAAGGAACCTGAAGGGTCATGAAGCAGATTAAGGCAGAGATACCGAGCCATGGTGGACCCCTCGGGGAATCTGAACTTACGCAGTATACGCTGGAGGTACCCTGGAAAATAAGCAGGGAAAAAAATTACTGTTCTGTGGAGGACCTTTGGAAAATAAAACCTACTAATGACCCAGTACAGTGGTTGGTGCTTGGGGTGGCGATGGAGTGAGATCCTTAGGGGCACCCTCCCCTAAGCCAGTGCCTCAGGTTCCCTCCCTGGTCTGATACCTCTTTCCCTTCGTTCCTCTTCCTTTTCTGCTTGCTCTCTCTCTATCACCTGCTGCTGTTTCCAGAGGAAGTAAGCAGCCCCTGCAAGAAGCAGCAGCAAGACAGGCAGGGTCCCAGCCAAAGCTACTATCCAGGGCCTGGCTCTCCAGAAGAAGGGGTCTGCAATGGAATGGAGCATTAGCCTCTCACCCCCAGGGCGGGGATCACAGAGTTGATCTCATGACCTTAAATGATTCTTCTCCACCTAAAGTCGCAGAAAACTCTGGGGAAAACTTCGGTAAACTCTTACCATAAAATAGTCTATTCCTTGTCTTGAAATGTCTGCTTCTCACATGTGAATAGGAGTTACTTGAGCATCAGAATCACATTTTTTCTAATTTAATTTTTCAATAGTTTACATTTACATGGTTCAAATATCAAAAAAATATAGAAGGTTGTCCAAGTCTCCCATCCACTGCCTCCTCCCTCCCCCCATTTATTAGTATCTGATTAGTCAGCTTAACATGGTTGTTAAGAATAGGAACTTTGGAGCTGGAGGGGCTGCATTCAAATTCTGGCTCCTCCACTTGACTGGCTGTGGGATCTTGGACTAATTCTTAACTGCTCTATTCCTGATGTCCTAATCTGTGATATGAGGGAAATAATAGTACCGTACTCATAAGGTTAAAGGATTAAATTAATGCTTATAAAGAGTTTGACACGAAGTGAGTGTTATTCAAGTGTGTATTAAATTTTTTAAATATAAATATCCTTCTACTTTTTTCTTTTTTACACCAAAGACAGCATTCTACACAAACCACTCTGCATGTGGCTTTTTCTCTTCATCTCAGAGAATCTGCCACATTAGGACAGAGCAAATGTTTGTGTTTTCTTTCCCAGCTGTGCAACATTCCATTGCATAGAAGTTCCCCACTGGTGGACTTCTGCATAGGTTATAACTTTTCGGTATCATAATGAATGCTACAACAAATAGCCTTTTACATGAGTCATTTCATACATACGCATACATTTCATACAAGCATATCTGTCAGAGAAATTCCAAGCAGTGGGATTCTGAGATGAATATATAAGTAGTTGGGAGAAATACTGCTTACTGCCCCTAATAGAAGTTGTGCCAATTTATACCAAAAATACACCAAATTGTACCTACAAATGCCTAAAAGTGACTATCTCTCCACAATCCTGCCATCAGAATGTGTGATCTGCAACCTGGTTTTGTTGTCTTTTGTTTAGTTTCCAATCACAAGTGGTAAATGTTTTTGTTTTTTTTTTTAAAGATTTTATTTTTTCCTTTTTCTCCCCAAAGACCCCCGGTACATAGTTGTATATTCTTCGTTGTGGGTCCTTCTAGTTGTGGCAGGTGGGACGCTGCCTCAGCGTGGTTTGATGAGCAGTGTCATGTCCGCGCCCAGGATTCGAACCAACGAAACACTGGGCCGCCTGCAGCGGAGCGCGCGAACTTAACCGCTCGGCCACTGGGCCAGCCGCACAAGTGGTAAATGTTTTAATACTTGCTCCTCTATAGACTGAGATGGGACATCATCTTATGTGTTATTCCCTTTTATGTGAACTAATAATTCATGCCCTTTGCTCATTTTTCTATTTTCTATTTTCTATTGCTCATTTTCATTTTGAGTTGTTTTATATTGTAAGGAGATTAGTTCTTTCTATAAGACATCAATCATACATATTTTTTTCCCATTTTGTCATTTGTCTTTGCTTAAGGGTCTGATCTTTACCATGTTCCCCCAATTCTCACTGCTTGTCACAGTGCCTGGCATTCAGGAAATACTTAGTAAATATTTGTGACATAAATAGCTTTATGGGGAAAAGAAACATGCCAAAAGTAAGAAAAAGGCTCTGGATCCCTGCTCTGTGCCTTATATTCACTACAAAGATCCAAATCAGCAACAAAGAATTACACGTCTTCCTTCTTTCAGTAGCCACAGCTGAGCACAGTATACCTAGGACTAAGCAGGGTACTGACCTGCAATGGAAATCCTGGCTGACTTTTCCTGCCTGAGGAGGGGATTTCTGATGATACAGGATACCTCGTCTTCAGAGTCATCTTTCACGATCACAGATGCTGCGACTGCATACAGATCTGCTCCGTCCAACTCCAAAGGTCCTGGTACAGCTGGCATGTCTGTTCCCTTGGCGTCTATCCACTGTATTTCGGGTCGAGGATACCAGCCAGCGGACATGCAATCCAAATGGATCCCTCCATCCTCATGACCCTTCATTTCAATGTGACAATCAGAACCCAATGCTGTGGAAGGATAATTGAGCCTGAATTCTTTACAAAGAAGCCTCTTGCATTGATGAGAGTCTCAACAGGAATCCAATGACACAAGCACATTAGATAATTCAAGGGGAGTTTCATTGAGGAGGTATTTACAAATGCATGGTTGTGGTGAGGGGAAAACTACATAGGATGGAGCAACACCCCAGGGCCAAGAATAGTGGAGCTGTTACCAGCCACCGCTAAACCCAAAGGGAGGTGGAAAAGAAGCCATTTTGAAGCCTTAAAGAAGAAAATCATATAGAGACGGCTTTCTTGAGAGGAACTATGATCTTTGGGAATGGAATGCAGCCAGCTAGAGGTGGTCCTACAGGGAGAAAGCCTATGGGGTAAGTACCTGGACCTCTCTCTCCTCTCCTTCCTTCCATCCTCTGCTTTGGCCCCCTATTGACCAACCCAGAAAGAAAACACAGGCAAGAGAGTGCCCTAAGAAAGAGAAATGCAGCCCTTGACATCTGGACATCGGCCTGGTTTCAGTGTTCTCCTGTTGAACATAAGCAATTTCAAGGAACATCAACATCAGACAAGGGCACCTTGTCACTATGATGGGTCAAGACAAAAAGACCACTCAACAATCATGTTTGACCATAGAGGAAAACATGTACACAGTCCAAACCACAATCACAAGTAAACATTTCCCTATCCTGGCTATGAGTGACTGCTGCTCCTTAACCAATTACGGCTTTAGCTTCACTCTAGTCTTCCTCCTGATAAGACTTATGAAGACACCCACCCACAGAATCACTCCCTCCAGTTTCCTGATAGATACAAGCCAGATCAAAGTCCCACTTCCATAAACCCTCCTGAATCCCCTAACACAATCCCAAATTCTATACCAATCTTCTCTAACACCATCTTAACTGAGACACCCCATGATTACCACACATGAGCCTTCTCCCTCCCTGCAACAAGTAACAAACACAACTTGGTCAACTGCTGGTGTGTTCCTGGGGCCCTTTGGTGGGAGAACATTGGCAGCACAGATGCTGTCCTACAGGTCAGCCTCCCAGGACCCACAGCAGTGTGCACCTGGAGGAGCCACAGAAGCCATCTGGAACACAACTGAACCCAAACAAATGTGTGCCATCAGTGAGGAGATATTTCCTTATCCTTCCTAACTCTGACCTTTCAATTCCTCTTAGACCCTGGTGACCAGCATGAGGGAGTTCTTTGCTTGATATTATATGGTACAAGAGGGATTACTCCTAGAGGAAAACCTGTGTCTTTCCCAAGAGCCTAAGAAACAAAGTGGGAAGGTAGTGGAGGCAGTTCCTCGTGACCAGCCAGGCTGCTCTGAGGTGGATTTGGAGGAGGACTTCTCCCTCTGCACCCAGGTCCCAGGGAGGAACGAGCTGAGAACAAAACTTGGAGGCTCACCTGCAACCTTCAGCTCCACCATGGCTTTTTCATAGAAGTTTTCATCTTGGAAATAACAAAGGTAGTTTCCACTGTCAGAGACTCTGACACCATAAATTCGGAGAGTGGCCTTCCCTTCAGTGATGCCATCTCTTAAAATCGAAGTTCTCCCTCGATACTCTGCCATCTGTTGGTCTTCTACTTCCTTCTCATTTGCATACTCATATACTACCTCCCTAAGGCTGGATCTCACCCACATTAGCTCCATGGTCTCTGCACTCATCTTCAGGGAAAGATGACATGGTAAATCAGTGTCTTCACCCACCATGGCCAGGATGGGACCAGGGGGTCCAATCACAGAAAACTGAGCTGGTCAGTAAAAGGAGAAGCTCCATCAGAGGAAGTTGGGACAACGAAGGTAAGGGAGGGGGGATCTCACACAGGTTGGTGAGGTACGGAAAACCTAGAGAGGAACAGGATCCTGACAGAAGTAAAATTTGTCTTAATGGCATGTGCGCCTTCAATTAGGATTGGATTTATAGGTATGATAAGTTGTCAGAGGTTCTGACAGGGCACTAATAGGCAATTGTCTTCTTCAAATACATAAAAGCTGAATGTTCCCTACCTGAGCAAGGGGTAAGCAGCTGGACCAAGATGAGGCAGACAAAGAGGTGGAGCAGAGGGAAATCTAAGGAACTTGCCATTTTCATCTGTGCTGCAGAGAGACGGTGGAAAGAGGCAGAAACTACGACCTGGAAGAAGATGGCGAATTCCACATTAAACTTCCATCTCCCCAAGGCTGACTCTGGGTGAAACACGGAGTCACTAATATGGTGACTCAAGATCCTTTCCTACTAAAATTTCTGTTTGGGAATCTCTTAACCTTTGAGTTCCAACATGAAAAATCACTCGTAAAAATATGAAATGTTAAGTGTACATACATTTAACATGTAAATCTTATGTATGTCTTGATAAATGTACGTGCATTAACCCTTAACCCATGAGGAAATCCTTGACTCTACAGTCCAAATATGTCCCTCTCTGAGTCCCCTGATTCCACATGTGTCCCCCATAATCTATGCTCAACACAAGAACCCGAATGGTTTTTGAGTCACATCATGTCACTACACTGCTCAACACCTTCCAGTGGCTCCCATTTCACTCACAGCAGTTGCTGAAGTCCTCACAATGGCCCACATGGCCCTCCAGGAGCTGTGCCTCTCACTTCATCTCCCCTACTCTCCTCATCTCCTCCAGACACACTGCCCTTCTTGCTGGCACTTGAACAGGCCAGAACAGAGGACTTCGGCCCTGACTCTTTCTTCTACCTGGAACCCTCTGACCCCAGTATCCACAGGCTCACTCCCTTACCTCCTTCAGGTCTTCCTCTAAAGTCCATTCCTCCATGAGAACTTCCCTGACCACAGGATTATGGCAACTGCTCCCATCCTCCTGAGCCTGCTCTCTTTTGCCCATTAAATTTTCCCTATTTAACATATCACGTGTTCACCGTCTGTCTCTACATGCTCAAATGGAAGCTCCACAAACTAAAGATATTGGTCTATTTTGTTTACTGATATGTAACAGCTGGTACAACAGTGTGTTGTTCACAAGGAACTCTCAGTAAATATTTGTTGAATGAGTGAATGGATGAGGGGTAACATATTAACGAATAAACATTAGAATTTTAAATCGATTTGGATGATCAGATTAACATGTTGTCGTCTGGCAAGATGGGAGGTGGAGAGTTATGAAGACAAGTGTCTGCCTCTGTAATGACCTTCTATTTTAGTCTGACTTAGAGAGCAGAGCCCAGCCTCCTGTGCTCCCACTGGGACTTGTCTGTATCAATGTATTTATTCCTACTTTCCAATGAAGTGGTTTCAAAGAGCAAGCATGTCCTGGATATGCATGTGAGAGTGTTACAACTGGGTATGCTTCAGTGCACTCTTTTCACAATTGTTCTTTGGAGGAGAAACATCCCTAGGAAGGAAATTATTCACTTCCTGTCTTCCCCAGGTGTTCACCAATGCTCCTAGGTCGATGGCCTCTGGGCTCACCAGCAATGGATAATTTCCCTGGTCTTAGTCTTTCCACTGGTAGACAAGTGTCTTTCAGAGGCAGAGATGTAAGAGCTGGCACTTACGAACAACGGGCCAATATGTCCAGCCAGGAGCACACAGCAGCCTAACAAAGCTCATGCCTCTACAGAATGCTGAGGTTTTCTAAGCTCAGAAGCAGGGCCCCTGCAACTCCCCACTCCCAGCCCAGTGCTCCCAACTGTATCTTGGCTCAGAAAAGCACCTCTACCATCTTTTAGGCATGGTCTGTGGCATCACTGTGAACCTTTGTGATAAGGAAGTGTGGAGCTGTCGCCAGCTGGCAAGGCTTGATTCAAACTGGAGTTCATGCTTGGCTTCCATCCTAACCACCCCATATTTGGTTGCATCCCTAGATAGTGGAGAGCCTGAGAGCAGGCCTAGGTGGATTACTCAGAGATAGGACTGAGATCTTGGGACCTAACCCCTCCCTTCCCCCTTGGTCCTCTCCCATCATGTATCCTCTCCTTCCCTGAAGACATCATGTGGGATTGCTTGGTGACAAATGACTCAATGGTTCGCACATCTTGGGAGCAACACTGTGGACTCCTGTAAGCCCCAACCCGTAGCCATCATCAACTTCAAATCACATCCCCATCAGACTCTGCTTAAGATCCAGGCAGACTTCCTGGTGGAGGCGCCGGAGTCAAAGGCTGAACATATCACTTCTTAATCACAAGATCAGTGAATGAGAGAGCTAGAATAAGACCAGGTCTCACCCATCTTATCATTCATTCATTCAACAAACGTTTATTAAGCATACATTATGTGCCAGGCCCACTCTGTGTTAGTGTAGGAACAAAAAGGATATGAAAACTAGATAATAGCACTAGGATTCACAAGCTGTGTGAATTCAGTCATGTGACAAAACCTATTTGAACTTCAGCCACTCGTGAAACAATGTGAAACATGAACTTTGGAACGTGCATAATTAGCCCAGCAATTTCATTTCCAGATCTGCATCAGCAAAGCACGTGCATGAGGCCAGAAAGAAGCACCTATAAGGATGCCACTGCAACATTATTTTTAAAAGTAAAAAAGTGATCAAGAACCTAACCATTGGAGACTGGTTAGTTAGATAATGGCTCATCCCTATGAAGGAATTCAATGAGGCAGTTAAGACTAATTTATAATCACTAACCCAAATAATCAAGATATATTAAGTGAACAAAAAGCACATTGCAGAAAAATACTAATGATTCTATTTAAAAAAAAAAAAAAGCCATAAATTTGTATATACATGTTTATGTCATTGCCTTAAAAAAAGGTCTGAGGGGGCTGGCCCGGTGACACAGCGGTTAAGTTCGCATGTTTCCCTTCGGCGGCCGGGAGTTCACCAGTTTGGATCCCGGGTGCGGACATGGCACTGCTTGTCAAGCCATGCTGTGGCAGGAATCCCACATATAAAGTAGAGGAAGATGGGCACGGATGCTAGCTCAGGGCCAGTCTTCCTCAGCACAAAGAGGAGGATTGGCAGCAGCTGTTAGCTTAGGGCTAATCTTCCTCAAAAAAGAAATAAGTAAAAATAAAAAATCTGAAAGGATACATGCTACACTGAGAGTTGGGGATTGAGTGAAAGATACTTTTGTCCTTTGTTCCCTATACTTTGAAAATTATATGCATATTTTAAATTTTAAAAGTTTTTGTGTATAATTTAACAATTAATAATTGTTACAAGTAATTATAGTGCCTCCAGCATATTAGTTGTTCAGAAAATACCAACTCCTCCAAAACAAACCAGATGAGGCCCCCGTCATAGTACCGGCAAGTCGGGCAACTGCTGGGGGACAAGGGAGCAGAAGTCTGTGCAGCTGGCGGTGCTTCAGACCCTTGTCTGACACCTGGACACAACCTCAGGCAAACTATCGCCTTTCACTGCACCCTCTCCTCTTCAAACTCTTCTCCGCTGCTACAGAGAGGACAGTGTTCTTTTTATTATAATAGGTACAACTTCCCTGCTGTCCTCAGAGTGTGGAATATGTTTACACTTATTTTTAAGGGTATTTCTTGTTTTTTGTTAATGATTATAGATAATTTTAAAATAGGGAAAAATATAAAATTTAAATAATCTGTAATGGTAATGATAAACTTCACTTCACGAGAATGTAAATATTTCTGGACACATTTGGGCCATATATATATATATATATACCAAATCCCTTAGAAATGCTCCATCGTTTGACCCAGAAATTCCACTTGTATGAATTACTCTTAAAGAAAAGCAATCAGATGTTAACACAAAGAGTTCTGTTTAAGGCTGTTCAACACAGTGAAATCTACAATAGCAAACTGTAGACACAATTCAGATAGCCAAGGTGAATCCAATTTTGTTACAATTAGAAATGAAACTTTATTAAAAACGTGATTCCTAATGACTGTATGATAATCCCTCTATGATTGGACAACATGTTGTTTATTCATGCTCCAACTGTTGCATATATACATGTATGTTGTATATGGAGGTTGGTTCAGATTTTTCTATAAGTAATTCTGTAACGAACATCTTTACATATAAGTCTTTGAGGCACTTATTTTTCTTTTAGTCTCTTAGGATACATTGCCAGACACGACCAGGAGAGACTGAGCCCTTTGCTCCTTTCTGACCAGAGTAAGTTCCTAAGAACATGCAGTTGGCAAGTTTCTTCATTCAGGCTGTCTCCCTCCCACCAAATTTCCCAGTGCAGGTCCTTACCTTTTGCACTGCCTCCTGCCCCCACCACCCATCGCCTCACCTCACACACTAGCACCAAACCCCTTTCTCTGAGTGAGGACTTCCTGTACCCACTCTCAGCTTTTTAGCCTCTCTCTTTCCAGGGCCTGTGTCCCAGCATTTTACCAATTTTCCCAACTTACCTCTTGGCATTTCCATCTGAAAATTACAGCCCACAGAATGAAGGTAATACATACTTCTCCATTGTAGTTAACAGTCTGCTCTGGAAGAAAGCGAAAAGAAAGAAAGGCTGCTCCCTGTCAGAAACAGTAACAGAGTCCCTCTTTGGAAGAATTCGTTTTCTGATTGGTTCAGAGGGGGGCTCCTTATCAGTTGCTGGACAGAAACCAACGCCAAAGGTAGAAGGAAAACTGAAACTGTATTGGATTGTACAAAAGAAGAAAGATTACAGCCCTAACTCCCACACTGTTTGTGTTTACCTATTTGAATCATTGTGTGTTTGTGTATAATCAGTATTTCATTATATACACTTCTTTTATGTCTTTTATTTCACAATAGTTTTATCAGAAGAACTAAGCAGAAAAATTAGAAGATTTTAAAGAGTGAAGGGAGGAAGAGATGCATTAATTACAACATTTCTGTGGTCATTTGCTAACATCTGTGTGCATGTAGGTAGACACATGGAGGAGGACATCTTTTACAACAGAGCAAAATGGAAGGATAGACAGGAAGAAAACCAGATCCTCTCCATCTTTTCAGCACCTCTGAAACTCAAGTCTCAATCCATGAGCAAATCATATAATTTTCTGGTTTCCAGAGGCAGCGCTGCCAGTGACTGATCGGCGTGTCTTATATTTTCAGAACATTCTTATTTGGAGTGTTGCTGAGCAGCTTCCTTCACTCTCTGCGCCTTATTTGTGCTACATTTATATGTTCACGGGTATTTATTTCTACTATGCCTGCAGGATTCCTGTATTCTCTGAGGTTAGACTCTGGACAGACTGTGAATCCTGTTTCTATAAGATGTCTTTGGGAATAACTAGTCCTACTTGTAGCCTAGGGCCTCCCAAGACACATTATTGTCATCTCAAGATAGTGATTAAAGCTTCCAGGGCTTTGAAGTGAACTTGGCTGATGGAATTTGATTAAATTCCAGAAGTTTGAATTTAGACTTTGTGGTAGACGTGGCTGGTGTTTGTACGGTATCTATTCCCTGCTTCTTCTTATTAATCAAACCCATTTTGGGGGAGTACTGCAATGTGCCCATCCCCCTTATAGAATAGGAGAGACCAAGGGACTAAGTTTGAGCCAATGATTTGTAGGTGGAATTTGTTGAGTTGTATTTCTCAAGAGAGGTCCATATTCTTCCTACTTCCTTCGTCTTTTTGCCTAGAACATGGTCCTTGGAGCTGGAGTGCAGGGACCATCTCGTGACCAAGAGGCAACCTTGAGGATGGAAGCCACGTGCTGAGATGGCAGAGAGTAAAGACAGAAGGAGGCTGGGGCATGGATGCATGTCTGAGCTGGCAGACCAGCTCTGGACTGCTGCCCTCTGAATTCATTTTATGTGAAAAGAAAAAAAAACCTTTGTTTTGTTGAAGCCAATGGTAGTTCTGGTGTCTGTAATCAGTAGCAAAATACAATTCTTCCCTCCCCACCCCCCACTATCAACAGTTTATCATGAAACTTTTCAAGCATAGAGCAAAGTTGAAAGACTTTCAGTGAACGCCAAATACACCTATCTAGATTTTACAGTGAAAATTTTACTATACTTGCTTTATTATATAGTCTGTCCTTATTTTCATCCCCCATCCATCCTTATTTATTTATTTATTTCAATGCTTATTTATTTATTAGGTGCTTTTTAAAGTAAGTTGCAAACATCAATACACTTTCCCCTGGATACTTCAGCACAACTATCACGTAGAAGAACAGATTCCTTGAAATGCTTGAGGCTAACTCTGTTTGAAATACAAATATAGGAGTACTTTCTAGTTAAATGTTCTAAAACGAACAGTGGGATATGTTTATCTGGGGATCTCTAGCTCCTAAATGCTTATCCATCCCCAATGGTATTGACCATCTGGCCCCAGGTACCTGGCCCCTCCTAGTTAGAGTCAGGTTCCCTCCAGGAGACTGTGTGAGCATGAGGCTCCAGGACTGCCTCTCAGGAACAGCTTGAGACAGGGACAAGCACTGCCTCAGGGCCCTTCTGGCCATACCCTAGTATCTGCTGAGAGAAGTGCTCTCTTCTCTGCTGATACTGCGAGAAGAGGATGAATGTTCTGGAAGACCTGTAGCATACAGGACAAATCACTTGAGGAAGAGCAGGCATAAAACCAGCTTGACAGAAGCTGTGGAGAGGCATGGGATTGAGTTCAGAGACAAAATAAAATAGGAGAGTGGGCACTATATTACAGCGAGGTGAGAACGTAAAAATTAGCTCAGAACATTACAATCTGCCCTGCCAGTCATCAGGTTGGGATAACAGACATATTTGATAAAGTCAGCTACACAGTTAGAAGAAATAATATTTCTCCCAAGATCATGCTGCAGCTGCAAAGGGGAAAACAATCCCCTTCTCTGAGTGTTTCCTGCTTTCTCACTCACTGAGAAACTTCCTTTTAAAAATTCAATCTACATTCATTCTTTTGCATGTGGCTGTCCAGTTTTCCCAACACCATTTATTGAAGAGACTTTCCTTTCTCCATTGTATGTTCTTGGACCCTTTTTGAAGATTAGCTGTGCATTATCTTACACCACACACAAACGTTAACTCAAAAGGTATTAAAGCCTTGAATGTAAGACCAGAAAACATAAAACTCCTACAAGAAAACATTGACAGTATTCTCTTTGACATTGGTCTTAGCAGTATCTTTTCGAGTATCGTGTCTACTCAGGAAAAGGAAACAAAAGAAAAATAAACAAGTAGGACTACATCAGACTAAAAATCTTCTGCAGGGCAAAGGAAATCATCAACAAAATGAAAAGACAGCCTACCAACTGGGAGAAAATATTTGCAAATCACATATCCAACGAGGAGTTAATTTCCAAAATATGTAAAGAACTCACACAACTCAACAACAACAAAAAATTAACAACCTGATCAAAAAATGAGCAAAAGATATGAAGAGTTATTTTTCATTTTTCCAAAGAAGATCACAGATGACCAACAGGCAAATGAAAATGTGTTCTAAATCACTAATTGTTAGGGAAATGCACATCAAAACCAGATGAGATATCACCCCGCAACCATCAGAATGGCTAGAAAAGACAAGAAAAAGCACAGGTTGGAGAAGATGTGGAGAAAAGGAAACCCTCATACACTGTTGGTCAGAATGCAAACTCGTGCAACCACTATGGAGAACAGTATGAAGATTTCTCAAAAAATTAAAAATAGAAATACCGTATGATCCCGCCATTCAACTATTGGATATTTATCCAAAGAACATGAAATCAATAATCCAAAAAGATTTGTGCACCACTGGGTTCATCGCAGCATGATTCACAATTGCCGAGGCATGAAGGTGACCCAAATGCCCATCACTGGATGAATTGATAAGGAAGACGTGGTGTATACAATTAATGTAATACCACTCAGTCATAAGAAAAAGACAAAATGGTGCCATTTGTGAAAACGTGGATGGACATTAAGGGTATTATGCTAGGTGAAATAAGTCAGACAGAAAGACAAATATCATATGATTACACTCGTATGTGGAAGAAAAACAAACAAAGACACAGATAAGAAGAACAGATTAGTGATTACCAGAGGAGAAGTGGTGGGAGAGGGCAAAAGTGGTAAAGGGGCACATATATAAGGTGATGGATAAAAACTTGACTATTGGTGGTGAACACAATGCAATCTATACAGAAATTGACATATAATAATGTACACCTGAAATATACACAAAGTTATAAGCTAATATGACCTCAATAAGATAATTAAAAAATTAAAATTAAAAAAAAAACTCAGAGTCTGTCAAAAGCTTTGCTGCTGGAAATAATATCAATAAGAATGAACCATTCCATTCTTGTCTGGGGGATCCAAGGTACTTGACCCAGAAAAGCAGCCTTGATTTCCAACCAAGATGCTGAACTTCAGATAAGGGGGTTCTGAGTGCAACATTTTGTATCTCTCAACTTTATGGTTTCCAAGGAAATAGAGCCCTGGGTCGAATTCTCATCCAGACCTTTACATCAAGCTCTGAGATATAAATGTATATGAAACAGGGCAGTAAAAATTCATTAATCAACAAATTTTCATTGAAAATCTACCATCTAGTAGGTGTCAGCACTGAACTTAGAATTGGTGAGAATAGACAGCATAATGGATTAGATAAACCATAGATTCTGAAGCCAGGTTGCCTGGGTGAGCTTTACTAGCTGTGTGACCTTGGGCCAGTTACTTATTCTCTCTGTGCCTTAGTTTTCCTATCTGTAAAATAAGAGAAATAGTAGTGTCTGCCTTTTTGGGTTGCTATTGTGAGGATGAAATGAGATAACTCAGGCAATTTTCTTACAACAGTTTCATAAACAATAAACCACAAAAATGTACGTTAAGGTGAAAAATAGATTTGTTCCTCCTTCTCAGAGTTGATAGGTTGGAATTTTCCCTTGAGGAGAGGGAGATGACTGGGATTGGATGAAAAACTGGAGGATGGGCTTCTACCGTTAACTTTAGAAAATGATCCCAATAGAGAACAAAATGTCTGCAGAGATTTCTTCCCTGTAGGAAATAGATAGATGTGTGCATGTACTTAATAACAATTCAAGTCCCTTTTGTACAGCAATTGCACTTTCAAGAATTGATCCTAACGACAAATGTCATTGGGAAATTTATTCTGTGGAAGTGACTGGAGCTATGCAAAAATGATTTACATACAAAGATGTTTATAGTAGCATTATTTGTAACACCAAAGAAAGAAAACTATCTTCATTATCAATAATACAAGGTTAGTATTTAAGATTTAGTGTTGTAAAAAAAGCATGTCATGGGACACCATATACAGCAAGGTTCAATTTTCATTAGAAAAACTGTGTGTCTGTGTGAATATTAGAAAACTGTTAAAGAATATGCACTTAATTGTTAATGCTGTAAAATGTTTTTAAATTAGTAAGTTATTTAAGGAAAGGAGCAATAAATGAATTCAAAAACCAGAAAAGAGATCTTGAAAAGTCTGGGGTGAAAAGTGCCATGGAAAGGGTCATTGAAAGTGCTTGATATGGAATGCCTGGATTCTCAGAGGCGTTAGGATGTGGCATTAGAAGTAAGAATGTGGAATGTGGCATCAAGTCCCAGAACAGCAGGTGACCTGGAGAAAGGATGTGGGGAATCACAGAGTCACCTGATAATGATTCTGGATCCTGGAACTGTGTGCTAATAAGTATAAGGCCCTGACGTCCCTGGGACCTTTCTGTGTTTTCCTCACAAACCCCAGTTTCCCAAAAAGTCCTATTGCCCCCTTCTACCTCCCAGTCATTTCTCCCTGAAGAGGACTTGTGGCCCAGCACACAAGGATCAAGAAAAAACCCTCCAGGTTTTTGAAAGAGATCCTGCCCTGTATTTTTCTGCCTCGCACTTTGGCAGTCTTCAGACAGAAAGAGTTCAAAGCAAGCAGTGTCTGGATCCAGAGTCACATTAGCTGCAGAAAGAGTGAAAGACAAGAGAGAGCCAGGTCAACTCTGGCATCACAGGGCTCTCAGTGACTGGGAAAGAGGAGAAAAGAAGCTGAACATGACCCATGAAGTCCCCTTCCTTCCTCCTCAAAACAGCTAGAGTGACAAGCATCTCCCCAAACGTCCTCAAGAACAGGTTTCAGAGAGCCTCTGGGAGAGCTCAGAAACTTTTACAAGGAGGAGATGATCCAAATTCCTGAAATCTGGAGGTCCCGGGTCCCGGGGAGCAGGGATATCTAAACAGAAATCCCCCCTTCCCACCCTACCCTCTCCTTTCCCGCAGCATTTTGTACAAATCTCTCACATGTCACTGCATTTTTATTACTTGTTTCACATTTCTCTCTGCTAGACTATGACGCGGGAAAGCAGAGACTGTGTGTGTTCATCACTGCGTTCTCACCGTCTAGTGCAGTCAGCCCCTGGCTCCCAAGCTGTGCTTAACGTTTGTGGAATGAAGGAATGGGAAAGGTCCTGTGGAGAGCCTGCAGCCATCCTCTCTGCCAGCCTGAAGCCCCAGGGGATCCTTCATGGGACTAGGTGGCCAGGGCTTTTCAGCCAACTGTGCAGGATCCCTGATCTGATCAATACCCATCTTTAACACACTTTCCCAGTATCTCATAGCGTAGAAGAATCATATGAGAGAAACTTTTGATAAAAATGACAAGCAATAGCATATATTGGAGTATATGAGGAAGCCATTTGGTGTAAAGCTGATTTGGCCTAACCTTATTTTTTTTCCAAAAGGGCCTGACGTGGCTGTTGAGCATGCATTGTATATCTGCTTTAAGCATTTCTGATGTCCCAAAGGCAAGAACAAATGCCCTTAAGATAAAGGTGCAACTTCCCCCACATTAGCCTTTCCTTAAGGATAAGCAACTCTCCCCAGACTAGGAATTGATTGCTACACTCACCTGTGACCACCCAGCTCACCTGTGACCACTCGGCCCAAGACAACAAACTTGCTTCCTGCTGTGTCCATGGAGACAGCAGATCTACTACCTGCAACGTCCACCAATCGCTGTGCCAACAAGGCAGTCTCATGACTGTTGTAAAAGAGACATTTCAATCATGTGTGATACATGCTCTTTGACGGTATATAACCACTCTGTACACTCCCACTTCTTTGGAGTGCTCTGTTCCTTTGTGGAAGGACTCTCCTGGGCTATATGGTCCTCACATTCAGCTCAGAATAAACCCACCCCAATTTTGATTTATAGATTGGTTATGGACTATTTGCATTGACACTTTTATGTGTTCACCAAACAGTAGACCCTGTCCTCCTGAGGACACAGCAAGAACATTTCCCAGCCTCCCTTGGGTGCCCAGGAGAAGAGTTGGCCCCTTCCAGGCCTGGCCCATGAGAAATCTTCTGCACAATATTTCCACCCCTTTTTCCCCATCTGCTGGCTGAATGTAGAGGACAGTGAGGCCCTGAAAATCTGTGTGAAGCAGAGCTCACCTCCCCACATGATCTGCCCTGAAGTCTGAAGAGATAGAGAAATACACTTTTATTATGTTTATCTATTGAGACACTGGGGTTATTTGTTACAACAGTTAGTCTACCCTGACCAATGCAAGCCATGACTGGAAGTCGACTCCCTTTACAGTCTGTTTCTGCAGACGGTTTTCCCCTGTGCTAGATACTGAGGACTCGCAAATGGTAACACCCAGTCCCTGCCAAATAAAGAGGAAAATATCACTTCAAAGAGAAAATCTATAACATCCTCTCAGTTCTTCCTTCTAAAAGCCCTCAAATCTCTGTCTTCTTCTCTATGTTATTTATTTAAGAGAACCCTTTATGGTTGATTCCTTTTCTCTTTAGTATACTTATTCACATCTGTTTCCAAAGCTTAAACTATCTCTTCAGTGGTTCATCTGGAGCCCACACTACAGAACCAAGCACCTCTTTCCTGGATCAGGGCTTCTCTGCCTGGCCGAGCAGTAAACCAACCTACCCCTCACTACGTCTCTGATTCTTCATTTGTTTTTCATCAAAGTTCAGCACTCACTTTCATTTGTCAAATCCAATCGTCAACTGTCAGTTCTCACCTTATTCAAACTCTCAGCCACATTTGACATAAACATTTCCTCCTCCTTGACATATTTTCTTTCTTCTGATTCTGGGACACACATCCTCCAGCAATATTCTTCTTATTCCACTGGTTACTTTTCTCAGTCTCCTTTGCTGGATCTTCCTTTTCTCAACCTCTAAATGTGCTTTGAACTTCTGTTCTTTTCTCTCTGAACACTCTCCCTAAGGAATCTCATCCAATCAGATGATTTTAAATTCCAGGTGCACGCATGACTTCCAAGTTTCAAGCTCCAGCATCATCCAAGCATTCCAGACTCATACATTCAATTGCCTACTTGACTCCACTCCAAAAGAAAGCTTTTAATTTCATCCTAGAAATTCCCCATCATTCTACCCAGTTGCTTGAGCCAAAAATCTAAGCAGGACCTATCAAATGGACCTATCAGTAAGGTTTTTCAACTCTTCCTTCAAAACGTATCTCAAATCCAACAACCACATTTCACCATCTTCATCAAAGCTACCATGATATCTTGCCTGGATTCCCAGTGTACCATTCTAACTGGATTCCTTCCTTCCCATCTTGCCTCTCTACACTCTATTCTCAACACAGCAGGAGCCAAAGTTATCTTAAAAACCATAAATCAGATGATACCATTCTCAAGCTCAGAAGTCCACAGTGGTTTCCCATCACACTCAAAATAAACCCAAAGACTACAGCATGGTCTGGAAGATGTTTCATGATACAACTCCGCTTATCTCTTGCACTACATCTCCTGTCATCTCTAGACCCACTCATAATGCCCCTTCCAGGCACATGGGCTTTCTTTCAGTTCCTCAGATACTCTGGATCTTTCCCAGCTTGGGATCTTTGTATCTGCCCCCGACTCTGCCTGGAATGGGAGAAGTTGGGAGAAGTCCCGCATCTTAATATTTTGATTCCTTTCTATCCATTGTGTCTTGTTTTAAATGTCATCTCCTGAGAAAGATGTTCCCTGACATCCCTCCTCTAATAAGTGTACCTCCTTTATTCTCTATTCCTGCATCTATTTAGTTTCCTTTATGGCCTGTCATATGAAAAGCACTTAGTTAATACATATTGCATAAATGAGGCCAGAACAAGAGAGAAACAGTACAGTACAAAGGGTTATCTGGAGCAGAGCAATGCAGGGAGAGTAGACGATGCAGTTGAGGGTGACTCAGAAGGAAGATCTGCAAGGATTGGCTAGCCTATTAAATCAGGATGATAAAGAAGGAATCCTGGGTGATTGAAGTTCTTCTTTGTGCAGTAAATAATGATGTCATTGATACAAATAACAGAGAAGCCGAAAGAGTAAGAATGCTTTGGATGGTTTGGGAGAATTTTTAATTTAAATCTGTCTGCGTTACCATGAGACAATCCAGATAGACAAATTTTAGGGGGCTGGTGGAAGTGGAGCTTAGGAAAGAAGTCCAGATAAGAAAGTAGGAGGACCCACATGCAGATTTTCCAAGGAGCATGTGTAAAGGGACAAGTGGACCCAGGAACACCTGGGGAACACTCACACTTAGGAGGTAGACGTGGAAAAAGAGTCAGTGTCTCTTGAGTCAGAATTAATCATTTGTGTCACCTTGAAGAAGTTACTTGAAATCACTGGGCCTTCTGTATGTTAAGTATAAATGCTGAAAGTAGATCAGTTCCACCTCTACCCCATATGATCTGAGGAGTGTGGGACCAGACTCCGTGAGTTTGTGTCCTAGTGTCACCCCCTCCTGGATGTATGATTTGGAGCAAGGTTTTTACTGTCTTTGTGGCTTAATTTCCTCCATTGTAAATAGACATAATAGCACTTACTTCTTATGGCTGTTGTGAGGGTCAATAAATAGGAGAATATTTGTAAAGAACCCAGACCTGTGCCTGGCACATGGTAGTAGCTTCTCAATAAAAGTTACCTACTTAAAAAGACAAGGTACAAGGTTATATTTATCCCTCCTTTCTAGGGTTCTCAATGGGGGAACCAATTCTGAAGTGGTCCCTGTGCTCTGAAGAGACAGGCACGTAGGTCTAGAGAGTTGTTAGGTCTGCTCTAAGATGCATGGAACCTACTGAGACTGAATGTCACTTGAATGGAGACTTTCTAGCTGTACCCTGAGGCCTATAGTGCTGAAAGTGTTGAGGAGTAGAAAAGTCCAAGAGAGATTGGGGTGGGAGGGCTTTAAGAAAGAAGGAAAACAAGATCTAAATCTGGAAAGGAAAAGATACAGGTGCTGAAGCGGGATGAGGCAAAACTTGGCCAAGGTGCCGCATAGATCTTCCCTGGGTCTCCATCCATGACCCACCCAGCTAGGCCACTATTTAGAGCTGTAAGATGGAGCAAGAACACTAAGATCTTGTCTGATGGAGTCTGGAGCCTGAGACCATAGATATGACACAGTGACTCACCAGCATAGGACTGCACTTTTCTCCAGTCTAAAACAGAAAAATGAGAGGTGAGGGCTCCCTGGCTAGAGCCAGACAATTCTTGGCCTTTGCTGTGCCCTGTCTGCCTTCCCTTCCCCTCCTTGGTGCCCTCTTCACTCATCTCCAGCACTTGTCTGGCTGCCTTTCATCATGTTCCTCACAAAGATGTGTCCAGGCAGAGGGAGGCCAGAGGACATAGACTCTTCTATTCCCCCTTCTTGATCCCTGAGCACAGACTTTGACTCCACTGGCAGCTCCTTACTCATCTCTTCTCCTTCCTTAAATTATATGGCCTGGCGCCTCAGTATCTGAAAGGCACCGGCATGTGCAAAGTCATGTCAAGTCTGCCATTTCATGAGACACAAACCGGGATGGAGGAAAGAACTATGGTGGATTCACCCTTCTCTTCACAGTGACCTTGGTCCATTCACTCCCCTGGTCAGGCACTTGATCCCACCTTCTTCATCTTTTCCAAGACCTAGTGCAGTGTCCTGCATGAATTAAGTGTGGCCAAGTGCCTGGAAATCTGTCTCTTTGACTTAGTTAGCCTTAACAGGAAGAATCTATTTCTCATGGTTACTATGTCACTGCTCACTGCCATTAGAAACTCCCAGGAACACAAATTTGTTTTATAGCTTTACCTGGGGAGTTGATTGTGTGTTGCAGGCACTATGGCTTATGGTCTACTAGCTGACAGGTTTTGTCTCTATCTCCATATGTTGTTATCCATGACTCATTAGGCGTGAAACTCAAAGTCGATTAACTAACTACTCAGCGTCCGTATTTCTTCATCTGTAGGGTGGGGATAAAACCAACATTTGCTTCTTAAGTCATCTGGGGAAGACTTAGAACAGCACCCATGCATATTAACCCTCTATGAATGTCACTGTCCTCCATTTTGGAAGGTTCATTCACGACCCCTGCATTGTTGACTCTCAAATCTACCTCCCCAGGAGACAGTATCATCAGGTGTCTGGTGTGGGATTGGGGTCATAGCCCAAAAGTGAAGAAGAACCTCTGAAATTTTGACATGAGAAAATGTGTACATTGAAAATCACAGTAGGGCAGGTGTATGGGGAGATGGGAGGCAGCAGCATAATTTACATTGTGTTCTCTGTTATGACACCTCCCGGGATTGCACAACGTAGCAGGTCCTTATTGGAGAGCCAGATGGGAGGAGGCAGGGAGATGAAGCAGAAGCTGCTGTAACACTCCAGGCAAGAAATGATGAGCACTTCAAGCAAGGCCCTAGATTTGGGGTCAGAAAAGAGAGAGGTGGATTTATTTACTACTAATAATAATAGCTAATACTTATATAGAACCTACTATGAGCTTGTCATTGTGCTTGGAGCTTTACATCTATTAACAACACTAAGAGGTAGATACTCTTATTTCCCACATTTTATGCATGAGGAAGCTGAGGTCCAGGGAGGTTGAATATCTCACTCAAGGTCACACAAGTGGTTACTGGTTGAGCTGGACTTGAGTCCAGGCAATCTGGCTCCAGAGTCTGTGCTCTAAGCACTAAGCTGGACTATTTTAATGGAAGTGCAAATAGCAGGATTTGGCTGTTAGTCAGACGTGGTGGGTGAGAGAGATGAGAGGAGTTGAAAATGATTCTTAGGTGGTGTAATTAACTCATATAGAGAGGGAGGGCAGGGTTAGTGGGATTTTAGTTTTGGATTCACTGACTGTGAGATGTCTTCAAGGCCTCTATAGGGAGGTGTCATTGTGGACAGTGGCTGAGGCAGTGGGTGGGGCTAGAGCCAGAAATCAGGGGCTGGTCGGGGGAGGGTGGTCAGCTTACAGGGTAGAGGCCTGAAAATGGCTTGGCCCCTGCAGGGAATGTGTGTAGTATGAAAAGAGGGCCCAGCACTGAAGCCGGAGGAATATCAGCAGTAATGGAGCAAGAGGGGCAAGAATTCTGAGAAGGAGCTTCCCAGGGAGTAGGGAAGGAACCAGCAGGGGAGCCTGGGAATTGGTGAAGCAGATACCAAATTAGGGAGGAAGACCTACTCAGGGAGGTCCATGAAGAAAGGATCGAGAAATGCACGTGGATTTAGTGACTGGGAGGCTTTAGTGATTGGCAGGAACTATTTTTATGGTGTGGTAGAGGGGAGATCAGCCTTCATGGCAGACAAGAGAGTGGAGGCCATGCATGTATTCTCTTTGCTGAGACCTTGCTGATGTGGAATTAGAGCCCTAGGGAGAAGTGAAGAGGAGCATATTGCACAAGGAAGGGGAAGGAAGGAGCTGGTGAAAATGGGAGACGCTTGTGCTTCTTCTAGCTTGTTGTGTCGCAGAAGACTCTATTGTGGTCCCCCGTGGTTACTCACCTTGTAGTTCACATCCTTGGGTAATCTCATCCCTTTGACTGTTGGCAGAACCTGTGACTTGCTTCTACTCAGTAAAATCTGGGAAAGATGGTGGGCAGTCACTTCCATGATGACATTGTTGTATAAGAGTCTGTCTTGCCAGCTGGCCCACTCTAGAGGCTCCCTCTCTCCTCCTGGAGTTGAAGAAGAAAGCAGTCATTGTGGGAGGCCCACATTGCAAGATGCTGAAGGTGGCCTCTGGGAGCTGAGAGCAGCCTCCAGCCAACAGCCAGTAAGAAGTTGGGGCCTTGGTCCTACAGCTGTAAGGAAATTAATTCTGCCAACAACCTGAGTGAGCTTGAATGTGAATTCTTCCTCAGTGGAGACTCCAGGTGAGGACACTACAGCCTGGCTGACACCTTGATTGCAGCCCTGTGAAACCCTGAGCAGAGGACCAAGCTCAGCAGTGCCTGGATTTCTGACCCACAGAAACTGTGAAATAATACCTGTATGCTGTTTTAAACTACTAAGTTGATGATAATTTTGTTATGCAGCTATAGATAACTAATACATGAGGAAGGAAAAAGAGACAGTGGGAACAACAATGAAGATTTAGAGGAGCAAAAAGACTAATTTATATTTCTAGCCCTGACTTCTTGTCTGGACTGCGCACTTGGTTCTCCAACTGCCTACTCTGCGTCTCCACTTGATCCCTTATAGGCTCCTCAACCTTGACAGAGCCAAAATGGAACTTCCAATCCTGTGCACCTCCTCGCCTTGTCCCCACAACCTGCTTTTGTCTCAGTTTCCCCATCTCAGTAAATGGCAACTTCACCTTCACATATTCTTAGGCCTAAGACCTCAGAGTCATTCTTGATCCACTCCTTTATTCTTATTCCAAATCCAAGCCCATCAGCAAAGCCTTTTTACTGTATTTTAAAAATAAATCCAGCCCCGACCACTTCCACTGCTCCCCTTGGTATAAGGCATTCTCATTTCTCGCCTAGATCCCTGCAGTAGCTCCTAGCTGGTGGTCAGATTTCTATTCTGCCACCTCTCCCCACAGCCCAGGCTCAGGTTAACATCTGAAGTAACTTCTTAAAACATAAGTCAGATCCAGTCCCTCTTCTGCTTAAAAACTTTCAGTGGCTCCCCTCTGAGAGACAAAGCCAAAGCCAGATGACGTCTTTCAAGGCCAAACCACTCTGACACTGTCTGCTCCAATTCTCCTGGTCACTCGCTGTCCTCTAGCCACTCTAGCCTCTTTATACTCTTCAAACATGCCACATTTGCTTCTGATTCTGGGCTTTGGCTCTGATGTCCTGTCTACTTAAAATGCTTTTCCACAGGTAGTCTGTGGCTTGCTCCCCTATGTCATCAGCACCCTATTTTAAATTGCACTTCAAGTGCAATTTTCCTTCCTCTAATTGACTTATCTCCTGAGTACTCATCATCATGTGCCACACCACAATTTTACTACTTATTTAGTTTTCTGTCTCTCTCCCTCCACTAGAAGGTAGGTTCTTGGTGAATGGGGGATTTCTCTTTTGCTCACTTCTGTACCCCTGGCTACTAGAACAGTAACCGGTGCATAGTTAGTGCTCGTGGATCTTTATTGAGTGAATGAATGAAAGAATGGACTGAATAGAGAAGCCCTGAGGGGAGCTGGAGAGTGAGGGGTCCAGGATGAGGGTGAAGAAATAGCCTGAGACAGGAGAAAGGACATGTGCTCCCTTGAAATCAGAGGAAACAGATGAGGAGGGGAAGGTGCAGGTGGTGGAGAAGGGGGTTTGGGACCTCCGTCTTCTGTCCTCTCTCTGAAGTGGCGGGTTGCATCCTCATCAGAGACTTGGGGAAAGAATGTGGTGATGAGGATAACGGCTAATGTTCACTGATCACAGCCGTGTGCTACATTCTGTACTGGGTGCTCTCCACACTTTATCTCATTCCCTAACATCTGCTCAGAGAAGTGGGTGTAATTAACTCACTTTATAGGTGAGGAAAATAGAGTTTCAGAGAGGTTAAGGAAGCTGTCTCCATTTCTCTATGTAAGTAGGATATTCAAGGGCCAACCAGGTATGTTGAATCTACAGAGAAAATGGGCACAGAAGTGTGAAACCCAGTGATGCATTTGGGGCACTGCAGGTGGTGTGGTCAGGGCAGTGCAAGGTGGCACATGGCAGGGAGTAGCCAAGGATCGAGCAGAAATATGAAGACTGGACCACTGAGTGTCTGAAATGCAAGGATAAAACGTCCAAGGATTGGACTTTATCTTTTAGGGTAGTGTTTCTTCAACTGAGTTACATAAAAAACTTGCCTAGACAAAAGCTAATTTCTAGAACACATCTGAAAATATATCTTCAAACACTAAGGGACCCAATTTGAAAATGCAACGTTAAAATCAAAAATTTGTCGAGGCCAGCCCCATGGCCCACTGGTGAAGTTTGCACGCTCCACTTCAGTGGCCCAGGGTTTCACTGGTTTGGATCCTTGGCATGGGCATGGACATGGCACGGGTCCTCAGGCCACGCTGAGGTGGTGTCCTACATAGCACAACCAGAGGTACTCATGACTAGTATATACAACTATGTACTGGGGAGCTTTGGGGAGAAAAAGAAGGGGAAAACCAAAAAGATTGGCAACAGTTGTTAGCTCAGGTGGCAATCATTAAAAAAAATAGTTAAAATCTGTCAGTAGGGTGTTCATTTGTCACTGATGGGATTATAAACATAGCACTTAGCTTGGAAACCAGAACCACTCAGCAATAATTGATTATAAGAATGATAACCAGGTGATACAGAGTCTGCTTAGGTTGTATTTATTTCGAGTAAAATTGACATTAAGACAATTTTTCAAAAAAGTTAAAAATTCTTTTAGAATTTACAAATCTCCACAGCAGCCCCTACCCCACTAACACTGCAGAAAGTATTGGGAAGCCACAAGAGGTTTAGAAACTCAGGAATGTAATCACATGTCTGTTTTAGCAAGTTTACTCTGAGACTCTAGACTGTGGGCAACACTATAATAACTTTTCGAAAGCAATGTGTTGTTTATGCTGGTTGTTTTCCAGATTTCTTGTCTGTTTCCTGATGTTTATTTAATCTTAAGTGTTAAGAGGAAAAGGACAACAGTAGCTCTTGGAGGAAGGGAAGCAGAAACCAGAGAGGTAGAGTGGTTTGTTGGTGACGGCTGTGAAGAGAAGGGCTGTGGGAAACTGAGTCTCAGGGATCTCTGATAAAAGAAGGGAGAAAAATCAGGGAAGGTGGTCCAAGCTGAGAAGTGGCCCCAGACTAAGTGGTAGAAAGGACTTGCCCTGAGGAGTAGGAGGGAAAGGAACTCACCTGGGTGGGTGGTGGCAGCCTTGAGGAGTCAAGGGTGCACAGGAGGAAGAGCAGGTGACAGGAAAGGACATGGAGCTCAGTTTTGGAGAGAGGATTTAAAAATCTTTGGGGCATCCAGGAGGTGTCAGCCAGAGATATTGGGATTATATGAGGTAAGTCCAGATAGTGTAGGATCGAGCAAGTCCTCTGGGGAAAGAATCGGGTTAAAGACACATATTAAATGAGGCAGATGAAGCCTTAGATGAAACACAAGGATTCCAATTTTGTCACCATCCACTTTCTGGGCTTTTCTCCAACCTGAAGCAGAACAAAGAAACCTCATAAGATAGCTGGCACTTGAGAGGGTCTGAAATCGTACACAGAGGAGAGGGAAGCACAGAACTTACTGGGCTCTCTTTGGATTTTCTCTGCAAAAAGACAAGAATCTAATCAATACTGTCCACAGCAAGGAGGCAGGTCTACTGGGCAAAGTGGCCTCTCGGAGACCCCTTCCTGGGCTGTCTGTTCAGCGAGTCGTGGGAGCTGTCCCAGAACCAGGAATGCTAGGGCACAGTCAGGGTCACAGGAGGGGGAAGGCAATGGAGCAGGGTTGGTGCTAGTGAGTGAGGAAGGACTGTATTAAACATCTCAAAACACGCTCTGATCCTCTTCATCTTCGTCCTCTCCCTTTCCCTCTGTCCAACCCCATGTTCCACATTCATGATTCGACCTCATTGTCTTGGTCTTTTGATTGCTTTACCTGATTGTTTATTGTTCCTTTAACCCTCACAACAACGTTTGTTAGATATTTGGAGGAAATTTGCTTCTGGGGCATGCATTGGCCCTAGACTGTTGCATTCTTGCTGTTTTGAGCACAGATTTCCAGTGGATCCACATGCATGGGGGTTCAGTGAAATTCAGGGTATGTATAGATAAACCAATTACATCTACTACTGAGTAAATTCAGGTGCTGACAGCAGCTAAAGGTCATGCTTCCCTTTTGAACCAAACCTTGCTTCAAATGCAAAAAGAAGTCAACGGAGTTCTAAGAAACATAATCCTATCATATCCTTTTGTGTGTTACTTCCCTGTATTTGCCAAAAATTTGTGTTGAAAATAATGACATAGACTGTAAGAAAACGATAGAGAAACCTGTAGTTCCTTTTCCTTCTGCTCCTTCCTTGCTCATCAATAAACCAAAGATAGTGTTGGTAGAATGTGCACATGCCAAGAAGAGAAATAAAAACAGTTGAGTTAGTTTTGTGCAGCATTTCTACTCTTCTGGTAAGAATGGGATACATGCACAAGCTATGAAAGTCAAAGGACGCAAGTTTAGTGATTCCACACGTGTCAAATGCTCTCATATTTGCATTTGAAACTAACATTTCATATTATAAAGATGAATGGTAAAATTCATGGTAATAATTAAAAATTCTAATCTTCCCTTACTTAGAATAGTAACAAACAGCAAATAAAAGCCACTATGACAAGTCAGGAGAGAGAAAAAGACTGTAGAAGAAGGAGGAAAGTTTTGTATTTTGGTAGTTTTAAAGGCACTTGTTCCTGCTTTTTAAACAAGGGCACCACATTGTCAACGTGCACTGAGCCTTGCAAATTACGTGACCAGACACTATAGAAATGACACTAAGTAGAGGTAGGGTAGAGGGAATGAGTTTTCTGGCATGATTCCAAGGTCTTGGTTTGGTGACTGAGGATGACAGTGCCACTGCTGGTTCAAGGGAGCCAGGAAGAAGAGCAGGGGGAGATAATGAAGGCAGCTCAGTAAACGTTGTGTTTGAGATGTCAGCAGGACATTTAGACAGACACATCAGGCAGATAGAGACCCAGGCCTGGGCTTAAGAGAGAGATGAGTTACCCACAGAAGGGAGGCCTCATGCAAATAGCGAAGATTGTTCAGGGAACAGTGAGAGAGAGGGTGAGGAGCTCTGAGGAGGAGCCCTAAGATGCAATCGGGAGCAGTGTGGAAGGCAGAACCTGATGCGTAAGGCAACATTTTCCCATGACAGTACAGGTACAAGAGACATCATATTATTAACTTTTCTAAACAAACTAAATTCTGCCTGAGATTCTATCTGAGAGATTGGCAAGAAGCCCTCACCCAGTCACTTTGCATGGCTCCACGTTCCTCTGCTGGGGGAGCAGCTCTCTCGAGGTTTACACAGTTTTGCAGTCTTCTTTAGTTTCACAATATTGTTACCAAGCACCTTAGCTGAGAAAGGAAAAATGCGTAGGCAGTCTTCTTTCTTTTTTTTTTGCCTGCCTATCTCCATTGCTGCCCATCTTCTTCTACAGGCATGAGAGGTAGATTTAGAGAGATGCAAATAAAACTTAAGTTTCAGAGCCCCTTCCAAAGGCCTGCATTTAATTTACATGCATAATTTTGTATCTTTTCTTTAAAAAGGGCCCTAAAATTGTATAATCTTCAGGGCCTCAGAAGGCACATTTTTCCCACAGATACTGCATAATGTACACACCAAAGCCTCAGACCTGCTGATAAGGCCGTGTGGTCTAGGCCTGGGTGTCTTGATTGCAATGTGAATGTTGCACAATTCCTCTGATGCCATTTTCATTAGAGCTATTTAGAGAGGGGCTATCAAGCTGGGGAATGGGAGGAAACTTTTTGAGATACTACCTCTCTGAAGAACTACTGCTATTTGTTTATATTCTAGAACATGCAAGCTATATATATTGCTTGACATATTGCCAGCTGCTGCAACAAATATCTTCCAAATTGTCAGGGGCTGAACCCAACAGTAACTGAGTTCTCGCTCACATAATCCTTAATGCAGTTGCTCCTGGCTGGCAGGCAGGTTTCATGGGTGTGACTCCTTTCATCTAACTCCCCATCCTGAAAGCACAAGAGTCCTCTGCATGTAGTGAGAAAGAAGGAAGAGAAAGTGGCCTCCTCCTTAAGGTTTTGGCTCTGAGAGACACTCCTCTCTTCCACCCATATTCCATTGGTGAGAAACATACCATGGACTCACCCAGATTCAAGGGGGTCTGGGAAATGAATTCCCTGGCTGGACCACTGGTTACCAGTGGTAACTCTATATTATGGGAGGTAAAAACATAAATTGTGGTGGACAGTTGTTAGGCTTCTCAGCCTAAGTGGGGAAAGCTGGTATTCAGACCACACATTAAGAGCAAATCCCACTTTCTGATTACACTGGGAAGAGCAAATAAATGTTGCAGAAAATATCTTCTACTTTGTTTGTTTGTTTGTTTGTATGGGGCTTTCAGTAGCCAAAAGAGGAGCGCTCTCCAGAAATGTTAGTCTCAGCTCCAGGGATGGTAATTTCTCACTGACAGTCAGAGCACTTGTAAAGGCTGCTCCAGGCTCTGAATGAAGCACATGCCTTTAACTCTATTTCTCTTTGTTTCAAAAATAGACTGTACCTGAGGCCACTTTGTGGAATTGGAGAAGTTCGTCTTCAGGATCTCCAGTCTCCACTTGGTACTCAGTTTCAGATGCCCAGGGCCTGATCACTTTTTAACTCTATCCCTTATCACACAACCTCCTGCAAGGCAAGGCCTTTATGTATTTCACATTTGCATACTTGAAGGGATGAAGTTAGAGCCTGAAAGAAATGGATAGGGGCCCAAAAAAAGGTTGAACAAAAAGAGAAAGAAAGAGGGGGAGAGAGAGAGAGAGAAATTATCATCATTATTGACCTTAAAAACTTATTTGCTTCTTTTCCACTGCATTTGAAGTCTTTTCTTTCTCATTGTGGAATAAAGGCTCTCTCCCTCCTTAGACAGACTCCAGGCAACAGGAAGCAGGTGGGAGTCTTCTGGTGCAAGGGAGTCTCCTCACCTCAGGATTATCCTTTATCCAAATCCTGCCCTGGAGTTAATCCTGTTTTCAACACTTTCCCTTTGGGGGAGGGAGAGCAAGAGCCCTTCCTCCTCATATTCCTGCTCCAGCTTCATGCTTAGCAAGATGATTAAGCTACTCTGATGAACAAAATAGGGAACCTCAGAGCCAGCCAAAATAGCCCCTAACCGATCAGTGTCAAGAAGTTACCATTATTATTTTTAAAAAAAAAACAATAAAGGAAATAACATTTACTCTGTATGGGTATGTGTATTAGGCAGGTTTCTATTGCAATCATGCCTCAGAACAGACACCGAACATCTCAGGAAATTATATCAACATTTACTTTTCTCCTTCATGGGTCTGCAAGGTGACTGGAGTGTAGCTGGTCAGGGGTGCGCTCACCTGGGCTTGGCTGACTAGACTGAATTCTAGGCTGGAGGTTGGGTTCTTGAAGAAACCCCTCTCCAGAGGTTTCTTTATTCTGGGACCAGGAGCTACAAGACATGTGCTTCTCCCAGTCCTAGAAGATGGCAGAAGCAAAGGAGCCAAGCCAAACCACGCAAGCATATTGAGAGCCTCTATTTCACTGACATTCCATTGACCAAGCAAGTCACAAGGCCAAGCCCAAAGTCAATGAGGTGTGGCACTGCAAAGACTCATGGCTGACAACAGGAGAACTGGAGACAGTGAGCCTATGCACCACAGGAGACAGCTCTGACCACAAAAGTAACATGTGCTAGACACACAAATCCAAAAATACACACACAGGCACATGCACACAAGCACACAGAGCATACCTAACCCCACCAATAAAGGAAACACAATTGAAATACTTTTCTCCTAGTCTCCCACCATCCACCCAGATGCTCAAGCCAAAACCTCAAAGTCATCCTTGTTTCTATCCTCCTCTCACTCCCAGCATCTAATCCATCAGCAAGTCCTATCTCCAGATAAAGCTGGAATCCACTACGTTCTGCAATTCCATGGTAACCACCATGGTCAAAACCTACATCATCACCTCAGGCATAGCCAACTGCAATTGTTTCCTAATTGGTCTCCTTCCTCCACACTTGTTCCTGCCCCAGGACAGGACCCACCACAGGATAGACACAACATGTACCCACAACACGGCAGACACAGCATGTACCCACCACACAACAGACATATCATGTACCCACCACACAACTGATAGACTGAACTTTACCATGTTGGGCTCCTACCTATACCCTCCAATGGTCCTTGTAGTTCAAATAACATCCAAATTCCTTACCATACTCCAGAGCAGTGCTTCTCTAACTGTAAAGGGAAAATCAGTCACCTGGGTAGGGATCTTACTAAAATGTAGACTGACTCAATGAGCCTGGAGTGGGGCCTGAGATTTGGCATTTCCAGTGAGCTTGGTGCTCCTGGGTCACCGACCCTAGTGGAAAACCCTATCTGATCTGGTCCACCCCTTCCTTTCAGCCACAACCTATCACAGGCCTTCTCTCTATTCCTTTCCCACAGAGATCTCTTCCTGCTCCAAACACTCTGCTTCCTTTGCCTGGATTCTCCCCTCTCAGCTCTGCACCTGGCTTCCTCGTTGTCGTTCATGTTCAACTCAACTATCACCTCCTCAAAAAGACTATTCCTGAGCACCCAAGCCCCCAGCCCCATCTTGCCTGAGAGTTTCTCAACCTCAGCACTGTTGAGAGTGAGGAGCTGTCCTGTACATTGCCCGATGTTTAGTAGCATCCCTGGACTCTCCCTTCTAGAGGCCAGTAGCATAACCTCCCCTCCCCGTTTGTAATAATCAAAAATGCCTCCAGATGTTGCCAAATGTTACCTGGAAGGTCAGTCATCCCCAGTCCACAGCTGAGAACCACTGCTCTGTCTAATCACCCTTTTATCTCCTTCCTACCTCTGGTTTATCACTCTCTGTCATTATCTTGTTTGCTTGTTTATCGTCATTCTAGAGTATGAACCTGTGCATGTCTTGTTCTCCTCTGTCCCCAGCACTTTGAACAGTATCTGACACATAGTAGGTGTCTGGCAAATATTTGTGGAATGGATCAATGAATGAATGTGTTTTTCTTCCAAATGAATTCTTAATGTTTTATGGCCTGACTTTTTATACTTAACAATGTTCTAGGAAGATTTTCACGCCATTTTTTTTCAGTATAATTTAAAACTTTTTATTATTAAAATTTTCAAACATACAGAGTAGAGAAGATAATATAACGAGTCCCTCATGTGTCCATCCCCAGCTTCCGCAACTTTAACATTTTGCCAGATGGAAAGTATTTTATCTCTTCACTCTCACTTCCCCCCCACTCACACCATATGATTTCATCCATAAAGATAAATCTACAATAGATAAGGACATTTTTACATAACCACAATGCCTTTATTATCCTAGTAAAAATTAATCACACTGCACTTTCTTTGAGTCATCTCAAGCTAGTCATATATAAATTTCCCCAATTATCTCAAAAATGGATTTTTACAATTGGTTTGTTCAAATCAGGGTCCAAACAAGGTCAGATCAGTGCCATTTAGTGTGTGTCATCGTCAGTGTTTGGGGGCTGGGGATAAACTAGTTTTATTAACTGCTGTCTATCGGCTTATTCTTCCACAGGCACTGTGCTGGCATTTTATATAGCCATTATTACACATAATCCTGAAAACATCACTTTTAAACTGTAAATGATAAATTTATTCTGCTGATAAGACAACCGAGGCCCAGAGAAGCTGAGCAACCTGACCCAAGTCACAGAGGGTAACACATTGCTAAGATTTAAAGCCAGATGTCTTACCCCAAAGTTTCTGCTCCTGACATTTATGCTGTTCTAAATCTGCGTGATACTAGAGATAATGACGAACAGTTATTCAGGTTATAGATATTATAACACAAACAAACCATGAAGGGAAATATTTTGACCTTATGAAACTAATTCGGAAATGTGTTATGCCACCTGCTGACTGTGAGCATGATGTAACGGGTGTATTTCCACTAGACTGTTAGCGCTATGCTTTTTTTTTTACTTTTTCTTTTTATAAAATTTATTTTTATGGCAGTAGCATGGTTTATAACATCATAAACATTTGAGGTGTACATCATTATATTTCTGTTTCTGTGTAGACTACATCATGTTCACCACCCACAGACTTATTACCATCCATCATCATACACCTGTGCCCTGTCACCCCTTTCACCCTCCTCCCTTCCCCTCTGGTAACCAGCAATCTGTTCTCTTTATCTATGTGTTTGTTTCTTGTTGCTTTTAAATTCTGAGCTTAATCTCCAAAAATGACCAAGAGAAGAGTTCAAAAAGGATTTGTTGAGTGAATGTGTGTCATTCGATACATGTCAGATTAATTTATGGGTAAATTTTAGTTGAATCATAAAGTATGAGATTTGCAAAGAATTATAAAACTCAGCTAATTTAGTTGCCCACGAGGTGCAGAAACCCTCAACTACATCCTTTAGTGGCAGCCATCAGATTTCTGCTTAAACATTCCCCATATGGGGAGCTCACTACCTCACGAAATGGACAAGCCTAATTGCGAGAAAGAGTTTTCTCCCACAGAGCAAAATCTGCCTGTATGTACTTTTCATTTTTGTTTGTAGTTCTGCTCTGTGGAACAAAACAATCCCTCAAACATTACAGCTCCAAATGTTTTGGTTACAGTAAGAAACTCTCTCAATTTCTCTTTGCATTGTTCACGTTTATTGAGTGCTTGCTAAGGCCTACAATAACTCCTTTGTTCCTCACCAGAACCCTATGAGGTGGAGGCCGTTGTCCCCATGTCACAGATGGGAGACTGCTCAAAACCCTCCCTGACCCCTCCCTCTCCCCCGTCCCTCTTTATTTCTCTTCTATGATTAATTTTTCTCCATAACATTTAGGCCACCATCTGGCATGCTATATATGTTACTGATTTACTTTCTCTCGTCGTCTTCTCACTAGCATGCCAACTGTCTGAGGGAAGACTTTTTGTAAAAATTATTTTATTGGGGTCATATTGGTTTACAACATTGTGTAATTTCAGGGGTCCATTATTATATATCAGTTTCTGTATAGACTGCCTTGTGCTCACCACCAGTAGTCTAATTTTTATCTGTCACCATACACATGTGCCCCATTACCCCTTTTACCCACCTGCCACTCCCTTCCCCTATGGTAACCAATACTCTGTTCTCTTCATCCATGTGTTTGTTCATCTTCCACATACGAGTGAGATCATACAGTGTTTGTCTTTGCCTATCTGGCTTATTTCGCTTAACATAATACCTTCCAGATCCATCCATGTTGTAGCAAATGGCACGATTTTGTCTTTTTTTATGGCTGAGTAGTATTCCATTGTATCTATATATCACATCTTCTTTATCCACTCATCCATTGATGGGTGCTTGGTTATTGTGAATAATGCTGCAATGAACTTAGGGGTGCGTATATTGTTGATTTTATGTTCTTTGGATAAATACCCAATAGTGGGATAGCTGGATCATATGGTATTTCTATTTTTTGTTTTTTTAGGAAGATTAGCCCTGAGCTAACTGCTGCCAATCCTCTTTTTGCTGAGGAAGATTGCCCCTGAGCCAACATCCGTACCCATCTTCCTCTACTTTATATGTGGGAAGCCTACCACAGCGTGGCGTGCCAAGCAGTGCCATGTACGCACCCGGGATCCAAACCGGCAAACCCTGGGCCACCGAAGTGGAACGTGAACTTAACTGCTGTGCCACTGAGCTGTCCCCCTATTTTTAATTTTTCAAGAAATTTTCATACTGTTTTCCATAGTGACTGCACCAGTTTGCATTCCCACCAGCGGTGTATGAGGGTTCCCTCTTCTCCACATCCTCTCTAACATTTGTTATTCTTTATCTTCTTAATTATGGCCATTCTGACAGGTGTGAGGTGATATCTCGTTGTAGTTTTGATTGTCATTTCCCTAATACTTAGTGATGTGGAACATCTTTTCATGTGCCTGTTGGTTATCTGGACATCTTCTTTGGAAAAACGTCTGCTAACATCCTCTGCCCATTTTTTGACCAGGTTCTTTGTTTTTTTGTTTTTGAGTTGTACGAGTTCTTCATATATTTTGGAAATTAACCCTTTGTTGGATATATGATTTGCAAACATTTTCTTACAGTTGTTGTGTTGTGTTTTCTTTTTGTTCATGGTTTCCTTTGCCCTGCAGAAGCTTTTTAGTCCGATGTAGTCTCATTTGTTTATTTTTTCTTTTGTTTCCCTTGTCTGAATAGACTTGGTATTTGAAAAGATGCTGCTCCATCCTGTCGCCTCTGTGTCTGAGCTGTGACTTGAGGATTGCACCTTCTGGTGTTATTCAGAATTCCCACCGAAATTGGTTTAATAACTGCGAAACATAGTAAAAGTCCATTCACCTTGACATTCCCCCAAATGTTTCTCTTCACTTTGTCATGTGCAAAGTAAATGTGTATTTTTTAACCCACAATATTTCAGGTTGAAAATAAAATAAAATGTGTATAAGAATCATTATCCAACTGGGTTGTTATTGCCAGGAGAATATGAAACTTATCTACAACACGCTTTAAAATGTAAAGTACCTACAAATGTCACTAACTGCTGTCCAGAAAGTTGTCTTTTCCCTTCAGTAACCTGCTTTCCCCTCCCCTGCTCTTTCCACCTCTCATTCCTCCTTCCAGCCCTCCTACTTACCTCTTCCTCCTCCTTCCCCTTCCTTCCTCTCCTCTCTCCTCTTCCCCTTTCCTCCCACTTGTCCCCCTCCCTCTCCTGCTCCTCCTTCCCCTCTCCTCTTCCCTCTCTCTCTCCTTCCCGCTCTGTCCCTTCTCCTGCTCCTCCTCCTCCCGCCTCTTCCTCCTCCCACTTCTCCTCTTTAGGCTTCTCCGCCCCCTAGTGGCCACTGTGCGTCACTGCGTGCGCTGAGTACCTGGGAAACAGTCTCCCCGTCGCAACCGACGTATGAGAGGCTGATAAATATGGAGCCAAGGGCTGAGTACAGACGCGGGTTTCCCTGCAAGACCGTCATAACAGAGTTAGGAACTTCCATGAAAAGGTTTGAATTCTGTAGGCCGCAAACTCGGGAGTTTAATTTGTCCATCCATTTGTACGCAAACTGAAGTTAATTTCAGTCCCCAGCCCCTTTTCTGCTTAGTGACAGAACCTTGATCTTAGTAAATGAGGCTACGCCTAAGTCGGTGGGCTTTGCCTGAGTCAGTTCAGGATTTTTTCATCAATCGATTTTGGGGCTCCCCGTTTCCTCATTGTATCTCAGTTTGGGGTGAAGAGAAGAGCTCTGTCTTGTCCAGGTTCGGGGAAGAGTTACCGGCTCTCCATTGTCACCTGTCCCCTTGGGCATCTGCTTCCACACCCTTATGCCCTGGTTTCTCCTCGTGGAACCGCGCACATCCCCGCTTCTGTCCTCCGCATCCTGGCGAGGTGTCCTTGGCCTCTGTGCCCCTCAGACATCCACACCCAGCGAGGGAACCGGGAACCTGTGGAGCTTCCCTTCCACCCTGTGGTTCTGCCTCAGGCCCTTCCACCACAGCTGTTTCCTGCTAAGTTCCTACATCTTTATTATAACGTCATCTCAAACCTTTTTTTTTTTTTTTTACTGTGACCGACATCCTTGTATAGGTGTGTACTAGATTCCCAGGGCTGCACAAAGTGCCACAAGCTGGGTGGCGTCAACAGCAGCAATTTATCCTCTCACAGTTCTGGAGTCTGAAAGTCTGGGATCAATGTGTCAGCAGGGTTGGTTCCTTCTGAGAGAGAGGAGGGAGCATCTTCTCCAGGCCTCTTCCCCAGCTTCTGGTGGCTTGCTGACAATCTTGCGCATTTTTTGGCTTGTAGACGCATCACCCCGATGTCTGCCTTCGTTTTCACATGGCCATCTGCCTGAGAAACTTGTCTTTCTTCCTTCTCCCAAGGAGAAAGAAACTGGCTCAGTCCTGTATTTTCTGCTAAACACAGTGAGATCTCAGAAGTTCCACGTCAGTTGTCTGTTAGAAGAACCTGCCTTGATTTAACTCAACTGTGATACCATCTCCTCTGGAAAGTCACATCTCTGAGCTTTTATTTAATATCGTAACTATACATGAGGGAAGGAAGAGATATAAAGACCAAGGTTAAAGAGGGATGATAGGTGTGGGAGAATGGGGTTGAGGCTCAGAAGACCTAACCTCCTGGACTCCAACCATCACTAACTGATTCCATACCTTGGCTGTCAGATTGCTTTATCAGCTTAAATAATAAGGCAGATTTTTCTCATTTAACAAGAAGTTGTGTGGTAGGACATAGGGAGAATATGATGAGGAGGCACTCCACAGCCATCCTCCCTCCCTCTGGTGGTCTTTTTTGTATTAGAGAAGTGGGAAAACTAAAAACTATATTTCTCAGGTTCCGTGCAGCTATGATTTGGGAGAGATTTAGTTTTGGCAAATAAGATGCACTCACTCAGGATGTGGAGGATGGAAATGAAGCAGGGGCTGCATTTCTGCAGTTTCCAGTGTTGTTTCGTTCCCCTGTGTAGTGTGAGCAGAGTCCTCAGTCCATGATTGATTTTGTAAGAATTGGGAGACAAGCCGGAAGGCATCTGCTTTGCTGGTGCAGATGGTAGCAGGCACTGCACAGTTCTGGGGCTGGCAGCAAGCAGGGCTTCCTGATGGTGGTGGTTTTCTTGCTCCTGCCTGTGGCATTGTAGTACTGATGATAGAAGAGCCAGAAGCCCCCTTGGTGGCTCAACTTTTCTGCATAGCTTAGGGGGTCAGTTCTGAATGCTCAGTCTAGAGAGTACATTGTAATGAATCCTTTCCTGCTTAGACAAGCTAAAGTGCATTCTATTCTCTGCAACTGAACCCTGCCCAACACAGGGGACAACTCCAGGGCATGTCATCAAAGATCCAGGTTCTTTCCATCTTTATGCTTTACAGGCTTAACAAATCAGATTAGCTCTCGTCATGGTCAGAGGATGGCGTCAGTTGCCCCCATGATCATAGCCAGGCCTAGTAACATCCAACAGAAGAACTTTTTTGTTTGTTTTAATTGTTTTGTTAACTGAAGTATCCCCTGAGTCTAGAAAAGTGCCTGTCACACAGCAGGCCAATAATAAATATTTGTTGAATGAACGAATAAGTCACTAGAACCACAAAAGGACCTTTTTACTTTTCTGCTAAGAGGATATAATAGCCTACACTCCCCCCAAAATGGAAAGAATGTTTCTTCTAAAGCAAAACACACACATAAATACACACACGCGCACACCACAGGTTGAGTTTTCATATTCCAATACTTTGGCTTCTAACAATGCAACTCAAACTCAGTTAAGGAGGAAAAAAAGGAATGTATTATATTACTGTAAGGATAGACTAGCAACTTGTAGAACTCAAGAACAGAGCTCCAGCTGGGCCTCCAGCCACGGCTGGGACTCCGCAGGGGCAGAGACGCAGACAGGCGAGCTGGCCTGCAGTTGTTGCTGAAGGCCACCAGGCACTCAGGTGACCAGTAGGCGCTCATGTCTGTGGGCTGCATGGGCTGGGGCCTTGGGCAGCAGTGTTCATGGGACAGCCAGATCTTTCTGTCTGCCCAGATCTGGCTGTTCCCATGACATTCTGGAGATGGTTCCAATGCCAAGAGAGGAGCAGCTACCTCTGTCTCCAAGAAAATGCTTTCCTCCAGCCCAGGGATCTGGAGTCATTTTTCTATAAAGGGCTGGATATTGTATATTTTCTGCTTTGTCGGCCATGTGGTCTCTGTCATAACTACTCTTGTAGCACAGCCATAGATGAATGGACATGGCTGTGTGCCAATAAAATCTTGTTTATGGGCACTGAATCACAAAAATGAGTAAACATTCCCTTTTCCAGCTTAGCAGAGGGAGTGTGCTTTCTGACCAATGACATCTCCAGCCCCACTTTACTTCTCCTTCCTCCTGGGTAAAAATTAGAGATATCCAGTCACTGAATGGCCCGCTTCCTGACAAGACCCAGTTCAGAACTGAGGTCTGATTTCTTACACCCTCCTGAGAATAAGCAGCTTCTCCCAGCTCCCTCTTAGCCAGATGCCCCACGGTTCCTCCAGGGGGCGCTCTCCCTGCCGCAGAGAGTTAAGTAAACCTGAATGTGTTTGACCACAGGTGTGTCCCTAGAGGTCTTTGGTCAGTGGACTTTAGCGGTGTCAGTAACCTCACTTGACAGCAGAGAAAATTAAAGTTTAAACTGAAGAGTCCTCAGGGAGTCTGCCCTCTGAGGTAGGATTTCATACAAGAGACTGCCTTACCTGCCTGCAAGCAGCAGATGGTTTGGGCTAAATTTAAAAGACATTGTTTGAGAGCAAAATGAACTGGCTGCCAGGATAGGAACCGACATCTAAAACCCTGAAGGAATTTGTCCAAAGGGCAGACTCTAACTAGAAGATTCATTTACAGATTTACTCAGTTTTTTTGTAGATGTAATACTTCGATCACAACTGGGAGGGATACTGTGTCTTTCAAGTTGCCTGTTGTCAGATTCATTCCCGGTCCTTCCTTGCTTTGCTCTGTGTCACAAGGAACTACATTTCCCAGGCTCCCTTGCCCCATGGCTTCTGGGTTAGCCAATGGCAGGACTGACAAAAGATTGGCATGCAGGAGGAAGGCAGAAGCCAGGAGATTCTCCTCCCTCTCTGTTCCTGCAGCATTTTCTACCGCAGCTGCATCTATTCTCTGACTTGAGATCCTGCCTCTGGCATCTTAGCTCCTGCTGCTCATCCCGGGGCATCCACTGTTGTCGTCCCAGTTCCTGCTCTGGGCTCTCATGCCACCTCTTCACACTGTCCCTCTGTCTTTAGGAGTGATAACAGCTTCTTGCTGTGGCTAATCTCTGGGTTACTCTCCTGTGAGTTCCAATCCGGGCAGCCAGTTCGTTTTGCTCTCAGTGTCTTTTAAATTCAGCCCAGATCATCTGCTCCTCGTAGGCAGGTAAGGCGGTCTTTTGTATGAAATCCTACCTCAGAGGGCAGACTGCCTGAGGACTCTTCAGTTTAAACTTTAATTTTCTCTGCTGTAACGTGAGGCTACTGACACTGCTAAAGTCCACTGACCAAAAGCCTCTAGGAACACACCTGTGGTCAGAGTCAGGTTTATTTCACTCTCTGCGGCAGGGAGAGCGCCCCCTGGAGGAACCGTGAGACATCTGGCTAAGAGGGAGCTGGGAGAAGCTTCTTATTCTCTGGAGGGTGTAAGGAAAACAGGCTTCAATTCTCTTTTATTTTTGTTTTTGTGAGGAAGATTAGCCCTGAGCTAACATCTGCCACCAATCCTCCTCTTTTTGCCGAGGAAGACTGGCCCTGAGCTAGCATCAATGCTCATCTTACTCTACTTTATATGTGGGACTCCTGCCCCAGCATGGTCTGACAAGTGGTGCATAGGTCCGTACCCAGGATCTGTACTGGCGTACCCCGGGCCACCTAAGCAGATTGTGCAAACTTAACTGGTATGCAATCAGGCTTGCCCCAAGACATCAGTTCTGGAGGGGGTGTTGTCAGGAAGCAGGGCAATTCAGTGACTATCTCTAATTTTTACCTAGGAGGAAGGAGAAATAAAGTGGAACTGGAGATGTCATTGGTCAGGAAACACAGTCCCTCTGCTAAGCTGGAAAAGGGGATATTTATTTATTTTTGTGATTGCAGAGTGTCCTTATCTCTTTCCTGTTTCAGACATAGTTATGGAGTAATCTTGTCTCCAATTTGTTCTATCATAGGTAACGGAGTAGCCTTGTCTGGTTATTGCTGATACTGTAAAAAAGTGTTTATATTCCATCATCCTGACTTTTAGCTTCCAGCTATTAGGACGATTTTTTTCACGTTTTCACACCAACCTCACAGACTTATTGTGAAGATCAAATATAATTATGTAACAGCATATGAAAATTCAGAGAAATGTTTTTGGCATGTAGTAAGTGCTTAATAAATATCAGCTTCTTCTTATTGTCATTACTGCTGAGAAAATGATAGGCTAGACCTCAGTGATATGCTGGAGGCAGCTTGTGCTAGCTCCTGGGAGCCAATTGTGTACCTGTCTTCCCAGCTCAACATTCATTGACTTCAAATCTGTAGCTTGAATCAGCTATGGTGGGAGAATGTATGCCATGGAAATTGGCAAATGCTACATACTAGAATAGTGTTTTTCCCTGGTTATCAAGCATTTACTAGCGTGCCACTGCCTGGGAATGACATGTGAAAATGGAGAGGCACTTAAAAAAACTATTTGCCCTAACCAGAATGAGGAGAAGTTGACAAAGCAGTCTAAAATAAAGTTATACCTAAAATGAAGTCCACATTAATATGGGATTTTTAGGGTTGTATTACACTTGCAGAAGAATACGACCCATTAATTTATTTCTGCTCAGCTTGGATTTTTAGACTGAGAAAGTAAAGTGCTGGAGGAATCCTAAATTAGTTTACAGAAAAATTATACATTATTAATAAGGTAATAATTTTTAGAATCTTGGAGAAATTTGTGTATTTTCTGCCATATGTGTAGCATGTGTGTGCTAATTGATTGCTATCACCTAATCACTTAGTATATTATGGGAATGCTATAATAATGTGATTTAGAGTTTAAGTACTAGAGCGTGGGAGACTAATAAACAAGGGACAATAAAACATTATTGTATTAGTGATATATTAATGATACAAGTTGCTGTAGTTGCTATAACACAGAAAACCATAAATGTCAGTTTTTCAACTCAATTAATGTTTGTTTTTCTCCCAGGCAACATCTCATGCAGATTTTCTGGTTGGTCTTCACATGGTTGCTCACAGGCTATCGTGTGGCCCTGGAGTGTGGGGCCATGGAGTCCTCTGCTGGATCCTTGGCATTTGACAGACAGAAAGGGAAAGAGAATGAGAAAGAGAGGAGAACCCATGGGAGGTTTTCCTGGATCAAGCTTCAAAATTGTGAACTGGCTAGTTACAAGAATTCTCACATTTCATTTTCCAGATCTCAGCCGCATGACCGTATCTGATTGTAAGGGAGGCTAGGAAATGTAGTTTAGAGTGAATGTTTGTGTCCCCTCAAAACTCATATGTTGAAACCTAGTCCCCAGTGTGATGTTATTTGGAGGTGGGGACTTAGAGGTGAGAAGTCCCGTGAATGGGATCAGTGTCCTTATAAGTGAGACCCCAGAGAGCTCCCTGGCCCCCTCCAGCGTGTGAGGACACAGCCATATCAAATCTGCCAGCGCCTTGATCTTGGACTTCCCAGCCTCCAGAATGGGGAGAAATAAATGTCTGTTGTTTAAGCCACCTAATCTATGGCATTTTTGTTATAGCAGCCCCAATAGACTAAGACAGTTGTGTTTCCAAGAGGAAAATGAAACAGACTTTGACAAATCTACGATAGCAGCCTCTGCTACAATAATTGACCATGTGCTCTGTGTCACAGGGGATCCACACCAAAAAGAGGGACATATATCAACTCTGACAGACCGATTTCTTAGAGAGGCTGCCACCTGTGTGGGTAAACTCCCTGGTGTTTGTTCTTAGAAGGGAGCAGTGGACACCATGTGGTGGTGAGGGGGGTGTGGCAATCAATGAAGATACACTGTGTGGAGGGCAAGCTGGCCTCTCAGACAGACCCCTAAAGAGGATATATCTTAGCTTTTAGTTTAGTTATTTTTAAAAGATAATAAATAAATAAGTAAGTAAAAATATACAATATGCTAAATGCTGATAAGTGCTACAGAGAACATTAAAGCAGGGAAAAGAGATAAGGACAGTCAGAGGTATGCAATTTTGGGAACAGTGGACAGGGAAGGTGACAAAGACCTAAAAGGTGAGGGGACATGCCATGAAGATATCTGATGAAAAAGTAGTCCGGGCAGAGGGAACAGCAATGCAAAGGCCCTGAGGTGGGGCCAGGCCTGGTATGTTTGAGGAGCATCCAGGAAGTATTGGGGAAATGAACTAATCCTGCCAATAAAGGATGCCTCTGTGCCACTTACAAGAGGGAGCACGATTTATGACTTAGTTAAGCATGATCAGATTTATGTGTGTGTAAGCCATCACAAAAGGAGTTAGAGTCTGGAAAGAATTCACACAAATTTATCCAGTAAAAATAATTTACACGGCAAAATGTATCCAGTGAAAGTTCCATTTCCTTGAGAGACAAATGGATGCAACTTGTGTGTTTTGTACACCTCAAAAGAACTTCCTGAGTTAATTTCAGATGTGTGTGTTTACAGCCAAGGTCAGAAGGCCATGACCTTGCATGGTAAAATCAACAGGTGAGACCTGAGCATATTATATTCTTAAGGAGACGGTTCTTAAGGGAAGGAAGGGTGAAGAGGGTGTTGCCTCTCTTCTCAAAGAAAATTTCATAATTTTCCCCTTACTGAAGCCGCTGTGGCTGGGGCAGAGTGCTGAGGGGAAGAGGTGAGATCACAGACGTACGGGTGGGCCCACCAACCTAACACACAACACGTCCACAAGTTTTCGTTTTTCTGCTTCAGAAGAGGGAAATGAAAAGCCATCATGTTGCACCTCTGTGAATGCCTTTTCTAACCTCCAGTTCCTCCTTATTTCTTTCTCGCTGCCTTTGTCTTTTTGTTAGTTTTTTAAAACAACTTTTTATTGTGGTGAAATATACATCACATACAATTTGTCATTTTAACCATTTTTAAGTGTATAATTCAGTGGCATTAAGTGCATTTACATTGTTGTGCAACCATCACAACCATCCATCTCCAGAACTCTTTCATCATCTTAAACTGAAAATCTGTACCCATTAAACTCCCCATTCTGCTCTCCCCTTAGCCCCTGGTAACCACCATTCTACTTTCTGTCTCTGAATTTGACTATTCTAGGTACCTCATATAAGTGGAATCATACGATATGATACAATATCACAGAGATAATATCTGTCCGAGCCCCTGCTTTCAATTCTTTTGAGTAAATACCCGAAAGTGGAATTTCTGGATCATAGGGTAATTCTGTATATTTTTTTGAGGAACTGCCATACTGTTTTCCACGGTGGTTGCATCATTTTACATTCCCACCAGCAATGCATAAAGCTTCCAATTTCTCCATATTTTGTCAAAACCTGTTATGTTATTTTTTTCCTTTTTAGTAGTAATCATCATAATGGGCGTGAATCTTTTAATTAGGTTTAAAATACATAGTTACACTTGACCTATGTTTTTTATCCCAAACGCAAATTCATGTTGGTGTTAAAGAGGCAGTCTGGAACCTAGCTTACCTACCAGGTCAAGCAGACTTAAGGATGACCCACTGCAGGAATCAGGAGAGATCCAGCGGAGAGGGGAGACTGCTGGGAGGAGGTGGTAGCAGACAAGTGTGGGTGAGCAGTCAGGAGGCGGCCCCACAAATATTTCAATGGTATGTCTTATCAAAGAGGGTGTGAAGATCTCAGAAATGAGATGTATGACAGGAACAAAGATACCTAGAGATCCAGACAAGCCACTGATACCATGGTAATCTGTCAGCAGGTGGGTGACGGTGGGCAGGAGACAGCCTTTGAAAGGGGCCTGGCATAAAATAAAGGGCTTATTTCTTAGATCTTCAGGACTGGACCCAAGTTTCTGTAATAAGTACTAGAGAGAAACAGGAACACGGACACAAGACAAAGGCAGACATCAGAACCACGGTCTGTATTCAAAATAAGCAATAAGGGTGAGTTGGTGCTAAGACCCAGAGTTTGAGGGATCCTGAAAACTGTCTTGCCTGACTCTCAGATTGGAATAGAGTAATTAGCAAAACCAAGTCTACAAGACTGGGATGGTGGGTCTCCAGCTCTGGGAAACAAAAAGCTACACAGGCTGCAAAACAAGGCAAGGAATGAGAGAAACAATTTCAACATCAAGGTGCTCCAGGAACTTGTTACTGAGACTGAATAACAATGTAATTTTTAAACTGTTATCCAGCCTCTCTTCAATGTTAGCAACAATTGATTACAAACAACCAGACAGAAATCTGCTGTGCCATGAATTATCATTAAGTATCAACTAAAACAAATGAATAAAGAAACTTCTGTGAGTTAAAGTGTTTCACTGAGTTTTTAATTCCAGTTGCCATTTGGAGTTAATAGTAATTTCCAGATTCATCTGTAGTCCTCTCTGATTGTATCTGCAACCTGGCATGATAGCCATTTGTACTAAGTTTTTTATTTTCCTTATAAAAAAAGAATATTCTAACATCTGAAATAAGCCAGTTCATTTAATTCTGTTTGATGACACCAAACTCTAAATCTATGGAAGAAACTAACAATTGACAATTGTCAGGTTCCCTGACCACGACCCCACAGAGGGACTATGTTCGCTTGTTAACAAGGGAATACTGACATATAACCTACCAAGAGTACTCTGCTATCTACAAAAATCAAACTCACACTCCTTCAATCCGGTGTTTACGATCCTTTACAATTCCCAGCCCGAACCCTGGGCTCTAGAACGATTTTTCAAGATTAAGAAAGGGAAACTTTAATTTTCAGAGAAAGGTGCGTCTGTTTTACAGTAGTGGATCACTTTTCAGAATATCTCTTTCTAGGAGTTCCACTATTTGGGGAGATGGTCTGCGTGTAGATTTCAGGTCTCCAAAAAGTTTCGCTAAGATTCGAGGCCCCGGTCTCCAATTTCTTACACAGGCGCTTTAACCGGCCAAACCACGGTGCCAGAAAGACCTACCTGTTCCTGGAAAAATAGATTTCTTGCTCTTTTTAGGGGCAGTTTCAGACCCAGTCATCTGATTCTGAAGAACTCTGGTAGTATGAAATCAATCACGTTTCCGGAACTAAGGAGAGCCGAGGGTGCGGGGAGACGCAATTATCTGGGAAGATGGGATGCGGTACAAATCAAAAAGGCCAGCCCCCTCGTAAACTCGTTTTACTGAAATACTAGTTAGAATCTAGTCAGCTCTGGAAACAAATTCAAAACCCACCCTGGTCAGCGTCCCTGAACCCAGGATGTCGGGCGGGGGGAGGGCGAGGAAGGACACATCATTGTTCTTAGCTACCTTCCCTACCCGCACCCCGCCCCCGCTCCGAAGCAACTGACCTTAAACCGAACTTCTATATTTCTAAAAGGACAAAAACAAAAAAAACCTCAAAACGTCTCTTTTTAATAAATATGGAGAAAAATAGGGTAAAAAAAGAAGAATGAAATAGACCTGAGAGAACTGAAAATTGAAGCAATTCAGAGGCAGAGGGAATCAGGGAGTGACTGGATGGATAGAAGTTTTGATCTAGAAGGAGGCAGCCAGCCATTATTTTGTGTTCAGCTGCGCGGTCTTCACCGAGTAGCGAAAAGTAATTCCATAGATCAGGTTGACAGGTAAAGAAAGTTAGGGCCTCCGTAGGACCTCGTGGCGCAACGGTAGCGCGTCTGACTCCAGATCAGAAGGTTGCGTGTTCAAATCACGTCGGGGTCAATTATTTTAGCGTCTATGGGTGGGTACTGGTCTGTGAAGGGAAATGTAGACGAACTAAAACATCCTTTCCCTGCTTTCTCCGACCTTGGATGCCTTCCTTACAATGTCTTTAAAAAGTAAATAAATAAATAAGCAGGCATACACAGGAATATATAATATTGTTGTATTTGGGGGCTTATTTCTGGATGCGTAGAGACACTTTTCTCTTCTGTTGCAAAAGTTCTGAATGTCACTCTTCACCAATTCGTCCATGTTCCCAACCCTCCTGGCCTTCTCTCCACGCTCACTTCTGTGCTCGCGGACCCATCTCTTCATCCACAGCTCTCTCTCCAACCTTCAAAGCTTAGCAGATCTTCTCAGACACCTAGTCTGGTTCTAGTGGTGACCGAAACTCACCTACTTCACACCTGGGGCAGCTTTTCCTTGTCAGAGAGGTTACAGAGCAAGCACATCCTCGGCTCTCTGCGATTCCCTTACCCTGGCAAATCACAGGAGGAGTCAGTTCATTTCCAGAGGCAGAAAACCTGAACATAGGTTTTGTTCGTTTGCTTTTGTCAAATTGAGACCATAGAGAATGAACCTTGACATCAGAGAAAGTTAATCCTCTGGGCTAGAAGTTCCATCAACCCCTTAAAACTCTGTGTAAAAAAAAAATGTGCAAGAATATGTGTTTTTTTCATGCTTGGGGCTTAAGATTCTGCACCCCGCCCCCACCTCCCACCGCCGCCCCGAACACATTATGAACCATCACATTACAGCGTGGAAAAAAGGGACAGCACATTTGTTTCATCAGTCTATTATTTTGTATAACTTAGAATGACTTTAAAACATGACATTTGGGATATCAACAGGTCTTTGTTATAGATGTGACGTACGCATTCACATAGTACACAGTAACAGACATTATAATCATGTCTTTGTGCACCGAAGGAGGATATCCAAAATAACCTTTTTCCATTTCTTATTAACCGTTTTCTTAGTAGTTAGTTCAGGCTCATGGCCATCGCATTACAAAAGACAGATAATTGCTCTGGAAAAAAGAGAAGACATTTAATTCTACAGATTAAAAAAAAAAAAAAAAAAAAGACAAACCAGAGACAAGTGGAATTCTGACTGTAGGGTTCATCATCTAATAGCAGAGTGGCGCAGCGGAAGCGTGCTGGGCCCATAACCCAGAGGTCGATGGATCGAAACCATCCTCTGCTAGGTCTAGCCATCTTTTTCCCCTGAAAGAGATCTTCAGAGAAAGGAGGAGGAACCAAGTACAGTCCCCATGGGGACCTTTGGGGCAGGGAGCAGAGAGAGGGAAGAGGCTGTTGGTTTTTGTTACAAATCTTGTGAATGTTTGACTCTTTAAATTATATGTACGTAAAAAGGATAAAAATTAAAATATAACAAAATTTGGTGTGGGCCCTCTATCTTCCTTGGTGAGGTGTCAGTTAAGGTCTTTGACCCGTTTTTTTAAGCATAAAAAAGATGCCCTACATCATATGTCATGAGAAAAATGCAAATTATACAACAATGAGATTCCACTACACATCTGTTAGCATGTGCAAAATCCAGAACACTGACAACACCAGATGCTGGCGAGGATGTGGAGCAACAGGAAATCTCATTCATTGCTAGTGGGAATGCAAAATGGTACAGCCACTGTGGAACACAGTTTGGCAGTTTCTTAGAAAACTAAACATGCTCTTACCATACAATCCAGACATTGCACTTTTTGTTATTTGCTCAAAGGAATTGAAATTTATATCCACACAAAAACCTGCACATGGATGTTTATAGCAGCAACAATCATAATTGCCAAAACTTGGAAGCAGCAAGATGCCTTTCAGTGGGTGAATGGATAGATAAACTGTAGAACATCCAGACAACAGAGTATTATTCAGCATTAAAAAGAAGAGAGCCACTGAGCCATGAAAAAAATGGAAGAAATTTAAATGTATATTACTAAGTGAAAGAAGCCAATCTGAAAGGCTACATACTGTATAATTCCAACGACATGACATCTGGAAAAGGCAAAACTATGGAGACAGTAAAAGGATCAGGGTTGCTGGGAATTGGTGGGGGGAGGGAGGATGAATAGGCAGAGCACAGAAGATTTGTTAGGAAATGAAAATATCTTGCATGATACTACACTGACGGATATATGGCATGTATAATATATTTATATATGCATATAAATGTATATTTGCCCAAACCCATAGAATGTACAACACTAAGAGTGAACTGTAAGGGAACTATGGAGTCTGGGTGATTGTCATGTGCCAATGTGGGTTCATGAGTTGTAACAAATGCAGCACTCTGGTGGGCCACGTTGACAATGGGTGAGAATACACATATGTGAAGGCTTGTGTACCTTCCTCTCAATTTTGCTGTCAACCTATAACTGCTCTAAAAAAAAAAAATTAAATCTTAGAAAAAAGAGAGAGAGAGAAAGGGGAAAAAATTGCTATCTAGAAATCTTCTCCTTGTGAGATTCCCAATCTTAACTCTCATAGAGTGATGCATTTGAAAGGTCTTCTCGTATTTTTGTCATCTAATGTGAGGATTGGTCAATTTTGAAAACAGTCAATTTAGCGATGTGATTTAAAGAAAATTTATGTACGTAAAAGGAGAGTAGTAAACTATAGCTGGAGCCTGTATTATTAACATACTTGCAGTTTTGTGTAAAATGATATTATAGAACAGAATTAAAAATAAAAATATTTTTTAAAATATATAATACAGAGGCCTAGGAAAGATGGAATTTGTGGAATTCCACAAAGCATAACCAAAAAACCCTCGAGCCAGCCAGGAGTCGAACCTGGAATCTTCTGATCCGTAGTCAGACGCGTTATCCATTGCGCCACTGGCCCACCCACAGGCAGCATTTTACTTACACTTAGAGAAAAATGAAGTAGTCGAATTACTGTTACTCTAAATATGAATGTATGAAATCTTTTCTTTCAACTGCCTTTTTTCTGATCACCTAGGATTCGAACTCCAAAACATAAGAATTGAAACAAAACAAAGTTTTATTGGTTCCTTTGTTTTAGTTTACTCTTGCAGTATGATTCCTTCGTAGTCCAGGAGAACTCCATTTTGATGTAACTCGTAAAACATCTGAGAAAACGTTTAATATGGTTACATGGAGCTCGTAACCGAAAGTCAATTACACCGCGTAAAAGTCAACTTCCGTAGTCGGCAGGATTCGAACCTGCGCGGGGAGACCCCAATGGATTTCTAGTCCATCGCCTTAACCACTCGGCCACGACTACAGATGCTAGGCACTTTTCTCAATGTCCTCCATGTTACTATATACCATTTTTGCTACGCTACTTAAGGATTTAGTAATAGCAGAGGGCAAGACAAGGGATCCCAGGTCCCATTAATAAAACCGGAGAGCAATCAACAAATTTCAATTCCAGTATGGGGTAAGCTGAAAATGTTCTTTGGATCTTTTTTCAGAAAGCAAATCAGCGATATGTTGTTATAACTTTAAAAATCCTCATATTTTAGCCAGAGTAGGAAATTTTTCCTCAATAAATAATCTGACAACGATGTTCCTTATAGATATCGTATATCTTCAGACACCCAGTCCAGCGCCTGGAATACAGTAAGTGCTGGACAAATGTCAGCTGCTATTGTAACCATCATTTTTAAGTTCAAGAATGAGGAGCCACCAAAATGTTCCACAGAGAAGCCTATCTCCTGTCTCTTAGTAAAGCTCAAAATATTTTAAAGCAGCAGATAGAATGTTTTTGAGTGAAATAGGAAGGTAGAAAATATTTCTGAGAATCAAGTCCACTTTACTGCCTGGGGCCTTCTCTCACTACGGGAAGAACAACTGTATCAGACACTCCATGGATAATAGTTTAAAAATATTTGCAAAGACCACCTCTAAAGCAAGAACAGAACCCCAGGATCTCCACATTACTTAAACTACACAACCATTACCACAATCGTATCTGTATGTGTATGTGTGTAGGTATATTAGTGTGCAAGCAGGGGATTCTGTATTTGATCAATAGTTCCATTCTATCAACAGAAGGATAGGGCATGATTGATAAACCACTGCTTATGTGCTGATGGATTAGAAATCATCTCCAACCAAGGTCTCTCTTCTGGGCTCCAGAATGCACAATTGTCCTAGTTATTTCTTTTTTGCATATGCATGGGCATCTCAAAAGCAATACATCCCAAAATGAATGCTCCATCCTTTCCCCCTCAAACTTGAACCTCCTCCAACAACCCAAATTTTTGACAGGAGCACCCAGGTACCAACACCAAAGACTTTGAACTCCCCTTCTCCTTCTTCCTCTCCTTGACGCTCTACCTACAGGCCAGAGGTTAACCAGACCTTCAATTCAGCCTCCTAATTATTTCTCAAATCTGGTTCTTCCTCCCAAACCTCAGGCCCATTTTGTTAGACCAGGTTCTTGCAGTTTCTCATAGGAGTTATTGCAACAACTTCTTAGAAGTCTTTTGGCCTCCGATCCCTCATCCGTGAACTGACTCATTCATTTCTTCGTTCTTTCAATAATTTTATTCTGAGCACAATCACAGCAGAAGCGCTTTGCCAGGTGCTGCTCATTCAATGGAGAACAAGAAAAATATGGCCAACCCTTTGAGGGATTTCTAGAGTAAACAATTACAGAAGTGAACATTTAGAATTGAGTATGGCGAGAGAGCTCCAATGTGCCATCGTAGCCCATAGGAGGAGTGCGAGATCCCAATCGTGATCATCTTAGGTGGTTGCCTGACAAGTCATTCATCAGACTCCAAGGGTTCTGAAGAAAAGTTCCAGTTCTACCTTCATTATCTCTGAATGGGTAAATGAGTACTCAATAAATATACGGAATGAGTCGTGTTAAGTTCAGATCTAAAGGATGTGTGGGAATGGACCAAATTGGAGAGAGAAGTTGTATTCTAGACCTAAACTTCACAGAACATGAGAGAAACTGAAGAAAGTTTTGTCCTGCTGGAATATTAATTTTTGAAGGAGTACTGGGAGGGGCACCAATGAGAGATAACACCAGAGATGTAGTTTAAGACAGATTATGCAGGTAGGGCTATGTCAGCACCAACTGGTGTTCATCCGAGAATGTAAATCTGATTGTGTCTCCTCCCTCCTTTAGTCTTTAAAGGTACTCTGGCTTACAGGAAAGATCACAAATGGCATAGGAGGCCCTCATCATAGGCATTTGTCAAGACTTCTCAGCTCCCTCTCTGGCCACTCTGTCAAGGGAGCCTGGGACTCCTGAGGCAAGGAAGGATCTTTCATTCCTCACATGGCACTAGTTTCTTCATGCTGACCTTCTGCCTTGTCTCCTTGGAGCCCTGTGCTCTTCCTTCAAGGCCTTTGTTTAAATAGGACAGCTTCTACCAAGCCTTTTTTAAAAGTTCAAACTTTTATTATAAACATTTTCAAACATATAAAATAATTGAAAGAATAGGGAATTATCTGTATAGCCACCACCCAGATTCAACAGTTGTTAACATTTTGCCATATTAGTCTTATCTACTTTTTTCTGCTGAATCAAATGAAATTCATTTGCAGACATCATGACACATCACACTTATGTACATAAACGTGTGTTGCCTAAACACATCTTATAAAACCACAATATCAGTATCATAACTAAAAAATCGGGCATTCTTTATAAAAACATGTAATGTCCAGTCCTTATTTAAATTTCTCTAATATGTCTTTTGGAGCCAGTTTTTCTAGCCAGGATTCAATCAAAGTTCATTCATTGCATTTGGTTGTAATGTTTCCTTGATTCCTTTTAGTTTAGAGCAGTCTCCCAGGTTTTATTGCTGTTGTTGTTTTGACATTGACTTTTTTAAAAGTCCAAGCCAATTGTCTCGTAGACTGTCCCACGATCTGGATTTGTCTCATTGTTTCCTCATGGCAACTTTTAATTTATTCCTCTACTCTAAACTAGAAGTTAAGTCTAAAGGATTGATTAGATCCCTTTGATTGATTAGATTAGATTCAGGTTAAAAAATTGGGGCTTGACCCTGTGTACTTGATACAGTACTTCACATCAGGAGGCCCTTGTCAGGATATCCTGCTGATACAGAGGATAAAATGGTGCTTTGGCACCATGCACATATTTCCTAGTAACCTTTCTTAAGGGTTTTAAGATCGTTAATGCTCTTTGCCTGAGTTTATTGTTTCTCTGGGGATTGCAGATGAGGAGTCTTCTAATTCTACCATTTTCCTTTTCTCAAACATGTTGATCTTTTTCGTGCCTTTCCCCTCCCCCAGTCTTCCCTAGGCTGCTTCACATTCCCCGTTATAACAATCCTGGAATGCAGGTAGGTTGGCGCTAAATAGTGAGGGCTCTGTCCAAGGTGTTTGCACTGTCGTGGAGTGGGCGGGAAGAACCTGAGAGACGTTGTGCAGCCTCTAACGTCCGTAGTAGTTCTCACACTCGAGTGTGCATAGGACTCACTTGGATAGCTGGTTGGAACCCAGATTCCCAGGCCTCACCCCCAAAGATTCTAATTTTGTAGTTCGAGGGTAGCACTGATAGAGAAGAGGGACTGGCTGGGCCTTTGCATTTCTAAGAAGCTCCTAGGTACTGCCACTGGTCCGCGGACTAAATTTTGAGTTGCGCCGATTCGGAGAATGGACAGTGTGCTGATATTGTGGAGAGATAGAGAGAGATAAACACTTGGAGAGGAAAAAGAGGAAAACAAAGGAAGGAGTGTGGAGGAGAAATACATGGAAGATGAAACCATTAAGTTGAAGTGAAAAGATCATGTCTGATTACCTATTTTAACCGAGAAAATAGAAGCATTAAGTGGCAGAATGAATATTTTGGGGCATCTCGAATTGAAATAAATCAGCCCCACAGCAACCACGAAGGGATTCGAACCCTCAATCTTCTGATCCGAAGTCAGACGCCTTATCCATTAGGCCACGTGGTCCTTCCCTGGGACAAGTGGTGTGTGGGAAATTTGTTGAAAGACAATCTAGGCGCTATAACTTTAATATAGTGAAATTATTACTGTAAGCCAAGGCATTTCCAGCACCTAAAAAAATCTTATTCTAGTTGGGGAAGCAAGTTGAATCTAATGGTCAAAAATACTGTAAAGTTATAACCGAGATAACTACCAAGCAGAGGAACGTGATGCTACAATAACTAATAATAGAGGGCTTTATCTTTTGTTGGGAATCGAGGAGAAAGGCCAGAACCAGGAAGGAACGCTTGAGCTGAGAGCTGAAGCAGAAGCCAGCGGATTGCTTTATGTACCCAGGGAGCCAAAGTTGCCTTCTAGTGCTTTCTGGTAAAGATTGTGGACTAAACACAAGAATTTACTTTGCGCACTCCAGAAATCCCGCTCTAAAATGTAATTTCAAACAGGGCAAAAAATTCTGGAGACGACATACCAGCAACAAAATTTTGTAATTTGGAAAGCCGATTAAGATGCGATAGTTGCTTTGTCAGACCTGAGAAAGCTGAATTCTAAACAAGTAGTTTGGGAAAAGCAAAGAGGCAGTTAGATGTACACCACAGAACCTCCACCGTCATCCCCCATGCCACGTTCAGGAATTGTCAGCAGTAGCTTCGCCCGGAAACTGCCTGTTAGGAGCTCAGTTGTGTCGTCCCCTCACCTTCATAGTTTGAAGCCCTAACCCCAGTACCTCAGAATGTGACTGTATTCAGAGATAGGGCTTTTAAAGCTGTAAAGTAAAATGAGGTCATATGGGTGGGCCCTGGTCCAATATTTCTGGTGTCCTTATAAAAAGGGATTAGGGCACAGCCGCACAGAGGAAAGACCACGTGAAGAAAGGGAGAAGACGGCCATCTGCCAACCTGCTGACAGGACAGAGCTCAGACTTCTAGCCTTCAGAACTGTGAGAAGATAAATTTGTTGCTTAAGCCCCCCAGCCTGTGGTACTTCGTTACGGCGGCCCTAGCAAACTCATACATTGCCCCTCCTCCATCGCCGAAGAGGACAAAGTGTATTTTCTTCAGAGAGGAAAGTATCTGGTCTCTAGGCTGGACCAGTGATTCTCAAATTCCCACCCCCCCCGCCATTACAATCACCTGGAGGACTTGTTAAAACACACACTGCCGGGACCTGCCCCCAGAATTTCAGATTCATTTGGTCTGGGATGTGGCAGAGAATTTGCACTGCTAACAAGTTCCCCCCGATACTGATGCTTCCGGTCCCGAGAGCACTTTTTGAGTACCACTGGGCTGGGGGAAGATCATGCACAGGGCTAGTAGAAAATGATAAGAGCTCAATAAATATTAGCGATTTGCTCTGAGTTGTTGAGAGCTATGAATGGCACGGCTACACTATTAGAGACCAGAAGGCTCACGGATTCCAAACGAGAAGTGAGGGTTTCCGGAAGACCTGCCAGTTGCGCTAGGGTTTGGCGGATCAGCAGCCTTCCCCCAGGTTGAGAAGGGGCGGGGCGTGTGCTGAGAAAGGAGGGGGGTGGGGGATGGGGGGCAAGGCTGGGAGTCTGCTTCACAAGAGGGAGTAATCTAGTGAATTTACAGGAAAAGCAGTAGTTCAAACTTCGTAGTCATTCTTATTCCTGTTTCACTGGGGATATAAACCCAATACGTACACCACTTTTCTCAAAGCAGGAACGTTTCGACAATTGGAAAGATTGAACGTGAAAAACCACTGGGTTTTCCCCATATGGAGCATTTGGGTTTGAGGGTTAATATTTAATCAGGTCAATCCTTTATCTTTCTCAACGGAGTATTAGCGAAGCTGTGGATAGTGGGGAGAAGAATGATCAAATCTACCAATAAAAAAAAAATCTTTAGAACCCTGGGGAGAGGAGAAAGGATTACTTAAATCCTAATACAGAAGAAAAACAGCTTGTACCCGTGACCTCGTGGCGCAACGGTAGCGCGTCTGACTCCAGATCAGAAGGTTGCGTGTTCAAATCACGTCGGGGTCAATTGTTATCACCTTTTTGGGAGGGAGAGAAGTGAAAAGCAGGGCGACTTGCCTCAGGTATGTATCGTTGACCTTGAGAGCAGTCAAGGTTTCCAAGACCGAGTTGAGACAAAGAGAACAGATTATCTGCTCTTATCAGCTGTTCAATGGGATGCATTTGTGATTCCACTTTTGCCCTTAGCTTGCCATTGGAATTCTAAAACGGGGGAACGAATTGCCCCAATGGGCAGTGCATCTTTTGCAAATTTCTTCAACGGAGAGATTTAATTTAAACACTCTCCTCTTTGGCATCAGGGAATGCAGTCTTCTGGTTTCCCTTTCTTCTCTGATCGCTTCTTCTCCCATCCTTTCTATGAGGATCAAGGCTGCCCCAGGGAGAGAAGCCCAAGGCATCCTGGCCTACACGCAGATCTATAAAAGAGCATGTTACTGTATCTAGCCAGTAACAATTTGGTGAGCCTGCCAGGAGGTTTTGCCTGTGGCTTCGTGGCCCTGGGTCACTGGGATTTGCTGGAAAGCAGTCCAGCAGCTGCCTAGGTGACTTGCACTATGGACTACCCCCAGTAGTTTCCATCTGACTTGGCACTGCTGACCATAGGCTCATTTTCTTATGGTGAGGAAACAGCCTCTAGATTTGTTTGTTTGTTTGTTTTTGTTTCTGGTGAGTCATGGACTCAATCTGCAATAGGGTAAGTCACCTTAGGGACACCTGTGAACTTCCTTCCCCTCCATCCAGGGTCCTTCCATTATGGCAGGGCCCTCTGTGGTCCCTTCCATTCTCAGAGAGGCTGTCTGGGTGCACGTTCAGAGTGGGAAGAATTGCAGGGCTTTCTACCCTAAATCTTGGAACCAGTTCACTGGTGTCTGGTTTTTCTGTGTCTGGATCTGTGTATCTGTCCATCTCTGTGTCTGTTCTTTTAAGAAAAGTGTTAACATGGGAGGTGCTGCATCTAGTCCACCTAAGAGCCCCTTGGGAAAAGTTTTGACTGATTGGTTGACCTGTAGTTATAAGCTAATGTCTAAAAATGAATGATTGTCTTTTGTAACACCAATTGACCACATTATTCTTTATAGACTCTGGAGAGAAAAGGGTCAAACAATGGATCCTTAAGTTGGAAAAACTTTTAGAAAGCTCTCATCATAAACAGCTGTTTTATTGGTACCTATGAAAACACCAAATTAAAAGGAAAATACAATGACTAGTCTTACAAACTTAATCAAACTTGGGGGGGTCTCAGCTTCTTCTCATGGTCTTACAGAAGCTGATAAAAAGATTATGTTAACAAAGAGAAATCAGAAACGGAAGAGTCACAGGACTCGTCCCAACAAGATGAAAATCTTTAGCTATTAAGAAGGAAAATGGGATGAATAGAACAGATATAAATAAAGTTAAAACAAAGGTTTTAATAAAACACAGCCTAAGGTTGGGTGGGCTAAAGGGACCCCCCCCCCCCGCCGCCTTTGGCCCCTCTAACGTTAAAGGGCATCAGACAAACCTGTCCTATTAACTCCAGTTTGAAAAAATTTAAAGAGTCAGAAGGCAGAAATCACAGTGAGAAACATGACCAGCAATTGTTTGGGGCAATAGTTAGGTTGCTCAGGTTGATAAGACTATACAGATTAAAGTGTTTAAGCTAACATTATATGAAGAGGTTATGTCAACTTTGCCTGTATGGTTTTTTTGGAAACAGATGTTCCCTCTGGCCAGAAAGGCTTCCCGTACACAGTATTGTAATACCAAACTTGCTAATGAAATTCTAATATAAGTTATAATTAGAGGTATAAAAATTGATAAAATTAAAATAAAATTTTATAAAAGTTCGTATATTTAAATGGAGCAATTTCAGTTTACCGAAACTGGTGTATTTACATACGCAATTGGAAAAAGCCAGTTACAAAGTTAAACAACAAATAGGAAGCCTATTTTAATCATTTGAGGCTTCTAAATGAAATTGGAAATACTTTACTGTCTCTTTAGAAGAAAATAATTAAATAATTAAACATGCCAGCAGCCAAAGCCAAATCTGTTGCTCCTCTCTCTTCTCTTACTGAGTGTCCCCACTTCAATTTCCCCGAAATTCCTGATCTAAAAGTAAAGAGTGGAAATAAGTAAACTTTTGAGATAACTTAGAATTTTAATGGCCGTTCTGGGAAAGCTGTGTTTCAGATGAGTCCACCTTTAAGAGCCACCCTTGGAAGAGAGGATTCACAATTTCTCATAATGGAATGCAGTCTTTGATTAATATGCAAAAGCTACTAAAAGACAAAGTTATTTAACATGATATAAAATGATCTTTGGAAAATGAAAGCCTGGATAAGTTTGCTGGTTTGATTGAAAATAGGCATATCTTTAGAGCTATCAGCATTGGATATGATGAAGACATACAGCCTGGGTTTACTGGTCAAATGAGCTCTTGTTATCTCTGTTACAAAATCTGTCAGCAAAAGAAATAACCGAAAGTAATAGCTGATTTTATTTGCTGTCTCATGAAGATTTTGTAGACCATCTAAATATACTTGTTGAAGACAGGTAAACTAAATAAATGTAAAAGAACATAAGTTTTTGGAGAAACTGTCTAACAATAATTATGTGTTATAGTGTATGCACTTAAAACAATTTAAGATAATGGCTAACTGCCTTAGTGTCACACAAAGTCTTTGAGGGTAATCTAAGCATAATTGCTGAAAAAAATAGTTGAGATAAATAAAAATTTAGATAATTAAAAATAAATAAAAATGAATGTTTTTGAGTACAATAATTATGTTTTATGGTCTGTATACTTAAAAACCAGCTCCCAATTTTTTTTTGATAACTTAGAACTTTAGAGTTCTACTAAATTAAGTTAAATGATAAAATCTATTGAGTATCTGGGAATTTTCTCATAGGATGGAACATTAAAACATTGTTGTTGAACATGTCTAAGTTTATCTACTTTTGGCGTCTTATTACAGAGACACGAACAAGTGTTTGGGTCTTAGTAAACACGCCTTGTGTTTTCTTACCATGAAACAACAGGCTTCTAAAAATTATGAAAACTGTTTAAAATCTTGATATAAAAGACAGTTCACAATTGCTTACCTTTTTGGTTTTTACTAGGGTCTGTAAGGTTTAAAGATTCTAATTAATATATGTAATTAAAGCTGCTAGAAATTAATAAGACAAACATCTTTGTATTCAAGAAAAGTAAAATGTATGTTTTCAGTAAAGAAAGTATAAAGAATAGAAGTATTTTTGTTTGTTGGGTTAAAAAAGATAAATTTATCCCAAAGTACTAGGGGAAAAAAGAAAACATGGGACAAATTCTGAATGTAAAAAATAAGTGACAGAAATTTGTCAAAGTAAAACTTTGAGAAGTTTTGTGCATGGTCAAGTTGGCTGAGGCTAAATAAATGAGTTTCAATATGAAAAGTAAATTGGTGCAAAAATAAGAATTTCGTTTTCTCTCTCAAAGGATAATTTACTTGAACTTGTGGTCTGTTCATGATAAAAAGGTTATAAAAAGTTTTTCTTTATTTTTGAGTAATTTTTGACAAGCTTCCGCCCCCAAAAAAATTTCAAGTACTGAATAAAAGTGTTCTTTTGATCTGGAGGGGGAAAGAGAGTTTCTTTGGGAATTTTCAGAGTGCCCCTGAGACTTCTTGGAGAGATTTGCTCTCTTCCTATAAGGAAGAAAATACTGAATTAATTAGGCTTATATGGCTTGTTAAATTACATGGGAAACATTATCAAATAAGTGATAATAAACTTTCTTGAGTGGTATTATGTGAGTAAATGCTATTGATATAGGTGTTTAAAAATTATATAACATTCCTAAAATTCTGATCTGTCCTGGTTATCAGCCATAATTCTAGTTATTTTAAAGTGTTGTATGTCACAGAAATGCTCAAGTGTCTTTGTAAATTGCCACTTTAAAATGTTTTGTTATTTGTAGACAGTTGCTGTTTTACTTTGATGTCTTTGCAAAATATGTTTCATCTTCAGAAAAATTTATGAAAAGGACTCTGGCACTTACTCTAGAGTACAGGTTTCTAATAAATTTTCAGATTATAAAACTGAGCTGGATAAGAAATTACATAACTGTAACTAAAAAACTGATGGCTTTCTGGAAACTGCCAACAGATCAAGAGCTGGTTACATAAAATTAAATAAATTAATAGAGATGATTATAACTTTATGACTTTCGTTTAAAATATTGTTTATTTGTTGATGTTTTGTTTTTTTTCAGATTTAAGGAAAACGTTTTCTCTTTTCTCTCGTGCTATGACTTATAGCAATTTGTAAGCAAAATTGAGGCATTTATCTTTTTCTTCCTATCTAATCCCTCCAGAATTTGGAAACTTAGTGAGTGAGTATTATTTTTGTGTCTCTATAATTATTTGTTCAATAAGTTCAATAAGAAGTGTGCTCCTTCTAACAGGACACGATTGGAAACGCTGCTTATATTACCAAGGCTTTGACTGGAATTTCATATTTGAGAAAAACATACAGACTCAAATATGACAAAATAGCTTTTGAGGAATAAAGGTTGACTTTCTGGAATAAAGCTGCTTAGAAATCTTGGCCTGCTACCTTGCTTACAGAGTTCCCAGTAACCTGGTAAGATTGAGTAAAGGGGTGTCACTCCCTCCGGTAAGTGCAAAGAACCCCAGGATATTTTGGGGGCCTCAGAAGAGAGGAATCCACCCACATCTGTAGGTATTACAGGCAGAACCTGATGACAAGTTCTTGGTCTGGCTTTCCTGGCCTTGAGAGGCCTTTAAAGTTCAGTCTGATGTTCCTTATAAAAAGTTCCAGCAAAGCAGATTTAAAAGAGCTTCTATGATCAATTGCTATTGTTGCTGTACTTATGTAAATAATTAGGCCAAATTTGTTGAAATTAGACTTATTTTGCAAACGAGTTAGTCTTAATTTGACTGTGCCTGGTAAAATTGAGGATGATTTTAGAAAGAAACATTATGTTTTAATAGAAACTATAATGCACATTTATAAATATTGGATTTGGGTTCTTTCAATTGTCTTTGAGGTTGTTGTTTTATATCCGTTAACTGAACTGGATCCTGAATTCTTCTAGTCTCCTGAAATATCTGGAAACAAATCTCCAAACTAACATTTTCCATCATTTTCATTTGAAGTCATTGAAAACAAAATCTTCCCTTTTTCCTGAAGTCTTGCAAACTGAAGCTGGAGGACTTGATATAAACTTAAAAAGATTCATGCCTACTGCTATGTAAGCCACTCAGAAAGATACCTGAGTGCCTGATGACATCATTAGAGACATTTCAAACTGCAAATGATTCTTTGACTCTGACTTCTAGGAATCTTGATTGATTGCTCCCTAGGCTCAGGAGCTGGCTTATAATTTGCTCCAAGCATTAACATTGTTTTTTTTTTCTTTTTGTTTCTCTAGAAATGCTTCTTATTAAATATCTGGTTATTTACTTATATGATACAGGCCTAGCTTAGGGAGCCCACATGAATCTCTACCTTATTAAAAGACTGGTTCAATGAGATGGAACAACTTACTCCCCAACTCAGCAAGAAATAGCTAGATCGGTTATTGCTCCAAATCCCTCAAGACTGAGGAATGAACATAAAATAGGGGGGAATTGATACTGGCCTGATATGGATTCCCCTACATTAAACCCAGATTATATGGGGTTAAAACCAAAGCACTCATCTCCTTTCCCTGCTTACTCCCTGGCTTCCTGGCACCAGAATCCACTATCCACCATGGAGACAAATGACGAAGGACACACACTTTCAGATTTCCTCACAAGGCCAAATGCAGGCTAGTAAGAAAGTGCTGACCAGCAAGGTCACAGACTCACCTCTTCCCTACAAGTACCACATTCCTGACAAATCTTTAAAACCCCTGACCTCCCATCTTTTGGGGAGATGAGATGAGACAAATTTGAGGGCTCACTCTCATCTCCTAGTTGATGTCACTCAAAATAAAAACCCCTTCCTTACCATAACTAGTGTTCCAGTTTTTGTTTGGCCCCTCTTGCATGGTGGGTAAAGAACATGTGTATGTAGCCAGTAGCAAAGAGAGGACAGGTTGTACACTATTAACTTTACCATGGCTTTGCTAAACGCTTTTTCAGAGATAGCAAAGTTGTAGCATACTGGCTGGAAAACTCAGAGAAAAATGACTCGAAATCATTCCTTATCATAAATGCCCTTCTTTCTTCATTTCCCATAAAACGAACCTATGCAACTGTAAGGGAGAAGGAAATAGTCTCCTATCCTTCTAGGTTCTTCTGGCTGGTCAAAGAATTAAATTTACATGAGACAGAATAATAGGAGAAAGCTAAACAAGTTTAACAATATACATACATAAATAAAACCCAGGAAACTTAGTAACTCACCAAAATTACTGAAGCCACCACCTTAGATACCATCTTCACCTAAAGACAAAGGAGGATGTTAGGGAATAGTAAGGCAGGTAAGGGAGGTTATCAGGCAAAGCTCAGTAATGACAGTATGTTTCTTATGCTGATTTAAGGCATTGCCTTCTCCATTGGTAAGAGTTTCTAGAGTTTTAGTCGTCTTCCTCTTCCTGGTACTGAGAGAGAGAGACAGCCTTACAAGTGGAGATTTTCCTTACAAACTTAAATGTCTCTTACACAAGGGTAACTTCTGCTTGGTTTTCAGAACTTCCCTTGTGTCTACTGTTTCTTAAAAATAATCAGCCTAAAAGAATACTTATGCCAAAAAAGGCATATTTTGGGGTGGCAAATTCTGTTGCCCTTCATCTAGTGCTAAACATATAGTAGGAAATGCTTAAATATCTGTTCATTGGAATAAGAATAGAATAAAAGAAAGCAGGATGGCTTAATGCATGTTACATTGTTTCTTATAACTTATGATTTCTCTTTATTGTGAAAGATAAAGTGAATAGTTAACTGTAATTGTTGGGCTTTTGCAATGTGACACAGAATAACATGTAGGAATCATCTTTCAAAAATACCCTTGGGCACTTCATTAGGCTTTATCATAATCTGAATGAAATATCCCTTAAGACCACCTACTTTCTTTTCCCAATAGTGTTAAAGAGAAATTGCACTGGACACTTGTTAAAAACGGTAAGACAGAGCTACTATAGTAGGGGAGAGAGAATTCAATACACAACTGAGCTCAACTCCAAATAATAGCAAGGACAGATGGGGATTTACAGCAAGTAGGAAGAGTAAGGGGGTCAATGCGTGGACAATTACAAAAAGGAGCTTGATTAGATAGCAAGGGTGGAGGGATTCTCAATAAACTGGCTTAGCAGGATTCTTGCTAAAACCGAACTCAACAGGCCAAAGTCAAGGCCTAGCCCAGAAGAGGCAAAGCCACGTACCTGAGGGTTACTGTAGGTATTAAATCAATTTGCTGTTTTCCTGTTTAACTTGAGGGGTTACTGAGGGGATCTCAAGGATTTGTGAGCTTGTTTTCCAGAGGATTTCTGAACTTGCTTTGCAGAAGAAAGAGAATGCCTTTGGGAGGTTATGATCACCAGATGGCTGGCCCTCAGCAGGCATTGAGGCTCAGAAGTCAGATTGTTCAGGAGTTTATCAAGAGTAACCCCTTTGTTTCCCCGAAGATCCTCCTGCCAAGCCCCTCAGCTCTATAACCCACCCCTGATTTCTGTTCTTGGGGAGGCAGATTTGAGTGAACTCAGGCTCCTGCCTACTTGTTTTGGCCAATTCAAATAAATCACTCTCCATCTTCAAGCACTGATGCCTCAGTGTTTGGCTTGCTGCCCATCAGGCACACAGACTTGAGATTAAGAGGTTTGGCATCAGAGGGCTCAGAGGAGCCTGACTAAAGTTTGGTCAAAGAAGAAGTCCTTGTAAATGGTATGTTACTGGGTCCCCTTCTTATTACTAAGTCACCCTTTAGAGAACCTCATGACCAGGATCAAGATGACCTTAACTGTGGCTATGAATATTCCTGTTGATAAGAAATTTCACATGTTGAGGTGTATGGGGTAGCTATTCTGGTTTAACCCTGATTTGGCCTGCACTAAAGAAGCCTTGTAACCTGTCAAACATGTATTGTACATCTGCTTTAACCATTAAGATAAGGATGCATTAAATATTATCTCAAAGTAATGGAAAGTACTCTTTGAAGATCAGAATCTCCTCCTACAACGCCAGTATCAGTACTCCTGAATATAATTTTTGTATTTTTATACTGTGTGCTTGGTGTATGTTCTTTTTTGTTCAAAAAAGGTATAAAACTGTATTGAAAACCATGCTTCTCCAGAATGCTTTCTTCCCTTGTGGAGACTGCCTTCCCAGGCTATAGTCCTCTGCTTGACTCAAGTAAAACTCATCTTTTCTCTCTCTTATCTAAAGAATGGTTATTGGTTATTTACACTGAGATGGTCTCTACATGTTAATAAATTATATTCTGATTTATAACATCAGGCTCCTGTGAGTCCTACTAGTGAGAATCAGTCCCTAGGGCTTAATTCCTTTCAGGTAATATCACTGAGTTTCCTCTACCAGTAAAGCTGAGGTCCAAACCCTATAACAGGTGACCACAACAAGGCAGTAAGCATGACTTCCATAAATGTCATTTTTCTTCTTATTATTATTATGGGGATTTTCCAATTTTAGATTTTCTATGTGTATACTCTTCTCTTTTCACTAGATTTATCTTTGAGGCAAGAATCTGGGTCTCATCCCCCATCCCCGGAATACCTTCTAGTCAGACTATCTGACGTCCTGATATATTATAACCATATTTATTGACTCCGATATTTGGTAAGGAAGTGTTATATTCTCTTCTGTTTCACTGTAGAAGCCAACATGTCATTTCCATGAAATGTCAACCCATACTTTCTTTAAAAGATTCAGAATACTAGGAAGTTGGCTTTAATTCCCAATAACAGGGGATTCTTGCCCAGGAAGATAAAAGTTGCAAATAACTTTGTTTATTTCAAGAATTTTATTGTTTATTCCAGGAATTTCTTGAAAGATTCATCAGCTTCTCAGTAGAAGGCATCAAATGGCAGTTTACTAGTTTATATAGAGGACTTTTTCAGCCCCTGTAGTGGTTTCAAAACATGTCCACAAATAGGCTCCATTTAAGAGACGGAGATGAATTTTCCTCTCTTTTGTCCAGTTGGCTGGACATAGTGACTTGCTTTGAGTGAATAGAATGATGTGGAAGTTGGCAGTGTCATACTAAGTCTTAAGAGGCTGCAGCTCCTCCTAGCTTTCTCTCTTGGATCACTTGATCTGAAGGAAGCCAGCCGCCTTGTCAGGAGGACAGTCCCCTGTAGAGAGGCCCACGTGGTGAAAAACAAGTTTCTATCCAACAGCTAAGAAAGTGAGTTTAGAGTAGAATTCTTCTGCAGCTGCAAAATGGCTGGCAGTGGTGAGAAGCACAGCGGTGTGAAAACACGGTTGATGGTGAAGAAGAGTAAATCCTGTGAAGCTGATATCTCCAATGACTTCAAAAAGAGTAGGAAACCATTATAAGCTTTCTCTGCTTGAAGATTTCTATTGCTTCTCAAAGTTCTGTGAAGAACTTGACCCTGAGAAAACAGTTGATCCACTTTCCCAAAGCCTTGGACTTCGATTAATGGGTCCTTCTGATGATATCCTTGCTGGAAAACATAAAATGAAGAAAAAAATAGCAAGTTTGAATTTTAGCCTTAACTGGAGATATCACTAGGATACTCCTGAATTCCAGACCATTATTATTAGAGATAATAAAATTCATCACCACATAGCATATTTCAGGGATTTTTCTAATGAACTTCCTGGATATGTTGGTATAAATAAAGCAAAGAAAAAAGGTATAATTATTGAAAATGGAGATAATGTGTTTGCTTCAGTTAAATTATTTTTGATGAAGAAACTTAAAGAAATAACAGATAAAAAGAAAACTAGTCTCTTGAAAAACACAGACGAAAAACTCACAGAAGCAGCTAGAGAACTGGGATGCTCACTGGAACCGAGAACCATGAAGATGAAACAGAGAGATAAGAAAGTTGTGACGAAGACCTTTCGTGGTGCAGGCTTGATTATCCCAGTAGATAAAAATGATGTTGGGTACAGAGAGCTCCCTGAAACAGATGCCAACCTCAAGAGAATTTGCAAGACAACTGTTGAGGCAGCAAGTGATGAGGAGAGACTAACAGCTTTTGCTCCCATTCAGGAGGTGATGATTTTTGTGCATTTTGCTAATGATGAATGTGATTATGGCATGGGGCTTGAGGTGGGAATGGACCTCTTTTGCTATAGTTCGCACTATTTTCGTAAAGTTGCTGGCCAGGTTTTACCTCTTGTATGTAATGTGTTGAAGAGGAATTTCTTGCAGAAATTATTCAAGATCATCTGGCAAACAGAAGGAAAGAGAACGTGGACCAACCTGTAGCATAAGTGAGAGCTGGCTTTGTTTGATGTACGCTATTTCAAAGCATTGATATTAAACTTATAATTTTTGTTTTGTTTTTAAGGAATACAGAAAAATAAATAGATGGAAACATTTACTGAAAAAAAAAAAGAGGCAATTCTCCAGCACCAAGTGAGCAAATGACTGCAGCTCCGGTCAACGTCTCATTTGCAAACCTCATAAGTGATCCGCACCCAGCTAAGCCATTCCTGAATTCCAGACTCACAGAAACTGTGAGACAGTAAATGTTTGTTGTTTTAAGCCACTAAGTTTTAGGGCAATTTGTTACACAGCAATAGATAGTGAATACAACATTTTATGTCAAAATCATCTCCTAGTTGTGTCTACCAATCTTAAATTATATCATGATCCTCATCTAATCCTAACCAAGCCCCCACTTTGAAAGATTCAACCAAAATCCAGATTACAAAAATTTCAATAAATAGCTCATCTTTGCCCTATCTCTTCTGAGACACAATTAAGACTCCTGAGATAGTCCAATAAACTCAGCTTTGTTCTTTCAATGAGGTTTTCTGTGATATTTTGAGGAGGCAGCATGTGACAAATGGTAAATAAAATCTGAGGGAGTAGAGTGCAAATTATAGAGATTATTTTTATATCACACAAAAAGAACAGATTTTGGACTTTTGTTCTAGAATAGCCTATTCTTTGCAATCAATTCAGTACAACTAACATGAGTACCAACTATGTGCATTGTACTGAAGGTTTCTGTTTATAATAGAAATAAGGTAAAATTTCTGACTTTCGGTGGTTCGTTAAAAAGTTACAGGAAGTAAAAATCAGTAGCTAATATTTATCTGGTGGTTTTATACTATTTTTCAAGTGGCTTTAACAGGCATCATTTTAATTAATCTTTACAGGCCCTGGAGTAGGTGAACTACTCTAGGCTCTATTTACATATGAGTAAACAAGAACTAATAAATTACGTAGCTTGACCAAGTTTATTTATATCTTTCATATTGTCCATCTCTGTATTCTTCTGTTGCTAGGATTTGGAGAAAACTAATTTCTGGCCCAAATTCTTCCTTTAAGAGCAACATTAATAGCCTCTTAATTTGCTATTGTACCTTCCTGCCATTCCTCCCCTTCAACGCATGCTAATCATAGCTGCCAAATAAATACCGCAATCGCTCTACTCTGAAGAAGTGAAAAGATAAAGAGACTAGAGATAGAGACGTGTGAAAAACCTCTTGGTTTTCACATGCTTTATAATTCAACCTATCAGAGTCCATTACCTCCCTGAAACCGAAATCATGACTCATTTTAATAGAGATAATTTTCATTGATCGTCAACGGTTTTCTCTGTTAACTTTTTCTCCAAACCAACTGAAAAGTTCTCAAAAACAGGGTACATAACTCTTACGTTATGTTATGTCAAAGCCCCCTTTGGCTTTTGGTTTCAAAGAGCCACAGCGACTATAGCAAATGGTGGTCATCCTCTCCAGGGGCAAGTAATGGGGATGTATGTAAGGAGAAGAATTCGGTAGAATTCTTACTTTCAGCATTTTCTATATTGTTACCGCTTCCGATGATAATACCCTCCGTGCCAAACTTGGATCTCCATAACAGAATGAAAATAGAAGGTCTTTTTTTTTCCAAAATGAGGCAACTTGGTGTTTGAAACTTGAATTGAACGCTTTGCTCTAATAATTAACCGAATTGGTTTGCATCCTAAACGAGAGATTTTCAGAATTTGTTTTCATTAAACGTTTAAAATCAGGCAGGGATGAAGAAAGATATTTTTATATGCTGGGTATGTACAGGTGCTTTTCAATGCAAAAGGCTCCATGGGTCACGTATCAGCAGTTTCAGTTTCCTTCTAGTTCACAGGTGTTTTCCGAATATTTGAGTATAGTCTTCAATTGGATTTAGGAAAATCCTAACTCTCACTCTTTTACTGTGGAGACAATGTAACTACAGCTATATCAGGACAAATAAGGGACTTCATCCTTGTCAGGCATTGGTGGTTCAGTGGTAGAATTCTCGCCTGCCACGCGGGAGGCCCGGGTTCGATTCCCGGCCAATGCAAGCTTTATAGAGCTTTCTTCTTTCTTTTTCCCCGGGATGGGGAAGATATTTTCACTAAAAAATCACAAACAATTTTTCATTTTAAAGTAACTTTGCTTCTGGGATCCGGTATGGCTGAGAAAGGCCAATCTTCTCTTTCAATTTCACCTTTATAAATTATTCCAATTAGCATGCTTTTGGTTGTCGAGTAACCTAAACGTCATCCTGTCCGAGCTCGAGGGAACTCCGACCTCAACGCATAGGAGTTTATCGGAGGTTAGTTCTAAGCTGCTGGTATCTGGAGGTAGAGTGCAGCCAAGTACGGATATCAATGTACTCTTCCCATTCTTTGAGGCAGCATCAAAAAGATACATATCCATAAACTTCTTAGAACTAAGAAAATGCCAACTCTGAATTCTGAATTAAAAGAAGTTGTCCTTTGTGTGAGCAGAGTGGCGCAGCGGAAGCGTGCTGGGCCCATAACCCAGAGGTCGATGGATCGAAACCATCCTCTGCTATCCGAGTAGTTTTGATTCACAGTCTTATTTCAGCGAAAGTGATTGAAAAAAAGATTGCTACTATCAGAGAGGGTCTGTGAACCAGTTCTGGCTGTGTAAGAATCTCCAGAGTAGTTTATTAGAAGTACCTCTTCTCCGTCTTTAACAGCGGTAAATTTTACTTCTTAGTCTGGCGAGTCTGTCGTGATTCATTCTCTCAGATTTGGGGACCACTACAACCTCTTAGAGATGGGTATGTGACCTTCGTAAAGACTTTTGGTATCCCCTACGACAGTCAAGTATTACAATTTGTGATAACTTCTGTAACCAACATCGATCTTAAAAATCTTGATCTTTTTACCATCATGGGAAGAACTCCAGAACAGTTGTCAAAAGAACAGAAAGACTAATTTGTAACAGGAAAGGTATTATTCCTCATGGGAATATATCTGAAGCATCAAGGCAGTTGTGTAGTCGTGGCCGAGTGGTTAAGGCGATGGACTTGAAATCCATTGGGGTCTCCCCGCGCAGGTTCGAATCCTGCCGACTACGAAGTAGCGTTTTCTTTCCAGGTGTAATACCTACTGGACCAACTGCGGAAATCATAAAACACTAACCTTCTCCACAAAATTGGAAGCAAGTAGTTCTGATCCCTTAGTGTGACATTAAGTAGAGAAGATCTTTGAAAATGATTTTGGGAAAATACTAAGAATTTCCCAGATCACCATAACGATGCTGAAAAAATGCTAAGGCTTTAATTCCTTTTGAATTCCTATCGTCCGAAATCCAGTTCAGGTCTGACTTCCCAAACCTTGCCTGCCTCTAACATCTTCTGCTAGATGTTCTTTCAGGAATTCGGATACATCCAGTGCATCAATATTCTACTCGTGGGCGTATTTGATGTTTTGGAATCAATATCTCAAATAGAAATTTCCAATCTTTCCTCCTTCTGGAGCCTTCTTACCATTCCTCTTTAGAGGCTAGAACTGTAGCAAGGAAGTATCAGAGAATTTTCAAAACTATTTTTAGATGTTGGCCAAATCATATTTTTTTTAAAAAACTGTTTTGCTGGCTAAAACTTTTTAATAAACTTCTTTTGCATACACATATACGTATTGTATATGCAACGTAAACAAGAATAAATATAACAAAAAATCTGCTTTTATTATACTTACAATCGGTCCTTTAGGAAATGTGGATAAGCAAAAAGAAGTAAAAATACTTTAAAAAGTGAAAGTTTTTTCTTAATCCCCGAAATTACCAATTTATATTCAACTTTTTTCTTCTTGCATTTTCTATATTCACTCATTTTTAAGAGATTTTGAAGTGTGACACTTTTCTTTATAAACTCATACGTAGACAAACGTTCATGGCCCGGGTTGGGAATTCAGTAAACGCACAATTTTGATTGCGTAAGGAACGCCGGTACTCAAACGCTCCGTGGCCCCTAGGAAAAATTCTAAGCAAATGTGAGCTCCGTTCGCCTTTTCGCCTGGCGGAGAAATTTTATCTCAGAGTCAAGGAACACACGCCTTATTTGCGGGTCCAAGACAGAAATCATTCCAACGAAGCCCACATGACACATTGCAAATCAGTTTCCAAAAGCTTGTCAGATAACAAACATACTGTCGGCCCCATGGTGTAATGGTTAGCACTCTGGACTTTGAATCCAGCGATCCGAGTTCAAATCTCGGTGGGACCTGCTAGTATTTTAGCGTCAACTCTCTTCTCTTAAATCATCCTTGTACTCCTAGGAGGCTAGAGACTCCTGAGCACTTTCTCACCTGAGCACCCTATCCCAGTCAGCAATGAGACACTGTCTTGTCTTGCAGAACAGCAAACCATACGCCTTCTTCTGAAATTCCTCTATTGTCCTCTCCTGCCCCTTCTCCTTCGTTGGACCACGGAGTCCTCCCAGATCTTCATAAATTAGATTATCTCCTGGATGCTTAAGTATTCTTGTTTAACATCCTGGACCTCAGTTCTGGGTTCGAGTTCCATCAGTTTGTAACTCGAACTGCGTCTTGAGAAGTTCGCAGTGCTTGCGAGCCTCGGTCGTGATGTTTGTCTTGGAGACTTTACTGTTTGAGCAGATTTTCTATCAATATTTTTAAAATTAAAATTAAAGTCCACAAAATACTGAGCAGAATGACAAACTGTGCAATGAATATTCATAAATATTCCAGCAACCACACGTGCCGGCCCCATGGTGTAATGGTTAGCACTCTGGACTTTGAATCCAGCGATCCGAGTTCAAATCTCGGTGGGACCTCTTCAATTTTGGTGACATGTTTCCCGCGCCTATTGTATGTTGGTCTATAGATATAACCTTCCCACTGGGGCTTTCTTCTCCAGAGGAGAATTGTGTAATTACTTAATCTCTTCTAGGCCTTCTGAAAAGTATCCTATTTATAACACCTTTGTGTCCTTGTAGGACATACAGTCTTTCTCTTGACATCTACTCTTGCCTGGGTTCCCCAAATCAGAGAGATCCTCTTGTTATTTGTGTGCTCAGTCGGTCTTAAAGATTAATTTGTCAGAGGCCCCTCCTGCAAATCTTTTCTTCTCTAATGCCCCCTCAAAATGTATTGGCCTGATGCAAGAATATATGTGAGAACTTCAGTAGAAAGTTCCTCATGTAAGGACCCCATGGTTAGCACCCTGTACTCTGAATACAGCAAATCGAATTAAAAACTCTAGGACTCAGCAACATCTCGGTGATTTTTCCTCTGTGGTTCTCCTAAATCATTAGCTCACCTTAGGGTGTACACATCTATCTGGCTGCAAGCACTGCCAATTACTTCCAAATCAACAATCAAATCAACATAGAGCCACTGGCAAAGAGAAAATTGTCTTTGACTACCTGCCTGTGGAATTTGAGCCCTACTCCCCCTTACATTTGACGTGCCTTTTTGCCTAGAGTTCCTCAGATCCTGGTAAGTTAGAATCTTGGCCCCAGTGATCAACAGTTTAGGTTTTACAGTCCCCAACTCAGGTCCTTCCTTTCCTAGAGCCTGCTTAAAGTGTTCCATGGGCTTCTAAACAGGAGCACTGTCCTGAAAAAGTTCCTACTGCACAGTAGTGCAGTTGTCACATACAGCTTAGAGGCTCCATTGTCTGTTCTCATTAGAGGCTCCACTCAAACTCCTTAAGCTAATGTGTTGCCTACACTAATTGGAAGATAAACTAATCTGTTAGGAGAACACATCAGTCTTTCAGTAGAGACCTAACTTCGAGGGCCTCATGAAGTAATGGTTAGTACCTGGACTTCAAATCTCGGTGGACCTGTCTCAGTTTTGGGGAGCTTGCCCTGGTGTTTTCCCAAACCAGGAGTACAACCTTGTGTGTGTAGACACTCCCTGAGACTTGCACTTCCTCTCCCCCATCCACATCCAGCTCCTTGCTTTTTCCTCTGACTACTGAAAATTGCCCTCTCCCCATCAACCTCATGTCTTTTTGCTTTGCCTGGTGCCTGAAGTCAGGTAGATCCCCATAAGTTAATTACGTGCTCAGGTGATTAAGAGCTCATACGTCAGAGGCACCATCTATGACTCTTCTCTGGAGCTCACGCAAATTCTCTGTAGGCTAACACTGAACACACACCTGAAAATGTCCAGACTGTAGGGTGAGAGCCAAGCCATCATAGTTATCAGAGAGCTTCCGTTGTCTCCATACAGGACGCTCTCTCTTAATCTTCCTAGACTGAATCTATAGCCAAACATTTTAAAGATCAACTGACCAGATGCAATAGTATACAAGTCTTCCTTTAAGGTTTGTTGTACAAAGGTCCCGATGTGATGGTTAACATTCTGGACTCTGAATGCAGCAATCCCGGCTGTCAGTAGAGCCCTAAATTCCTTCTGTTGACTCTCTCTGTAGTTTGAAAACATATCCTCCAGTGCTCTCAGTGAAAGCAAAAGAACTCCCCCATGAACTCCTCTGGCCCCCGGCATCCAGGAGCTGGCGTGACTCTATACATAAGCCTGAGTGTGGTCAGGAACCGGCCTGGCACTCACTGCTAGGCCATGGGATTCTTTCGATGCACGTAAACAATCTCACAGAACAGGAGCATCAGACAAGGTCATTCTCTGATGCTGATGAAATGAGACAGAAACAAACAAAAACAAACAGCAACAAAACATTTCATAATCTTGGCTAAGAACAGACAATAGGAAAAGATCACTGTGTAAACCACAAAAATACCAAACACCTTCTACTAAGTAGCATGAGGGACCACTAGTTTTACAGCTTCAGTTTCATTCTATTCTTACTTTCTAAATAAAATTAAAATATCCAATTGCAGAATTATTCCCTCGCTTCCTGAAAGCAAAACCCCTACTAATTCAACTACAGGAGACTTCCTGGTGATCTTTGGCTAGAGGGTATTGAAATAGGTCATAATAAAATATGACAATACTAACATCATTTTGACCACATTTCCCTGGGTAAAACAAACAAAACCACTCAGATAACCCTAAAACTATTTAAGATAAAGTCCAAAATCTTTAGTCTGACAATCAGAACCAATAACAATTTGACCTTTTAACCTATCACTCCCATCTCTTCACTAATCACTTACTTGGGCTTCCTAGACTGGAGATGACTAGTTCTAAGAGGCGTTAATGTCGCATTTGGCAGACATCCTTCTGAGAACCCTGCCGAGGAGTATCCAGTAATAACAAACACAGCATAACTAGTTTAACGATGGTCTTAATATACATGGTTTAATAGAAATGACAGAATTCAATTTTATTTATAAAACAAAAGCAGTCACTAACTCCATTCTTCCCTGTGAGATTTTCCCATTTTCCCTTAGAAGGTGTATTTAGTCGTTTTTATTCAAGTCCACATCCTCGCTCCGTCCGACCCCCCCATCAACAACCCTCCCCCCACCTGCCCCACGTAGTCTCTTCTTTATCTTTTCTTCCTTTTTCATAGCAAGAGGACCATTTATAGAGAGCAAAGACATCGTTTTCATAAGATAAAACAATAGAAATTGCAACATAGAACTATGTTGAGTAAAGAAATACAATATTTATCCAGGGAGCCACACGTAGGCGACGAGGTGGCCGAGTGGTTAAGGCGATGGACTGCTAATCCATTGTGCTCTGCACGCGTGGGTTCGAATCCCATCCTCGTCGTACAGTTCCCCACTGTACTGTGGGAGTGAGGTTTTAGCGCTTTGTGAATAAGACACTTCTCAGGTAATTGCTGTTAAGGGATGCCGGGGAGGAAAAAAAAGAACTGACGTGACAAATAACTTTCATTATCAATAACCTCCTACTTATTTATCCCGTTTTATAGAGTATTGGAAGGTTAGAGATTTACGTTACACGAAGTTTATGAGAGAGTTAAGAATCAAGCTGTATTCCCTCCGCCCAGGTAGAGGTGCGCCAACCGCTTCTCCAGTTTCTCCACGGCTGTCAAAAACTCAGATTCCCGATCCTCTGACTTTCGTTATGCTTGTTAACGCCCTGCCTAAACAGCCTTCGACCTCCCTCCTGCCTGCTGTTCAGTGTTGCAAATTACACGCAACGGGGACATTTTGTCAAAATGCCCATGTTTCCTCTGCACCCTCGACACAGTTAAATCAGTGTCTCTGAGAGTGGGGTCCAGTCGCCGGTGGGGTTGGAGGTGTCACATTGGGATGCATCTCTTGCGTCGAGGACCACTGGCCATGCTCTTCACTCATCCGCCCCTCTCCTGCCCGCCCCCCCCCCCCCCCCCCCCGCCCCCAACATACACACAGACTCCTCAGTCTTGGTTCCCCTGTCTCGGCAATTTTTGTCGAATATTCTTTGCCTTTTAAATTCCAGGCACATTTCTAGGTCCAAGGTTCTCTCTTAACACCTTATCACTTCTTACCCTCCCAACCTCTCCGTCAAACTCGAGCTTTATCTGACCACTGGTCCCCGCCTCCCGAAGCAGAAACTGTCCACATGTTCTGTTTTTGCTCATGTGGTTCCTTCCGCCAGGAAAGTCTCTGCTCACTTTTGGCAAAATCCTTTTCCCATGAATCTGCAAACGAAAGCATCCTGCTCCTCTTCATATCTTAGTTGAATTAATTCAAATCAAAGATCTTTTCCAAGCGCTCCAGCCTCTCTCTCTCCCTCCTTTGATCATCTTTTGCCACTTACATTTTAATTTTAGCACATAATCCCGTAAAATCTCCCGTCAACTGTTTTCACCTTAAACTACAGCGAGGACAGGGATACACAGTGTAGAATAACAAAATTTGAAGGGTCTCCTTTTACTATCTGTCTCTATTTTATGGATGAGGACACTGAAGTAGAGACCACATAAACTAATTGTTAAACAACAACAACAACAACAAAAAATCATGTAACCAATATTTCCTTATTATGGTTCATGGGAACAAAATTCTTTTAGATCAAGTGGTCAAGGCAGTGAGGTCTCTCCAACATATTCAAACCCTGTGACTAGGATGGTGAATTTTGATACCTAGAAAATTCTTCTGAAGTATACTTGTCTTAAGCTGGTGGATCTCCCAAAACCTCATGAGACTGAAACCTAAGAAGCATGAATTTTGCTAACAATATATGGCTCATATGGTATATATGGTTCAAAGATGGTTTGCAAACTTTAATCCATTTAATAGTGGAAACAAAAACTTGGGAGCTGATGATCCAGATTGGAGGCCAAAGAGGAGTCTTCAGGAATTGGGTGTTATGCTTTACATATTTTGCTTTTTCACCAACCAACAATCAGAGATAATTGATGTTCTGGACGCCTGAGCATCTTACCTTCCTGCCCATCCTTTCTCACTTTACCTTCTTTGAGAATGAGGTTCAAGGGGTACTACCCTCTTATATCCTTGTCTCCCCAACTTTGCACATTCAACAGATATTTATAAAGTAAACACTTAAAGATGTATTGTGTATGTGTGTGTGTGTGTGTGTGTGTGTGTGTGTGTGTGTGTCTGTGTGTGGTGGTGGTAGGGAAAAGAATTAAAACTTTGTGCAGGCAGAATATACCCAGGGTATTGGTCACTCCTTTTAATACACATCAAATTAAGTGTGTCAATCTCTTGTCTTGTTCTAAAGAAGGGAGGGAGACCTGGGACACTTTCCCCTCTGCCCCTCACCTCTTTCAAACCCAAGGGGTCTGTTTCCTCTTAACTACTAAAGAGGGAAGGAAGGAAGAATACATTAAATAGGAAAGACCTAAGCACCTTAGTTCTTTCTTTACAATATATCCAGAATCAAATAATTTCTGACCACTTCCACTGCTGCCACTGCAGTCCAGGCCACCATGAATCAGCGTCCTGGCTCCTCTCCCTGCTTCCTCTCACCTTGCTCTGCTACAATCTATCCTCAAACCAACAGCCCCAAGATTCTGCTGAAAGCTAAGTCAGACGATGTCACTCATCTGCTCCAAACCTTTGACCCTCTCCTGTTTCACTCAGTGTAAAGGCCAAATTTAACTCATGGCCCCAAAGACATGATCTGCTTCACGATGGTCTCTCGACCTTATGTTCTTTTACATTCTCTCTCTTGCTCAATCTCTCCCAGCTACCCTGGCTTTTTTTTTTTTTTTTTTTTTTTGCTGAGAAAGATTCACTCTGAGCTAACATTTGTTGCCAATCTTCCTCTTTTTTTTTCTTTTTAATGTTAGCCGCCACGACAGCGTGGCCACTGACCGATGAGTGGTGTGGTTCTGTGCCCAGGAAGCAAACCTGGGCTGCCAAAGCAGAGAATGCCAAACTTTAACCACTAGGCCATCGGGGCTGGCCCCACCCTGGCTTCCCTGATGTTTTTGCACACTGCAAGCACAGTCCTACCTCTAGGCCTTCACACTTATTCTTCCCTCTTCCTGGAACTCTTCTTAGATATTTACTTGGTTCACATCCTTACTTCCTTTGATCAAATATCACTTCTACTGGTACTTCCTTGACCACTGCTCCCTATCCCCTTCCCTTGCTTGACTTTTTCCACAGCACCCACTACCTTTTTTTTAATCAACTTTTTATTGAACACCTACTATGTACCAGGCATTTTTCAGGTGCTTAAGATACACCATTGAAACAAAAGAGAAACATATCAATTATATTATTAGTGTCTATATTATTAATAGATAATATGCAAATAAGCCATTTTTTTTAAAGATTGGCACCTGAGCTGGCAACTGTTGCCAATTTTCTTTTTTTTTCTGCTTTTTCTCCCCAAATCCCCCCAGTACATAGTTGTATATTTTACTTGTGGGTTCTTCTAGTTGTAAGCCATTTCTAATAACGGAAATTAGTATAATTACTTTGACATTTGTCTGCTAATAAGTAGTAGACCACACTCCTAGAGGCATTGTAAATCAGAAATCCTTGTTGGAAGATCATTGGCAATTCATATCAAAAGCTTTAAAGACATATATATTCTTTAACTCAGAAATTCCACTGCTCTGATTTTATCCCAAGAAAATAGGACATATGCAGATATTTACCTGCTATAGGAATATACACACAGAGCTCTTTATAAGAATGAGTAGCAGTAACAGCAGAAGTGTATAATCAGTAAGGGATTGGTCACACATAGTATATTACTTCTAAATAATAGAAGACTACAGACCATTAAAATTATATTATATAAGCACATCACAATGGAAAAGATTGATAAAGTTGCTAAATAAACATTAAAAACTATCACTTGGCCAAAAGCATCCCATATCTAAACAAAAATATAGCATGTTAAAATACAGCAAACTGGAAAAATTTGTTATCTGTATGATATGCAAAGATTGTCTTCAACTTTTTAACCCATCTCCCCTTAACCTGGCTGAGTGATGGACAAAGGGGAGATGTCATGTAAATGTTAACCTCCTCTGTCTTTATGATGTTTAGTGCTTCAAAATTCAAGAATGGTGGGGATCTCCTACCAAAAACCAGGAGGGACACACTGTAGTTGCAGAAAGTTAGATTTGCTGTCTTGTTGCAATGAGGGAGATAAAACACCATGGTAAATTATTAAGTGACTCAGCAATTCAATGATTAGGTATCTTAATGACCTTTATCTAGAAGGTGAGAGGATCAAAGCAGAACTATAGCTATAATTGGTAAAAAAAAAAAAGAAAGAAAGAAAGAAAAAAGCAGCAGTCACTCATATTACCGAGGAAAGAGGGGATGTTTGATTATTTTTGTTCTTTGGACAATGTTCTTCTTCTTTTTTATCAGTGCTCAGACATGATTATGGACTATTTTTGTTTTTATTTTGCTTCATAATGCTGACAAAGTGGCCTTGTCTGTCGGCATTCTTTGAAATTATTTATGTTCAACAGGACATGACTAGGCCTTAGTTGTGAGTGCCAGGCCGGCTTCTAGCAACACCGAGGCCTAGCTGTTAATGTCAGACCAGTTCCTGGCTGTCAGGGGCTGCTTTCCTCTTCAAAATGCATGTAATTTATACATTTGATAGCTTATTTTTAATATGAAATACAATAAGGTTTAATATTAATAGGAAAGGATTAATGATTTCTAAAATTCATAAAACTGCATTGACTCTTCTTATGATTAAATTATTGGCCTCAATTCTTCATTCCTTCCTGTACCAAACCCTATGCCTAATAACTTCTCAGTTCCTCTTTAAGAGACGGACTCTCCTTCCAGGCCGCTTGTCATTGGGTTGGAACATGAGAAAGATTTTGGCCACTGTGACATTAGCAGACATGAGTCAAGCAGGGCTTTTAAATATACCCTCATGGTTGGGCCGGCCCTCATGCATCCTTGCCATCTTCACGGGAGGAATTTTCCTCTGGGTAGCTGGTGTCCTTTCACTCATAGTCCCAGGATGAACATACTTCAAACTAGCAGAGCTCCTGCAGCGAGGAGCTGAGGAGCCAAGCGGAGCTGTCCCCACAGCTCAAAGTACAGCCTTAGCTAAGCTTAGCTCAGATCAATCACCTTCCGATGCCTGAGTAATAAATGCTTGTTGTTATATGCTTTTAAGTATCTGTGGGGTTTTTTGTTATGGAGCAATAGGTGAATGAAACACATAGTTTTTTCTCCTTCCAGGTCATAATAAAAGTCCTTACATTTTTGAACCTCTCTCCTCTAATATATAATTTACTTACATATTATAAAATCTACTCGTTTTTCTTCTGTTCTCTGTGTTGCTCCCTTCCCCTCCTCCTACCCCCCAAATCTCTTAAGGACACCGATTTTTGTGTACTTTGTTCACTGTGATCCTAGAATCTTAGATCTTACATCCTAGAATCCTAGAGCTTAGACTAGTGGCCGGGGACGGAGATCGGAACCTGGTAGGTGCTCCATAAACATTTAAATGTATGAATCTGCTCTTTTGCTGTCCAGCAGGGCCCAACTCCCAGTGTTTGTAATCCACACCCAGGAATCTTTCTTCTTTATTTCTGTTCTTGTAGTCACTCTTTTCATCCATCTCTAAAGAGTGTTTGGTTATCTTTTTTTGAATCCCCTTCTCAAAGCAGAAAGGCTTACACTTCTACAGGAGGGTGCATATGTTTTTATTCTCTGGATTTTGGGACAGGCCCCTAGGCTTCAATGACTATTTAAGGTTCAGGATGTGTGCAGATGGCCCTTTTCCAATTTTCTTCTCTTTGGCACTTTCCAGTCTGGAAAGGCTGTCTTTGCCTTTTGGTATCCCCTTGCTGTTAATGCAGGAAAAAGGAGAAGGAAAAAGAAGACAGAGGGAAAGAATTTGTGTCAGGAAGATTTTTATCTTCTTGGATCACAATTTACACTTCCATTAAATGCCTGGGGAGGGTGTGCGCCTCCAAAGAAAGTCTGGGTCATCCTCTGGTCCAGAGGATTAAATGCTCGCCAGGGAGAGAGGAGGAAGATCTCGCACATTCTTGGGAAACCAGAAAAATGCTAGCAACATAAGTATTTCTTAATTGTATCTTTGTTCGCTTTAAAAGATTGCTCTTCTTTTGAGCTTATATCCTTTCTCTGGTTCATAAAAGGATATTTAGCGTAAATGGTATGTTTTACAAGGAAGAAAGCAGGGAGTGGTTTTATACAAATTAAGATTTTGAAACTTTTTTGGTTTGAGAAATCTCAACGTCTGGGAATCAACCTTCAAGCCTCAACTTTTGTGTACAATTTGGATTCTACAGATGACTAGAGGGAACCAGAGTCACATGGGCGACTAAGAAAGAGCCTGGGGAAAGGAAGAGGCAATTACTACCTTAATATTCATTGTTCTGACCTAACAAAAGCAGTCATGCACCCCATGTGATTTGAACCAATATTCAGACCTGGAATCAAACACCATATATTTCACCATGAAGTTAACAATTGGAAATTACTGTTTCTTCATCTTAAATTATTATTAAATTCAGTTTATTTAGGCATGCATGAAAATGTGTTTTTATATATTTTGCACAGCTATCTCCTCTGTCTTCCTGTTTGCATACACACTCTGTGAACAGTTGGGCTCTTTAATGAGCTTAATATTTGTGTTCTGTAATTTAGGTTTGAATATGAGCTGTTTTCATCCTTTTGACAGCAACAAAACCAAAGGAAAGAGGAAGTTAAGATGGATAGTGAGGGGAGGAGAATACACATTCAGTAACATAGACTCCCGCAGCAGCTAGAACTTCGAAGGACACAGACTCAGACTAGAAGAGAAATGTGAAGGGACTGTAGCCCAGGGCGAAGCCAGTGGGAAGGGGGAGCAACAGGTTCCCCACTGTGCTAGTCACTGGGGCCTGGCGTTCGTCTGAGATTCAGCAGTTCCAGAGAGCTCGGTTTACAGACCCGAATTCCCTTTTTCAAGAAGCTCGGGACAAGCCGAGCCTGTAAAAATGAAAATGGGGCGCTCAAAATCCAAATTTGGGGAGAACTTGAGAGCCTCCAAATTATTGGAAAACCTTTCAGGTTTTGACTTTCAGCCCCTCTTCACCCCTGACCTTGGTTCTCCCAAGGCTTTTGAGAATGACCTCTTTAGAGTAGAGAGCGAAGAAAGAAAAGGGTTCTGAAGACATAAGTAACAGGTGATTCCCCTTCCCCCAGGAGAAATGGTAAGAAGTTTTCACAAGAGAGCATGAAAAGTTAACCACGAAGGGATTCGAACCCTCAATCTTCTGATCCGAAGTCAGACGCCTTATCCGTTAGGCCACGTGGTCCACGGGATGCCGACCTTGCTGTAACACTTAAAAAGTACAATGACCTTTCTGCCCCGTCCTGAGTCCTACGAGTCATGTAATGACAAAAAGGCCGCGGCGCCCGCGCCACCTGCGCTTTTCGTCATTGGAAAATGGAACCTCGAGATTACGCGGGTTATTTGGGGCCACGGAGTCGGCCCTTAGGAAGGGTAGGGACTGACAATGATTTCGGTCCTGGAGTATATAGGGACTCCATGGAGAGAAAAGTCGTTCACTCTACGACTCCCGAGCAGAAAACCTGGAGTTTATGGCACCTAAAATATGGCAAAATATTGCATATTGTCTGCACGGACGGATATTTTTTAATAGGCTAACTCAGAGTTTCTTCCCTATTAATACTCACCACATTCACCATCTTCAGACCCGAGGTACTTGGGATGTCGGCCCGGACTGTCGTCACGGAAACCGCACCCAGGAAGGCAGTCTTCCTAAAGTCAGCGTCTCTACGAATATCTTTCTCTCCATCCTGCGTGGATATCTGCAGGCCCCCAGGCATAACAATTTCCCCCTTCCCAAGCTCTTCTAGTACTTTCTCTGATGGTTATAATATGACGTTTGAGCACTTTTGACAGTATGTCTCTAACGAAGAAAGGAATGCTTTTCTCGGTGTTTCTCAGGGGTTTAGAGAGCTCCAGGGCCATTACTATTATTTGAGGCTTCCACATCTTAAGAAACAAACACTACAGTAGGACTACAAAAATAGTGACTGTTCACAATTTTTAAATTTAACAGATGAGTCAACACAAAACATGTTGCATTAAAATCATTCTATGGACGAGGTGTTTATAGAATTTATAATGTTCTGTAAAGTGCTTGGCCTAATAACGTGATACAGATCTAAAGTTATATTTTGGATTGCTTCTTTCAGGCTTGTCAGTGAATCTGTGTGACCTCAGGCACCTTGTTTGAAGATAATGTCAGCAGTCCACACATGAGGCGTTTCCTTGATTTTCTTAAATCCTACACTCACTGGGCGCGTTGGCCCTCCTGGCTCACTTATGAAAGGTCTTGGCTTTTCTTGACTAGTAAATTAGCAGCTTCTGGAGCACAGAATGAGGCCTTTTACATAGTCTTTCTTTCCCTGGTCACAGAATAACATCTGGCAAATAGTAGCAGTTTAATAAAAATGGGCTGAATTTCTCAAATACATTTTTTTTTGAATTTTGCAATCATCTTTAATGTGGAGATTATTAGCAAAAAGATTCTTCTATCCTGCAAAAATCTGAATGTGGACTTTTTCTTCTCTCTCTTTCTCTCTTCCGGGAAGCAGGAAGACGGTGGCTAAAGCATCATGGGTAGTGTCGGTGGAAGTGGTTAAATTCTGGATACGTTCTGAAAGATTTGCTGATTGAAGTGAGGATGTGAGAGAAACAGACAAGTCATGTATATCTCCAAGATTTTTTGCTACAACAACAAAGTTTCCATTTACCGAGATGGGGACCACCATAGGAGCAGCATTTTGGGGTGCAGTGTGAGTGTGAGTTAGGATCAGAAGTGCTGTTTGGACATGTTAAGTTTAAGTTGTGCATTAAACATGGAGTGGAGCTGACCAATATGGAGTGGTCAAATTAAGGTGATATATATATTTATATATACATGATGAATATATATATATAGTGAATATATATATTGAGGTGAAAAAAAGTATATTCTAAACCCCCCATCTCCTCTCTCCCATCTTAGAAGAGAAATGACTTGCTGAAAAATAAACCAATCAAGCTCTGTCCACTCATTTGGTTCCTCCCTCCTTCTCAGGAAGCACAGGAGGGAAGTGGAAGGAGGAGATGGCAGAGGAGATAGCCAAGACTGAAGCATCTGATTTGGCGGAGAAACCACCATCTTTGAGAAGATCATTGGCAAGGAAATCCAGCCAAAATCATTTTTGAGGATGACTGATGTCTCATTTCCATGACATTTCCCCTCAAATACCAACATATTTTCTGGTGATACGCAAGTAAACGTGTATCCCAGATATCCGTAGCAGATGATGAGGAAAGCCGTGGACATTTAATGATTGTTGACAAGAAATGTGCTGCTGATCTGGGCCTGAGGAAGGGTTATGAAGAGCAGTGAATGAGGGTTCAGATGGGAGACAATCTGTCACATTCATCTCCATGTTCTTGGAGGCGGGCAGATGAATTGGCCTCCTGGTTTAGCAAGCTTTAGGGATAATTTTCTCTTTTCTAGGCAATGATCAAGTGGGCAAGTTTCAATATGTCAAGTAGTACACTTATTTTTGCCTGTATATGGAGAGATTGAAGAAATAATGTTTTTAAAAAATACATTATAAAAGACATTTGTTGCATGGTTTACCGTGAAAACAAACAAAAACTAAAAAAGAATCAAGGACCAGACTACAAACTTGAAAACTCCAGAGACTTTTTTCTAATGAGAGAATTTGATCATATTACTCCTTTGATCAAAATTGGTCATGGTTTCCTACTGCCCATAGAAAAACAAAATCTAAACTTGTTTGTATCAAATACTCCCTTCCTTATGACCGGCCCTTTCCCTATCTCTTCTGCCACAACTCCAGCCTGTATTGTAAGACCTAAAATTTTAAGTGCTCCCTGGACATCTTTGAGCCTCACAAGGCCCCCAAAAGGCCTAACTGTGAGTTCACCTGCTCTCAGCAGATACTCCTTCCACCAGGCCAGCTCCTCTATCAGCCAGACCAGGTGCCTCCCGCTGGCTCCTCAACCTAATGGGTTTCACCTCACTGTTAGCCCCTGAAACTATTAAAATAAGACAATCACATTTTCTGAAGGGAACCAGGGGTCACCCCACCCTCTGGTTACTACAAAGCTTACCTCCCACTGTCCCTGCTGGTTCACTCTGCTTGGGAATCTAACCCCTGTGTGGCTCCACATGGCATGCAGTGTCCTCCTCTTCCAGGTAGCGGGTATATGTGACTAGTAACCTGCTACCAACCTCATTTGTCCAGTGTTGAGTGTCATGTGTTCGGCCATCTCATATTATTCAGGCAGAGGATCCCTTCTTCGCCAACAGGGTGAATAGGAGGTGATCAGGACACAGCCCCTTTTTTTCCTCTCCAAATCCCCCTTCTACCATCTCCGTCACCTCCATATTCTATCACATTGAATTTTCTGTAGTTCTCAAGAAATCCTTAATGATTATGCCTCCTTGTGTTTCTTCTGCCTAGAATCCTCTTCTTTTGGACTTCCTGGCAAACTCTTACTCATTCAAGTTTGACTCAAAATCTACCACCTTTTCTGAATCAGGCCACTGCCAGGGCAAAAAGTTAACGGAGGAAATCGATTTCCCTCAGTTTTCACGTATCTCTCTAGCCATGGTGATGACCCTTCGTCATACTCTGAGAATTAAAATACTAGAATGTTCACGTAGTTGCTGGGTAATGATGATGTTCTCTACCTGAAGTAGAGGGTCATTATGAAGCAGGTGATCACATATTTAAAGTAAACATGAAGATTCATGTTAAGTACCTGGTGTCTGATTTAGAGTCCACTCCATGGCTGGTCACATGGTAGGTATGTAACCAGCTCCCTTTACAAACTTTGGGCTCCATTTCTCAAATGGACTTTGGAGGACAAGAAAGCCCTCTCTAGTCTTTCCTTTTGTATATCTTTTTCCTGCTGTGTCTGCACTTTTTCCTTTGCTGTGATAAATCTTAACCTTGAGAATATGTTGAATCAGGTGAGTTCTTTCAGTGAATCACCCAACTAGTGGGTGGCCATGGGGCCACCAGAAACAACCATCATTTCTACTTGCTCCCACTGCATTTAGTGTATAATCTTTTTTAAAGAAATATCTTAATTGTGCTATGCGTACTTACATGTATTCTTGTTTAAAAGCATGTCTAGACTGTAGGCTACTTAACGCCTTTTCTTAGCACCCAGCACAGGATCTGACATAAATCCCTTAATAGGAATCCATTCTGAAGGAAAGAAATATAAAACAGTCCACACATATACTTTAAAAAATAAGCACAGAGAATAGTTCTGTTACAGACTGTAAAGGAAGGTAGAGGATAGAGACACATTTACCAGTAGCGACTGCAGAAGCGGTTTTCTCAGGTCAGAGTTCAATCGTGGCCACCAAAACTGCACTCTGCCTTAAACTGTTACTTATTTACTCCAAAGATTAAGACTCTGGTAGTTGAAAGAATCTGTACCAGGATGGCCAAGAGGATATCTAGTCGATCGCCTTATCACATGGCCACAACGACCTAACAAGTAGTGCTTTCTGAATTATGTAGAGAAGGAAATAAAACTCCATACCTCAGCTTCCACCCCTACCCTCACCCCTGCACTCAGCGTATTTCAGCTTTTTCCCGGCTTCATGGCGCAATAAGAACTGTCATGATAACTGGTGGCAACAATAGATCGGTCACTTTGGCAACTAGAAGAAACCTGGTTTACTATGAGAGGACATATTAGTTAGTGACAACTGAGTATCCATGAACGACATTCTTACCTGTAGAGGACGTAATTTCACGTTTATTTTCAGGAAATAATTTTAATTTCAGAATTTTTTCTTAAAGAAGGGCTCCATTTCATTTTGTTTCCTTATTGTGACACTAAGCTACAGAATTTTAACTGAAGAGGAAAAGAAGACACCATAGCAGAGGATGGTTTCGATCCATCGACCTCTGGGTTATGGGCCCAGCACGCTTCCGCTGCGCCACTCTGCTTCTCGCTGAAGCATTCTTATAACAACATTGTTAACTGTACTCAGAGGCGATTTACTCACTAGCTTTTAGGAAGTCTGCGGAAGGTCGCCTATTTATTTCAATATCTTGGCTACCAAAAGTTGCCAGTTCTCTTTAGGATAATGTCGCTACCAGAAACAAGGAGAAAACAAAACTGGGAGTAGAGAAGCAAACATTAACACATTGTTACTGGGCGCAGAGGTGGGGGGGTGGCTAGACAGTCAAACGAGAATCACAGGTTTTAATAAACAGGGAAAGAAAACAAACCAGGAAAGGAACCCGGGCTTCCGCGCGGCAGGCGAGAATTGTGCCACGGAATCACGAACCACGTATTCGCCTTCGGGAAGAAAACTCTTTTAGTCAGATTTCTTTCGGTTGGAGATAGAGACGGTGATGTCTCGCAATTTTTAAACTCCTCCGCAGGTGGCTTTCGCTTCGGAGGGGCTTTGCCGCAGGGAACAGAAATGCCAGAAACACTAAAGGGGGCAGCAAAGCAGCACTCTGCATTCCAACGAAGATTGCTGCAGTTCTGGGCATGTGGGACAAGGCTCTTGTGCAATCGTCCGAACGCATCCCAAGCAGCAAAAGATAACCAGTCAAAAATGTGAATTTCTTTAGTCTGACGCAGTTGTAAAAAAAGATCCGAAAATTCCCAATTGGGGACGCAGACCGTGCCGGAGACGCTTCCGCAGAAGGCCCCCTCGGCGGCCGGGTAACCGAGTAAGCAGTGACGTCATTCCAAAGTGGGCTGCGAGGGGCGGGGCCGGCAGGCTGAGCGGACCTTCCCGCCTGCGCGCCTTCAGTCTTCAATTAGGTCCGCAATCCGCACATATAAGGAAATTGCCTAGGTTTTTCTGTCGCTGTTTTGGAGTTGCTCTGAGCGGCGTTATCATGTCTGGTCGCGGCAAAGGCGGAAAAGGACTGGGAAAAGGGGGTGCTAAGCGCCACCGGAAGGTCTTGCGGGATAACATCCAGGGCATCACCAAGCCGGCCATCAGGCGTCTGGCCCGCCGTGGCGGCGTTAAGCGCATTTCTGGCCTTATCTACGAGGAGACCCGCGGGGTGCTCAAAGTGTTCCTGGAAAACGTGATCCGAGACGCGGTCACCTACACCGAGCACGCCAAGCGCAAGACCGTTACTGCCATGGACGTGGTTTACGCGCTCAAACGCCAGGGTCGCACTCTTTACGGCTTCGGTGGTTAAGTTGTCTGTCTTCAACTAGTTACTACATCTAATCAAAGGCCCTTTTCAGGGCCGCCCACGTATTTCCATAAAAGAGCCTAGCATTTTTATTGGAATGTTTTGATGTTTCTAGCTACTAAGTGCGTAGCTTGGTTGCGTTTAAAACTCGTCCCGTTCTAAGACAGCTGTAGCTTTAAGACCACCTATTTGAAAATGGGGTATTTTATGGCATTAAGCTTACGTACGTTGTTGCCTTACTTAGTGTTCAAGTGTAAAGATTTTTGGATTACTGTTTCTTTTGCCGGTGAATGTCGCGTAGCATTGTTCACTTCTCCAAGAAGCTGCTTGCTTAGTGCTCCAGTACTTAAGTCGTGTGTGCGTGGTTTTTGAGTTCTACGGAGAAGTCGCATTTAACTGCCCGGAGGTAGCGGGGCGATCCTGCCCTCCCCTGCCTGTGTTCCCCTGCGCAAAATGGCGGAGAGGGCGAAGAACAAAGAAAGCCCGCGCGCCGGCGGCGGTAAGGGGCGCCCCGGAACAAAGCGACTCTGTGGGCGGAAGGGCGCGTTGCCCTAGGCAGGAGCGCGAGCTCCTGGACCCGGGTGGCCGCGCGCTGCTGTGTTTCCTTGGCGAATCAGCCTTTGTTGTAGAGGAAAACACATTTGGGGAAAAATTAAAATACACACTTGGGGAGAGCTGGCAAGTGTTCAGCATAGAGGCTAATATATTTCTGACATCCTATTATGGAAACTTAGGATGTTACTTAATGATCAATGATATATAAATGTCACCTAAATTTGTCAAGTGGACGTGATAGCGTTTTTTTTTTTAAAGTATACATAGAGGCATCAGGATATTTCACCCCAAATTATTAGGTATGCACTATAAAAAAAGTTACATAATCAGACAACGAAAACAAAATTCCCTCATATCTATCAGTTAGTTCACATTTAAAAAAATCCCTATTTTATGCCCCAAATATCTTAAGAGTTCAGATTTGCTCAGAGGAAGATGCCAGCACGCCTTTGGTTGCCTGAGGTCTCTTTAGGTACAACAGTTTTCTCCTCTTTCCTCAGCCCCACTTCTTGTTTTGGACATTGATTTGCTGGAGACCTAACCTTTAGAATGTCCTTCTGGTTTGGCTTGTTTCCTAAATGGGGTCATTTTACTTGACTTCTATACCCTGTATGTCCTACAAGGTAGAAGTTATTTCCATAGACGTGATTGAAATCATGTTAATTTTGTTGTCAAGGAACAGATTATAGATGCTATGTATAGGCTATTTGCACATCAGGGGCACATGAGGTCAGGCTTATCCAAATTCGAGATGATGGATTGATCACTGGTTTAGGGAGATTAATTCCATTGTAAAATCAGGTTTTCCCTCCCTATGGTCAGCAGGTAATCTGTACGGTGATACTTTGACTTCGGGAAAATCAAGGGAGCCATTTTGAATCTCGTCTAAAAGATAGGGACTCTAGTGCTTAAATAAGAAAAGAACCAGATGTTATCGGAGCTAAAGCACCAGTTTGAGGAGATAAAGTTATATGAGGATAATTTACCAAACAAACAGCACTGTTCTATGCTCTGAGAATTAGAGCATTGAATAACAGTGAACAAAACATTTCTGTATTTGTGGAGCTTATATTTTATTGGAGTGGGGATAAACAAACTAGGTAAAACAGATAGTGTGTCACGGTGCTAAGTGCCCTGCGGATCACTGAAGTAGGGAAAGACATCAAGTGTGGAGGAAGGAGGTGATGTTTGAAATGTTATGGTCAGGAAAGGCTTATGATAAAGTGATGGTTGGGGAAAAACGATTGAGAAAGGGAAGTTCCAAATAGAAGGAAGACCAAGAAGGAAAGCCTGGAGGCAACAAAGAGTTATGGTGGCAGAGGAGGGGTGAGGTTGTGTGGAGGAAAAGGAGATAAGGCCTGAGAGGCAAACGGAAGTGAGCACTTCCTGTGTGGACTTGTAAGCCAGTGTAATACTTTGACTTTACTCTGCCTGAGGTAGGAGCCTTTGCAGGGTTTTCGGCAGAGGCTAGACATGATCTGATTTATATTTTAAAATGATCAGATGTGCTGGTGGAGAATAGACTGTGATGGGGCCAGGGCAGGAGTGGGAACGCAGCTGAGTGATAACAGTGGCTTGGCCCAGTGTGTTAGTGTAGGAAGCTGTAAAAAGTGCCTTGATTCTGTATATATTTTGAAGTTAGGGTTTCCAGTTTTTTCCTGAGCTAGTGAATGTAGAGTATGAGAGAAAGAAAATTCTTGGATGATCTCAGTGATTTTAGCCCCAACAACTGGGATAGAGATGCCAATTGCTAAAACTGGGAAAACTATGAGAGGAAGATGTTTTGGGAGAATCAGAGGTTTAGGATTGGCTGTGCGTCGTTTGAGATGCTTGTTATATACCTAAGAGGAATATATGAAATAGGCCGTTGGGTATATGAGTCTGCAGTTTAGGGAAGAAGTCTGGGCTGGAAATCTGATTGGGAGTTGTCATGGTATAACTACCATGAGACGAAAAAAGCCACAAGATCGGATGACATCTCTTAGGAAAGAGGGTTGATGATGAAGAGAAGCAGTTCAAGGACTGAGCCCTAAGTCAGAAAAATGAGTGTTTGCTCTATATTCATGACATGTGAATTCATAACTTAGAATTTTACAAGTGCCTTCTTCTGTAATTCTCCCTCCCTCCTGTGATTCTCAGAACAAGCAGAATAAATATTATCCTAAGATAGGATAGGGGAAATAGGCAAGAAATCTGCTTTACTCCTACCCTCCTCTGATTAGCTGAGCTGATTCAGAAACACTTTTTCCAATTTTGAAATGCAGGGATTTGAACAAATCAGTGGTTCCCAAATGCTCATCTATGGATAGTGTTAGTATGTGTCAAAGTTTTCTCCATTCTGTGTCAAAATGAGAACATTTCCTTAATATTAAATTTTAGTGTAGTAAATTTTCCTTAATATTAAAAATTAATTCAATTTCTTTGGTATAAAGGGCCAAATTTATTTAGCATAAAGATTTCTTATTTTAAAGTTACCACCCTTAATACCGTCGAGGTGATAAGAGGATAATTCTTTCATGAAATAAGACTGATAATAGTCTTCTAAATTGTTGGCAATGCTACGTCAGTCTTTGGGGGTGGCCCTAGCTTTTCCTAGTCTGGGAATGATTGTAGACAACGATTTCTTGATTCTCTTTGAGTTTTAAAAGTGTAGCTACTTTTTTGAAGATGGCTCTTCATTCTGGCCAGATACTATAGGGAGGTTGGGCAAAGGGAGCAAGGGGCATGGGGAGAAAAAAGGGAAAAAAAAGTTAATAATCAGCTCTTATGTGAGTTCCCAGGGTTCCTTCCTTATAACCAACACATCTGACTATTAAATGAGGTACTCAGTTCTAGGGAGGCACCAGAAGGTCCCTGGAAAATACGCCACATATTACTTGAATTGGCAAGCAAAGGCAGGGAAGTCTGACAGGCACTAGGTTGTCCTCAAAACAGTTCAGGGGAAAGAGATGGTTCTAAAGAGGGGTGTAGACTGTTAAAAGGGATTTGCCAGACAAGGAACCCTAACTGGTGTCAAATGCTAGTAGGCTTTTTGGCCCACTGCCTTGTTCAAGGCCTCAGGACTCTGAGATTCCAATGTGGGCACCCAGGACACTTTCCTTATGTCACTTCAACCAGAGGCTGTAGCCACAGCTAAATTTTAGAGAATGTTCTCTGTGCAGGCACCATCTTGAGTGCTTTACTTGTCTTCTTTTATTGATCACCCCAGCAATGCTATGTGGTAGTAACTAATTACTATTCCCATTTTAGAGGTAAGGACATCCTCACAGAGGGTTTAAGTAATTTGCCCAAACTTAGCATTCAAACAGGCAGTCAGGACTGTGTCAAGTCCTGGGGGATTCCCCCTTAAACCGTGCTTGTTTCTTTCTTTCATGAAAACATTGTCTTAAAATTTATATAAAATTAGCTTTGGAGAGCAAGAAATGAATGTCTTAATTATACATGGGGTTTAAGGAATTTTCTTCACAAGCCCCATTACAAAATTGAGTCACTTATTTCATGTTTACAGCAATCTCCTATGTAGGCATTTGTAGATTAAAGACGTAGCTAATAAGTAGAAAATGAAGTTTTTGAACTCAGGTTTACACTGCCAACACCCATGGTTTCCCCCACACACCACAGTGCCCAGAAAAGGTAAACTTGCTGCCAAGTGTTCCTTAGGTTCCAAGTCTCACTATATATATATATTTTAAAGGAAACTGGCTGATGGAAGGACTTTGTTGTGCCCTGAAGAACAGGTGTATCTTCTGACCAGTTTTACTTTGATTCCAATGCTCTATTTTTCCTTTCACCCTATTTCCCCATTCCTGTGATTGCAGCTAGCCTCTCGCTTGCAAAAATCTAACAAATAGTGTGGAAAGAGTCCTTTGAATTAGACAGACAGGGATTCAGATCCCAGTTTTATTTATCTATGTGTGTTAGAGGCTAGTTACTTAACCTTAATTCCTCAGGTCATTCAGCTGTAAAATGGGAGATTCCATTTCACAGGCGATTGCAGGATAAAACCAGCAAGTTGCTAAGGAGGGGCACCCAAATGTTGATTTCTTGTAACCCTTCTCTCTTAAAATCCTAGGAAATAAAGAAGCAGCTGTGGACAACGTCATTCTAGGACACAAAGGAGAAAGTTTAGGAAGAGCTGGGAATTCTCAGGGCTGAAAAGTGAAAAGGCTGACAGATTGAGGCAGATTCCTATCTTTACCCAGCAGGAATCACAGGTGGTTGAAGTAACACTGGAGACTTTCACTTGCTTCCTCCTCCCTCATGTTATCTTGTTGCTTGTAGTGTCTCTTACACCCTTGTATATTAAGCTGGGTAGAAAATTCTAGTGGATGATAAAACAGAGTTCCTGACCTTGCCAAGAGGTAATAATGAGCTACGTGAAATAATCCATGAACGATGTTTCCTGTGAAATTAGTGGACTTGGAAGGACGCGCGTATGACAGACTGGCAGAGATGTGCTGTGGATTAGAAACACAGGCTGCACAGGTGGTTTCTCTCAGTGGCATCTCTAGCCATTTGCAAGCTAACATAGCAAGCTCCAAAATGTTTTATTTTTTCAAGAATGCTCTTATCTTCTCACTTTTGTTTAGACTTAGGGGCACTCAAAATTGTTTAAGACTCAGTGTTTTCCCCTGGTTACTTCCGATCAAGGGAAATCAGGATGACAAAATGAAACCAAAACTGGAAAAAACACGCTCGTGGTGGAAACAGCTCTAGATCAAAGAGATCAAAACAGAACCCTAGGATGCGTCTTCCTTTAGTAATTAAGCGTAGGAGCCAAATTGAACACACTGTAGTTAACTGAATACAGATTTACTACTAGGCGTTCCTTACAAATTGTAACAGAAAATAACGTGTCCCAAAATTTTAATAAATTTCTACTACATTGAGTGCTATAGCCATTTTCAACCTGTTTGGAGAGTTACAGATCTTTGAGAGAATGTGGGTGGCTCTTAAAAGAGCCTTTTGAATCCTTGGCGCTGTTACAGATACCTTTACTTGGAGCTGGTGTACTTGGTGACAGCCTTGGTGCCCTCGGACACGGCGTGCTTTGCCAGCTCCCCGGGCAGCAGCAGGCGCACGGCCGTCTGGATCTCCCTGGAGGTGATGGTCGAGCGCTTGTTGTAATGCGCCAGGCGCGACGCCTCGCCCGCGATGCGCTCGAAGATGTCGTTGACGAACGAGTTCATGATGCCCATGGCCTTGGACGAGATGCCGGTGTCGGGGTGGACCTGCTTCAGCACCTTGTACACGTAGACAGAGTAGCTCTCCTTGCGGCTGCGCTTGCGCTTCTTGCCATCTTTTTTCTGCGCCTTGGTCACTGCTTTCTTAGAACCCTTCTTCGGGACCGGAGCGGACTTCGCTGGTTCAGGCATGACAGAAACCTAACCAATACTTCTAAACTAATACGAGCAAAATACCTAGCTAGCCAAAACCCCTAGTATTTGTTTGATGTGTATGCAAATTAGGGATCGAAAAGTGAGGATTTCTGATTGGTTATTTTACTATCTTCACTTCTGATAGGCTCTTTTTACGCCAACTCTCATTGGCTCTTCCGGTAGCTCCAGCTTAGCTAATTTGACCCTTCAACTCTGCGCGCTCTATGTAAATTAGAAGGGGCGTTGTTTTAGACCTTCCTTTTGATTGGCTGGAATGTGTGTTCGGTCACTCGCATAGGCTGTTTTACCAAACCGGCGCAGCGTATAATAGTGTAGCTTGTTGCGCTTTGTGAGCTACAATTTTTGCGGTTCTTTTTCTGTTCTGTGTGTTTCAGTATGTCTGGACGCGGAAAGCAGGGAGGTAAGGCTCGTGCCAAGGCCAAGACCCGCTCTTCTCGGGCCGGGCTGCAGTTCCCCGTGGGCCGAGTGCACCGCCTGCTCCGCAAGGGCAACTACTCCGAACGGGTGGGGGCCGGTGCTCCCGTTTACCTGGCGGCGGTGCTGGAGTACCTGACGGCCGAGATCCTGGAGCTGGCGGGCAACGCGGCCCGCGACAACAAGAAGACGCGCATCATCCCGCGCCACCTGCAGCTGGCCATCCGCAACGACGAGGAGCTCAACAAGCTGCTGGGCAAAGTGACTATCGCGCAGGGTGGTGTGCTGCCCAACATCCAGGCCGTGCTTCTGCCCAAGAAGACCGAGAGTCACCATAAGGCCAAGGGGAAGTGAATCAACTGATAATACCAATTTGTGCAGTTACCACCACTTATTTCATCCAAAGGCTCTTTTCAGAGCCATCCATGTTTTCATATAAAGGCTTGTAACTGCGTGGTTTTGAGCGATGCTCTTATGTTTTGTTGTGGTTACTATCTGTCCATAGCCATGACACCTCATTCACGGCAAGTTAATAGGTATCGTGGTCATTTGTGGCTCTATGGTGCTTCAGTGTGGTTTAGGGAAACGGAAGTTTTACGAGAAAATGCTTAATATTATAAATAAAGGTTTTATTATAGTTGGAAGGAAGAAAGTTAGAAGAACGTTCATAAAATCTTTAGATAGACTAAGTCCGTCAGTGTTCAGTAAGTAAAGTATTTCTTCAGAGAAAAGGGGAAAACCAAACATAAGGAACTATTCAACTTTCAAGTGAAACTAGTATTTTACTCTGCGGCCAAGAGGCGGGTCGGGGTGGTAGCATGGAAAGTCACTTAAGACTCACTGAACAGCAAAACGATAGAACTGGTAACAAATCGATAAACCAACGCGGGCTTTTCAACTTCTGAACTGAAGCAAAACCCCATCTGGGATACCATAAGGAAGTCAACCAACATTTGTTGCGCAGAGTTCTTTGCCCGTCATCTCCGGGCGGGGCGCTTTACCTGTGATTTCCCAGGCACTCCAGCCAGGAACCCTGCCGTATAGGTCAAAGACTTCACAAAGTGGAGATAGGAATTGGCAGTCCAGGCTACTGGAGGTTCAGTTCAGAAAAAGTAACCGCCTGAGAAAAAAACAAAATACAAGTAAAGGTGTCCTCGAAGTGTGGTCCTCAAAATTTTAGGCCCCATTACATAGATCTACTGCATCAGAAGTGGCATCTTGCACGACCCCCAGATGGTTCCCTATCTACACTTGTAATGCCCTGACTACAACATTAGAAAATTACCTCCTTTGAATTGCAGACCTTAAAAGAGAGGGGATTGGAATGTAGAGTAGTTCACCCAATCAGAGTCTGTAGTAATTAACCAATCACCTCGTCGGCTGTTCAGCCAATAGTTTTACTGCGCGGGACTTTTGAAAACGCGCTAAGGCCAATCAGAATGTTTCTGAGGCTATATAAAGATAAGGTCTTCCCCCTTAAGGTTTACGTGTGTTCCTTCACGTTTATCTGAAATGGCTCGGACTAAACAGACAGCTCGTAAGTCCACCGGTGGCAAGGCGCCCCGCAAGCAGCTGGCCACCAAGGCGGCTCGCAAGAGCGCGCCGGCCACGGGCGGCGTGAAGAAGCCCCACCGCTATCGGCCCGGCACGGTGGCCCTGCGCGAGATCCGCCGCTACCAGAAGTCCACCGAGCTGCTGATCCGCAAGCTGCCCTTCCAGCGCCTGGTGCGCGAGATCGCGCAGGACTTCAAGACCGACCTGCGCTTCCAGAGCTCGGCCGTGATGGCGCTGCAGGAGGCGTGCGAGGCCTACCTGGTGGGGCTGTTTGAGGACACCAACCTGTGCGCCATCCACGCCAAGCGCGTCACCATCATGCCCAAGGACATCCAGCTCGCGAGACGCATCCGTGGGGAGAGAGCATAATGCTCTTCTAGCACTGACTAATCCAACTAAAAGGCTCTTTTAAGAGCCACCCATTTTTTCTCAAAAATAGCTGTGATTGGCTTACTGTATGGCGTTTTTCAGGTTGTGTTTCAAACGTTTCTTGAGATCTTGTTCGAAGTAGTGTTACTTAGGAAGTTTAGGGGGAGGTTTGCTCTCAAGTTACTGAGTAAACATGCTGGGTTTGTTTACTAGGAGTGTCATGGAGTTGCGAAGTCTAGTTCTTCCCTAATGTTTGCCTGCTCTACTGCCTTGCCACCTTTGTACACCGTAAGTGAGTGGATCATGGGCAGAAGTTGTCTGAAGATAGGAACTTTGGCTCTGGCAATGGGATGTAAATACAGAAGTTAAGAGTGTAGCAGTTTTGGCTTTCTTGTGTGATGTTAAGGCGTTTACACAGTGACCAGTAAGAGCATTGTTTTGCTGATAGTTGATTTCTCACATAACATACTAGACTACTGGAGCAGGATTTGTAGAGTTTATTGGTGGCAGAGCCCTGATGATGGCTTCTACAGTCTTGGGATTCACGCTGTGGTCTACCACTAGCAGCCTGAGTACCACTTGTGGACTTGCTATAATAGATTTTCAGGCTCCACCCGGGCCTGCTGAGTCAGGTGACTCAAGAACACTAGTTAAGAATCATATTTTAAAAAATGGTGTTCTTTGGTTTCGTCAAGAACAGCCCGTCTGAACTCTCACCAAGAGTAAGCATTTGCAAACTGAGTATTTGTTTATGTAATAGAATTAAATATTTTCTAAAGCAGTTGCACGTAGCAAGGTGCACCTGAGACAGTTTGCTTTCATTGTAAATCAGTGTTCTCAACTGTTGACTGCACGTTGCAGTCAATTGGAGGTTTCATAGAAATATTGTTGTTTGGGGTCCAATCAGTATCAACTTAATTGTAGTCTGTAGCAGTGGGCATAGGCAATAGTAATTATTAAAACTTGGGTGCTTTTAACAGGTAGCTCGGGCCAAGACCAGATGCTACGTGAGTTCTAAACTTATCATTAGCTCTTTTTTGACCCCAGGCTTAGCAAGGGATTACCTAATGGAATCAGGCTTTCCTTGTAGTTTCCCTTCAGAGAGAATATACTGGTCCCTGAAAGAGGACTTTCTGGCTTGCTTGACTGTTTATCTCACTGCAATGAATCAAATAGCCCCTGGCTTCTGTAGCAATTTCTGAGGAGAGAGCTGCTGTGAGTCTATGCTGAGAAGTGGAGCTGCTTTCACTGGTTAACAATACCGGCTTGTCAGGGATGCTACAAAGAGGACCATCCTGGACCTCTTGGCAGACAACCCGTGGATACTTCTGTGCCATCACATTGGGCCTTTCCTGTACAGAACAGCACGAGGTCTTATGTGGGTATTCAGCTGGTCTTTCTCCATGGCTTTTATTTATTTAACAACTTATCTTTTTTCAAATATTGTTTTTTAAAACTTTTATTAAGTGACATTTCAGAATATATGGAAGTAGGGATAATAGTTTTATCAACCTTATGTACCCCTCACCCGGCCTCAACATCGTCACTACTGGCCAAATCTGTTTTATCTCTACATATTTCACCTCACTGCCTTGATTGTTGTAAAGGAAATCATATAATTTCTTCTCTCAATATTTTAATACATCTGCTATTTTAAAACCTAATTATGCTGCCAGGATTACTTCCCCAACAAACATTTCTTAACACTGATGAATTTTAAGATTTATTTACTCACATATATTTGTTGAGAGTTTACAACGTGACAAATGTTGTTCTGTGCATTGGGAATGTACTCAGAGAATGAAACAGACAAAAAGCTCTCCTGGAATTTATATTTGAGTCTGGGATAGACAGACAATACATTAGGTAAGTAAATACCATATATAATATGTTAGATGTGAGGAGAAAAATAAAAGCAAGAATAAGGAGTGTTATGGGGAGTTGAAATTTCGATAGGGTGACCAATGAAGCTGGAACTAAGAAGATAATGTTTTAGCAAAGACTTGAAAGGAGAGGATGCAAGCTGTGGAAAGAGAAGGGAGAGTGCTGAGGTGCCAGAGTGGCTGTGTGGAATGAGCAGGGCACAAGAGGAGAAGACGAAGGCAGAGAAATAAATGGAGGCCAGATCAAGTAGGGGCTTGTAGGCCACCATAAGAAATTTGGCTTTTGCTCTGAATGAGATGCAAGGCCTTGAGAGGAGTGGAACATAGGAGTTTTTGTGTGTGTCTCTCATTTAAGCCATTTCCACTTTATTTTTAGGTAGTCTCAATTGTACTCCAGTACAGAAATTAGGACTCAGTTTTCTTTCTGTTTTGTTTTTTCAGATCTTGAAAATAGAAGCTGATTGGAGCATTTTATAGTTAGGGACAAAAAAGAAAATCTACAAAAGTCAGTTTGGGGTTAAACTTGATCCCGTATTGTGGTACTTCAATTTACTAGTTTGATGGCCACAGGCAGAATGTTTACCCTCAGGTAACAAAATGTTTATCCTCAGGTAACAAACTAGATTTATTTGGATTGCAAATTGGAATGTCTTCAGGGACCGGGAAAGAGGTCCTCGTATCAGGGACAGTGAGCCACCCAGCTTTATTTCACTGCGTCACTCAGTCAGTAGCAGCTCTTCTGGCTGAATCCATGCCCTCTGACTGTCAGATGCCAGCTCCATGTTGCACTCTGTCATTGTTATATCATTTGCCAAATACAGACGTGAACTACACCTGCCTTGGGAACAGTCCAGGTGGTAAAAGATTCATAATTTCATTAGTTCAAAAATCTGTAATTTGGTGCCTAAATAGATTATTTTATTTAATCCGCACTGCAACTCTGTGAGTTGCAGGCCATTATCAGCCCAAATACAATGATAAGGAAACTGAAGCATAGTAAAGCGAACTGCCTCGTGCAGGGGCTCATTTGCATAATTCAGTCATGGACCTTATCTCTGGGGCTAGAGAATGGATGGACACTGTGTGTTACATACATATTTTTATTTTACTTCATTCATCCATCCATCCATTTGGTGAAGATCAAGGCTGCCCCAGGGAGATAAGTCCAAGTTGCCCTGCCCTGCATACTGATCTATATCACCCTCTGGGAAGCGTAGCACATCCTGACTTAATCTGATCTGATTTCTTATCTAAAGTTATAGGACCACCCAATAACCAGACCCCACCTACACTGCTACCATTTTAACGATTTTTTTTCAGTATCCTTCCTTTGTCTTGTAAAGAAATAACTCACATACCTATGCCTTATAAATTTAGCTCTGTCCTCAACCCACTGCAGCTCTTACTGCCCATGGGTCCTGTCCCCATGCCTGCAGCTCTTCACTGCCCATGGGTCTTGTCCCCATGCTACTCCATGCTGTTCTCTGAATAAAAGAGGACTACTGCCAGACCTTAAGAGTCCAAGAAATCTTTCTTTTGACTCCTCGGCTCACTGAGCCTGCATCACATTCGTCAAAAGCCTTTTGAGTGATTACTATGTGCCCAAAAATGTTCTCGGTGCTGGAAATGGAGCAGTGAATATCATGGGCAAAGTCCTCTCTCTCTGTGTGGAGCTCACTGACATTCTGGTTGTGGGAGACAGAAAATAAGTCTAATATTTTGGTAGGTAAAGAAGCTTAAGAAAACAGACCAAAGGGATTTAGAACTGCCAGGTGGTGGATAGTTGTAATTTTAAATGGGGTGAGTGGGGAAGACTTCACAACTGAGATGAGATTGAGCAGGAGGCATGGCAAGAGATTTTCACATATTGAGGTACATGGAGTAACTATTAGGGTTCAAAACTGATTCGGCTTGAACTAAAAAGCCTGATTTACGGCCTGTTAAACATACATTGCACATCTGCTTTAATGATTAAAGTAAAGAATTCACTCTTGGGGCAGGCCTGGTAGTGTAGTGGTTAAGCTCACATGCTCCACTTCAGTGGCCTGGGGTTCGTGGTTTCCAATCTTGGGTGTAGACTTATAAACCACTCATCAAAGCTATGCTGTGGTGGCGTCGCACGTACAAAATAGAGGAAGATTGGCACAGATGTTAGCTCAGGGCCAATCTTCCTCACCAAAAGAAGAAGAAGAAGAAGAATGCACTATCTTAAAATAAGGATGCATACTTCCCCTCCTATGCCCTATTGGTAACACCCTATTGCACACACCTGGATTAGTCCCTTTCCGGACATCAGGGTCATGTTGACCTGTTAATTTGCAACTGAATACCTCTTTGAAACTTTGATGAAAATGCATCCTGGGTGTGTTTAATGTATGTTCTTTGCTCTAAAAAAATTTAAGACTGTACTGAAAACCATGCTTCTCTGGAATGCTTTCTCTGGAAGCCCTTCCGGATTATAATTATCACCCTGGCTCAGGTAAAACTCACCTTATTTCTCTTATCTATCGAAAGCTTATTGATTATTTTATGTTGTCAGGCATGAAGCCTGGAAGGGAGAGAGGTCTTCATACGTCTGTAAGAAGATCATTCCAGAGAGAAGAAACAGTGATTGCACAGATCCTATGTTGGGAGCATACATGGGATGATGGCCACAGGTCTGATAATCAACTAGATAAAACCAGATTCCTCGCCTGTTTTCTCAAGCTGGAGTTTTTAGGTAACTCAGCATTGACTTATACATTTTTAATATTTTTCAAAAGTATTGCTCCAGGTTCCTGAGCACAGCTGTTCAGATGGTGAACCAAGAGGCAGAGCAGGAATAGATAAGTGCTAACTGCATTGTCGACGAAAATAATCCATAACCAATCTATAAATGAAAATTTGGGTGAGTTTATTCTGAGCTGAAATCTGAGGACCATGGCCCAGGGCCTTTCTTCCTGAAGGAAGAAAGGGCACCAAAGAAGTGAGGTGTACAGAGTAGTTATATACCCCCATACAGGACGTTTCACATATGATTGAAATGTCCCTCCCACAACAGTGACAAGATTGCCCTGTTGGCACAGCGCTTGATGGACACAGCAGGTAGTGGGTCTGCTCTCTCGGAGGGCGTAGCAGGAGGCAAGTCTATCGTCTTGAGCTGGGTGGTCACAGGTGAGCACAGCAATCAGTTTCTAGCCTAAGGAAAGATGCTTAATCCTTAAAGAAATGCCAACGTTGGGAAGGGGAGGGAAGTTGCACCTTTATCTCAAGGGCCTTTGTTCTTGCCATAGGGAATATCTAAAGCAGATATACAATGCATGCTCAATGGCCACAGTCAGGCCCTTTGGGAAAGACAAGGTCAGGCCGAATTAGGTTTACACAAAATGGCTTCCTCATATACCCCAATATATCCTATTACTTGCCAGTTTTATTTGTCAGCATGGAGGAGTGCCAGCCTGATTCAAGGACATCAAGAGTTAAAGAAAGAGTTTTAATTATGTGATAATTTATTTAAAATAAAAAGTAAGAGATTTGAGGTTCCAAATAATCGCCATCATCACTTTACTTTTCAGAAGAAGGAGAATCCAAACATACTATTTCTAAAAAGGCCTTATATATTTTAGAAGTACATTTTCTGACTTTTCTTTGGATAATTATGGATGAGTTCTCAAGTACAAATAAAACTGCTCATCCTCTTGCCAGCAGAACTCTATATTAAAACCTCCATAATGCTCATGATTTGATGGCCAAACCCATAATTGTCAAAATAAAACAAAATTAAATTACAATAAAAAATTATTTATTTGTGATGAAGGTGATATGTGTTCCCAAGTGCTGATCTTGAGCCACAGCTGGATCTTGGCATAGAATTGAGAGATCACATCTCTTCTGAACGCTTCATGTTATGTGAAACTAGTCCAAACGCAGGGATTTTCATTATGGTGTGTAGACTATCAATTACTTTCACTTTTTTTGTAAGTGATGTTCAAGGAAAGAATAGGAGACCTTCAGGATTTGCCCAGATAATGCTGACACTTTTGGGGAGCAACATGAATTCTCACGTGTCTTTATTTCTCCTTGAGCTTTTCTAATTGAGGGCCAAGAGGCAATATATTGACCCCAACTGTCTTGTCCTTATCATTGCATTCAGCTTTGAATGATCACTGGGCTGAGGATAGAGGTTCTATTGCTGACAGAGGCACATATAGCTTCCTCTCCTCTGGTTACTTCTCAAAGAGAAACTCAACCACCTTTTATTTTGTTTCTCTATGATACGTGAGTTCTTATCTTTCTTCTACAGATGGAGTGTCTAGACTTGAAGATTAATCCAGCATCAAGGGACTAAATTTCCCTTTAGAAAATGGAAATCTAGATCCTGCCTTGGTGGAGGGTATACGAGTTAAGATAAACCCCCAAATCTTAGTGGCATAACACAGTTTTATTCTCTGCTTGTATGAGGTTCCAAATGGGTGCTCTAGATCAGCAGGCAGCTCTTTCTTCCAAACGGTGGTTCTGGGGTCCAGGTGCCCCTTTATCTTTGTGTCTCAGCCATACAAAACACACGGCTTCCACGTGTTGAAAAATAAAATTCGAACTGAGTAAATTTTAAAGATTTTATTGGCTTTATTCAACAATTCATGAATTGGGCAGCATCCAATTTAGCAGTTAGAAAGAAGCTCCAAGGAGCTGTACAAAACGAAAAACTTTAACGGCAGAAGGGAGCAGGAACAAGGAAGTTAAACTAGACAAAGAAATGAATAGGTTATTGCAAGGTGACTTTCCTTTAGGGGATGGCAGGGGTCTGTCAGGCAGATTACCTAATTACTGCTGATCAGGCTGATGCCTGATTGACTGGTTTAAGATTCCATTTCTGGGAGAGCAGAAACTGTAACTGAGTTAAGTCTCAGTTTGGTGATGTGGGGCTTAGCTTTATCGACTCTATTTTAGGCCTGTCTTGTTTTTAACACGTATTTGCCCTGGGAGGAGAAAGAGCACGGAAAGTCTTTAGTGGGAGGTTTTATGCCCCAGGCCTGGAAATGTCAAACTTTACTTTTATTTATGTTCCATTGGTAGGAACTCAACTAGAAGGCCACACCTAACAACAAGGGAAGCTGGGAAATGAGGTCTCAGTGTGGGCCCAGGAGGAATAAAGCGGTTAAATTAACAGCCAGCATTAATTTATAGAGTTTATCTGTGTGGAACTAGGGCCCCAAAGTTAGCATCATATATCTGTCATCTCAGCTATCCTCCCTGGCTCGAATTCCCTTTCCAGAAAACCTATTTTCTAAAATCACTATGCAGAAGTTCTCTGTTCTTTCCTGATAGTGGTAGAAAGAGCAGTGAAATAAAAATCAGAGTTCTAGGTTAGGCCTAACTCTAAATAAGCTTGAGCAAGTCACCTCATCACTATGAGAGTTACTGTATTATCTTGGTGGATGAGGAAACAGGCTGAATGATTCTGCATAATGCCGAAAGTCACCCAGCTAGGAAATGATGAAAAAATTCAACCCAGGTAGTAGACCTCAAAACCCTTCAATTTTAAGCATATTTCAATTCTGTTCTATATTTATGTACATTATTATTTGTTCTATGGGACAATGTTCCATGTCTCAGACAACAGGATCCATGTCTGGTTCACCTTTGTGGTTTGATTGACTGATAGGCACAGATGAATGAGGTGGGTGTTACAGACGTGGAAGGCTTTGAGGAACACGGCAGGGTATCTTGAAGTGAGAGAGATGAACTTTTTAGAGCAAAACACAAGGCTGAATCTTATGTGTGTGGAGGGGGTCAGTGCATAAAGAATATTGACACTAATAGGTATGTCTTCTGCGTGAGTTGAGAAAATCCACCAAGATAACAGACAAGACTGAGGCAGTTGGGATTGGAGCTTGTATACCCGGTTGTCGACTTGGAAGGTATATTGAAACCAGGAGGGTGTCATTGGACTCCCAAGTCAGCCTGACCTCATTTGTAGAAGATAGCGAGTATGATCAGGTAGGTCTCACTCCATTTTTTAAGATGTTTTCCGGATTTCCCAAACCCTGTGCTGATGATACACAGCCACATTTGGACTCCCAATGGTGTCAAGCACTGTTCACCCGAAAATGAAAATTTGATTCTAACTAAAGTTGTATTGTCTTACTTTCTTCCTAACTGAAGCAATTCTTTCCAATATTTACAATTCATTTGTGTTGTATTAGAAAGCCCCAGTGTCCTCTTGAAGACACAAAAACTCGCCAATTTCCCTCTTGTCTTATTTATACTGTCTTCAGTCATGCGCTGTGGCAGAGACTGCCACACAGTTGTCTCCTGAAATTGATTTTCCTTTCTTATTTCGTAATTAAACTTCGCAAGCTTCCTTTGCATCTGGGTATGGCCATTGACTATTTTTGGTCAATGGTATATTAACAAAGGTGGAATTTTACCATCCTCAGGGTTTCAATAAATGATGGGGGTGTTTCCTCGCCCTTTTCTCCTTCCTTCAGGGTGCAATGTGAACAAGATAGCTGGAGCTGGAGCAGAAATCTTGGACTATGAGGTGGAAGGGACATATTAAGAATGACAACTAGAATGGCATGTGGGAAGTTATTTTAATGCAATGGCAGCCTTCAAATATACTATCAGGCAGGCCATTTCCAAAGACATGGAACAGAAAGACTCACAGACCTATGTTCGTTCCCTGATTTATTTAATTTTATTGAATCAATTTTAAACATATAGCAAGAAGCAAAGGGAAAGAGATTGGGCAAGCTACATTTCAGATAGGTTGCAAAAGGGTCAGTCACACTACTTGAATCCTTGGCTTCCCATTTCATGTCTTTCTTCCTTCCTCCTTCCTTTCCCTCTCTTCTTCCTCTTCCTCCTTCCTACCTTCCTCTCTCCTTTCCTTTTCACTCTCCCCTCCCTGTCTCCTCTCTCTATCCTTCCCTTTTCCCTCTCCCTTCTCCCTCCTCCCTTCTCTGCCTTTTCTCCCTGTCTCCCTGAGAATTTCTTCTCTCCTTGGGAGGGTGGTTGTGAGAACCAGAGTTGACGATAGCAAAGAGGCCCAGCAGACGGAAGTTATTTGGAGCGAACTCATGCTTTCTCTATTGGAAAGATGCAGGGCCAAGAGCCTCTCATATAGATAGCCAGTGACATCGTGAGTAGCTGTGTCTTTTATGTGCATGCTGTCTGTAGAGGGCAAATGGGGCCAAAATGGGAGTCACTAATGGATGGTCAATTTAAGACCTCATAAATACTGAGTACCCCGTTCATATTTGGTGTCTCACAAATATTTAGTTCTTCTTGGTTCTTTCATTTGTTCCTATCTGCAGGTAGCACAAACAAGCTGTACTTATTTTCTCTATGTCTAACATGTCTCATGAGCTACTAACTTATGATTCACAGTAAATACAGTTTTTGAATTTGTCTACATCTCATAAACTCCTTGCTTACCTACCTAATACTTCCTATAAGTTTCTTACTTATGAATTATTTACTTACTTCTTATGAGTTTCATCCTTCCAATTTGTTGTTTTGGGGTTGGTCCTCCATAGTAGAAATCAATAGTAGAATATTTTTGAATAATAGAGCAAACACACATTACACATTGAAGGAGATGAGGCCCTTAAGGAGAGTGGAGCTCCCATTCCAGGTCTGAGCTACATAACTTTACACGAGAGAGAAATAGACTTTTATTTCATTTAACCAGTGACTGTTTCAGGTTGTCTGTCACTTCCAGGTGCAATTAAAAAAATACTAATACAGGTGCAATTAAAAAAAAAACCTTATTAAAAATTTTCTTAAGAGTAATAATGGATAAGATTTGCTATCACAGTCATGTGCTGCATAACGATGCTTCCGTCAAAGACGCTCTGAGTATTTTATGGTGGTCCCAAAAGATTATAATGGAGCTGAAAAGTTCCTATTACCTAGTGACATCATAGCTGGCATAACATAGTAGTGCAACACATTACTCACTTGTTTATGGTGATGCTGGTGTAAACAAACCTACTGCACTGCTAGTTGTATAAAAGTATAGCACATACAATTAGGTACAGTACATATTACTTGATAATGATAATAAATGACCACATTACTGGTTTCTATATTTACTATACTATAATTTTTTTATCGTTAGAGCGTACTCTTTGTACTTATAAAAAAAGTTTACTGTAAAACAATATGCCATGTTACACCAGTAGCAGCCTCATACAGCTCGTGTTTACCACATCTTTTGATTGAATCATTTTCTCTTGTGTTTAATCTTGTGTTGTTTTGCTCTTCATGGCCCCTAAGTGTAAAAAATCCATTGCTAATGTTGCCAGTAAGAGTCCATGTCAAGTGATTTATCTGGAAACAAAACTGAAAGTGATTAAGGACTACGAAGGTGGAAAATCAGTGGCGGTTATTGCTTGCCAGTCAGGCATGTCCCATTCTACCATAGCTATGGTCTTGAAGAACAAGAACAAAGCGAAGGAAGCTGTTAAAGAATTGGCTTCATTGAAGGCAACGGGACTAACAAAAATTTGAGTAGGGTCTATATCAGACATGGAGAAACTTCTAAAGATCTGGATTGAAGACATGAAGCATATCCCTTTCAGCACCATAGTGATCACAGTCAAAGTGAAAAGTTTCCTCTGTTGGAAGAAAAGGCCGGACCCAACTACGATGTTGAATTTACTGCTAGCTCTGGGTAGTTTAAACGATTCAAGAATTGTTATTTATTACATAATGTGAAAGTGAGGGGCCGGCTCGGTGGCGCAGCGGTTAAGTTCGCACGTTCCGCTTCTCGGAGGCCCGGGGTTCGATGGTTCGGATCCCGGGTGCGGACATCGCACTGCTTGGCAGCCATGCTGTGGTAGGCGTCCCACGTATAAACTAGAGGAAGATGGGCACGGATGTTAGCTCAGAGCCAGGTCTATAAACTAGAGGAAGATGGGCACGGATGTTAGCTCAGAGCCAGGCTTCCTCAGCAAAAAGAGGAGGACTGGCAGTAGTTAGCTCAGGGCTAATCTTCCTCCAAAAAAAAAAATAATAATAATGTGAAAGTGAGTAGTGAGTCTGTGAGTGCTGATGTGAAGGCATTTGAAGAATTTTGGAAACTCTAACTAAGCTGATTGTGGAGGCAGATTACTTGCCAGAGCAAATATTCAACATGGGTGAAACCTCCCTGTTTTGGAAACGGATGCCTGAAAGGACTTTCATTTATAAGGAGGCCAAATCAATGCCAGCTTTCAAAGATTTTAAGGGCAGGATAACAGTCTTGCTTGGGGGCAATGTTGCAGACTACGGATTGAAACCTTTTGTGATCTGGCACAGTGAAAACCCCAGGGCCTTCAAGCAAATCAATAAGCATACAGTACCAGTATACCACAGGAGCAATAAGAAGTCATGGATGACCCAGTTCTCTCCCAAGATGCCCTCCTGAATTGCTATGCCAGCAAAATGGAGAAGTCCTGTTTGGAAAATAACATAACTTTCAAGATTTTGCTTATTATTCATAATGCACCTGGACATCCTCCTTTCATTGGTGATCTTCATTCCAATATCAAAGCGGTGTTTCTCCCTCCAAACAACACCTCTTTGATCCAACCAATGAATCAAGAAGTTACAGCAGTTTTTAAGGCCTACTACGTGAGGAAGACCTCTGCCCAGGCTATTGGTGCACCTGAGGAAGACCCTGAGAAGACACTGATGCAATTCTGGAATAATTACAACATCGATGACTGCATCAAGAGCCTTGCTTGGGTTTGAGATGATGTCACCAAGGAGTGTATGAATGGCATCTGGAAGAAGACTCTCGAGAGTTTCATCCATGACTTTAAAGGATTTGCCAAGGATGAGGAGGTTGCAAAAATCAACAAGGCTGTGGTTGAGATGACAACCAACATTAACCTGAGTGTGGATGAGGATGACATTGAGGAGCTCCTAGAGGTGGTTCCTGAGCAAGTGACTAATAAGTTGTAGGGACTGGAACAGAAATTCATAACTGAAGAGGAGTCAAGAGAGTAAGAAACTGGGCAGAAGAATCTCCAAGAAAATTCACAGTGAAGGATTTAGCAGAAGCTTTTGCAGACCTTAACAAGCTTCTTAAAAATTTTGCAAGCATGGACCCTAACACCGAAAGGTTTTCATTAATAGAGAGGAATGTTCATGGTGCATTATCTGCTTATAAGCGAATCTATGATGAAACAAAGAAACAAACCAAGCAAACCACCATGGACATATTTCTGAAAGGAGTGAACCTCCTCAATAACAGTCTCAAGAAAGTCCTTCAGGAGATAGTCCAGAAGGCATCGTTATCATAGCAAATGACAACTCCATGCGTGTTACTGCCCCTAAAGACCTGTTGGGACAAGATGTGGAGGTGGAAGACAGTGATACTGATGATCCTGTTTCTGTGTAGGCCTGGGTTTATGTGTTTATTTGTGTCCTTGATTTTAACAAAAAAGTTTAAAAAGTCAAAAAAATTAAGAATAGTAAAACGCTTATAGAACAAGGATATAAAGAAAATATTTTTGTACAGCTATACAATATGCTTGTGTTTTAAGCTGTGTTATTACAAAAGAGTCAAAAAGTTAAAAAAAAAAGCTTATAAAGTAAAAAAGTTACGGTAAGCTAAAGTTTATTTATTATTGAAGAAAGAAAAATATTTTTTTATAAATTTAGTGCAGCCTAAGTGTACAGTGTTTATAAGGTCTAGAGTAGCACACAGTAATGTCCTAGGCCTTCACATCCACTCACCACTCACTCACTGACTCACCCAGAGCGACCTCCAGTGCTGCAAGCTCCATTTATGGTAAGTGCTCTATACAAGTGCACCATTTTTTATTTTTTATACCATATTTTTACAGTATCTTCTCTATGCTTTGATATGTTTAGATACACAAATACCTACCGCTGTGTTACAATTGCCTACAGTATTCAGTACAGTAACATTCTGTAAAGGCTTGTAGCCTAGAAGCAATAGGCTCTACCATATAGCCTAGGTGTGTGGTAGGTTATATCATCTGGATTTGTGTAAGTACACTCTATGATGTTTGCACAAAGACAAAATCACCTAATGACACATTTCTCAGAAGGTATTCCCATCTTTAAGTGATGCCTGACTGTATAGTATTCCTTGCTACATTTCCGTGAGATCCTACATTTTTGTAAGGCACAGCACTAGGACATCTACAAAATCCTTGGGAACCAACGATGAAACATGATCAGATGAAAGTATAAATATGCCGTAGAGCCCCTGTTGTTAACTATAGTCCATGAATACAAACTGGAACTCTGCACGTCTTTGTGATTCCTCTCTGTGCTATCTCCTCCTCTCTTGCCATCTCTCTTACTCAACTTTCCTTTCAGAATTGCCTCAAGGGAACTTGTAAATTCAAGCTTACAATTAATTAAACTTGGTTTAGTGAAATCGTTAAGTCAATTCAGCTTTTGGCAATGCTAAAATGACCTTTAGGCTGATGCTTCCCACTTCTGTTAGTTCCATAACCATTTATCCATTTTAGATCAGGAGCCCTGAGGGGACAGGGATTGTTTCCGTCTGGCTCGCTGTTCTTTCCCTAGTACTTGTCACTTTCTGAAACTTGATAGACTCTCAATAAATGAATGAGGAAATTCAGAGTCCTAGTCTTTCAACACTTCACTTAGGGAGGAATTTTAGGCACACTAAGATTGATGATCTTAGACTACTCTGCACAACCCTGCCCCAACTCCCTGATCCAACAGAAAAATGCGTGTTGGGGAGGATTAGAGTCCAACATTACAGGTAACCTGTTAAATATGCTCATTAATCTCAAGGTATCTTGAAAATCTATAGTTTTAATTGTATTCTGTAGATGATTCTTATCAGTCTTTTCAACTGAAGACTGTCCAAGCCTGGCTTCCTTGCTGGCTGCCAGCGAAAAACATCATCTCAAAATAAAGAGGCCTTACTCCCAGGCTCTTCGAGGCTTCTTCTCTCCCTTTTCTTTTGTAAATCCTATTCAATCTTTTTCTCAAAGTCTAAAACGCCTCAGTTACTTGCAAAACAACTAAGTTTCAGTTATTCTTCCATAGGCATCCTTTTGTTTCATACTCTCCTTCCCAATCTTTTCCATGTAGTAGAAAACTGGTTTTTCATGCTATCGGGTATACTATTGTCTTCCACTCAACAATGACTCACATGAAGACTCAAAAAGATGCCTAGTGTATACTCAATTTGTCCCAGCGACTGAAATCTATCAGCTCTAAGCTCTGGTCTAGACTGGTGAAAGCGCTGGCAAGCTAATTCTGTCTTCTAAAATTCTTAAGCAACCAGAATTTTCTTTTCAAGCAAGGCTGTGTATGCTCTGCTTAAGTAACCTCTGCCAGATAGGAGAGAGACTTGAAAGGCAAAAATAGAAATAACCTGAGTAAAGACCGTTTCTAACTATAAAAAAGCTTTCCTGCAGACTGCCAATAAGATTCAGTATTAAAGCTCTTTATATGAGAGAGTAAGTGGCTCTGAAAAGAGCCTTTGGGTTTCACGGTGGTTGTAACTAGGTTTACTTGGAGCTGGTATACTTGGTGACGGCCTTGGTGCCCTCCGACACGGCGTGCTTGGCCAGCTCCCCAGGCAGCAGCAGGCGCACGGCCGTCTGGATCTCCCTGGAGGTGATGGTCGAGCGCTTGTTGTAATGCGCCAGGCGCGACGCCTCGCCCGCGATGCGCTCGAAGATGTCGTTGACGAACGAGTTCATGATGCCCATGGCCTTGGACGAGATGCCGGTGTCGGGGTGGACCTGCTTCAGCACCTTGTACACGTACACGGAGTAACTCTCTTTGCGGCTACGCTTGCGCTTCTTACCATCCTTCTTTTGTGCCTTGGTGACTGCTTTTTTTGAACCCTTCTTCGGGGCAGGCGCTGACTTAGCTAGCTCAGGCATGATGAGAAAGCCTCGATCTGAAACTCAGAGGGAAAAGCATCTACTACCCGGCTCGCCTATTTTTGTAGGTCTTCTATGCAAATAGACACTTAATCTATCTCAGTTCCTGATTGGATCAAATCAGCCAGTGGAAACTTTTTATGCAAATAAGGTGAATTCAAATCTACGTTTTGATTGGCTGTTTATGTGGAAACAACCTATGTTGTTTTCTTTCCTAAGAAAAAAAATAGCTTTCGTTTTCAAAACAGTGCAAAAAAGATTAAGCTTTAACAAAGGTATCTATTTATGAGCCTTGTGTCTCCCTAGAACCGGACCTAAGGAGGCAAAAGCTTGATGTAAATGTATAGCTAGTTTCCTGCAAAATTGCTGTTGCCAGGTTAACTCTAGGAAAGAGAACGTAGAAATTAGCTAAATACTGAAATGTTCTCAAAATTACGACATTGACATTCCCAGTTTGGTGTGATCAAAGTTGTCAACATTCGTTTTCAAGATCAAAGAATCGTCACATTTCAACAGCGTTGCAATTTTTGTGTTCACTGGGAACAGAATGTCTCGAAGTGATGCCACTGTTTGTTGGAGGGTTCCTAATTATGGAATAGCGTGCTTGCGTTGCTAAAATAAGCATTTCTTCAAAGTCAGAAGCTTTGATAAAAGGACGAACTGGACTGGATCTGTCACGTTGAAACTTGCAGTTTTTGATACGGCTCAGGAACTGTGGGACGTTCATTTCTGCCTTTTCCCAAACTTAATCCCAAATAAGGGAATTAAAACAAAACCAACTAAGGAACATGTAAAAGATAAAAGAGCCTTAATAAAGGACTGAAAATCATAAATGAGAGAGATAATAGAATACGTTCCAATAGGTCAGGATTTTCTACAGTGAGACCTGGTAGCCAATCACAAGGCCTATCAGGTTACTTAATTCACGGCGCGGAATTTGAAGATTCGGACCAATCAGGAGGATTTTGCCTTTATAAATAAGAGCAAGAACGGCGGCGCTTCCAGTTGTAAACTGTGTTTGCAGTTCCTTACCATGGCTCGTACCAAGCAGACAGCTCGCAAATCCACCGGCGGCAAGGCGCCGCGTAAACAGCTGGCCACCAAAGCTGCTCGCAAGAGCGCGCCGGCCACGGGCGGCGTGAAGAAGCCCCACCGCTACCGGCCCGGCACGGTGGCCCTGCGCGAGATCCGCCGCTACCAGAAGTCCACCGAGCTGCTGATCCGCAAGCTGCCCTTCCAGCGCCTGGTGCGCGAGATCGCGCAGGACTTCAAGACCGACCTGCGCTTCCAGAGCTCGGCCGTGATGGCGCTGCAGGAGGCGTGCGAGGCCTACCTGGTGGGGCTGTTTGAGGACACCAACCTGTGCGCCATCCACGCCAAGCGCGTCACCATCATGCCCAAGGACATCCAGCTCGCGCGCCGTATTCGTGGGGAGAGGGCATAAGTGTCTTTATGAGTGAGCCCTAACTTCAAACCCAAAGGCTCTTTTCAGAGCCACCTACAATTTCAATTTGAGATGCTGTATACAAGGAGCGAAATCTGCCTCCGAAACAAAGCATAGGACAGGTAGAAGGGCAGCAGCCCTTGCTTCGGCTGCTTAGTGGCGCTAGCCGACTGCTGAGCGCTGCTCTCCTCTCTACCCAACTACACACCAAGCTTAGCTTTTTTTTTTTTTTTCTACCTGCTGGGCGTGTCCCTCTCATTAACATCGTCCCCTGGGTTCAGTGGCAAAGCCATTTATGGTATCGCTTGGCTTTCCGTGCTTTCATCTTTAGCTATGGGCTAATGTCGATCGGTTCCCAGACAACTGCCTTAGTTAGCTTGCGACAAGCTTCCTTCCTAGACACCTTCAAGTTCTAGGTGAAGGTTTAGGTGTTCTTGCAGAGGGCTTCCTTGTTTTGAATAGCTTGGTTTTGAATACATTCAACTCAAAATCATAAGGCAATTTATATGTCCAATCCTGAAATGATGGCCCTCGATAAGGGAAAATCATACACAGCATGCTGTGAGAAGCTTAGCTGAAACTGGGATCTATTCGCAAATACAATAGCTAATCAGAAATTATGTTAATCCAAATATAGTTGGCAAACACTGGAATTTACCTGGAATCCAGCAATTGTGTGGGAAGTGAAAAAGATGGAACCTTGAGCAGCCTGGGAAGCATCCTAGGGGAATACAATGCTTTATTGATGTTCCAGACCCCGTGCTGAGTGCTGCATCAGAGTGGTAATCCATTTGCTTCTTTACTGAGCAATAACACACCCTTAAGTGTAGGTAGTCAACCTTTCTGTACACAGAATAGAAATGGTTACCCAAAACATGGGTTCCAAGGTTACCCAAAACATGCTGGAGTTCAACTTCTTCCAGCAGAGTGGGTGGCAGTGCTGTCAGTGATACAGCTGGGCAGGGCACTACTGCACCGAACATAGGGCCTGCGGTAGTAGCTAAGTAAATGCAGCACATGAAGAATTCGGAGCTTGTTGCAGCAAGTAACTGAAAACAGATTGTGCAGAATGTGTCTGCATCTTGCACGAGAAATATGATGTAGTCACAGAGGCAGAATTCGGACCTTGCACAGATTTGATGCTGAATAATCCCCTTTGCTGGAAATCCCCAAGAGCTATTGACACAACAGCTCTCAACTTTCCTCCAACAAACATAGAATCCTATGACAAACCCTAGAGCAATGAAGGACTTTGTGGATTCAGTCAGGTTTTACAGACATTAGCAATGGGAGCCCTGGCCTTATCCTAGGGTTTAGTCCTAGCCTGGGGGGACCCGTAAACCCTGGAGAACCTTCAGGAACTAAGTGATTAACTGCACAGAGTGAAAACACAAGTCCCTTGGCAGGAACCACAGAACCTGGATACTAGCAGTTTTTTCAACAAACATTGCAGACTCTGGAGTAAATACTTAACTATAGAACCCAGAAGTCAGATTGCGGAAACAACTGAAACAGCTCAGTGCAATGTTTTTGAACCTTGAAGCAAAGTTGCAAATGACTCTAGCAAGACAATGTGATTTCTATGTGACCTTGAAAAGCTTGTTAGGTTCCTAGTCATCATAGCAGCACTTCTGCATCTTAAAAGCAATGTAATTTTAAGGTGGAATGCAGTAAATACAAAACAAAATACTCAGAATCTGGAGGGTTGGGTGGAGGAGAAACAAAACAAAAACCCTGTACATGAAAGTTTGTAGCAGCTTTATTAGTAACAGGCCTAAAGTGAAAACAACTTAATGTCTTTCACCTGAGGAATAGCTGAATGAATTCTCATATATCCATACAATTGAATCTTACTCAGCAATAAAAGGGCGGGCTATTGATACATGCAACAACCTGGATGGATCTCAAAGGCATAATGCTTAGTGAAAAAAAGCCAGTCTCAAATGGTTCCATATTGTATTATTCTATTTATATAACATTCTCAAAGTGAGAAAACTAGAGATGGAGAATAGATTAGTGATTGCCGCAGGACAGAAGTGGATGTGACTATTGTTGGGCCAGGGGAAATTTCCCCCCACCCGTCTAGGTTCTTCTGGCTGATCTAATAATTAAATTGACCCAAAACAGATTAACAGGGGAAATAAGTCTAATTCATGCGCATGGAGGTCTTATAGAAAGGGGACCTGAAAAAATGACCAAAGCAAGCAGCTTTTATACATTTTAGACAAAGAAACAAATTTGTGAGGAATTGACAAGACAGAGAAATTTAGGCTTAATTAGTAAAGAAGTAACAAGGTTTGTTCACTAATTAAGCACTTCACTCATTAGTGCTTAATTTGTAAAGTAACAAGGATTGTTTATATAGGCTTCTGGGCCTGAATTCCCCATCACTGGCCATAAGGATGCCTCCACCTCCAGCTGCAGGGAGGGAATCTTTCACACAGCAGATTTATTTCCTGCTTTCAGGGGAGCAGAGAGGTTCAAAGTGCTCTTTTTGCATCAGCTGCTTCTCAAGTAATTTTAATTTAAAATAATCAATATGGCATTGTGGGATATTTTGGGGCGGCTTGCTGTGAGCCCCAACACTATAAAGGGGTGACAGAAGGAGTTCCTCGGTGATGATGGAACAGTTTTGTGTTGGCATATGTGGTTACATAAATTTATAATGGGACAAAATTGCATAAGAGTATCCTCACACACATACACACAGACATGCAATTGAGTGCATGTAAAAACTGGTGAGACCTGGATAAGGCCTGTAGTCAAGTTAACAGTAATTTGCCAATGTCAATTGCCTGGTTTTGATATTATAATACAGTTATATAGGATGTCACCATTAGGGGAAACTGAGTTCAAGGGAATTCTATTTCAAAATAACAAGGTAACAAAAAGCTGTTGACAATTCTACAACAGTTGCTACTTTGTATGCTTGGGATTCCAAGGCTTGCTTAACAAATGAAGGTGACTTTTTTCATATAAACAGCAGTTTTTCACTTTCTTCTGGCTGTTGTAGTGGTGACACATCCGTTGGTCTGAGGTTTGGTTCATTTATGCTGGTACATGATTTTGTAGATATTGCTGCCCCTACCTCAAAAGTACTTCAAAAGTAAATTGAGTTTCAAAATTTGTAATCTCAATTTACAAGGTTACTGTTTGTTGGGTTTGTCGATACGAATAATCTATAATCAATCTATAAATCAAAACTGGGGTGAGTTTATTATGAGCCAGATCTGTGGATTAGCCCCATTTCTATGGAAGGGCACCAAAGAAATGGGGTGTACAGAGTGGTTATATACCATCTTAGAATAAAGAGCATACATCACATATGACAGGAATGTCTCTTTTACAATAGTCATGGGAAACAGATCGGAGGTCAGCAGGTCAGTGGTCACAAGGTGAGCACAGCAGGTCAGTAATTAATCCTTAGTTCCCAGGAAGAGGTGCTTATTATTAAAGAAATGACAATATGGGGGGGGGGGGAGTTATATCCCAATCTTTAGGGGCACATTCTTGTCTTTGGGACATTGTAAATATTTAAGGCAGACATACAGTGCATGTTCAACAGGCCACGTCAGCCCCTTTTGGAAAAACAAGATTAGGCCAAATTAGTTTTAAACCAAATGGCTTCCTCATATACTCCAATATATCCTATGGCTTGTCATTTATATCAGGTTGCTTGGCAATATTTACAAATTCCTTTGTTTCAATGCCAGTGTGGCAAGTGATCCAAGAATATATGTGGAATGGATACATCTTTAAACTCACATACACATACATAAATGAGGTAATTCCTTTTGTGTGCATGTTCGACACTTCCGTTTAGAGTTTCTTACTTTCTAAATAGCAGTATATCTCCCTGCTGAGTGTTTACTTTAGGCCTTAGAAGCAAGGGGCGGGGACTCAGGGAAGTTTGCCGCCTTTTCTGGTCTTTCAGTTTTCAAAAAGGTCCGCACAATTGTTACATAAGAGGCTGCAGGGAGCTGGCGCTTAAGTCGTCTAGTTGTAGCAGTCACTTGTTCTGACCATGTCAGGTCGTGGTAAAGGCGGAAAGGGCCTCGGAAAAGGGGGCGCCAAGCGCCACCGCAAAGTCCTCCGCGACAACATCCAGGGCATCACCAAGCCCGCCATCCGGCGTCTGGCCCGCCGCGGCGGCGTTAAGCGAATTTCTGGTCTCATCTACGAGGAGACCCGCGGGGTGCTCAAGGTTTTCCTGGAGAACGTGATTCGAGACGCGGTCACCTACACCGAGCACGCCAAGCGCAAGACGGTCACCGCCATGGACGTGGTCTACGCGCTCAAGCGCCAGGGGCGCACTCTCTATGGCTTCGGAGGCTAAGCTTAAGTTGGCAAGCTGTTTCCAACAGCAACGCTAAAGGCCCTTTTCAGGGCCACCTACATTTTCTACGGAAGAGCTGACACTTGCTCTTGGGTGCTGCTCGGCGGGTGGCTTGGTGGCACAAAATAATTGCTCATATGTAGTTGGGTCAAGTCACTAAAACGTTACAGTCCTACAGGTGTTTGTTTAAGCTGTTTACCAATGTAGCATCTAACACTTTCAAGACGAACAGAAGCATACTGGTTAAGCATTGCCACGCAGCTGGTAAGTAAAGAATCAAGAGTTTGGGGTCTGGAATTTTGCGGGCTGCCTCAGCGTCACAGATTGCCCTTTTCAAGGTGGTGTACTAAATTTTTTTACTAAGAGTGAGATTATATAGGATGAATATTTTCTAGTTTGTTTTGGGGATGGTGTTAGGGTGGGCACCCCCTGCATATTATATACTGCCTAATCAAACCTATTGGATAACTAGAATAAACACTAATTAGCATAAACCTTAGTGTATGCCATTCTGAATGCATTTGTTGCACACAGATTTCATTCTGTGTTAAAACCTACTTTTGATGAGACAATCAAAACATTAGAAAATCATTCTGCAAACCAATGAAATAATTGATTCAAGCAAGGGTTATCCACTAATGCCAAAATCTTTAGGAAAAAAGTTGGGGAACAGTATATTCACATGGTGCCAAGTATCCCCACGCATTGCTATTTGCAAAGGGAAAGACGGATCCACGGTAGAGCGATGGCCCCTCACGTTAACCAAGTGAGTGAAGTCAGCAACATTAGAAGTAACCAATCCCGAATTATGTGCCTCCCCTTGTGGACTGTATAGATCGTCACCTTTGACAAAGGTGTAACAGAGTACAGGAGACAAACGAGCTAAACACCATCAGAAGGAGAAAAAGAAATCAGAATTCAGAATGTGGGATGAGTTTGTTCGGTTTCTTTAAAAACTCGTCATAAAAGAAAAGTTGGGAGACTGTTCAACATTAAGAGACTAAAGCAATGTAACAACTAAACACAATGTATTAATTGAGTCTTGGCTCTAAAAATAAAGTTATAAAAGGCATTTTGGAGACAAGTGAAGAAACTTGAATGTGGACTGGACAGTAGATCATTTTATGAATTTTCTTTTTTAGGTTTGATAATGTTGAGATAATGTGGAGAATTCCCTTATTCTTATGAGTTAGATACTGAAACATTTAGGGGTAAATCTCATGATATCTGCAGTTTACTTTCAAATGGTTCAAAAAACTGAATCAAAAAATTTACTTTCAAGGGGTCATTTCAAAAGAATGTATATACATGGAGACATATACACAATAAAGGTACATTACGCTCAGTTATTGAATATGGTGGCAGTTATAAGGATGATTGACCAACATATGTTTTATCTTTTTAATTTGTTTGAATATTTTTTATGATAATAATTTGGGGAAAATTAAACAGGTGACAAAATGTTTTGAAAATTGATCTGTGTCATTATGAGAGATCGTCTGAGCAGGTGCGTGTAAAGAGCTGTTGCCTGCAGAGAGCAGATGGAAGCAGCAGGACCCTCAGCTCCATGAAAGAGTTACAGGTTATCTTCTGATACACAGAGATGATGGCCGATGGCTAGGAGAGAGACACCAGCATTTTATTCCAGGAAGAGCCTCACGAGCTGACTGTCCCTCGTGACGGCCCTATAAGGCCCAGAATGAATGCCAGGCTTTTCAGCTTCAGAATCTCTCTTGTTTTACTTCCTGTACAAGCAGGCTCTTGAGGGAAGGGGCTCAATTTAGCTCGCTTTCCAGATAATTTATAAATAAGAATGCTAACGTATTAAAACTAAAATGACGGCCCGCCCGGTGGTGCAGCGGTTAAGTTCGCACATCCTGCTTTGGCCGCAGGGGGTTCACCGGTTCGGATCCCGGGTGAGGAGAAGGTGCCTCTTGGCACACCATGCTGTGGTAGGAGTCCCACATATAAAGTAGAGGAAGATGGGCACAGATGCTAGCTCAGGGCCAGTCTTCCTCAGCAAAAAGAGGAGGATTGGCAGCAGATGTTAGCTCAGCGCTAACCTTCCTCACAAAAACAAAAACAAAAAACTAAAATGAATGTTCTGTCTGAAATTGTAGACTCAAAGAGCTGAGGACTTCAGAACCTGTACAAGAGCTGTAGAGAGAGATTAAATGACTTGTCTAAGGTCACCTAGCTGCTTAGGACTGAAAGCCACAGTTTCTGACAGAAGGCTGTGCTCTTTTTACTAAACATCTGCTTAGCTGGTAATCATCCATTTGTTTACAGATTGTGGTTTACTCAGACTAATATTAAGGATTTAAAACTTACATTTCTCCAAAGCTAAGGGTTTTGTTCTTAACTGCTATGTATGCTACACTGATATTCTTGGTCAGATACTCGGTCACAATCTCATCACAACCATGTAGGGAAGAGGAAAAAGAGTTGGGTCTCCTCTCAGGATATTTCCTCTACCTTTACTCAGCACACTCAGATGTCCTGAGCATGCACTGTGTGTCAGGTACTGTGCTAGGCACTGGTGTTAACAGTGACAAACTAGAATGGGGCCTACTCAAAGGGAACTTATGTTCTCATGACAGGAGACAGAAAACATGCAGATGCATAGAGATTGTAATTTTAGATGGTGAACAGGGCTGTGAACGAAATAAAAACTGGGTGATGTCATAGCTGGCACCTGGGGAGTGGACGATTTTAGATAGCAAAGCCAGGAAAGGCCTCTTGGAGGAGCTGGCATTGTACTTAGTATCTGAAGTTTGAGAGGGAGCCAGGCCAAGGATGCTCCAGGCCGGAGGAACTGCAAGAGAACAGCTCAAGGTGAGAAAAGCTTTGTGCGTTCCAGGAACAAAGGGGCAGCCCGTGTGACTGGAGAAAAGGGAGCGGAGCAGCCGATGCTGCGCAAACTGAAAGCCTACCAGGAACTAAGTAAGAAAAGTAGCCAGGGACCCCTGCTTATAGGATCCTGCAGCTGTGGATCAGGATTTTGGATTTGATTCACTCAGAGGAGGAACATGATCTAATTTAGGTTTCATGTGTCAAAAGATTCACTCTGGAGACGGGACCTCAGTACTTTAGTGGAGGTTGGAGTGGATGCAAGTGCAGAGCAGTGTGGAGGGTATTAGAAGGGCAGGCAAGAGAGGAATCTGCCTTACCTTAAGGTGGTGCAGGGGGTGGGTTTGGAGCATGGGAAGGTGGAAAGAAAAACTGAGTTTCACTGTAGGATTATTTTACTTGGAGGGCCAACTAATCTTTAGACTCATCACATTCTTTTCTTTTCAACATGCTGGATCCCCACTGAAAAGTTCTTTTCATCTCCTTTTGTTTTTATTTATTTTTTTTAAAGATTGGCACCTGAGCTAACATCTATTGCCAGTCTTCTTTTTTTTTCTTTTTTCCTTCTTCTCCCCAAAGCCCCCCAGTACATACTTGCATATTCTAGCTGTAGGTCTCCCTGGTTGTGCCATATGGGATGCTGCCTCAACATGGCCTGATGAGCAGTGCCATATCCACACCCAGGATCCGAACCAGTGAAATTATGGGCTGCCCCAATGGAGCACACGAGCTTAACCACTCAGCCACAGCACCAGCCCCTTCACTTTCTTTTGAAATAAGCCACACGAGTCTTCCAGTAACCTGTCTTCATGCTGACTGATACACAGTTTAAGGGTAAATGTTTATTTATTTTTTCATTTATTGGACAAATATTTCTCGAGCACCTGCTGTGAGCTAGGCACTGAGTATAAAGACAAACATGACAGGCGCAAGCCCCACAGCAGCTGCCATATGTCACAGGGTAAAGAAGGAAGTGGGCGACAGAGCACGGCGCTGCTTCACCAGGAGAGAAGAGCCAGGTGTGCCCCTTTCTTTCTAACACATACTAGTTGGTGTCCTTGTAGGCACACACCTTCTGTTATTAAGACCAGTTATTAAGACTAGTAGCTATACATGTTTACCGAGAGTCTCTTGTAGGGAAGAAAAATGATTTTCCCTCTACCCTTCTGAGTTCTTAGCTGAGACCCTTATAATAAATGACAGATTAACGAAAGAAAAACAAACAGAAAATTTATTAACATGTATGCCTCATGTACACATGGGCAATACCCAGGGGAAAATAAGTAACTCAAAGAGGTGCCTTAGAATTGAGACTTAACTACCCTCTTAATAGGGAAAGGAGAGGGGAGGTGTAGGCCTCTTAGAGGAGAGAGGTGATTTTTAGAAAAGAGGTCTGGACCCTTAGAATAGATAGGAGATAGGACAGTTTGTGACAAGGTATGTCTGGATGTGGTGTCGGCCACTAGTCTCCTCTCCGGCAATAAGAGTCAATCCTCTCTGGTTGATGAAACTCCCAGGGAAAGGGTTTATGATAAGTGAGATCCTTTTGGAACATCTGTCTTCAGGCAGATAAGCAGATATCAGAGAAAGCCTCTCCTTGCATTTGCTGTTTTCCAAGTGCTTAGAGCTCAAAATAATCCATATACCAAAGCAGCATATTTTGGGCTGGCATGTCCTGAACTCCTACAGTTGTATTTTAGGGTGGCATGTTATGCCATACTTCACTCTTCATACCCTCTAAAGTTCAGAGATCCAAATTGGGTTTGTAGCTACGTACATTCTTTATCTCAGCATTATGTTAGCACTTTTGGACAGCGTTCAAGTTATACTGCTAAATTATCTCACATTTTATAACATGATTTTGGAAATATTCTTAAATCTTTTTCCATGATTATGTTTTCCTACTGTGAAATACACAGTAAGAATGTGCATAAAACAGGCACACAATATATATTAATAATGCTGATAGTGTGACTACCCGTCAGCCACCTTTCTGGTTAGGAAATAGATGTTGCCACTTCCTCAGTATCTTAAAAGTTTCCTGTATGTCTTCTGGTTTTCCATTCCCTTTCTCTTCATAGACACAAGTATTTTCTTGATTTTTGTGACAAGGATTCTCTTGCCTTTCTTTATAAACTTACATTCTATGTATGTATTCCTCAGTGATATAGTTTAATATTTCTTGTAATTAAACTTCATATAAATTGAGGCACACTGCATATTCTTTTGTGACTTTCTCTTCTGCTTTACATATGCATTGCTGCATAGTGTTCTGCATAACGAATACACCACAATTTATCCAACCTACTGGTGGTAGATAGGCATTCTTTTTCAGCTTTTGGCCATTTCAAACAATCTTGCTCCAAACATTGTCTGACATGTCTCCTGACACTCAACTGTGGATCCGGGGTTATGGTGTATCAACGATCGTCTTAGGTAACACCAAAACTGTCTTCTGAAATAATGGTATCAATTGATGCTTTCACCAGGCAGGCGTGCCTGGGACAGCCTGTTATTCTGCACCTTCAACAATACTTATTATTTTCAGAGTTCTTAACTTTTGCCACTCTGCTAGGTGTATAGAATTATCCCATCAGCTTTTAAATTTGCATTTACTCGATTACTAAGGATGTTGAGTATGTTTTAACATATTTATTAATCATTTGATTTTTCTCATTTATGAAGTTCCTGGCCAAGTCTTTTGTCCAATTTCTAAATCTCTTTTCCATTTTTGTTATTGATTTCAATCAATATTGATTTATATGTTCTGGATACTAGCACTTTACCAGTTTTATATTTGTATCTTTTTCAGTTTTGTGGTTTATATTTTTGCTCTTCATATAGTGGCTTATGTATACTGAACTCCTTGATTTTAATATAGTCACAATTACCCATCTCGTACTTCATGTTTTTTCTTTTCTTTTTAATGTCTTGTTTTAAAAAAATTCTTCTCTAATCCAAGGTCATGATGATATATTTATTTATATTATTTTCTAAAAGCTTCTTTTGACCTTTCACATTTCAGTCTTTAATATTCTTGGTGTAGGTTTTAATTTCACTTGTTTTTTCATGTGGATGTCCAACTATCCGCGCATCATTTATGGAAGACATCATGTTCCTCTTGCAGGTCTATTACGCCATCTTTATCTTACACTAAGTGTTTCCATGTGTGCGGGCTGGTTTCTGGGTTCTCTACTATACTCTACTTCATTGTCTGGACCTTTACCAACATACTATTTTATCCATTATACCGATCTTCCTGTGCTTGTGATGGGGTTACATCCAGATAAACCTATCATAAATTGAAAATATCTTGATTTGAAAATGCATCTAGTACACCTAACCTACCGAACATCATAGCTTAGCCTAGCCTGCCTTAAATGTGCTCAGAACACTTACATTAGTCTACGGTTGGGCAAAGTCATCTAACATAAAGACTATTTGATAATAAAATGTTGAATATCTCATTTACTGAATAGTGTACTGACAGTCAAGAACAGAATGGCTGTGTAGGTACAGAATGACTGTAAGTGTATTGGCTGTTTACTCTCATGATCATGTGGCTGATTGGGAGCTGCGGCTCCAATGCCACTGCCCAGAATCACAAGAGAGTATCATATGGCATATTGCTAACTGCGGAAAAGATCAAAATTTGAAGCATGGTTTCCACTGAATATGTGTTGCTTTCACACCATCGTAAAGTTGAAAAATCGTAAGTAGAACTATGGTAAGTTGGGGGCAGTCTGTAGTTCAATGATCTTCAGTATCTGGCAGCAGGGTCTGTCTTACTGCTTGGCACCTAGAAGGAGATGAAGTATTGATTTGATTAAGAATCCAACTTGGGCATCTCAGAGGTAAAATAATTATGTTTTTTACTCTGGGAACTAGGTTTTACCATAGCAAACTTAGGTTAAGTTCCCAGGTAAAATCCTAGCCAATTTTCACAATAAGACAAAGGAAGATTAAGGCTACTCCAGTTAGGGCATATTAATGTCATATTAGTTTTCTACGGCTGCTCTAACAAATTAACACAAACTTGGTTGCTCAAAAAAAAAAAAAACCCAGAAATTATATTACACTTCTGGAGGTGAGAATTCCAAAATGGGTCTAATGATCCTAAGTCAACGTGTTGGTCAAGTTGTGTTCCTTTCTGAAGATTCTAGGGGGGAATTTGCTTGCTTGCTTTATTCAGTTACTAGATGCCGCCCGCATTCTTTGGCTTGTAGCCCCTTCCCCCATCTTCAAAGTGCATCACTCCAATCTCTGCTTCCATCATCACATCTCTTCTCTGAGTCTGCATCTCATGCCTCCCTTTTATAAGGACCCTTGTGATTACATTGGGCCCACGTGGATAATCCAGAATCATCTCCTAATCTCCAAATCCTGAATTTCAGCCCATCTGCAAAGTCCCACAGGTTCTGGGAATTAGGACATGGACATCTTTTGGGGGGGGATGTACTATTCTGTCTACCATGGCTATACCAAGGCATGCCACCCCTAAACATGCCACTTTGGCATATTGATTATTTTGAGCTAAAGGGATGTGAAAAACAGCAAATGCAAGAAGGGCACTCTGAACTTTCTTTTTCTTCCTGAAAGCAGGAGAGAAAATTCTCATGTGAAATTCTCATGTTGTCTCTGTACCAGGAGGAAGAAGCATTCTTATTACCAGAGATGGGAGTTTAGACTGAGAGAAATCTGTACAAATAGACCTTGTTAAAATAACCCTTATCTTCTTGTAGTCTCTCCATATATTTTAGCTACTTTTCCACAATTGCCACTCTTGGTTCAACCTAGCATGTCAGTGCTCAGGCCTAGCTACGTGTTGGATCTTCCTTTTCTTGTGGAGACTCCCTTGTACGCGTAAAATAAAATTTGTATGCTTTTCTCCTGTTACTTTTACCTCTCCTACATATCATTGTGAAACAACTTCAAATACCTAAAATACACAAAAGCCTACCAGAAAGTAGTTAAAATAATTTAAAACCTTTTTTTTTTGTATTCACAGTTCTTAGCTGCAAACAAGAAAGTCTGACTCTGATTGGTCACACATTAAATGTGGTGTTTAAAGGGATAGGTAACAGCATTCTTGGGAGGCCTGATGACTATGGCTGAAAACATGTCTAGGGACAAACCCCAAAACCATGCTGCAGAATTGGCCTGGTACTGCTTTGTCACAACTGTCACTACTGAGCCAGGATGTGACCCACCTGGAAGCCCTGACTGCTGCCTCTACTTTCAAAGCTGGGTGCTTTTGGTATCTCCTCTCCCAGCAGACGTGGAAGCTCCAAACAGATCTCTGCTGTCCTGTCATCTCCTTTTGGAGAGTGATATAGAACCTGAAGTCAGTTCGCTCACCTGTTGCGCAGCAACCCAATCTCTGACACCGGGCGTAGTGGAAAAAGTAGGAATTTTATTGTTGCACGTCACTGAGCGAGGAGAGAGGACAGCTAACGCTGAAATCCAAAACTCCCCAGAAAGCTAAAAGGAAAGGTTTTTATTTGGGGTTTTAGGTAGGGGAGGGGAGCATATAGCCTTGCTGGTGCGAGTTTTCCCACCAGCCTGTCTTTGGCCTTGAGACTACCTGCAGAAAGGAGGAAGCCTGCGACCTTGCTGGTCAGCAGCTCTCCCACCAGCCTGTACCTCCTTGTGGGGAGGAGATAACAAATCCAGGTGCTTGTCCTTGGCTGTGTCTGTCTCCATGGAGGATAGTGGATTCTGGAGCCAGGAAGCCGGAGTAAGCAGGGAATGAGTGCTTTGGTTTTTACCTGACATATGCTAGGTATAATGTAGGGAAACCGATATCAGGGCTGCTATCAATTGGAGTCTTTTAAAGGTCTGACTGATTGGTGAAGCCTTATAGGCCACATATCTGCAATCTAGCTGTGACAGAGGCTGAGAATTGTTTCAAAGCCTGGGTAAGGGAGGCCAAGTTCTAAGTTGAGAATTGCACAAATTTATAAAGGAGATAGACAGGCCAGTATTTTTCAAACTTTTTGTCCTCCAATTTTCACATTCTAGGTATAAAACAGAACAAAACAAAAACACATATACTTGAAACTAAAATTTTATAACACAATATTTTCACCTATTACATGAGATGGTACATTGATATTTTCTATATATATATTCCATTCCCTTTTTTTTGTCCATATCAATGAATATAGATAAATCCAAATTTTAATCTTGGATTCTGAAGCATCACCAATAACACTTTATTAAACATATCATTTTCACTCAAAGTAAATTAATTTGGATAATTAAATCTTTTCATAAAAGATCTGTTGTGGTAACTTTTTCATACTGTACAAATGAATATGCCAAAAAGATAATACCATACATTTTTAGGAAATTTTACATTGTAGAAGAGGCCAATCCTAGTTACAGAACTAAAGAAACAATCTTTTTGGCATCACATTTAAGAAAACAAATACAGAAGAAAAAACACTACTAATTCTTCTTTTATTTTCTTATAATTCATGCCAGCAAAATGAAGTTTAGGAATTCAATAGCAACCATGGCTTTCCATTAAATAGTGATTGAAATATGGCTCACTTTGATTACTTATCAGCTTATGAACGTGTTATTTTTGTGAGAAAATTTTGAGTAAAATATCTTCTTTTGAAGAGGCCATTTTAGACCTGCCTGTAAGAACAAGAAACATGAGACATATTTATTTTTTTACATGCTGTTTGGGACCCATCAAATTGTTTTCATTACCAATTTATGATTTGCAATCTGCATTTTAAAAAGTCTGCAATAGTGATTGGCAGCCACAAGTCTGATATTTGTGCAAAGGAATGGTAAGAGAAGAAAGCTCATTACTGTTAAAAGGGAACAATTTGTATAAAAGTTTAGTAGTGGCCCTGATAGATTATTCATTTAGTTATTGAACAAATATTGACTAAGTGAATAATACATACCATGTAATTCTTCTAGGTCCTAAGGATACCAAAATGAAAACATGGTCCAAACCTTCGAGGCATTCAGAGAGGAAAGCAAGTATTAATCATCATCATCACCAGCAACTCTTTGTGAAATGTCAGGAAATCCTAGGTGCTGATTTTTGCCTGGGAAAAATTTTGCTGATTTCCGAGGCAAAATCAGGTAAAGTTCTCCTGATGGAGACTCTTAAAGGAGTGGAGGGGATCAGGAAATCCCACCTCAAAATATGCCGCTTTATATAAGCACTTATATAAAGCATGAGAATTCTTTCGTGCTGAAGACATCTCAGTTCCTGAAGTCTTATTTGCCTAAAGTTAGAGCCTCTCAAAAGAGCTCAATTGTCATAAATCCCCTCCTCAGGAGCAACCCTCGTCTCTTTTTGGAAATGAGAAGTTGGCACCACACCCACACATTGTCACAAACTATCATCTTTCCCATCTATTCTCTTAAAGGCCCATTTGTCTTTCCAAAAAATTACTGGCTTTTCCTTCAGTTTCCCCTACTAAGTTAGGTATATAGACCCCCAATTCTAACCACTCCTTTACTCATCCCTGAGTGTTCCCATGTGTACGTCTGATGCACATGCTAAACTACTGTTTGGTTTACTCTTGTCTTCTGTTAATCTAATTTACAGGGACCAGCCAGAGAACCTAAGATGAGTAGAGGAAACCCATTTTTTCTTTCCTCCCTTACTGGAGAAAATCTCCAAAAGAATTGAAGGTTATTTGTGGACTAAGAAAGAGTGTATGTAAAAGATATTGTTCACAAGAAGAAAGTTCCAAGTATGACAAGCTGTTCAGTACGTTCAGCTGTAGAAATTGGTGGTGACTGGGGAGAGGGGCTTTGAGACGAAGATGTCCAGGTGAGCAGAAGTCAGATAAAGCACAGGAAATGGAGTTTTATTCTCCAGATGTTAGGAGAACCAGTGAAGGTTTTTTATTTTGTTTATTTTTGCCTGGATGGGATGATCTCTGATTGCAGTGGGATGGAGTGATTGTAGGCTGGGAAGAATGGAGGTAGAGACTTATCCGGAATCTATGGTCACTATAGGGCACTGATAAGAGGCAAAACTTTCCTCTACCCTTTTAGGGTCTCCAGCTGGGCCTAAGAATTAAGCTGACATAAAACAGATTAATAGGAGAAAAACATACAAATTTTATTTAATATTTTTATACATACATAGGAGTCTTCATAGCAAAATTAAGACCAAAAAAGTGGTTAGGCCTAAGTGCTTATATACTAGGTTGAACAGAATAGTAATTGTGAAATAGCAACTCAAATATATGGAGAGACTAAAGGAAGGTAAGAGTTTTCTTTTTTTAAAAGCAATTTTTAAAGATTGGCACCTGAACTAACATCTGTTGCCAATCTTCTTGATTTTTTTCTTCTTCTTCTTCCCAGAACGCCCCAGTACATAGCTGTATATTCTAGGTGTAGATCCTTCTAGTTGTGCTATATGGGACGCCACCTTAACACGACCTGATGAGCGGCGGTACATCTGTGCCCAGGATCCAAACCAGCAAAACCCTGGCCCACCGGAGTGGAGTACCAGACCTTAACAACTCGGCCACTGGGCCGGCGCCTGCTAAGAGTCATTTTAACAAGGTATGTTTGTAGAGATTTCTCTCAGCCTTGACTCCTCATCTCTGCTGATAAGAATGTTCTTTTATTGCTAGTATAAGGAAGGGATTTAAATCCCTTTTACGTTGAGTAATTATCTATTTTCAGGAAGAAAAGGAGAGGACAGAGCCCCATTCTTGCATCTGCTGTTTTTCAAGTGCCTTTAGCTCAAAATAATCCTTATGCCAAAGTGGAATATTTTGGGGTGGCATATTCTGCTATCTTTCAGCTGATACTCAGTTTTTTTCTGGGTGCCTGGATGATGTCTCACCATTTACGGCACACTCTGCAAGAGCTGGCTCAGGGAAGATCTAAGATGCTCTAAGAAGCGATGAGAAGAAAGTGTAAGAGATTCATCAGGAAGAATCAGAGACAGAGGAATGGGACCCATAAAACCAAACTGAGAAGAATCATGAACATAGCATCTGGGTCAGGAAGAAAAGTACCAGAAAACTGGTGAGATTTTGAAGCCCGGAGTAATACAGTCAGATGTAGCATAAATTAAATTAAGGTGTAATTTTGGATTTGATACTTAGGAGGTCACTGGTAACCATAGCAAGGGTATTTTTAGTGAGTGATTAGTGCAGAAGTCCTAATTATGAAGAATGACTGAGACTTGGAGATAGTGACTCCAGATTACTCAGGTCTTGAAGATTTGATAAAACGGGATGGATGTAGTAATGGACAGGGCATGGATTGAGAGACACTAAAACTATATGTGGATGGGAAGGAGCCAGTAGAGAGAATATTAAGACTTTAAACTGGTCTATCACTATCATTAGATTAGGATGACCAACTAATCTATTGTCCAGTCAAATAAGTTACTGATAGTGGAAGGTGGCTCCATTAATAACTATCCTAAAACAGGTACAGACTGAAACAATCCAGGCAAACTAGGGTGTGTTTTCAATCTAGATTTAGGATAAATCCAAGGAGAGAGGATTTAGAACACAGGAGGCAGGGTGAACATAGGATGGCCTGAGGGCTATGTCTTCTGCCTGCTGGGAAAATGGAGAGATTAAGGATGCAGTCAGTCATAGAGGGAAAGCCACAGGTTGAGAGAATGCATTTAGAAACATTCAAGTTAAATTCTCAAAGCTTTGGCAATAAATTTAGAAATAAAGCAGTAAGATGATCCAGGAGCTTTTGTCCCCCTAAAGTCCCAAGTCCTCAGTAGCTGACTTTTCAGTTTACTAGCCATGGATCCATCTATGCATAGCTATCCATAGTTCCTGTAGGAAGGACCCTAGAGTTACAAGCCCCAGATGACATGTAGAGGACACTAGCAGCTGGGTTAGTGAGACATTCCAGGAGTGAGTTTTAAACGGTCCTGGAGTAGAATGAAGTCAGTTGCTAACACTTAAACTAGGAAGTCGCTACCATTACTAAATGCAATGTGCTCCAGTTGGCTGGTAAACCCAGCAGCTTCCAACCGCATATTTTCCTTATTCTGTGGGCATTGAAGAGCCGCCATCTTTGGGAAGTTACTATTAACTACAGAAAAACTAAAACAAAGGCTACCAGACTGCCGAAAAGTGACAAAATTAGCAAAGTTAGAATTACAACAAAAAAATGACACAAAGCACTCAACGTTACCTTCAAATTTCAGTTAACAGCCCTTCGTGTGACCAAGTGGGTGGCCCTGAGAAGGGCCTTTTGTGAGCGAGCATGGGCTACAGACCTGGGGACTGCGGTGAGGCTTAGCCGCCGAAGCCGTAGAGGGTGCGCCCCTGGCGCTTGAGCGCGTAGACCACGTCCATGGCGGTGACCGTCTTGCGCTTGGCGTGCTCGGTGTAGGTGACCGCGTCCCGGATGACGTTCTCCAGAAAGACCTTGAGCACCCCGCGGGTCTCCTCGTAGATGAGACCGGAGATGCGCTTGACACCCCCACGCCGGGCCAGACGCCGGATGGCGGGCTTGGTGATGCCCTGGATGTTGTCGCGCAACACCTTGCGATGGCGCTTAGCACCGCCCTTTCCCAGACCCTTTCCTCCTTTGCCACGGCCAGACATGATGAAAACTGAGTATCACACTACAGTACCTAACACTTTGCTGCAACCATTTATATATCAACTCTGCGGACCTTTTAGGAAACTGAAACGGCGGGGGCGGGAACGAGACCTCTACTCCCGCCCCTTCCCTACTCTACTGGGCGTCTATTACTGCCTAACAAGGGAAGGGGGCGGGGAAACGCGATTCAGTAGCTGACTCTTTCCTGTTTCCTGGTAGCGGTCCGGAGTCTGGTTTCTGTGGCCTCTAGTCTTGTGCCTGTGGGTTTTCTCAAACAACAGATATTGTACAAGTCTCCTAACCACTTTTATGGTTTATAAAAAGGAGGCAGCAGCACTACACTTGTCTACCAAACGGAGAGATGCCATAATAAAATTACTTGTAGAAGTTCTTTGTGAGTGTTCTTTTAAATATAAAAGCACTAATTCTTACATTCCCAGCAATATTTACATTATTAAATTTAGCCTATCGTGGAACGTTCCATTTTGGCAGAGCATATACATATACATCATTTTCAGCATTCCTAATAACGAGGGAGCTCTAGGAAAGGGAACCAACGTTAACTGAAATTCTGCTCTTTGCTCCCTAATTTATAAAGCACTATTTGCACCGTAAAGATGAAGAATCCCACATTTGGAGAGCTAATCCTGTGTTAATAAGGGCTATTGTTGGAGGTATAACTGAGGCTCGTTTCTGGAGTCTTAGGACATTGCCATCTACCATTGATCTATGCCAGGAGAGAACTGAAGGTACATAACGGTGAATAAAAGTTTGCAAATTAACAGAATTAACAAAATAACACTAATAAACTGAAATACTGTCCAAGTAAAAAGAGTAACTGAAGTCATGTTGCACAGACAGATGATCGGTTGATAGGTTTAATAGACAAATGCCAATATTTGCTCATGTTGCACACATTCACATTGAGTAGCTTTTACGTACTACAGGTGTTGTTTTTAAAAATTCCCTCTGTGCTGGTGCTTAGCATATAGGTAGTCAGAAGATTATTCATTTCCTTGAGTGAGAGACAATTTGAGATTTAGCTCAGGTACAGTTACCTGCAGACTCAGACAGTGATCTCACATGCTCTCTTTTTTGAGAAAGGCACCAAACAAGAACCACTGATTCATTCACTCAACAATTTAGGGTCTACTGTATGCCAAGAATGGTGTACAAATTCCAGCTTCACAAAGACAATCACACATGTTCTTTTAAAGAACTCAAAGTCTAGTTGAGGGAAGAGAAAAAATACACTCAGGGTTCCGGGTCAGACACCAGTCCGGCTTACTCCTAGTTTCAACCTAGTAGTGATGTGTGGAGCAGCCACATCCTGCAACATTAGCATCACCTGGGAGCTCGTTGGACTTACAGAATTTCAGGTGCAGCTCTAAGTTCACTGAATTGATGTTGCATTTTTAAAAAATGTCCAAGTGGTTGGTATGCTCAATGAAGTCTGAGAAGAGTTGTTTTAAAGTTGTGTTGTCCTACGTTACCCACTAGCCACATGTTCTCATTTTAATTTAATTAAAATAAAAAAATTACAAATTAATTTCTTCAGTCACTTTAGCCACATTTAAGTGCTCAATAACGACATGGAGGTAGGGTCTATCCATTCGACAGTGTAGAGACAGACCGTTTCCAGCATTGCAATAAGTTCTATTGGGCTGTGCTGTGATAGAAAATTCCTTCTGAAGAACATCTAGTCCACCCTGGGAAAAGCAATGTGGTAGATATTTGAGTATGAGGCTTACTGTAGGAAGTGAGGATTGGAGTATTTTTGAAGTATAATAGAAATGAGCCAACTTCTGGGTGTACCTGATATTACAGATAGAGAGAGGGACATACAGAAAGAAAATTGGAAGCTGGTCAGTAGTAATGCCACTTTTAGGAAAGAAAATCAGTAAGATATAACTGTGCTTGGAGCAGAGTTTCAAGTGGAAGTAACCTCAGGTGAGACCTTCTCATAAGAAATTAAAACAGAGGTGATTTCTCACGGCCCTTGTGAAAACATTTGATCCTAACACAATGCTCGATCTGCTATATAGCCCTTATTTTTTCTTTACCCTTTTTAGTATTTATTCAACGCAGTCACTCTTCTCCTTAAACCTTTGAAATTCACTGAATTTTGGAATAATTAAGCACAGCCCTTGTGGATTGACCTGGTGAGTGCTACCTATGTCTCTCATAGTCATTTACTATGGTAAGCGGGGGAGGGGTCACACCGAATTTGAGAGAATATGAAGTCATAAGTGAGATATCCATCACTTATCTAACCATAGTTTTTCTCAGTCTTTTTTTTTTTTTTTTTTTTGGTGAGGAAGATGGGCCCTGAGCTAACATATGTTGCCTATCTTCCTCTACTTTTTTATGTGGGATGACTTGACGAGGGGTGTTAGGTCCGCACCTGGGACCTGAACCTATGAACCCCAGGCAGATGAAGCAGAGTGCATGAGCTTGATCACTACACCACTGGGCTGGCCTCTAGTTTTCCTCAGTTATTTTTTACATCTATAAAATAAAGGGTTCCAGTCTTAGTCTAGTGGAAAATCCACTGTTCTCAGATATATACAGACTTAGAATTCAAAAGTAATAAACACAACCTTTTTGTGGGCTACCAAAGTAATAGGTGAAACTTTTCCAGTTTATTGTCCCATGGGGTGATCCAGCTTTCAAGAACCTTGTCCACACCACAGTTACAGAGAGGATAAGTACCTGGGTCTCAAGCAGTAAGAGTAGCTATGTGCAGCACAGCCCCATCCTTCTATAAACATCTGGGGAAGAATTTTTCCTATGAAATCAAGTCTCAACTTTTGCCCTCCAGGAAGGGCAGAGATTACCTACAAACAATGAAGGAAATCGCCCTTAGCCCCAGTCTCTTCCTACTTATTTGGAACCTAACTAGCCATGGGAACCAGTAAGAGTTGCACAAGAATGAAATGGTGACATCTGCTGTAGAAAGAACTTTTCGCTTATCTTAAATTGAGTATATGTAACTCAGGAAGCAATTCCAGCAATTATTCAACAACTGATGTTACGACTACAATGATGACCAAAATAGTAAACTCTTAAAAATCTGAATTTTAATTGTACTTTAAGTCTAGGTAATAATAGTCTCTGGACTGAAAAGAAAAAGGGCCTATATAATGTTTGTAACCACTGCTATTGACAACAATGCTATTGTGGATGACAAAAAGCCCCTTCCTCTAGAAACCCAGAAAATGTCTGCCTAGGGAGAATTAGATGCTGCAGGTACAATCCTATAAGCTTACCTCTTCATACACAGTGTTTGTATTTGATATATAACATGGTCTTAAGTTCCAGAGACTTGATTTCAGTCACCGCCAGCCAATAAAAGTCTATTTAAAAACAAGCCAGTTGCTTCTTATGGAATTAGTTAAGTGTAGAGAGATGACATTTTTACCGTTGATTATTGTATCTTGGATTTATACGAGAAAATTTGCGTAACCATTGAATGCAGACCAGAATAACTAGGTTTTTGGAAATGGGAGTATTAATTAGAAGAAACATAATACCAGAATACTTTTCGTCTTTATTTTAATAAACATGGGGTTGAATTTCAGTATCTGATTATTTGGTGGATATTAATTTTGTGCTTAATCATCCAATATTTACCTAATTCCATTAGCTCTGTTGTGTGGCAAACCAAGAAAGATGGAGTCTTAAAATCGGTCATGTTTGCTATGAAATGTTTGCTCAACTCCTTAGGAGGACATATTCAGCTAATTAATTTAGGCTGTGACAGCCTAGTTCATATTTTGTTAGTAAAAAGCCCAGGGAGAATTATGAACATTCAGAAACTGGTTTAAAAGAGAACTTTTTTCTTTCTAATCCTCTGTGTCCCTACTTGGAATGTTGAAAAACAGTCAAATCAAATTTGTATTTTAAATATTATCTTGAAATATAGGAAATATGCACAAGATTATACGCTAAATATTGCAGGAAAAAAATCTTAGGGACACGGTGTCTGTCAAGCACAATTTTAAGGAGATAGAATAGAAACACATGATCTCACAGTGTTCTTCAGCTCCCAGCTGGTAAAATGATGCACAACTCTCATTCTGTTGCTTCATGATTCACTTCTCTTCTTTGTTGATGGGGTGGGTGATCTCTAAAGCCCATTCTAGGTCTGAAAAATCTAGTTTAACAATTTTTTAAGAGGATTGGTGACTCTATTTAAAACAATTTATGTAGAAAACGAATGGCGCAACCTCACCCCCCTCCCTTCCTAAAATGTTTAAATCACCAAAACTAGGAGATCAAAGCCAGTTTACACACTGTTCACTCAAATACTTAAAAATAAAATCTATCTTTTATAAAATAGTTATCCGTCTTGTGCGTAGAATTTTCTACCCCAGTGCCAATTCCCAGTGCTTAGTGCAAAGAACTTGCGGGAGAGCTGTGCTATTGCTCCCGTGAAAAATCCGATTTTCCTTCTTTATTTGAGTAAAAATGAGTTTATTTATATAAAGTCGCAAAGAAAAGAATGTGCAGAACATTTCCCTGGAAGAAAGATTTGCAAAGGGAACAGAGAGAAATAGTATTTTTAAAGAAAATCTGAAAGTTGTCTCAATTTGACCGAAGTTTTCAAGAGAGTTGGGGGAATCAGGAAAGTTTCAGGGTGCCCGTTTTGAAACTAGCTATAACAAATGAGGCAGGAATGAAGCCTGGAGACTCTCGGATCCGTTTCCCCCAAATCCCTAATTATTTCATGCCCAGATTTCTTATATTTTTCTTCTTTTTTAAGGGGCAAGAAACACAGCCACATGGCAGAGCCGAGGAGCCCTTCTCTGCTGCGCGGCGCACGGAGCAGGAACCAATCATCACTCAGCGACTCTCTATATAAACCCCCAGCCACCAGCGCCCGGGACACGCCGTTCTGACAGTTTACGCTTACTTTTTGTCTCCTTGGCAAAACAGGAAAATGTCGGAGACTGCTCCAGTGGCTCCCACTGCTCCCGCACCTGCAGAGAAAACACCTGTTAAGAAGAAGGCGAAGAAAACGGGCGCAGCTGCTGGAAAACGCAAAGCGTCCGGGCCCCCGGTGTCCGAGCTCATCACCAAGGCTGTGGCCGCTTCTAAGGAACGCAGCGGTGTGTCCCTGGCCGCACTCAAGAAGGCGCTGGCGGCAGTTGGCTACGATGTAGAGAAAAACAACAGCCGTATCAAGTTGGGTCTCAAGAGCTTGGTGAGCAAGGGCACCCTGGTGCAGACCAAGGGCACCGGCGCTTCGGGTTCCTTTAAACTCAACAAAAAGGCTGCCGCCGGGGAAGCTAAGCCCAAGGCCAAGAAGGTGGGCGCGGCCAAGCCCAAGAAGGCTGCTGGGGCGCCCAAGAAGTCCAAGAAGGCCACAGGCGCGGCCACCCCGAAGAAGAGCGTCAAGAAGACCCCTAAGAAAGCGAAGAAGCCGGCAGCGGCCGCTGGGGCCAAAAAAGTGGGCAAAAGCCCGAAAAAGGTGAAGGCAGCCAAGCCCAAGAAGGCGGCTAAGAGTCCAGCAAAGGCCAAAGCTCCTAAGCCCAAGGCAGCCAAGCCGAAATCTGGCAAGCCGAAGGTTACGAAGGCGAAGAAGGCGGCGCCAAAGAAAAAATAAACTTGCAGCGGGAAGTCCCTTTCTGAAAATCTCAAAGGCTCTTTTCAGAGCCACCCACTAATTTCAGGTAAAAGAGCTTAACTGAATGTTTTTGGTAACCACCATAGTAAGCAACAGGTAGCTAAAGGATCGCTTACGATTTTTCTTACCGTTTTTTTAAAAAATTACCGCCGTCATGTGATTGGCCAGCTGATCGCTTACTGCGGCAGGGTGGAAAGAAGAGCGCGCACAAACATGCGCGCGCACTGCTGGGCTTTCAGAATTCTATGAATAACTCCATAGTTACAGTCCTCTGAGGATAATTTTTGGTGGCTCTGAGAAAATACTTTGGCTTCTGATAGAAGTGTAAACTTCACTTGCTCTTAGCCTTGTGGTGACTCTCGGCCTTCTTGGGCAGCAGCACGGCCTGGATATTGGGCAAGACTCCGCCCTGCGCGATGGCCACGCGCCCCAAGAGCTTGTTGAGCTCCTCGTTGTTGCGGATGGCCAGCTGCAGGTGGCGCGGGATGATGCGCGTCTTCTTGTTGTCGCGGGCCGCGTTGCCCGCCAGCTCCAGGATCTCGGCCGTCAGGTACTCCAGCACCGCCGCCAGGTACACCGGCGCGCCGGCCCCGACCCGCTCGGCGTAGTTGCCCTTGCGGAGCAGGCGGTGCACTCGGCCCACAGGGAACTGCAGACCAGCTCGAGAAGAGCGGGTCTTGGCCTTAGCACGAGCTTTACCACCCTGTTTCCCGCGCCCAGACATATTAGAAGACAGGCTGTAATTCTCACAATCTAGTCTGCGAAAGGGGTTATTATAGTCTGGATGTTTCGTAAAATTTCCTTTTCCATTGGTTTTCAGAGGCTATTGAGTGTTAGCCAATCAGAATGTACCCCTGGACCTATTGGCACGGGCTATAGAGAGAGAATATGTACCGCACCAATCAGAGATTGAGATATTAAAAATTGTACATATAGTGAAACAGTTGACAAGCTTGGATTTTTTTCCTTGAGATCAATGGAGTCCTCTTTGGGGGGCTATTCACTCTGTGCTTATTCCACCTAAATCTGTATAATTATGGCTACTCCCTCGATGTTAAGCGATAGTAAAAAGTGTAAAAGTCATCTCTGGCGGTTGATGAGTTACTGTATTTGACAAATTCCTTGCCCACAAGTTGTTGAGAGGACACAGGGAGCCATGATTGACTGTATAATAGCTCTTCGGCGAATAGGCAAGAAATAGGGAGTGAGGAGGGGAAAAGGAACCTTTGGAAAGGCAGCGTGGTTGGTTAGCGAGCTCCTGAAGATGGGGTAACCAAGGTGAAATAAATGGGCTCTGGAAAGATGGGTTGACCTGTTCTACCATTTCCACTTCATCCCCGGGACTGAGGTTTTGTTTTTTTTGTTTGTTTTAAATTTCAGGGAAACCCACTTAATTTTAGGGGCAAATTTGAGAAAAATCTGAGTTCTTCACACCTTTGTGGGGCTATAAACCTAGATGGGGAAAAATGATTTATTTTCACAAACTCTAAATGCAGTTTAGTATTTCCTTCAATTATGCGTGTAGACAACTAATCACGAGGGACTGTGCAGTACCGTTGACGTTTTTCAACAATGGCAACCACAAATGTTTCCCTACCACGTTGCAGTTCTTGCAGAGATCTTGAAATAGTTTACACTGGTTCTGAATCGTTGAAACTGACATGTTATTCCACTTGCTGCTCTTTGTTGATGTTACTAATGAAACATTGTGTTCCATTACTTGTGTTACTAATGAAAGACATATAATACATACTTAAAAGAAATACATTTTGGTAACTGTGTTGTAATGCGGCTTTCTTATCCTGCATGCTTTGTGTACTTAAAAACATCATTTCGAGGGCCCGGCCCTGGGGCCAAGTGGTTAAGTTGGTGTGCTCCGCTGCAGGCAGCCCAGTGTTTGGTCGGTTCGAATCCTGGGTGCGGACATGGTACTGCTCATCAAGCCACGCTGAGGCGGCGTCCCACATGCCACGCTGAGGCGGCGTCCCACATGCCACAACGGGAAGGACCCACAACGAAGAATATACAACTATGTACGGAAGGGGCGGGGGCTTTGGGGAGAAAAAGGAAAAAAATCTTTAAAAAAACCCAAACATCATTTTGAGAAGGTGTCCATAGGTTGCCCCAGACTATCCACAGGGTCCATAGTACCAAACAAGTCATGAAGCCCTGAGCAGATCTCCAGTGTGCACAAATACCTCCTGGCTGAAATGCCTCTTCATCTTCTGTGTTTACAGCACCCCAACCCTTATTGGTTAATAGTTTATTAAAGTTTACTATTTATACTTTCTAGAAAAAAAAAAAAAGTACGTAGCCTGTGAGTACCTCTCTAGTTCTTCTAAGCAGAGTTCAATTTTTCCCAATCGCAGCTGCATCCCATAATTTCTTCTTTCTAGCAAGAGCTTGAAAACCTCCTTTTATGAGAGTGGTTTGGTAGAGAAGGAGATCTGGATAAATGGGAGAATGTGAAATAGTTACTCAAAAGAAGCATTTTGAAAATAAGATATTGCATAGAGTGGGAAAGATAAGGGGGGAAAGATCTGTGAGGTCTTTAATCCCCCAAATGAGAGAGTTAGTCTTTTGATGAAGCGTGATGAGGAACAAGAGAACTATGCAGGAACGTGACATTCAATAAGAGTGGCCAAAATGCCTATATAATATCTCTGTGGCTCCTTACAGTTTACACAGCCCTTCTACGATCACCTTACTATAAAGCATTTGCATTAGGTCTAGTAAAAATGCTTGTTTTACAGTTAAAAAAAATCGTGGCTTAGAAAGATGAAGGGGCCCCCCTGTGGCTGAGTGGTCAAGTTTGAATGCTCTGCTTAGGCGGCCCAGGGTTTCACCAGTTCAAATCCTGGGCGTGGACACGAAACTACTGCTCTCTAGGCCATGCAAGGCGGCGTCGCACATAGCACAAGCAGAGGCACTCACAACTAGAGCATACAGTTATGTAGTGGGGAAACTTGGGGAGAAGAGGGGGAAAAAAAGAAAGATGAAATGGCCAGAATCACTTTATCAACAAATGGTAGACCTGGGTCCCAAACACAAGTTTCTTTATTCCTAGCGTCATTTTCTTTACGCTGCTCCCCATCAATAATATCAACTAGAAAAGGAGTGGAGTTCAGGTATTTCTATTTTAGCCTCTTGGTGAGCTATCCAATTCTCAAGCCCTTTGGAATGCATCAGAATCAATTAAACATGATTGAATCAGTGACCTAGAGTTTGACTCTAGTTAATGTAAATTAGTATTTATATTCTTTTACCTTGGGCAAGCCCTAATTTTCAAGAGAATCAGAATTTGTTTAAATCTTCATCCATCTCCCCAAATTTTTCTGCAGTTAAATCAGATTAAAATGAACATCTTGGGATGGAAGAAGAAGGCTAAAGACATGTTAGTGCCCTGTGTCAGGAAGAAGATGGAGAAGGAAGTGCATTCCCAGTCCCTGTATTTCAGCCCTAACCCACATCCCCAGGAGGGCCTCCTGAAATGCTCATGCGTGGGTTTCTGATGTTCTTTTGCTGAGCAAAGATGCTCTGTCAGTTATAGCGGAAAACCCCAGGTTGAGGGGCCGGCACCCAGGGGTTTTGTCGGTTTGGATCCTGGTTGTAGACCTAGTACCTCTCACCCAACCATGCTGAGGTGGCATCCCACACAGCAGAGCCAGAAGGACCTACAACTAGAATATACAATTATATACTGAGGGATTTTGGGGAGAAGAAGGAAGAAAAAAAAAGATTGGCAGTAGATTTTAGCTCAGGTGCCAATCCTTAAAAAAAAAAAAACAGATTTAGAAATACTCAATAGATTGACATTTAAAGATTGCAAATATCAGATAGACAGGAGCCTGTGTGAGTAGTTCTCACCTAAATACACAGCCAAAAAAGTAAGAATTAAAAAAGATGTGTTAGCATGGAAGTTCTGAAGGGCATGTTCATATTTTCTTACCTGCAGGAGGGTACTTCTGCCCTCGGCATAGGTGTGAGTCAAACGTAATTTTAGGACCAGTCTGAAGTCGTTACTTTCTCCCTTCTACTTAGTAATTGCCTGGCTCGTTTTAACTAAGGGACGCAGATTGAGTTCATGTCACTGTCTGCAGGCCTTGGTTAGTCTTGTCACTCAGTCACTAAATCAGGTTGATGTTTAAAGTAGTCTCAATAACTGACATTTTCTCCCTTCTCACATTTTCTCCTTATCCTCTCATTCCTGGGATGATTCCATTGTTTTCTAACCAGTATGCTAATTCTAGTCTCTCCAGCCTCTAATTCCTAAATTCTGGTCATTCTACTTATGAAAAGGGTCACTAGCTCCCCATTACCTTAGGTTCAAGTGAGGACCCTGTGGCCTTTTTTCATGATAACGCTTTCTGCTCACACTAACTAGCACTAATAACAACTCAGATTACCTTTCTATTCCTTCTTTTTTTATTTTTATTTTTTGACAATTTTATTCACCTACAGCTCCTACTTCTCTCCTCTCTACCTGCAAGAATCTTTCCAGTTCCATCTCAAGTTCATCTCCATGAATAAATTCCCCTAATCAAAAAATCTAGTTTCTCTAGTAATGTGCTTTGATGACATTTAATAATTGGGTGGGTGCCATTATTATCAATGGAAAATTTGTAATACATCTATTTTTTTCTCTCGTTAAAGTAAATCTTAGGGCATTAATCTTATTTGTCTTGTTTTCCTACTACTCTAGGTGTGTTTTTAATTGACTGTGTTTTATGACCCTGTCAAATGGGTGAGATTATCCCTAGATATTAATCAGATTCAGGGATTTCATTTTCTGTTTTTCTGTGTAGGAAGCCAAAGGTAATAAATCTCTCTGCCCCTTTTATGACCCTGCTCCCACAGTTTGACTTAGGTACTGTCTCCCTTACTTTCTGAAGTATGTCATGCAAGGTGTTGGGGCTACTCCAAAAACAAAACCAAAAATATTTATAACACTATTGCAGTAAAAATTTCCAGATGTAAAATATCAACATTTACCTGTGATGGGTTAGGGTAGGTGTGGAGAAAGGATGAAATGGAATTTCTTAATTATCTTGGATTTTTTTTTCCTTTTCATAAGATAAAGCTACTGGTCATTCAGAGATTATATACTTTTTTGTTGTTGTTTTTAATTATATCTACTTATAAGCAACCATGTGAGCCTGAAATGGATATACAACTTAATGCACCAAAACGTACATATAAAATGCGGCATGAGTCAGATTTGTGATCCTTCCCCAATAAAATCAAACTTTAAATACATATAGTAAATCATATAATAAAAAAATATAATAAATAAAATCAAGATTTAAAAAACATCTGACATTAAGCACTACATTTCAATGTATGCCTTTTAAAATTAAAAAAAAAATTACTTTGTGTCTGTGTGACTTAACCATAAGATTACTGTTTGAATGGTGGGCAGAAAGGCTAAAAATTGACCATATTAATGTTATACTTTTACTGATAGCCACTTATATTTCTGTACAATTGGGTGTAATAATTATCATGCAATAGAACTTCACAATCATATAGAATCCTGTAAATTTTCAAAACCCATCATTTTCCTTAACATAAAGAATTAAGATAAACATGTCAGTTTCCCTATGACAACTTTTCCAAGGAATAAAGCCCTCAGGGGTGAACAAGGAGCATTATATTGGGGCTGAAGTTTAATACAGTAATACCTAATGGGAAACGTTTTGGCTCTAACCCTTATTATCTGAAACTTTCTTAGTTTTAGATTCCTTATCTGTAAAGTACTAGTAGAATAATAAGTATGTGTAATAGGTAATTCTAGTAGATAACTATTGAACTTACCTTATATTTTGGAGCCTTCATAGAATAATACATAATTTCTGGTCCCTTGCAACCATTCAATAAATGTTGATTATTTCTACTTAGGAAAACTGTATATTAAAATTACATGAACTCTACCAATCTCTTATGTCTGCAACCAACAACACACTAAATGGTCATTTCTGTTTGTTCAATAATTTTTTATTTTACATTCCAATTTGAGTAAATACTTTCCTGAGGGTTTGTTTTAGGCAAAGGACCATTCTAGACGTTCTGGTGGACTTAATGATACAAGAAGATGTTTTCTGTGCCAACTAGGTCCTCATGTCTTGATGTCCAACATCTGGTGAGACAGAAAAACACATTAAAAACTACTAGAATCTCAGCGAAAATACAGGGTATGGGAAATCACATTCTGATATGGAATGCTTTTATCCAACATTACAAATATCTATCACTCCAGTTATTTTAATTATGGATAGGTAAACTTTTTTCCATTTGGACCCAGACTCCCCAGTTCTCGGCACCCAAGTCTCAATGTGTGACAGACTTCCAAAAATAAAGATGTTTTCTAAAAACCTCCAGGACTCTTACTATGGCTAACTTGGCCTGCATATTTATTTACAGCTTTGTCCCTGTTAAATTTACCACCTGACTAACCTCTCTCCTTAGTGATCACTGAGAAGAAACAGTCTATTAACAATAAAAATAATAATAATAGAAGCTTCTTAATTCCGTAGTTAAGGATATCTTACCCATCTGGAAACTGGAAATCGCTGAAGCATTTAAAGAGACATAAAATTCTTTCAAACATCATACAGTACCCCAATTAGTTAACAGGCTTCTACATTTCTAAATAACAGCCTGTATGGTTTCAGAATAGAATTTTTTATTTCCCCTCCCTTCAGCTACCAGTTTAAAAAGTGAGGAATCTGTTACTTCCAGAAGAAAGGAATTATCTATTGAATACAAATAGCGTGAAACTTTTTTGTATGAATGGAAAGCAAGGGCAGAATTTCTGCGAGAGAACACTCCAACTTCCAAAGGATTTTCGTATTTTACTAACAAATAGGAGGTACTTTCATGGGATTGGATTTAGAGATTAAGGTAATTTAGGAAAACCACAAGAGATAGCTTTAAGGGTGCCAGCTAAAAACGTTCCTGTTGGTTGCTTTAGGCCCTTGTAGAGAAGACTCAGGTAGAGACCACCCCCAAGAAGTCCGCGGGGGCTATCAAGGCCAAGTCTTTCCTTCCGGTGCCTCAGCTAGAAACCTAATCCCTGGCTCCCAAGGGGCAGAGGGGTTTATTCCCGAACACGGTCAACAAGGTTCCAGCGGATGCTAACGAGTTAGGCCTCAAAATTCTGGTGAGCCAGGGCACCCTTGTGCAGGGTCCTGGACCCTCGGGATCGGTTCAAGGTGGCCTCTGGGAAAGACAAGCAAGCGCTTGAAGTCTCAGTTAAGCCCCCAAAAGCGAGAACTGCCACCCCTTGGAACAGCGCTAAGAAATGGCATAATTAGCCACTGTGGCGGATGCAGGGGTCAAAAAAACCAGCCAAAGCACAGTTAAGGATAAAGCCCATAAACCCGCCGGCCAAGCCTAAAGCCACTAGAGCTACATACTATAGGGCATAAGCCTTGTCTGAAACAGTAGAGGCAGTTCCTACTTGGAAAACTGTTTTGGAGAGCTTAATTCCAAGTCTACCCCAAAAGCTGTCCACGCTTGTACCCACTAAGAGCTCGTCCTTTATCGGCGACTCTTATTTATAATTACAGCATCTTTCATAGAGAAAGTGGTTGGCTCTGAAAAGAGCCTTTGGGGTTAAGGGCAAGAACTCAATCGGGAAATTTACGCCCTCTCCCCGCGGATGCGGCGAGCGAGCTGAATGTCCTTGGGCATGATAGTGACGCGCTTGGCGTGGATGGCGCACAGGTTGGTGTCCTCAAAGAGCCCCACCAGGTAGGCCTCGCACGCCTCCTGCAGCGCCATCACGGCCGAGCTCTGGAAGCGCAGGTCGGTCTTGAAGTCCTGCGCGATCTCGCGCACCAGGCGCTGGAAGGGCAGCTTGCGGATCAGCAGCTCGGTGGACTTCTGGTAGCGGCGGATCTCGCGCAGGGCCACCGTGCCGGGCCGGTAGCGGTGGGGCTTCTTCACGCCCCCCGTGGCCGGCGCGCTCTTGCGAGCCGCCTTGGTGGCCAGCTGCTTGCGCGGGGCCTTACCGCCGGTGGACTTACGAGCCGTTTGCTTAGTACGCGCCATGGCTTGTCTGAAAAGCACTAGGATTAGAGGAAAGTGACTTACCTCTGTATTTATACAGGAACAGAATCAATCTGATTGGATTGTGGGTAATTCCTCTTAGTCATGGTCGCTAAATTCCGGAAGTGCTCCGAGCGATTTAGGATTGGTTGAACTGCTCGGTACAAGTTTCTGATTGGTTAATTTCAATTGTCAGAATTCTTCCCATCCTGTTTTGAAAAGTCATTTTTTAAGGTTGTTTCGCTGATAATGCTTCACACACACACAAGTAGGACCCAGAAGCACTTTACAGTAGTCATTTAATATTCTTTATCTTTTCGTCTGTTCGAATATACAAAATAGAATCTGTTTAAAGTAGAAAGCACTTTAGGATTTCTCTTTTAAAAAAACACCCGCCATTTTCTGCCTTTAACCCATTTTCATCCGAATCAAATTCCCCGTCCTTGTTCCCTGTTTAAAAATCCGTTGTCTACGAATTTCGAGTCCTATTTTATTGTATCCATGGGAACTATCTAGCATGGTGTTCTAGGATATACTGTTTAGACGTAAAGAGTTTTGTATTTCATTCAGGGTATGCGCAGCACAATTCCAGTATCCTGGGATTCCTGGGTCTTTAATATCAGGTTTGTCTCCAACTGGTAATTTGACTCTACTGTTTGGTGTTGATGCATTTAAAATGTCAGCCCGGGTCGGTCTAATGGCAAGAACCCAGAAAAAAAACTTGCCATGCGGAACCTGGAAAAAGATGTGGCGATCGAGAGTCTTATGAGAATATTTCTTTACAGTACTACAACGGCCTAGCATCTCTGGATTCTCTGCGGAGAGACCCGAAGTGTTGGGTACAATTTAAGACAAAGCCAGCGGAGCTGCGGTCAAGACTGGATCTGGTTAAACAACAAGATTTTCTTCCTTGGTTTTCGCATTCACGTGGGCAAGTTTTTACTTATTTTCAAAATTTAAGAAAAATGTGGGGTTTTTTTAGTGAATTTCTAGTAATGTAACAGTATTGTACGTCAACCTATTGGATTCCCAGAAAGCTTTCTTTTTCTCATCCAATAAAAAAAGCAGTTTTGGAATACCTAATTTACATACTATTATTCTATTGGTCGGCTTTAGTCCAATCAAAGTTCAGACTTATTAGTCTTAGTTTGTATATACGTGCTATAAATACCGGGATTTGGGTTTGCTGTTTTTCTTGTTATTTTCCTCATTTTCCTCGTCCTCTAGGTGTTTACCATGCCAGAGCCTGCTAAGTCCGCCCCAGCCCCTAAAAAGGGTTCCAAGAAGGCCGTGACTAAGGTGCAGAAGAAAGATGGCAAGAAACGCAAACGAGGCCGTAAGGAAAGCTATTCTATCTATGTTTATAAGGTGTTGAAGCAGGTCCACCCCGACACCGGCATCTCGTCCAAGGCCATGGGCATCATGAACTCGTTCGTCAATGACATCTTCGAACGCATCGCGGGCGAGGCGTCGCGCCTGGCGCATTACAACAAGCGCTCGACCATCACCTCCAGAGAGATCCAGACGGCCGTGCGCCTGCTACTGCCCGGGGAGCTGGCCAAGCACGCGGTGTCCGAGGGCACCAAGGCCGTCACCAAGTACACCAGCTCCAAATAAAAGTTTTTCTACATCTTGCTCTCTTCAAAGGCTCTTTTCAGAGCCACTCACTTTTCCACGTTAAGAGTTGTAATATGAAGATTCGTCAGCAGGTTTTTAAAAGCATGTTTTGTCTTTTAACAGACAACCTACTTAAAAACTTAAGAAAATGTAGTGTGAAATGTTTATTTGAACTTATATTAATCTTTAGGGCAGCAATGAGTTTGGGAAATAATTGCGTACAGAATATAATTATTAGTGTGCGTTGTGCTAAAGCTCCCAGAATTTCTGGTATTCTGGTTTCTGTGTTTTTATTTCTTAAATTCTTTGAATTTTTATAATTGCCCATTGTTTAGCGTTTAAGGTAATTTTATAGTGGTCATTTGGGGAGCTCAACGTCTAAGTACCTCGGGTTGTTTGTTTTAAACGTAATGTTCGCATTATATGAATATAGTTATATGTGCTTCACAAATGTTAACTCATACAATGAGATATTATCTGTAGTTTACCGACAACAACAAGGCTCAGAATGTCAGTTACACAACAGATACCTGACTAGGTCTGGGAAAGTCATTGGAACCCGCAGTTTAATCTTTACTACTGTAGACTGTTTCAAAGGTAATTCTTCAAGTATACGTTAAAAACTTTATCCACTTTATTTTGCCTTGAGGCTGTTATTGATATAATCAACCACACATGGTGCTGAAGCACATTCTTAAGTCTTAATTTTTCTTTTATATTTCACTTTTGTTTTCGTTGTCTTCAGTCAGTGTTTGGTTCTATACACATTTATGTAGATAGAAAAGAATGAACAGAACAAAACAGGAATAAGAGTCGATCCAGAAGTGCAGAGAGCACAGAGGATATGGATGGATATCTGAGGTCTCGTGTGTTAAGGTTTTGTACTGCTGAAAGCAAAATCACATGGATGAATTGTTTTTGAGGACCTGTCATGGCTTATTGACTTGTATTAGCGAAGCCAGCAAGGCATGATCAATGCATGTACCAGTTGAGAACTGATATATGTGTGGAAGCTTACATAGTTGTGAAACAGAATGTTCACACTATATGGTTGGTTTTTTAATGTAAATCTATTAAAGATTGGGTTTTCAGTTCATCATATGTGTTATTTTAGATGAAACATGGATTGTTGAAAATGACAACTGTGTTAGCTGTGTTAGTTATCTATTGCTATGTAACAGATTACCTCAAATTTACATAGCTTCAAACAACACACGTGTATTACCTGGCAGTTTTGTGAGTCTGGGCATGGTTTAGCTGAATCCTTTGTAAGAATGCTATCTAGATGTTAGCTAGGATTAAGGGTCTCTTGGATGCTTGACGGGAGAAATCAACTTGCAAACTCACTTAGTGGTTGGCTGAATTTGTTTCGTTGTTGTAGGATTGAGGGTCTCATTTTCTTGCTGGCTGTTGGCTTAAAGCCCTTTTTGTCTGTGAGTTGGAGGCCTCTCTCAGTTCATAAAGAGCCCTCTGAGTTTCTTGTCATTTAATCCTACCAACATGGGTACTTGGTCCATCAAAGCAACCATGCATATTGGTGGAGGATAGATATTAGAATCTTAGGTAACATAATTACATATACAAAGTTATTTACATTCTGTCACCTTTGCAGTAGTCTGTTGGTTTGAAAGCCAGACCTGGTGGTCTTGTGGTTAAGATTTGGCACTCTCACCATGAAGCCCAAGTTTGTTTCCCAGCCAGGGAACCACACCATTCCTCTGTCGGTTGTCATATTGTGGTGGTTGTGTGTTGCTATGAGGGCTATGCCAACAATATTTCAAATATCAGCAGGGTCATCCATGGTGGACAGGTTTCAGTGGAGCTTCCAGACTAAGACTAGGAAAAAGAACCTGGCCATCCACTTCTGAAAAAAATCGGCCATGAAAATCCTATGAATAACAGCAGAGCACTGGCCAAAGTGCTGGAAGGTGCAAGGATGGCACAAAACGACCAGGCAGCATTTTGGTCTGCTGTACACTGGATCTCTAGGAGTCAGAATCCACTGATGGCACTAACAATGGGTTAGAAGAAAGTCACAGGTCACATCCACACTCAAGAGTGAACCCCAAGAGGGGGAATCCTGGGGGCCCCCTTATAAGGCATCACAGAACCCAGCAGGAAAAAGGAAATCTAAAAACCAAAAGAAAGTGAATTTAACTGTTCCCCTCCTTCCCATTGACCCCACAATACTCTGATTGGTTCATTTAGCCTGCAGGCAGCAATCTGTGATAAGAGGTTAGAAGGGCATCAAATACCTTGAAGCGTATTTAAATAGGCCACTACCAGGGAATGTCTTCTGAAGGCCAGACACAGAAGAGTTACCTGGTTATTAGTTTGGGGACTGACTTTCTTCCTTTTCCTTTGCAAGTACTGACACATGAGAAAACATGGGGTGTGGCTGAGTCCCAGCACAGGGCTAAATTCTAGCAGTTATAGCTGAGAATAGAAACCAGAGGGTTTATGAGATTAATTAAAGTTGTTCCTGTTCTAGAATATGAAGGAATAGATGTGATGTGAGACAAATCCCAAATTCTTTGTGGATTAAAAAATATCTTGCTGGTAATAAATTTAGATAACTGACATATCAATGCTTGAGAGAAGCCCCCATGTAGCCCTAGGCTAGTGCTTCACTTTCTACAGTTCAACCCAGGCTTCTTTCATGGTACCTTTTCCCTTGAATTGCCAACTAGTGGCTGAGCGTTTAATACTTAGCAATTTCTCTAAAAAACTGAGTAGGCTAATAAGGCCTTACCTGCATGTTTTTCTTTAACCATTTAAATTTGCAGATAACTGATAACTCTAGATGTTAAAAAATCTGTGTAACAAATTGATTATAACAAAGTTAATTGGATTGTGTAATCATGTGAAATAAAGAAACTCTAACTAAATGCAATTATAAGTGAGTCACCTGGTCATCACAATCTATACTGGAAAAGCCATCAAGAAGCAGAGCTCTAAACAGTTAACATTCAAATCCAACTTATCTTAAACTACCTTAAAACAATCGAATCTAGACCACAAAAACTCGCTTAGTGCCAGTTTCTGCTGAAAAACGTAAAACGTGAGACACAGGCTCTTTTAAGTGAGTAAATAGGTGGCCCTGAAAAGGGCCTTAAGCACTACCGCAAAAACTGAGTTTATGAACTCAGACTTAGCCTCCGAAGCCGTACAGAGTGCGCCCCTGGCGCTTGAGCGCGTAAACAACATCCATGGCGGTGACTGTCTTGCGCTTGGCGTGCTCGGTGTAGGTGACCGCGTCCCGGATCACGTTTTCCAGGAAGACCTTGAGCACCCCGCGGGTCTCCTCGTAGATGAGGCCGGAGATGCGCTTGACGCCGCCACGCCGGGCCAGACGCCGGATGGCGGGCTTGGTGATGCCCTGGATGTTGTCGCGCAAGACCTTGCGGTGGCGCTTAGCGCCACCTTTACCAAGACCCTTCCCGCCTTTACCACGTCCGGACATTGTTACCACTAAGCACGGCAAATTACCAACACTACATCAAAACAAGCCGAATTTTTTTTTATTTATAACGCAATAGCGGACCTGTTTGAAAACTAGACATGAGGCTGGGTTGGGTAGGCGGGAGGGGCTAGTGCGGAACTGAATTTATCCCCGCCCACAAGCTCCTGTGATTCTGTGGGGCGGAGCCTGGAGGAGATGACAGCTCTGTGAGTCCCTCCTAGTTCCCTGAACTCACTTCAACATGCCCTGTTTAAGGGCATTTAAAGAATTATCTGGTTTATTAAGTGACTGAAATAATTGTACCTATCAAGCTACTATATGTTTATCTGCTTTTCAAGTGTGAATTATTAAGATCCTTACACCATGGGCACATCATCGACTAAGATTATACATTTCCTCGCATTTTAAAGGCATATCTGAGATGTAAATGAATCCATGGTTTCTTTCTTCCCTGAGAAACATTTTTGTAGATTTTAAATGAAGGTAAAATATTTAGCGATGATGGTTAAATGATCTTAGGAAGCGAGGAAAGAGCTGAAATCCATTGGGCAACGAGTCTTTCCAGCTTGGATGTTTGTTATTGGGAGACATACCCCCTTGCTTGGGCCCTCAACGCTACCTACGCTTCTCAACTCCAGGATCTGTTTTGTGACCTGTGTTCCCTCGTTTTCACTTGAGTTTCTTCATCTGTAGAACGGAAATGTTAATCCCGATATCACAGGGGTGTTGTTTTGAAAATCAGAAGAAAAATTTTTGGTCAAATGCTCCACATAGTCAGAGAGGACTATCGTAATTACCTGAGAAAGGTTCCATCTTCATGCCTCACAGATTGACTTACTCCCCAGTAGTCTGAAATCTCTCAATCTGGTATTTTGCAATCTGAACCTATATTCAGTTGCTTTCGTAATCTCCGTGTCTCTATACGGGCAAATATTGATTTTAGAAGTCAGCGCTAAATTTACATGACTATATTTAAATTTCTATATTCTCTCAATTTAGCCAGCAGTCTCCATCACCACCTCTACACCCCGAATACAATTCCCTCTAGGATTGCATGGTCTGATAAAGTAGTCAGTATCCATCTTTGAGCATTTGGAATGTGACAGATGCTGCCAACTAACTGAAGTTTATTTTATTTTATTTTATTTTATTTATTTTATTTTTGGTGTAGACTTCATCGTGTTCACCACCCAAAGACTAATTACCATCTGTCACTGTCACGGTACAGATGTGGCCTATTATCCCTATTGAACGCTGATACATTCTTCTGTTACTGGAAATTTTGAGGTATATTTGAACAACTTAGGTGTGTGAAGTTAATTTTTCAACAGTAAAGTTTCTGGAATTTTAGTACAAATCAAGTTATTTCCAATAAAAATTTAGTATCAGATTGAATAAAATATACACCCAATTTGGAAGATTTAGCCTATAAAAAGGAATGTAAAATATTACATTAATAATGCCTTTATATTGATTACGAGTTGAAATGAAAATATTTTGTGTTAAATACATTATTAAAGTAATTGCATCTCTTCACTTTTTAAAATGTGGTTCCTGGAAGATTTTCAATTATCTGTGTGGCTTGCATTATTTCCTAAAGGCAGCAAAAAAACATAAAAATAAAATGAAATCACTTTAGGGAACTAAGGAAGGCTTGTCAAATAAACCATTACTCATCAGGGCAAGAAAAGATGGATACTAGAAAAATTATTGCTCTTAAAATTCTTCAGGGGCCTGCCTGGTGGCACAGCAGTTACGTTCCCACGTTCCTATTCGGCAACCCAGTGTTTGCCGGTTTGGATCCCGGGTGTGAACATGGTCCCGCTTGTCAAACCATGCTGTGGTAGGCATCCTACTATAAAGTAGAGGAAGATGGGCACCGATGTTAGCTCAGGGCCAGTGTTCCTCAGCAAAAAGAGAAATGTTAGAAGATGTTAGCTCAGGGCTAACCTTCCTAAAAAAAAAAAATTCTTCAAGGGTAGGATGTCAGGAGATGGAGATTACCTGAAAATCTATGCTAATATTTTTCTCAAAAGTGTCTTTTTTTTGAGAGAACATCCAAAATGGATTGCCAAAGCGGTTAGTGTCCAAAAGAGCTTAAGCTTCTGTGCAATAGAATGTCCTTTCTGGTGGTTTAAAAATAAAAATTAAAAAAAAAAAAGAAGAAAAGAAATCATTTAGTGGAAGTACAAAAGCATTTAGATAAAGACAAAGACAGAGATAAAAAAAATCAAATCAATTACTTTGGAATCTAGAAAGAATAAAAAGTTTAAGTGTCTATTATTTGATAAATGAGTAAAGTAAGAAGGTCAAGGAGTTACACTGTGAAGTTTCACAGAAATTTATCTTGCATGTTCTATATATTTATTTTTTCTACTAAGGATTCACAATTGAGAACAACTATCTGAGACTTGGAAGTAAGCAAAAATGGATGGCCGTGATGTCTAATATCATAAAAGGTTAAAAGGCCAGAGAAGCAATCTATGAAAACGTACTCTAATCATGTGACTGTTTACTGTTGATTAAAGGTTACTCATTAACTTGCAGGGCTTTATTTGGCAAAGATGCAAATAATTTCTGTCCAGTGGAACAAATATAGCGCCAAAGATTTATGGCCTTTTGGACATTAATTAATGTTGTTTTAAGCTAATTCAACAATCCTATCCTAATGTTTCTTTGTTAAATTTTCTATAAATACCCTAAGTTCTGAAATCTTTGAACCTCTCATAGTACATTACCTGTTGCTTCATTCATTGATGAATTCTATAAACTCTTTGGAACATGCTCATTTTATAATTGCTGAATCATGATTTTATCTTTTTGAACAACGAAGATAAATGAGATGTCATGTGACTTTGACTTCGTTGGAAGTTAAGAGTGTCTAGGAGAGGGTGGCGGTCCTTTCCTCCTCTTCTTTAGGATTGGGAAGTTGAACACTTGTCCTTCAAAGTCATGGCAAGTCATCACTGGTAAGCACAATACAGGAAGGAGGAAAGTTCAGACAGGAAAGCAGAGTCTTCATCAGGCATAGGCTCACTGAGGACAAGAGAAGGACTCTGGTCATTGCAGGACAGCTCTGTAAACTGTTAAGAAATATTCAAATATTGAATTAAGGCAAAGGGATGGACTGCACTTCCTTTTGTTGTCATATGACAGCATAGTCTAAAAGCCTACGTAAGTATTTTTTAATTATTGTAGGTGAATGTGCTTATGTTTGACTACTTATTAGGGTCCAGTATCTGTGAAATATCTGTGAATTTAGTCGTTAACTTGTAGAATATTGATAATTTCAATGATTTTTGTCCAATAGAGATGAAAATGATCTGTCTCTAGTAGAAAAGACAACCTAAAAGTATAAATGTGTTATAGGACAATAACTTTTTTGATCTAAATTTGCTCTTTTGATTTTATTTCAATCTTCTTTCTATTGTAGGAGAGGCAATTCTTTCCTCTATCCATCTTCGTTCCTGGCTGGGGCCCCTGTAACAAAACACAGATTAGCAAAAGAAAACAAACGAGTTTATTAACATGTATATTGCATATATCCATGGGAGACACTCAGGAAAGAGTAATTCAAAGAGGCTTAGAACTGTGACTTTTATAGCATCTTCAACGAAGAACAATAGATTAGGAGAGAAATGACAGGACAAAGGAAAGCAGTTTTAGGCTTCTAAGGGTGGCAAACTGGGAAGGTAGACATATGAGAGGAAACTAACAGAGTATGGCTTGTTTGCAGATTCCTCTGGTGCCTCTCTGGGCTGAGATTCTAGAGTGGTCTCCAGTACAGAATTTACATCCTGCATTAAGGCAGAAAAGGAGGAGGTTAGAGAGAGCTTTTCCTGCCATTGCTGCTTAAGTGCCTTCAAGCCAAAATAATGTTGATGTAAAGAGGCATATTTTGGGGTGACTATTCTGGTTTCTTTCATCTTAATGAGCTATATATAGTCTTGATAATCTCCTATACTTCTTTGAACTAGGTTTATCTTCCTGATGGTTCCCTTAATGATGAGTTATTAGCAGGTTGGCCCTGTGGCCAAGTGGTTAAGTTTGTGTGCTCAGCTTTGGCAGCCCAGGGTTTCGCCACTTTGGATCCTAGGCGTGGACATGGCACCATTCATCAGGCCATGCTGAGGCGATGTCCCATATAGCACAACCAGAAGGACCTACATCTAGAATGTGAAACTATGTACTTGGCTGGCTTTGGGGAGAAGAAGAAGAAGAAAAAAAAGAAGACTGGCAACAGATGTTAGCTCAGGTGCCAATCTTTAAAAAAAAGTGAGTTATTAGAAACATTCTTTACGTATTTATGAGACTTGGTTTATTTTGAATTTTACACTTTGATAACTGTCATAAGGTAAAGACACAAAGACCAATTTCTCCATGTGAAAAATCAGGTCTGTATTTGCTTTTTAGGCTACTGAAGCCTACCAGTGGGTTGGAGGCCCATTAAGGTACTAATTTCGTTTGATTTTCCTAGATTTTGACCCCACTGATTACAATTTCCTTTCAGAATCCATACGGAAATAAGCCTGCATGTTAAGAGGCAAGTCACTTTATTAGGAAGATGTCCTTTTTGATCTTTAATACCTAGAAGCCATTCCATGCCTACCTCCTTCTCATCAAATACAACTATGGTTTGAAAGATAGCCTGAGGGGTGAAAAGTGAAGCGATTTTCTAAAATTAAGTAATGGATTATACACCATTACACACCACAAATTATTATAAATCCAAATAGGACCCGGTGTTAGAAAATCTAGTGTGTACCACTACTTCAGGTTTTTAAGTATTTCTGAAAAAAGAGAAACTACTTTTGCCAAGGGAGGTAAAACACGGGAAAGCATTACAACAGGTCTTACGGATAAAGTAGGGGGCTCTGAAAAAAGCCTTTTTCAGTACAGAGAAAACAAACGCCTTGGGTTATGCTCTTTCCGCACGGATGCGGCACGCGAGCTGGACGTCCTTGGGCATGATGGTGACGCGCTTGGCGTGGATGGCGCACAGGTTGGTGTCCTCAAACAGCCCCACCAGGTAGGCCTCGCACGCCTCCTGCAGCGCCATCACGGCCGAGCTCTGGAAGCGCAGGTCGGTCTTGAAGTCCTGCGCGATCTCGCGCACCAGGCGCTGGAAGGGCAGCTTGCGGATCAGCAGCTCGGTGGACTTCTGGTAGCGGCGGATCTCGCGCAGGGCCACCGTGCCGGGCCGGTAGCGGTGGGGCTTCTTCACGCCGCCCGTGGCCGGCGCGCTCTTGCGAGCCGCCTTGGTGGCCAGCTGCTTGCGCGGGGCCTTGCCACTGGTGGATTTGCGTGCAGCTTGTTTAGAGCGAGCCACAACGACAACACAGAAAAAGAAACTGGCTGGGGAATAGTACCGACCTGGTTCTGACCTTATTCATAGGAGCAGATCAGTCTGGTTGGTAGATTCCACGCTGTGATCTAATTGGTTCTCAGGCTGCTTTCAAAGCGTATAGTGTCGATTTTAGTGCACTTCACTGTTTTTTTCTGAAAAGAGAAATAACCAACGGGCTAAAAAATTCTAAGAACGCCATCGTCCGTGAAATTTAAAAAGCCCGCCCTCCCATGTCATTGGTCATCTCTCCCTCTTCTGTTCTTTCATTCCTATTTTAGACTTACAGTAAATTTGTTTCAATATAGTGCATATATAACTATATATATATGTATATACACAGTGGACATATACACAAGACAACCTGTCACCAAATTGACATTATGGTCTCGATTCCTACCATTCTGTCATTTACATAGCCTACAGCCTTAAGTTATGACCTGACACAGAATTGCAACTCCAACAGATTTTTTGTGGGTCTATAAATGTATTGTTTTCTTGAGGACGCCCGAAATCGTTTCAGAAGGTTTTCAAACATTTTACGGTGCGTATGTGAACAACAGCTTAGAAAGTGAAGCGACTTCTTTGCGGCAAGGATGGGAGCACCAAGTGTCCATTATTAAACAAAAAAAATCTTATGGACAGGATAGTATGACTAACAGGCAAATGAAACTTCTTGAAATCTAAAAATGTATCCCTGACATAAGTATTGCAGCGCTTTCCATAATAAGTGGGTGGCTCTGAAAAGAGCCTTTGATTTCGTGAACTGGAGGGCTGCTTAAGAGCTTCACTTGCCCTTAGCCTTGTGGTGGCTCTCGGTCTTCTTGGGCAGCAGCACGGCCTGGATGTTGGGCAGCACACCACCCTGCGCGATGGTCACGCGCCCCAGCAGCTTGTTGAGCTCTTCGTCGTTGCGGATGGCCAGCTGTAGGTGGCGCGGGATGATGCGCGTCTTCTTGTTGTCGCGGGCCGCGTTGCCCGCCAGCTCCAGGATCTCCGCCGTCAGGTACTCCAGCACCGCCGCCAGGTACACCGGCGCGCCGGCCCCGACCCGCTCAGAATAGTTCCCCTTACGGAGTAGACGATGAACTCTACCCACTGGAAACTGGAGTCCAGCTCTCGAGGACCGCGTCTTAGCCTTAGCGCGGGCTTTGCCTCCTTGTTTTCCACGTCCAGACATGTTGAATGAAAACAGTGTAAGAACCACAGAAAAAGCAAAACAGAAGTGTTCAAAAATGAGCACTAGGATGCCAGTTATAGTGGCGGATGGAATTGTAAAATGCGAGATGGGATTGGCTAAAATTATCCTTTGACTGGTCAACCAATAAGAAAGGAGCTGTGACGCAGGTAAATTTACATATTCTCCGTCACTAAAATATGATCAAATCAGATCTAGATAGTGTTGAATTCCTTATTTGCATAGGTCGCCTATAAAAGACGAGACTACATGTAAGCAGACATTTTAAGACTTTTGTTCTCGTAGTGCAGAACTTCTTCTTTGTTGATATGCCTGAACCGGCTAAGTCCGCTCCTGCTCCGAAGAAGGGCTCTAAGAAAGCCGTGACCAAGGCCCAGAAGAAGGATGGTAAGAAGCGCAAGCGCAGCCGCAAGGAGAGCTACTCTGTCTACGTGTACAAGGTGCTGAAGCAGGTCCACCCCGACACCGGCATCTCGTCCAAGGCCATGGGCATCATGAACTCGTTCGTCAACGACATTTTTGAGCGCATCGCGGGCGAGGCGTCGCGCCTGGCGCATTACAACAAGCGCTCGACCATCACCTCCAGGGAGATCCAGACGGCCGTGCGCCTGCTGCTGCCCGGGGAGCTGGCCAAGCACGCCGTGTCGGAGGGCACCAAGGCTGTCACCAAGTACACCAGCTCCAAGTAAATGTGGTTGTAGCCACCGTTAAACCCAAAGGCTCTTTTCAGAGCCACTTAAATTGTCATTTAAAGAGTTTGAACACGTTCTAGTTCCAGACTTGCTTTGCTGGAAATTTTCCCTAAGCACAGTTTGACACCTCAAGTTTTGCTACGTTGTTGATTAAAAAAAAGTACACGTGTGTGTGTGTGTGTATATATATGAAAATACAAACCGCCCCGTGTGCTCAATAGTCAAGCTTTTCCCTGATCTTTGTCTTACGTGGTGATGGGGCTGGAGTTTAGTACACCACACTTAACTCCCCCATGTCTAAGGAAAGCCAGAGAGGAATTAACAGAGGGAACTCTTGTTTCTGTCAGTATCACCCTAGCAATGGTATTCCCTTCTCGCGGCAGCAATTGATTAGTTTACTGCTTTTTTGTTGTTTTCCTTTCCTTTTCTTAGTCTTGCTTTCACACTTCCAGAATCATCACCTCCACCCTGGAATTCCAATCCTTACCTCCACCAGCTTTTCCTTCCGATTTCTGCGTTATATTTAACTCGACCTCTTTTCTTTTTGTCCAGAGTTCTACACGTGGTTGCTGTTTTGTTCAGTTGTTCCTGGAACATCTCACTTCTGCTTTTGCTTTTCAGTATTCCCAAATGTGTAACTTTTGTTAAATTAGCTTTGTAAAAACAACCAATATTTTTCTGTTCTCCTGACTGGACATTGATGCATGGAGCAAAGCCTCTCTTGATTGAAAGGGCCGTTTCCACTTCACATTTTCAAGTGTTTGCACACTGCAATTCCTCTAAGCATCGGGCTCTGATAATCATATAAAACATTTTCTTTGCTTTTAGGGAACTCATAGTCTCAGAGGGTTTATCATCATCAGTTCTCTCAGGTAGGTAAACTTTATTCCAGGAGACAAAAGTGAGTTGAATATAAGTGCAGCCTTACAGGCCTCTGAGATACTGAGCTTCATCTTTTCACCTAACCAAGACTTCGTTTTTTGCTGGCTCAGGATGTTTCATAAAAGATGAACAAGGAATGCACCAAGAAAAGAGATGTAGCCTAGTGCTGGGGAGAGGAGATAATCTATGTAAAAGTACTTTCTAAAGTACTCAGAAATCTGTTGATGTGATTTGAATTCTATCTGAACATTTTTGAAAGTGCATAGAATCAGAAAACATTGGTTGGAATTTCAGTTCTGCCAGGTAAATGAACTTTGGTTCTCAGACCCTTTGTTTCTTACTTATAAAATGAGAATACTACTAAAATCAATTTCATTGACACTTTTGTGAAAACAGATGCAATGATAACAAAAATAAACATTTTAATGGGATTCACAATTATGATATTATTTATGGAAGTTATGAGGTAAAATATCCATTAATCTTGTACTTTACATATAATGAAGGCAAGCTTTTTGAAGTAGTATTATAACCATAAGTAATGATATTACAATGAGTGGAGGAAGTGCTGCTCAATGAAATGAGACTTTCTGTTGTTGAAATCAGACACCCTAGACACTAGCAAAAAAGAAAATGTAAATTGCTGTTACAATTAGAGCAATTTCAAAATTATGTGAGCCTTGCTACAACTAGAAGGACCTGCAACTAACATATACAACTATGTACCAGGGGGGATTTGGGGAAGATAAAGCAGACAAAAAAAATTACGTGAGCCTATCATATTTAGGAAGAATTTGCATGCATTTCCAATAATTTGGATAATACTTACACATTTAAATATATAATCATATTATCTTAAAGAGCATCCATTAGATACTTTAATCAGTAATTCTCTCTTTATTTTTGAGGAAGATTAGCCCTGAGCTAACTGTTGCCAATTGTCCTCTTTTTTCTGAGGAAGGCTGGCCCTGAGCTAACATCCGTGCCTATCTTCTACTTTATATGTGGGACACCTGCCACATGTGGGACACCTGCCACAGCATGGCATGCCAAGCAGTGCCATGTCCGCACCCAGGATCCGAACCAGCAAACCTCAGGTTGCCAAAGCGGAACGTGCACACTTAACCACTGCACCACCAGGCCGGCCCCAGTGATTCTTAAACTTGTGTGGGTACTTTAATTTCCTATTGGGGTCTGACAAATTATCATAAATTTAGTGGCTTAAAACAATACACATTTATAATGTTATAGTTATGCAGATCAGTGTTCAGACACAAATCGCACTGAGCTACAATCAAGGTGTCAGAAGGCTGCATTCTCTTCCTGACCCTCTAAAAATGAATCTTTCCCAGTCTTTCCCAGTTCCTAGAGCCATCCTCCTTCCTTGGCTCATGGCCCCTTTCCTAGGTTTTCAAAGCCAGAAATCTCTGGCCAAATTCTTCTCATGCTGCCGTCTCTCTGGTCCTGTACTCTGACATCCTCTTTCCTTGTTAAGGACCCTTGTGATTGTATTGGGTATGTTTGGATAATCCAGGATAATCTCCCTTTTTAAAAGTCAGGTGATTAGCAACATTAATTCCACCTGCAACCTTGATTGCCCTTTGTCATGTAACCAAACATATTCACAGACTCCAGAAATTAGGAGGTAGACATAATTGGGGTGACATTATTCTGCCTAACACAATAAGTGACAGTATTTTTAAAATTTGATGAAAAACTATACATTTTCTCCTCTGGGAGGAGGAAGAACATATGGACACAATATTGTGCATAATTTCAAGAAGTTCATGTACTCCCCGGAAGCTCATATAGACTTTCCTTGGACATGTACTTCTGAGACTACAGAAAGCAAAAATTAACTGTTTGTAACAATATAAACTCTCACATAACTTATCTGTTGTTTATAGTTTTCATTCTTTTACATTTTTCTTCTTCTTGATTTTGTTTTTTATGTTTTGTTGCTTTGAATGTTTAAATATTCTTTGTACATGTTGTGTTGTGTGTGTGTGTCCACTTACGTCTTGTGTAGTGAGTGAGAAAGAAATTATACAAGCAGACACAGTACTATAACTTTTTTCCCTGCCTGGGTTGAAATCCTAAAAATAGTTTGTATGTACATTCTTGGCATTTATTCTACATGGGATGCCATTCGTAGCAGTTTACAACCTTAAGTAGGTTCATAATCACCAAGGGAAAAGTGTAAATTTTCATCGTCATTATATATGTTTACATAGAACGGGACACTTGTGGTATCATAACTAGAATGACGAATGAATTGTTTTTTCACTTAAAAAGAAGAATTTTAGCATACCGGGATAAAAATAAACTGATATAAAATCCACCCTGGAAGAAAATAATTTAAGGTAGAGGCACCAAAATATCTCAAGGGTGCTTCTTTCCTAAACTGCCACTATGGTCTAACCTATCATTAGACAAGTCTTGGGAAAATTCTGATTATAATTAAATCACCCTATCCTGCATCCAGCAATGTTCGTTTTTCAACTTTCACGCACATTAACTGTCCTGCTTCCATTAGTAGCTAGAATCTGAGTTACATTGCTTTAAGCATATAAATCCACTAGATATGTATTAAGTGATATTGATTAAACTGGAATCAAGAAATTATTTTTTTTACTACAACATAGCATTACCAAAACGGGTCTTACTGGATTTCTTAAGTCCTTTTCACTTTTTAAGAAACCAATGTGTAAGGCACACTAGATTATAGCAGTGTAAGTGAAACTTGCATGTTAACATTAGGCCAGTCTTGCAGCCAAAGTGAGCAGTACAAGAGACACTCGACCACTGATCTAGAACTAAGTACATCATTTCGTTGCAACTACTCAAAAGGCCTATGTACTTCAAGGTGCTAGCTCCACAGCAAGCCTAATATTTTCAACAAAGAGATAAAGACAAAATCTGTTCGGCAGGTACATCAACTATTAAAGCCATTACAACCCTTATGCTGAAAAGATAGGTGGCTCTTAAAAGAGCCCTTGGGGTTAACTATGAAAACATTCTACTTGTCAGGATTACTTGGAGCTGGTGTACTTGGTGACGGCCTTGGTGCCCTCCGAGACAGCGTGCTTGGCCAGCTCCCCGGGCAGCAGCAGGCGCACGGCCGTCTGGATCTCCCTGGAGGTGATGGTCGAGCGCTTGTTGTAATGCGCCAGGCGCGACGCCTCGCCCGCGATGCGCTCGAAAATGTCGTTGACGAACGAGTTCATGATGCCCATGGCCTTGGACGAGATGCCGGTGTCGGGGTGGACCTGCTTCAGCACCTTGTACACGTAGACGGAGTAACTCTCCTTGCGGCTGCGCTTGCGCTTCTTGCCGTCCTTCTTCTGGGCCTTAATCACCGCCTTCTTAGAGCCCTTTTTGGGGGCCGGAGCGGATTTGGCTGGTTCAGGCATACTACCAAAGCACAAACCGTTTTCAATTAAGAGAAAACTAGGTAGTCTAGTTAACACGCTCATAATATTTGTAGGGTTCCTATGCAAATATGGTATTAAAAATCTTACACTTTGATTGGCTAAGTCATTCCAGGCAGACAGGCGGTATGCAAATTGTGACTCTAATTCTCGTTTGTAATTGGCTACCATCTTAAAGATTCTCTTAGCCAATCAAATAACGGAATTTACAATTCCGCTTGCAAGTATAATTGCTTCTCGACTGCAAATACAATTTATCCGTTTTTGTTTATTTTTTTGCCAAGGGTTTTGGTTAGACTGCGTTAAGATGTCGGGTCGCGGAAAACAAGGTGGCAAGGCTCGTGCCAAGGCTAAGACCCGTTCCTCGAGGGCTGGTCTTCAGTTTCCTGTGGGCCGTGTGCACCGCCTGCTCCGCAAGGGCAACTACTCTGAGCGAGTGGGGGCCGGTGCGCCGGTGTACTTAGCCGCGGTGCTGGAGTATTTGACCGCCGAAATCTTGGAGTTAGCGGGCAACGCGGCCCGTGACAACAAGAAGACGCGCATCATTCCGCGCCACCTCCAGCTGGCTATTCGCAACGATGAGGAGCTGAACAAACTGCTGGGGAAAGTGACCATCGCGCAGGGTGGCGTTCTCCCCAACATCCAGGCTGTACTGTTGCCCAAAAAGACCGAAAGTCACCACAAGGCCAAGGGCAAGTAAAACGGAGTGTTAAACGGCTAGATCTCTCAGGAGTCAATTTTAACTAAAGGCTCTTTTTAGAGCCACCCACATCTTCAGTAAAAGGGCTTACACTTCCTTATTTAAGGAGCTGGTTGAAAATGATCTTTAGTGTCATTTGTCAACCTAAAAAGTAAATATCAGTACTTGAAAACTGTTCAGAAAGGCGAAACTATCCGTCAAATTTTAAAGTTGTCCTAAAAAGTTTTCATGAAAGTAAAAAGGATAGAGACTTTGTGTCAGAGGTAGTTCAATTCAATCAAGGTAGCGGACTTTCAGGACCAACCCTGAGGAAAAGATCATAGAAAAAATAATGCTCGTCAATGTCAAATTTAGATGCAAATCTGCTTGGTAACCTATAGAACAATAAAATCGCACCTTTTGTGCTATCATGTTGAAAGGAATTGTTTTGCATCTTAATAGGACAAACTCATCTGCAATTCCCCCCCCCCGACCCCCCCCCCTCGCCTTTTTTGCTAATCTCCTATTGTTCAGAGCTGGGGCCCTAATCAATCGTGAAAAGAATACACTACTATATATGCACGAGCCAGATGTCCTTTAGGTACAACTTAACACCTGGTTCATCATGACTAAAAGGGCATATGGTAATCTTTTGGTACCATTTACAACTTTGAGTATGTTCTCTTAACACCATTTTACATAAATCTCAGTGTAAAATGTAGTGGAGTGCTATTATATGAGGATGATATAGTGAGAAATTAGTGTGTTCATGCAGTTATAATATCGAGTGTGAAATTACTTCAGAGTTAATGATCTTCGTGCATTTAGAAAAAAAATCTATTTAAAAAATCTGTAAATTTAAGTAGATCTCCGAGTTTAAGCAGTTAAGAATTTGACAGGAAATTGGCCTTCCTAAACTTGAGGCTAAAAAAAATCCCTTGGCCAATCACATCTAGCGCGCGCGTTTTCAAAAAGCTGATCAAAAGCAAGCCAGTTTCAAGTGCCAAAATTTTCCATTTTTATCGAGCAAATAAGATACATCAGTGTAATAATTTGTATTAAATTCTGCCGAAAAAGCCAAAGATGACTGTAAACAAAAAATAAAGACAGTACAGGCGAGAAAGGGCTGAAAACATCAGCAGTTAAAAGGAGGGGTTGGAGGAAGATGTTAATTTTTGCTCAAAAGGCACCGGAGGCTCATGTGATCTGGGAGTGAACGTCTCTACCAATACTTTCACTGAGAGCCAGAGGGTAAAAGCACATTGTCCAATCAGAACGGGACTCTCTTTATATATACTGGTAGAGGGTGGCATGCTTTCATTTTTCTGTCAGATAACTGGTTTGGGTAAATTTGTCATGGCTCGTACCAAGCAGACAGCTCGTAAGTCCACCGGCGGCAAGGCGCCCCGCAAGCAGCTGGCCACCAAGGCGGCTCGCAAGAGCGCGCCGGCCACGGGCGGCGTGAAGAAGCCCCACCGCTACCGGCCCGGCACGGTGGCCCTGCGCGAGATCCGCCGCTACCAGAAGTCCACCGAGCTGCTGATCCGCAAGCTGCCCTTCCAGCGCCTGGTGCGCGAGATCGCGCAGGACTTCAAGACCGACCTGCGCTTCCAGAGCTCGGCCGTGATGGCGCTGCAGGAGGCGTGCGAGGCCTACCTGGTGGGGCTCTTTGAGGACACCAATCTCTGCGCCATCCACGCCAAGCGCGTCACCATCATGCCCAAGGACATCCAGCTCGCGCGCCGCATCCGCGGGGAGAGGGCGTAAACTTTTATTTAAACCTTAAACCCAAAGGCTCTTTTCAGAGCCACTACATTTTCTATGAAAGATTGCTGTGTACTTATGGTGGAAACTTTCCCCCCCTCCCCCTCCCCTCCCCTCCCCCTCCCCCTCATTTACCCCGACCATCCAAAGCGGTATAACCAGCTCTTTAATGAGTAGTTGAGTGGCTCTGAAAAGAGCCTTTAAGGTAGGGGGAACTAGTCTTGAACTCACTTCTTTTTGGGGGCCGCCTTCTTGGGCTTGCCTCCTTTAGGCTTGGCTGCCTTGGGCTTAGGGGCTTTGGCCTTGGCTGGACTCTTAGCTGCCTTCTTCGGCTTAGCTGTGTTCACCTTTTTCGCGCTCTTGATCACTTTCTTAGACGCCGCTGGTTTCTTCACCTTCCTCGGGGTCTTCCTGGCGCTTTTTTTCGGAGTGATCGTACCCGGCGTCTTTTTGGGCCTTTTGGCCACCCCAGAAGCCTTCTTGGGCTTGGCCGCACCCGCCTTCTTAGCTTTCGGTTTGGCTTCCCCGGTCGCCGCCTTCTTGTTGAGCTTGAAAGAGCCTGAGGCGCCGGTGCCCTTGGTCTGCACCAGGGTGCCCTTGCTCACCAGGCTCTTAAGACCCAGCTTGATGCGGCTGTTGTTCTTCTCCACGTCGTAGCCAGCAGCCGCCAGCGCCTTCTTGAGGGCGGCCAGAGACAAGCCATTGCGCTCCTTGGAGGCGGCGACAGCCTTGATGATAAGCTCGGACACAGGGGGCCCGGAAGCCTTGCGCTTGGTGGCACTTGCGGACTTGCGGGCCTTCTTCACAGGCGTCTTTTCCGCGGGAGCAGGAGCAGGAAGCGCGGCGGGTGCGGTTTCCGACATGGTTGAGATCTGGATACCTGACAGTAAAAATATAATAAAGTCTCCGAGTTGAGATGCCAGGTCTAGGACTGTGTGTGTGTGTATATATAGACACACAGCGACGCTGAGCACTGATTGGTTCCCAGCTCAGTCTTCCAGCTTGACAGCGACCTAGTCTCAGCTCTGTCCTGGAATTGTGTTTGTTACGATTCAGGAGAGCAAAAAAATTAAAATTTCCTGTAGAGAAATAACACCAGTTATATTCTACAATGAACCAGGACAGCTCAAGCTTTGAGATCTTTATAATTTGTTACTCCAGTTTTTATCACATCTGTCTCAGCCTTTTTCAAAAGCCCCTGACACTCTGACAGATTCACAGGTCAGAAGGACAACTTCTTAATTTTTGTTTAAAATATAAATTCTTCTCTTCGTGTCTTCAATATCTTACTCTCTAATAATATTCTCTACATTCTTGGCTTCTCATATGTTCAAAAACTGCTTCATTCCCCTTGAGATTTTCTCAGAAAATCTGTTTCATACGAGGAAAAATAACACAAGCTCTTTCTGGATTTCTCTGCAAGAAAGATAGTAAATGATGCTTGGCATAGCAGCAATTTCTGATAAGAAAAGTCACTATTTTGTTTGAAAAAGCTTTATTATAGCTTCTTGTGACTATTTGGAGGGTAATTTAGGGGCTTCAGCATTCAACATTTGTCTAGGAAAATGGGAAGTGCAATAATCAATGATCCTCTTGACATGGTAGTTGGGCCTGTGTTGCAATAGCTGATGGCAGAGGAGATCCAGAGAAAAGCACAAAAGAGAGTTGGACCCCCTTATGAGTTTTTAAAAAATCTCTTATTTACCTTGATTTAATTAGAGAGGATTAGTTATTAGAATGTGCACAAGCTTTTGGGTACATTGTTACACTTGGAGAGAGCAAACTTTGGCAAAGTATTCAACTAACAAAATTAAGGAATATACAAGCACAACACACATACGCATATAGAATTCACTTAAGAAACAGAAATTTAAATGCAAGCATGATTTGTATTCCCTGGTACATTTCTTATTTAAGCAAAGACATAGGTTTATGGGAAACACATTATAGCTTATGCCTAATGTTCAGTAGGAAATTGATGGCAGAAATTGATTTGATTTTCTTCTTCACTCTTCAAACTATATGTTTATCTTTAACATATTATGTTTATTTTGAAGCATGTACTAGTCTGTGTTTCACTAGGACTATGAAAGAAAGAAATGCTGGGAACAGACAGAGGAAAAACCCAAGAGGCTGAAGGTTTCATACTCCTCCTTGAGCCCATCAAAATCAAGGAATGACTGATTACTTCATGGAGCACATCCAACTTAAACAGAAAAAAATAATAAATGTTAATAAAAATTAAAATTACAATTCAAAGTATTCCAGTATTCACTTGTTATGGAGCTCGTGTATTCCTAACCTTCTTAAGATGACTTTGACTCATCATAGTTGGTTTTCTGCAGCACCAACAAAGGAAGAGCTGTCCCTTAGCCACCTGAATGTGGGAAATCTTCAAGGTACTGCCCCATTCATCTTCATGGGTTCTTGAGTTACCTTTATGTAAATAATTCTGAAGTCTCTCCCTTCGGGTCTGTCCTTTTATCTAAATGCCAAACTTGTATTTCTGGGTGCTTGCTGAGTATCTGCTTCCTTATCTACCTAAACAAGACTCTCAACAGGACCAACCTTATCTAAGTATGTAGTTTCCAATCAAAAGACAATCTTCCAGTTGACATTCTTATAAATTCTACTAACACCACCACCATTCTTTTATTAACGGGTACAAAAGTTTCAATTCTTCCATTTCTTTTGTCAACAAATCCAGTCTGTCACCAAGTTTGGTGAGTTTTTTCTAAATTCACCTTTTTTGTTATTTCCCCCATAATGGTTGTAATTCTGGCTCCTCTCTTTCTTGTCTGGACTGGTTATTCTCACACTTTTCTTATGGGCCTCTCCTTGTTCTCACTTTCTATAATCCATCCTCTTCATTGCTCTCAATGAAATATTCTTCAAGTGAGCTTCAAATTTATATGGCCTATCTTCCTGTAGCTTTCTAATTTAAATATAAGCACTTTCTCATGGCATTCAAAATGTTTTATATGGTGTTAAATGACCATTCTGGTAGTGTGGCTTAGCTGAACAAGCATAGAATTTGCAAACACACTGACTTGTATTTGAGTCTGTTTTTGCAGCTTACAAGCTATATGATCTTGGTCAAATCATCTAAGCTTTCATAGTATCTTTCTTTTTCTTTCTGTTGTTTTCTTCCCTTTACCCTCTCCTCACCCTATTTTAAAGTCAGGACATACATCAAACTAATCCAATGACATACTTTGAAATGCTTATATATGCCCTTCCCAATCTCTTAAACTGGATGAGATCTCTCCCTCTTTTGAACTGATACATTACTGGCCATTATAATCTGCTTCATATTATCTGCATACTTGTCCACTTTTAAATCTTCCTAGTAGCCTGTAAACAACCCAGAGTATGGTTGGTCTTATAGATATGGCATACAGTCATTTATGTAAATATGTAAATATATTACATGTATACATAAATATCTATATTTATACATATATAAAAGAACTTGCACAAATACCTATAGGGAGTCCATATGGGACCAGACCTCAAGAGTGTTCTGAATCCCATTCCATTGCTTTATTCTGCCATCACGACTACTGCCCAAATGCTTGTTTTCTGTGCCACCATGCTCTGCACAGTACTGCTGACATACTTGACTCTTGTTACTCATTTTAAATGGAATGAAAGCCATGCCTGACCAGTTGGGGCCTTATACTCCACTGAAGGTGTACAGTAATTATGAAATCAGTAGCCTGTTTCAATTTGACCATTGAGCTCTGAATGGCCCAATCATGCCTCTCCTTAGAGAGTTTTAATCTTCACATCAATATAAGCAGAGAATAAACATTTCAGCAACCATATTCCCATTAGATAGGATAAAGGAACGTGAAATCTATGGGGCTTTCTGCCCCCTTCACAGGTTGAAGTAGAACAGTTTTGTCAACAAAATGACCTTTCTGTCTCAATGCAGAAGGAAGGACATAATTTATTACTGACTAAGCATTAACACATTTACAGGATGTACGTTAGTACAAAAATGACTACCGTTAGGAAAAATCTCACACGTCTTATACAGCAGAGGAAAAAACAACTTCTCTTTATCCCCTCGAGAGACAGGGGCTATTCCTTGGCACAATCTCCTGTATATCTTGTGAGAGACTACTAACCTATTCCAGAAGTACATTTTTACTTATCTAGAGATTATGTGGCCCCCAGTCTGGGAGATATCTACATTGTAAAAAACTGGAGACTGGGCTTGAATCCCTAGAAAAATGTCTTTCTTCCTAATGGAAAAGTGAAAACACAAACTCACCAATTCTCCAAGAAAACTCTCTAAGAAAAGGAGAGGACATGACCTCTTTCCTGTTTATACGTGGAGAAAACCATTGCCATTTACCCTTACTCACCTCCATCAAATTATTCTTACCCATATATGATTTTCATTCCAACATTCATGAAATTTTGGAATGCTCCTCTCTGCACATTTTTGAAACCCAAGAGTCTTTCAAGGCTTTCAGGATCCCATAGATGAGGGATTCTTAATCATTTTTGTGTCATGAACTTCCTTGTATACCTAATAAAGCTTAAGGGCCACTCAGTGATTTCTACGCTGATTTGATCTCTAAACGTGTAACCTTCTTATACTTTCAGTTCCCGCAGTAGGGTTATCCAACATGCATACCAACGAGCCCTGTTAGTCAACTAGACACCTATAAATATAAACTTAAGCAATAAATATATAAGTTGCTTAAAATTGCATTTACAGTGTCTTATAAGGGAAGACAGCATGTATTAACTATTCCATATTCTGGGAAACCTGAAGGACAGTGTCAGGCTTCTTTGTGGAAAGTGTATGAATTGTTGCGCCACTTAATGGCTGAAAGGATTGTGTGCAGACACAGACGCACGTATCCATATATAGGAGCATTTAGTAAATCTCACCTCCAGGATCCATTGTCGCTTCAGGCGCGCCGCCTGGTCTCCATAGCTGTTAGCAAGGGACAAATAAGCCGAAGGGCGGGAACTGAGTGGTTACCGCCCCTGCTCTTGAGGTTTTCAAACAGGTCCGTCTTGTGACAATAAAAGGACTAAGTGACTCTATCGAGAGTATTCTGTTACAGGCTTAGCAGCTGTCTTATCGCAATGTCTGGGCGCGGTAAAGGCGGAAAGGGGCTGGGAAAAGGAGGCGCCAAGCGCCATCGCAAGGTGCTGCGCGACAACATCCAGGGCATCACCAAGCCCGCCATCCGGCGTCTGGCCCGGCGTGGGGGTGTCAAGCGCATCTCCGGCCTCATCTACGAGGAGACCCGCGGGGTGCTCAAGGTCTTCCTGGAGAACGTGATCCGGGACGCGGTCACCTACACCGAGCACGCCAAGCGCAAGACGGTCACCGCGATGGACGTGGTCTACGCGCTCAAACGCCAGGGGCGCACTCTTTACGGCTTCGGCGGTTAATTTTTTCATCGCAATCGTCTGCAGGAAACCCAAAGGCCCTTTTCAGGGCCACCCATCCGTTCACTCCAAAAGAGTTTGTCACTTTACCAACAGCGCTCTTCATCCTAACATCGTAAGACGTTACAGCCAGTGTCCTTTAGGATGTGTAAGTTACGCCGTTTTAATGTTCTTTTGTACATTTCCAGTTATTAACAGCGTCTAGTTTTAATCCATAGTAGCAAGTTAGTGTGTATTTGCTATGCATTTGGCGCATTATAGCTAGGAGGCTAACTTTTAGAGTGATTAACAGCGTGTTTAGTTCTACACAATAGTATGAGGCAAGCTTGTGACAGGTCTGGAAAGCATCAAAGAAAGCAAGAGGGAAGGTCTGGGGCTGCTGCTAAAAGGGAAAAAAGACCTGCCCGGTCCATATCTAGACACTGAGCTGAAGACAAAACCACATGCCTTACACATTACGTTAGTGGGTGAGGGAAGGGATGGCTGACGAACTTGAAAGTATGTTGGAGGCAGTAAGTCCTACTTGAGAAACAACAGAAACACGTTAAGACTAACTAGGTAGGGTTCTCTCCTGGGCTTTGAAAGCACAGTGGAGAGAGGGCACCTTGTTTGGTGCTTTGCTTCCCTGATTTGCCCTCCTATCCAGAGTTACTGATTTCTTACTGGATCCAAAAAACAGCCTTTATTAACATACCTGTGGCGGATAAAAATATACAGATTCATGTTTACCTACCAAGTTATGTTAACCCTTTATTATAAATAATCTTCGAGTTGATTACACTCCGATTCACCTCTAGTTAAGATAAAGGTACTGCTGGTTGCGAGCCACAGGTGCTGACAAAAAGTGCTCCACTGGGCTTTTCAAACCTCATGATTCAAATTCTGCCCTCTTTCTCTTTACATATCAAGGAAGTGAAAATAAGCAAGTTCTCAGAGGGGTTACCCATTTCTTGTTTTTACTTCCTTTAAACTTTAGTGTCTCACGGGGACTATCAGCATGCCACTGTTGTCTTTGGTGTCCTCACAATGGGTTTTATTTTGTGAAGACTTGGGGGATTATTGTGATGTAGACTGGCATTTTTCCAATGAAATTTGTCCGCTTTATCATAATAAAAGCGTAGCTGGACAGGTGGCTCCCTGGCCGGAGGCAACATTTCTTGACTTTTCTAGTAGCGAAGGTGAGTATGTGCTCTCCAACAAGCATGAATAGGAGTCGACTCCCTCCTCTGGGCTTTAAAACCTTCTTTCCTCTTGCCACCAGTTATGATGGTATTGGTCTTGTCTGACCAAGCAGAGAACATCCTGCCCTAGGGATGGCAGAACAATGATTTGTAAGGAACAAGAGTCCCTGACTAGTCAGGAGGAGCAGGGCTGCCCCACAGAGCTGGACTAATCACAATGGGTCTGTTCCATGTGAGAATAACTATCTTTAATCTAATCTACTGTTGAGTCTCTTTGTTATAGCGACTTGACTTTAACAGACCAAGTACAGTTTTGTTTTCTCAACTTATTTAGCAGTGTGGACTATTCTTCTATTGGCTTGAAAGCTATTTTAAGGAAACTAATGCCAAATGAGCCTCTTTCCTTGGCATCTCTTTCACCATGTTCCATGATGGGCAGAACACAACGGAGGAGCTCTTTACAGGTTAGAGACGAATGGGTGGACTGTCCATGTGTCTTAGGCAGTTGTAATCTGGACATTTCAAAGTATTCTCTCCCCTTAGGAGAGTAGTTCTTAACAATATGTGGATCAAAAACTCCTTTGAGAATCTGTTTAAAAATACACATATGGACATAGACATTTCCTGTGGCTCATTTACCCTCTGAGGCTCATTCAGGGAATTCCCAGGGCTCCATGGATGCCTGTCACCAACCTGGAGTCTAGGATTTCAGAGTCTGAGGTGTAGAGGTGCAAAATTTAAGGACAGAGAGAAAAGAGCAGACATAATGCATAAAGAAAACATTGAACAAGAGTAAATTTGTTGCCATTTATTCCCTGTGTGCAGTGGACCTGTATCTTCTTGAGAAATTAGATCAAGTTCTAACATTTATTTTATAACTCAGAATGCAAGATAGATAGCTCATTCTGAAAAAATTTTGATTCTCAAAGGCTCAAATTTACTGAATCTCACTTTGAACTTGCCTTCCATTGATAGTAAATATGTAGCAAGGCCTAAATATTTAATTGTCTACATCGTTGAGCAAATCGTATATTAAGTTTGTAAGAAACTTTTCCAATCCCCCTCTTCGAGATAAAAAGGAAACAGAAACCTTGTACAGAGGGATGTTTACTCTTTGTCTTTGTGTCTTTGGTTAAATCACTTATCTCTGTGCCTCCGTTTCCTCGTGTGTAAAATGAAGATAACTGTAGTACCTATCTTACAGATTTGGGGGTGAATAAAATTAAATATGTGTTAAGCATTTTGACAAGTGCATGGCACATGGTAAATGCTCTATGTTTTGGCTATTGTTGTTACTGTTATTGCGATTATTATTTCTCATGATATTAGAGAGGCTCAGAGGAAAAGAATGTGGCATTTGAACCATGAAGACATAACGCTTGAAGTTCCGAACTGCCATTTTCTATCTTTGTAGTCGGTGGCAAATTACTAACCACTGTTCCATTATCTGCAATGTAGAAGAAACTTCATATTTTGTGAGGACTGAGTGAGACAATATAGGATAAATAATATGACCCTAGCAAGCGTTCAACACATACAAGTTTACATATATTCTTAAGAAGTTGCAAGTGTGTTAATGAAAGTTCTTTGGGATGCAAACATAAAACACCAATTCCACAGAATTTAAGCCAAATAAAATACTCTCTTGAAAGACAAGTTTACTGACAACACTTAAGGAATTGCTGACCGCTCAGGCCTGTCTTTCTCTTCAGTCCCTTTTCCGAGTTTCTAGGAAAGTGAATCTGATTGATCCAGCTGGGCAGGTGCCTGCATCAAACAGATATGATGGCGCCAGAGAGAGGGTAACAACATAATGGGGACATGGGGTACAGCCCTAAGTGAAGTTTTTACCAGGGAAGAGGAAATAATCGTGAGTCCTGAAGGTGTCCTAGATGATGTCCAGTTTGCCCATGAGTACCTGTAGCCCAAATTCCCAGTGAGTTCCGTTTACTATATCCAAAGCTCACGTCTACTCTCATCCTACTAGACGTCACACCGGCTTGGTCAAATCTTCCTCCTTGAAACATTTTATTTTCTTGATTTCTGTGACTTCACTCTCCTGTTATTTTCCCAAGATCACTTGTCACTATTTAGACTCTTTTGCTGTCTCCTTTCTAAAGTTTGGAGTGCTTCTATGATAAACTCACTTTACCTTTTCTCCATGGCTAATCTCCAATTTCATGCCATGCTGAAAATATTAAAATATCTATTTCCAAAATTTTCAAAACTTATATGTCCCGCCCCCATGTTGCCTCTAAATTCCATATTCACATATGGAACTATGCACTTGACATCTTCAATGGAATGCTCAAGACAATTTACAAACTGTCATGTCCCAGTCTCAGAAACCTCATCCTCTCCTAGAATTCTTTTTTTTTTTTTTTAAAGATTGACACTTAAGCTAACATCTATTGCCAATCTTTTTTCTTCTTCTTCTTCTCCCCAAAGTCCCCCAGTACATATTTCTATATTCTAGTTGTACGTCCCTCTGGTTGTGCTGTGTGGGACACTGCCTTAGTATGGCTTGACGAGCAGTGCCATGTCTATGGCCGGGATCCGAACTGGCGAAACTTTGGGCCTCCGAAGAGGAGCACGTGAACTAAACCGCTTGGCCACGGGGCCATTCCCCTCTCCTAGAATTCTTGATCATACACCCAAGAACTTTAGCAGAACTGTGGGGTAGTGGATAAGCATATAACCTCTGGAGTCACAATGCCTGGGTCTCACCCCAGCCTCATACTGCTGACTTCCCAGTCAGTTAAAAGGAGAGGATACTTGTATCTAGACAATGTAGATGTTGACAGGATGAAGGGAGTTAACCTTTGCAAAGGTTAGAGAGCTTGGCACAGTTTCCTAAACATATAAAGGGCTCAAGAAATGTTAGCTACTTGTTTCTTCACCCCCAAAATCCAATTCATCAATAAATTCTTTGGACTTTCTTCTAAATCTAATAATTTCACTAGCATTATTGCAATCACCTTTCAGTTCTTTCCTCTTTTAATTCAATAAAATCCCTTCCTCATATAGCAACCGAAATGCTTAAAAATTCTGATAGTTTCCCATAACTCGATAAGAATCTGGGTTCCTTCTTTTGGCCTATAGGGCTCAACATATTCAGTGACCTCTTTAATCCCCAGCTTCATCCTCATAGTACTTTACCTTTGCTTGCTAATCTCCTAGCACACAGGTCTTCTATTTCTTAGCACAAACTCCTCCCTGCCCCAGTGTTTTTTCTACCAACAGTTCCCCAGGCCTGGAACTTTTATTCCCTAGGTTGTTGGTTCTCTTATCTAAAGTGTAACTTAGTCGCTATCATGGCACGGGGTTTTATTTCAAACAATTTCATAGCACTCAGAACTCCTCTCTATTCGAAGTTATCTCGCTGAGTTATCGTGTATACTTTCTCTTTCCTCCCACCAGAATATCAGCTCCAGAAGAGCAGCCTCTTGTCTGTCTGGCTCACTGCTATATCTTAACACCTTGCACAGAGGAAATCCAATCAATATTTGACAAAATACTGAATGGAACCGCTTCAACTGCTCTCTGATCTCTCGTATCCGCTGCTTCATTCTTGCTGCCATTTCTTTGACTGGGGCCTTTGTTCGCATCCATCACTACATTTCCCTCCAATTCATCTAGTCTCCTGCCACCAGAGACGCCTTAACACTAGAGCCAGTTGTGTCAGGCCCTGCTCAAAAGGCCTCTACAACTTTTTGTTGTCTACAAAATCTAACCTTCATTGTTTGACATCCAGACCCTTTACCATCTTATACCATCAACTCATCATTACCACAAAGAAAGTTCCACGTGGGCAGGGGCTTTGGTTAGTTTGTTCTTCACCATCTATCAGCATAGTACCAGATAAGCAGCATCTGTATCTGCTGGGAACGTTTTGGAAAGCCAAGTTCTCAGATGCCCCCAGAACTAATGAAACAGAAACCCTGGGAGTGGGACCAGCAATTTGTCCTCTAACAAGCCCTCCAGGTGATTCTGATGCACACTCAAGTTTGAGAACTCTATTTCTTCAATATATAAGTTGGTGCTTGGCACTTGAATATGAATGAACCTAGTGGATGCTCCTTCTGTCTGCCTAGAAGGCCCTTGTATCAGGAAGTACAGGTGCCTTACCAAAGGCCATTTATGCTCATTCCTTTCTAATACAGCTTCAGTTTTGTTCAGGTTTCATCTTCCCTCCTTCCTTGTGCTCCAGGGAAGGCAGAGTTCCTCTCTGGTCTCAGGGATCGGGTCCTGATTCAACCACACCAGTCCTAAGGGTCTCATGTCCCTTACTAATGATTAGTTTGGGGCTGGATATACAGCCAGTGTTCCAGTTCTCTGGGACTGTGAGAGCCTTTCATAGTGGAGACCAGCTTCCCCAATAACGTGGTGATTAAGCTGCAATGTGAGTTGTTGATTAATAAACTCTGTGTGTGTGTTGGAGATGGATGTGGAATCAGGGGCATTTCAGGCAGGGAAAAAATATAAAGGCATGTTAGCTGAAGTGGTTCACAGTTTGTCCCCAAACTGTGAAAACACAAACATACACACCCTAAACCAAAAAATGGAGAAAGAGAAAACAAAAAAGAGACAAAGAATCCTCTGAGGTTGGGTTCGAGAGTTAGGGCTTGAGGCCATAGCACAGATTTTTTATTTTGAGCAGTGAAGGATCACTGAAAGGCTCTGAGCACGGACAACACATAATCAGGTGTGCTTTTTTAAAAACCACGGTGACGCTGGAATGGAAACTAGAGTCCTTATGGATGGAGGAGTTTCAGTATTATCTCAAACTAAAATCAAGGTGACCAGAAAAAGTGGAAGTGCAATTATAATTTGGTAACCTGAAAACAAATCATTTTTGTATCCCTGTACTTATTTTACCTTTTTGAGCAAATAGAGGGGAGACCAGATAGACTGGCCCGGAAGGCCAGCTAGGAGTATTTCTCAAGGACAATGACAGCAATTCGTGGGTGGATCTGGTAGTTCCCTTTATGGGTGAGGAGCCACCAACCCAAACCTTTCTCATCTAACTTTCGGAAGGATTCTCTACCTTATAGTTTCCAGGGAAATGAGGGAAGAAGAGAAGTTTTGCTGTTTATGTTTGAGGGTTTAGTCTCTTTGGCATGATGTGGTTACACACCGTAAACCTCCAGACCTCAGTGTCCGGCATCCGAACTTTAAAAAGCATCTCCTACTTCCACATTTCTTCTTCGTCTCTAAGTTCTGATCTGCCCTGGGCACCTCTCTTCTTCACTAGGATGGATCCTCAGTTACTGAACTGAGCAGGGTGAGGAGAGCTGGAGACAGGATAGGAACATGGACTGCAAAGGGAACTCGCAAGCGACAGAAAAGGACGGTTTGGAGGTTGCCGAGCCAATTTTTATATTACGTGGCCACACTAGTGAGACTGAGGCTGGTGAGTATTCAGAATTGTTTTTGCAGGTCTTGTTTGTGAAACCCAGTCAGGAGGAGAGCAGGGAGAGGACTGTATTCTCCATGGGAAAAAAAAAAAAGTAATGATGAGCGCTTTTTTAAAGTCTAGGAAATAAAGAGATAAAGCAAAATTAAAAATTGGTAATTACTGTTCCCTTTCTGGAGATCCTCAGCCACCCAACATAATACATTTGTAAAACAAAACAAAGCCTCACATAAAATGCTTAACCAGGTCTCTAAAGGCCCTAGGCAAAGGGCTGGAAAAAGGGAGAGTTGATAGGAGAGAATTAGACACTAACAAAAGAACCGGGGGCGTCACACAAAGATGAAGTTCCACTTTAAGAGAGTGGAATTTTCAAATGTTACCGTAGCCACTCAGACGCTAGAGAGTGACGCTTTATATAAAACGGACACCACAGATTTCACAGCCGTTTTGGAGGCTTCATGAAGCGCCGCCACCAGCCAACCCAGTACTTGAGCTGAGCAAATTTTAAAAAGGTGACCAGGAGCTCCACGGGCTTGGGAGGTCAGCACTAGCTGTTTTCAGTCCACGTTAGCATATGCTGCTGGGAACCCTTGGACATAACGACTTTAACAAGCATGTGCAGTGGCTTTCTCAAGCGTTACTAGTAACGCTAATAGAAGACAGTATAAGCTAGTGTGCAGCTCTCATTGTGAAAACTTGAGTGGCTCTTAAAAGAGCCTTTGGGGTTAGATGCAAAGACGCCTACTTGGCAAGTTTACTTGGAGCTGGTGTACTTGGTGACGGCCTTGGTGCCCTCCGACACGGCGTGCTTGGCCAGCTCCCCGGGCAGCAGCAGGCGCACGGCCGTCTGGATCTCCCTAGAGGTGATGGTCGAGCGCTTGTTGTAATGCGCCAGGCGCGACGCCTCGCCCGCGATGCGCTCGAAGATGTCGTTGACGAACGAGTTCATGATGCCCATGGCCTTGGACGAGATGCCGGTGTCGGGGTGGACCTGCTTCAGCACCTTGTACACGTAGACCGAGTAGCTCTCCTTGCGGCTGCGCTTGCGCTTCTTGCCGTCCTTCTTCTGCGCCTTGGTCACCGCCTTCTTGGAGCCCTTTTTCGGGGCCGGAGCGGACTTCGCTGGCTCAGGCATACTAAGTTTCGTTTTCTCCGAAAAAAAAGAAAATGGAGTCGGTGTCGCTGAATCGGGCCTATTTGTAGACAAGCTTATGCAAATGAGGACTTGGTTTTGCAACCGCTGATTTGCTCATTTTTCATGAGGCCATGACCTGCTCTCCCATTGGTCATATCCTGAGAGCAGTTTTCCAGGAGACCAGCTATTTTAATCTAGTAACCTATTTTATAGTAAATTAGGACTAATGTGTAACAATTCAGGTTAGTTTGTTGATTAATTTAAAAAACTACAAGTTGTTGTCTTCTGTATTTTGAAATGCCATGAGGCAAAACTCGTGGCACTGTTACGTCTCCGCTTTGGTTGGCCCGTTTACCAGTCCTGGAAAAGCTGCCCCTTTCCATTTGAACCTGAATTCTAAACCAATGAGAGGGAAACGAAGAACAGAGAAGAAATAGGCGATCTGCGGTTATCCAGACAATTTCGAGAACAGTATTTCCCACTGTAAACAGAATGCAGAAATGCAGCCTGAAAATTAAGGGCAAGGAATAAAACCTCAGAAAGCAAAATAAGATGTCTTGAAGGGAGATAAGAAAGGAAAGAATTTCTTAGACGATATAGCTACAATCCTTTGCACTGGAAAGGATCGAATCATACCCAGTTTAGCCACAGAGGAGGATCAGAAATAGTTCTTCAGTCTAACTAGTGAAAAGATTAAAAAATAATAATAATAAAATCGAAGAACCATGTGTTCAACAGCTTTATTTTTAATTTATTATTGTTATTATCACCATCTTTGGCTGAAACCAGCTTCTTAGCTAGTTCTTCCATTCTCATTTTTCCTTTCTAAAGACAGAAGTATCCTCCCTGAATTTGCCTTTTTTTCCTAACTCTTCCCCGCCTCTTTCCCATCCCCCACTCCCACCCTTCTGTCCCCCCGTCCCCATTCTCCCGCGCATGCGCACAGTAAATCCCGGGCAACTACTGCAGGAAGACTCGCAAACAAGAGCGCACTCCAGAGTTTATGATGTCCTATCTTTGTTACACGAAATAGTTAATTTGTCTTTCTCTCTTCGGTATTGAAAAGGAAATCTGAAGAATTTTTTGACTTTGACTTCTTTATTTCTTCCTTATTCCCAATTTAGCCAATGTAGCCATGCACAGAATAACAGCTAACTTGCTATATATGTATTCATTTATTTAATCATAAAAACCCTATCTGAGTATTACCTTTTTTTTTTTTTTTCCATTTTACAGAAAAGGAAACGAGAGGACCAGAGGCAAGCGGTCTTTCCCCCAATCCCATGACATGTAAAGTGTGGAGATGGGATGATGATTTAGGTAGAGTGTGGCTTGAGTATGGACCCTTCATCAGAAGACTGCCCTGGTGGACTGCTGTTGTAGAAAAAAGGAGAAAAGTTTGTTGTTTCTTCTAATTTTAAAAACGTGGGAAACAGAGCTTTTCTTTAGTGACTAAAAGAGATTGTTGAAAATGAAAAAGCTTTGGTTCTAGAATATACCTAGTCCATGGAGAGAGAAAAATGAGAAAGCAAATTCAAACTGGATTAAGGAAAAAGTGGCAGAAGGAAAGGAAAAAAAATAGACACAATAGAAGGAGAGGTGGAGGGGAAGAGTGGGGCAAAAAGAGAAAGAAATTTACCTGAAGAGGATGAGCTAGTATCTTGGAGATACTCAAACTATACATACAGAAAGGAAACCACAAAGAGGGATCCAGTGATGCAACCTTCAACTACAAGACACGGGAAGAAGAAGCCAGGTTAATGAGAACTAGTCGTATCATATGTTCAACTGGTAAAATAGGAGTATTGAGACCCATAACTGATTTTAATGAATTAGCATTGCTATTCATAATTTTAAAATTCCTGATAAAGACTTTAAAACGTCTGAACTTTTACATCTATTTGAACAAAAATGGTGGGATGGCAGGTAAACAAGAAAAAGATAAAGGAAATTTTAAAAACGGCAAAACTACCCAGTGGACCTGAGATTGCTTATTTTTGATTAAAGAGATGTTTAAAATTTTTAAGGTAAAATACATCATCCATACAAAAGGGTTTACACAACATAAACAAGAATAGTAAAACAAATACCTAGTACTCAAAACTCAGTTTAAGAACTAGTATATCATTAGTAATTTAGTAGTCCCGGTATAACTCTCCCCAGTTCAATCTCTCCACCCACCCACACACTCTCAGCTAAACCACGATCTTACATTTGTGTTAATCGTTCACTTTTCTTTATAGTTTCAATATTTAAGTATGGATCTGTAAATTGAACATTGTTTAATTTTACCTATTTTTATCTTCCCATACATGAAATCTTACTCTGTATATTATTTTATGATTTTTTTCATTCAAGCTTATGTTTTTGAGATTTATTCATATTGATAGATGTTACTACAATACGATCATTTTTACTGCTAAATAATGACATTGGTTTACCTAATTTATTTCTATAGACATTTGTATTGTGTCTCTTTGGGGTTATTGAGATCAATATTGCTGTGAACTTTCTTGCGCGTGTTTTCTGGTGTAGATGGGCATACATTTCTCTCAGATATATGTAAAAGGAACTTTCTGAAATATTTATCTTCCATAACAGTTGATCGATAGCCCTCTTATGACAAGATGGTTTTCCTGGTGTTACTGCCTAATTATTTGATCCTTTTTCAGATCAGGGACAGAGCACCCTTATCTTTGTCTCCAAAGAGGAGCCTGGAAGACTGCCTGGCATTTAGTAGCCACTTAGCATATGAATGATTCATTGAATGAACCTAAGGCATATAATCAGTGAGAATGAGAAACTCCATTGAGGGAATTGCTGCACACCTGGCCTAACTGAGCTGGAGGTGCTAATGGAAGGATACAGGCACATATTACAGCGAGAACCCATCCTACAATTGCACCATAAGCTTGCAGAGCCTCTTGGGGAGCCTATAACAACTATATTTTCTGTGATACCCCCAGACAGCTTGCTTGATAGGCATATTGCCCAGACTGACCTTTTTGCTATCAACAGGCTAATTAGTCCACCCAAAATGAAAAACAACAGGATATACTCTTCCCACTCTCTCTGTTTTTATCTCCATTGCTCTATTAAAATCTATTTTGACCTTTTTATAACTGACATTCTAAGTGTTGTCTCTTTCATTTATGTGAGTAAACTATTTGTGAGTAGATAATTAAAGATTTCCTAGTAATTATTTGAAAATAACTATTTTTTTGTCCATTTAACAAATTTATTTTAATCTCTGAGGTGCTGGAGTAGGATTGGTTTGTGAATTCAAGTTCATAGGCTAGAGCTGTGCCATCCAATATAGTTCCCACTAGCCACGTGTGGCTATTGAGCACTCAAAGTGTGACCGGTGCTGGTACAAAACTAAATTTTTTAATTCTACTTAACTCTAAAGAATTCAAAATTAACTTTAAAAATTGACATGTAATTATTGGAAAAATATTACATATATGTGGTACAACTCAGTGATCTTTTATAAACTCAAGCCATGTATGTCACCGCTATGCTCAAAACTCTGCAATAGCTTCTTATCTTCTTTAAAACAAAAGCCAAGGTACTTGCAGTGGCCCACAAAGCCCCGTAGGATCTGGATTCCCTTTACCTCTCTGATCACTGACCTTGCTGCTCCTCAAATGCCATGCACTTTCTACTTGAGAGCTTTTGCACTTGTTTTCTGTGCCTGGAATATTCTTCCCTAACATATCGCACATAGGCATTCACCCTCATTTTCTTCAGAGGGCTGATAAGGATTCATCTTAACAGAGTCACCACGTACATAGCCTTTCTTGGTCACCTTATGGAAAATAGTACACACTCCCCTCCCATCTCCGCCTCCATCCTCACACACATACAATAGCCTTTTTCTTCCTCTTCTTGTTCACCATATTATGAATCAAATCTTGGCATACTACATAGTTTATTTCTGTAGTTTTTTTCCTGTCCTTACTAGAACGTTCCTTGTGGACAGGGACTTCGTCTGGTTTTGTACATTGCTTTCTACCCATAACTAGAATAGTGTAGACTCTAAATGACTTTTTGTTAGAGAATGAAGGAATAGGAAAGTTTTGCTTCTCTTGATCAAAGCTACTTTCTGAGCCTCACTTCCTCTTATCACTTCCAAAAGCTGGTCCTACCTTTTATCTCTCCCTTTCTCTAGAATTTCCTTTTTTCCTTCTTCATTGACTCCCCTGTTTCAGACTATAAACATGTCCTAGTCCCTGATATATTATTAAAATATTTCCCCTCTGGGGCCGGCCCCGTGGCCGAGTGATTAAGTTAGCATGCTCCACTGTGGTGGCCCAGGATTTTGCCGATTCAGATCCTGGGCGCAGACATGGCACCGCTCGTCAGGCCACGTTGAGGCGGCATCCCACATGCCACAACCAGAACCACCTGCAACTAAGATATACAAATACGTATGGGGGGATTTGGGGAGATAAAGAAGAAAAGAAAAAGAAAAAGCTATTAAAAAAATGTTTCCCCTCAAATGTGCACCCTCTCTTTATTTCCCTCCTTCCATATCATGCAGCCAAGCCTCATTCTGGTAGAAGTCTATATTCTCTGCCTCAGCATTCCCTCATCTATTCTCTTCAGGTGACTATTTCTGTCCCCATTATTCAACTGAACCTGTCATTACTAAGGTTGTTAATTACCTGATAATTCATGATTCAATCTCAATTTAATCCTCAGTAAAATGTGTTGCTGGGAGGAGTATGTGAGAGAGTATATGTAAAATCACTTGCCTTAGTAGCAGGCACACAGCAAACACTCAAAACTTGTTAATTTTCCCTTTAATATCCCTCCTTCCTATCAGTCCCCACCACTTTCTTACCTCCTATCCTAATTGTCTCAAGTCAGGACGAACGCAGTAGATTCCCAGACAGTCTCCTCCCTGCCATCAGACTCCACCAGAATCCATCCTCTATTCTAAAGTCAAAATGATCTTTCTTGATCGTGTGACTTACTTAAACCCATTCATTAATTTGCCTTTATCCCTAAAAGTTTTCCACCTTCCAGCCTCACTCCCCACACTGAGGCAGCCACGATGAAAGGATGATGTGAGCAAAGCAGGAAGAGTACACAACAACTCTGAGTAGTCAGGTTTTTTCAAGGATGGATTCTGAAGACAGCTAAGCAGGAGACAGCACACAGTCAGTGCACATATTTTATCAAACCCTAGTATTGGAGCAAACAGATTCCAGATGTTGGAAGTACAAAGGAGAAAGACTGTAATTTCAGAGAGCAGTTAGGAATTAAATGTTACTTACAGGATTTAGAACTTGTCTCTAGATTCTTGGGCCAATAAAGATATAAGAATTGGGTTTAGGGGAACATAATTTTTCAAATTTTGATATATTTGTGTTCTTTAGAGAATTTTATAAATATGGTCTTATCTTTTGGTGAACCATAGGCTCCTTCTTGTGTTTATTGGGGAATTCTGAAACCCCTAAAAAAAATTTAACATCTGCATCATTTGAACAACCGTAGAGAAAATTCTCACGGTAATCGTCAGCTATAGTATGAAGTCTTCTGATCAGTTTTTACCCAGCAGGGTGAACTTTAAGTCACCTCATGTCGTCTAGTGTGGTTGTTGTGAGGTGATTACTCCACAGATTTTCTTTCACCCCGTCCTCTAGGGTGCTGCTCAAGTCACACACTTATGAACTAGATTATCTGCTTGTCATCTTGTCAGAAATGGCTTTCTCATGGTATTACTAGTTACCTTCCTGAGATCCTCCATTAGCTGGTTACTTTCTGGCTTACATGCCCTGTGCAACATCCCCTTCAGTCTCTGATTTCAGCCACAGCTGATGTTGACAGTTCCATGTTCAATGACAACATCTCATCTCAAAGACTCACCATCTCTCTTTTATTTTTCGCCTCAGCCTGTCTCTAGAGGCACAGAAACTCATTCATGAATCCAGCAATGTTTAGAGAGAAGAGGTCACCATAAAAGGGAACTTTGTGAGTTTTTAAACAAGTGTTAATGGAAACTCAAGAAAAGTGATTCACCTTTCACAGCAAACATCTGATTCCCATCTACAAAGGAAATCAAAGGGCTTTTTAAATGAAAAGAGCAATAACATAACATAATAATATAAAAACAGATAATGTACATAAATATGCAATATTTATAAACAGATATATAATACATTATATATCTAACATAACTGAGTATTAGGGTTCCAGCAGGAAAAACATGGTTCACTCAAAAGGGGTGTGTCACAGTTGGGGTTCTTCAGGAGGCAGACACTGAGACAGTTAGGAGTACACTGGAGCCACTGGGAATTGGCACTTATAAAAGAACTCAAGGTTGGGCAAGGCAGATCTGATGAAGCCTCCAGCAGCCCAATAAGAGCTTTGTGACAAACTGCCCATCAAGCGAGTTCTGAACTGGGGGGAAATGACCAGGCCCTTGACCAATGCCTTGCTCAGTCACTGACCAGGAGCTGCCCTAAGAAAAGGGTGACCTTAGCTTGGAAGCTGAGGTGGACCCTGATGAAGCTTACCACTAGAGGCTGTTGGATAACCACACTCCTCATAGTTGAGCAGCGAGTCTTTTCTTGAAGAATGATCTCATCTCTGTGTCCACCATAGCATGATTTAAGAGAGTTTAATAAAGGGACTATTTACAAAGTTGTGACAGGGTTAAGGGATACCAACAAAGAATGGAGAAGGACCTTGGGCCTTTACTCCCTCTAGTTTAGAAGAGGCAAGAGAAGTGCAGACTCTGAAGAGAGCAGTAACCATAGGAGAGGCTGCCCAACAGGAGCTGTGGCTTTTGCTAGAGAAATCTAGTTGCTACCTACTTTTTTGTAGGGAGGGGAACCAAGCACAATAAATACTTTGCTCTCCTTTTTCCTCCAATCTCGGATCTCCTACTGGTGCCTCCCATTAACCAACAAGAATCCAAAGGGTAAAGACAGTTGTCTGATGTAGTGCAGAGATCAGCCTTCTAGGACACAGAGTAGGTGTAGAAGGCAGAGGATGAATCTAAAGGAGCCAATAAAGATGCATGAGCAGAGGAGGTAAGGTAGTGGCAGTGAGGGTGAGATGGGGAAGGTATCTCAGAGATGGTGAATTAGTTTTAAGCACCTGCTCTCAACTAATCTGAAAAATTTGATCTGATCAGAGTTTGGTCTGCTGTTTATTTTTTAATGTTTATACTTTTTCTAGAATTGAAATTGTTAGACCTAATGAATAAAGAAAACAATTTCAGACCTAGACATTGCAATGGAGCTGCATAATACATATTTTTAAAAGTAAAAGAAAATCTTAAATTTAAAAAAAAAGTAAAAGAAAATCTAACAGAGAGAAAAATAGGATAAAATACCATGGAGGGCTGGCCCCGTGGTCGAGTGGTTAAGTTCACGTGCTCCGCTGCATGTGGCCTGGTGTTTCGCTGGTTCGAATCCTGGGTGCAGACATAGCACCACTCATCAAACCACGCTGAGGCAGCGTCCCACATGCCACAACTAGAAGGACCCACAACGAAGAATATACAACTATGTACTGGGGGGCTTTGGGGAGAAAAAGGAAAAACATAAAATCTTTAATATACCACGGAAAGTCAGTTAGAATGGCAGCAGTAACGATATATTCTAGAAAATAATGAATAATATCTTTAGAGTGCTGAGAGAAAATACTTTCCACCCTGAGTTTTAGGACCAGCAAAATCAGCATTCAAAAGCAAGGAAGAGATAAAGACATTTTTAGATACATAATTTGTCAGAGATTTTGCATCTCACATATCCTCACACAAAGAAACAAAGGAATTAAAGACAGAAACTGAACCCAAAGAACAGTATTAAAGGCAAGAAGAAAGAATAGCAAGAAATTAGAGAAATATGTTGGTAAATATAAAATGTAATGTATATAAGATATCTACCACCTGCTCTTTTTTGTTTTTTGTTTTTTGGTGAGAAAGATTGGCCATGAGCTAACAACTGTTGCCAATTTTCCTCTGTTTTGTACACGGGGCACCACCACAGCACGGCTTAATGAGCAATGTGTAGGTCCATGCCTGGAATCTGAACCTGTGAACCCCGGGTCACGGAAGCAGAGCCTGTGAACTTAACCACTACACCACTGGGCCAGCCTTCCCTGCTCTGTCTTGATATACATTTTAAAATGGGCTTTTCCTACCACTTCTATAGGTGTGTCAGAGAAGTTTTCTTTAAAAAAGTGAATTAACTTGGTCTCTTTACTCATCACAATCATTAATCTTTTAAAATGATTTTTTTTTTCTGCTTTATCTTCCCAAACCCCCCATACATAGTTGTATATCTTAGTTGCAGGTCCTTCTGGTTGTGGGATGTGGGACGCTGCCTCAACATGGCCTGATGAGCAGTGCCATGTCCATGCCCAGGATCTGAACCCTGGGCTGCCGCAGTGGAGCATGCAAACTTAACCACTCGGCCATGGAGCCAGCCCCTAAAATGATTTTAATTGCTATTGATATGATCATCAGGGGAAAATCCTTATATGAATTAAGTCAATCTACTTACTCATTGAAATTATTTAGACATGGGATAGTGAATTCTAAAAACCCTATTAAATTAGTTTAGTTATTTTCATTGGTAGGATAAATTGTATGTATTTCTTTTTAATAACTCAATTGAGGTACAGATAAGATGATGCTTCTGTGAATGAATTTCTGATAGTGTTCTTTCAGGTAGGATTCAGTCCTCTGTGTTAAAGCAATGAGGCAAAATGAATGGCAACCCTTACAGAAAGGCAAGCTCCATGAGGGCAAGGATTTTGCTTGTTTTATTCACCGATGTATCTCCAGCACTTAGTATAGTGCCTGACAAATAGGAAGAACTCAATAAATATTTATTTTTAAAAACTATGAATACTTTGAGCCTTTTAAGCTATATACCTGAAGTAGAAAAGATTGGATTTTTGTGTAATTAAAAAACAGTTCACCTCATCTTTCTAATTGATAAGATATCTATTGCTCTTTCTTATTCAGCCCCTAAAGTTAGTTCATAAGCACTTGACTCTCTTCAGAGCCACAAATTTTTAAACATGCTTTTGTTGCTCTCCCTGACATTGCCCGGCTGGCTCCAATGCTATTTTTCTAACACAACACTTCATCTGAGAGATCCCCTGATTTTCTTAATTGTAGCCTTACACCGCTGCACTTTCCTCTGCTTGCCTGCATCCTGGAGGAATGGTCTCATTTCCCATTGACCCTTGCTTCCCAATTAATTTAATCAGCTGCCTTTCTACTAGGGTCTGGCTGCTCAGACTGTGGTCCCTGGACCAGCAGCAGCAAGCTACTCAGGAGCTGGTTAGAAATGCAGAGTCTTAAGCTCTACCCCAGACCTACAGATCAGACTCTGCATCTTAACAAGATCCCCAGGTGATCTGGGCGCACTCTACAGTTTGAGAAGCACTGTGCTGGGGAGCTGTCCATATGTTTGCTCTGATCTCCACAAGCAGGGGAAGAGTGAATGGCAGGATGAAACAATGGTCATAAAGGGGCATATTTCCTTTGAATCTCTCTTCTTTCTCATGTTTTGTAAACGCTGTCCTTGTTCAATTCTTTGTCTAGGATCAGTTGTTGTTATTTGGTAGTTTATATTAGCATAGCCATTAGCTTTGTTTGTTAGTTTATATTAGCTGAACCAATACCACCTCTTTATTTAATTATTAGCTGAGAATTTGATATATTTTCATTATGGGTACAATTGAAAGCCAAAACTATGGAGTTAAATCAATATACCATCATTTTAAGTGTGGCAATTTCTCTAACTTTACTCAAATTTCAGCCTCCTCATGAAATTTCACCCTGAAAAGGGCACCTCTTTGTACAAACGTATGTGATCATTCTGTGAATAAAGCACATTGCCTGGAAACACAAGATCCTTGTGGTCTGATTTATTTCCGATTCAGACAAATATGAATAATAAAATAAGAGCATCAGGTCACTAATACTTGACAATTTGCCCCAAGTGAAAAAAAAATTTGTAGCTAATTATTGGGATTATAATATTTAAATCATGGATCTAAGGGGCCAAGTAACTAATTTAAATGTGTGAATCATGAGCAGATGAACCTGGCCTCTATGTAACATTAAAGAATGATGAGACTTGACCCAAATTGGAGTGCTCATTACACACCCATAAGTGAACATAAGTGAGGCCATCTTGTTATGCTAAATGGCCCCAGCTTCTCCTCTGTGTGAGTACTTGCTGCTCTGCACGTACTCTTAAAAAATTCACATTCTCTCCTGATTCATGGTCTCCACTTATTTATGTACTCCCCTATAGCTTGATAAATTAAAATTTTGTTCTATGAGTTTCTCTCCAGTAACAGGCTGATTACAGGTGGAAAACACACCTACAAGATGTTCATCATCACCGACAGCAGAAAATAACAATGAAACATAGTGGAGCCCATAATGCCTGAAGGCCAATCTTTTAAATACCCTCCTTACTGCCCTTAACTACCTCAAGATTCTGTAATTCTTGAAGATGGCTTTTTTGAGACATTAGTCTGCCATCTTCCTGATTTTACTGGCTAATTGAATTAAAACTTCCTTTTTCGATCACTAACTCATTGTGATTAATTGGTTCAGATCGCAGCAAGCAGAGCAAGCCCAGTGCTTTGTATCACACCTACATGAATTTAGCGAAACACATACAGCATTCAGGGCAGACAAAATATTTCAAGAGTTGTGTTAAATAAAAAACAGATCCACACTGGTAATGAGAGCCTTTTTTTGAAAGGATTATTGACAGGAGGTGAAAGGGACTATTGGAAAAGGGAGAGGGTGATTATCGCCTAAGATCTGCAAGCTTCTCAAGGGTTAGACAAAAGGGACTTTCTTTATAGGGAGGAGTAAAGAAGACTAGAAAACCCTGACCATAAGAAAGTGGGGTGAAGAAGTGGCTTGACTGGATAGCAGATCAGAGAATGCTTCACCCTGAGGCCAGTCAGGAGGGACCCTCAAGGAAAGGTTGTACAGTGGCTCAGGCTGAGGGTGGATCAAAGTTCAGGGGCACGGGGAATGGAGAAAATGTAACTAAATTTTGGTTGACAAGCATATTGTTCTGATTGATCAGTGGGGACAAGCAGTCCAGCTAATCATTTATGAGGCAAAGAATGGGAATTTGAAGGGTCTGTGTCTCATGTTGTCAGAGGTAAACAAGGAGTTCATCCTTGACGTTATTGAAGTCATATAGGGAAAGGATTGTTCCTTGCAAGGTCACTTTTGAAAAACAAAGTGGTGGAAGATTTCTTTAACCAGTACTATTTTCTAGGATCACGAGGGTCAGATAAAGGTCAATATTGTTAGTTAGAATCAAAGACATCTCATTTAAATCTTACTGGGTTTGATGCTTAAAAAAAAATTAAAATGCAAAATATTAAACACATTTGACTATACTTTAACATAAATTGAAATGAAATTAATGAAAGATAATAATTATTTGTATAAATATATATTGGATACCATGAAAATTGTCTCTAGATAGAATGCCTGAATCCCGGTTGTTCTAAAGTCCTCAGAGGGAGTGATCATTTGATGATGAGCTGATGGGTGTTATCTGGACCAAAGGATTGTTAATTTAAAAACAAAATTGACTAGGATGCTTTTAAATAAGCAGATTTCTCTGATGGACATTTTCCCCACATAAATTCTCTCCAGGCCCCAGAATAGTGCTGCTGAGTTTTTTGTTTGTTTGTTTACATACAATATAACTCCAAGATAATGGTAGATACTAACTTAATTAAATATATTCTTAATTATTTTGTTATATGATTGTGGTCACCTGGAAATTTTATAAGTTTTCTTTTGCCTTTCTCAGAAAAGCATATGTTAGAGTTCCGCAATCATACAATATTTTACCTTTTTATGATGTTTATCTTTTTTTACTAAAGCAAAAGACTATGTGTAATATAAAATGTGCATTGTAAAGTGCTCCGATTATTTGAGACTGAAAATAAATCACGCGTGGATTTAAAAACAATACTAAATAAAAAATAAGGATAAAGGGATAATATTCCTGGAGAATGTTTATCAAGAGAGCAAGTGTAGCAATGTTAATATCAGATAAATTTTAAAGCCAAAAGTATAAGTAGAGACATAGAGGGATAATAAGGATAAAGAGGGATACTGTAAGAACTTTTATTTCCAATGTAGAAAACAAGATATTTCTGATAAATAACATCTGTCCCTTGGGGAAGAGGATTCTAGGCCCTTAAATGGAGCTGGAGACACCTAACATAAAGTCAGGGCCCTTTGAGAAAGGGAAGCTGGAGAAAAAAAATCTAGCAAAGATTCCCAAGAAGAAAACCTTGCAGTTGGTCTCTGCAGGGCTCTGTGGAGAATGGTAGAGAAAATCTGCCACCAAGATTTATCCATAGACTTACATAGAGTCTGGAGTTTCCATGAAAGCTTCCTGAAATTAAAGTGAAGAAAGTTCATAGTGCCTCCTAGAGCCTTATTAAGGCAAACATAGACCCTTTCAGGAGGGGAGCCTCTTGAACTCAAGCTCTCTAGATAGAAACAGATTGTTTGCTTATTGATCCAGCACATATTAGCTGCCAGGCACTGTACTAGGAACTTGAGATGTCCAAATAGAAGCTTAGAATAAATGTGATCAAATCAAATAGGAAAAGAGACACCACGGAGAATCAAGGTTCTAAACAAGAGCCTTAGATCCTTTCCCTCTCCCTTAGACAAAGAATGTCAAATACTGAAATTATCAGATAGAGAATCCAAAATAATTGTTTGCTGAAACTTTAAAGAAATAAAAATGGAATAATATAGTGAAGGAGCAAAGGAGAAGCAAATCCAGGCCGATTAAAAAAATAATAAAATAGAACTTCTAGAAATGAAAAAGAGCTATACTTCAAAATAATAAAATAAAAATCTACTGATAAAATGTAACCCTCAGGACCTTGTATGCACCTGACCACACAACCACTAAAACAGTAACCAGAATTAGAAGGAGAACTTCGTTTGCAATTGTAAGGCAAGCTTTCAATATTGTGCTCTTCAAAATTCATATAATAAGCAAAGAAAAATGAGTATGGTTATAGAAGATTTGAGCAACACAATGAACAAACATGGTCTATGTATGATTCCTGCACTGAACACATAAAGAATACCTGACTTTTTCAAAGCACGCGTTTAATAATTTCAAAAATTCAACCCTGGCTTCAGAAAAAGTCACAGTAGACACTAAAGAATTAGTACACTGCACTATTTTATCATAATCTACATTGTACTTTTTTATCATAATCTAATTAAAGAGCAATATAAAGGATTTTTTTTAACATAGTAAAAATAAAACAATCTTCCCATTTGCTTGGAAACTAAACACACACTTTTAAATACCATGAATTAGAATTAATATCATAAGGGAAACTATGTACTGTTCTAAGGCAAGTATGAAAGAGAATAAGACATATGAAAATTGTAGGATGTAACCGAAGTGGTACTAAAAGGGAAATATATAATTTTAATTGCATATATTAATATTAAATGCAGATATTAAGGAACTAGAAACACTGAAGAGATGTAAACTAGATATTGAACAAAAAAATCCAGAAAAAGAACAAGAAAGTAAACAGAAATAAAATAGAAAGAATTAGAATCCTTAGAGTGTGTTGTACTGTTGCGAATGATGTCTGATTTTTCTATTTCAATCCCAGATAGGTGATTACTAATGTCTAGAAAGGCCATGAATTTTTATGTGATGCTCATAGATCCATCAACTATGTTGAGTTCTCATTAGATTTAATTGTTTGTTTATAGATTCTCCTGAATTTTTACCTTGACATAATATTTTAAGTATATTGATTTTGAAATTTAAAAAGAATACAAATTAATTAAATAGAAAAAATGGAGATAATCCATAAACCAAAAGCTCATTTTTTGAAAAGCCTCATGATAACAGATAAACCTCTAGCAAAACTAATTAGAAAAAAAAAATTGCGTGTGTAGGGGAGAACAAGTTACAGGACTAAAGAGGGAAAAGTAGCTGCCAAAACAGAGATATAAAGAACCATGAGAACACTATGAATAACTTTTACAAAAAAATAAACTTAACAGAAAGGGATAACTTTCAAGAAAGAATTTAATAAAAAAGCTGAATAAACCAGCTATGATTAAGAAAATATGACAGGTGGTTTAAAGAAAGTCTCTCCCTTGCTTTTCAACACAAACTATATCAGGCACAGTAGGGTTTCACAGGTTTTAGTGAAATGTAAGGAATAGATAACCCCTATTTTACAAAAGTTGTTTCCATAAAAAAGTGGCTTTCCTCCTTTTTTTCTTTTGAAATTGTATAACCTATTTAAACTGGACAGGAACAATACAAAAAAAAGATAGAAACAAAGAGACGAGAGAAAATTATGGTCTCATCTTATGAATATTCATTAAAAAACTGTTTAAAATGCAAGCAAATGGAAACCAAGAGACCATATTATTTTTAAAATAATGATACATCATGTAGGATTTAGTCCAAGAATGGAAGAAAAGTTTAACATCATAAATCTGCCAGTGGAAGATATTAATAGAGAAAAGCTATTATCTCCATAGATACTGGGAAAGTATTTGCTAGAATGTAACACTCCTCCATCATAAATATTTTCAGCAGACTAGAATAAGAATGAGTAGCTACTTACTTCATAAGGAGTACCTCCAGTGAGCATAAGATTTAATGATGCAATTTTAGAAGGATTCCCAAAGAGTCAAAAGACAAAGTTCTGTGGTGTTAGTCCTATTCCACAGGGCACCAAGGGCCCAGCCAATACCGTGAGACAAGGACAAGTAACAAGAAGAAGGATTCAATAAGAAAAGATGTTGTCTTTATTGTTTGAAAATAATACGTCATTGGAAAAATCCATTCCAATCTATAAACAAACAAGTAGATCTAACAGAGCTCAACGGAGATGATGGCTATATGAGCACCATATAAAAATTCATGGCCTTTTTAGACAATAGTAATGACCTATCTTGGATTGATATGGAAAAACTAGACATCATTCACAACAGTACAACACATTCTAAGGATTCTACATCCAAGAAAAAATATTCCAGATATATATGAATGAAACTATGAAATGTCACTGAAGCATACAAGATCCACTTAAATTAAGAGATACATACACACTGTAGTGTGTTTGTTTTCTGATGACTCAACATGCTAAAGTGTTCATAAATTCCCAAACAACCTAACAGTTCAGTGTTTTGCTACAAAACCCCACTGGATATTTAGTAGAGCATTGTAAAATTCATGTTGATGAGGAAAAATAGTCAAGATGATTCAAAGAAAAAAGAAAGAAAGAGAAAAGGAATGGTGGGTCCTGATTTAAGGTAGGCACTTTAAGAGGGGCTAGGGTCATCCTAGGAATACAGCCTTGAGCTGTTACAAACTATGTTAGTGTTTGTTCAAGTTTTTATAAGCCAAGTCAAGAAGAGAGCTCAGAGGAGCTTCACTAGAGAGTTTGGTCTAAAGTTTACCTGCTGTTATTGAGATTAATTGCTTAGAGTTACCAAGAGACATTGTCTTTAGTGTAATAGTTTAGAGCAGAGACCCTGGAGCTAAACTGCCTGGATCAGAATCCCCTCTGCAATTTACGAACTGTATGATGTAGGGCAAATTAATTGAAGCTTTGTGTGACTTAATATATTGGCTGGTAAAACTGGGATAACAGTAGTTCACAGGTATGTTACCAGGATTAAATGAGTTAGCACCTGGAAAGCACTTGAAAATGTGTCTGGGTGTTTGCCCAAAAAAAGAAAACAATTTATTTTAATAAAAGTAACTGGGAAAGGTTGTGAGCTACCTGCACCCAAGGCGGCATTGTCTTTGGTGTGCCCTGTGCAGTGCTTCCTTCCTGGGCCCCCCCTCTCCATTAAAATAATAACAAAAATAATAGCAATCTTATTAAAATTATATAAGGATTAATATATTAATATTCCATAATAAAAAGTTTTCGTCGACCTAAAAGTTCATTTTTTCTTCTGATTTTAGAAGAAATTAAAACATTTTCATGAGCCACATTATCTTTTGTGGGCCCTAGGCCCTGTGCCTAATAGGTGTCGGCCCTGCGTGCACCTGAAGATGAAATTAAAAAACATAGCTATTCAGGTAGAAAATTACAAGCCACACACACATACACACACATAATCCTCACACAAAGTGTCCTATAAATGTGAGGGCAATAAATGGGGGTGGTGTAGGCAAGGCGTCCTGGGGAGTGAGCTATGAGGGGTGTCTTCAATCACTGATGAGGGAAAGGGTCAGCTCAGAAAAACAGCCGGGAGAGAAGGAAAAAGACCAATAGAGCTGTTGCTCTGCTTCTCGGTCTTCAAACTGCTCGGTTCTCTGTTTTATCTGCGAATTACCCAGTGGATTGCTCGGAGTCTTCGGGTGAGAGACCGGCAGCCTGTAGAGAGACGTCGCGTTGGCAGAGTCTGCGCACCAGCAGGGGGCAGCCACCGGGAAACCTCTCGGACGCAGGCGACTGGCCGATGTCAGCGCACCGGCCACCCCAAGGTGGGGCCGGAGTACCGTCATGTGTCGTATGCGTAACGTGAGGCTCCGCTGGGGGACCAGCGGGACCTAAGGCCTGGCGAGACGGCCCAATGAGGGAGCCGGCGTGGAGGGGCGTGGCGGGACGGTCCTATGAGAGAGCCGGCGGCGAGGGGCGTGGCTACGGGGGAGCCGGCGGAGGCGGGACGCGGAGGTTCCCGATAACCTCTTCACCCCGGAGCGGCTGCATCGGGAGGAGAATGGCCTCTGCCCATTTTCAGGCCCCGGTATAAACCTCAGTGTGATTTTTCGGGTTTGTGTGGCTATTTACTAGTAGCATTTCAGGGAATTTTCATGTCCTATTTTAAATCTCAGTTCTCCGAGTGCGATGCCCACCAGCAGCAGCAGCACCATCCTGGATAATTTAGAAATGCAAATTATTGAATCCTACTCCAGATCCAGTGAATCAGAAACTGTGACAGGGGCCCAGCAATCTACGATTTTAAAAACCTTCGGGTAGTTTTGGTGCACACAAGTTTAAGAATGCTGCAAAGTATTGTGTTTCCCTTAAATCGGATGTTGAAAGTGACTTCTCAAATGTCAGCTTAACTAAACTAAGTTGTTCACCTTCAAGATCGTTACCAAAGCCAAAATGGTGCTTAGGCCTTACCCACTCAGACCTTGATGCCAGAAAATAAAGTGAAAAATAAGTAAATTGTATGTCTGTAAAGGGGAGATCTTAGGAGAAGGATTTCAATCAATGACCAGTGCAGAATTCCAATTATTCACAGATTTTATTAATCATAACATTTCATTTACAAATGTTTTGCTATTCTCTCGTTCTGACTTCTCTCAGCAAATATAATCTGTGGTAAATAATGAATTCCCAGTAACTAGGCCTGTAACAGAAGTAAATTCTATTTTTATAATTCAAACAAAAAATAAAATGAAAAAGCTAAAACACCTTGTTTAGGCTCTCCCACTCAGGTAATGATCTCCTTTTGCGGAATCAATGTGCAGCAAACCAAGATGGGTTGGATTTGGGTGGGATATACACACTAATCAATCATTCTCCAGCAGATCAGACTTCATACTTCAAAACTTCAATGGGCACATTCACATTTTCAGTTACTGTTGCATTCATTTCTTCTCTGCACTGATATCTCTCACCTGATTGAAGAAATAAAAAGGGTTTATTTGTTAGGTGCTATTTTGCCATCAGCATTAATATCTGCTATACCAAGAGGGTTCTGTGTACATGTGCTCGTATAACATGCAATGAGGAGTCTCTGTTCCAGTATTACTTACACTTTAGTCATTATTAGAATTAATAGCTAATGAGTCAAATCATGCTTAGTCAAGAAATATTCCTGAATAATATGATCTTTGTTCCAAATTCCCCAGCTACCTTTCTTTTTTTTTATTTTTCGAGGACGATCAGCCCAGAGCTAACAATTGCTGCCAATCCTCCTCTTTTTGCTGAGGAAAACTGGCCCTGAGCTAACATCCGTGCCCATCTTCCTCCACTTTATATGTGGGATGACTACCACGGCATGGCTTGACAAGTGGTTTCATATCTGTACCCCGGAGCCGAACCAGTGAACCCCGGGCCGCTGAAGCGGACCGTGCGCACTTAACCACTGGGCCACCGGCCCGGCCCCCCAGCTACCTTTCTTGAGATGAGATTCAAATAGTTCAAAAGCTCATATTCTCTCCCTTTAGTTTTTGACCAGAGAGAATTAGCCACTCTGATTTTCATTTTAATTCAGTGACTAAAGAAAATATAGTAATTGCCCACAATTGCTAAGTACTTACTAAATGTTCATAACCGTATTAAGAGCTTTACATGAATTATCTCATGTAATCCTTAAAATAACTCTAAGTAGTGTACTATTATTCTTCTTCTTGTATAGATGAAGAAAGTGAGACCCAGAAAGGCTGAGTCACTCATTTAATTGAATTTTTTTGACAACTCTGGCCTCTATTCCTGTCGTTACAGACATATGTGCACTTTAATTATGTCATGCGGCAAATGTTTATTGAGAGCCTGCTGTGTGTCTGGAACAGCCTTAGGCATTAGAGAGTCAGTAGCAAAAAAGATTAACCCTACCCAGGTGGAGCTTACAGTCTTGAGGATGGAGAGAGGAAACAAACAATAAACAAATTTATATCAGTTAGTGCTAAGTATAATGAAGAAGAATGAACAGAGCAAGTTAAAAATGAAACAGAAAGGTGCCATCTGCTGCTCAGAGAAAGTCTCTCAGATATGGTGGCATTTTAATTAATCCACTCGACCCCAAACCAAAGAAATGTGGGGAATATTTCAGTTATCTTACAAGTATTATAGCTAGCTCAAATGCTCAATACAGGACACGGTCTATCTATCCACCCCCCTCTTTTTCTTTCTGCTTTTTTCCTACCACAGTCGGCTGTGGGCTTCTCTTTGGTCTCTAGGCTCTTTCCCTCCCTTTTGTAGTAGCAATCTGCTTCTTCCGTTCCTTTTCTGAGTCCTGCTCAATTTCTCTCACCTTTTTTCTTCTCCCCATGCTCCTCCTCCTTCTTCCCTAAAAAAATAGCCATAATTTGGCTGTCATATTTATATCATTTTGTATTTATGAAATACAGCTTAACATTCACTGTTAAACTTTTAAACAAAATTCTAAAGCATAACTCCTTTACATTTCTCCAAGTCCTGGCCCCTGCCCACAGTAGCAAATGTCATAGCTTACGGAAGGAAAAGCCACTCAAGTGCTGCTGTTCATACAAAGAAAAGGAAGCTTTTTTTTTTTCTATTTAGGACTGAATGCCCATGCTACCAAAATGAAGTTCAAGAACTCCGAACTTCCCCCAAAGTTGATCTCTGTCTCTCCTGTCTTCTTTTCCTGCAGCCACAATTTACAGGGCAGTTGAGGCTGTAAGTGCAGGAGAAGGCTGCTGACACTGTTCTTCGGAATAAAGTAGAAAAAAGTCTTCATTAAGAAATCTCCTTATAATTTCTGGGTCCGTAGTCAATCTAAATATCCAAACCACTTGACCAAACAATCATAAAAAGCAAATAGCTGTGGAACTCAACTTATGGTCAAGGATAGATATTTAATTCAAAACTGTAAAAATAATAGTTTCTCTTCTAACTATGTGTGTAGTAAAGTATTAACCCCATCCAAAGAGAGGTGTGGACTTTGCCCTTTGCTAGGAGGTGATCTCTAGGCTCTTGGAATATCCTGCATGATAACAATATCTTTGTTTACCAGGGGGCCTTGGGCTACACTGGATAGACTAATACCATCAATTATGTTGGGGGCTTCGGGTCACACGGTATCTGTGCTACATCCAGAGGGTGTGGAGACTAAAGATCAACCACTCGAGAAGACCATCATGTCTATATGATAAAGCCTCAATAAAAGTCTGGACACCATGGCTTGTGTGAATTTCTCTAATTGGCAGTATGTACGGTGTTGTGACACATTGTTGCAAGTAGGTGCTAACACTCTCCATGACTCCACTGGGAAAGGAGTACTAGAAGCTCCAGTTTGGAACCCTCCTGGGGTCTGCTCCATGTTTCTCTTCCCTTGGCTGATTTTCATCTGTATCCTTTTGCCGTAATAAACCCTTGAGCATAGCATCTAATAACCTTGTGTATAGTAGCTTTTAGTGAGTTCTGTGAGCCCTTCTAGCTAATTATCAAATCTATGGGTGCTTTTGGAGATCTCTGAACTCTGTGGTTGTCAGATGTGAGGAGAGTCCTGTGGACTGTTCCACACTGTGTCACACTATTAATATTACTGTGTTTTGTTTATTACTCAAAAATTGAGATGAATATTTTTGCCTTAATTTAATGAATATGGTAGTTCCCATATGAGCCAAATCTATTCACCTGCTTGCAGATTTCCAAAGAGTGATAAACACTTTTTTAGGCCTTAGTGAAAGATAAAAGAAAAGGAAAGCAATTAGCTATAAGCTTCCTCTAGTCTACAAAACTGAGGGCTCCAGGAGGTAAAGCACAATCTTATTTCTCTCTGCGTCTCCAATGTCATCACAGTGACTAGCCCAGAGACATTCAATGATCATCTCTTAAATGAAGTGATTTATAAATAAATACTCTGAACTATAGCCTTGGTACAATTTACTAGGGCATTTTGACACACGTCCAGAATCTCCTTATAAGCCTTCCTAACTAAATTCTTCTCTTTAGTTTCTTCTCCTTTTACCTTCTTCTGCTAACTCTTAATCTGCTACCTTATACTTTAAACATTGCCTTTTTTTAGTATTACTCAATCATCAATCTTAACGTCTATATTTTAATTATTAAATTAGCTTTAACTTCTTGTCAATTTTAAATTTCATTAATTTGGTTGTTTCCATATTGTTATTTTCTTATATTTTCATATGCCACAGTATTTTCTGATATTTTAAATTTTATTGTATTTATTTCCCCCTTTGATTTCTTCTTCCAAAAGGCCAACCGTATTAGTTTGTTGAACATTCCAACAATGATCTTGCACCAGAGATTTGCTTCACTGATTGAAGTTTAGGATTTCTTAGATAAGTTAATTAAATTCATTCAATACTTTTTTTTTAAGTACCTACTGTGTGCTGAGCTAATATTTTATTTAAATGCAGAGGCCACCATTTTGACCTTTACAACCTCAGGGAAAAGTCCATCAGCACATCACGTGGGAGTTTCATGGGCCTTTGTCTCTGTGGATAGTGGTCAACTGTAGTCTAAGTTACTGGAATTCTTAAAAAATCAACCAGTTATAAAGGTGCTAGGCTCAGGTGATTTTGTAGCTGATTGCTATCTAATCAGTAAAACACAAATACTTTTTACATTCAAGTGTTTAAAGCATAAAAAAGATGATGTGGTGGCTTTAAAATATGTCCACCAATTCTTTTATTTTCTCTCCCTCAAAAGGTGGAACCTAATTTCCCTTCTGAAATATGCCAGATTTAAATGATTTGCTTCTAATGAATAGAAAGTGGCAGAAGTGTCAGTGTGTGACGTTCAAAACTAGGTCATGAAAGGCATTGTGGCTTATTCCTCCCACTCTTTCTCTAATTTCCCTTTCTAGAGAGTAACGGCTACCATGTTTTGAAGACAGTCAATTAGCCCTGCAGGGAGGTCTATGTGGCAATGAACTGAGGTCTTCCTGCCAACAGCTAACAGGAGCTTGTCTGGCATGCAGGCGAGCCATCTTGGAAGAGAATCCTCCTGCTATAGTCAAGCCTTCAAATGACTACAGCCTATGCTTACATCTTGACTTCAGTCCTATGAGAGATCTTGAGCCATAACTATCTAGCTAAGTCACTTGTGAATTCCACCCACAGATAGTAAATGAAATAATAAATGTTCACTGATTTAAGCTGCCTAGTTTGGGGATAATTTGTTATACAGAAATAGATGATTAATAAAGGAGAGGCCCACAATTACGTTTTTGAAGCTATTGCAATCTTAATGGCAAAATCTGATAAAGGTAAACCCAAAGGGGGAAAATCATGGAATTATTTTATGTATGAATAGAGATGGAAAAAATCCAGGTATAATGTTTAAATTTAGCCATCCATTATTTACAATAATAATACAACCTGATCAAATAAGATTTGGCCTAGGAATGCAAGTATGGCGCAACATTAGGAAATCTCCCTGTGCTTCACGGAACAGGTTAAAGGAGAAAAAGCACATGATTTCATCAGCTGCCACAAATTCAGAAATCATTCCTAATAAAAACTCTTAAAAGAGAATTAGAAGGAAACTATATCAACACAATAAAAACTAATCCCCATACGCACACACACAAGCAAGTATTATTTATCAATCACGAACTACAAAGCCATGTCCAGGAAAAGGAGGAAAAAGATGGTGATGCCTGCTAGCATGTCTAACATGGCAGTTTGTGATTTTAACACAGTAACATGATAAAAGCAATTAAAAGAAATAGTTATTGGAAGGAATGTCCAACATTTTTATTTGCTAATTATAGTATTACATGCAATGAAAATCAAGACAGCCATTAAATATTGATTAGAGTTAACAGAATCTGGCAGTTAGCTAGATACAAAATGCATGTAAATAATGAGTTACTCAATTCGCCTCCTCCTCCACAGAATTTCAAACAGTGCTTCAGTCTGATGCCATCTGTCAATACAGATTAGAAGGCATGACCTTATGAAAATCAGCATCTAATTTTTCTAAGACTTTATAGGGCTTGGTTCAGTGTCACCCGGCAACCCCCGTTTTTGTTGCATCATTTTTCATTCTATTGAATTTATTTTTAATTACTTGAGTAATCCATCAATTCTAAAACGTTCTCAGCCATGATCTTTTAAATCTCAATTCTGCATCATTCTCTCTGGTTGTCCTTTGGGTCCTACCATCAGAGGTATGTCAGATCGACGATTTTACTACTAATTCTGGATCTCTTAAACTCACTTGTACATCTTCTATCTGCATTTTGGATAATTCCTTAAGATCTAGGCATGTCATTCATTAAAATTGTTCAGCTTGGCCCAATTGGCTAGTAAAGCCATCCAGGAAGCTTTTAAATTTAATTGTTATAATTAATTGTATATACACACACATGTTTTTCTAGAATTTCTATTTGGCTCTTTTATCAAGTCTGTGTGGTCCTTCTTTAGATTCTTAGCCCCACAAGATATTTCAAATATATATATTTTTTAAGATATTAAAAGTTAGCCACTTGAAGTCTGTATCTGCTAATTGCCTCTTTTTAGTCCTTTTGTTTCTGTTTTCTGTTACTTTTGTTATTCTTGGTCATAACGTCTTGTTTCACAGTATGTTTGGTTAAGTTTGGCTGTGAATTGCTCATTAATTTTCTTTCACATTTCATCAGTGGGGATTTCTTGAGACCTAAAATGAAGCTTATGCCTCCAGACAGGATTTGTATTTGCTTTCACCAGGTGCTCAGGGGCACAAAATCAGCTTGGGATATCCCTAAATTAGATTCTCAGCCTGGGTGTTTGAATCTCTGTGGTACTAATGTCAGACCCAAGTAAGTGTGAAGGCTGGCCTGCGGTACAAATTCTCAGTATCGGAATCTACCCTGCTCAGCAGAAGTTCAGGGCAGACTCTTTGCAATCATCTGTGATGAGCGTGTGTGTGTATGTCTGTCTATTTCTAGTTCATTCTTTTACTCTGAAGATAGAGCTTTTTGCCTGGTGTCTCAGCTTCACAAGGAAAAATTTCTTCTCAGGCTCCCTACCATGGACAGGCTTCACATACCCTAAAAATCAAACACCCTAAAATGCAAAGCTCAGGTCTGAGTGAGAGCCAGCTGTGGTTCCTGGGGTTTCACATGGGCCAAGGCCCTGGGCCTGAGAGTTGCTTACTTTCTTAATGGCTCCCTTGCTTTTAAAACTTTAAAAAATACTATTCTGGATCTTAATTGTCCATCCAGGTAGTCAGCTTGCCACATTATGGAAAATCTATCCCCATAATCTATGAATCCATGTTTGTTTGGGAAATCATGGACGTGAGAATTTCTAAATTCATTCCTCCCTCACCCAACACCCTCCACCTAAATTCTCCATCTAAGCCAGCACTTCATTCCCAGCCCAGCCTCATCCACCTTGCAATTTTCTTGGCGAACTCTTAACCGTGGATTCCTTTCCTCCTGGCCAACTCCTTCCCAGCTCCCAGCTTTTTTTTCCCCGAGATTTATTTTCCCCACAATAATCCATACCCCGAAAACCCTTAAAGCCATCCTACCTTGTGCAGCAGAAGCCACATCCTGCTCGAAGGGGCTTTCCTTCCCTTTCTACCTCCTCTCCATCCTTGACATTCGGGGGCATCTGGGAAAGGGTATAGGGTACTGAAAAGGGGCCCTCAGTGCCGAGATAACTATTGGTCTATCTAGTCAGACACCTTAACCGACTGAGTATTAGGTTTCTCTCTTGTGACCCAGAGACCTTTACAGCTGAACGCTGGAGAAAGACTGTAAATTAAATAGGACTGTCTGGGGAAAAGGTGTAGTAACTGACAAAATTTGAAGGTGTCTCAAAAAGCTGCTTCCCTTTCCTCTCCCTCGGTGCCTGCTGGGCACAGTATAGGCTGCTCCTCTACCTCCCCCACTCGCCGTTCAAAGCCTTAAGCAAAAATTAGACCAATTGCAAAGCAAGCAAACCAAAAGACCTCGGTAATATTTCCGTGAAAACTCACATTGTCTTCAGCCTCTTTTCAGTAATACATATGTATACGGTAAGAAAGAAAACAAAAAATGAAAAGAAAAGAAACTGAGCAGAACAAAGTTGTCAGAGCATGCGCTTATGTGCTCTGGGTGAGCGGTCATCGCCAAGTCCCGGAGCAACATCAGGATCAACTTGGAGACCTAAACACGGAAACGAAAGCTGTACACTTGAAATGGCATTTTCAGTTCAAATTTCCTATCTAGTTACGTGATAGTAAATGATTAACGCTTTTATGAAACTGTACTTGCCCATAATGAGCGCGCAATTTATTTTGTTGTTGTCTACGCAGAAGTATTTCCTACACAGGTGTAACAGAGTATTAAAGAATGATAGCATACCTTTAAATTTGGTATGAGAAACCTCAGAATAGCCTTTAGAATAAAAGAATTACAACTCATTTGTTGAAAGCATGCGTGGCTCTTAAAAGAGCCTTTGGGGTTAGGTGTAAAGACGCTTACTTGGCAAGTTTACTTGGAGCTGGTGTACTTGGTGACGGCCTTGGTGCCCTCCGACACAGCGTGCTTGGCCAGCTCCCCGGGCAGCAGCAGGCGCACGGCCGTCTGGATCTCCCTGGAGGTGATGGTCGAGCGCTTGTTGTAATGCGCCAGGCGCGACGCCTCGCCCGCGATGCGCTCGAAGATGTCGTTGACGAACGAGTTCATGATGCCCATGGCCTTGGACGAGATGCCGGTGTCGGGGTGGACCTGCTTCAGCACCTTGTACACGTAGACCGAGTAGCTCTCCTTGCGGCTGCGCTTGCGCTTCTTGCCGTCCTTCTTCTGCGCCTTGGTCACCGCTTTCTTGGAGCCCTTCTTCGGGGCTGGAGCCGACTTAGTAGGTTCAGGCATTGTAGCGTTAAAAGTTACAACACTATCGCTAACACCTGGGAAAATAATCACCCCCAGCGAGGCCACATTTATTTATAGATGCGGTATTCAAATGAAGTTAGTAAAATTTCGCTCATGATTGGATTAATTTTACTGTGTCGTCACGATTGCGAATGTAAATGATAGTCGCAGATCTACCTTTTCATTGGCTATTTCTTTACTTTGCTTTGACCCAATCGGAAGGCCTAGACTAGGCTACCCAAAGCTACTATAAACAGCCTCTTCAAGCAACTGCTCTGTGTATTTCAGAGAACAGACGAAAGTTTTATTGAGAAGAGGTTGGTTTTAGCTTTGTGGGTGAAGGCAACTTCGTGCTCGCTAGGACAACTTCATGCATGGGGCCTGGGCCCGCAGCAGTGGACACCTAGTGGCCATGCTGATGTCCTACATGACTAGCGTTGGCCCAGCGTTGTGGTAGCGTATTATCCCCACCGCAGCTAACCAAATCCCAACCACCGGAAGCTCAGCAGTATGCTGAGCTGCGTGAGCCTTTTTAATTCACATTGCGATCTCTCTTCTCTACCAAAAATTCTGGGAATTTTTGCCACCAGACCGTTATCGTTGAAATACTTGGAAACAGTTTCCCCTAATCTGCCAAATTTTGTCTTTCGGTTTGTTGTGAATGCAAGTGGTCCAGTAAATAGCAAATCTTTCCTGCAGTGAGGAAATAAATACTGAGTACACACCTCGTCAATTTCGGTAATACGTTAGCGACCTCCATACACTTACAGAACATACGCGTAACATTCTAAGTCACTTCTGCCCCCAAATTCGTGCTCTCCTGCATCGCGTCCTACTGTGGGCAAATTTACTTCCCAACCTAGTGCACACTAACTGCCCAACATTCTCTCAACACTCTAAAAACAGGATAGGCAAGTAGGCCGACGCGCAAGCCGCGTTCCAGGTTCTTCTAACCTGTCTGGTAACAGTTCCCAAAAGCCCAGACCCGTTTCAGCTGGAGCCATTACTGACAACCCACCTCCCATCCCCGGAGGCCCGCCTCTCACTTGCGGCCTCCCAGCCACGCCCCCTTAGAATGTGCAACAGCTCTTTTGATGAGATCTATGGGTGGCTCTGAAAAGAGCCTTTGGGTTGTGTTGAGCTTCTAAGTAGTTGGCCAAAAGACTTTATTTCTTCTTGGCTGCCGCCTTCTTTGGCTTGGCTGCCTTGGGTTTGGCGGTCTTTGGTTTAGCCGCCTTGGGTTTCACCGCTTTGGCCTTCGCTGGGCTCTTGGGCGCCTTCTTGGGCTTGGCTGCTTTCGCTTTTTTCGGGCTCTTTGCCTTTTTGGCTCCCGCAGCCGCAGCAGGCTTCTTCGCTTTCTTTGGGGTCTTCTTGGCGCTCTTCTTCGGGGTGGCCGCCCCCGTGGCTTTCTTGGGCTTCTTAGCCGCTCCCGCAGGCTTCTTGGGTTTGGCCGCACCCGCCTTCTTCGTTTTGGGTTTGGCTTCCCCAGAGGCAGCCTTCTTGTTGAGCTTAAAAGAGCCTGAGGCACCAGTACCCTTGGTCTGCACTAGTGTGCCCTTGCTCACCAGGCTCTTGAGACCCAACTTGATGCGGCTGTTGTTCTTTTCCACGTCGTAGCCAGCGGCCGCCAAAGCTTTCTTCAGCGCAGCCAAGGACACGCCGCTACGCTCCTTGGAAGCGGCGACAGCCTTGGTAATGAGCTCGGACACCGGGGGCCCAGATGCCTTGCGCTTCGCGGCACCCGCGGCCTTGCGGGCCTTCTTCTTCACTGGTGTTTTCTCGGCAGGAGCCGGAGCGGCGGGCGCGGCGGGCGCAGTCTCGGACATATTGAAGGCGGGCTTGGGAAGAGCAACTCGAGCCGGAAACAGAGGCACTGGCCGGGACTCGGGCAGCGCCGCTGCGCCCGCCCGTTTATATAGGGCGGAGCTGCGCCGTGATTGGTGCGCTGTCCAGCCCGCCTTGCTGGCAGCCGCAGAGTGTCCTCTCGGATCCCGAGTTGTGTTTGTTACACCTCAAAAAATGCCAAAAATATCAAAATTCTCTACACCGAATTGCCTGATTTTTCTCAAAAGATGATCCCCGAAGCCTCAGCCTTCACGCAGGTCTCAAATTATGAAGAAAGCATAAAACCTTCTGCCAAAAACCAGCAATATTTCCCGCCGTGCTCGTCAAATTTCAACTCAGAGAAACAAAACTTTCTATTTTCTTCGTAAATTATAAACCGATCTTTAAGTGTGGAGTTTTCTGACCTCTCAAATATGATTCTCCAAGTGGTTAGCTTCTTATGTGTCCAAAAACCATGCTACTAGCATTAAGATTTTTATTACAAATCTGCGCTTAAGTGAGGGAAGTAACACAGGCTCCTCGGAGAGTCCTGCCTATTGAGCCGAGGGCATTTGAGTTCATCAAACTGGTTTAGTTTAATGCAAAACAAATTATTGCCCATTTTGGGTTAAATTTTGGACCCCTGAGACATCACTCTATGCACCCATGGCTTATTTCTTCCGCTGCATCTGGGATTTTTAACAATTCCTTGGGATAATTCTTTTCCTTTCTGCTCCCAAGGGTTGGGGGCGGGGCTGTTGCTGCTCTTCCTCTGGACAACTGCTCCATGAGTTTAGATAACTTGAATTCAGGATATTTGGTAAGGAAGGGGAGTCCAAACCATACTAAGGGTACACAGATGGACAAGGATTAATTTTCACATAACACACAGATGATGTCCATAAATCCACTGAAAGTGGAGATGCACTTTGAAGAATTTGTCTGCAGTCTTGCTGAATTCTTTGGCGTGTGCTTCAGGATCAAAGTGTAATACACTAGTTAGAATTGAAATTCAAACATTGATCATAAGGGGAAATAAATGAGGAGTGTAGATTATAACCTACCTATTCCCATTACTAGAGAATCCCAGACCCTGTTATTACTGAATAACTGATGAATGACTAGTCCAAACACCAAATATGGCTTCAATCATAAAGATAATGGCCCTATGCTTCCTAGAGCTCCATAAGAAAGAAAAGTTACACGTAGGATTGAATGACAAGTTCAATTTTCCATCTCAGAAGTAGAGTTTTGAGGGACTATCCAAGTTAAGTCATTGCCCTCTGAAGACATCCGTTGCAGAGTCTCTGAATGAGTGGGTTTATTTAGGTGGTTGCCCAATCAACAAAGAGTAGTTGTTGGCAATGAAAACCCAACCAAAGGAATTATTCTTGGAAAATGGTCTGGATGGAATTGTCTTTAAAAACTGCAAGCCATGTACTTGAGAGACAAAATAAAATTTTGGCCAGTGCTATAAGGTGATATGATACTATTCTGTGGGTGTTGTAACAGAGCGTTGGACATCACATTAATCTTTAGTTCCATTGCCCCTAATCTTCTCCACACACAACAGACCTTACTACCACTGAAATAAAAGAGAATACAAATCTTTGATACAACATGTAGAAATGTTTCAAAATAGTCTTATTTAAATTAATGCTGAATCCAGTAGAAAAGTGATGCAAATTATCAATATATTTTAAGCCTTAATGCGTAAACATTTTCAATGTAATTCAAGCATGCTAGTGAAAAATAAATATGCCCTTTGGTATATACTAAAATAAAAAGGGAGAGGATAAGGTTCCAAAAGCATCCAATTGATGGTTACTAGGGAAACTGAATTCATGGGCAATTGATCCCAGAACAGTGGGGTTATACTCATTTTCAATAGCAAACAAAACCACTCTCGTAACTAGCTGAAATTTGCATAGCACATTGAAGTTTTCTCTCAAATGCCTTACTTTATTCTATGTGTTCCTTGCTACTTCTAACTTGGAGGGACTTAAACACTCCAAATTCTGTGATCTTTCAACTCACCTACACTCACCTCCTATGGTACAGCGGGTTCTCCTGTAAATGAAACTATTCGAAAAACTTAAAGAAGACATGGAGGATCTGCCACTATTAAGTCAACATTTACTTGGAATAAGAGTAATACCAAAAGGCTCCATTTTCCTATTGATCTGTCAGCTGTACCAGAACTGTGTGTGTGTGTGGTTCATGTGTATTAAATATAGATTCCAACGTCTCACTCCAGATGATTCTGAACCAATGACTTCAGTGGGTCTCAGAATCCGAATATTTCACAACTTCCTTAGGTTTGCCTAATACCCTCCCAAGTCTGGGAACCACTGCCGCTCTCACTGGAAGTGATGAACAGGTCAAGAGTGCTTCCTGCCATGTGAGTGTTCCTGTGGATTTCTGGACTTGCCTGTGAGACTTTTGAGAAGAAGTCCATGATGGATACTACCAGAAGTTGGGAAGACAGGGGAAGCAGCAATCCAATCCTGCCTCCTTGGATTCACACCTCACTGGGCACTAGAGTGGCTTCAAGAAATAGAAAGGAGAGTAACGATAAAATATCGGTTGCTTCATTATTTTCCATCCCACAGAGGGTGAAGTGGACTGGCTGCCTGTGGACTACCAGAATTCCTTAGTACAACTTCTCTACTTCTTGTACCATTTTATCATTCTTAAGTAAAATTACCCTTTCCAGGGGCCGGTCCCATGGCTTAGTGGTTAAGTTCGGCACACTCCCCTTTGGTGGCCCAGGTTACCAGGTTCAGATCCCAGGTATAGACCCACACCACTTGTCAACCATGCTGTGGCAGCAACCCACATACAAAATAGAGGAAGATTGGCATAGATGTTAGCTCAGGGTCGATCACAAAATAAAACAAACAAAAAAAAACAAAAAAACGTAACCTTTCCATTTATTGGCTACCATACTTTGTGCTACCTGCATTCTTAACTAGCCATTACAACCATCTGTGCTATAGATAGCAACTCCATTTTACACAGGAGGAATGGGCTTACACAGGTTGAGAAATTCTCCTGAGCAGACTGCTGGTGAGAGGCACATCCTGGATTCCAGCTCACATCTGTGTGACTTCAAAGCATGTGCTCTCACTAAACAGTGTTTTCAGACTGCAGGTCTAAGTAACCATTAAAGGTGGTGAAATAAATTTAGTAGCACAAGGTTAAAATGTTTCTTTCTTAACAACTAGAATAGAGTACAAAATACCAGAGCCCAATGCATGTAGTTGCAGTTGTCCACACAGCTCCTTGGCTGTGTGCTGCATGCCCCCATGTAAAACGTATTTCTTTCTGTGCAGTCTCATGCGGCCAGAGTGGGAGGAAAAGTCTTCCTCATGTAATTTCTTGAAGTTTTGTAGTCATAAAATATTCTCAAGTTTATTAATCTCTAAGAGCTAAAAATGTAACTTCCTATTATTGACTTTTTTTTAAGCTTCTAAGGAACTCTGACGGATAGAAAGTGAGGAGCACGCTGTAGACATTTCCATTTTGGACCTGATAGCAACTGAGCTAAGAGGAACAATGTGATGTGTAGGAAAATTGAAAGAAAAGAGAAGCTTGTACTTGGTTCCTTTTACTCCACAATTCTGGGTTCCAAGCACTTGACTCTGGACTTTGCTATTTTAACATGTTACCGTGATAGTTGTATTGAAGACAAGAGTTTGGGGAAGAGCTGTTTTTTGCTAGACCAATAAGCACCTCCCAGGTTTCCTCATAAGAGGTGTGCTGTATAAGCACAGACACAGCGACACTCTGAAGACCACCTGCAGAACTCAATCTGTTGAGACAGACTTCCTTTTGTGGACTCTTTTAATAGGTACTCTATCTTGACTTTTGATGTAGAGCGTTTCTGGAAAACTTTTCTTAAAAGGGGCTATATATTATCTTAGAAGTTTTTATTTCTTTTGTTTAATTCAACAATGAAAACCATGGGTTGCATGCCCAATGTTATTCAGTGCAGCATTATTTGGAACTGCAAAATATTGCAAAGAATTTTAATATCCACATGTAAGAGAGTGACTGAATAAACTAGGGAGCATCTGCGCAGTTGAGTAATATGCAGATACTACAACCAATAAGAAAGATCTCTGTGAACTAATGAATAAATTCAGGGATATATGGTTAAGTGAAAAACCCAAGTTCAAAAGACTATCCAAAGTATGATGCCCTCCAGAAGAGAAAGGAGAGGATATATGAAAACACATTTTCCTGCTCCTTTGTGCAAAAGATATACAGGAAGGATAAAGGATAAGAGAATGAGATGGGTTATCTACCGGGGATGAGTCAGAAAGGAATGGAAAGAAGGCAGGAATGGGAACAGAGTAGCAGGGATGGGAGGGAGTGACAGTTTTCTGAGTATGTCTTTTTGTATAGCTCTGACTCTTACAACTACAATAATGTTTCATATACCAGCAAAATAAACAAAATATTAAAAGCAATAGGGATGGGGGAAAACAAAATGGAATACAATCACTAACAAATGAGCCAAACTGTGTTACATTAATAACAATAACACTGAAGGGATTGAAGAAGATAAAAATTAACTTAACTAACTGTGGAAAATGGAACCTTGATTGGATACTATAAGACTAAAGACTACTTATGTGTTTACTAGAATTGAACAAAGAAGTAAACCTGTTGTAGAAAATGTGATCCAGTCTTCTCACTAGTGGAAAAAGAAGTATTTGGTTAAAATGAAGCTTTCAGTGCTGGATTAGAATCAGAAATATTAATATAAACTCATATTTTAAAATATATCTACAATTATATAGATACAGAAACAAAGATGTGTGTGTCTATGTGTGGGTTAATATACACATATATTTCTTTGCTCTGTCAGCTGTGAGGGCCTACAAGCAGTGACATCCCAGGAGGACTCAGCACACCTTGCACACAATCTTTGGGTTTTAAGCACCATTATCCAATAAAAGGAATGAGGGCTCCTTGGAGAAGTAATTGACTCCAAGGCTGGAGCAGGGAAAATATCAAAGGGGCCTGGAACATCTCATGGTGCTGGAAAAGAAAATGTTTAAAAAAGATGGACACTTGTTGAAAACATGCAAACCAGTCTCAAGGAGCTACTAATGGCCAAAGCTGGAACCATTTGAGCAACAAAATAAAAATTGATAATATGGCATTTAACTCATAGAATAAAATATATATCCATAAATAAATACATAGGAGAAAGGGCAACTCTTTCTTGTTGTGGACAAAATCCACAGATGGATGCTAAAATTATTGGGTGAAAGTTTAAGGAGAAGCAGGATTTGCATTGTCTCAAGGTATCCTTCCCGAGATACCTATCAACTACAAAGAGACAGGTAGTAAGTTTACCATGGAGAAACCCAGCAGATGCCACCTTGACTAAGCAAGCAAGGTGAACATCACAAGTAATGAGACATGAACATCATGGCCCCCTTGCACTCAGAAGGACACTTCATCATTTTTGTGATATTTTCCGGCAAAAATGCATAAACTCATTCCAATAATGAGAAAACATCAGACAAATTCAAAAGGAGCAACATTCTTTAAAATAACTGATCAGTACTTTTCAAAAGTGTGAAGCTCATGAAAGATAAGGACAGACTAAAGAACTATTATAGGGGCTGGCCCCGTGGCCGAGTGGTTAAGTTCGCGCGCTCCGATGCAGGCGGCCCAGTGTTTCGTTGGTTCGAATCCTGGGCGCGGACATGACACTGCTCATCAAACCACGCTGAGGCAGCGTCCCACATACCACAACTAGAAGGACCCACAACGAAGAATATACAACTATGTACCGGGGGGGCTTTGGGGAGAAAAAGGAAAAAATAAAAAAATCTTTAAAAAAAAAAAAAAAGAACTATTATAGACTGGAAGAGACTAAGGAGAAACAATAAGTAAATGCAATGTGGGACCCTGAATAAGATCCCAGAATAGAAAAAAGCCATTGGTGGAAAAATTTGTAAAACTTGGATAAAATTTAAAGTTTAATTAATAATGTTGCACTAATGTCCATCTCTTGTTCTCGATGGTTGTACAGTGGTTATGTAAGAGATTAACATTAGGGGAAGCAGCTGAGGGAACTTTATGAGGGAAAGTTTTGCACTATTTTTGCAACTTTCCTGTAAATCTAAAATTAGTTCAAAATAAAAAATTTTCTTAAAAAAAAAAAAGCTTCTCTTTGTATGCAGCAATGTTATAACACTTTTCATGGGAGGGGAAAAGACACCTGGATGTAACATAAGTTCTTCATAGTGGTGGAAATATAGATGATTTTTATTCTTGTTTCCAAACTTTTATGTTTTTACAAAGTTTATACCATAAACGTTGACTACTTTATTATCAGCAAACAACACATTCCTTTTAAAAATATAATAAAGCTTATTTAAAAAGAAAAATGTGTGCTGAGTTTCCCAGTCATTGAGGTACTATCTGTGGCGTCCTTTGCTCTTTATCTGGATTTTCATTGAAATTATTCCTAGTTTTTTTTAATTTATAGATTTATCATTTATATATGTATCCATGAACAATATGATTTAGTTGGTCCTGTTTTTGAAATGTATATATGCAAAACAACAATGTAGCTATTTCTTTTCTCTTGCTTTTTTCTCCCTCAACAAGATCCATCTCTCTGCATTGTATTGGTGCAGAGAGCTCTAATTTGTTGATTTGCATTGCTGTTTAATATTTCGCTTATAAATGTAGCCCAGTGTGTTTACTTATCTAGTCTACTGTTCATGGACATTCTTGTGGTTGTATTATGTAGCAAATTTAATTTTCCAAAGATGATTGAAACAATTTCTCCTGACCCACATTCCCTTCTCCCATGTGTCTTCTTGCTCCTCCATCAAGTCTAATTCCCATCCGCTTGAACCTGAGTGAGCTTGTGACAGCTTGCACCAGTGGAGTAGGGAGGAAGTGAGGCTGTGTGGCTTCCACGTCCAGGTCCTAAAAAGCAATGCAGCTTCTGCCTTATTTGCTGGAACTCTCAGCTTTCCATTTATGAGCTATCTCATAAAAATTTTGGTGATTCTGAGGGCAGCATGCTGTGAGAAAGCTGCATGTGGAGACCACGTTTGGGTACTCTGGTTGGCTGTCCTAGTCTTTGAACCATCCTACTTCAAGGACCAGAAATGTGAGAGAAGGAGTCTCCAGCTGATTCCAATTTCCAGTGGTCAAGTCTTTTCAGCTGAAACATCCCAAACATCATGCATAGAGACAAGCCAACTCCACTCTGCTCTCTCTGAATTCCTGACCTGCAGAATCTGTGGCATAATGAAATGGTTGTCATTTTAAGCAACTAAGTTTGGGGGTACTTTGTAACCTGAACAATAATAGTTTCAGTTTGTTTTCATGTTTGTTAGCTAACCAGTTAGTTTTTTAAGAAATATTTTTGACTATAACCTAAATTAAGAAATGTATTTTACATCATATACTTACGCTCACATACACTCATGCATGATGCCCTAACAGAAACAAAACTTTGAGAAAGTAATAGATATCCCTTTTAAATGCAATTTGCTATGCTATCTTCTCTTCTCTTCTCTAATTTCTATAAAGCTGGTCATGACCAACTAAATTGATTTCATAAATAGTGGGTCTCAATCAGCAGATTGAAGGAAGACTGCTATAGGCTGCAATTTAAGAAGTGATCTTAAACTATTTTTATACCTTATATAATTTGTATATATTTCTACATCTTATATGTTTTACTTTTTATATGTATATATATGTACATACACATATTTTAAGCTCTAAACTCCAAGGTAAGTTGATCTACATTGGCCTAAGACTAAGTAAATCAATAAAACAGAAACGAAAAATATGAAAAGAGTAAATCTAATGAAAATCAACTCAATTTGGTTGTTTGAAGCATATGGAAACTCCAAGAACCCGTTATTGTTTCAAGATGAAAACCTGAGAGAGATGAGTGACTTGCCCTCTGGGTTGCCAGGAAGGGAATCCCATGGGATCTGGAGGCAGGAAGAGTTTTTGCAAAGGTGCAAGTGGAAAGTAGTTGGAAAGTAGAAGGTGGGATGAGATGGAGGACTGAGATGTCCCTTCTTGGCCTAGAAGAGCTTAAGGATATAGAACATAAGTGTTTATGTATACACTTTTGAGAGTCAAAACATAGATCCCTTAATTCTGACAACAGCCCAGAAAATATTCTCTTCCGTCTGGAAAGAGGGCCCCGTAAGAAACCATGGTTTCAGAGAGATTAACTACCATTCCATTAACCTTAATATTGAACTCATAATCATTTTTCTAATCAATCTCTTCAGCATCTATTTATTCAAAGATGTTGCTGATGTCTTTAGAAGAGATGGTTTAATGAACAAGAACAGATTGCATTTGGCTTTCTTGCATATCTTTTCTCTGTTCTTCACTCTCTCGCTTTGTCTATCATATTTCCTATTGTTATTTTCTCAGCATCCCTTTACTTTTCCCTCTCCACTCCCCCTAAATTATATGCATTTGCTGGTTTGTAAATGTAAGATCTGTCCATTCACACAGGATTGTTAATTCATACATGGTGGCAGTTTGGCATAACAGTTAAACACATAGACTCTTGTATAGTTATCTATTGCTCCATAACAACTTATCCTAACATTTAATGGCTTAAAATAATAATAAGCATTTATTATCTCACACAGTTTCCATGGGTCAGGAATTTGGGGGTGACAACTTGGTGGTTTTGACACGGAATTTCTGATAGGATTGAAGTCAAGATGTTAGCTGACGCTGCAGTCATCTGAAGACTTGACTGGGGCTGGGAGATCCAGTTCCCAGGTGGCTCCTATGGCTCATATGGCTGGCAAGTCAGTATTGGCTATTGGAAGAAGGCCTCAGTTCCTTGCCATATATACCTCTCCATAGGACTGCTTAACGGCTCACTACATAACAGTTGGCTTCCTCAAGAATGAGTGATCCAAGAGAGAGAAAAACAGAAGTCACAATACTTTTTTATCACCTACCTTCAGAAGTTACAATATTCTATTCATTGCATAGGTCAGTACTACCCAGTTTTGGAGGGAATTATGCAAGTGTATGCACACCAGGAGGTGAGAATTATTGGGGCCATCTTGGGGTCTGGCTATGAAAGTTCTGTAGAAAAACAACTTCATTCCAAATCCCAATTCTATCACCTACTAGGTTTGTGATTTTAAGAAATTTACTAAACTCTAGCAATTTTCTCAAATCTAAAATTTGGATGAGAATAGTATGATAGATTGTACTATTACTCCCAATTTTTTCTGTCCTTTGTGGGATGAGCATACATCCCTGCCCATTGATGTAGATTTATAATATGCCTCCCCATGTGAAGCGTACACTTCCCTATGATGTCAACATTAATCATCAACACATGAGTTGCTTTGGTCAATAAAATATGAGTAGAAGTAACATGTGCCCACTTTCCAGCAGAATCATTAAGAGCAATGAGATCTCTGTATGTCATGTTCCTTCAGCCTGGGTCCCTCATGAAGAAAATGAGGAATAGAGCCATGGCTGATCCACAAAGAAATGTAACGTGAACCTGAAAATAACCCTTACTATTATTATCCATCAAGATTTAAGGATTGCTTGATATATTTAGCAAAATCTACCTGACATAATTATTATCTACTCAGTAGGAGTGTTTCTAGGATCAGATGAGAGAGTTTTTCTGAAGTGTTTATAATACTGACCCGTAGTAATTACCATACATGTAACCTATTACTATGCTTATACAAACTTAAATTCACATAACTGAATTTATAAGCCATGTCTTTAATTAATTCATAATAAGAGATACACTTGATACTAAAAATAAGTACCAGAGGTATGCTTACTTTCTGCTCAAGAGACCAAGATACAGATTAGAGGATATGTTTTGAGCATAAAGTTTTAATAACGGATATTATCAGCATGTGGTGGTCTCCCAGTCAATCAGCTCCTCTTGCCTGGGGACAGTTGTGTACTGCCTTCTAGTCTGTGGAAAAGATATAATGAACAAGTCACCATTTTGCAAATACTTCTTTTTCTATATGACTACCAACTACCTTTTCTCACAGTTGCTTTTACGAGAAAGAACTCTCCAGACTTATGCTAACCATAATATTCCTGTATATTTTGCATCAGTTACAATATAAATATAGTCATTTGCAATCTAGAATATTGCAACATATTTATAAGGTATACTATAGAGTAAATACTGTGTGCCAGGCACTGTTCTAAGCACTTTGCAAATATTTGCTCACTTAATCCTTGTAATAACCCTAGGTACTACTACCTATCAGCATTTTCCAGAAGAAAAAACTACATCCAAAGATGTTAAATAACTTGCCCAGAACCTGAAGCTACGAGAGCAACCCTGTACTGTTTCTTCTCCTGGTAAGATTATTCCAGTGACAAATTCCACCACCCTTTAAAAATTATTGTTATCTTGAGTACAGTGAAATGTTATTGTCCTGTTTTTAAACTTTATTCCTAAGCACTCTTCTTTGATTTGGAGATGGGTGAGAAAGCAGGGGATGGAGTAGGAAACAGAAAGCAATTTGCAGGACTATATATTTAATTTATGGAGTCCTGGCGTGATCCAAGTTAAATTTCCTCATAGTCTCCACCACTGATACTCCCATTCTGTGGTTCTGTGATATGGACAACTCAGAGTTTGGGTGTTTTGTTTGTTTTCTTTTCTCACAATGCCCCCCCCCCCCGCCCTCCTCCCCCCAACACACACTCATTTGTCTCATAAAGTGCTCCCACCCACTTCCCAGCCAGAATGTGGCTCCTAAACTTTCCCTTTGGAGAAATTCTGGAACCCCCAGTATTCAGGGATTTAACAGACCACAGATGTCACAAAGCCTCCCATTTTATAAAACAGGAAATTTGAGCCCAGAATGGCAAAGCTACATCCTGAAGAAGCAACCGCTCTCTTGACTTCCAGAAGCATAAGGACTAGGGCAGATATTTAGAACTAGAAAATGCTGCAAACACTGCTTGGCCCTTGAGTTGCCCAGGAAAGACCAATGTTTATCAGTTGTGTTCAGTTTCACTGTTTGTCAGTGTATTAGTACAGTCCAGTTAAAAAAGAGAAACCATGGGCCAGCCCAGTGGTGCAGCAGTTAAGTTTGCACATTCCACTTTGGCAGCCCAAGGGTGCTGGTCAGATCCTGGGTGCAGACCCATGCACCGCTCCTCACGCCCCACTGTGGCAGGCATCTCACAGATAAAGCAGTGGAGGATGGGTTCAGATGTCAGCTCAGGGCCAGCCTTCCTCAGCAAAAAGAGGAGGATTGGTGACACATGTTAGCTCAGGGTTAATCTTCCTCAAAAAAAAAAAAAAAAGAGAGAGAGAGAGAGAGAAACCACTCTAGGGATCTTATAGAGAAGGAATTTAATAGAGGTAATTAGAGAAACACATGATGAAAGAATTGAGAAGCCAAAAGAGGGATGAGGAGTAACCTAAAGATAAGTAGGATCAGGAAGTTGCCACGTCTCCAAGGACTAGAGGAACAAAAGGAAGAAGAGGTGATAACATCCTCTGGAAGTTGGCTCTGGAACATCCAGTGAAGCTGGAACAGCGCAGTCTGGTAAGGTGGAAGCTGAGATCACCAGGAGAAGGGCTTTCTGATGGGACTGGAGCCAAAGAGTACCAAGGAGGCTGGAAAAACCCCAAGAAGCAAGTGGGGAAGGGGAGAAATACCTTGGTCCCACTATATTCCACCAATGTCCCCTATTACTCAAATCTAATGGAAACTGGAGAGCAAGGAAGTCTGGGAAATGTAGTTTCCAGTGAAATGCAGCAGCATCAGAGAGTAAACAGGCAAATATTAGAAACAGTCAGGAATTCAAACAAATATTTCTGCAATTTCTGATGCTTGAGCATATGACCCTGTACCTGCATTCAAGGAGGCCCCCTAGGAAACACAGCTGCTCTTCCATTGTTAAAGATACTGGATCAAGAAGACAGTTTCACCTTGTTTTAAGCAGGTTGTGATATACCCAGTGTGGTAGATAGCCATCCTCCCAGATGGCCCCTAAAGATCCCTGCCCTGAGGGTTCATATCCTTGGGTTATCCCTTTCCTTGAGTATGTCCTGCACCTAGTGACTTGCTTCTAACAAATAGAATATGTCGAAAGGGATAGTGTATCACTTTTGAGATTAAGTCACAAAAAGTTGTGGCTTCTGTCTTGGGCGCTTCTTGCTCTCTCTCAGTTGTTCATTCCCTCAGAAGGAAGCCAGCTGTCCTGTAGTGAGCTGCCCTGTTGGAAGGCCCACACAACAAGAAACAACCAACAAGGACTCGAGGTCTTCAGTCTAACAGCCCCTGAAGAACTGAATCCTGCCAAGTGGGTCAGTTCCACATGGAGCCTTGAGATCACCACCGTCCTGGCCACAACTTAAATTCAGCCTTGTGAGAGATCCATGGGACCCAGCCTGGCTGCACTTAGATCCTGAAGCTGCTAAGTTTGGGGGTAATTTGTGATGCAGCAATAAATACCGAACGCATCCAAAGATGAACCGAACACATATAAGGGGAAAACGAAGGGAAGAGAGGGCATGGTTTTCAGTATCTATTACAAGCCAAGTGCATTATCCTCCGCTTAATCTTGACATTTATCCTCTGAAGTAGGTGATCACGACTGGTTCAGTTTTCCAGACCAGGAAACTGAGGATGAAAAGGGAAAATAATTCACTCAAGGTCACATAGTATTGCAAAGTAGGGTCTGGTGGATGGCCGAACCTGTTATTTTATTTCCGTTATCTCACACAGGCCTGGAAATCAAAACAACCAGCCTCAAGGTTGTTGTTACAAATTAAAAGAACAAATTGTTTAAATGAAATATCTTCTCGCTTTCTTAAAATCCAACTCCCATTTCTTTCTCTCCCAGAAGATCATAACTCACCTGAAAATAAAAAATGAGTAGGGCCTTATTTCTGGTGTTTCTTAGTTAAAGACTAAAGTACAAGGAACAATATGAAGTTGGGGTAACAACAAGATGAAATCAAATAAACCTCCAAAGAGAGAGACAGTTCTTAGGTCCTCGGGCTACTGGACCCCTGGGATCACGGCGTAATAAAGTAACAGTGATTATGATGATAACTGCAGGAAACAACGACTAGCATTCATTGAGGACTCCCTTTGTGTTTGGAGCTCCTCTGAGGTCTTTACGTGTATTATCTCATTTGCCTTCCTATTAACACCATGAACCTGATTCCCTGTGTTTTAATCTCATATGCACATCTCCCCCCGACCCTCCATTTGACTAGGTATATCACCTAGGCAAGCTACTTAATTGTTCTGTGCCTTGGTTTCCTAAGCTACAAAACAGGATAATGATAGCCCCTACCTCACAAATTTACTATGGAGATTAAATAAAATAAAGCAGTGCTTGGCACATAGTCACCATTATAATGTGATTAATGAAATGAGCTAAGAACTGTATTCTTCCCAATCCAGCTCTCGTTCAGATAACAGTACATTTGGGCAACAGGGAGTATTTGTCTGATATTTGAGGCATGGGTTAGATTGAGCACTGTGGTTCCTAATGATGGAGGCAGAGGACCATTCTGCGTGTGCTGCTCCACAACACAAATGTGGACGCCTAAAACCTGAGCCAAGCTCTTGGGTCCAGTGTGACTGAATCCCACTGGGGCATGACAGAGTACAGCAGCGGTAGGGTCCCCATATATCTCAACGCTGACCACCTAGTGTGAAAACAAGAAAGATACTTTTTTAGATTACTCCTTAAAAAATAGTTGATGCTAATGGAAAGAAAAGTATTGGGAAAAGGACGGACAATAGAAAGGGGACCTCCAAGGGGATACATGGAAAATTACAGAAAGAGCTATTGATTTGTAGCTTTTGAGGATTTGAGAAGATGAGACACAAGGTGATTAGAATAATGATTAAAAAGTTAGGTCCCAGCCCCCTAATGAAAGCTTATATCCACTCCTTTCAGCTGACGACCACATCTAGAGGTCATTTAACTTCTCCTAACATGTGTTCCTACTTTGGGCTTCTGTCAGCGTTGTCGGCAGTCACAATGTCACTTGTGTCTGTTGGGACCTGTGGGCACAAGTCAACAGACATGCAGTGTTTGTCTCATGCAGCCCTCAGAGCCACGTGCCCGGGAAGAGGGCAGCTTGATGCACAGAGGGGCTGTGCTCCAGAAGGGGACCCACTGCCTATGCTGTTCCCTTTCACAGAGAAAGCAGGAGAGCAGACTCAAATAAGGAGAAAAAACATTTTCTGTGTGGGTGTCAGCTCGGAACACCAGCCTCCCAGGACCTGGGAACATTGGCTGATCCTCCCACAGGGAGAGAAGCAGTACTGTTCCCGGTTCATTGCCAGGCAACCCAGAGGAAGTCCCTGGGGTCATTGGTTAAACAGCCTTGCTCGTGTCCTTGCAGTGCCTTTGTTCACGGCATTCCAAGCCATGTTGTGCTGACAGTCCACACTCCTAACATCACCATCCGCTAGACCATGCCCACCCTCTCAGAAGGCATCCCCCCAACTCTGAGAGCAGGAGAATAGTCAGGCAGGGCCTCACCGAGAAGGTGACTTTTGAGCAAAAGCCTGAAGGAAGTGAGGGGTAAGCCAAGTGAGTATCTGCTTGAAGAGTGTTCTGGGCTTCCTCATAAAATTTGGAAAGTAGATATTGAAACTACAGCAGATGGGGAACAATACAGAAATATACACGATGGGTGCAGATCATAGGAGTGTGGGACTTAAATCATCCCAGAAGCATGGGGGTCATTTGAGAGTTGAGACAGGAGCCTCCTTGGTGGGAAAGCAGCACAATAGTGGGAACCAACATGTGTGTGCATGAGAGAGAGACAGAGACATAGCCAGACAGAGACAGAGACAGAGAGAGAAGGATGAGAGAAGTTTTACTGGACAGGAGCAAACACTGTTTAAGGCAGTGGTGTGCTGAGTAAATGTTTAACAACTGGCTCTCCAGGAAAAACAGAAAAATCCTGATTTGTAGCATTTGCTAATCCCCACGGTGTAAATACTGCCACTATGGCCAATTTCAGGCTACCAATGTTATACTGAACACGGAGTGGAAAGAAAGGAAAGAAAGCTTCAAACTAACATGTAGATTTCCCACTGGAGGCCTGAGAGGATGAAGATGCCAAGGGCAGAAATAAAACTCGGTGTGTGGACATGTACCAACCACTGATCTATTTTGTGACCATATGCAAGACCAACTGATTCAGGGTCTCATTCTTTTCATCCACAACCTGAAGGGACTGAGCTAAAGGAAATAGAAGTTTCCTTCTGTGCTCTACCCTTCATTTATTCTTTTCTCCCACAGGACCAATGTACTATAGGACCCTTCTCCTTAATGGCCTTCCTCATTTGTCTTTTCTCTGCCAAGTTTGGTCAGGTAGCCCATAGAGGTAATTCTCCATATCCAAAGGTCAAGTTGAGTCAAACATGGAATGAGCAGAGTGTGAGGCATCCCTGTCTTGGAGTTTCCACTCTTGGAAATGAGGCTCAACTGAGTGTGAAATGTCCCCTCACTCCACTGGGGCTGCTGCTTCTGTACCTGGAGGACACCCTGTGGGATGGTTCATCCACTGTCATTGCAACACTGCATGTCTGCCAGGCCCCCTCCTCCAGGAGCATCCTCCTGCTGGGGGCCGGTTGTTGCCAGAAACGAGTAGTGCTGCGGCTTAGCACAACTCCCCTCACTTCAATCTCTGAGAGTGGAAGCCGGCAAACCCCTGAGGGAAACCCCAACATCATCTACTCCTTTCACTTTTCCACATTTGGAGATAGATAGATAGATAGACAATTTCTATCTCTATCTATATCGTCTTTATATTATCTTGCAAATGTTTATATTAGATTTTACAAGGAACGAAGTGATTTCTCATGTGCCGTTTCATTTAATTGGTTTTCAAAACTCTGGGAGATGCTATTATCCCATTTTGCAAATGAAAACCTTCATCTCAGGGATGGCAAGTGACTCACCCCCAGACGCTTGCCCAGATGGCAGTATTTTAGCTCCAGATTTCCATGTCTTTCCAGAACATCTCAGTGCATGTCTGTGCTGTGTGCATATGTATACGTGTGTGTGCACATACACAAGCCACTTTACATAGGCTTATTATATAGGTATTTCTTATGACTAAGTTGGTGTCTTCTCTTACAACCCAGCCTTATGAATTCATCAGATATTTCTTGAGTGACTAGTAGATGCCAGACAACATCAGGAACCATCCCGAGAGCTGGCAATACAGCAGTGGACCAAACAGATCCCTAACCCCCAACACAACATAGAGCTTACAATGTAGCAGAGGCATTCTCAAAACCTGACCTTGACTGCAGGGCAAAGACTAGAAGGGGCAGGGGGGTGGGTAGATTGGGAGGGTGTGTTTTCTAACTCCAATGTGAGGAGGGCAGGAAATGGCCATCGAACCAGGGAGATATCCTAAGCAGGTAAGTAATGAAGCTGCCTTCCACCCTCTTTGTATCACCGTTTATTTCCTCACGCCAGGTTGGAATTTGGGGAATCTGTTCTTATTACAATAAGTTATATATAACTCTCTCACAAAAGAAACGATGTTGAAAATTAAATAATTTTATTTGTGTTGTTCTTTAGAACTCCAAACAATTCATACACATGATCTTTTTCATTCTCATTGTTACTCAAGTAAGTACTATCTCCATTTTACAGATGAAGAAACAGGTTCAAAATAACTAACTTGGCTAAGGCCACGGTTTTTAAAGGGCAGAACCTTGAGTCCAACCCAAGAGTGACTTGAATTTCTGTCCACATTCCCCCATGCCAGCAGGAAATGAGAACAATTCAATTCTGCTGTAAATCAAAGTGTGTCATTCCCAAATTGTGCTCACCAACAAGGGGTAGGTCACACAAACTACGATGCATTCACACAATGCAATACCATGCGGCAGTGGACAGGAAGCTCCTTTTGTTCACATCTGGAAAGTTCTCCAAGATGCATCGTTATAGAAAAAAGCAAGTGCAGAACAGCATATACAGTCCGCTAGCACTTGAGAGCAAGTTGAGGTGGGGAGGTGAAATAAAATACATTAATTCTTGACTCACATGTACATGAATTAACAATGGGCAGATACACAAGAAAAAACTGATTACCTAGGGAGCAGTAGAATAATTCAGTGAAGAAGTGGATCCTCAGTATATACCTTGTCATTTCAATTTGTTTGAACCCTCTGAATGTAACAAATTCAAAAGATTAGACACCCTTTGTACTAAATAGAGTTTCCCCTTAATAACATTTTCTTCCCCCTTTACTCTTCTTATCCCCAAGGCACACATTACACACAAAGAAATACACCCAGAATAAGTTTTTATTAGGAAAAAATTTGCAGGTGCGGAATCAATCAGTTATGTCAGTACAGTGACACCATTCATCCCTTTATTTCTGAGAAATAATGAGTTTTAAAGACATTCTGGACCCAGGCATCTCTTTGTAGTGAGAAACTTTTGAAACCTAAAGCGAGAGAAGAAACCAAAGTAAATGTGTTTGGGACTTCTTTCTCAGTCTTTGTCAACACCTGCAGAAAAAGTTACAGACCCTTTTCCTCATAATGAGTCAGCTTCTCTCTGGGTACCAGCCCTTCTCAATCTTTTATATAAAAACTCTCCATGGTAGGAGGACGCAGCCTCCTAGGGAAGAGGCTCTAATTCTGCTCTTCAGAGACAGTGGCCAGATTTGGCAAATAGAAATACAAGATGCTCAGTTAAATCTGAATTTCAGACAAACAATAATTTTTGTTTTCGTATAGAATGACTCATGCAATATTTTGGGGCATACTTATACTAAAACAATCATTTGTTCCCAATCTGAAATTCAAATTTAGCTAAGCATTCTGCATTTTTTCTTTATTTCTTTATATCCACTTTATTTCAAAAAGGATTTTAGGAGGCCAAAAGTTTAGATTTTGCCACTAACATCTCATAGAGTATTAAGAAGAGAGGGAAGTGTGTCACATACGAGTATATCTTTATTGTTTTTAATTGAGGGTATGATAGTTTACAACACTGTGAAATTACAGTTGCACATCATTATTTGTCATTCTTCTTACAGGTGAATCCTTTCACCCTTTGTGCCCACTCCCCACCTCCCTTCCCCTTGGTAGCCACTAAGCTATTCTCTTTGTCCATGTGTTTGTTTACCTTCCACATATGAGTGGAATCATACAGAGTTCATCTGTCTCTGTCTGGCTTACTTTGGATGATTGGATAAAGAAAATATGGTGTGTGTATATATATATATATATATATATATATGCATATGTATATAGAATGGAATATTACTCAGCCATAAAAAATGATAAAATCATCCCATTCACAACAACGTGGAAGGCCCTTGAGGGTATTATGTTAAGCATCCTGTATTTTTTCTGGCAACTGTATCCTCAGATGCTACCTGGAGGAAGCTAGTTAAGTGCATTTGAACATGTCAGTCCAGAGGGACAAGAAGTGCCTAGCTCAGTGCTACCAATGAAACTTTCTGTGATGACGGATTTTTTTTATGTTTTTGCTGGCCGATACAGTAGCCATCAGCAGCTTGAAATGTGGTTACTGCAACGGAAGACCCAAATTTTCAATTCAATTATTTTATTCAAATTTAAAAAGTCACACGTGACTAGTGGCTACTGTATTGGACAGAACAGCTCGAGAACCAGTCACATATCTCCCTCCAAATGTAGCCACTGGAATTTAAGACTAAGTGATGGCTGCAACGGTACATAATTCAGGAATAAACTCACAAGCCCCTGCAGCTTACTCATTATTTCCTTTCTGTGCAGATATAAGTTTATTGGCAACATATTCATTCTGAGTATTTGTTCTGAATATTTACTGAAGATCTATTATATGGGGAAGTTGTGAAGTATCAGGGTATAGAGATGAGTATGATAAACTTCTTCAGCACTCTCACCCTGTAGCTGAGAGGGTTAACTGGATAATCCCAGTGTTAGTCTGTAAAAGCCAGTGAGGTGCCCTATGTGCAGAGCAGACATTGTAAGTGGATGAGATGAGATAGCACTGACTGGGTGACTCTTTTCTTTCCAGCATTCTAAACATTTAGCAACCACAGACCCAGTAGCATATTAAAAAGGCTTCTTTTATGCATAATATTGGCCAGCAGAGTACAGGCCCTTAAAAGAATTAAGGGTTTCCTGAACATTATCATGAGACATTGTCTGGAGAGGTTAGTGCAGAAACATGGAAAAAGGCGGAGAGTGGAAAGCAAGTTGGGTGTACCTCTCAATTTCACTGCATTCCTGGTAGCTACATAGGGTGAGTAAGCAACATAGTATCAATGGTTGAGTCAGCAACGTAGTATCAATGGTTGGTGGGTAGACACTTTTACAGGGAAATTTAGATAACCACAGGCTGGGCTCTGAGAGGGCTGTCTGGCCTACAACATCCATTCCCTGGAACCAGGAACTGAGGGCCCACTATGTGCCAGGCCCTCTGCTAGATGCTGGGATGTCACAGTGAGTACAGACCAGGTCCCTACTTCATGGAGCACAGAGCATAAGGGGGAGAGGCAAAAAATAAGGGATCTGATAAATAAAATCTTAGACTGTACTTTTTTTGGCTGAAGAAGATTCGCCCTGAGCTAACATCTGTTGCCAATCTTCCTCTTTCTGGATGTGTGCCTCTGCCACAGCATGGCCACTGACAGATGACTGGCTTAAGTTGGTGCCTGGGAACCGAACCCAGGCCATAGAACTTAACCACTAGGCCACCGGGGCTGGGCCTTAGACTGTATTTTAAAGAATCTAAACAGTATGATTGATGGAAAGTGATTTGGAGTAAGAACTAAACAGAGGGAGGTTCCTTTTTTATTTTACTTTTTAGGCTTTAAGTTACAAACTTAGTACACACTCATTTTAACAATTTCCACACAGATGTTTACAAAGGTTAACAACCTCTCCTTATATAACATTATAATGGGGCTTTTATTTCTAGACAGTAGATACCCTATTTTCCCAGGTGTTTTTTTTTTTTTTTTGCCTTTTTGATTTATTTTTTCTTTCTTTATTTTTTTTTCTGCTTTATTTTCCAACCTCCCCCAACCCCCCCAACCTCCCCCCAAACCCCCCCCCCCACCCCCAGTACATAGTTGTATATCTTAGTTACAGGTCCTTCTAGTTGTGGGATGTGGGATGCCGCCTCAACGTGGCCTGACGAGCGGTGCCATGTCCGTGCCCAGGATCCGAACCCTGGGCCTGCGCAGCAGAGTGTGCGAACTTAACCACTCGGCCACGGAGCCGGCCCCTTGATTTATTAATTTAGTTATCTAATACTACTTTGTTGTACAACAGCCTAAACGTCTATTAGTAAATTTTAATAGGTATTGCCAGGACAGTTTCTCAAAAGATTATATGACAGTGGCAATTCTTCCTCATCCTCAGCACTTCTGAGTATTATTGGATTCAGTGGTTGACTATCCATACATGAGAATAGTATCTTCCTACTACTAGGAAGGTTAGCAGTTTTTTTTTTCCTCAGATCTATTGACTATTTGAATTTAAGAAAAGATATAAAATATCTAGTTTAGTCAGTTTTTCTCTATTATTGTTTGCCTATTTCCTACCAGTTTGCAGGTCTTGCCTATATATTAAGGTCATTAATCTTTTATGTATCATGTTTTGCAAACCCTTTATCCCAATATATTGATTATTTCCTACTCTCTTTATGGAATATTGTGTCTTAAATTCTTTTTGGCCTGCGTGGCCTGTGTCCTCTCCTGTATGGTTTCGTGTTTCCTGCCTTCTTTAATAATGACACCTCCTCCTCAAAACACACACACATAGGACTGAGGTTTTACAAAGAGTTTCCCAAAATTTCCTCTAATATTTGTATTTTATATTCAGATCTTTAATCCATCTGGGTAGGTCTACTTCAGATACGCCTGTCTGAAGAAGACCTGAGACCTGGAAGGTGAGAATGAGCTCGCCAGAAGAAAAGTCAGAGAACAGACATTTCAGAGAAAGACACTAACAATGCAAATACATTGAAGCAGCAGTAGGGAGGGAAGATCTATTCCTCTGCCCTTCTCAGTTCTTCTGGCTAGTCCAAGAGTTACGTTGGCATGAGATGGAATAACAGGAGGAAGTCAAACAGAGTTTAATAACGTATATACACGAGAGAAACCCTGGAAAACTGAGTAATGCCAAAATGGCTGAAGCACCACCTTAAAGATTATCTGAGCTACCCCTGATGGCCTGGTGGTTAAAGTTTGGCGCACTCTGCTTCAGTGGCCCAAGTTCAGTTCCCAGGCATGGAACCACATCACTCATCTATCAGTAGCCATGCTGTGGTGGCAGCGCACATAGAAGAACAAGAAGGATTTACAACTAGAATATACAACTATGTACTGGGGCTTTGGGGAGGAGAAAAAAAAAACGGGAGAGAGGAAGATTGGCAACAGATGTTAGCTCAAGGCAAATCTTTCCCAGCAAAATAAATAAATAAATAAATACCATCCTTGGCTAAAATCAAAGGAGGATGTTGGGGGTAGTTGCTTAGGACTTCAAAAGGGAGGAGGTCAATTTACATGGAAATGGAAAACCAAATGTTTGGTAAACAAATGTTTACAGACCCATCTAGAGACAATGGGACCTGAGAGAGAACTTTGATAAAAATGGGCCTTTCTAAAAAATGAGCCTTGCTAGGTGCCTTCCTGTCTGTCTACCACACCTAGACTTATCTATGATGATCGCTCCTTCCTGGAACAGGCCTTCTATCTTACACATTTTTTGGCAGTTAGGAGGAAGCTCAAAGTTTCTTTCTGAGTCTTTTGTTCTTAAAAATAATCACACCAAAGAAACACATTATGGAGTGGCAAATTCTGTTCCCCACTACAGCAAAGAGTTGGCAAGTAGGAAGAGAGACCAGTAGAGAGATGGAGATGAAGTTGGGAAGGTGGGCAGAGGCCAGAGGCCATGGATGGCCCCTCAGGAGCATGGTGAATAAATTAAGATATGTATTGAATGTGTGGGTGACGTGACTTACAGATATTTTGGATTTGTGGAAATGAAAGAAAGGGAGCAAGGCCCACTCCTAGAACTTTTGCTTGAGTAAATGGATTTCTGGTAGTGTCACGTCCTGACTCGGGAGACCTGGAGGGAATAACAGGCTTAGGGAGCGCCATGTTAACTCCTGTGTCTTGGCAGTATTTGGGTTGAAAGGCTTGTTAGAGTTCCAAGCAAAGGTGTCAAGTAGAAATCTGTATACACACATTTGCATTTCGGGAAAGAGGTCAAGACTGAAGATATAAAATTGGAAGTTTATTGCATATAGATAATCTTCAAAACTGCAGTATTGATGGAATCATCAAGGAGACAGAGTAAAGAACAAGGGCTGGTACCAAGCTCCAAGGTACTAAAATTTAGAGCACATGAGAGTCTGGCCATTTTGAGATAGATCTTTAATGCAAGGACAATTTATTGTCACGTAAACTCAAGCCTTGTATTTTCAGCTCTGGCTATCACCAAATATGCGAAAGAGGGCACATACTTACCTGCCACTGCCCGGCGTCCCTCAGAGTGAGGAACAAGGTAAAAGTTTAAGCTTCAACTGGCAGATAGACAACATATAACAAAAAGTCTGGAACGTAGCACACTTGCTTCTTTCAGAAAGAGCCTCAACTATAAGTGACGTACATAAGTCCCAAGCCCTAAGAGATAGTGGTTCTGTCACCCTGCCCAAACCACAACTCAAACAACCAACTGCAATGTAAGGAAACGCAATAAAGTTCTGGTATTTTTTCAGTCTGACTACACTAATTCCATGCCTGAGAACTCACTTTATTCTGAAGTCTCCATGTCATATTCCAAATTCTGTTGGCATTACGATGATTATAATTACTTAGTCTTTTTTGTGGATTTGTGTATTTATTAATGATACAGTTTTCTAGGTGTAAAACTAGATGATAACTTTCTTTTAGTAGATTTTCTGATGATGCTAACTTAGTTTGGTACAATATTAAGGTACTTGAATAAAATAGAGAAGAATTCTTGGACTACATACGAACCCTTATTCTCACTTTCAGTATGCACTGGGAATTCCCAATTAAATTCCTAATATCCTCTAATAATATATATGCATTATACTTAGTAATATTTAAATTTATGATTATAACTCAGGATCAAGAGATGAAAAACTCTTAGAAGGTAACCTAATTCTAACTTTAAAATACATATAATCTTACAATTGATTATAAAATTTATCGTACTTGCAAAAAAAGACTTCAAATGATGTGTAAAAAAAAAGAAGTGAGGGTATGACGGATGGAGTAAAGGAAAGGATATTGCTGCATAGGTTACTTGGAAATTTAAAAAGGGATTTTATAATTGGTGATACTGTGTCAAACTGATCTGCTTTGTTCAGAAGGCCCCATATAACCAAATAATGATTCCCTCTCAGCCTCACATCTCAGTAAATCCCTGAGATCTACTTTGTCCCTGGTGCCCGGGTGCCTTCAGTAATTGGAAGGCCTGGGTTTATCATTCTCATCAACTTGCCCCAATTTAAATGGTCCTTCCCAGGACTCTTGAGGATGGTAGATAGAGACCTACTCAAGGTCTGGAAACCAACTGAAGCTACTGAGAGTTTATTGCCCACTAGAGAATTTTCCCAAGAAGTAGCTAGGGCTTTTGGATATAAACAGTGACATTTCAAAGTAGAAGGTGAAGAAACATGTTGGAGAGGGGGAGCGAGGAGACAGAGCTGTGAGGAACGTCCTCTGTTTGGGGAACAGACCCTTAGCATTACCTTTTAGGTAAGAGTTGGTCAATTGGCACCTTCTATGTTTTTTTGAAGATCCCCAAATAAGCTGCCAATGCAAACTGAATTTTCAAAAGGGATTTTCTACTGGAAAAAGAAGATGTTACTAGCAGCTTTTTAGTCTGGTGTGTAATTAATGTCTCCTCTGGTAATAAACTGACCCTCTAGAACAAAGTGCTTCCTGATGGCCCAGCCACTGACTCAGTTCAGTATTTACTCAATGCCCACTTATCAAGTGTTTACTGCATGCCAGGGTCTATGCTATTAACAATTTAACAAGACAGAGTCCTTGACCTGAAGGAAGTCTTGCTGAAGATGAAACAAACAAAATTAACACAATGTATCATTCACTACTAAATAACGAAATACAAAGTTTTGCTGGGGCTGGGAGGAGGGTGAAAGAGAATTCAAATTCAAGTCTTCTCTAACTCCTTTCCCCACTCTACAATAAATTAGTTGATCGAGTTCTGTAGCTCTTTATGAAGCCACTTACCCCACTTGTTCTCTTCTTTCACTTGTTATTAAACCAAAAGTGTATTGGCTTTTTTGTGTGCGTGGGTTCAGAGTGCTAACCCATTGTCAACATTTACTTGTCTACCTTTATGTAGATTCCACGGAGATCTCTCCTCCTTCCCTTAAATTCTTCACACAGTTCAGGATGCAATTAGCAACATTCTGGTATGTGGACAAAGTTAACTCATTATGTATTGAGTTCTTACTGGTTTCATTATTCTGACAATAATCCCTTAAGGAGCAGTGGTTATAGAATAGCCAGCGGTTAGAAGTCCTGGCTTCCTGATCTTGGGACTTAGACAAGTTGTTTACCCTCTGTTCCCGTTTCCTCACCTTGAAAATCAGGATCAGGAGAGCATTTACTTCTATGGTAGTTGGGTTAAATGAATTAATATGCTGGAAGCAGGTGCAAAAGTTCATGACACACAGTATGTGCTTAGTAAGTGTTAGCCATTACTCTGGAGTGCCCTGTATTCTAATTTCAGAACCCACACTGCTGAGTCTATTCTTTCATCACAAGGTGAGCAAAGGCATACGGGAAGAAATGGAGGCAGACAGAGGTTAAGCACCTAGCCCAAGGTCACACACTTAGTAAGTGTTGGACATGAGTTCAAAGACAACCTGGAAAACTAATGAAAAGGATCCTAAGGCACGTATAAAGCAATTCTGACCTAAGGATCCAAGTTCTCCAGCGTACAATGAACGCTGAGTTGAAAGAACCTGGTCCTGTCAGCAGACCTGGTCTCAAACACTGTGACGCTGATCCTTCCCCGAGTCTGATGACTCTCAGTCCGGCTGCCCATTAGAATCATTAAAAATTCCTCAGGGGGCCGGTTCCGTGGTCTAGTGGTTAAGTTCGCGCGCTCCGCTGCGGCGGCCCAGGGTTCGGATCCTGGGCGCGGACATGGCACCGCTCGTCAGGCCGCGTTGAGGCGGCGTCCCACATCCCACAATTAGAGGGACCTGCAACTAAGATATACAACTATGTATAGGGGGGGTTTGGGGAGATAAAGCAGAAAAAAAAAAAAAAAAAAGACTGGCAACAGTTGTTAGTCCAGGTGCCAATCTTTAAAAAAAAAAAAAAAAAAAAACACTCCACAGGAAATTCTAACGTGTGGCCGTCAAGGTGCTTATTCCTTTTTCTGTAGCTTTGCCTTGACCAAACTCCCACTCTAGCCGCTTCTTTCGCTGGTGATTGCAAAGCCCGGAGGGAAGGGGGCGGAGGAGGGAGGAGTGCGGGTGGAGGCTGCCTCAAGACCGCCCGACTGTGAGCGAGGCGTCCGCGGGAACCAGTTTCTGCTTAGATTCTCTCTGCCAGCACACTCCCGAATTTGAATGCTTCAGACGAACGATTCCACACAAAATGCTTCAGTGGAGCTCCTCGAGGAGCGTTTAAATAAGAGGCCGCGTCTCCTTGGACTTCCGGAGTTGCTGCGCGCCAAAGCGTGCGCAAGCCTTGGCCCTCTCAGCGTCCTTACCCACCCAATCCCCCATAAAACACAAACCGAGTCAGCCCGAAGAAAGACTTCGTGAAACTCAATCCTGGAAAAGAGGATTCTAGGGATTTTTGCAAGGTCCCAGATCGCCACTGTTTGGAGTTGGAGCAGCTAAATTACCAGATCCCTGACAGCAATCGTTTTGGGAAGGCCTGCCGCCCTATTCTCTCTCTTTTAGGGCTGCGTTGGGAACTTAGGCGTTAGAGCCTCTTAAGATACAGAATTTAATATTAGTATAAATATAGTACAACACAGTTCGTTGCATCTCAGCCATCTATCTAGGTTAGGCGCATAAAGCAATGTAATTAATTAGCACAAAAATCTGATCAAGACACCATCAATCTACCCTCAGCTTACGGATGACAAAATTGAGTACCAGAGGTTAGAAATTAGCCCCTATCTCATAATTAGTAAGCAGGGTAGGAGCTAAAATTTGAGTTTAGATTCAGTCTGTGTTTTCAACTACCACCTATAAAATAACTCCGGGGAATCAATTTTTCCAAGGCCCCTATCAACGCCCTGGTGAGTTTCAAAAGGTTCTTTGAACATAAACCTGAGCGGGAGTCTAACTCTCTTAGAGGATTTAGGAAATGCGGGCCGCCTGCAGCCTAAAACGAGGAGTTCTAAAATACTCTGGTCAGGGGATAGACAGGGAGGTTACTATCCTGCTTGGGAAGTTTGCCTTCAACAAAGGAGTACTTTGCAAGGCAATCTTAAGTGTAGAGACCGCAATATACAGCTCTGCAGTTACGCAGTAGCCGGATGTGACTGATCACAGCCGGGTTACTGGACTGTCTTAAACGTGTACTTCGTGAGGACACCCGAGTACACATAAACCTATGCCATTAGTGGATTTAGCTTTTTCTGCCAAAAAAAAAGGCAAAAGCCAATTTTTGGTGACACTAAGACGATACTGCAAAGCAGGGCTGTTGCTTTATTATTCTAATTTGGAAAAAAACAACTTACCTTTGTATATTTCTTTTAATCTAAAGTGATATTAGCTCTTCCTTTGAAATGGTGGGGGGCTCTGAAAAGAGCCTTTGGGTTTCAAAGCGTTTCCGGAAACTCAGATGCCTGTCAATTCACTTGCCCTTAGCCTTGTGGTGACTCTCGGTCTTTTTGGGCAGCAGCACGGCCTGGATATTGGGCAGGACGCCGCCCTGAGCGATGGTCACGCGGCCCAGCAGCTTATTGAGCTCCTCATCGTTGCGGATAGCCAGCTGCAGGTGGCGCGGGATGATGCGCGTCTTCTTGTTGTCGCGGGCCGCGTTGCCCGCCAGCTCCAGGATCTCGGCCGTCAGGTACTCCAGCACCGCCGCCAGGTACACCGGCGCGCCAGCCCCAACCCGCTCGGCGTAGTTGCCTTTGCGGAGAAGGCGATGTACTCGGCCTACGGGGAACTGTAGACCAGCGCGAGAAGAACGAGACTTCGCCTTGGCGCGAGCTTTACCTCCTTGTTTGCCACGGCCAGACATCGCAAAACACAAAGCAAACACCAAGAAAACAACACTAGGTACTTGCCAAGATAGATGAAGTAAAGAAGTAGCTAAAACACTGCTGCTTTTATAGGCATTTCCTGGGGAGTACTACGCGTTGTCTGATTGGCTATAACAAGACTCAGCTAAGTAGCCAATAGAAAAACGTTATTTCCACACCTTATTTGCATAGTTCTGCCCATGGATGACAGCTTTGCTGTTTGTCTTCCAATTAACTAAGACGCGCTCTGCATCCCTCATTAGCATAAAAGCCCTATAAGTAGCAGAAATCCGCTTCCTGCTTTCATTTTAGTTTTGGTGTTTGCAGGTTTTAAAATGCCTGAGCCAGCGAAATCAGCTCCTGCCCCGAAGAAGGGCTCCAAGAAGGCGGTGACCAAGGCGCAGAAGAAGGACGGCAAGAAGCGCAAGCGCAGCCGCAAGGAGAGCTACTCCGTTTACGTGTACAAGGTGTTGAAGCAGGTCCACCCCGACACCGGCATCTCGTCCAAAGCCATGGGCATCATGAACTCGTTCGTCAACGACATCTTCGAGCGCATCGCGGGCGAGGCGTCGCGCCTGGCGCATTACAACAAGCGCTCGACCATCACCTCCAGGGAGATCCAGACGGCCGTGCGCCTGCTGCTGCCTGGGGAGCTGGCCAAGCACGCCGTGTCCGAGGGCACAAAGGCTGTCACCAAGTATACTAGCTCCAAGTAAACTTCCCAAGTAAGCGTTTTCACACCTAACCCCAAAGGCTCTTTTAAGAGCCACCCATATGTACACAAAGAGTGCTGTAATCAAACATTTAATTGCATGACGGAGATGACCAAGTATTAACTAGAAAAGGACAGATGTGGAGATTTGTAACTTTTAATCCAAGTAAAGCAATACACAATTTAAATGGTAAGCACTACCAGATTGTAGCTCTGGACGTCGCGTACCAAACATTAGTGTCATCTTTTTTTGCAACTTGGGTTCATCTCGATTCAAACCCACGCGGTTTGTGTTTTTTGTTGTTTTTTTTTTTGTCTCAGTGCTCTGTCTACTGTAACTGGTCTGGTGTGACCTGAGTATGGAAACAAGATCTCCGTAGCTGGCTGATAGTTTGCAATATGCAGCCGGCATTGAAAAACTGCTTGCTTTAGAAGGTGCCTGCTCAAAATTGCTAGGTAATTTGACAAGTCTCCAAGAGGGGCAGAACTGAGAGCTGGTCGTAGGCTCCCAGTATCTAGGCGGGAAGAGAAGAGGGAAGCCATTGAACTTGGCATACCCAAAATCCACCGGAGAACTTGCCCTTACTAGACAACTGCAGGCAGGTTGCCGGCGGGGAAATTCCACCTTCCCTTAAGCATTTTATCATCTTTGCTCCAGGCAAACGTGTTAAGGTGAAAAAGAAGCGCTTCCTCCGTTTATTTCATCCAAGTCTAGATCACATTCTCAGTACTTAGGACTGAACTTTGCTTTCTCCATTAGAAACATGGGAAAGTACATGAAATAAAATTTGTTAGAGAGATTTTTTTACTATTTGGGTAAAATATTTTGTAATTTAGATTACAAGGTTACTTAGCATAAGGATCCTGTGATAAATCTGCAGTTTTCTTTGACACCTGGGAGGAATACCAAGGCCTATCTAGAGCTAGACAGGCCTCCATTTGAACACAGCTCTCATCACTGGCTGCCTGACAGAAGAGTGATCTGACAGATGGTGTAGTCCTGGCCTAATTAAGGGGGAAGTGCAAAGGCAGGACACTGGCAGCTGCTTGTCGCCTAAGCTCCTCAGCCAAACTCTTTATGGTTTCCTGAGTCCTTCAACTGAAATCGGATTTTTTTCTATGCCCCTGAGGAGGCTGTTCAAGGACTGGTGGTCCCATCCAGACTGAGTGCTCCCAATTGCCGACTAGTCAATTTACCCCAAAAATGTGCCAACAGATTCACTGTTTCCTGGCTGACTACAGGTTTTTTCCTTCTCCTCTTTTTCTCATAGAAATTCTGGTTTTGCCTTTGCTGGATGAAGTAATTCTATTGCTTGTTCTCCTGTCAATACAAGAGCAGATTAGTCATTAATTCCTTGACCATTTATTTCTGAAGATACCACCACCAGGATGTTGTTTACCTGAGTCCTACCATAGGAATCAACAGAAATGTATGACCTGAAAATGGACCTTGTCCAGCCCTGGGTACTTTGAGCTTTCTGCTAATCTGCCCTTGGGTCTTGCATGCTACCATTTATTCTTGCCAAGTTGGTTTCTTCTTTTGGTTCTTGTTTTGATTATACTATGTTGATTGGGTGTGCATGAGTGGTTTTAGGATCAGATCATTACGTAATTAGTTAGTGGTAGAGGACACAGAATCTGGGCTCACCTGTTAATCTTTTTTGGGTTGTTTGTGTTTGTCTGGGGATTCTGATATTCTCTGACATTTGGGAACTCAAGATCAGGAAGTAGGTGTTTTTCTTTCCAGCCTTCGATGGGATCTATTGTGTTTGATGTTTTGTGTTTGTATGCTGTGGGTTCCTGTAACTAAAGATCAGAGTCTCTTTCCTCCTTTCAAAACTTTTTTCGTGTTTACTCATTATAAGTCCAAATAGTTGTCAATACCTGCAAAAATAGCGTTCCTGCTTCAAAGATAATATGAATATAAAAGGGTCATGGGTAATAACTTTTGACTTTAATAAAGTGCTAGGCCTAACAGAAGACTTAGGACAAGAAAGAAAGCAAGGAAAGAATCTCCAGCATGCCACGGCCTGTCTCTCACTGTGCCGAAGCCTCCTAAAGCTTATGAGTCAGTAATTCTAAATTATTTGTCCCTTCAGGCTCTTCGCGTAAGGTTAGAGAGGAGAGAGAAGAAATGTGGTGTTATAAATCTGACCATCGAGAGAGAAAAAAAGAGAAGGCTTCCAAAACCACTATAGAACAAGCATTTAATAGTTTCTAAAGCTGAATGTGTTTGTTGTGAGGGATATGGCACTGGAAAGTAGACTTCCCACCAAATTTTAAAGGGTATGAGAGAATTTACTCCTCTTCTTAGCAATGGTGCTCTCTGAGGGATCTCTCACCTTAATTATTACATTTGTTTCTTAATTACATTTCTTTCTTTAACTGATCAACATACTTAGATCTGTGGCTATGTTCTTCCCTACTTTAAACTTTGTTTCAGTTTCACAATAAGTTCCACTAACTTGAACAACAATTGAGAATATTTTCTATTTTGTGAATACAAATAAATTTTAAGCGAATTGTCTACCTCAGCAGGAAATTAATAAATTATAATGTAAACTTAAATTTTAAATGGCTTATATAAAGACAAAAGATATATCCATTTAAAATAAGAGAAACTCAAATCAAAATCAAAATTCTCTTGGTGCTTTAAATGTGCTGCCTGTTTAGATTATAACTTAGAGAAAAAGAGTTTAACTGTGAGTTTAATTAGTGGTCTTAGTTAACAGGTTACAAGATAAGAAACAAAACAGAATTACTCTATTATTTTAAAGAACTTAAAAATTTTAATTCATGGTATGTAATTTCACAGGAAAAAAATCGCATATCTCTAATCTAGATAACTTTTTGGACAAATTCACTGGCTTAATAATTTTGTCTTAAAAATGACTTTGTGTCTTTTTCTTTCTAATTGTCATAGTGTAAAAGTAATGTTGGCACGATATTCTAGTTTACACAAGTCTAGAGTTTATCTTCTAAAATAAAATTTAAAAGTTAAAAAAAAGCGCTAATTAATTTGAACTTACTAAATTTCTTTCACTAGTTTTACTGGTTAGATAAGTTAATATCACTTTATTTAAAATTGTACAATTGTAAATTATACATTGAACAAAATTAAATCATGATAGAAAATGCTGTTTTTAAAATAGAGTTAATTTTATAACGTTACAAATTATAAGGACTCAATATGTCAGCTTAAATACTGAATTCACAATCTATAGATAACTAAGAATTTAGATGAATATTAAATTGAGTAAATTAATATTTGGCTACGTGGAACATTTCACTAAAAACAATTTGATCTACGCAAGTCTCTTATTTTTGCAAAGTTTAGAACGACCCTAGATTGACAGATTAGAGAACATAAAGATGCCTCAGGAGAATGGAAACATCTATGTTATGCTTGTTTTGGCCGCTTTAAATCTGTAAAGGGATATGTAACGTGTACTTCTGAGCCCAGAGAATCAGGCAGATTTTGGATGCTTCACAGTTTTTATGCCTGTGTAGGAACACAATTGCCTGGTCTTTTTATGGACTATTGTTAACACAGACAGCACTGACTCTAAGTACTGGAGCCACAGAGAAACACAAATACGCATACAAGATAATGGCTACATGTAATCTATTTATTAGGAAGTTGCTACTGTTTGTTAATGTAGTAAATTCAATTTAATATGTATTGTCTTATTTATGCTGATAAAGTAAATATACTTTCAAGCTGAAGTTAAAGATTTTGAATTCATCATTATATGAATTTATCATTATATTTATCTATGGTTTATTTCTGTATATCTAAACACATGCACATAAAAGTTTGCTGGGATTGGTTAAAAAACACCACATGGAAGAGAAAAATTCAGAATTCAAATTAAATTTTTAATACATTGTTGTGCCTTTGCCAGGCTTTAAAGCATTTTGACAAAAGTGTTCTCCTCAAAGAACTTGCTGCCATCACTTTATGTCGTGTTTTATATGTGACTCTAAAATAAGACTGTGACAGTTTTCTCATTTTTATGTACCTATGGTTTATGGTCATATCTTCACGTAATAACCAATTTTCTATGACAACTTTATTTTTTACCTATTCTAAATTCAAGCTCTAAACTTAAAATAATAAAACTGTTAAGATGTCTTTTACACCAAAAAACTATCTCTGGGGTTTGCTTGATAGCCATTAGGTAACCAACAATTTTTTCCCATATCTTAAAGAAAGGAGGAATGATAATATAATTAGGTAAATTTAGTATTTTTCAGGTATCAGCTGTAAAATCACTGTTTAGTCTGCTTTTTATAAACTCTTAAATATTGTTCCAACATAAATCCAGCTTCCTGACATCCTTCTCCTTACAGAGGTCAATCCCATGACTTTCTAACATGTTCTCACATTAAACTTGTTTTATTCTGGTTTGTCTAATTTTCCACCCTAATTACAACCTTGACATAATATTATTTGGAGATTAATTGTCTCTGAAGAATAATCCAAGTGTATTTTTTACTGTGATGTTTGAACTATTCTATAATCAGTAACTCAGTCTACTTGATAGCCCAGACAGGAGAGTGTTCCTTTGTTCAAGGCTTGAGAGTTGACATATAACTTAGAGTAGACAGGCCTGGGGATTGTTTGTTACTTTCACTTGAATGCAAACAAAGGAGTTTTCTAACTTATTCAGACAGCTCAATCAATATTGGGGCTAGAGTAGAGGGAGGAGAATTACTCATGACAGACAAACGAACAACCATAGAAAATCTCAATGGTGAAAATTAAAGATAATGCTAAAAAAATACCCCAATTGCAATGTGAAAATAGCACTTAATCATTTCATCACTGTCAATACTATAATGACAATTATCTAGTCTGATTTCTAAATTAGAAAAAATAAAATCAAATACAACCACGCCCTCAATAAAAATTGACTGTCTCAAATCTCTCACACTGCTTGTGTAGCCAGCCATCTCCAGACTTTATAGTCATGTAACAAAAAATAACTCTGACAAGCACAAACTAGTTCAAATTTTACAAAAATGTTGATTAGCCCAAAGACTTAACAAGTGATTGAATCTTGCCTTGTCCATAATTAGCATAAATTGAAAAACTGTAAAGGGGAGGCAGTAGGTCAATTCACACCTCAAGAACCATAACATTAACAAATCAATTTCATGCTATAGTTTCAAAATATGTTAATTCTTTCCACATCTGAGAATATCTTCAATACTTTTAAATGACAAAAAAATGAGACTATAGGTAAAATACTTCTTAAAATCTATATAAAAGTATTCTTATTAGACAGATCACATCAGTCCATGTCATCCCCTAGCTGCTGAGCAGATAATACAAGATAAAGTAAAATTGCCCAAAAGAACTTAAACTTACTGTGTCAAAATTTTACTCCTAACCTTAACAATAATGATAATATGGTCTACGCTGAAAGATTTCCATACATTCTCATCATTTGAAATTGTACCAAAAAATCTGTGAGATTTGTTTTTTCTTTTCTTTTGAGTTTCCCTTTGGGGCATTCTGATATTGTCAGATATTATCAATAACTAATGTTAGCTACGCTATCATACATCCAACAAATGCAAGCTACTTTTCAAAAAAAGATGTCAACAGACACACCTCTACATAATATACAATTAAAGACTGTGTTAAAAGAGACTCCAAGAAATGTTAACTTTACAACTGCTGAAAAGGGCCATTTTCAGGACTTTTAACTACAAATATTGCTTTTAAGCTTAAGGACAGATGGATATTGGATTCTCAGTGTAAACAAATTTAGTATCCCACCATTTGGATGTACACTCTCATTGGAAACCCAATTCTGAGACTCATTAAAAGATCTCCATAATTCTGGAAGTAGGAAGCTTCCTCCTGGATTGTACTCATCAAGATGAGGTCTAGAATAGACAGCTTCTTCCTTCTTTGTCCTGTTGTATTACTGTTTTTTTCCTTTTCTCCGTTATCAGTCTTTTCAATGATTAGATTTTGGATCTGGTCTTCCCAAGCATTAAAAAAAAATCATCATTAGAGACTGGCATGTTAATTTTTACAAGTTTTTAGCGAGGACCTCTATACATTGACTAAAAGTTTCTAACCAGAATGTGTGAAACATAGTTTATCTCTGACTATGGCTCAAATTAGAGTTGAAACAATCGATTAGGAAAAATGAACTCGTTTAACTAAAGTTGATCAAATTGATCTTTGAGACCTATTCTTCTAATTAAGTCAGTTAAATACTTGGAGACAATATGGATTTCAAATATTTCTTATTATATTTGTGACTATCCTTACAACTTTTTTGTCCTCTTCCACTGTCTAATATGCAGATAAGTAAATGTTACAAAGAAGAGACTTAAACCCACATAGACCCACTCCTTTATGACTCTCTTTTGACCGAAATGGAGGAGTTGAGAAGCTCTTAGGCTAGAAATGATGAAGATGATGACCCACCTAAGATGGAAGTGCTAATTGAAGGTCAGTGGAAAATATTATGTGGAGCCTGTCACATATGCTCCACAGCCAATCTTGACAGTTTCTAGAGAAGCACTAATTGTTTTCTTTGAAAGTCCTCCTTGGTCTGTGCAAAAACAGATTGTCCACATGGAGCTCTTTTCTACTGAAAATAGTGTACAAACATGACATCTTGTTCCTAGACAATCTGCAGAACTTTTATCCCCTCTTTCTGTTAGATAAATTGTCTTTTTTGACTTTGTTAGATAAAATCAAACTATTACTTGACATACCTGGTACACAAGTACACAATATGCTAATAATTAACTAAATGTCTGAGTTACTGTTTGACAAACCTACCACTCTGAACCTGTAGGGTGGTAATAATTACCTACTCATGAAGATGGGGTGAGGATTAAATTAAATAGGAAATATAAAATACTTGTCCCAGAAACGGCATCATGCCAGTAAGATGGTTGCACAACATTGCTCTGTGGTGAAAAATGTCCAGGCTCTGGAGCTAGAACCTCAAAGTTTGACTCCCAGCTTGCACTTATTAGCTGTGAGACTTTGAGACAAATCATTTAATCTGTCTTGCCTGAGTGTCCTTATCTGTACCTTGAGGATGATGGTAATGGCAACTACCTTCTAGAGGTTGTGTGGATTAAAGATCTCTACTGTGTACAAAGCACTTTGAAGAGTGCCTGGCACATGGTAGGTATGCAGTGTCTGCTAATGTTTGACAAATTTGATTTAAAACCTTGCTTATACCCCTAAAAGTACCTAAGGCAGTTTGTAACTGAAGACCTTGGTAACAGCTGGTCTTTCATAAATAATGGGAATTTCACAAGTGATTTGATATAAAAAGAATGCCAGCTGATTCCATTGCATTTACCTTCGTCCAACAGGCTGGAAGAAAATGGATTTTTTTTCACACATAATTAACTTTCTAGGCACATTCCTAAGGACATAAAAGATGATAGCCATCATTTATCTTTAATATTTGAGATGTGGAAGAGTGTGTAGATTCAGCACTTTACCAGGCAATACCAATAGTTTTAAATTAAAAAGCATTAAAAATTAGCTAGTTTTCCAGACTTTCACCCTGTGCAATCCTGGATGACTAAGCATAAAGATAGATTGGACCAAATACACAATTGCCTGTGACCTTTCCTGCAAGACACTCTAAGCTCTGACTAAATTCTTTGGACTCTGAAAATCAGCTTGATATATCCTCAGGTACTATGAGTTCATTATAAATTAGGAAAAAAAGAACAAATCTGGAGAATGAGTTACTTTCTTGCTCTCCCACCTCAGTTCTTGGGGGCGATGTAGAATGAGGCTTTGGATGGCTCATTTAAATTCTTATGTAGCCTTATCATCCAATAAGCAATTTGTATAATAATATAAAGGGCTGGTTTCATCTTGTTATGGATATTCATGCCCTGGTATTAGATCTCCCAGCTGTAGGCTTAGAAGGGATAAAGGAGGAGAAATGATGGGGCTTGTCTCATTCTATGAGGAGACAGACCTACGTAGTGGAGGCAATACTGGAGTAAAACCTTGACCTGATCACTTACAGCCCTAAACTTGTGTTCTGACCATATCAAGTTCTCCAACAGTGAAATAATTGGCTTGAAAAACAATAAAGATAAAACTTCGTTTTCATCTTTCTTTTCTCCTTCCTTTCCTCCTTCAATCCCTTCCTTTATTTTCTTTTCACTTTTTTCTCTGCTATTATTGTCCTCAACTCAACTGTAGGACAGAATATAAAAATGCTGGAGATTAAAATGTGCCCCTTTTATTGTTGTGTTTGCTTAAACAATTGGGGTGATAGATATCAGGTACTAGATTTTAAAATACACATATTTGAGCTTTAATGCACTGAAATAAGTATATTTTTAAAATTTGAAAAATTAAACAAATGAAATTGTGTGTTTAAGAATTTTATAGAATGATGCAGTTTCTGAGATCTTGAATGCAAGAAAACCTGCTAGTGTAGGGGAAGAAGAAATTTTCCTCTACCCTCTAGGTTCTTATGGCTGATCTAAGAATTAAATTGACGTGAGACATTAATAGAAGAGATTCAGATTTAACTGATTTTGTACATACAGGAACCCCACATACATGAGAGGGTCAGAGATCTCACATACATGAGATATTCAGAGACAGAAGGGTAAAGTAAGGAATATATGCCATCTTGAGCTAAAAAATGGGATAGGACCCTGAGGCTTCAGAAGGGCGGAGGGTAACTCACAGGATGATAAGAAGAGCAGATGTTCATCAATTAGGGGTTTTCATGACCCACACAGATAGGTCATGAAAAGATATTTCTGGTAATAAACCTTATTATGGGCAAGACCTCCAATTTAAATTCTTTAAGGGAGAGGTAAATGTTTTTCAAGCTTGCAGGATCTTGATTGTTTTTAGCTCAAAATATTTCACATGCCAAAGTGGCACATCTTGGGAGGTCTGTCTGAACCCCTTCACTAGCCTCCAGAGTGAGTAAGGCTAACGTAAGGTCTTTTGGGAAGGTTTGAGAGTGCCTGGGATTCTTGACTTTAAGCATCAGAGACTGAATCTGGCCCAGTCAATTCTAGCCATAAATAAGGCTCAGTGGATTGAATAATTTTTTCTTATCTTCCTTTTTTAATATTTTTTTTTGAAGCAGTTTTAGGTTTACAACGAAACTGAGAGGGAGGTACAGAGATTTCCTGTATTCCCCCTGCCCCCACACATGCATATAGCTTCCCCGATTATCAATATCACTCACCAGAATGGTACATTTTTTACCAAGGATGAACCTATATTGACACATTATAATTACCCAAAGTCCATAGTTTACCTTAGGGTTCACTCTTAGTGCTGTACATAGTATGGATTTAGAAAAATATATAGGGACATATTTCCATTATTATAAGATCATATAGAGTTTTTTCCCCGCCCTAAAAGGATCAGAAATTTTAATCAACTGGAAATGAGGGGAAAGGGCCATGGCACTTCATCCTGCTAGCATGTGAGCTGGGGCATCATGGATGGTCTGGAATGGGCCTGAAAGAGTTTATTTTGCCTTTAGGATACTCCAAATACCTGAAACACAGTTTGACAAGATCTTCCCCTGCCTGCTGTCTGCTGCTCCTCTCTGCCTCATTTCTGTACTGCAGCCAGATTTGCCCACACTCTGCTCTTCCTGGTTTCCTGCCTCCCACATATGTTGGACCTCCATCTTTGATTTTTTTGCCCTCCTTCCTGCCCAGCAAACTCCTACTCATCCTGCAGGCATCTGCTTAAACATTGCCTTGCATGGGAGATTTCTCTGACCGCTCTGTACCAATTGCTCTGTGTAACTGTTGCACAGCTTATGCTTAATTGTCATTACTTGTCTAATTGTCACCCCCAATAGGCTCTGAGGTCTGAATTGGTCACCACAGTATCCCTTGGAACTGTTACTAAGCCTGGTACATGCTATGTACACATAAATGATTGAATTAATCAATTCATTCATAAATGTTTTGAATGCCTACTATGTACCAAGTATATGTATGTATATATCAGTGAGCAGAATCATAAAATCCCTTCCCTCAGAGAGCTAGAGTAAGACAGAAAAACATAATAAGTAAGTAAAATATGTAGTCCGTTAGAAGGTGAGTGTCATGGAGCAAAAAAAAAAAAAAAAAAAAAACAGAGCAGGATTAGGGAGATCAGGGCTGTGGGGGTGGGGGAATTGTGACGATGAGCCGATAAATGAAATGCTGAGCTGAGTATGAGACCCTGATGTCTGATGGGCTCAAGGGAGTAGGTTTCAGATGCTGTATGTTCACTGGAGGATAATATTTGTTAATCATTGATTAGGAGACTAGATCTAGGATTAAGGCCTGGGTAGGATGGGCTGGTGGAAGTTGGTGCTACTATGAATGACAATGTTGAGTTTCCTTCAATAGACAAATCTCAGGTCAAAACAAGGTAAGTAATACTTTCTTTTCAAAAAAACAGATCCCCAAAACTTAGTAGCTAACCACAATAGAAGTTTATTACTCCATTACAAAACATCTCATCACAATAAGGGGATGGGGGCTTTGCTCCATGGTCTTTCAGGGACAAAGTCTCCTTCCACTTTGTGTCTTGGGCATCCTTGTGTCTTAGAGCTCTCTGCTGGAGCCTCAACATCAGGCCAGCAGACAGAAGAAGAAAGGAAAATGCCTCTGCGAGGGAGATTTTCATGGGCCAGGCCTGGAAGTGGCACACGTCACTCCTGCCCACATTCTTTTGTCCAAAACTCAGTCTCAGTGCCGCCTACCTGCCAGGGAAACAGGCAAATGTAGACTGGTTGTGTGACCAGGCAGAAAAACAGAGTTCACGGATGCAGAGCAGGCAAATTCTCAGTCATCATGTCCAGTTCTCTTTTGTCTCCCTCTCTACTCCTTTCCTGTTTCCCTCTTCCTCTTACCCTTCTGTTCTTTTGAAGATGCTCCACAATGGTTTCTTGTCAGACAGTGACAACAGCCAGCACAGAGGGAGCAAGGACAGAGTGTTGAGATGCTCTAAGGAGGGCATTTCTTCCCTTTTTCCCCTCGCGCTGAAGGACCATCCTCTGGTTCTTGTTCCTCCTGCTGTTAAGAAGCCATCTTCGGTGACTGTCTCCTTGGAAAAGGACAGTCACTACCCTCTCAGAGCTTATATCTCAGCTGAGGAAGACAGACAGCAAACAATAGTCATTATAAATAATTATAGAGACTATGAGAAAGGAATAAATGCCATGGAACAGGACAAGATAAAGCAGGGAAAGGGGATCAGGAGTGGCAGCAGATATAATTTTCATATTAACATGAATTAAAATGCTTAATGTAACAGCAGTAGCTAACACTGGAGTTAGTATGTGCCAGGCACTATTCTAAGAACTTTACTATATTAATTCAATTCCAAGACAATAAAATCTTAGCTGGAAAACACATACAAAGCCCTTGGAGGGAGAACCAGTAACGAAGAGGAGAAATCAAAGCCCCATTGGTTCTCCCTTTGAAGGGTTTTGTGTACCTGTCCCTCCTTCTCTAGTACCATCGTCACTGTCCCCTTTCCAGGTGTGAGCTTGTGTGGGTCAGTGTGAGTGTGAGCACATGGAGGAAGAGCTGGGGTTCCTTCCAGCAAGGTCCTTGAATGTGTTGCCTTTTCAACAGTGTTTAAGTTAACATGTGGCACTTGCAATGGTTAAGACTACTACATTTGAAGTAACAGTGAGTCTGATAAATGCATTATTGTGACATCAGAGGTGGCACCTTGAGTCAGTACAGATGGTCAGTGATTTGTGGGCAAGACTGTGCCCCTCACCAGCTAGAGAGGACCACCTCCACATTGTCCACCCTGCACTACTAATGTGTCAGCCCACAGGTATTAAAAAGGATTCTTATATAAGCAAAGCCTGCCTTCATTTCCCTGCCCTGGGTTTAGACAGCTGGAGAGCATAAAATCAGGCTTGCCTTTGCTTACTTGTCAAGAGGAGGAGGAAAAAGGCCTTTTGTAACACCTCGAGAAATAGACTAAGCATTTATTTGCATACATTTCCATTAGATATGTTTCATTTGACTTATTTGAAAGTGGGGGGATGACTTCATCTGCTAGCAGCCCTGAGGGGTGGCACCTGAGAGAAGGGAAACTTCTGGGAGCTGATACAACTGCTCCATGTGGGAATATCAAGCTTGAACTCTTCACCCTGGCATGCAAGGGCCTTCCTCATCCCTCACAGGTAGTTCCACAAGGCTCACCACCAAGCACCTCACCTTAGACAATCGCCACCACTTGACTTTGTCATCATGTCTCCTTTGTGAAACGCCCTAACGTCTTTACCTCACCTGATAAATTCCTACTCGCCCTTCAAGACTTAGCTCAAATGTAACTTACAGGACACTGACTAGGTCATATTCATCCTTTATGTAACAGTATACATGGACTCAATGCCGAGGATCACCATCCACCAGCTGTGTCATCTGGGAAACTCAACCTCCTCTAGCCTTAATTTCCTCATCTGTAAAATAGGGAGAATGACAGTATGTATCTCATAAAGTTGTTATAAGATTAAATGCATTTGGATCTATAAAGTGCTTAGAACACCGCCTGGAATAGAACAAACTCCCAGAGAACCTGTGAGCCATCACCATGATTATCGTTGTTCTCAGAGTCAAGTACAATATCAGGTATCTCACGAATTGTAGAAGTGAATTTATCACTCTCTCTTTTTACAGCAGGAGCAAACAGACTTTAGACACGTCTGTTCCCACCACTGGTCACTGCTGGACACTGTTGCACCTCACAAATAAACCAATGAAAATGAGTGATACTACAAGAAGATAAATAGAGATATTTTTAATGATCATGGAAGGATCCATAAGAACCTGGCTAAAACATCTTTTATTCTGAGAATAAACATATTAAATGTTCATTGTACAAATGTGTAAAGAGAGAAATATATAAAGAAGGAAATTAAAATAATTCCTAGTATCTCCTTTTTATATGTATATGAAATTTGTGTATATATGAATATGAATATATATGATACATCTATAATAAATATAACATGTATAAAGCAAATGTAGGTATCACACTACATATATATACATAAATATAAATTTCTTAGGTAATATACTTAGAAACAATTTAGTTATGTAATTAGTCCTCTGTTATTGGCTATCAAGATTGAGTTCCACAATAGAGAATTTTTAAAAATAAAATTACAGTGTTGTTCCACCAAAAAAAAGAAATAAAAAATGTAATTACAGGAACAATAGTCCTGACACATTAAGTGGGAAAGAAAAAGAAAAAGTGACCTAACACAGGTGATGTCTGTAGCCACCTTGGAAAAGGCTGAAGAGTGAAAGGGGAGGAACAAAGCCTTTTGAAGCCAGACTTCCTGGAATCAAATCTCAGCCTTCCTGCTCACTAGCCCTAAGACCTTGGGCAAGTTATGCAAATTTCCTGTGACTCAGTTTCTTCATTTATAAACTGTGTTCCTACATTTTTTTTATTTTTTGAAGAGAAAAAACTTGGAACAATGACTGGCACAGAGTAAGCACTATATATATGTGTGTGTTTGTTTTTATGGTATCTTTTAGATTTCCAATGCAAAATATGAATCATGGTTGTTTCTCTGGATCTTAAATTATGGAATCTAAGAGTTTTTTAAAATTATCCAATTCTATATTACTTTTAAAGCAATAGATGATATGCTCTGTCAACCTGTAAATATAAGGATCAATCCACTCCACAACCTGACACCTAAGTCACTGACATTTCATGGCAGGAGCTGTCAGGGATCACTGAGGGTCAGAGAAACCAAATGCATGTTAAAACATGGGGTCCTCGGTAAGATATGTGTGCAATCTGCCTAAGGAGAAAGATTTCTCAAACTGAGGGTCACAGTGTGTTAGTGGGTTGTGAAATCAATCTCATGATTTGCAACCAGCATTTAAAAAAAATAAAATAGACTAGATTAGAATATGTCAGATTGCAGGCACTTAAGGTAGTATTGCTTCCTGAATTTTTGTTTCAGGTGTTTGTGTACGTGCATGTGTGAGTGTGTGCACGTGAGATAGAGAGAGACAAAGAGATTTTTCTACCTTAGTTTGCAGTCAGCATTTTAAAAGTCCTATCATTTGATTGCTGCTTCAGAAGTATTTCAAATGTCAACCCTCTCCCTTCCCACACTGTGTCCTTAAATGAAGCCCTTTTCATTCTTCTGAGACTATTGCAAGACTACCAACCTCTGATACTGGCCCCTTCTCCATAATCATTGTTTATGTGAAAAATCTAAAGCCAGGAGAACTACAGCAACAACAAGACAACTACAACAACAATACAGAAACTCTCTCCTTAAAAACCTCGAGTGGCTCCCCAGCCTGCAGAATAACAACCAGATTTCTCATACAGGCCTTCGGGGATCTTCACAAGATGGTCCTTGTGGGGTTTTCCTCTGCTGAACCCTGGACTCTGGCCACACTATACTGTTCCCTCAGCACCTTCCTGGAAGGCCTGGCCTTGATGAGCAAACTCTTGTATCTGGACCACTGACAAAAAGGAGTCCTAGGACAAGCCCAGAGAAGCATCCTGGATATTGTTCCAATAACTCTTTTCCCACAGCTCTGCAGACACACCTGCCAGACCAGTCCTGTTAGAGATCTGGGTCTGTGGTTCCCACTGAGCTCTTCAAGTCTGGGTCCTGCCTCACATTTTATAGTTAATTGAGGGCTGGGATTGTATCTGTTTCTCTGTGTATGGGTGTGTATGTTTTAGAGAGTGGAGGATGGAGGGGGTGGGGTGGAAGTGGGATTTAAATTCACGAAATCAGAAGCAAAACTCAGTTGAGGATACCAGCCACGAAGGTGACCTGATTTTGGCCAAGCAAACGTCATATGTGAGATCCATGTTACTCCATCCTTGAGGGTCTTCTATCAAGCTGCTGGGACCGAGGAGTGGTTTTAGTCACAAGCAACCCACGTGCTCTGTAGGTTATGGTTTATTAGATTGTTTGCCCAAATAAGGTCGTACTCCGCAGTTTTTAGACAATTCTATAAGCATCTTCTAACTCCGCAGTGAGGCATTTAAGAGATGTGTTACTTCCTTCATATACATAAATAATTTTCAATAAAAACCAGGGCGTGAATAATTTATTTTCTCCATTGATTGGAAGCCAACCATTTGGAAGAACACTCAGAAGAGATGAGTTAAGTCTCTTGCTAAAAAGTAATTTTAAATTTGTAAGGAAAAGAGGACGTTTTGTTCTTCTCCTTGAATTTTGCTGAAAATTGAGGGCTTTATCGAATAGTTTTGGCATGCAGGGTTATCTTTCCTGAAAAGGCAAAAAGGCATGAGAAATCTGAGTCTCCATGGGTCACTCGGCAGTGGAACCTGGGCGATTTTGCGCAGAGGATTTTTGTGGGACTCAACTTTTGGGGGTAAAACAAACACAAATGCTCCTCCCACAGGGGCGGGGGCGGTGCCTGGGCAGTGCACCAATCACAGCGCGTCCTGCCCTATATAAGGCCTGAGGCGCCCCAGGCGTTTTACGCCACTCGCTGGTTGTTACTTCTGGTGGTGGGTGTGTGGTTATGTCTGAGACTGCGCCAGCAGCCCCAGCCGAACCTGTTTTATCTTCTATGGAGAAGCCTCCAGCCAAGAAGCGAGGGAAGAAGCCGGTTGGCTTGACGGGTGGAAGTCGCAAAGTTCCTGGTTCGTCTGTGTCCAAGTTGATCACTGAGGCTCTCTCAGTGTCCCAGGAGCGAGCGGGCATGTCGCTGGCCGCTCTCAAGAAGGCGCTGGCAGCTGCCGGCTACGACGTGGAGAAGAACAACAGGCGCATCAAGTTGGGCCTCAAGAGCCTCGTGAGCAAGGGCACTCTGGTACAGACAAGGGGTACCGGCGCCTCCGGCTCTTTCAAGCTAAGCAAAAAGGCTACTCCTGAGCCCGCCAAGGGCAGAGTCAAAAAGGGTGCTTCTGCCAACGCTAAGAAGCTGGTCTTACCCAAGGGCTCGAAGTCTCCAAAGAGTGCCAAGACCAACAAGAGGACCAGCAAGGCGAGGACACCAGCAGCTCAGCCATCTGCCAGAGGCGGCAGGAAGTCTAAAGGTGCTAAGGGCAAGCAACAGCTGAAGAGCCCAGGGAAGGGAAGAACTGGGAAGCCCAAGACCGGCAAGCCCAAATTAACGCAGCAAAGGACAAATCCTAGGAAGACAGCATCCAAGAAGTAAGCGTTGTGAAAGACCAATCTCGGAGAACCCAAAGGCTCTTTTAAGAGCCACCTAAATGATCTTAAAATGGCGTGACGCTGGAGGCTTGTGGAAGTCTTAAATATCAAGTGTTAGATCATCTCACTGTCTGGACAAGCAGATGTCATTTTCGTAAAGTGGTGTCTCACCTGGACACGTGGTACACATACACATCTTCAAGGGTTCATATAGTTCAGAATATTATGGTACTGCCCAATCCGGAAAAGCTGGCTTGTTACACACTACGGTTAGAATATGGTACGTATCTTGCCGTGTAAATTTTAAGTACTCTTGTAGAACTACCCGTGTTTGTGGAGGTAAGTGGAGATAGATCAGCTCAGCGCCGAAACGTCTGTTTCTTTCTAAGGAAGCACTATGTTTTAGATTACAAAAGTATGTAGTGACATGCTAACCAGGATTTCTTAACTTCATGTTCACAGACTTTAGAGCCTATATAGAAATCAAGGTCTCTCAGAATTTGGATTTATGGGAAATGTTTTAGTCTTCATCTCTTAATTTTTAACTGAAATTTTCTTCCGTTGTATGATTGATAGGAACCAAGTATTTTCAGGTTGCAGTTGCGGGAATATTGAAGTAGTTTATCATCATTTCCTACGTACTATAGTTACTGCATGTGAATTTTTTTTTTCCAGTGAAGATTGTCCCTGAGCTAACGTCTATGCCAATCTTCCTTCCACTTTGCAAGTGGGACCCCACCACAGCATGGTGTGATGAACTGTGTGTATGTCCACGCCCAGGATCCCAATCCGCGAACCCTGGGCCTCCGAAGCCAAACGCTTGAACTTAACCACTACGCCAGGGGGCTGACCTATAAATGTTATTTGATGTTCAAAGTACATATGTTGTCACCAAAAACAAAGTATGATTATTTTAATACAATTGGCCTAATAAAATTGTAATTCTATTTATTTTATTAATGAACAGAGTGTATAAACTGGACAGACTTGTCTAGATTGCAGTCCACAGGCTGGAAAATGTTAAACCTAAAACCTTTATGGAAATGTTGGAGGTTGCACAGGTGTCAGGGTCTGAATCGAACCTTCTTAAATGACGAAAACTGCGTGTGTTAGGAAACTCCCCGAGTCTGAGTTAAAGTATCTTTCTTATTTTCAATAAAATTATTTTAGTTTTCATTTTTAAATTTGTGACTTAGCATTCTTATTTCAAGATCACTGTAAATATTAAAATCATACAGTTAACCTTATTTGGGGCCTTGGTATTTGGGGCGACTTTGAACAAAGCCCAGTGCAAAAACTGTAGCGTGTTCTTTCTCATACAACTACATTCTGTAGATAACTCACTAGGTAGGACCTAGCCTTTTTGAACTCATTTGTGTAGTACTCGGGCCCCCAAAACAAAAAAGTATAATGGAAAACGACTAAACATCATGCTTTCCATTTCTGTGGAATCAGCCTCAGCCGGTGCCTTGCTTACATAGGGTGGCCTTTGTTTCCCTTTGAGGTTGGAGTGGCGATAACGCAGGAATGGGCTTCACATGACCAAGGCAGTGAGGTCCCTGTCTGTCTGCTGTCCCCAGCAGTGGACTGACCCCCAAACAGTCATCAAGAGGAAGGCCTGGCTTCTCCCTCCCAGCAGCTGGCCGTTCTCCAAGCACTACTCGGATCGGTCTAAAACCGGTTTGGCGATCTACACGCAGCCTTTGCTCATCGCGCCTTTTAACGCCAGGCATACATCAGATTAAAACACAGTTAACCAAAGCTTTTCCTCCAGTTCCAGGAACAGCTATTGAACCCCTTGTTTTGGGGCAATAGCAAAATGGTCCTGAAATCCCATCCTCCATAATTTAACAGCGACTTTTGGCACCCCACCGATTCTCGTCCAATGAAAGGTTGTCCCCAAGGAGTCTTCATTTGCATAACCAAGTGCAGCGTGAACTGGTAGGCGTGGTCCTCTGTGCCAGGGATGCCGCCCGTCACCCGGTGAAGTCACCAGGACCTTCCTAAGCTTTCGAATGCCCAAAACCTACGCTTTTCTTTCACATTGTCAACTTTATTGGCATTGTTTACTCATGTTCACTGGCATCCCTCTGAATAGCTGCGTCTTGAGCCTTAGAATGCTTTCCCTACTACGCTAGTGTAACACCCTGTAGTTATACAACTGCACCGCGAAATAAAGCGCCAGCGCACTTACATAAACTGCCAACAGACCTTACCCACTAAAAGGCAACATTCACGGTTATGCGTAACAGCCCTTTACACGACTCTGTGGGCGGCCCTGAAAAGGGCCTTTTTGGTTTAACTTTTGCGTATGATGGAGACCGTACTTTTAGCCGCCGAAGCCGTAGAGGGTGCGCCCCTGGCGCTTGAGCGCGTAGACCACGTCCATGGCGGTAACCGTCTTGCGCTTGGCGTGCTCGGTGTAGGTGACCGCGTCCCGGATCACGTTCTCTAGGAAGACCTTGAGCACCCCGCGGGTCTCCTCGTAGATGAGGCCGGAGATGCGCTTGACACCTCCGCGCCGGGCCAGACGTCTAATGGCGGGTTTGGTGATGCCCTGGATGTTATCGCGCAGCACTTTTCGGTGACGCTTAGCGCCCCCCTTCCCCAGACCCTTTCCGCCCTTGCCACGACCAGACATGGCTGCTATTGCAGTGACTCCTCATTGTTGACGCAGTTCTTTAAATAGTATTCTAGCGGACCTGATTGAAAACAACACGCTCTGGTGACGTTTTTCCAAATTAGGTCAGCAGAGAGGTGGCGCTAGGAGAATATTTACTAGCACTTCAGTGTTTTGATTGGCCAGTGAAACCTCGCTCTTCGATGGACGGGCTGGAATGGGAGGTACGGATTGCGTTCCTCTGAAAAGCTTTAGTTTCTCTTTTGTCTTGCACTATTTTTTGCGCGCGCATCTGTAAACGGAATGTATTCTTAGCTGCTCAAAGACACTGAGCAAAGAGCTTCACGCCACGTTTCTTTTTACTTCCGTTCAGCAGCTAATAAATTAGATAATGGCTCCTTGGAGAATGTAGAAATAATGTGTAAAGGAGGGTGGATTTATAGGTGAAGGGACTTTTCCTCTTAGTCCTTCCCATGTTCCTGTTTAAACGTACGCCTTTTGACGGCCTTCTCTGTGCTGAACAAAGTATAAGCCCGGCCCTGAAGAATTTCTGGCCCTAAAAGTCCTGTGTTTGGAAAGACAAAAAGGTACACAAACAATTGCGAATTAAAACTTCTTCCTTTTTCTCTCTGTTTCCACTCAAACATTCATTGAGTGATTTCTTTTTCTGAAAAAGTCCGTGAGAGAGTCAGAGAATATAAAGATAAGCTTGGGTAATCAGTTGTCCCGGGACCCTCTTCCTGGCCTGCTGCGCCTGTCTGGTCTGCCTGTAGTCCCCACCAAGCTCCCCTTCTCTCCTTTATTAATCCCTTTTCAACCTTCTCCAGTGTTAGAGACAGGAACTTCGTTTCGCAGAGTTGGGGATTATTTGTAGGGCAGGGCTAATGCTTGATTAAGGTCATTACAAAGTCTACAGGGCCCTCCCCTAGGAGGCTTTTCATGAGATTATGGGTGTTTTCAACAAGGCTAATGCCATTTAAAAAGAAAAAGAAAAAGAATTGGATCTGAATGTGATTTCAAGAGAGGGACTTCTCAAATCAAAAATTTTTCCTTAGCTTCCTGCTGCAGCTTTCGAAATTTCTACTTTAAGAGTCAGTGTAATTAAAAGAAAAAAAAGACAACTTTCCCATCTTTACTAATAAATAAATGCCTATTGTGGATACTTGGAATGATACTATGGCCTGAGAGGGACCGCATAGTATAACCTCGGACTTACCAAGTGAAAACAGAGAGCGACCCAGGGAGGGAGAGAAAAGACGCAGGAGGGGCCAGGAAAGCTCTGAATGCAGATGGTTTGTAACTCTTCTGAAGTAATTAAGTGGTTGCATTCTTCCACCCCCAGATGAGAGTTTTTAGTTTGCTAACTTTCGCTGCCCCCTCCCCTCCACAAACACACACCTTATAAGAGGAGACTTAGCTAGAAAGAAAAGTCAACCAATACAGAAGAAAACTGAAAGGTCTCAGGTCATAGGTAAAACTGAAATCTCAACATGCTTTTTAATTCATGGCAATAAAAATAGAGTGTATAAAATATGGTAATTTCATGCAAAAACACATAATGTGAGATACCCTTGATACACATTCCAGTATTTCTTCCTTTACACTAGAGTTCTAGGTCAGCGTTCCTCAACTTTATTTTGCCTACTGTATTGTTAATAAAACCTCATTTTTTATTTTGACATCTAATTTATTCCTTTTTTCTATTCATTTCTCCTCATTTCCTCTTTTCTAATTTTTCCATGACATTGACTCAAAAATCATGGATATCAGAACAGAAATATTTAAAAGGTATACACATGTAGATATATATGAAAAAAAAATAGATCCTTCCACTCTATTAGTTGGTCATGTGGCTTGGGGGATGGGTAGCTCGTTCTGGAAACTGCATGGCTTCCTATTATTCCTTTTCAGCTTCCTCTAACCCTCATGGTGCCCCTGGCTTCACAGAACCCCATTCTTTCAACATATGAGCTAGGCCCTTCAGATAAAAACCCTGCAAACAAGTTGTGGCTAACAGATCACAAGAAACATTCAAACAAATACAACTATGGTATTAATCAGAGATCTTCTAAAAACACGAAATGCCCAGAACCACCTCCGCAAACTAACTCAATCAGAATGACAGGGTTGAGGAATGGTGTATATATGCATAGACCATTCATATGTAGAAGAGCTGTCACATACAGACATATATGGCATTTAGCTGTCATATATAGATGGCTCCTCTAGCCACTGGCTGATTTATACATGTATATTCAACAAACAATTCTAACACTTGACTAGGGTTGAGAACTACCCGCATACATCATCACTATTGAGTATATAATTGTACTTTAGTGAAAAGGAATCCCAGGGTGTTAATGCTTTCGAGCTGTGTTACAGTTGAGGAAATGTGTGAGTTCAGTCTTACCCAACTTAGTCTGATGGGCTGTATAGCATGACAGGAGTTATCTTCAGGCATTCGGGGACATCACTCCTCGTCTGGGACAGACAGCTGCTCTAGCCACTGGCTGGTTTATCTCACTCCCATCTAAGACTTCAATCGATATCTCTTTTTCAGCCACCTAACATTTGCCCTGGTGTGAATATCCATTTTCTTATTCATTTCCCCTTAACCAAACTGTCATTCTCATTGTCATGTCTTTGGTTCCACAACATAAATTATGTCTGTCCCTATTTTCCTTACCTCCTCTCTTAACTCTTCTAGAAAAGCAGTCCTGCTTTTTCTCTTCAGTCCAAACTCTTATTTAAAGCTTTTGTCCCTTGCACTTCCTAGGCCTGCTGTCCTGGTGTGGGCTATCTCCCATCAATGTCCATAATACATGTTGACCTACTAAAGAAAAAGTCAATTGGACAGAGTATTTCTAACAGCAACCTTTCCTATATATGTGTGTGTTTCAAAATTTTTATAAACATTTTTGCAATTAAATGATTTTCAAAATTCCCTTGAATATTTTCTGAATTACACACACAAAACACAAAGAAAGTAGTTGCATTTGTTTTAATGGTAAAACTGTGAACCCAAACATACACAAAAGAACATCATTTTAGCTGTTACATCCGTATTTAAAACAGATGCTCTCTTGCACACATAGTCAAGCTGTTTTGGCGGTACTAAAGTTGCTTATAGACTGTCTTATGAAAATGCCATTGTGGTAACTTTGCTTAGGGAATAAATTTCGGGACATTTAGCCATACAGTAAGGTTCACTGACAAGACTTGTACAGAAGTTTAGACAACTATTAACTATTGGTACTTAACTCTCAAAGAATGCACTGAAAACTCCAAAATTCTCTTTTAGAACCTTTGGATAAAAAGCCAAAATTTGAATTTTAAAAATAGTAAGAACAATAGTTTCTGCCCAAATCTGGTGAATAAAATGATTCACAGGTACTTCAAGGCTATCCATCTCATAATTTTTCCCTCAATGATAAAGAGAATAAATAGAAACATGAATTTAATAGTTAGAAATTTGTGTATAAACAGAAAAAAATTCCTTAAATTAAAAAATACACCCAAAGAAAATGTTTCCAAATATTTATGAAAAAATTACAGGGATTTGGCAAATTCTGAAATGTCAAAACAGGTTCTCTCTTCACTGCAGAAGACATCAGAGGTGCTGCCTCTAGGCAGCAGAACGGGTCCTAAAAAGATGGTAACAATGCCACACCACACGTCTTCTTGACCCAGAAGTAGGTATTGTGCACTGGTTTTGAGCTTGACGCTGAGCCAGACTAGCTGCAATAAAAACTGAGCACAATTGTTTCCTAGCTGTGTAACCTTCAGCAAGTTAACCAACCTCTCTGTGTCTTGGTTTCAATACAGCAAAAGAAGGGTAGCAGAATAACAACAGTTCCTACCTCAGAGGACTCTTCAGAGGAGTTAAATTAATATTTAGAATAGGGCCTGGCTTCTAGTAAGTACTTAATAATTATTGGCTGAAAAAAATAGTTTCAGAAAATATTCATGCCAGGGGAGAACTACTGAGAATGTAAATTCATCCAGCTGAGAAATGAGAGATTTAGAAACACTGCTTCAAACCAACGTATGTATCTCTCACACATATCTCCCACAGAAAGATTTTAAAGAATTATTTAGAAACAGAATATGTGAGATACTAGAACACATACTATGCTGAGTAATAAATGCATGCAGGATGTCAAGGCAAGCTAGGCTTTTGAATAAAATTGTCACACAAAAGAATTTAAGATTGTATTAACATTCTACATGTTAATCACCGATTGAAAAAGGGAGAAGAAAAAATGATGACCCAAGGTCTACAGAAAGAAATCAGAATTAAAAGTACCTGTCTACACATGTGAAGGTCTTTAAAGTCACGAATTTTTTAATTCTAGTCATTATTAAATTAGAGAGTGGTTAGAAAAAAATGGTAGCTTATAAGAACGCTCTAGCGTTTTGGAGAAGGTGTTCTGTTCTTAAATGTGTGTGTACATGAAAAATGCATCAAGCACACACAGCGCTTTAAGACTATATTATTATAATATAACATAACAAGAATTTTTGTCTGTACCTCCCAGTGGGCCTTAACCATAGATGCATGTTGCCTCAAGATGCACACTTTTATTTGTTTTCCTTCTATTCTGTTCCCAGTTAAGGTGGCTCAATGAGCCCTGTGATTCCGTGATTCAAACAGCTGGTGAATAGTTTCTTCTTTGCTTCCTCAAATTTTCAGGGCTTTTCTCCAGCGCCCCATTCCTTGTCTATTCCTTTCCCCTCAGGAAAATCCCTAGCCCCAGCTCTCTATAGTCACGCGACCACTGTGACACTTTTGACTGTGGCCACCAGATGTCGCCCTTCTCCCAACTACTATGCTTCATAGGTGGTTTGGCCAGAGGGGAAGTAAAATACAGAATTTAAAATGTAGGTCTTTGATTTTTCAAATGTAGTTGACCTTAAGAATTGATAAACAAAGCCAGAAAAAAAATAAGCTAAGGAACACTGAAAGAAAATAGAAATTTATAACTTCGCTTATAAAAAAAAATTAACAGGACACAGTTTTTGATGGTTAGTAAATATGTAACTGTGAACACTAGATAGGGTCTTTCTGGAAATCTCAGCTTGTTGAAATGAAAGCGATATAAAACAAACCGTTGCCTAATTAATTGTAACATATCCTTACGGAGGTAGAAGAGAAAGAGAAGCTTTTGGCAGATCTGCTTTGAGTATAGGATGGTAACTAAAGAGAAAGAATTTATCAGCGTGCTTCTAGCATGGTTTGAAGGTAAAATGACAACTCTGTTAAAACTTAGATAATAATGTCCCTAGAATGAAGAAAAACAATTAATTCAGCTACCATTGTTTAATGAAAATATTCCATAAAATAAAACATAAAAAAATTAGAAGCAAAATGACATAATGATTAAGTCGATTAAGTATATACATAAGATGGACAAGTACCTCAGAAAAATCATGCAGTACACAACACAATTGTCCATTTATTAAAATACATGTATTTGTTAATTTTCTATATTTTAATAAAGAAATAATACTAAGAGGAAATACACAAATTGTTAATAGAGTCTATCACTGGTTAATGGAATAAGTTTCAATTGAATTCATTTTCAACTCTTCTGCGGTAAGCACAAATTATAGGTATTTTCATCCACTTAACTTTTGTAACCAGAAAAAAAGAAAAGTTTACAAACATAGTTGAGATCACTTTGCCCAAATTCAAGACCTACTAGACAAACTTTTGTGCAGTATTTGGTTTCTTGAGGTGTCTGCCCTCTGAGACAGCATGTCTAGTACCACAGTTATGCAACCAAATGTATGGAGCAGCATAAAGCCGGCACATGCCCTGCAAGTGCGTAAGTTAGTTTTCTTTTGAACATGATCAGATGAATTACTTTCCAAGGATCTATTAATTCCTGAGTGACCTGGTTAGATTAATTTTTTTTTAATGTGCACAGTTGGGGATGAGAGCCAGACTCCCAGGGAACCCAGGAACATGCCTGGGGTACCCTCCAGGCCACTTGATGGCTTCCGTTTTTCCACCTTTAATATGGGAAAGGTTGCTCCAGTTCATGGAGGGAAATGCCACCAGAGGCCCTGGTGGAGGGAGAACACTGTCAGGTCCAACACAGCCACTAACTGACACCAACAATCACAGTCCTGGCCTGGGGCCTAAGAGAGGTGCCAGGGAGAGCAGGCTGGCGGTGGCAACAGAGGACAAGAGGAGTCACATTCTGGGCTGCTTCCCACAGGGACTTTGAAAGGAAACATGGTTGAGATTGTTTTCTGCTGTTTTCCCTTCATTTGGGTCAAACCCACTGAGAATAAAAACAAGGATCCAGGAGAAGAGCTCTCTCTCTGGCCATCTCCTCCCTCCTGCCTTACTCCAGGCATCTAAGCCTGCTGAACATGGCGGCGTGCAAGGTGGATCAGAGTCAGACTGACCGAGTTCGAAACCTATCTCTATCCCCAGCAAACTGTCACTTTCTTCATCTAAAAAAGCAGTGAGGAGAATAGTACAGAAAGTCCTTGACTTATGATGCTTCAAATTATGATTTTTTGATTTTACAATGGTGCAAAAGCAATACACATTCAGTAGAAACCATACTTCATCTTTTCGTGGGCTAGCGCCATGTGGTACGGTCCTCTCTCGGGATGCTGGGCAGTGGCACCTGAGCTGCAGCTCCCAGTCAGCCACGCCAGCATGATGGTGAACGACCGATACACTCACAACCATTCTGTGCCCAGACAACCATTCTGTTTGTCACTTTCATTACACTATTCAATAAATTACACGAGATATTCAGCACTATATTATAAAATAGGCTTTGTGTTAGATGAGTTTGCCCAACTGTAAGCTAACGTAAGTGTTCTGAGCACATTTACCGTAGGCTAGGCTAAGCTCTGATGTTCAATACATTGGTATATTAAATGCGTTTTTGGCTGACTATATTTTCAGTGGAATGATGGCTTTACTGGGATGCAACCTCATTGTAAGTCGAAGAAGATCTGTACTTATATCAAAGAATTATTATCAGAACTGCATGAGATGATGCATGTAAGTAGGTGCTCAGAACTAAGTCTGGCACCAAGTAAGTCCTTTTTTTTTTTAATAAGTGTCAGCCACCTTATCATTATCATCATCATCCTTATTATCATTTTAATTATCAGAACAAGGAGACAGGGTCAGCAGAGACCAAGTAGAAAATTACTGTGCTACTTCCAGTCTGGCATACCAGACAGATATTATAAATGCAAGCATAATCTAAAGAAACTTATCTGACACCTTTGTGCAAATTAGAAAAAGACACCTCTCCTTAAGACACTTCCCACTCACTTTCTGGAAAACTATCATAATACACACAAACGTCCTTGATGCCTCTTCTGGGAAATGTGCCTCCTCGGGTTGTGCAGTGCACAGCCTTCACAGTTGTACAATGCCCAGATCACCCTCTGATGGAAGAGACCACACGGTTTGGTGACAGATGAGTTACTGGATAACAGAGGGAGCGAGGATTAAAAGGAAACTTGAGTGGGTCTAGGAAATGCCTGGATGGGTGTGCAAACTTCAGGTCAGGGTGTGAGAGTGTATGTACCAAGGAGAAGGTCCATAGCTTTTCTCAGATGTTAAAAGTCCCCTAAATTTAAGGAGCCCTATTCCAGAGGTAGGAGAGGAGCTGATGTAGCTGTATGGAGTCTGAGATGATGCAGGAAATGAAGGCAGGCTCTAGATGCAGCTCGAGATCCATGAGAGCCAGTTCTTGGGGGAAGGTCACAGCTGGGGCTCCTTAGCATGCAGGAACTCAAAAACTTAAATGGGGGAAACTTTTTGAGAATGAATAGGGAAAGCAAAGAGCAGCAAGTTCCTGGGACACTTCCCAATTGTTAGGTCCAACTCTGTCCTGAAACATGAAGAACACCACAAGCGCACCCTCTCTGAGTCTCGAATTATGTGTCCTCCCCACGAGCGGTCTGCTGGCTGCACTTCACTCACATTCAGCTAAGACGTAGTCCCCCGTGGCTCCTCCTGCAAAGAAAAGAGGTCTAGGCAAAAGGCATCACAGGCAGAGTCATCATCTTGACTCTTCCCTGTCCCTCCCCTCCCTCATCCACTCACCTCAATTCTGATCACTCCCTTCCCAAGGAACTACTAGATTTCAGGCAGCATTATCTCTCACCTGAAATTCCTTAAGCACTTTCTAACTGATCTCCTTGCCTTCACTCTCACCTCCTAACAACTCATTCTTCATACCACGGAGGTCGTGTCCCTCCTTGCTTATTTAAGTCCCTGCATGACTCTCCAAAGCACATATCATAACATCCCAAAGGCTTCCAGAGCTCTGCTTGAGCTACCTTCTTTCTGCCCCTCTTTCCCCCACACCATAGATGTTCAGCGGATAGAAATGCAGAATTGGTGACTGTCAAGTATACAAAGTAAAGGACAAGGCACAATAATAATTTATCATCTCCTAGCATGCCTCACACTCTCTACTTGCATGCTTGCTCCATCTGTACAGACCTCCTCTGACCCTCAACCCCACCTAAAGAAATCGTACTTCTTCAAGATCCAGAAGCTTTTCTTGATCCTCAGCTGAATGTGGTCATTCCTTCCTTTGACACTCCAAAGAATTTGCTTTGTATCTGCTTAGGACCTTAGGGGGTCTTCTTTAACTGTATTTACTTGTGTTATGGGTTTCATTCCTTACTAGATTTGGGTTCTGAGAACAGCAACAGTGATTAAGTCAACCTCAAAGCCCCTGCACTACCTTAAATAGCATCCTACAAAGTAACAGGTGCTCTACAAATAATAAGTGCTCAAAGGACATTTGTTGCATTAGAAGCTTTCATTCTGAGGAGAGTCATTAATTCTTGTTCTCAGGGAGGTGCTAGTGTTCCCAAAGAAAAAGAGAGAGGAAAAGCCTTCTCATGGATGCCAAATCCCCTATTCCCTCCTTCTCCCTCACTTCCTGCAGGAGAATTAGCATGTCCTGGGGCGGAGGAATGAAGAGACTTCTTCTTCCCACTTACTTGAAGCTTGCCTTCTCCTTAAGATTCTGAACAAAATTCCAGTAAAGAAGATGATGACACAAACAGCAATCACACTGATGACTCCAATGGCCAGTGTGTTAGACAGTGAGGGCTCTAAAAAACAAAAGCAAATTAAGGCCCGTGACCACCACCCCAGCCCAGAGCAGACCCTCCCCTCACTGCCATGTTGAACCACTCCTGTTCCACCCACAACAGATTTTCTCAGCACTGGCTCTCATCCATACCCCAGGTTGCAGTGAGGGGCTGATCCAGGCCTGGGTGCTCCACCTGGCAGGTGTATCTCTGTTCTTCCCCAGGGGTCACAGCCAAAGCCACCCAGGTCTGGTAGGTCCCGTCCCCATTGGGCAGCACGTCCTCAGACTCGGCATCCTTGGCATCCACTGGCTGCCTGTCCTTCAACCACCTCACGGTGATGTTCTGGGGGTAGAAGTTCAGAGCCTGACACCGTAGAAAGGTCACTGCAGAGGCCACATGATGAGTCACCTTCACCAAAGGAGGCACTGGACAGGAAGGAGGAAGGATCTGGAGAGAGGATCTTTCTACCCTTGCCAGCAAGACCAGAACTTTCACTTCCCTTCCTCTATGGGTTGGAGGAAGAAGACACCCTGTTCAGACAAAGCAAGCTGCAGGAAAGACACCATTTTGTGTCCTAAAATAAGTTTCAAGATGCTCTAATGAGCTGTCACATGGAGAACAGTCAGTCATATCAGCCTGTTCTCTTGTCTCATATGTAAATATGCATACCTGTTGCCCATGTCTTCTGTTCTTTGTTAATATATTAAATTCAGTCAGATGAAATTGCCCTTTACATAGATCAAAAATGGTTGAATAGGTACTATCAGCAATTTTACCTGGTTCAACCCAATAAGTATTCTGGTAAGATAGCCAGGCTTCAGTTACTATTGCTATGCTCTGTGAAAGTAACCTTTAACTGCCAAAGGATTCTGCTACTCTGATCAGTTGCCTTCATTGGTAATTTCTTGCCTTGGTATTCATGTGATAATTGACCTCTCTGAATTCCTAAAATGTATAAGTATCACATGTTCTCAGTTAAGCCAAGAGAAGAGCACAGACACTTCTTCTTTGGCTACATACATGGAAAAATAAATTAAAACCATGACTCCTGGCTGTGTCGTACATCTCAATGACACAGTGAAGACCTCATAGCTGGAGACCTCAGGGTGGAAACTTCAGACCTCACTTCCTTCCCAGAGAGTCACACAACTTTGGCTACTTCTGAAATCCCAGCCAGGGATCCCATGCCCCTCATTCCCCTCCACTCCATCACTAGAGGATAAGGGCAGAAGGGTGCTCCCACCGTACCTTGCCGGTCCAGCACCCCTCTCCCCAGCTCCAGCAACCACTGCAGCTGCTCAGGGCAGTCCCTCTCGAGATAAGCTTTGTTCTTCTTGGCCCGAATTTTATTCACTTCCCACTCCAGTTTGGTAGTCACGGCCTTGGACTCTGCTGCTCTCCAATCCAGTGTCTCAAGGCAGAATTCAAGATGGTCCTGCCCATCATATCCATACTTCCAGAACCCCCTGGTGCTGTTGTCCTCTTGCACCTCACAGCCCAGGATCACCTGCAGGGTGTGGGACTCTGGCAACATCCCCAGCTTCATTACTGAAACCAAAGGAGTAGGTCCCTGTCTCCATCATCCCAGGGAGTGAAGGACCTCAGACTCCTTCCCTCCTCTCTGCCCCCCAGGATCTCCAACTCCCAGCTCTCTCCCTCAAGATGCATCCTTGAGGTAGGGAAATGCTCCGCCCACCTCGGGAAGGGGAGGGCCCCTCTCCACGTACCCTTGCTGTGGTTGTGGTTGTCCATGATGGTCCAGAAGTCAACGATGAACATGTGATCCCACCCTTTCAGGCTCTGACTCAGCTGCAGCCACAGCTGGCTGGTTGCCCCACCCAAAACCCACTGGGCGCGGGACTCTGCACGGCGACTCTCGTGATTGTAGGCCACAAACAGCTGGTCGTCCACGTAGCCCAAGGCCTCAAACAGGGGGAGCCCAAGGTCCGGCTCTGAGGCACCCATGAAGAGGTAGCGCAGAGAGTGTGACCCTGGGGAGAGGGCAACAGTCCTTCTCAGTGGGCCACAGTGGGGGAGGACAAGGTGCCACACACCTTTGAATCAACTCAGACCACCAGCTGCGTCTGGGCCCACCGTGTGAAGAGTGGGACGCAGTGCCTGCCTTCCTTCCCTATGACCATCCTGTCGGCTCTCTCCTTGTGCCCCTCCCTTTGCCATGTGTGGCTGACACCCCTTCACTCCTCCCAGCCTCATGATTAGGGCAGTCTCCCAGTCTCCCCTGGAGCCAACAGACTTGAGAAAACCCCAAGTTGTCTTTAGCTATGGCCCTTGGGCTCAGGAGTTGGTGCTCAGAACTAATTCGATCCAAGTCCAGAGGAATTTGCTGTTGGGTTTTTTCACTACTGCCATCTGTAAACCCTTTCCTGGGTAAATGTTTGCTGTTAAATGGTGGAAGATCTGCTGATAAATAGCTCAGGACAGCTATTAAAAGCGTCAAACAGTTTCAAAGCAAATACAGAAGGAGCCCAAGTAAGCCAAAAAGGACATGACTTCTAGGCAAGTGAGAGTTTCCCTACCCCTTCCCTCAATTACAGAAGAAGGGAGTTCAGTCATGTATCCCCAGCGCCTAGAACAGGGTCTGGCATAGCAAGTGCCTAATACATCCTTGCTGGATGAATAAATGATGACAACCCCTAGGTTTTTATCCCTGGCCCTGAACTCTAGACTGTTACACCCAACTGCCTACGTGACACTACCAGTTGATGACTGATTGGAATCTCAGACTTAGCAAGGCCAGAACTAGGCTCTTCATTTCTCCTTCTGCCTTCACCATCTCAGAAATGGCATCACCTATCCCTGCGTTGCTCAGCTCAATAAAATAAAACCAAAATAAAGTAATTAAATAGGGGAGTCACTTTTGACTCTTCCCTTCTTCTCACACAACACATAGATCCTTCAGCCACTTCCTTCCAAATATATCCAGAATACAACCATTTCTCACCACCACCTCTGCTCCCATCAGGCCAAATCCAGCATCTCTTGCCTGGGTTAGTGCAACATCTTCCCGGTTCCTCTCCCTGCTTTAATTGTTGCTCCTGTCATTCTGATTTCCACAGAGGAGCCAGAGCAATCTTTAAAAGCTATGACAGATCATGTCACTTGGCTAAAATCCACATTGCAGCTTGGAGGCCCTAGGAGATCTTGCCTGTCGCTCCTTTAACTGAGCCCATCGCCTATTCTTGAGCTCTGGTCCCTGCATTCATGCTGCACCGCATCCTTGCTCTTCCTCCAACCCAGTGGTTGAAGGGAAATTTCATCTCTCAGGGGACATTTGGCAATACCTGGAGACATTTTTGGTTGTCATATCGGGGGAGTGTTACTAGCACCCAGAAAGTAAAAGACAAAGATGCTGCTAAACATGTTGCAACGCACATGATAGTCCCCACAAGCATAAAAAACGTCATTAGTGGTGAGGCTGCAAACCCTGCTTCAACCCAACTTGCCAGCCACACCTAGTTTGCCAGAAAGTGCTGCTGCCAGACAGCATTACTCTTACTTCCTTCTCCATTCCACCACCAGCCTGAGAGAGGGGCTGCCCTGACTTCCTGCTCCACGTGTCTTCACAGCACTCATTGTTCCCTGATGTCCTACATCCTTTTGTTCCTTTGTTTACTGTCATCCCTTCACTTGAATGCAAAATATCAGAGGGCAAGGACTTGGCTCCCCACTGTCTCCTCTGGGAGAGAACGTGAGACACATGGCTGGTACACCTTGTACACTTGTGAACAATGAATATTTCTGTTCAACATCAAATTTTATGATTCAACCTCTGATGCACTGTGATGTTTAAGAATTGCACCTGTGAAGTGGAGTCATGGGGTTTGCCTCAAAAGCCCAGGTTAATATTGAATAAGGTTACCGGTGAGCAGGTCACGCCTCATTCTTGTCATCTATGAGATGTGGACACACACACTAGCTACCCTCAAAGTGTTGTCCTGAGGCTATGTGATCACGTACAGAGTGCTGAGCCAGACAACAGTGAGGGCAAACTCAGCTAAGATTAGAAACAGCGGGAGTACCTCATTTAACTTCAGAAAACCAGACTGCCTGAATTCTTTGTAACCTGGGGAAAGTTAACTAACCAGCGAGCCAGTTAACCACCCGTAAAATCAACATATTAATAGCTCCTACCTCTCAAATGCGTAGTAGAGTCAACAAGATCACAGACATGAAGGTGATTTAAAACTGAGGTCATTACTTCACTGTGAAGTATCATCACTTTGGCATCCTCTAGTAAAGGCCCGTCCACTAGTTATACAGGACTATTAACATTGCCAATCAACAACCCCTGGCTGAAAACGGGAACTCTTACATTCAGTTCAAAAGATCAAAAATAACAGCCATGTTGTTTTTCCAGGTAAAAGAACCATCGCCAAGAGTCCGTAAGGCCCGGGGCAGAGACCTCTCAGAACCCTCCCACCCCCAGAGGTCTCTACCCCAGGCCTCACCCAAAGAGGTGGGGGTGGGCTAGAATTCAGATCCCCCACCCAACTCCTACACACCCCGAATCCGCAGCGCGAGGAGTTCTGGGGTGGAAACCCGGCTCGCTCCTGCCGCGGGTTCACTCAGCCAAACGCCTCCCACCCCTTCGGGGCGCCCTGGTGTGGAAGCACCAAGGGGGCGCTCCGGCCAAGGTCGCCCTTGGTGAGAAGAACTTCCTGTTTGCGGATGACCAGGGGTAAAACGACACAACGACAGTAGAAACCAGAAAACCAAGATCCGAGTCCAAGGTCCCCAAGCCTAGCTCGGCCTCAGTGAGAAACTGAAAGATTTACGTTTAAAAGCGTCACGATCAGGAGAAGGGAAATAGGTGGTTCCGAGTGCCCCTCCGAAGAGCAGGGACACGGGGGGGTGGGCGCGAGAGGGAGCTGAGTCCTGGGGGGAGAGGCCTCCTAACCCCTGTGCACCCAGTGCCCGGCGATAGCCCCCAATCCCAGACCCGGGAAAGTTGGGGGAGGGGACTGTGCACCGGGCTGAGAACTTCCTCCCAACTTAGCGAGCTCTCAAGTGCTAAGAAAAGCTGGTTTCGATTTTCCCTCCCCCCTCCCCGCGCCCCTGGCTCGCCCGCAGCCCCCGGACTCACGCGGCGGTCGCCCCTGCGTGGCCACGGTCCGCAAGAGGATCAGGAAGAGGAGCGCGGGCCGGGCTCGCGGGCCCATTTCCCCGGCTCGGACCGCGCGCCCCGGCGCGTGTCAGCTGTTTCGGGAGAGCGGGGAACCTGGAGTGACCCAAGAAGTCACCCTGGAGTCATTGCCAAGGCTCGGGGAAACCTCAGAAAAAAACTTCCTGGCCAGTGGGATCCTTTTCCGGGCCATTGGTGAAAAGAAACGGGTCTCCTGAACTTGAACTCTCTCCCCTGCAGCCCAGAGTACCTGCTTGTGAAACACTCAGCGGCGCAGCAGTCCCTCAGAGATTTAAATCCATCGAGGATGTTGCTGATGAGGGAAAGCATATGTAACGATTTTCCGATCTAAATATTCAATACCTAAATATTGAATAATCTAAAAATTCAATTACACATTTTCAAAACTTTTAAGTTCAACCTGCCAATCTTGTTATTCGACTTAGACATGTAATGATTTTTGCGTAAAAATTTCAATTTAGTTTTTGATTACAATTAGTTAAATCATGAGATTAACTAAGTCGATCCTACTGAAATATCTTTCTCAATTTACATCATTAAATTAAATTTCACAAACTTCATAGCACCTTGGAATCAATAATAATGGAGAACTATTAAAGCCATTGATGTCCTGCTCTTGTCCTCAGATACTCTGATTAATTGGTGTAGGGTGCTAACTGGGCATCGGGATTTTAAAAGCCATCCTCCAGCCTCTCCCCCTCACCCCCAACACACATATAACAAAGTTTGGGAGTTACTGACTCAGACATTTCGAACAATATTAACAAATTTAATACATCTGATTTTCCTAAAACCTTTAGCGACCTAGCCTTTTTAAGCACATAGGCAAATTTTGACCGTCTAAGAAAAGAAATCAAACTTGGAAATCAGGGCCTCTTAACTGGAGGGGGATATGAAACAAGATTAGGAAAATGTTGAATATTGGTGATGAGTACATGGGGATTGATTGTATTATTTCTTTCTTTCTTTGTAACAGCTTTATTATTAAGATATAATACGCATACCACACATTTCATCCATTTAAAGTGTAAAAGTCAGTGAGTTTTAGTATATTCACAAAGGTGTGCAACCATTCCCATAATCAATTTTAGAACATTTTTCATCCTCTCCACAAAGAAACCTTGTACCTTTTAGTCATCATTTCTAAATCTCTCCATCCTCCTTACCTCCAGCCCTAGCCAATCTTCCTATCGCCTCCTATCTCCATAGGTGTGCGTATTCTGAACATTTCATATACATGGCATCATGTAATATGTGGTCTTTTGTGACTGGCTTCTTTCATTTAGCATAATGTTTTTGCATATCTTTTCCATGAACATATAACATTCCATCATAAGGATATACCACATTTTATTTATCCATTCATCAATTGATGGACATTTGGATTGTTTTTATTTTTTGGTTATTAGAAATAATGCTGCTACTAACATTTGTGTACGAGTTTTTGTGGAGACGTATGTTTCCATTTCTCTTGGGTTTATACCTAGGACTGGAACTACTGGGTCACATGGTAACCACATTTAACCATTTGAGGAATTGTCATACTGTTTTTCCAAACTGGTTGCACCATTTTACCCTCCCATCAGCAGTGTATGAGAATTCCAATTTCTCTTCATTTTTGCCAACGCTTTTGTCCATCTTTATAATTCTGGCCATTCTAGTGAGTGAGAAGTGGTATCTCATTGTGGTTTGGATTTGCATTTCCCTGATGACTAAGGATGCTGAACATCTTTTTACATGCCTATTGGTCATCTGTAATTCTTCTTTGTAGAAATGCCCATTCAGATCTTTTGCCCATTTTAAAGTTTGGGTTATTTGCTTTGTATTATGGAGTTGTAAGTGTCCTTAATATATCCTAGATATAAGTACCATACCAGATATGTGATTTAGAGACATTCTCTCCACTTCATTGTGCTATCTCTTTACTTTCTAGATGGTGTGCTTTGAAGCACAGACATTACCAATTTTGATGAAGTCCAATTTATCTATTTTTTCTTTAGTTGCTTGTGCTTTTGACGTCATATCTAAGGGACTGTTGCCAAATCCAAGGTCACAAAGATTTATACCTATGTTTTCTTCCATGAGAAATGTTTTCTTTATAATTCTACTTCTTACATTTATGTCTTTGATCCATTTTGAATTAATTTTTGGATATGGTATGAGGTATAGGTCCAATTTTCTTCTTTTTCATGTGTATAAAGTTAATAACTCAGTTTTTCCTCCCTATGTATAAGAAAAACCCAGTTTTTCCCTACTTTGCTTTTTATCTTGTGAGTCTCCTTTATTACTTACACAAAACCCTTTACTTCTGACACTTTCGGTCACCAAATCTGTGGAGGTTTTCCCCCACAACAAGAAGCAAGTCTCCAACACCAGCAGAGTGTCTTACAATTTAACTCAAATTTGACACTATCTAACTGAGGATACTGTCAGATCCCACAGGTAAGTGTTCAGTTCCACAAGACTGCCCCAACAACCCCCACTTCAGCTGCCAGTCTCATGCCCAGGTTGTCACCTGTGCTTCTGATGAAACAGCTATAGATTGGAGGTTTCGTGACCCCACCTCTGGTTCAATTAATTTGCTAGAGTGGCTCATAGAACTCAGAAAACACTTACTACGTTTACCAGTTTATTAAAGGATATGATAAAGGACACAGATAAACAGCTAAATGAAGAGATACACAGAGTGAGGTCTGGGAGGGTCCCAAGCAAGTGTAGGAGCTTCTGTCCCCATGGAGTTGGGGCACATCACTCTCCTGGTGTGGATATGTTTGCCAACCTGGAAGCTCCCCGAAACCCATGCTATTGGAGTTTTATGGAGGCTTCCTTATGTAGGTATCATCAATTATTAACTCCATTTCCAGTCCGTCTCCCCTCTCTGGAGAGATGGGAGGGGAGGTGCTGAAAATTCCAAGCTTCTAATCATAGCTTGGTGATTCTGGTGACCAGCCCCCATCCAGAAGCCGTCCAAAAGCCCACCCAGAGTCACCTCATTAGAACATAAGACACTCCTATGACCAGGAAATTACAAGAGTTTCAGGAACCCTGTGTTAGAAACCTGGGGCAGAGAACAATATATATTTTCTCAGTTGTCCCAGCACCATTTGTTGAAAAGACTATTCTTTCTTTACTGAGTGGTTTTGTAACCTTTGTCAAAAATCAATTGACTGTAAACATGAAGATTTATTTCTGGACTCTCAGTCCTAATCCATTGATCTATATTCCTGAAAGCGTTATATCAAAATGAATGATTCTTGCTCAATGAAGGATACCATGGATAAAGTTAATACGGTATACAGCTGACAGAGTGGCAGAAAATTATATGCAATGTCTGAAACAGACAAAGTGAATTAGTAACTAGAAAATACAAGGAACTCCTGTAAATCAGGAACAAGACAGAAGCTCCAAATTAAAAATGGGTGACAAAAAAGGACAAGAAATTTGTATACAGGAAAACCCAAAGCGCTTGGTAATAAGGGTAATGCAAAGTGATATATCATTTTGCATCTCTTAGAGCGTTAACGCATTAGAAAGCTGAATACTGCCCAGTGTTTGTGTGGGTATGGGGACACAGGAATCCTCATGCACTGCTGACAGGAGTGCAGACTGGGGCTTCAGCTCCAAAGCTGGACACATTTTCTAAAGAATTCCTCAAACATATCCCATAAAGGGGCATGTTTGTGGGTGACCAGAACGTGCAAGCAGATGAGATATTCTTCACTGAGAGAGTAGAGATGTAAAATGGAACAACTGCATGATATGGTATTGGAGGAATCCACAAGGCATTGTTTTAGTAAATTAAAAATGCATGCATACAAAACAAGGATATTTTCCTTCTGAAGGACACTTTCAACCAAAAATACCCATTTAATTCATTTTAAAGGCAGTCTACAAGAGTGGAACAGGAGTGGGATATGGGGACAGAAAGCAATACATAAATAGATTAAATACACACACACACACACACACACACACACACATTCACTCTCCTTTCTGCATGTTGTTTATGGCAGAAATAGGTGGACCTGGAGGATTAAGTGTCCTCTACACCACACCTGCTGGACACAGCAAATGGTCAGGGATGAGTTCTCAGGCCACGAAGGGAGACTGGAGATAATAGGTGCTGTATGGTCTGGGGCGTCAGCAGCTGACGATGCAGAACAGATTGAGAGTAAGCCCCACCACTCTTCTTGCCGTCTTTCTCACCTAATTAGAACAGCTTTTTTCAAGGAACTCCAATTTTAGCCATGGCCAGACTGCCTGCCAAAATGAGCACCCAAGCAGTGGCATTCATGAAGTCAGAGGAAGACTCTGAAATGATATGCAGTGCTGCGGTTCAACAGGCCTGATGTCTGACTTCTTTCCCCACCTCACCAGAGTGTGATTCTGGGTCCTGTGTCCCAACCTTCTGCTCAATTGAATATGCCAGACGCACCCAGAGCTACCAGCCCTGATAGCCTGGATCCCTATTCCACAGGCTGATGATGGTTCCATTCAGGCCTCCATGCTCAGTGTGGCAGGAGTATTGCCTTCTTCTCCCTGAGGAACAGGCACATTCGCCCAGCACTGACAGGCTCCATTCCCTCTAGGCCAGCACCCTCTGTGGTCTGAGTCCAGGCTTTCCAGACCCCTTAGCAAGCTCAGTGTAGTAGCACATGGGAAGAAACACAGGGCTTGGCACAGCAGCAAGTCCCATGGCTGGTCACATGTATTGAAGGAAGTTCTAAGGAGCAGGAGTGAGATGAGGAAGGGGCCCTGGGCTCTTCTCTTCCCAGGCCTTCCTCCCTCCTGAGATGTTAGCTCACTCTTTGAGAACCGGAAGCCACTTCCAAGCCTGGCCTTAGCCCCTCAGCTGGTGCTTCAGCCTCAGCCTTTTATGTCTCTGGATACCTTCATGGATGGACAGGTGTTATGGGTTGTAGTGCGTCCCTCCCAAAGTTGTTGAAGGCCTAACCCCCAGTACCTGTGAGTGTGACCTCATTTAGAAATAGAGACCTTGCAAATGATCAAATTAAGATGAGGTCATTAGGATGAACTCTAATCCAATATGATCAATTTCAACACAGAGAAGCTCACAGAGGGAGGATGTGAAGACACAGGGGAAAGCTCATACAAGCCAAGGAGGCCTAGAAAGTAGGAGAGAAACCTGGAGCAGATTCTCCACCGCATTCCTCAGAAGGAACCAACCTTGCCAACACCTTGATTTCAGAACTAGCCTCCAGAACTGTGAGGCAATAAATTCTGTCGTTTAATCCACCCAGTTGGTGGTACTTTGTTACTGCAGCCTCAGGAAACTAATGCAGGAGGAAAGGATGAACCAAGGAGTCTCAAGTGTCATGAAGTCCAAGCCTCCAGAAAAAGGCTTTGCTGAAATCTCTCTGAGCAAAATGAAATGAATTAAGAACTTTTAAGGAATCTGATAAGATGGCAAGAGCTGGAGAATGCTCTAAAACAGCACCATCCCATGAACTATGATCATGGAAACCTTTCTGTACTGTCCAAAAACACAGCTATTCACCACATGTGGTTATTGAGCTTGAAATGTGACTAGTTTGTCTGAGAAAAAGGATGTTTAAATTTACTAATTTTTATTAATTACAATAGCCACATGAGGCCAGTGGTTACCATATTGGACAGCACAGCTCTTAAAGTCATTTATAGTGAGACAGGACTCACCAGGGTTCGAAACCAGGGGTCAGCTTGTTTTAATTATATTCAGTTAGTTGTCTGCAAATGTAGTTCGATAATGCAGTACTAAAGCCCATCCCAAAGATAACATCTCTGACACTTGGGTCACCATGGTAACAGGTACTTAAGTTGTTTTTCAGAAACTGAGAGTTGACTCCTTTTCCAGTTCAGTCTGATTAAGACCACTGACTCCTCAACTGGGCCTACTGGAATGCCCATAAGTGACCATGTGACATAAGGGGGCTGAAAACTCCACCCTCAGATCGTGCTAACATCACCATTTTGTGAACGTGCATCCCTTGAAGAGCCATGAATCTTGACTACACTTGCACAGATCATCTATTACCTCACTTATCCTTGCCTCCAATCATCTCTCCCTACATTTCAGACCACCTTGCCCCTTTATCCCAGGATTTGAAACCTGTTTTCCTGTCTCCTCGATTGACTGCCTTGTAAATACACCTTCTGTCTGCTGAAAACTTCGTCATCTCGGTGACTGACGTACTGTGAGGTGGGCAAAATGAGCTGGTTCAGTAACAGATGGATGCTGGTGGCCAAGCATCAGAGGCAGGTGATAGACATCAAGAGGCAGATGCTACAGTGAGGTCTCCCGAACCTGCACATGAAGTCTCCCCACCCCCAGCTCTCCACTGAGTGGAGTTGATGTTATTAATGTGCGTCTTTATGTCCTTTTCCTTATAGAAAGATCACTCAAGAACTATCTTGGCATTTTAAAAACACAATGTTCAATTCATTATTTTGACAAAAGTAAATTAGCAGGTCTTGTTTAAATTTTTAAATTCAATTGACATAGGTCATCGTTGCACTTACTAATCTACCAAATTTTTAATGAGCATTTCTTATAGGACTTTTGGAATCTTAATAATCAAATTTTTAAAAACTTTTAAACTGTGATTGTAAATTTAATATATTGGATTTTTAAAGTATCCAACTGTCTGATTAACAAACAAAAGTTCTCCAAATACTTCAATATCTCTTAAAAATCAAATAAGTTGATACTTAATATAGTGAATCTTAAGTTTTCTTAAATGTTATAATAATGCTTATCAACTTATTAAGATATCACATTAAAAATCACAAGTATATGTTATTTTATCAGTATAATTTTGTATCAAATTCTTTTAATCATTTGAAATACTTAAAATATGAAAAATTCACACCTTTCTCAAGACAAAAATATTAACATAATGCGTAGGATTTATTTCATCATTTATCAACTTAAATCTAGACCTGCTCCGGATTAAGAGAAATTTGCCTTCTAGTAAATGTGTGTCCCCACAAACAGCTGTGGGGCCTCCTGCCTTCCCAGGAGAATTTTTGGGGATATCTCCTCAGCTGGCTATTTTTGCATAATAATTAGTGACTCGGGGTCAGAAAGTGAGTTCTGAAGTACAGATAATCAGAAATGATTCTTCTCAGATCCTAGCTACCAGTATTATATAATTCTGGGCCATTCGTGTTCTAAGTACCTGCCCAAAGGGTCCTCTCTCAGCCCAGATCCCTGTAGGCAAGCTTCACTTTATCTGATGATCTCTTATAGCTAACTCACTGCAGGATGTGGTTATGTAAACAATCAACAGGACACTGCATTTCTCTGGCTTGGCAGTCTTGCCTAAAGCCATTGTAATGACAGATATAGCACAAGATGCAGCTCAAGTTACAGTTCTTAAAATATGTCTGAAGATAGAATGTTCCAAAACAGTGAAGGGGGTGACCAGTGAGTACTTATGAGGGAGTTGGGAGAAACATAAAACCGTGAATGGGAGTAGATGCCCCGCCCCCAATAGGAAAATTCAACTCTATTTCCACCATGTGTAGGGAAGAGTTAGAAACATTCAAGAGGTAGAAACATTGTTTCTCGTTAGAAACAAGAGTTAGAAACATAGTCTTAGCTGACGGAATGCTTTAGCAAAATAATTGTGTTCAGCTGGTTCTGACTCTCCCACTCATCAATGGAAAAGAAAAGTAATTTGGTTACTATGTTGAATTTCTGATAGGGAAGCAGGTGCCTTGCCCAAGTTGAAACGTGAGTTCCAGTTAGCTGGTCAGTTGGTGTTTAGACTATAAGTTAAATGGTATTACGGTTAGTACTCCAATCTCTTGTGATCTGGGTCAGTGAGAGCAGGTCCTGTTCTCACCTGCTTCCTGTATGCCTTCAGGCTAATCCTTGTTCTGATGACACTGAGACCTGGCCCACTACTATACTGCAAGTCTCAGTACTGGGCCTTGGAGAAGTTCTAATGGGTATTGTCTTCTCTGAAGAAAGGACGTGGTGGGGGCTGAGGGTGTCACAAAGCTGAAGCTAGTTTTAAAGATTCTATTAGAAGGGACGGTTACCTGATTGCACCAGAGTTTTCTTCCCAGGTCCCGAGTACTACTGAAGATATTGCTTACAATCACCGTTGATAAAGGCATGGTGCTGCTGTGCCAAACTTTTCTCCTTTTTCAACCTCCTCACCATGTTCTAGGCCTCAAGAATGTCAGCATTCCAGCTGAGTGACTCCGACTCGAATGTGAGGTAGTCCTGCCCCTCATAACCATATTTCTAGAAGCTCTCATCATTGCCATTCTCCTGGAAGTCACAGTTTAGAGCTGTCTGCAGAACATGAGGCCCTGGTGTCTCAAAGACTGAAAAGGAGCATTATTTCATACCAGTAGAGTAAAAGCTCTCTTTTCCTCTTCCCCAATATAGCATTTGGGCAGAGAGGACCTGCCATCTTCCCATCACAGAAACCTTGAAAGGAGGGCTTACTCTCAGTAAGGTTCTGAGACTTTCATATGCTCATGAAAAATTAGGAAGACTGGAGGTACCTGGAACTCACCCCTCCCTGAGTCTTGTCCCCACCTCTTTTCAAGCCTCATACACCATGATCAAGTGGTATTTATACTAGGGATGCAAGGTGGTTCAATGTCTGCAAATCAATCAATGTGATACACCACATTAATAAAATGAGAAATAAAAATCACATAATCATCTCAATAGATGCAGAGAAAGCATTTGACAAGATCCAACAACCATTTATGATAAAAAGTCTCAATAAAATGGGTATAGAAGGAAAGTACTTCACCATAATAAAGGCCATATATGACAAACCCATAGCCAACATCATACTCAATGGTGAAAAATTAAAAGTCATCCCTCTGAGAACAGGAACAAGACAAGTGGGCCCACTCTCACCACTCTTACTGAACATAGTACTGGAAGTTTTGGCCAGAACAATTAGGCAAGAAAAAGAAATAAAAGTTATTGCTCATGGATTGCAAGAATAAACATAGCTAAAATGTCCACATTACCAAAAGCAATCTACAGATTCAGTTCAGTCCCAAACAGAATCCCAATGATGTTCTTCATGGAAATAGAACAAAGAATCCTAAAATTTGTGTTGAACAACAAAAGATCCTGAGTAGCCAAAGCAATTCTGAGTAAAAAGAACAAAGCTGGAGGCATCACAATCTCTGACTTCAAAATATACTATGAAGCTATAGTAATCAAAATATCACGATACTGGCACAAAAACAGACACACAGATCAACAGAAAAAAATTGAAAGCCAAGGAATAAAACCACACATCTATGGATAGCTGATCTTCAACAAAGGAGCAAAGAATATGCAATGGAGAAAAGAAAGTCTCTTCAATAAAGGGTGTTGGGAAAACTGGACAGCCACATGCAAAAGAATGAAAATAGACCATGATCTGCACCACACACACAAATTCACTGAAAAAGATTAAAGACTTGAGTGTAAGACCTGAAACCATAAAACTCCTAGAAGGAAATATAGGCAGTACACTTTTTGATGTCAGTTTAGTGGCATCTTTTCGAATACCATGTCTTCAGAGGCATGAGAAATAAAAGGAAAAAATTTAAAAAGTGGGGCTACATCAGACTAAAAAGCTTCTGCAAGGCAAAGGAAACCATGAACAAAATGAAATGACAACCCATCAATTAGGAGGAAATATTTGCCAATCATATACCTGACAAGGGGTTAATTTCCAAAATGTATAAAGAACTCATGCAACTCAACAACAATAACAAAAGAACCTGATCAAAAAACGGGCAGAGGATATGAACAGACATTTTCCCAAAGAAGATATACAGATGGCCAAGAGGCACATGAAAAGATGTTCAACATCATTAATTATTAGGGAAATGCAAATTAAAACTACAGAGAGATATCACCTTACACCTGTCAGAATGGCTCTAATTAACAAGACAAAAAATAACAAATGTTGGAAAGGATGTGGAGAAAAAGGAACTCTCATACACTGCTGGTGGGAATGCAAACTGGTGCAGCCACTATGGAAAACAGTATGGACACTTCTCAAAAAGTTAAAAATAGAAATACCATACAATCTAGCTATCCCACTATTGGGTGTTTATCCAAAGAACTTGAAATCAACAATTCAAAGAGATGTATGCACCCCTATGTTCATTTCAAAACTATTGAAAAGGCCAAGACATGGAAGCAATCCAAGTGCCCATCAAATGATGAATGCACACGGACAATGGAACACTACCCAGCCAAAAAAAAAAAAAAAAGACACAATTGCCCCATTTGCAACAACATGGATGGACCTTGAGGGTATGATGTTAAGCAAAATAAGCCAGAGAGAGAAAGACAAACACCGTATGATTTCACTTATAAGTGAAGATAAACAAATACATGGACAAAGAGGACAGATTAGTGGTTACCAGAGAGGAAGGGGGTTGAGGGGGTGGGCGAAAGGGGTAAAGGGGCACATATGTATGGTAATGGATAAATATTAGACTACTTGTGGTGAGCACAATGCAGTCTATACAGAAAGTGATAAACAATAATGTACACCTGAAATTACACAGTGTTATAAACCATTATGTCCTCAATGAAACATTTGAAGAGGGTAAAAAATGGTGACATCACTTGGCATGGGGTCTAAAGCCACCGTGGTGCAGCCCCGGCCTCATCTATAAATGAAGGGCTTCCAGCTCTAAAATTCTATCTTTGGCTTTTCACAATTGTAATCTCAAATTCTCCAAGTTCCACTAATCACTCAAGAGAAAAAGAAAAGTGAAATACAATTTGCAGAATTCCATCTCTGTACCAAGGATCATGCTAGGCGATTTAATACGAGAATGATTATTCTTCTAGCGGAGGAAGACATTTCCTCTACCTACTCTGGGCCCTTCTGGCCAGAGAACAAATTAAATTCACATGAGACAGAATAACAGGAGAAAATTAAACAAAGCTTTATAACACGTATACATGGGAGAGGCTCAGGGAAACTGAGCAACTCAGCCAACTGGCCAAAGCTTCCTGTTTAAGTATCTTCAGCTACAGACAAGGAGGACATTTGAGGTAGCCGTTTGGGGCTTCAAAGGGGAGGAAGGCAATCCACATGGAAATGGAAAAGCAACTGTTTGGTAAATAGATTGGCACATCTTGGGGTGGCCTGCCCTGGACCCCATCATTCTCAACATCTTTCAAAAAATACATTATCCCTATTTGCAAACAGGGAGTTGAGGGTCTTGCTCAAGTTCACAGAAGTTAATAGCTCATTATGAATCATAGATTAATAAAATTTATAGATTAATGAACTCAGAGATTAATAATTCTGTGAACTCACAGAGGTTAATAACTTTTGCTTTTTATTCCACTTTAGTCCTGACTTTTTTTCGGTCTTCTTCTGAAGCAAGTGGTATAAACCTAGGATGAATTTCTAAGAACGTGTGGATTTGCTGGGAAAATTTTTTTCCCATGTTTATCCAGACATCCACATAAGCAAAAACGTTTTGTGTCCTTTCAGGCCTCCTAGCCTGGCTCCTCCCCTGACTGCTTTCAGATCCCCGGCCACTTCACTCACCATCCACACCCACCCCTGGCCCAGGCCCCCACTCTGGCTAATCCCCAGATCCCTCCTAAAATTTCCTCCTAATCCAGCCCCTTCCATCACCCCGTCCAATCCGCTACTCCAGTTAAGAGCCCCTCCCTCCGGCTCCATCTCTTACCTCATCCTCCCCTACACTTTCCCAGTCCCTTCAGAATCCGATCGGACCCCATCTAGGCTGGGTTTCAGGCTCCAGCTTCGCTGTGCTGGCTTATTCTTGCCCCTAAATTCAGTTTAGTCTCAGGAGAAATTCTACACTAATCCCTAAATGGGGAGCGGAAGCAGCGTGGAATTTTTATTATTATTTTGTTATATATTTTAAGAGGGAGAGAGGAGACCTTGTGGAGGAACAAATAACAGTGGCCTGGAAAATGACCACACCTGCGGGACATACCCAAGCAGGGGACGGAGGAGTGGGAAGAGGGCCAGGGATTCCAGATAGAGACTCACCCACTCGGTCATCCGGAAGAGCCTGGCTCCGCAGCGGACCAGAAAGGGTCTCCAGAAGAAGAAACAGCTGAAGCCAAGTCATCTTGGTGCAGATTAAACTTTCCCAAGGAAAGGCTGCTAGGAGCTTGGAGGAACATCATGGCGGTGCCGCAAGCTTGGCTGCGGGTTTGGAAAGATGCGTGCGTGAGTTCTTGCAGGTGCTAGTGGACAGCGTCTACCAACGTTTGGCTTATGTAACACCAGGGACAAATGGAAAGCTAAACGAACGCGGGGAGCTGAATCTTCTAAATCAAGGATTCTCAAATTGTGTTCCCGGACCAGGAGCCTCAGTGTCCCTCAGGAACCTGTCACAAATGCAAATTCCCAGGCCCAATCCCAAACCTACTGAAGTACAAACAGTAGGAGTGGAGTCTACCGATCTGCTTCAAAAAGCCCTTCCGGTGATCTGATGCACAATCAAGCTTGCACACCACTGCTCTTTGGGTTACTTGCCTGATCTGGGGAGCATATGGGCTGGGCAGACCAATCAGTCAACCAGTTTCCATTCCCTTCCCACAGTCCTGCTTTGGGGTTTCATCTCCATGGCATTTCCCTGGTTCTTAGCCTTGCAGCTGCCACTCACACCACATCTCATCAGAACTTCCAACAACCTTTGAAAAATATATCACTTTTCCCTTTGCCCAAGGACTTTGTGCATACTGCTCATTATAGCAATTGATTTATAAATTCAATATATGTTTACAAGAGAAAAATTAAAACCAGACAATCAAAAGGAGGAAAACAAAAATAACCCGCAATCTCACCCTTCAGAGATAAACCCCTATCGACATATTCATACGTTTCCTTCCAGTAGTTTTTCACAGTTAGAGCTATAGCTAGCAGATTTTATATATATACATCTTTCCCTTCTTTCTACATACTCAGCTCTCAGCTGGAAGACCTCTCTCCTTTTTCTCCTTCCTTTAAACTCCTCCTAAACAATGAGCACAGTGATTTTGTTCTATTTTATTTAGCACTACTGCTTAGTATAAGTACTCATACAATAAATACATTCAAATTGAATAAACAAATGAGTGAATGAGTGAGTGAACGAATGTTCAAGGTTGGATTGTGAAGACAACTGCAACCCACTTAGGAACAGTTCCTGGCTCTTTATGTTCCCAGAGCACCTGGTATAGGTCTAAATAGAGAATATATTGCATTGACTTAAAAATCTATATTAATATATTAACTCCTCCACTAGACTCCTCAATGACTGAGACCATCTCTTGTCTTCTTGATAGTCCTAATGCTTTACAGAGTAACCAGCACACAGCTATACAGTCTCTTCTGTTGTAACACTGTATATACAGTCCTGAAAAATTCCATATTTTTTTAAAGCGTGCTAAAATCAACAAGGCTGATAGAAAAATAGGATTGTGCAGACAACTCAAAACTATAACAGGTTTGCGAAAGGAGGAAGTAACTGCTTCCCTGACGGATGCTCAGGAGAGGTCTTTAAGTAACTTAGAACCTTGCACTGATGCTCAATTGAGTTAATTAATGGATAATCATTGGATAGATAGCTAGGGCATTTCTAAGTAAGATAGAACACTGAAATGTTTTCTAAGCATAATTTTAGTTTCATATGCTTTTTCTTCTTATTTTTACGTGTTCTAGAGAGGCTATATCTTTGGGTTTGTTAATGAACATGTACATTTTTGCCACTTTGAGTAGCTCTAAAGAAATCACCTAACATTCATATCATCAGAATCCCAAGAGAAGAAATAGAGAGAGAGAGGCTGAAAGACTGCTTCAAGAAATAATGTCTAAAAATTTCAAAATTTGTTGAAAAACATAAACATAAAATAAGATACAACAAAAACATAAAATAAGATATAACCAATGAAACTCATATCAAACTCTTCATAATTAAAATTCTGGAAACTAAGGACAAATAAAGAAATCTTGAAAGCAGACAGAAAGAAACAACCTATATGGGAACACAAACTCGGATAACAGTGGATTGCTAGTCAGAAAGAATGGAGGCTAGAAAGAAATGGCATACATTTTTTAAGTGTTGAAAGAAAAGAACTGTCAATGGCAAATTCTGTATCCTTTAGGTAAAACTGCCTTCAGGAATGAAGGGGAAATAGAGACATTCTCAGATGAAGGAAAACTAAGAGACTTTTTTGCTAGCAAACCTAACTTTAAAGAACGACTAAGTAAAGCTTTTGAAACAGAAAAGAAATGATGAAAGAAGGAATCTTAGAGCCAGGAAGGAAGAATGAACAATGGGAAGACCAGAAATATGGGTAAACACAATAGACTGTCCTTCTCATATGTTTTCTAAATCATATCTGACTGGAGCAAAAATTATAATACCATTTGATACTCAAGACAATATTTTAAATTAGGGAGTATGAAGGGATCCAAATGGAAATGAAGTGTCTATGATTCACTCGAGATGATAACACATTGATCCTGCCAGACCATGATAAGTCATATACATTGTAAGCTCCAGAGTAACCACTGGCAAAACCATAGAAATAAATACACTCGAAAGTACTATAAATAAATCAAGATGGAATTATAAAAAATGTTCAAGCAAGCCACAGAAAGGCAAGAAAAATCGAGGAAACAGAAAATAAATAATAAAATGGCAGAGTTTTGACATATGAAGTATGTCAAAAATTGCCTCAAATGTAAATGGCCTAAATACCTAAATTAAAAGCAGAGATTTGCAGAATAGATTAAAAAAACTAGAATCATAATTTCTTCTCTATCCTTAAACAAAATTTTCCAAACTCAGGAAATGTCTGTACCATTCACTCCGTGGCTGACATCAAAATATTTTAAGTCATTCTTAGTGTCTCTTTGACTAGAATATAAGTTTCATGCAAGCTTTTGTTTGATTCACAGGTATAGTTATTGTTATGGGTTGAATTGTGTCCCCTCAAAAACAGATACGTTGCAGTCCCAATCTGTAGAACCTCTGAATGTGTCCTTATTTGGAGGTATTGTCTTTATAGAGGTCATCAAGTTAAAATTAGGTCATTAGAGTGGGCTTTCAACCAATTTGATCAGCGTCTTTATAAAAAGAGAAATTTGGACGGATACTGACCCACATAGAGGGAGGAGGATGTGAAGAGATACAGGGAGAAGACAGCCATTTACGTCATGGGGTGCCTGAGGCTACGAGAAGAAAGGCCTGGAACAAAGCCTTCTCTTGCAGCCCTCAGAAAGAACTAGCCCTGCCAACTCCTTGATTTCAGACTCCTAAGCCTTCAGAACTGTGAGACAACACATTTCTGTTGGTTAAGCCACTCAGTTTGTAGTTCTTTGTTAAAACAGCTCTAGAAAACTAATCCATTTACGGTACCTGGCTCAGTGCATTATACATGGTAGATACTCAATAAAAATTTGTTGAAAGAAGAAATAATGGGAGAGATAAGCCTGGGTGTTAGTGTTCTAGGAGTCAAATGGGGGAGGGGCTAGGAGAATTTAATATGAAGTATGCAGACTTTCTTTTAAAGTCTTATTTTCAGTTTTGCACTACATCCTCACCTGCAGCTATGCCTGAGGCCTCTCAATCCCCAGGGTCCCTCTGACTCAGCATCACCAAAGAACCCCCCTCAGTCTTCTGCTGAGTTGGACTCCAGTAGTTGCCCGGCTGTTAATGTGGGAGGTACTCTAAGCATCAAAATGCTACTTTCACAGATTTCTAACAAATCTGCCTGTTTTCAGTACTGCCCATAACCCAGACATCAGAGATACCTGGTGTCTCAAAGACCTAAATCTTTCTGGGTTCTAGGCAGGGAATTTATCTGCTTCTTATTGGTTTTTCCTCCTGCGGGTTTGGATACAGCTTTCTCTGGTCTGACAAGGCATTTAGCCTTCATCTATCTGCTCTAGAGCTTCCAAAATTCGATTTACATCTCTCAGGGGCTGTTGTCTTTTCTCCCATTCCCTTCATCTTTGAGGGTTTACGCCTTCTTTGTAAAATCCTTTACTGTCATTGGGTGGGGTTTGGAGAAGGAACAGAGACTGACATGTGTTCAGTCAGCATGTTTAACCGTAAGTGGCTTCCTTTAAATTAAAAGTAATGAGATGTAATAGTAGTACGAGTAAACTCTATTTGCTAGGAACCCTGCTAAATCTTATGGGCACATTATCTCATTTCATTTCCAAAAATATCTTGCTATCCATCAAGGAGTTTACAGTCAGGTTGAGGAGATATGCCCTAATACATTAAATATCCAAATAGCAACACCCTGGGTTTCTATTGTATCAGTAACCCATTGGAGTTATAGGTGAAGGTGTAAAGGTCCCTGAGTTTCTGGTCCTCTTGACAATTCCATTTTTTAGTGCAAATGCTATCTAGCTATAAGTCCAAAGACCTGGTTGCTTGTTCCTGGCCTTTTCCTGTACTGTGGGCTTACTCCAGCTTCTCTGAACCTCAATCTGCTCATCCATTAAATGGGGGTAATCATTTCTCACCACCAAATGATGCTTTATATGATTGACCCCTTACAACTGTTAACAGATATAGACATCACTAGAAGGTAATGATTACAGACCAGAGAGATTAGGATAAACTGTATGCAACACATGTTGGTTTGGAGTGCCATCAGAACTAATGACATACCATCATGTAAAGGTCTGGTTCAGCTGGGAAGAGTTTGAGGCCAATGCAACAGCTACTTTTGTTAAGTGTTATTCTTCAGCTCTTTCAACAGCCTTAGAAACTTTAAGGGAAAAAATGTCTTTGATATTTAATATTTTCCATTGAAAACTGTCCATATATTTTTTCATCACCGGTGAGAAAAGCAAGAGAGTCTATTCTTGTTCACTTTAGCACAACCTGAGTTTTTGTAGACTCTAATTTCTGGTGAGTATATACGTGTGCTTTAAAGGCACACGAATTACAATTAGTCTGTAAGGCCAAATTATATTGTAAAGCTACTTCAAACTCTCTAAGTCTCCATTTTCTCATTTGTAAAGAGGTGATAATAACAGCTATTTCATAAAATGATATTTAGAATTAAATGGAAAAAAATCTGATAAATGAAGGCCTCAGCACAATGCCTGGAATATAATCAAGGCTAAAGCAAGTTTATTACATATTCCAATATAATGGTAATATTATCAATGACATTATCTGACGATATTGATCCCTGCCAGGTGACTGGTCAGAGTCCTATTACAGATTGTCTATACTGTGGTTATCTCACTATTAAAATAATAATAATAAAAAAGTTGAAACATACGCAGTCCCTCCAGGTCTCTGGGGTTCTTAGGCTTAATTAGCTGCTCACATTTAAGACACAATTGAAGTGCCTTCTCCATGAGACTATTTCTACTCCTCTTATTTGGTAAAATTGTCCATTTCTTCCTTTGGTCTCTGTTCTACACTGTATGGACAGATATAAAACATTCCTGCCCATTCTCTTTCCATGTCTTACCCCCTTTGTTCCAACTGTAGGCACTACGAGGGTAGTTATCTATATGTCTCCTGCTTACTAATTGTTTGAGGGAGTGAATGGATCAACCCACATGAGTTTCTTGTCTATTTGACAATTTAATTTTCTTTATGAAGAGTACAGACTCCAAAAGTCCTGGTAGCCAGCCCCCCTGTATTTGACTGCTCTGGGCCCTTATTCCAGTCTTACAGCTTCTCAATACTGTTGTCATCAATTGTGGGTAATAATCATTTCTGTTCATCAAAAGACTGCATATGAATGAGTTTTGAAATCTACCAAGTAATACAATGTCAACCCAAAGTTAATTGATGACTTAGCCAGGAAGCCAGGAGCGTCAGCTGTCCCACCAAAGACAGTTTTAATTTGGAGCATCATCTAGTGCCTTTTGGCACAAACAGCATCCTACATTATAAGTGCCCTTGGCTGAGCAGGGAAGTGTTGAGGCCAAAGCAAATCTATTTCTTAAATTGTTATCCTTCAGCAATTCAACCAGCTTTGGAAAATTTAAAGGTTAAAAAAATAGTCTTAATATTTAATTCTTTACCTAAAACTCTTTCAAATTACTACTTAGCAATTGAGCGTTTTAACTTAATTAACTGATTAATTTATTTATGTTTAGTGTTTCACAGATGAGAAGACAATGGTGGAGGGGTCTCTTCTGTTGGACTTTAATGCAACCTACACTTCAGCAAATCTACTTTTGGGCGTGTGTGTGTTACAGTCAAGGTGCTGAGTTGATCTTAGACACATTGCAAAGTCACAAGTGCCTTAAATCATTTTATCCTTATCAGCACATAGCGTTTACTAAGTTTATTATTACTAATATTATCATCATAATTAATATACCTTAACCAGGAATTTCATACTTTTCTTCCCTATTAGGCAAGAGCTAGTTCCAGTGTTACTGTCTTTGCACAATGGTGTTTTCTTCTGTCATGTTCGTTCCTACTTGGTCGTTTTACTTTAAAAATTAAAAAAAAGTAATTTAGTATTTTAAAAGTTGCCCTTGGAAGACTCTGTCTAACCTGAATCCACAAGTAAAAATCAACCGTTTCCTCCTTTCATGTCTACTCCGACCTCTTTCTCATAGCCACTGTTCCCTACCTTTTCCTAGGTCCCCATTCTACAATCCCACCCCCCCCCACCCCCCCCCCCCAACCATGAGGGTCGAGCCTGCCTTATTTAGTTTCTTATTCCCTGAACCCAGCACTGTGCTGGGCTTATCGAAGGCGCTGATTAATTCTTTGTGGAATGAGTGAATTATCCAGCATGATTTTCTAGACCACTTAGACAAGACTCCAAGCCACGTCATTTGTTCCTGCCGTGTTCTTGCCTGCGTGTGGACTTACTACAGTGTCAGGGCTTCCCCATGGTCTCAGGATCATCATCTGTCAAATGGGGATAATAATTTCTGTCCACCAAAACAGAGGGAAAACTGTTAGGTGTGCAACTAGAGGTTAATAATTGCACAAAGGCCTGGAGATATTGCAACATACCAGCCTCTGAAATAAGCGTCGGTTGGTTCAGAGCGTCATCTAGTGTTCATCAGAACAAACAGCAGGATGTATTGAAATACCTTTGAGAACGTATTTGCAGGGGTGAAAACGCTTTCTACCTAAAAGTCACTAACCAGATTAGTAAGCAATTAATAGGTGGCGTGTATTTTAATTTTATGCACTTTATAGATAAAAAATAAAAGTATTATCTTCTTTGACTTTGGTTCAATTAGTATTTTAACGTGTGTGTGTGTGTAGGGGGGAGGTTACATGAATTGTAATCAATCTGCAGGACTGTCCTAGGAGAAATCTGAGTTCTCAATTTCCATTGCCTTATTGGTGAAGTGATAATGACTGTAATGGTAGTTATAGGATGGTGGTGAAGGCGGAATGAAAACAGTGCATATAGTGCCTGGTGCACGGGAAGTGTTCAGTTAACTGTTATCTTCATTAGCATTATTGACACTCTTAAACCAACAGTGGTAGAATTGTGCCATGTTGTAGTTATAAGACTATATTTATAATTTTAAAAATAATTTTTATTGTATCTATAAAATTTTTTACTTACAATGTAGCAGGTACTGCTCTAAGAACTATATCAATATTAACTCAACAATTCTCATAACTTATGAGATAGGTCCTAGTATTGCTACTTTATGGATGAGAAATCTGAGGCACAGAGAAGTTAATTAACTTGTCCAATGGCAAAACTGAATTTGAACCCAGGAATTCCAGCTTCTGAGCCTCCTTTTGGTAAATATACTATGCCATCTCTGTATTGTTCCTGGATTATTTTATAAAAGTAAGAGGAAAGCATAAGTGCTACTAACCATGAAAAGTATAAGAAATCTACATAGTTATGGAAACATTGCTGCAAATCCTTAAGTAAGCTAACAGAATGAGAATTTGGTCCCAATCAGAAGTTTTGTTTAATTTAGGCAAGTTTAAGTGAGTCAGTAGTACAAACTGCAGGGTGATGGAGAACCTTAGTCCCTTTTACATATTGGCAACACACAGCTCTCCCTGACAGCCACACCTGCCTGCCATTGAAAGTATGTACACACCTGGGATGCAGGAGGCAGGACTGGGTAACTGTGTGAGTGTCATCATAATCTTCTCCCATTGAGTTTTGGGTAAGGAGTGAGCTCCAAGAACAGCAATGGGGGGTAGATTCTGAGGGACAGTGATGGTCTTGAGTTATGTGCTCACTTATCACTCCCCAACACACACACACACACACACACACAATTGCATGCATGCACACACATGCTCATGCATACCACACACACACACACATCTCTGTTCTATGATGGTTCAGTTTCATCTCTTGCTAGAATCTCTTCTTGAAGTCTTCCTTGGTATAATATGTAGGTCCCATGACCTTTCAGAGCCTGCCAGGGAAAGTGCACATAATTGGAAAGGGTGAGCCAGCTTGTTGGACCTGGTCTACTCTCGCCCACTCCTCCAAATCAAGGAGAATACCAGCTTTCTCAGGGTTACCCCAAAACAGGAGGACCCCATAGTGCAAGGATCTCATGGGAATAAACCTCCAAGAAGAGACTATTGTGTGCTCAGCCCAATCCCAGGAACTATATGTACGTTATCTAATTGAATTCTCACTATATTCCTGGGGAGAGATGTTAGCCCTAAGTTACAGAGGAGGAAATGAAAGCTGGGAAAGGCTGAGAACTCGGCAAGGTCAGCCAGCTTGTGAATGGAGGAACTGGTACTGAGAACAAGTGTGCTCGCTCCCAGGCAGCTGTCTTCCCCTTCTTCTGCACTCTCAGCTCAGCTGCCTTCTCTACCTGCAGCCAGCTGGACAGGTGTCAGATTAGCCTGGGGCTGTCAGGCTTTTGAATGGGCTAGGGAATGAGGAACTTTTTTGAGTTCTCCTTCCATCATTTATATATATATAATACGTGATGTTAGATAATATTATATACTAAAGATTTTATATACAAATCTAAGGTATATAATATAAGTAAATTATATGCTATATGTTAATTATATGTAATTATAAAGCAATATAATTTTACAATATTTAATAAATAATATAAAATTAAATATAAATTATTAAATGTAATACTGTTTTAACTTCCAAAGTAGTAAATACCTATATGTATGTAATCTACATTAACGAAAATTTTTGAGGGCCCTAGTAGTTTTTAGAAATGTAAAGGAGTCCTGAAATCTAAACATTTGAGAACCACTGTTCTCTGATGTTTTATTTTCCTAACTGAATTGATGAATACTTAAAGGCAAAGGTTGAACCAGCATATTAACTTCTTCTTCTTCTTCTTCTTTTTTGCTGAGGAAGATTTGCCCTGAGGTAACATCCACTGCTAGTCTTCCTCTTTTTGTATGTGAGCCTCTGCCACAGCATGGCCACTGACAGACAAGTGGCATAGGTCTGCAACGAGGAACCAAACCCGAGTCGCTGAAGTGGAGCACACTGAACTTAACCACTAGGCCATAGAGGCTGGGCCAATATTTTTAATTTTTATTCTTTGTTCTCTCACTGGTTTATGCCTCTCCTATCAGATTTATCACACTGTATGATAATTGTGCTTGTCTGTGTCAGTCCCACCAGGTATCATTCTTTGAGAGGAGACACTTTGCTTGGCTGATCTTTGTTTTTATCTCATCTGGTATCTTTCGCCTAACAAGTACTCAGTAGGTGTGAAAAGCTCATGCATGGCATAGTGATGGACTAGGAATGAAAAAGCAATATATGTCTAATAAATCTATTGAGACTTGTATGCCCACGTTTCCTCCAAAATAGTCATCGTGTAAGGCTATATACTTATTCTGAGTAAGGCTATTGGCTAATCCATATTTACATCTTGTGCTTTACAACTGCCTTCGTTAGAGGCCTAGACTAGGAAGCTGCAAAAATGTATATATATTCTCACTATTGATAAATCCTTTTGGGGGTAGGTTTGACTTTTGAAATAGTTTAAAGTCATTTGAAAACAAGCTTGAAGGATAAGGTGGCTATTAAGGATCTAGTTTCCTGAGTCACTTACATGGTTCTAAAAGCAACCCCAGAATGTGAAGTAAATATGTTTTGCAATGTACTGTTCCATTTGTAATACTCTCTATGTATTTATTAAGCTCCTTACTATGCGCTTTACTACTATTCTCTGTTGGTTTCTCCAATGTATTTTGAGGGTGTGTCAGGGAATAAAGATACAGAAACTTTGGTCTCAGCTCTTGAGATGCCCATAGGCTAGTGGGGGAAATATTCTGTCTCAAATCTAATTGCCTAATTGCTGGCCATTTACCTGCAAAGATTGAAAAAAGAACAGAAAAGTTGCTCTGGGTTATTTGTAAAACTGGTTTGTGAAGCTGAAGCAAGAAAACAGACTGGAGGGCCTGCAATCTCATTTACGCTGCTAATCTCTTGAAATTCTATCCTGCATATGTTTTCTCAGGCTGCCCTATATTGTCAGTCTCCTAGTGGACCAAAGCCCCAGCACTTATTCTATTTGAGCAGGCACTCCAGTGGAGTGGCTGCTATTATTAGCCTCGTCCCCTGGTGAGTCAGGAAAAGGAAAGTTTTAATCACTCCCCGTTAGGGCCTGCAACAAGGTTTATTAATATTAGGTTAACTACCTCCAAAAGCAAACAGAACCCTATTCTGGCATGGTAGAAGGAGGAAGTGAAAGAAAAATCAACTGTCAGCCCCTGATCCATACACCCGTCCCAATAACTCCTCTCACTCTCCTTTGAGTGTGTCTTGCTGTTCCAGTCTCTCTCTCTCCAGCTCCACTTGGACTTGAGATTCTGGTCTGCATATTTAACTTTGCCCACCAGCTTTCCAGACCTGAAGAACATGAAACAGAAACAGCCAACCGTAATATTCAGGATATGTGTAAATAGAAGAATACACAATTTATTGCATTGCAATATTTAGCTGTCCTCAATTTTTTTTTTTGCTGCAGAAGACTGGCCCTGAGCTAACATCTGTGCCTATCTTCCTCTATTTTGTATGTGGGATGCCTGTCACAGCATGGCTTGATGAGCAGTGTGTAGGTCCACACCCGGATCCAGACCTGCAAACCCAAGCCACCAAAGCAGAGTGTGTGAACTTAACCACTATGCCAGCCCCTGAGCCAGCCACTTTCCTCAATTTAATTGATGGCTATTTTGAGGCCATCAATTTTAAGTGGGAAGACCACACTGATAATCTAAATTTTCCCTTGGACCTAATTTTAACCGGCCTTTTGTTGCTCACGGGCTTATTCAATCTTATTTCAAAGCCTGAGAATCTAAGGGACATCTACTGGATCTGAGGTCTCTTTATAGTTGATGGTCAAAAAGTTTTCTATCTTCCAATTTTTAGAATGGTTTCTAAAGATTCTGATTCAGAGCCCTTAAGACAAAATGAATAAACAGTGTCAGTAAAATTTTCCCCAAAATTTAAAAACGTGACTCTTGGGGCTGGCCCCGTGGCCGAGCAGTTAAAGTTCTGCCCTCTCTGCTCTGGCAGCCTGGGGTTTCCTGGTTCAGATCCTGGGTGTGGACCTACGCCACTCATCAGCCATGCTATAGAGGCATCCCACACATAAAAACAAATAGAGGAAGATTGGCACCGATGTTAGTTCATGGCTAATATTCCTCAACTAAAAAAAACCCCACAAAAAAACATGACTTTCATACAAGTACTGTACACAGTGAGCTGATGCATGGGTCAAGGAAGATTTAAGTCATTAAGGAGGGAGCAAGCATGATAACAAAGTTAGGTCAAAGCAGGATACAGGAGAATGGAAAGTCAGTGAAAGAAAGAATGCTGGAAGGCTGTAAATCAGATGCAAAATTGATTGATGTCCTATTAGCCAATACAACCATAACTTTTAGGATTATCTTTTCTACTGGAAAGAATTCATTTGCATCTCTACTGGACAAAATCCTTATTAATGTATCAATCTTCTACAAGTGAAAGTCTAACTTTACATACTCTGGGCCTAATCAAATATAAGTATTAAGTCAAAGTGACCTTTGCAATAGCCATGCTGTCCAGTGTGATAGCTATTGGACACATGTCATCACTGAGCACCTGGAATGGGGCCAGTCTGAACTGAAACGTTCTGCAAGTGTAAAATACATACCAAACTTTGAAGGCTTACCGTTTGAAAAAAAGAATATAAACTACCTTATTTTTTTTAAATATTGATTCCATGTTAAAGTGATAATTGTTTGGATATATTGAGTTAAAAATATTATTAAAATTAAATTCACCTGTTTCTTTTTACTTTTTTCAATGTGACTACTAGAAAACTTAAAATATCGTACACGGCTCACATTCTATTTTATTGCACAGTACGGTCCTAGAGTATCAGATGACTCACAAGTGGACGTAGACAATTTTCTAATACAGCTTGGAAAGACATGAAGAAATATTTTCGCCTTGCTTTTAAGTTTTGGATAACTTTTCTCAACACAAGTCACAGAGATCTGGAGAAGGGTTACTTGTTTCTCTGCCTTCTGGCCTCCACCATGTGGCCAGGAGGTTGGGAACAAGGCTAGGGGACTGGTGTCTTAATGATTTGAGATCTGGACTTTAGATTTGCTTGTAGAGAGATGCGATTTGATTGAGTCAACCTGAGTGATCCCATTAGAGAACCGAATCACAGTAATCAAATTTACATGTTGCTGATTTATAAATCAGGACACCAATTTCTTGTGAAGGGAGGTCCAGTGACCTAGTACTCAAGACTCCACACAGCTATTTTCCTCGTGGTTACACACTCTTAACTGGGTTTCAGATCAGGAGCGGGCTCATCATACATAGAATCAGAACAAAGTGGCAAGTTCTTGTTTTATTTTTTTACCAAAATATACTAGTATGATGAAGGTGCTTTAGTTTTTCACACACTTTCAATACTTTCTGACAATTCCTGTAGCCAGTTCACACTGACAGATGGCAAGTTTACAGCAGTTTTCTGTGGCTGCTAATTCATCTATCACTAATCTTATTAGGCTGTTAATTCCCCGAGGACGTGATCAGTAGTAGACACAGTTTACAAATGTTGAGCGAATGTTATTCAATGAAACCATGGGGCAATCCTTAGTCTAAAAAAGATGCCTCATTTTTCATTCATCACTGAACTTATTTTGCATAACCCCTTTTGACTGTTACAATCTAAGGCTGGCATCTTTAATACATATTTTTATGTAGATGTATATTTGAATGGAAATTCATGGCAACTTGTAATAATTCTTTTGTCCCTAAATACAAATGTATAATTATATTAAATATATAAGCAGAAATTTTACTTAGCCTTTTCTCTCAAAAAAAAAAAAAAAGCAATGCTTGGAAGCAAAGGATGTAACATGAAGTAGCAAGCCTTACAGTAACGCAAACTTTAGAATAGAATGCATACGGCCAATTCAGAGGGGCTAACAGTGAGCACATCAACAAAAAGTGGTATAATAGTTTATATGTTCTAGTACTTTTCCTCTACTTCTGTTTAAAATTTTGCCATATAAGTTTTTCTATTTCAAATCTATAATTCATCTTATAAGGCAAAAGTGTATCTTATTAAAGTCAGCTGCTTTATTTCTGTCTATATCTTTGAGCTCCCAGTTAGAGAGTGGCCTTCTATATCATGATATGGTTTAGATGTCGTTACTGGAAGCAACCTAGAATTTTCATGTGCTGAAATGCATCTCTTTATCGCAGCCTACAAAAGTAAATAAATAAATAAATACGTGTTTTCTTTGAAAACAGGTCATCTCAATGTCTCTGGCTGCCAAGTCTATTGGGGGTCCTTTGCAGGCTTAGGGGGTCTTCCTTCCTCCCTTATTATCCCTATTCTTATTATCCCAGACCCCCTGCCTTGCACAACTCAGAAGGGAACCTGAGAGCTTTTTAAAAACAGCCCAATTTCTCGCCTTTGGAGAAGTGAAAAGAGTGCCCCGCCCCCATCTATGAAAAGAGGGATTTGTCAAAGAGTTTCAGTGTTTTCAAATCAAAGATTTAAGTCTCTAACCCCCCCATCCTCCAGGACCCCCCCAAGGCTTCGGAACCCTCTCCCATCCCGCCCTAACTGCTTTGGACTGGCCCGGGAATCCTTGTCCCAGTCCACAGTTCCTGTGGGTCTGTACGCAGAATTCACACAGGACCTGTGTTACTTCCCTTGCGAAGAAACAGAATTATCGTGAAAATGTAGGTGGAAACCATTTCGTTTTTGTCCCGAAAAGAAGGGAAGGATGTGCCTAACCACCCGTGAGAAAAAGAACTTTCAGGGGCAAAGGAGCGAACAGGTAATTTAGAAGAAAAACAGAAAGTGGTCTCCGACTGCCCTGGACTTCCCTCGGAGTTGGGGGAGTTGGGGACGCCTGGACGCGTTGTCTTTGGGGTTGCAGAAAAAATAAATGGAGGGCACGAAGCCTGAGGCTTCTCGGATCCTTTCCCGACCAAGCCTGGGTGATTTAGTGAGGGGCATTTTAATATTTTGCCCCTTTTGTGCAGTGGAACAAACACAACTTAGGCGCACCGCGGAGGTTCAGAGCCTGCCAGCCAGGCGGGCGACCGGAGCACCAATCAGCGCGCGCCTGCGCTCTATATATACGGCGGCCGGGCCCAGGCGCAGCTCCATCGGTGCTTTGTCACTGGTACCCGAACCTTAGGTGTTCAGCATGTCAGAGACTGCTCCCGCCGCTCCTGCCGCCGCCCCTCCTGCGGAGAAGGCCCCGGTGAAGAAGAAGGCAACCAAGAAGCCTGCGGGGGCGCGCCGCAAGGCGTCCGGGCCCCCGGTGTCCGAGCTCATCACCAAAGCTGTCGCCGCGTCCAAGGAACGCAGCGGCGTGTCTCTCGCTGCGCTCAAGAAGGCGTTGGCGGCTGCTGGCTACGACGTGGAGAAAAACAACAGTCGCATCAAGTTGGGACTTAAGAGCCTGGTGAGCAAGGGTACCCTGGTGCAGACCAAGGGCACCGGCGCCTCGGGCTCTTTCAAGCTCAACAAGAAGGCGGCGAGCGGCGAAGCTAAGCCCAAAGCTAAGAAGACGGGCGCGGCCAAGCCTAAGAAGCCTGCGGGAGCGGCTAAGAAGCCCAAGAAGGCCACGGGAGCGGCCACCCCGAAGAAGAGCGCTAAGAAGACCCCGAAGAAGGCGAAGAAGCCGGCGGCAGCTGCTGTGACCAAGAAAGTGGCTAAGAGTCCAAAGAAAGCCAAGACTGCCAAGCCCAAGAAGGCCGCCAAGAGCGCACCTAAGGCTGTGAAGCCCAAGGCTGCCAAGCCTAAGGTTGCCAAGCCCAAGAAGGCTGCACCCAAGAAGAAGTAGGTCGAACGTCTGCTTCTACAACCCCAAAAGGCTCTTTTCAGAGCCACCACAGGTCTCAAAAAAAAGAGCTGAACATTCTTTCCCTACTTGTTTTTTTGTTCCCTTTAAACTCTCCTAAAGTAAGCTTGCGCGGGAGTGGTTTGGAGTTGGAGACGGGTGAGGAGTTCGGAAGGGTGGTTGCTGTAAGGGTGTTTGGCCGGGACCCACCCTTCTGGCTTGTCCTTTGCCCTTCGGTGCTCTTGGTCAGCGTCCTGGTCAGCTGTTTGGAGACGTCCGCGGGCAGCTGGTGTATTTCAGATTACCAGCCCCGCCTCACGCCTTTCAACAGCAAAAACGACAAATGACACTAGCCAGTTACTTGGTCTTCCGGAGTATCCGGATTGGGCTGAAAAGTTATTCAAAAGTCCCGCCCTACTCTCGGGTTGGCCCTCCCCTTCAGCCCATGATTTTAATACTGCATTTAATTGGATAGTGGTCGGCCTGCTGTTTGTTCTGTTTGTTTTGCTTCTGTTGGGTTTAGTTTGCTCTTTTCGCCGAATATGAAAATGTATCTGGCATTTGAGACACTTTCCGTGTTTTCGAAAGTCAAGATAGGGTCTCCTGGGGGCGTTGGTAGCATCTATCCCTTGGAGGAGGATGGGTGCAGGCGCCTTTGCCCCGCATTCTTCTGTTAATCTCCAGTTTGCCGTGGCAACAAGGGAACGCGTTTGAAAAACAACTACAGCGGCCGCAACGACCCTCCCACCCAGGGCATGGCTGGACCAGGGATGTTTCTGTTCCTCGTTTCGTGTAACTTTCGACAAAGGTGTGATGGATGGATTTGGGAGCATCAAAAATAACTTTTTGTCGGCCATTTTGTCCTGGCAGGCCGGTCACCGATCCTCATTTTAGATAGACTTCATTTAAAAATCGAAGATGCTTTAAACACATTTTTGCGCAGTTCAAATGTTTCTACGCGAAGGAGAAAAAAAAGTATTGGGAAACTATTGGAAATGTGTATGTGGGTGGGGGTGATGTCTCCAATAAAGGGCTGTAGTTTTCATTAACAGTATCATCTGTGGATTCTTTCATATTCACGGCGTTTCTCCTGGATAAAGTCCAGCATCCTGTTTTTATTTTGATGGACACGTTTTCTGGAGACAACTTACAGGGACGGGCTTCTGGAGACCTGCAGCGCTGTTTTTCGCCCATTGCCACAATGAGGAATCTACCCTGAGTTAATTCCCGTATTAGTAGTAGTAACCACGGAGTTTATCCCGCCCTGTCCCGCCCTGCTCCTCCCCTCCCAACTGAATTGAGATATTTTAATCTTCATTTTCTTTATGATCATGAATAGAAACTCCTTCCCTTCTTTGAGAGTGCAACACAACCCAGAAGAAAGAAAGACAATTCTCCCGTGGTTTCTTCCAGTAATTTTGTGTCGTTAATTTTACATTTATAATAATGGAGCCGTCTGATTTTGGTGTAATGCTTAATATATGGATAATTTTTTTCCCCCACGACCGTTTATAAACTCTTCCATTTCTGCCTCCCCTCTCCACCCAACCCCTATTTGAGATGCCACGCTTATCAGAGGCTAAATTCCATGCATAAGTGGACTAATTCTTTGTTTTCTAGTTTGTTCCTTTGCTCTTTCTGGCCATTCCTAAGGTGGGATCACATTGCTTTAAGTATTGCTCACGGCGCTATCTTCAATGCTAAGGAAAATACTGAGCTACAGTAGGTCACGGTAGGTCACTCAAATAACGACTGAAATGTTTAATAAACTGAGATGTTATAAGATGACTTTAACAGCTGATAGAGCTAATTCCTTCTCATTACACTTCTTTTTCAGAAGATTATCCTTCTTTTCCCTGGTTATTCTATTGCTTGTTTGATCATTTTGTTTTTCCACATGTACTTTAAGATTCTCCCCCTTCACCTTTCGATTACACATGAAAAAACCTCAACATCCTATTGTTAGTTTTACTGGGATTGTGCTAAATTTATAAATTAATCTGAGAAGAGTTTTCCTATTTGAGAACATTTTACGTTTTTCCATTTGCTCAAATATTTTGTACCTGTGGAAAATGTTTTAAATTTTCTCCAAATACAGCTTCGCATTTATTACTTTTATTCCCAGATATTTTATCTTCTTTGTTGCTGTTGGAAATAGCAACCTATGAAATTTTAAATTCTTTGGGGGCCAGCATTCCATAAAGTGCACATTAAACATGCTTGGTTATTGAAGGGATCTATGCAAGAGGGAATTAACCATCTCTAGAACAGTTCTGTCCATAGCCACAATAAATAAGGAAAAAAGAAACGGGTGAAATAAATTTTAATAATATAATTTATTTAACTCAATATATTGGGGCCGGCCCGGTGGGGCAGCAATTAAGTTCACACGTTCCACTTCTTGGCGGCCCAGGGTTCACCGGTTCAGATCCAGGGTGCGGACATGGCACCACTTGGCAAAAGCCATGCTGTGGTAGGCGTCCCACGTATAAGTAGAGGAAGACGGGCATGGATGTTAGCTCAGGACCAGTCTTCCTCAGCAAAAAGTGGAGGATTGGCAAGCAGTTAGCTCAGGTCTAATCTTCCTCAAAAAAATATATACATAATTTATTTAACCCAATATATCCAAAATATTATTATTCAACATAAAATCAATGTAAAAATATTTATGAGATATTTTACATTCTTTTTTGTTTCTCATGCTGTCTTTGGAATGTCTGCATCTTACTCATACAGCACATCTCACATCAGAGTAGCCCATTTCAAGAGCTCAGTTAACCACGTGTGGCTCATGGCCACAATATGGACAAAGAAACTCTAGAATGCTCTCTATTCTGAGATATCCTGGTCTTCTCTAACCTTATCTTAGGTTTAAAGCTTGAATGCCAGTATGTCTTATTGTATACTGTCCTCTGTGGACTAAAATTTGGGCGAGGAAGAGAGCCTCACCTTAAAAGATGGTTGATTGGTCCAGAGGCCATTGGACCAATTTGAACTAATCAAAAATTTTCTGTTCAAAAACTGGAATTGAGTTATAGAAACTGAGGTTACCTGATGACAGGGGCTGGGAGCCCCCATGTTAGACACTATGTAGGAGAAATCAAGAGATCTGGTGGATAAAAATGAGCAGAATGGAGCCAAAGTGCAGAGAAAAACAGAGATGAGGTGAACAGATCTGCAATGTTTGGATTTCTGACAACTCCTGAGTTCCTAGTTCTTTGAGTCATCTGAACTGCCACTGGCACCACCTCACTTAGCTCAGGTTGGGTCAAATTGCAGCAGCCAGGAAACCTAATTAAGACACTCCAAATACAATCACAGTTAGGGCTTACAGTAATAGCACCATGCACATCTATATTCCTTTTTTCCTTCAATATTTACAAGTCTACCTATTTGCTTGATTTTCACATCAACTCTAAGAATTAGACATGGGAGGAATCAACACAAGCAAAGGGAGTTGATTCTCTAACTTTCCTTCAAATTTCTTGTGAATGGCCTTTGGCGGGTCAACTTATTGGGTTTACATACTTACAGTTGAACCTAACATTGAATATCTCCTGCAAACATATTTGCATAGATGAAGGATGTCTTTTACTTTTCCTCAAAAACAAATATCATCACCCTTCTCTAGAAAGGATGAATATTTCATTCACAGAGAGCTAAAAGTTATTATAAAAATGTCTACTTTTACCTAACATTTAGGTACAGTCTTCAACAATATGTTTTCTCAGTTTTGTCCCTCTTCTTTCATTTTGTTCCATTTCCTCACAATTGTTCACATGATTGACTGGCTTAGGTCTAATAAACATTCATTTGAATCTAAAAATTGACCACTTTAAGAAAAAGGTCCTTGTCTTGATTTTATTTAGTTTATGAAACCCATATTTTATTTTGACATTAATATTATAATTTTTAATATTTCATTTATTTAAAGTAAGACTGACAATGGCAATAATATATTCCATTATTTGCCCAAACATAGCTGATTAGGCAAAGATGGCAACACATACTGCAGAAACTAAACTGCTGACTGATAATTCAACAATGAAAATTCATGAACTGTCCATGTCTGATAAAAGTGTAACACAGAAATCAAAGGTTACTTACAACTCATTATTTCAAACTTTCTTTTCTGTACACATGTACACAGTGCTCTCATGGCGGAAAGATTGAATATTCTATTACTTCCCCTAGGCAAAGCTCTAGGTATCATTTCTTCTATGCCTGAGGGAAATGTAGAAGGTAATTTTGTGGCTGAAATCCATGCCAGAGATGAGCACGTCCAGTACAAGACAGGATTACGTCATTAGAGGATTTCAGAAAAGAAGAGGGATTTAGGGCACAGTGGTAACAATAATGTTGACAGCAAGCGTTTACAACATGCCAAGCGCTGTTGCTGAGCACTCTTCATTTATTTTCAAACACATTCCTGTCATAGCACTTCAAGGTAGGTGCCATTATTATTGAGGCTTGGGGATGATAAGGTGATAAGGACACAGCTACTTAGTTTCTGATCAGTGAGTCAGTATAATTATCTTCTATCTACTCATGCAGTTCCTCAGAAATATAATAAACACCACATAGGTAATTTAAATTTGTCTGGTAGCCACATTTAAAAGAAAGAAACAAAACCTAGTTTCATAATATTTTAACCCACTATAATAAAAATATTATTTCGACAATAATCTAATATAAAAATATTAAGGAGACTTTTTCTTCTATTTTTCATACTAATTCTTTGAAATCTGGTGTGTATTTTACACTTAAACCCATCTCAATTTGGACTAGCCACGTTTCAAATGCTTACTAGCTGGTGGCTACCATCTTGGACAATACAGCTCTATAGTTAAATATTGTGGGGAAGATAGAAGTGAACACTTGCTCTGGAGCAGAATCCAGATGTTTCCAAGGAACTAATTATTCTGACTTGGCCCTGAAGCAAATAGAGCATTCCTAAGACCTGATGTTTCTTCTGGTCATCCTACCCACTTCGTCTCATACCAGGCCTCTGACCAGAGGACTCTGATAACAGAACTGAGCCCGGGCCAGGCCACTGCAGCTCCTCCCCGTTCACCCTGAGGTGACCCAATCTCCAAGACAGAGTTATCCTAGAATAGGAAACTAGATCTTGCATCCATTTTTGAGCCATCTTATTGATCAAAATATAGAGAGAGTGTGGATTTGGTGTGAGACTGCCTGGCAACAATAGTTATTAGTAGTATGAATTTGGCCAAGTCACTAAAATCTCTTAGCCTAAGTTTCCTCCTCTGTAAAATGGGGATAGTGAGAGAACTTGCCTTTCCTTGTCGTAGTAAGAATTATATACAATAATTCAGGCCAATTAGCTCATGTGGCACTTGACCCATGGCAAACTATCAGTGTTAGTATTGGACTGACTCCTGATGAATCCATGGTTTTATTGTTTGTTCCTTCCCTGGGGCCCTCTCCAAAGGAAGATGGTATTCAGTACAGAATGGATCTATAACATCCTGCACAGTTGTCCCAGTGAACTTACCTTTACATGGAAAGTGTTCAGATTGCTCAGAGTTGACTTTATATCCTCCCTATTAAGTTTTCTCCTCCTGGTATCTCTCTCTGTAAGAATGGTACCATCATCCAAAGCATCACGCAAAACAGTACTCTATCTCAGAGGCCTGAAAGCCATCCAAGACTAATGATTCTCAGCTCCTAGGGCGCTCTGCTGAAGTGTGTTAGAATAGAGTGGTAGGAGGGCAGGGGAAGGCCATGTATAATTTAGAAAAGCATAGTCAGTTCCAAGGCAGATTTACCTTGAAACTAATGAAACTGGGGTGTCAGGCCGTGCACTTCCATGGCCACGGGAGGGGCCCCTGAGAGTGTGTTCACTTGGTGTCATGTTTTTAAAATCTACAGTGTTAAGATACTTTAATCACAGCTGGTTAAAAGCATTGTTTATTTCCACTGGATCTTCCCTTCCATTACAGTTCACCTTTTGTCTGATTATGTTGGGATGCTGATGAGTGTATTTGGGATTTGGGAAGAGAAAATTTACTTGAATATATATTTAGTTTGGGGTTAATGAGACATATAATGTGATTTGCAGATGTGCTCATATATAGTTCAGTTGTTAATAGCCAATCAGGTGTAAGAATGGCTTCAAGAACATTCCTACTGCTCTTGACAAACTCACCTGGATTTCTGGCAAGAAGATGCAGGACTAGATGTCGTATGATGACACCCACTCATTCAGAGCACACAGCACTGGAAGTGAGTGCACAGTAGAGAAGAATCAACATTTGACATGTATAGAGCCAGAAGCTAGTCCATGAAGAATTCTTCCAAATTTTTCAATTCACATATGAAAGAGGCTTCATTTCCCAAATTTGAAAACAGAGGATTTCCCAAATTTGAAAACAGTCCTAAAAAGTTACTTGACATTACCAATGTTTCAAAGTTGAAACGTTTAAGTTATCAAGAGAATAAAAAAAATTGTGAGCACCCGAGAGGAAATCTAAATTCTTTTCCCACTGTCTATATAGAAGATATTACAAAATAATTGTTTTTGAAAATGGAATCAGAATATGCAGTCAAAACTATAGGAAAGCAAGAGATTACAGTGTTGTATTAAAAAGATAATAAAATGTGCTATTTTTTGAATTTTGTGATGGCTATGGTTTTGTCTGTTTTTGTAATATTAGAATTTGTTGATTTGTATTCCCGTTATAAATTAATTTCACTGTCTAGTTTTGTACTTGTAATTTTGTATTGCAGGTTTTGAGACACCAACCTGTATACACTTTAGGCCTCAGAAAAACGTGATCTACCCCGTCAGTTACATTATACTTTTATATTTGGAAAATTAACACTTAGATCAATGTTTTTATTTTTGTTAAAAGGGGCATGAGGGGACCCGCCTGGTGGCGCAGCGGTTAAGTTCGCACATTCCACTTCGGCGGCCCCGGGTCCGCCGGTTCGGATCCCGGGTACGGACATAGCGCGGCTTGGCAAAAGCCATGCTGTGGTAGGCTTCCCATACATAAAATAGAGGAAGATGGGCATGGATGTTAGCTCTGGGACAATCTTCCTCAGCAAAAAGAGGAAGATTGGCAGCACTTAGCTCAGGGCTAATCTTCCTCAAAAAAAAAAAAAAAAAAAGGGAGGGCATGAGTAAGAGAAGCTCTATAGGTGCTACCCTTCAGAATCTCAAAGCCCATTGATTTAAGATGTCTAGGCAAAGGAACTTTGGAGAATGATAGGCAAATCCTATCTTTCTTGTTCCATAAACTTATTTAATGGACCTCTACTGGTGAGTACTAAAGTCAGCTTCTACCACCTGAGCTACCACCCCATTTCTGATTGACCAATAACTGTATTCTGGAGCCAGAAGTGACTATTTTGTGGCCTACTGGGCATTTTGTGTACACTGACACTGCTGTTAGACATATTTGCTTGTTATGCTAGATGGATTAAAAGTAGGAGTGGCAAGACGTGGTCAGGGAACTCTATATAAATAGACCCAAACGCTGTTGTCTTTAACCTGACAAAACTCAAATTATTAAATAGGGAAAAAACGAGAGGGTCAATATAAATATGTCTGAAAACTAAAGGTCTAAGATTACAACTACTTTAGAGAAAACTGGATAATACAAAATACAATTAAAAGCTTTTTTTGGCTTTTATTTCCCGCACAGGTTAAATTTTGTGTTAATGTCAGAAGGGACTAGAACTGCATTCTGCAAACCACTAGGCAGGACACACGTAGCTGTCGAGTACCTAGATCTAGTGCCACATAAGTGATCTCACTTAAATTTAGAAAGCAGCCAACTAACTTTTAGAAGGCATACTATTAAACATACGTTTCAACGTGTAACGTTTTTTCTCTCAGCGATTGAAATCTACAAATTACAACTGCTTTTAAGTGAAATTGTGGGTGGCTCTGAAAAGAGCCTTTTCAGTCAGAGAGAAAAACTTGCTTTATGCTCTTTCCCCACGGATGCGGCGCGCGAGCTGGATGTCCTTGGGCATGATGGTGACGCGCTTGGCGTGGATGGCGCACAGGTTGGTGTCCTCAAAGAGCCCCACCAGGTAGGCCTCGCACGCCTCCTGCAGCGCCATCACGGCCGAGCTCTGGAAGCGCAGGTCGGTCTTGAAGTCCTGCGCGATCTCGCGCACCAGGCGCTGGAAGGGCAGCTTGCGGATCAGCAGCTCGGTGGACTTCTGGTAGCGGCGGATCTCGCGCAGGGCCACCGTGCCGGGCCGGTAGCGGTGGGGCTTCTTCACGCCGCCCGTGGCCGGCGCGCTCTTGCGAGCCGCCTTGGTGGCCAGCTGCTTGCGCGGCGCCTTGCCGCCGGTGGACTTGCGAGCTGTCTGCTTAGTACGAGCCATCACGAAAGCTCACAAAGACTGTCCTTTCAGACGCCAGTGTAAAGCACGGAGCCATCCTTCTTTTATACAGCCAGGTCAGCAACTATTGGGCCCAAGAACATTCAAAAGTCCCCGCGCCCTCCCCGGATTGGTCCAGCTTCGTGCCTGGCTGCCCGGATTAAGAGCTGCTTTCAGGTTGGTCAATGGATCCGAAGCCCTGCCCTTCACCGTAGCTACACTGACGTCATTTTATTTACCCTTTCGCTTCTAAATCCACTGTGGAAAAACATCTTGCCCTGTAAGCTTCTGAGGTCTTAAAATATAAAGCAAAGTAATCACACAAAGCAACGCAGAAACCGCCTATGGATTTTTTTTAAGTAACCATCATTTTGGAGGGGTTTAGGAAAATTTATATATCGGCTGCATCTAAAATGATATCCAGTTATTTTCTTGGGTGTGGCACGAATATTGTGAACAATTAGGAAAATGCTCTTGACTTACAAGAGCGAAGTGAAAAGGATCTGTTGACTTGCCCTCAATCGCTTCAGCAAATGTGTAACGCATTTAGAAAACGTTGAATCGGGATGGAGAGGATGTGGGTGTTTCTTCACATCTTCAGCATAAAACGTTGAATTTAACTTTTAAGAATCCAGGGCCTTTCACTATTATCCTTTCCTCATTCGCTAAAATGTGAAGCTTTATGACTTGTGAACCAAGGCTGGCGGTGCCCCTTCTGCATGACTAGACGCTGAGTCACTTACACACTTAACCCGGTCAGTGCCATAGCCGCATTTACCGTAGACTCACGATATGGCTTTCCTCCCTAACAGCTACTTTTCTGAATTTTTATGGGGGCCAAATATTCCTCGTGTAACTTACTAGTTGACATTTCGCCTTAAAAACACAATTATTTCCGTGGACATCATAAAGTATGACAGCTCTCTCACTGAAAACAGTGGGTGGCTCTGAAAAGAGCCTTTGTAGTTAAGTTTCTAAAAGCCAAGACTTTACTTGCCCTTGGCTTTGTGGTGACTCTCAGTCTTCTTGGGCAGCAGCACAGCCTGGATATTGGGCAAGACTCCGCCCTGCGCGATAGTCACGCGCCCCAGAAGCTTGTTGAGCTCTTCGTCGTTGCGGATGGCCAGCTGTAGGTGGCGCGGGATGATGCGCGTCTTCTTGTTGTCGCGGGCCGCGTTGCCCGCCAGCTCCAGGATCTCGGCCGTTAGGTACTCCAGCACCGCCGCCAGGTACACCGGCGCGCCGGCCCCGACCCGCTCAGCGTAGTTGCCCTTGCGGAGCAGGCGGTGCACTCGGCCCACGGGGAACTGCAGCCCGGCCCGAGAAGAGCGGGTCTTAGCCTTAGCACGAGCCTTTCCACCTTGTTTCCCACGCCCAGACATAACTACCCTGAAAAGCAAACACCTTCAAGAAAAAAGGCGAACGCAAGAAACACAAGCACCCGTAAGAGAACTATTTATACTAACTGGAGGTAGGCTGCGTGAACTTCTCCCATTGGCTATTATAAAGTAACCAATGGGAAATCACAACCAGCATTCCTCATTTGCATATAATCCTTCCGTCTAGAATGAGGTTTTTGTTTGCTCCAATCTAATCTAGTCCGATGAGCCTTTACTTTAATATTAATTTAATACTTTCATACCTGAATCGATTTGGTTTACTGAAAATACTATTCCTAAAGGCAATCAGAAGCAAGATGGATTTGTGCTCATTGTTCTCACTTTTGGCTACTGGTCCTTTTCCTGCACTGTCTCATGATTTTGGAAAGGAATAAACGCAGAGCGATTTCTAAATACGTAACATTTAAGAGGTATGTCTCTGCCAGGCGTTGCTTTATCCCTTTTAAATCTCACAGCAGAGAAGAGGGAGAAAGAAACAATTCTTTGTGGTAACCCAAGTCTTCTTAAATTATCTGAACGCTGAAAACTGAAGGCAAGAACTGGATGATCCACCTGGATCCACCTGGATGACCGAGGCCAGCAAGTCTTCCATTTCATTCATATCCTGCATATGAGGCTTTGAGGCTTTCTGGGATTACCTTGAAGGTCTGTAGAGTGAGTACTGTTCTCATTTTAGAGATCCCAAAACTGAAAGACCCAGCTTGGTTTTTGTTTTGTTAAGTTTTTTCACCTTACCCAAGGTAACAGTGTTAATGGGACCAAGACCAGTCTCCTGGCTGGAAAAGTCTGTGTCATCATTCTATAGTGCCTTTCACAACCCTCTTACCCTCCCTCTTTTCTCAGTTGGCTACAACACACGGATTCTAGTTATTTCAGAAAACTCCTCCATCATCCTCCATATGCTAGTGCTTGTTATCCCTTGCTGTCCTCTTGTTAGAGCACACAAGGGCAAGGAGTCTCGGAGCTCTTTTAGGAAATGAGGGAACAAACGCCCCATAGCACAGGAATGCGCACAATGAGATTACTGTATGTATTATAAAACACTATATTAATATTACTGTAGGCTTTACGTGGTCTAAGCTCTCACATCAAGGAACGTAAAGTCAAGAGAGATTGCCAAGAGAAATCTTACTCTTTTTCCTTTTGTGGTCCATGAGCTCGAAGTGCATGAGGCCTGGATGGAGGTGGATAATTACTTCAGAAATTTCTGAAGGCTCAAGCCTAAAGGTCTGCTGAATCCCAAACAAGATGGTAAAAGGAACAAGAGCCTGAATGAGAAAATTTACTCCTAAGCCAACTCTGTCAGAAAACCATCTTTGGATCCAGGAAACCTGGTAGGAGGGTAAAGGTGTGCTGCTTTTGTGTCTTTTTTTTTCCCTTCTGTTGCATCTTCTGGCTCCTGTGACTTTTTCCGTTAAGAATATTTAACCTTCTTTTTATTTTTTATCATCGTCGTCATCATCAACAACAATAAACATCAATAACCACTGGCTCAGTGTCTTTGAAATGTTGCAAGACCAAAGATGGAGATGTAAAAAGATATCTCAGATGCTGCTTCAAGGACTGTCCTCTAATTTGAAAAGGGAAGGCTTGTATGCCTGAAGATTAAATAGTAGAGTATATTCTATATCAGAAAGTGAAGGTTTTAAGCAATAAATAATGTAAGAGCACATAGAGAAGAGTAATCACTGTGAATTAGAAGGGCCGTGAGAATTCATGAGGAAGTTGAGGATCCAGCATTTATTCATCATATATTTACTGAGCACCTTCTAAGTGCCAGAGAGTGTTCCAGGTGCATGGAACATAGCAAAACAAAGCAGGAGACAACCCATGCCTTTGTGGTGATGCTCTTCTAGTCTAAAAGGCACTCAGTAAGCTAGTACGTAGCAAAAGCATAGAGTGTAATTTTTGGTGGTGAGTGCTGTGGAGAAAAATAAAGTAAGGAAAGGGCATATGTGAGACAAACAGGGAGGACCAGGGAAAGAGTCACCAAGAGGGTGTCACTTAAGTTCAAACCTGAAAGAGATGAAGAAGCTAGCCAGGTAGGGAGAATAAATACTTCAATAAAAGTCCAGATGCATTCAAAGCCAGGGGAACATATGAGCCAAGGGCCACTAGGTAGAACTGTTCTAATTTCCTGAACAAACTGTAGGTCATTTTGGTTGGAGTAGTGGGTGTGTACAGGGCTAGGTAAAACAGAAGCCAAGATTAAGACCTGCTTCAAAAACCCAGAATAGGAGCAGGAGTACAGATAGTCATAACGTCAAGAATCTATACTCCATTGAATCATGGATGAGAAGAAATCTTCAGGTCATCCAATTCACTCTGAGTCAAGCAAATCAGCAAACACTGGCATCTGCTATGAGTAGAACAACTTGATGAAATCTTGTCAGCAAGTTCTCAAAATCAGTAAATTCTAGGCACTTAGCTTTGAAAAAAATGTGTGGGGGTAAATTTGTCCATATAAATATGAAAGGAAAAGTACTTGCTCCCCAATAACAACTCCAACTCTGGGAGCAGGACACTTTGACACCCATTGGTTTGTAGAAGCAATGGAAAAAAGTAAATATCTATTATTTGCTCAATATAGGTCTAAAAACTATAATGTGACTTGAAGGCACTTGAGGAAAAACTAGCTGGCATCAAGGTTATTGTTGAAGGAATCTAAAACTCGCCATCCCGAAATATGTTTCCCTGGCATATTGACAATTTTGTGTTAAAAGCACTTGAAAAAATAGCAGCTGCAAGGAAGACACTCAGACCTTCTTTCTTTTTCTTAAAAGCAGGAGATGAAATTCCCATGTGAAAAGTGTCCCCACTATACCAGAAGGAAAGAGACATTCTCACCACCAAGGACAGGAATTTGAGGTTGAGAGAAATCTGTACAAACACACTCTGTTAAACTAACCCTTATCTTCCTTATTACTACACCCAATTAACTACCCTAGCCCAATCCCTTTGCCTTGTCACATTTTCACAACTTACTACTCTTTGTCCAATTCAGTATATAAGCACTCAACTCTCACTGCTTCTTTGGCTGTTCATTTTTCTTGTGAAATCTCCCTTGTACATTTAAAATAATAAAGCTTGCATGCTTTTATCCTTTTAATCTGTCTTATGTCAGTTCAATTCTTATGCCCAGCCAGAGACCCTAGGAGGGTAGAGGAGAATGTTTTTGTCCCCTACAAACAGTAGCATTTGAAAGATCCTGGATTTGTTTTGAGCATGTTCAGGAGTAGATTCTGTCACTCATCTGAACACTGCAAGAGTTAGAAGCATAAATGCTTTTAATGTATTAATTTATTCTGAGGGCCACCACTCCTTACCTTAAATACATTATGGAACACTGGTTGAAGACTGGCAACATAAGGATTGTAGAGGAGAAAAAAATCTTCCTCTCCCCTTCTAGGTTCTTCTGACTGGTCTAAGAATTAAATTAATATCAGGCAGATTAACAGGAGACAAGCGAAGTTTATTAACATGTGTACATGGGAGAAACAGAGGAAAACAGTAACTCACCAATATGGCCAAAGCCACCACTTTAAATATCATCTTCAGTTAAGACAAAAGAGAATGTGTGGGGTAGTGGTTTGGGACTTCAAAGGGGAGGAAGACAATTCACATGGAGATGGGAAAGCAAATGTTTGGTAAACAAATGTTTGCTATGCCTTTCAGAGACAGTGGGACATGGAGAGGACTTTGATCAAATGGGCCTTGCTAGGCTCCCCACTGTCTACCATACCTAGTTCATATGATACTATAGTTAGCTATGGTTATAGCTCCTTCCTGGAACAGGCCTTCTAATTTCAAATTATTTTAGACAGTTAGGGGGTAGATCAACGATTCTTCCTGAATTTTTTGTTCTTAAAAATAATCAAGCCAAAGAGACACATTTTGAGGTAGTCAATTCTGTTCCCATACAGGAACCAACACAGTGGTATATTTCCCAGGATTTCTTTTTGCCTCATGTATCCTGGGCTTTGTACTGAAGAAGTTGGCAATCTAGAAATGCCAAAGAGAGTAAGTGAAAAACAAAAACACAAAACAAGAAAAGCCAGTTCTTTTTAACCAAAAGACCAGGAAAGGGACAATCTTAAGAAGACTTAAGAAATAACCACTGCACTCCCCATCTTCCCACCTATAGGGTTTCAATGGAGACCACATGCGGATCTTTGACTTCCACCCTTGCCCAGCAATAACGAGGCACTTTTCCCCTCTGGGCATGTCAAAGGAAGCTGAGAGGGGGACCTGGACTTTCACTCCCACCTGGCAATAAAGAGGCAGTGTCCCTCCTTCCACCTGAGGCAAGGGGGAGTCCCCTAAAACCCAAAAATTAAATAAGATCCTGAGTCTCATAACAATACCCAAAATGTCCATGATAAGATAAAAAAGAAAAATTACTTGTCATACCAATAAGAAGGAAAATCTCCATTTGAGTGAGAAAAGACAATCAATAAATATTAAAACCAAGATGACACACGTGTTGGAATTACCCAACTGGGATTTTAAAGCAGCTATGGTAAAAATAGTTCAATGAGGGGCCGGCCCGATGGCTGAGTGGTTAAAAGTTTGCACGCTCCACTGTGGCAGCCCAGGGTTTCGCTGGTTCGGATCCTGGGCATGGACATGGCACCGCTCATCAGGCCACGTTGAGGCGGCATCCCATATGCCACAACTAGAAGAACCTGCAACTAAGTTATACAGCTATGTACCAGGGGGAATTTGGGGAGATAAAGCAGAAAAAAAAAAAAAAGATTGGCCACAGTTGTTAGCTCAGGTGCCAATCTTTAAAAAAAAAAAAAAAGTTCAATGAGTAATTACAGACACACTTGAAACACTAGGAAGTCTCAGCCAAGAAATAAAAGATACAAAGAAGAACAAAATTCAAGTTTTAGAACTGAAAAATATAATGACTGAAATAAAAAGTCAATAGATGGGTTCAACAGCAGAGTGGAAAGAATAGAGGAAAGAATCAGTGAACCTGAAGATAAAAAAATAGAAATTACCCAATTTGAACAACAGAGAGCGAATAGACTGGGGAAAAAAATGAACATCAGAGACATGTGGGACTATAACAGAAGATCTATCATTCATGTCATTAGAGTACAAAAAGGAGAGGAGAAAAGAGGGTGGTGTTGAATAAGTATTTGAAGAAATAATGGCTGAAAACTTCCTACATTTGACAAAAGACATAAATTTACAGATTTAAGAAGCAACACAAATCCCAAATAGAATAAACCCAAAGAAATTTATGCAAAAACACATAATAAAGTTGTGCAAACTAAAGACAAAGAAAATATCTTGCAAGCTGCCAAAGAAACAAAACCTTGATATAAGAGAAAAATCAATTCAAATGACAGAAGATTTCTTGTCACAAAATACAGGCCAAAAGGAAAGGTCACATTTTCCAAGAGCTAAAAGAACTGCTATTGTCACCCTAACTTTCATGTCCTTTAGAAATTAGGGAGGAAATAAAGATATTCTCAGATGAAAGGAAATAAGGGCATTTGCTGCCAGCATATCTATGCATAGAACAATAGCAAAGGAACTTTTTGATAAAGAAAGGAAATAATATCAGATTTTTGGAATATTAGGAAGGAAGAAGGAAAAACAGAAATACAGGTAAATACAATCCTCTTGAGTTTTCTAAATTATGTTTAGAAGCAAAATTTCTAACGTTATCTGATGTGGTTCCCCATGTATGCAGAGGAAATATTTAAGAAAATTATATTATAAACAGGGGAGACTAAAAAGATTTAAAAGGCCTTAACCTTTGTACACTTGAACTGGTAACATGCTCCCAGTAGACTGTGATGTTATGTACATGCAATAGAGCAATCAGTAAAAAGCTATCCAAAGACAATAGATAAATCAAATTGGAGTTGTTTAAAGAAAATAATCAAGTAACCCACAGGAAAGCTGGAAATAGAAAACAGAGAAATGAATAACAGTGAGAGAAAAATAGAAAATGAAAAAACACTAGAAAACAAAAAACAAAATGGCAAATTTAAGCCCTAACATGTTGTAGGGGAGAATGTTTCCCTGAACCCTCTTACGGTCTCTGGCTGGATCTGAAAATTAAACTAACAGAGACAGATTAACAGGAGAAAAGCCTACAAATTTTATTAAATTTTTACATATACAAGGGAGCCTTCACAAGAGCATAAAGACCTGAAGAAGTAACCAGAGAGGGAAACTTTTATACCTTTTAGACAATGAAACAATAAATTTCTAAATAATTAAAAACACAAACGGGTTTGGACCACAGGTAGCAAATGGTAAAGAAATAACAAGGTTTGTTCATGCAGCCTGTTTTTAAAAAATAATCAGCTCAAGATAATCATTGTGCCAAAAAGCTGTGGGGAGTCAGAATTTGCCACCTTAAGATGTGTCTCTATGGCATAAGGATGATTTTTGACTGGCTATTTAAAAAAACAAGACAAAACAAAACAAAAGCTGTAGACATGGGAAAAGTTCTAAAAACCAAGTAGTAGTTACCCTTTGTAAAAGACAGTTACATTTGTAAGGGAAATCACCATTTGTAAATATATCTCCTTTTCTGTACCAGGAAAAGGGGGATGACCTTATTTCTAGAAACTTTTATCAATGCAGAAGGCAAGGACTTAAATCTACATCATAACCTTACTCTTGTTTGCTGTGCTTTTCTGGTAATCTCCCATAACTGACTCCCCCCACCCTCAACGTCCTCCTTTGTCTTTAGCTGAAGGTGGTATTTAAGGTGGCAGCTTTGGTCATTCTGGCAAGTTGCTCAGTTTTCCTGGGTTTCTCCCATGTTTACGTGTTATAAGGCTTTGTTTGATTTTCTCCTGTTATTCTGTCTCATGTCAATTTAATTAATAGCCCAGCCAGAAGGACCTAGAGGGTGGAGGAATTAATCTTCCTCTTCTACAGAGGCATATTTTGGGATGGCAAATTCTGCTCCCTTTCACTGTCTACAAGAAACTCACTTCAAATATAATTATACATATATATTGAAATTAAAGGATTGAAAAGGATAAACCATTCAAACATCAGCAAAAGGAGGAGTGCCAGTATTAATATCAGATAAGTAAAATTAAGAGCAAAGAAAATTACCATGGACAGAAAGAGACATTACAGAATGGTAAAAGGGTCAATCCCATAAGAAAACCAAACAATTCTAAATGTATATGCACCAAATAACAGAACTGCAAAATATATGAAGCAAAAACTGATAGAACTGAAAGTAGTAGAGTAATTCACAATTATAGGTAGAAAATTCAACACTCCTCTCTTAATAATTGGTAGAATGACCAGACAAAAAATCAGCAATTACATAGAACTCAACGAGTGGCTATGCCATTTGTTTTTATCTGTAAAACAGGCATGATAATGTAGGGGCAGAAAACCTTTCCCTCCTTTCCTTCTAAGTTCTTTGGCTGGTCTAATAATTAAATTGACAAAGGACAGATTAACAGAAGAAAAACACATTTAATTTCATACATACAGGAGTCCCATAAGAATATGACACTCAAAGGCAGTCAAGCAACTGAGGTTAATATGCCATCCTGAGCTAAGGAATGGACTGGAGGCCTAGGGCTTCAAAGGCAGGGAGGGCGATTCACAGGAAGATAAGAAGAGCAGATGTTTTTCTGATCAGATGTTTGCCCTGCCGTGCAAGTAAGTCTTTCAGATGAAAAAAAGAAAGTTATCTCTGGCAATAGCTGTCTTTCTGGTATAGGCGCCCTCTCTAAATTTTTTAGGCAGTTAATAGGGAAGTAAAAATCTTTTCCTGAGTCTGCTACGTTTCAATAGCCTTCAGCTCAAAATAATGCACTTGCTAAAGTGGCACATTTTGGGGTAGTGTATTCTGTTCCCCTTCAATAATAATAGTACTTATACTGTGCTGAATTTCCATGAAGATTTAATGAATTTATATTTACAAAGAGCTTAGAGATGTAACAGGCATATAATAAGCCCTCAGATATAATAACCTATTCATTCATGGAAATCACCTGTTTAAAAGATAGTAAATAGACCACAACTCAAAGGAAAATGGACAAGGGACGTACGTAATCAAACATAATAGAAAAAAGTATGATTATCAAAATGTTCAATTTCATTAATAGTAGTTGTTTTCAAAATAAAAACAACAATGAGATTTAATTGTTCATGTCTCAGAATTGAAAAGATTTAAAAGACTGACAACATCCACTGTTCAAGAGGACTTGTGGAAGTCAGCAAAATAATACTGTTAATAGGAACGTAAACAGTCTTTCAGGAAAGCAACTAAGGGATATGTGTTAAAAAAATAAAATCTGTATATAAGATAAATTGCCTTCAAGTCTTCTTTGTTGGATAGGGAGGTAAGCAAAACTTTCCATAACTGAAAGGAGAACTGGGGTGTAGTACAGGTAACTTTTCTCCTGTTGGCTTTGTCACTCAGAGACTGGAGCTCTGAAGAAGATGTGGCTGTTTATTAGGAACGGGGGTGTATATACCTCTCTAGTATTTCACTCAATTTCATGGGCTTGCCTACTGGCTCTGCTATGGGCAGAATTGGTGCCTCATCAGAATCAACTGGGGAGATTCATAAATTTTTTTCCTGGCTTCTCAATCCCCGCTACAGATCCAGGGTCTACCACTGACTTCAGGCATCTCATTTTCTTTTTTTTTAAATTCCCCACTTTCGATGAAAATAGTCCACAACCAATCTATAAATGAAAATTGGGGTGAGTTTATTATGAGCCAGATCTGAGGACTAGCTTAGCCTGGGGCCTTCTTTCCCCAAGGAAGGAAGGGCACCAAAGAAGTCGGGGTGTACAGAGTGGTTATATACTATCAAAGAGTGTGGGTCACATATGATAGAAATGTCCCTTTTACAATAGTCATGAGATTGCTCTGTTGGCAAAGTGATTGACGGACACAGAAGGAAGTAAGTCTGTTGTCTTGACCTGGGTAGTCACAGGGTGAGCACAGCAATCAATTCTTAGCCTAGGGAGAGATGGTTATCCTTAGGCAGAGGTGGGGGGGTGTATCTTTATCTCAAGGTGATTTCTTCTTGTCCTTGGGACACAGCAAATGCTTAAAGCAGATATACAATGTATGCTCAACAGCCACATCAGGCCCTCTTGAAAGAACAAGGTCAGGCCAAATTACGTTTACACCAAATGGCTTCCTCATATGCTCCAAGATATCCTATTGCTTGCCATTTGTTTATCACCGTTCGCTTGTTAAAGATCAGCCAGGTGTCAGAACAGATGGCAAAAAGGCCTAGCTTTGAGTTTAGGAGGTCTGGGTTTTGGTTTGAGCTTGTCAACTCAGGATATAGTTTTAGGTAAAATATCAAACATTGGGAAGAAATGAGAGTAAAAAATGAGGAAGGAAGGAAAGAGAAAGAGAGAGAAAGGCAGAAAGTAAACAGACAAGCAAAAGTCATGAAGAACAAGGTGAGGAGAAAATAATCGCTACTTCAGAAGATCATTCTGAAGAGGCTAAGAAATAACATTATTACGCAGATCTCACCCCCTGGGAGACACAAGGGTCAGTGATTCTTAAACTGTAGCCTGAGTTTGCTACTAATTTTTGGGGGGAGGAGGGATCTTTTTATAATCTAAAAAACTAAAAATTGTTAATTTCTAAGCCAAATGTCTCTTTCACAATTATATTTTGCATATACTGGGATAGGAAACATTTATGCTGCCGTCAGCTGAGACGTGGGATGTGGGGAAAAATAATTTAAGTTTAAATTTTCTCTTAAAAGAGGTCCTTTCTGAGAAATTCTACTTTAAATTTTATTTCTTCATGCAAAGACACTGCTGTATGTCACCTACATGAAGCGCTCACGAACCGAAGGAAAATACTTTTGTTTTTCCTTTTTAATATGCAGTCAGCAGCTGAATCTTCTCCTCGCTCTACTTCCCCTCCCCCAACCCCGGACCTAGAACTGCCCCACTGACTCCTCTTCCTCAACCAATGCCTTTTCTGTCTTCTTGGGATTATTTTTGGAGTCCTGGATTCTTTGAAAAAGGTTTACCCAGTAAACTAGTACATCTTCCTCTCCAACTGGGGCCCTCCCTGTCAGCCACGAGGTGGCGCCAGACGGGGCAGGGCGGGAAATTCAAACCCTTTGTCCCTCCGGGAGCTGGAGGGCCACCGTCCCCGCACTGCTGGTGGCATCCCTGAACAGTAAATGAACCAGGAAACGGGAGCCCGGATTTCTGGGATGCAAGAAAAATTGAAACGGCTTTAGATTGCATACCCTCTAGAAGTGTCCACGGGACCCACAAGTGATTTTGTTTAGTTTCCCAAATGCTCTAAGATAGGGTGAGTTCAGGCTCCGGGAAGCAACGCCCCTAACTGCCCTTTCCGCCGCTCGGACCTTCCCCTGCCCCCAGCCAAGGGCAGTCTTAATACTCGCTAGGCTACCTAATTCTCTGAAATCCTTAAACCGCTTTCTTTACCCAGCAGAGAAATTTCAATTTCCATCATAAACATGCAGGGGCAGAGAGGGGAGGAGTGAACACTTCCTGTACAGTTTAACAAGCACCGGGAGGCTTGGTCAGGAGGAGACCGAACATGGGTTTAGGAAAACAAAGATGTGAAATAGCTGTCCTTAGGATACTGTACCACAGCAGTGTATTTCTCTTAAAGCCAAGTTACCCACAAAGTAGAATATTGCCTCTAATATTGCCTCAACTATCACCAATCATTTGAATAGATTCCTTAGTACTCAAACTAATCAGTAGTCCAGACCGAGCTACTCCACTAAGAAATGGCAGTCATAGCTCTCTTTCGAAAAAGTGGGTGGCTCTGAAAAGAGCCTTTGGATTAAATGGTGCCTACAGAGGCATTTACTTGGAGCTGGTGTACTTGGTGACGGCCTTGGTGCCCTCGGACACGGCGTGCTTGGCCAGCTCCCCGGGCAGCAGCAGGCGCACGGCCGTCTGGATCTCCCTGGAGGTGATGGTCGAGCGCTTGTTGTAATGCGCCAGGCGCGACGCCTCGCCCGCGATGCGCTCGAAGATGTCGTTGACGAACGAGTTCATGATGCCCATGGCCTTGGACGAGATGCCGGTGTCGGGGTGGACCTGCTTCAGCACCTTGTACACGTAAATGGAGTAGCTCTCCTTGCGGCTGCGTTTGCGCTTCTTGCCATCTTTTTTCTGAGCCTTAGTGATAGCCTTCTTAGAGCCTTTCTTAGGCGCCGGAGCCGACTTGGAAGGTTCAGGCATGGTTTTTCCAAAAAGCAGTAGAAACAAACACCACAATCCCCGCCACAAAAAGTAACATGGTGAGTCCAGAGCCCATTTATTTATAGTTCTTAAATGCAAAGGAAGCTTCAAGATCTCTCAGTTCTGATTGGACAGAAGCACTGAGAAGAGATGTTTATGCAAATAAGGGACTCACATTCTCTTTTCCCATTGGATATATAAACAGCCCATTTTGACCAATCGGATAGCAGACTGGCACATCCCTGCGCTGTCTATAAAAGGATTTCTTCTACCCACGCTTTAGGTTTTTTTGTTGTCTGCTGAGTTTTGGTCTTTGAGTTTTGTTCGCTTACTATGTCTGGGCGTGGGAAACAAGGAGGCAAAACTCGAGCTAAGGCTAAAACCCGCTCTTCTCGGGCCGGGCTGCAGTTCCCCGTGGGCCGAGTGCACCGCCTGCTCCGCAAGGGTAACTACGCCGAGCGGGTCGGGGCCGGCGCGCCGGTGTACTTGGCGGCGGTGCTGGAGTACCTGACGGCCGAGATCCTGGAGCTGGCGGGCAACGCGGCCCGCGACAACAAGAAGACGCGCATCATCCCGCGCCACCTGCAGCTGGCCATCCGCAACGACGAGGAGCTCAACAAGCTGCTGGGCAAAGTGACTATCGCGCAGGGTGGTGTGCTGCCCAACATCCAGGCCGTGCTGCTGCCCAAGAAAACTGAAAGTCATCACAAGGTCAAGGGAAAGTAAAGCCTAAGCCAGAACAGCGCATAACTTTCAGTTTTTTCAGTCATATAAAGGCTCTTTTCAGAGCCGTCCACGTTTTCACAAGAAAAGCTGGTAACCAGGCTGTTTCGTCGGTAGTAATAGTTTCAAATGTGTTTGTAAAGTACAGTTAGCCATAAAACGTTGAGTTCCAGGAATATACGCTGTTCACAATAAAGATTATAAGTACATTATATGGGGAATTTAGGACACCAAGAAGTTTCTAAAACAAAGGCAGAGTCGGGAGGTTACGCGGACTCGAGAATAGCAAGGAGCAGGGAAATTTCCCATTGGCCAATAATACAGCTGGGGCTTATGAAGTTTTCAGTTTAAACAAAAACCGTTTGTCCCACATAAGTCAGTGGACATTTGCGGCGGTCCATCGTGTTATCTCATTAACAGACCAGGGGCTTTACATATGATCTCCCAAGTAATCCACCCAGGGACCCTAGTGCCATGCAGTTTGATACAAGAGAAAATAAACTCGAGAGTAGGGGAGCTATAAAGACCAAGAGCTAGGAAGCGACAGTCCAGGCGATTGGAGACTTACTTTTTAAAAAGCTAACCTGTCTGGGGGAGAAGAAAGAGATTGAATTTAGTGTGCAGACCGGCAGGATTGAGAAACCTGCCATCGTGTCAAGAATTGAGCATATCAAGTCTCACTCAGATTAACTGAATCAGAAGTTACATTTAATGTGGTCCTTAGATGGCTCGTTAAGCACACGTTCTTGGTAACAGGATGAGCTAGAACGTTTGAAAATTCCTTCAGATGTCAGACAAAAAAAGAGGATGGACGGTGACGTAATTCATCCAATCAAATGCTCTAGTAATTAACCACTCCTCCTGGTTCCCCTTGGGCCAATGGTTTTATCGCGCGGGACTTTTGAAAATTGACAGGGCCAATCAGAATGCTTCCAACTATATTTAAAGACAACTTGGCTTGTGGGTGCCACTGACTCAGCGTGTCCTCAGACACTCCCAATGGCTCGCACTAAGCAGACAGCTCGTAAGTCCACCGGCGGCAAGGCGCCGCGCAAGCAGCTGGCCACCAAGGCGGCTCGCAAGAGCGCGCCGGCCACGGGCGGCGTGAAGAAGCCCCACCGCTACCGGCCCGGCACGGTGGCCCTGCGCGAGATCCGCCGCTACCAGAAGTCCACCGAGCTGCTGATCCGCAAGCTGCCCTTCCAGCGCCTGGTGCGCGAGATCGCGCAGGACTTCAAGACCGACCTGCGCTTCCAGAGCTCGGCCGTGATGGCGCTGCAGGAGGCGTGCGAGGCCTACCTGGTGGGGCTCTTCGAGGACACCAACCTGTGCGCCATCCACGCCAAGCGCGTCACCATCATGCCCAAGGACATCCAGCTCGCGCGCCGCATCCGCGGGGAGAGGGCATAAATTGTCGTTTTTAGTCTGCGAACCCTGAACCCAAAGGCTCTTTTCAGAGCCACCCAATGATCTCAACAGAAGTAGCTGTGATAGCTTATTTTATGTGCCGCTTTACATAAAACTACTTGACCGGGCTAAACGCTGGTACTATATAATCAGTTCTAAATCCCTAATAGGAATATCGGGAGCAGGCGGTATGGTCACCAGTACCAGAAGACAATACAACAAGGCAACGTTAGATTTCCTAATGGTTTCAGCTGTACTCAACTATAATAAGTAATACTCATTTAAGGTGCTTTCTCGCTATGTTCTTACTTGTTTTAGACAGGATTAATTTCGGTAATCGCACTCCAGAAACACAAACAATAGTCTGAGAAATGTACATTGTCTTGAGCTTTTTGTAAAGTGTTTCAGGGTCCAAAAGACCTCGTTTGAAATCTAGAGTTAAAATTATTTTCTTTTCAGTATATTAGAAGACTTTCACCCCAATATATATACATTGGATCTCCTCTTACCTTTTAAATTAACCTGGAAATCTGTTGTAAATGTGAGGTAAGTAATTACTTGCATATTTTAAAGCTAGCTACCTATTTTTTAATCTGTTGACCAAGCATAATTTATCCAATCCCTTTTACTTACTAAATTATTTTCTATATGTGCACCTGTGTATTAATCTACTTGGTTGCATTGCTTTATCTCTTTTAAGGGTGTGCCCTGTGGTATGCTGTGCCACACAATTTTTTCACATTTCTTGGCAGTAGTTTCCATTCAAAATAGGATTTACAAGTTGAAACCATTTTCCTTTTAGTGATGTTGCTTTTCTATATTTGGGAGTTGCGGATTCAGTATTACAAGGAAGGTGACCCACACGGGGATAGTGTCTGAATGTGAGAAGAAAAATAACATTTACTTTAAACTTTAATTTCTGTATTTCACCCAATGATTGTTTCAGACAGCAATCTTTTTTTTATTGTGTAAATTTTACACTATATTTTACAAATAATTTTTTACTTTAGAACAACACAGAATGCTGAAGAACATGACAGCCACCGATTGCAAAGGCTTTGCTGCAGTTTTCTTTTCCTCCACACCTTATTCCTTAAGTCTGGCATTCTTTCTTTGCGTCCATCTGAGATGTGAATTGATGCACCGTGGTAAAATCGTTGGAGAACTTTCAACAACAAAAACCAGAACACCCAAAAGATTAAACCTGAATTGTGTAGTTTACTTGGATTTATTTGTGTGCCAGAGTTTTAATAAAAAAAAAAAACCTTTTGGTTTACAGTATAATATTTGCATTTTTTAAATGATAAGGTTGGACATTTCCGTGTGTGTGTTGTTTTATTTTTAATATTTCATTTTTTCAGACTCTGGCACAAGCAACTTTGCCTGGCACAAACCTCCGTTACCCATACAAGAGACCTGTCAGCTGCATCAGTGCTCTTGGCTTAAACCAAGCCCAGCTGAAATCCAAGTGTCTCGATTTCTCTTGTTGTAGCTGTGCTGGCTCTTATGTACACTGACTTTTTCTCCTCAGATTTTGTGTATCTGTAGGAAAAAAGGTGTTTTAGGTACAGGACCTGACCAGATAGCTTTAAAAATGTAAAAATGCCCATTACTGTATGAGGGTCAGACGGACAGGAGACAGTGGCTCAGAATGGCTGCTCCTTTGCCCCACTCCCCACTCTCCAGCCAAGGAAGATGAATTTGGCTTTGTCTTCATTTACTTGAGTCCCTTGATGGAACAACTGCCAGTGGCTAGGAAAAAATGGTTAGCATCATCTTAAAACTCATAACCTTGTTAATTTTTCTACAAGCCGATGTACTCTGGAAGCTGGCAGCACAGAGCAGCATTTGAATGCCAGCTTGCCAGGGTTCAAACCCAAGCTTTACTACTTTCTGTGTCATCTTCGACAAATCAGTTTCTCTATCAGCAGAAAAATGGGGCTAACAGTACCCACCTCTGGGTTGTGATTTTTGGATGCCTAGCGTTATATAAATGCTATTAATTTTCCTGAGCTGTGCATCAGTTTCTCTTATACTCTAGGATTTTTTAAAAATTGAAATAAAGACAAACTTGAGCTTCTAAATTTCCTTTTCATTTGGCATGACTTAGTTGCATAGATTCTGCTCAGTTTAAAATAAAACTTCAGCTGATATTTTAAAATCAAAGAATGGGAAAAATTCACATTTGTAAAAGAAAATTTGCTGAATGTTTTGGACTGGAGGGTAGCACCAGTGTATATCACTGCCTTAAACATCTATTACTTTATCTTATCGGACTGACTAAGATCAGGCTGGAGACAAAAAGGGGGTGTTTAATGCAAAAATTGCATCTTTTAAATGGCTCTTGCATGGCCTTCTGTCAAACAGGCATTTTCATCCCCAGGCACCACAGAGTGATGTTACCCGACAGGCCGAAATTTGCAGATAACGCTGTGGGAGTCTAGAACCAGTTTTGGTTTGTTAGAGACTCTCAGAGGAGAGGAGGAGGAAGTCAAAGTCAGAGTGTGTTTTTCAGACTTAAAAATTTAGTAGTAGCCCTGCCAGTTGTCCTAGTAGAAGTGACCTATTGGTCAATGAGTGTCTTAGGGAGATTTAAGACGACAGTGGGAAGTGGGTATAGACATTTGAACTGCTCTCCAGGCCTGGTTGCAGGAAAGTCAGAAGATTGAGATTCTCAATGCACCTTGGGAGAAGGTACAAAAGAACATTTCCAGACAACCATTTTTAACATGTCATGTATGAAAAACAAAACAGAATCCATCAATGTCTTGTACTTTATTAAATGCTGTGATTAGGAAAAATCCTCGCTAATATATACACACTTGTCTTCTCAATATTGTGTTGGGAGTAAAAGCCTGAAAATGAGAGCTCAGGGCAATATCCCAAGCCCAGGCAGATTCTTTAAGTACTAGTAACAGCGAAAAACAAGTCCCACTTAGGGAGGACTTCTCTGTGCCAATCTCTGTTCTAACACTTTGCTTACATTAGCTAATTTCAAGCCTCACCAAAGTTCCATGAGTCGTATCATTACCCCAGCTTTACAGATGAAGAAAATGAAAGCAAGGTTACAAGGTCACACAGCTGTAGGGCAGGAAGAATAATTTTCCCTCTACCCTTCTGAGTTCTTAGCTGAGATCCCTGTAATAAAAGATAGATTAACATGAGAAAAACAAATAGAAGTGTACTAACGTGTACACCTCATGTGTACATGGGCGATACCCAGGGAAAAAGGAGTTATTTCCAGACATGGCTAGAATTCAGACTTAAACAACATCTTAATAGAGAAAAGGGAGGGGAAATGTAGGCCTCTTAGGGGAGAGAGATGATTTTTTGCAAAGATGAATGAACCCTTAGAATAGATGGGAGGTATGATTATTTGTGACAAGATTTGTCTGGGTGTGGTGTCAACTTTTAGTCTTTCCTGTGGTAAGTGTCACTCCTCCCATGTTAATGAAACTCTCTGGGAAGGGATTTCTGACAATTGATTTCCTTTTGGAGGATTTGTCTTTGGGTAGATAAGCCAAGTTCAGAGAAAGCCTCTCTCTGCATTTGCAGTTTTTCAAAGTGCCTACAGCTGAAAATAATCAACATACCTGAAGGGAAGGAAAAATAATTTTCCCTCTACCCTTCTAGGTTCTTTGCTGAGACCCCCTATATAAAAGGCAGATAAACAAGAGAAAAACAAACAGAATTTAATAGCATGTATACCTCAGGTACACATGGGAGAGACCCAGGAAAACCGAGTGAAACTCCCCGAATTGGCCCAAGACACGGCCTTAAATACCATCTTTAGCTAAAGGAAAAAGAAAGATATGAGGGGGTGGGGAGCCAGCTATGGGAGGTGACCAGGAAAAGGACAGTAAACAAGACTAAGGTTGTTACATAAAATTATGTCCATGCCTTCTCCATTGACAAGATTCTCTGGTGGTTTAGTCATCCTTCTCTTCCTGGTACAGAACGGAGACACAAAAATTGAGATTTCCTTTATAAATGTAAGTGTCCTTTACAGAACAGTAAATTCTACTGTTTTTAGAGATGTCTGATGTTTCTTAAAAATAATTAACTCTATAGCCCTTATGCCAAAGAGACATATTTTGGGGTGGCATATTCTGCTAATCTTCACAGCTAGCAATCACTCCCTTTTGAATGAAAAAGTACAGGACTTTGTCATAAAACATAAGCACTGGTGAAATTTTCAGCCAAAGATATTGGTTCAGATTCAAATAGCAACGGGAGCCAAAAAGTCGAAAGATTAAAAGTAAAACGATTTACTCTGTCGTCTCCGGCAGTCACTGGATCACCGCCCAGAGAGGGGCGGAGCCGAGGGTGCGGTGGCAGAGCCTCGCTTCCCGCCTGCGCTTTCAGTTCTCAATTAGGTCCGATTACAGCTTATAATTACTCATGACCAACGTGCAGTGTCATCACTGCATCCCATACATTGGGCGATCATGTCTGGACGTGGTAAGGGCGGCAAAGGTCTTGGTAAGGGGGGTGCTAAGCGCCACCGCAAAGTGTTGCGCGACAACATCCAGGGCATTACCAAGCCTGCTATTCGGCGCTTGGCCAGACGTGGGGGTGTCAAGCGTATCTCTGGCCTCATTTACGAGGAGACCCGCGGGGTGCTCAAGGTCTTCCTAGAGAACGTGATCCGGGACGCGGTCACCTACACGGAACACGCCAAGCGCAAGACGGTCACCGCCATGGATGTGGTCTACGCGCTCAAGCGCCAGGGGCGCACTCTCTACGGCTTCGGCGGCTAAGTCCTCTTTTTTTTTTTTTTTTTTTTTTTCTTTCATCTAAAGGCCCTTTTCAGGGCCGCCCACTCTTTCTCAGGAAGAGCTGTACGTGGCTTTCGCAGTGTAGTTGTGTTGCAGTTAGAAATAGTAATTGTGTTTAAATACGAACGCGGTCTCGCCCTTTATTAGTAACTGTAGATCGAACGGCTGGTTCCTTTCAGGACAGGCGTCTCTGAGCCAATCTGTTAGTACAATAAGCAGCGCGTATCTTCGGCCAATGAGCAACGAGCAAGGGCTGTCCGATAGGTGGGACTGAGACTGAAATAAGGAACTCAAGCGAAAAGTCTCTGCACCCCCAGTGGAGGTCGGAAGGATCCGGAGTCCCCAGCTGTTTCACGTGGGAGAGATTCTGCCCGATCCACGTCCCTTGTGAAAGTGTTAACTGCAGGCCATGGTTTCAGCGAGGAGGCAGTTTCTCTCCTGTGTGGAAGTAGCGCCGAGCTCGTTTTTGGTCCTAGGATGGTTAACTATTCGTAGACATCGCGAGAGCCTGCCAGGGTGCTGCCGGCCGCTCTAAGGAATACATACGACACCGCCAGCAAGACTGGGTGTTAATTCTTAGTGTGTTTGCCCTGAACAACGTCAGGAGAGATCTGCAGTTACGCCTCACACCCTCGTCCCCCGCCCCCTCCTCCTCCGCTGGGTCGCACGCCCCAGGCCTTCGCTGCCAGTGCCTCTAGAGTTTGAGCCAGATACCGTCCTGAGTGTCGTCACGCCCCACAAAGCCGATGGTCTTGGGTTTGAAGGTACCTCCGCATTGCTGATTTGCATCCTCAGGCTGGGGGCCTTCCCTAAGCGTCTGGCTAAGCAGTTTGTAAAATCCCATTTACTAGACTAGGGCTGTCTGTGTTCTAATTCAGCTCTAGTTTCCTCTGAACCCCGAGGCCTCAGGCAGGGCTTAGCTTTGAGGTTGTAGGGAAGCTCCCTCCTTCGTGGTAACGGTGGATCCCAGGAGGCTGTTTTGCACTTTCCCCCTCGTTCTCTCCCTCCTTCCAGCTCATCTCTTCTTTCCCCTGCCCGCTGTAAATTATAAGGTTTTTTTTAATGAACCTTTCAAAGACTACTTATAAACAATATGGTTATAAAAAGTTGTTTGAAACTATGTCCTCAAATTGATAACCAACTGAATAATCTTGCATCTTTGATTTGCTTGAGAAATGTATTGATGGCTGCTTAAAACAACAACTTTGCTGCCTGAGTACTCTGCTACCATGTCTCTCCCTGACACTGGAGGAGATACTGAAAAGGAGGTTGGAAAAGTGAGATTCTTGAGTTAAGGCAAGAGGTCTGGACTAGAGATAAAACTGTGGGAATCATCAGCATTTAAATGATGAGACTGGGTGAGATTACTAAGAACCAAAACTGTATTGCAGCACACTAATAGTAAATGAATAGAAACCATGTAAATTGTCATCAGAAGGGGCTAAAGTATTATCCATATCCATTAAATGGTTCCTTGGTTCAGGCTGCTATAACAAAAATATCACAGACGGTGGTTTACACAGCAAACATTTATTTCTCACAGTTCTGGAGGCTGGAAGTCCAAGATCAAGGTTCAAGCAGATTCAGACGGGACAGATTCAGACAGATTGAGTGTCTGGTGAGGGCCCAATTCCTGGTTCATAGACTGCTGTCTTCTTGCTGTGTCCTCACATGGCAGAAGAAAGGGGCCAGAGAGCTTTCTGGGGTCTCTTTAATATATAAAGGGTACTAATCACGTTCATGAGTACTCCATCTTCACGGCCTAATCACTGTCCAGGGGCCTCACCTCCTAATATCATCACATTGAGGGTTAGGGTTTCAACATATGAATTTTGGGGGAACATCAACCGTCCATAACAAATGGGATACTGTACGGCCCAACTAACAAATAGGAAAACTGTACTCCAGTATATACTCTCTATAGTACCTTAGGCTCAGTTCTTGGGCCCATTCTCTATTTTTGGTGACGTCATCTAGTCTCACACTCAAATATTCCGTCTTCTGTGAAATAATTTTTGTTTAACAGGACACACCATGGCCTAGCTGTCAGGTCTGCTTGTAGTTACACTAAAGCTTATGACAGTGTCAGCTTCCAACTGCTTCTCATTCTCAATGGTTGTTTGTGCAGGGTGGCCTTCATCACCTCGCTCAACTTTATCAGTTTCCTTCCACCCACCTCAAGCTTCATAATAAAACATATAATCTAAGAAAAATAGTGTTGGAAATATAAATCATCTCCCTGACCTCTCCCCTGATCACCAGACTCATATACCCAACTGCGTATTTGACATATCTACTTAGATTTCCAGTGGGCATCACCAACTTGTCCAAAATAGATATCTTGACACATAAGTACCAAATCTGTTCTTCCTGCAATATTCTCCACCTCAATAAATGGAACTCTATTCTTCCAGTGGCTCAGTTCAGAAACCTTGCATTCCTGTTTGACCTTTCTCTTACAACTGTCATCCAATCCACACAGAGCTATCTTCAAAATCAATCAGGCCACCTTTCTCTACATTCTCTGCGGCTACCCTAGGGCAAGCCACACTCACATTCTGTCCAGACGACCCTAGTGACTCCTAACTCGTCTTTCTGCTTCCACTCGATGACTACAGTTTTTTCTTTACCCAGCAGCAAAAGTGATCCTTTTAAAGGGCATTGTGTCCACCCTTTGCTCCAGACATTTCAGTGGCTTTCCATCTTCTTCATAATAAAAGCCAGTGTCCTTACCAAAGCCTCTAAGGAAGGTGAACAAAAATTCCAGTTTGCCTGAGTTGGGAGACTTTCTGGGAATGCAGGACTTTCAGTGCTAAAACTTGGAAAGTCCCAGGCAAACAGGATGAGTTGGTCACCCTACGCATAAGGCCTCACCTGATCTAACCCCTGGTCACACTCTGACCTCATTCTCTATCACATTTGTCTTCACTGACCTTTTTCCTCCTTCTGGAATGGACCAAGCACGTTCCAGTCTCAGAGACTTTGTACTTGTTTTTCTTTCTTTCTAGAAGTATCTTATCCTGATGTACGGAAGATAAAATTTGACCTCCACCTTCTTAAGGTTTTCTGCTGGGCCTAAGAACTAAATTGACATAAAATAGATTAACAGGAGGAAAACATACAATTTACTTATTTTTTATATATATGTAGACATTGGGCTACATCAATGAGTTTTATGCGACACAGGCACCCTCATAAGGAAATGAAGACTGGAAGAAGCAGTTAGAGTTGAACACTTCCATACTGAGTTAGACAGAGTGGTCAATTGTGAAAATGTGACAAGGCAAGGAGGCTTGGGCTACAGGATTTAATTGTGGAGAAGTGACTAGGAAGATAAGGGTTAGTTTACAAGTTTTGTACAGATTTCTCGGCCTCGACTCCCCATCCCTAGTGATGAGAATGCTACTTTCCTGCTAGTATATGAAGGACACTGTCCATATGGCGACTTTATCTCCTGCTTTCAAGAAGAAAAGAAGAGGTCAGAGCACCCTTCTTGCACCTGCTGTTTTTCAACTGCCTTTAGTTCAAAACAATATTCATGTCAGAGGCCTATTTTGGGGTGGCATGTCCTGCCACCTTTCACTGGATACCTGCACGGCTTCAGAACTCATTTCATTCAGGCCTCTGCTCAAACCACCAACTTATGAAAGAGAAAGGGGTATGCAAAATAATACCCCTTTCTGCTCATTTATTAAATTAGCATATGTAGCCCCACCTGTAACAATATATTTTTAATTTTTGTTTGTTGTTGTCTCTCCCCCAACTAGAATATAATTCCTTGAAAGTGGGGACTTTGTTTTATGCCTGAAGTGTCCCTGGAACTTACAATGGGGCTGACATCTAATAGGTATTCTATGAAGGTGTATTATGTAGAGGAGGAAAAATACTTTTCCTTTTCCCCTTCCAGGTTCTCGACTGAGAACACCCTATAATAAGAAAAACAGATTAAAAGAAGAAAAACAAATTTAATTACGTACATATGTACAGGAGTCTCACAAGATATGAGACTCAAGGAAGTGACCAGAGCAGGAAGCTTTTATCTCTTTTACACAAAGAAACATAAATTTCTGATGAATTGACAAGGCAAAAGGGTGTGGGCTAGGGAGAGTAAAATGAAGAAGTAAGAAGGTTTGTTCATTCAGTCTCCTGGGACGTAAATTCTCTGCCTCTGGTGACAAGGATGTCTCCCTTCCTTCTGGTACAGGGAGGGTACCTTTCACACCGGAGACTTATCACCCGCTTTATCACCCGCTTTCAGGGAAGAAGAGGGAAGTGAGGGGAGGTCGGAGTGACCTTCCTGCTCCTGCCATTTTCTCAAATTCCTTTGAGCTTAAGATATTTAACACACCAAGGTGCTATATTAGGTCGTAGCGTGTCCTGAACCCCGTCAGCTGAATGAATGCATGCATGAATTTTCTACACAAGTCCCCAGGCGCCCCCCACCCCCACCTGGCACACCAGAGTGCTGCCGTGATTGATTGCCCATCCTCACTTCCTTGACTTGCCACTGCCTGAATCTATCAGCATGACGGTTTTCCTCCAGATCTGAGGAAAGATGTGGAAGCAGCAAATCAGGCATTAGCTTTGTTCTGAACAAGGACTTCATGAGTGTTAGGACTGAATCAAGCTCAGAGGTTTTCACCCAGGGCGGTGATGAGTATGACTGAATGTGTATTATTCTACCTCAAGGCTATGAACTAAAGAAGCCAAGCTGACCATAACACAAGCTATGTTTCTATTGCTATAGCATCCACACCTCCCCTCCCACATAGGTAATCTCTATCCAGGCACCTCTCTACATATATTCTGGGTGGAGGACAGGGAATTGTCTCTGATTGGCTCACTGATGGACCCGAATGCCTAGACAGTATCTGGCACATTACATGAGGTCAAAAAGTCTCTCTCGAAGGAACACCAGCTAAGGAGGACATAAAATGACCATTCTCCCAACCAGGCCCATTTTCGCTCCTCTGGCCATCCAGGCTGCAGCTGTGAATTCTCCTCAGTAAAATAAGCTAAGCTAGGAATTTTTATCATCCCCCAAGAAATCGTGGAGAACAGTTATCAGGTGGAAAATGGAACCAAAAAAACTAGGAGAGACGCTGGCTGAAGCTAACATACTGAGGCTGAAATCAGTCCTCTAAAAAAATGATACCAAAAAGAACCCAGTGACAGAGGCATTTGTGAATATCCCTTTAGATGAGAATAAGCTGTTTCTCTATTAGCCAATTTCGAGTGAAATCACATCCCTTCTCCAGCTGAGTTCTGAAGTCTAACATACTACTGGAATACATAATTGGACCAGGGATACCCTTGCTTAAAAACCTTCGGTGGCTGCAACGGCTGACTAGATCAAGCCCATACTTCCAAGTTGAGCAGGAGAGGCCCTTCACGGACCAACCGTGCCTCCCCTACCAACCTCATCTCCTTCCGCCCTGCCTCCTATACACATATATAAAACAGCTTTATTGAGATACAGTTTACATACCATAAAATTCACCCACTTTGTGTACAACTCAATGAATTTTAGTATATTTCCTTAATTGTACAACCATCGCCACAATCTATCTAACGAACATTTCCATCACTCTTATTTTCATGCTTCTATGAAGGAAGGAAAATAAGTACGGCTACCTGCTGAGGGCTGTGTTGACACTGGAAGGGAGGTGCGTTCTCTCCATAAACCACATTTTAATTTCCTTTGAATCCAGTGCCCTGGGTTTTCTGGCAGTCTGAATCGGGTTTCCTCCTCTGCCCACCATTTTCAGGGATTGTTTTTTCAATCAAGACGAATCCATTAGCGGCAATAATTTTAGTACTGTTCTCAGGGCACGATCGAGGGACATTTAGATGTCTCTATTTCATAATCCATAAAAAGACAAATTTTAAAAATTCTCTAAACCAGTGCTTGGGCGAGAAACGCCCGCTTTCCCATCCCCCAATCTGGCTCGCCGCAGGGAACCACATGAGATCATCAGTTCTGATTGGTTGATAACCACGGATGGGGCTTGCTGATTGGGCAGTGTTTCTCTTTGTTCCTGAAAACCCAGGCAAGTTTCGTACTATGCTTGGTTCTTTTCTCTTTTTCTTTCAAGTTAGAATATCATCCCTCGCCTACCCGTATCGAATGAATAAAGGAAAGTGAGAAAATACCCCATCGACCTGAAGGAGTTACGGGTATGTACAAATATGGTACTAAATTTTGCTTTCTGTTCCCAGAATCTCATAGTTCAGGATTTTCTCAATATTGTTCATTTAATTTCAGCTTTGAACTGCAAACTAAAGTCCTTGACAAATGATCAGGACAGCTCTTTTTTTGAATAGGTGGGTGGCCCTGAAAAGGGCCTTTGTTGAGAAGGGTAAGGTCCTGATGGAGAAATGAGGAAGCTTAGCCGCCAAAGCCGTAGAGAGTGCGCCCCTGGCGCTTGAGCGCGTAAACCACGTCCATAGCGGTGACAGTCTTGCGCTTGGCGTGCTCGGTGTAAGTGACGGCGTCACGGATCACATTCTCCAGGAACACCTTTAGCACACCACGCGTCTCTTCGTAGATGAGGCCAGAGATGCGCTTGACGCCCCCGCGGCGGGCCAGGCGCCGGATGGCAGGCTTGGTGATGCCCTGGATGTTGTCCCGCAGCACCTTACGGTGGCGCTTGGCGCCTCCCTTACCCAAACCCTTCCCGCCCTTGCCGCGTCCGGACATGATTATCCCAGAAGCGAACCAAAGGTAAGTGACAAAGAAGAGAGAGCCGATCCTTATATAAACACTCCTCCCCGCCCCCAGCGGATATAGAGAATTGAAAGCGCACAGGCGGGAGATGTGACGACAACAGTCTCCTCCCCTAATCCCTCCTCCAATCCCCGGGAACTCGCGGGGGGAGGAACAGGGCCCAGCTTGACCATAGGTCTTTGCTTCCTTAATTGGCTTGAAGTAAACTCCTGTTGTGACTCCAAAAATGTTCTAAATAGGAGAGGAAAAAAAAAGCAAAAACATAGTTTCACAATAATAAATTTTGATACTCTTCAAAATATCAGGATCAGGGGCCGGCACGGTGGCCGAGTGTTTAAATTAGCGCGCTCCGCTTCAGTGACCCGGGTTCGCCGGTTCAGACCCTGGGGGCGGACATGGCACCGCTCATCAAGCCATGCTCCCACAGAGAAGTAGCATTCTAGTTTACAACTAGGATACACAACTATGTGCTTGGAGAAAAAAAGAGAGATTGGCAACAGACGTTAGCTCAGGGCCAACCTTAAAAACTTCAAAATCGAAGAAAAGATAAGCAGTTCATAGTTAACGACAAGTTAGGGTTTTAAGATATTTTACTTTTTATCCACATCTGATCGTGTTTTGATAGAGCTCCTTATACTATCCCTGTTCATCAGCTTTACAACTGATGCTCAAAAAGCCATATTATAAAAGCTCTTCAAAAGCCACTTCCCTCCCGTTTTCTGAAAGCTCACTGGATCTATTAGGACCTGCTCATTTGTAAAGAGGCAGTTCGCATATGCAGGAATCAGACAAAAGTCAGTCGCCATAATCCGGCTGTTTCGGAGGGATATGGCTAGTTACATTAAACCACAGTCGATAACGGGGGTTTATTTACAGCCACTTTATTTGAAAACTTGGGTGGCTCTGAAAAGAGCCTTTGGTTAAACTGGGGTTGCCGAGAAGACCAGTAGTGTAATTACGCCCTCTCCCCGCGGATGCGGCGCGCGAGCTGGATGTCCTTGGGCATGATGGTGACGCGCTTGGCGTGGATGGCGCACAGGTTGGTGTCCTCGAAGAGCCCCACCAGGTAGGCCTCGCACGCCTCCTGCAGCGCCATCACGGCCGAGCTCTGGAAGCGCAGGTCGGTCTTGAAGTCCTGCGCGATCTCGCGCACCAGGCGCTGGAAGGGCAGCTTGCGGATCAGCAGCTCGGTGGACTTCTGGTAGCGGCGGATCTCGCGCAGGGCCACCGTGCCGGGCCGGTAGCGGTGAGGTTTCTTCACGCCGCCCGTGGCCGGCGCGCTCTTGCGGGCCGCCTTGGTGGCCAGCTGCTTGCGGGGCGCCTTGCCGCCGGTGGACTTCCGAGCAGTTTGCTTAGTGCGAGCCATGACAAGCAATACGAACAAAAGCAACTACCGAACACAAGGGAAACATATCGTCCACGTTCATCGCTAGTATTTATAGTACGTGAGGTGTGGTGATTGGATGAGAAAAATATTTATCACGCTGCGGCATCTGATTGGCTTACCTTTAAAACCTCCAACAACCGTGCAGTTTCATTGGCCACTAGGTTCTATCTTCGGCCGTTTTCAAATTTCTCTTTTGTTCCCTTCTTCCACATCTGAATGCAATGCTTTGTGCGTTTCTTTTTCATAAAACTAAAGACGTTTACTTCATTGATACTGTAGTTCTTCAACTATATATATTTCTTTAGTTCTTGGGGGAAAGAAATTTAAGGAATATTGCCCCCAATATTTTACACTGCTTATCGATAATCCGACATCGGGTTACAAATTTCCGAAATCTTTTGCAAAAATGAGATCCTTTTGTAATGCTTAAATTGACTGAAGAATTTCTTTGAAAACTATAAGACACACTTTCAAGCATAGTAAAATTGAGCTAGCTTTTGCAGTAATATTTCTTGTTAGGCATCCTTTTCCTAAAAGTTCATGCTCTGACTTCTACACATGGATCTGTCTGAAATGTATGTTTCCCAAAGCCTAGAGTACATTCGGCCTGCAAAATGGAAATGACTGCGAAGTCCTCCCGCACCGCCGCTGGGAACACAAAGTACGCCAGCACCAGCGGCTCAGAGCAGTTGCTTTGGCGCAACAGGCGATGGACTCCGCCCAATAACTAGATTCCGACAGGTAAAGAGGGTAATTTATCGTTGCTAAAATCTGATTTTATAACTTTTTAAAAAACTTCAAGCTTAAAAAGAGCGAACGTGACTCCTTTCATATTGAGGAGGTAGCCCAGATCCTACCTTTTGATTGGTTGAGTCCATTTTACTGAGCAGCCATTAAGAAAGCCGATCTAGCATCCTTCATTTGCGTAGAGAGTTTTTATCTTATCTGAGGCCTGTTTAAATCAATGGACACACAGGAGGCAGAAACCATTATTTTAACGAGAAAACTCCAGTATCCAGGATCTCCGTTTAAAAAACTGCGATTGATTAGAAGCCTCCTTTATTACTCTAAGCAAAGTTTATGTCTTTCAAAAAATGTTCACTTACAAAACATTCTAGTCTTGGAGGAAGATCGTGTGTGTTATAGACTGTCCTTCAAACTGAGACGCATAGTTCCTATTGTTCTTTTCCAAATTCTTAGAAATTACGTGATGCCTTTTGAAAACATAGACAAAAAAATGGGAAATAGGAAAGGGTGGTCGACAAAATGGAGGAAGTGTGCGTCTGGGACCATTACGTTATTGGCCGCAAACTGGTAACATAGTCCTTCGTTGTTTGAGGGAAACCCGAGAAGCTCGGGTTACCTAGGTCCGTGCGGACTTGTTTGAAAACCGCAGTGGCGCGCGCGGGAATGAGACGTCACTGCCTCATTCTCCCTGCAGCTAGGCGATTGCCTAGAGCAGAGTTGAGCGGGGATGTTGGTCACCCGGAACAGGGCTGTGAGAAGGCCGTTTTATTCTCACTAGTCTCGCTCGCAATGTGAAATCGTTTTGGCATCGTTGATGCTTTTAAGTGCTGTTTACAGCCACAAATAAAGGAAGATTGCCCTAAATGTTCCCCTGGGGCTGTGCCTTCTCGCTTTCATGCTAAGGCAACGAAACCCACAGCACAATACCTGTCGGGGAACCATTTAGTCCAGCCGGCGCTTATTAGTGCCCGTCGTTTGCTAGGTTTTAAGCCATATAAATGTTTGTTGAATGCAATACGCTGACAGGAACACAGGTCACAAGCGGTAGCGCCTGTTTCGGGTATGTTGTATTGTAAGAATGAAAAGGTATCAAAGATTTATGAAGTGCAGTCGTCTAGAAATAAGGTGAATTACAGAAATTGTTTGCATATTAAGTTTTCCACACGTGGAGCTTCAATGGTAATTGCGGTGTTAGCGAGTTCCAGTTTTTTCTGTAATTCTTTGATCAATGTATCTAAAAGGTCTTCACGAGATAGATCGCTCTTTAGCGTTTCTAGTAAAGGCAATAACATTGATGAGCTGTCCCAAGCCTGCAGACAAGGCCTTACACCCCCTTGCCTTCCTTTCTTCCCAGCCACTCAAAACACAATCTTTTACATTTATTGCAAATTAGAAACGAATGTCCCTGACAAATGTTCCTCTAGGTGAAGTTTCAGGTGAAACTCCCTGGATTCTTACATGATTGCCTCATTTACAAACAGCTCTTTCTCGCTAATCCTTCCCTGCCAAGTATTTCTGTCTTTACGAAGCGAGTGGGGCTGCTGTCTGAGGGCCTTAGCGCGCGCTGCAGGGCAGAGTGACAGCAGGCCCCAGCCGCCCGCCGTTCCCTTCTGAGACAGGGCGAGCAGGGCAGCGGGCCAGGGGGCGCCAGGGTGCGAGCGGCGGGCGCCAGCGCGCACCAATCACAGCACGGCCCCGCCCTATAAATATGCTTGCGCCAGGCTTTCTGGCGTCCTTCGGCTTTGTCGGGTGCTGGTGGCTTGCTTGGTCTTTTCCTGGTCTCGCCATGTCTGAGGTTGCGCCGCCCGTTCCGGCTGCTGTTGCTCCTCCCGAGAAGCCTTCAGCGGGCAAGAAAGCGAAGAAGCCTGTGAAGGCTGCCGGTACTGCCAAGAAAAAGCCTTCGGTTCCTTCTGTGTCAGAGCTGATTGTGCAGACCGTTTCCTCCTCTAAGGAGCGCAGCGGCGTGTCCCTAGCAGCGCTTAAGAAGTCGCTGGCGGCTGCTGGCTACGATGTGGAGAAGAACAACAGCCGCATCAAGCTGGGCCTCAAGAGCCTGGTGAGCAGAGGTACCCTGCTGCAGACCAAGGGCACCGGCGCCTCAGGCTCTTTCAAGCTCAACAAGAAAGCGGCCTCTGGAGAGGTTAAGCCCAGCATCGCAAAGGTGCCAGCGAAAACCAGAGTAACGAGTGCTGCTAAGAAACCCAGGAAGGCCACAGGAGCTGCTGCTAAAAAAGGTGTCAAGACCCCGAAAAAGGCCAAGAAGCCTGTGGTGACAAAGAAGTCTTCTAAGAGTCCCAAGAAGCCCAAGGTCGTGAAGGCTAAGAAAGTAGTTAAGAGCCCTGCCAAAGCTAAGGCTGTGAAACCCAAAGCGGCCAAGGCAAAGGTGACGAAGCCGAAGACGGCCTCTAAACCCAAGAAGGCAGCCCCCAAGAAAAAGTAAAAGTTCCGGTTGGAAGTTTCTTCCAGTAACCCAACGGCTCTTTTAAGAGCCACCAACATATTTCAGGGAAAGAGCTTTATTACGCAGGTCTGGGTCATTGTAAGTGAAGCTCAAGTCTCATGCAAGTGCAGGTTCTTCCCTAAGTTACTACTCCATGCTTTACGTCAGAACCGCTTTTGATGTTTGGTAGGTTCTCACTGGGGTCCCAAACTCAGAGTTGTTGACAATTCTAGGTGGCTTCAAAGGCAGCCAAGTTGGGGAGCCACTTTCGTAGACCTATGTTTTACCTGGAGTCTACAACTGTACCTGGGCAGGTTTTCTGGGCTTGCCCTGAAATCTCACACTGCAAACTAAGTTATAAGTGGCAACCAGCTTGAGCTGAGATTCAACTCGTGCCCCAGCCGAAATTGAGTGGCCGTGAGAAATGCTTTTGGGTGATCAGTGAAACCTATGGCTTAACCACGCCCCCTGCAAATCTGGCGGGCAAATTGTCCTTGGGAATGGCGGTGATTCACTCCAGATTATTGTCCTCGAGAGCCCCACCAGGTAGGCTTAGCACGTCTCCTTCAGCGTGGTCATGGCCCAGCTCTGACGGTGCAGGTCGCTCTTGCCTGCGCGGCGCCTTACCCTGGGTTGATTTGCGGGCTGTTTAGTTTCTAGCCAAGGTCAGGACAAAGGAACTTGGTTGCAATGGAGTATTAGCGCTAAAGCCCGAAAGCATTTACCCGGTGTCTCTGTTTATAGGACTAGAACTGCCTTGATTGGATAATATTTGAAAATCCCACTCTGTACCTAACTAGATCGTATTTCATCTCGTGCAAGGTTTTCAGCGCTGGCGGCCCTACATCACACTAAGTCCTTGGGGACACTTTCGCAGAACTGCCCCTTTAAGCTTTTGAAATTTTAATTCGGGGTTTCAGATTCTAATAACGTTTTTTTAATCATCCGAATATATGAAGAACCAGCTTTACTTACTTTTACTTAACGCAGCTTAATTCGTTGTAAAACTGTATTTTTACACGTGCGCATCAAATTCTTTAACTAATTGTTCTATTTTTTAATGATATTTCCTTTTTTCCGTTGGTTTTCTTGGCTCCCTTCATCCCCTAACGTCTGCCATACAGCCTCTTCACATCCCTACTCCCGCTCCCTCAAACTGGTATGTAGCTATTCATGTTTTCCTTTGAATTCAGTCTTTTACATACGCCTATCCATACTCGTGCGTGATTATTTTGTTTTTCGGTTAGGTTTGTTATTATTTACAAAGTGATGATAATATATTCACTTCTCTGCATCTTGCTGTTTTAACAAAACCTGTCGAAATTCCTTTCAAGTCAAATCATCTTTTTTTAAATGTTCTTCACGTGGAGTAGCATAGTTTGTTCACAGATTTCCTAGGGATAAGCGTTGACGTTGTTTCCATTTACCGCTGCTGACCATGGTGCAATAAATAAGAGTTCCAACGCTGAAATTGATCGAGTGTATTTTAAATTTCAGCTGGTGCTGACATATTCTGAAAATAGGTTCCCCTCCTCCATTCCAACCATCAAAGTGTGGTCTCATTAATTTCTGCTGGTCAAAATTATTTCATATTGTCACTTTCATTTGCATTGGCCACTAGTGCATCCTTTCTTTAGGTTGTTTGCATATGCTCTTCAGAGAATTCCTGCTTATATCTCTTTGCTCATTTATTGATTGAGCAATTTGTCTTTTTCTTGTCCCATTGTGCTTTTTTATATAATAAAGAAATGAACATTGTCTTTATCACCTGTGTTGCAGAGTTTTCTATTTTTTGCTTTTTTCTCCATATTTTCTTTCTTTATCATGTATTTTCCATTTACATGTATTATATAAAATTTATTAGATACATACAGAATTTTGAATGTTAAATAGTTTAATGTATCTTTTCTTTATAGCTTCCAGATTTCCACTTGTGGTTAAGAAACTGAACCCCACGCCTCCGTTATTCATTCAACCTTTTAGGTTTTCTTCTAAAAAATTTTGCTTCTTAACAATTTTTAGTCTCTAATGCATCTAGAATTTATTTTATGTAGTTAAAGACAGAATCTGAGTTTAATTCTCACAGATAGATGGCCAGTTGTTCTAGCACCATTTATTAAATAATCCACCCATTTCTCCCACTGAACTCATATATCATCTTTGCTATTTATTAAATTGTTATATAATGGAATCTATTTCTGTATTCTTATTCTTTTCCACTGATCTCTCCGTATAAGTCATGTACCTTTCTTAATTCTATTCTTAATCAATTTCTATGCTTGTTTCTGTTGTGAATGGAATGCTCTTCTCATTTCCTTTTTTTAGGTCTTCCTGCTAGGAAGAAAGAAATGTAATGATGTATTATATCCAGTGAATTTACCAGTTTCTCTAATTCTACTCTCCTTTCTTTCTGCTTAAAAACTAGAGCCCCTTGAGTTTTTCCTAGTCATCAGCAAAATAATTTCCTTTGTTTTCCTCAATGTGAATACCAAGCATTTCATTTTCTTTTTTTTACTGCATTTGCTAAGAATTTCCAAAGTAAAATTGAACGATAATTTTATCAGACATCCCTTTTTTAGTTCTTGGTTTTAATTAACATGGTATTAGGTGTTTGTTCTTTAGGATAATATTTGTTCCTAGTTTTTGGTATCTCCATTACATTTAAATGGTTACTTTCAATTCCTATATCACTTTTTAAAAAACTTTTTGAATGACTGCTAGATTTCCCTCATGTGTTAATATAATCATATGATCTTTCTCTTTTGTTTACTGCTTTTTAGATGTTAAGCCCTCAAACTCATGTGGCTGAAGAGAATGAACTAGAAGAATGAGATGTGTTTTTCTAAGATAGTCATGTGTAAGAGAGAAGCAAGTGTGCTGCGGTGGATCTGGGGAAGGATGAATCAGGAATTCTGTTGTGAAGTTTTGCAGTTTCTATGAGATTACCAAATGGACGAGGGAGTAATCCACTGGGTTCAAATGCTGCTGATAGAGTGAAGTGAGTAGAAACCTGAAAATGGTCCCCTGGCTTAGCAGTATGAAGATTACTGGTAGCTTTGACAAGAGTAGTTTTGGGGAGGAAGGAGTTGAATTGAGGTAGAGCTATAAATTAGGAAGTCACTGGTATACAGATGTCATTTAAAGCCAGGAGACTGAGTCAGGTCACCAAGGGGTGACTGAGGTAGAGAAGAATATGAAGGGGAAAGAACTGAATCCTGAGGCATCCAACATCAAGGGCAGGGGATATCTGGCCCTGCCCATTTATCATAGATAAATCTGGATAATTATTAGACCTCTTTGTGCTTCCATTTACTTATTTAAAGGTAAAGGGGTTGGATTAGAGAAGTGTTTTTCATGGCCTGTTAGGAATAGAATAGACTAGAACATATTAGAGTATGCCATATTGTAAAGGAGAGGAGGGCTTCCTGGAGTTTAGGTTTCATGCACACACATTGTTGGGCATATGTATGCATGTTCTAGGTCGTGAAGACCATGTTTCTTATTGGGGTCACAGTCAAAGAAGCCTGAAAAACAGAGGTCAAGATGCTCCCTGTGGTCTTTTACAATTCCAAGAGTCTATTGTTTTAATAGATGTTCTGACCACAGAATTATATTAGATCTAACATCTATTTGAAAGTGTGAGAGACTTGAAATCACAATCTCAGAGATCTTCCTGAGACAAGCAGGTAACAGTAGTGACACAAACTCCGTTTTTTTTTTTCAGTTCAGGTAACATTGGTTTATAACACCATATAGGTTTCAGGCATCGAACATTATAATTCAACACCTGTATTTACTAGCATGTTCACCACCAAAAGTCTAGATTCTGTTCTTTACTAATTGTTCTGATTGTTCCTGCTAGAGGGGCTTTTTGAAAAGAAAGAAAAATGGGAGGAGCAGAGAAAAACACAGGTTATGTGACTGCCAGGACTGATTGAAGATTAGTGGGGCCTCCTTAAAAAATTACAGTCTACAAATAATGGGTTTTGCTAAGTAAATTGTACAATAATCACACCTAGATGGGAAAAAGAGATGAAGCAGGAAATCTCTCATTTTAATGCTACGGGTTTTATTGTGTCCTATGTGGCCAAAGTAAAAAAGAGGAATATTGGGGGAGGGGAGGGGAATTTGTTCTTTTCTTTATACCATAATGTATTTTTCAGATCTTTGACAACGTGCACATGTAAATCTGAACTAGAAAAAAAATATATTATTCTGCATATAGAAACAGAATCAGATTAAAATAGGAGTATTAATTACTAAATAGTTGTTTAGTAAAACGGCCTAGCAAGTACCCATAGTATTCCATTGTGTGTATGCTCTATAGCTGGTGTCACCAGTCACTTATTGCTGGATTTTTAAAAATTTAACAAACATTACTTAGTCATTTTCAACTATCTCAGAATATGTTCCCAGAAGTGGGATTTCTAAATCAAAGGGTAAAAAGTAACATGATAAATTTTAGGTTGTGGTAAAATTATAATAATGTTATCTTAAAAACAAATAAAAATACCTAAAGACAAAAATGTCACTAGACCTCAAGCATTATTGGTCACATCTTTTTAATTTTACTTTATTTTTTAATAAACAATGATTCAAAAGTCACAACTATATGAAAAGATATACACTGAGAATTCAAGTCCCACACCACTGTCCCATCCACACAGTTCCTCTGCCAGTGTTTCTTTGTGCAAAATAGAAACAAAAAATATAGATACTCTTCTTTTTCACCTTTTCACAGGATAGTGCGTACACGTTTCTCTACCACTGTTCACTAAGCAGCCTGTCCTGGAGCTGTGTCTGTAACAGGACACAGAGGTCTTCCTCATTTCTCTCCACAAGTACATGATGGACATTGTATGACAAAAATTTATTCCAGTTCCAGAAGCTCTATATATATTAGAGAGATTAGTCCTTTGTAATATGAATTGCAAAATGTGTTTTTTTCCTATAGCCATTTGTCTTTTAACTTTGCTTATGATAAATTTTGCTACGCAAACTTTTTATTTATGTTTTTATTGAGGTAACATTGGTTTATAACATTATATGAATTTCAGGTGTACATCATTAGTATTTTGATTTCTGTGTAGACTGGATCATGTTCACCACACCAAGTGTAATAACCATCCATCAGGGTACACATGTGCCCTTTTACTCCTTTCGCCCTCCTACCTGCTTCCCCTCTGGTAACCACCAATCTATTCTCTGTATCTGTGTTTGGTGGTGGTTGTTTTTATTTTTATGTAATTGTGAATTTATCAATGTTTCCTTTCATAGCCTTTGGATTTTGAGTAATAATTAGAAAGGGGTTTCGCACTTCAACAATCAAAGGAATTCAGCTGTATTTTCTTTGAGTACTTCTGGGTTTTTATTTTTTGACATTTAAATCTTTGACCTATTTGGAGTTTATCTTGGTATATGGTGTTTTGCAAATGGCCATCTTTACTTCCAACGATGAAAAATGTTTTCTGGGGGCCGGCCCCGTGGCGCAGTGATTAAGTTTGCACGCCCCATTTTAGCGGCTGGGGTTTCACTGGTTCGGATCCTGGGCGCAGACGTGGCACCGCTCATCAGGCCACCCTGAGGCAGCTCCCACTTGCCACAACTAGAAGGACCCACAACTAAAAAGATATACAACTATGTGCTAGGGGCGTTGGGGGAGAAAAAGCAGAAAAAAAAAAGAAAGAAAGGTTTTCTTTATTGTGTATGTACAAAATTCTTACATGACTTGTCAATTTGTGGACTTTGCTATCCTGTTGTATCAGTCTTTCTATTCAAGAAGTCTTTCTATTTCTGTCTATTCAAGCACTAGTACCACAGTTGTTGTTTTTTCCGAAGATTGGCGCCTGAGTTAACAACTGTTGCCAATCTTCTTTTTTCTTCTTCTTCTCACCAAATCCCGCCAGTACATAGTTGTAGATTCTAGTTGTGGGTGCCTCTGATTGTGCTATATGGGACGCTGCCTCAGCGTGACCTGATGAGCAGTGCCGTGTCCACGCCCAGGACCCAAACCCGAGAAACCCTGGACTGCCCAAGCGGAGCATGTGAACTCACTCGGCCATGGGGCCAGCCTCACCACATTGTTTTGACTGAGGATTGATGATCCTTTATAAAATATGATAAAGATCATCCACCCTTCCTGTTCTTATTTTTCAATTTTAGGGCAATCATAGGGCAATTCCAGCTTTGCAAAGAATTGTAGAATGCTTAGAGCTACAGAAGCATTGAAAGTCATTTAGTTCTGAAAACAGAAACTAAATGACTTTCAATGCTTCTGTATTCATCAGGCAAAATTCTGTAGAGACTGTCCTGCTCTCTGAACTCTGAACTCTCAGCATCTCCTATCAGCTATTAAAGGCCAATATCTTAAGGGCAGTATGCTTTTACCTTAAACCTATGCTGAGCCATGGTCAATGCAAACCAGTGAGAAGGAAATTGGAAAAAGTTTTATGATCTAAGAATCAGTGGGTACTCCCTGAATTAATTTATCACTCCCTCCTCCAAACTCTCTGGAGGGTCTTGGTGATTCCCTCTCCACATGGGAACTCCTAACTACAAAGGAAATAGAAAGGAGGCAGATCAAGTATTCTCATTCTGCTGCCTAGGAACAAGACAAAATAGGTTTGATTAAATAGCCACTCTCTGCCACACTTCTGTATGTTTCTGTTTTTTAAAGGATCCTTCACTTATTTGTTGGCTCTTGAGAGAGAGTGCAAGGTTCAAGTGTGCAAGTCTAGACCTTGCCCCTAAGGAACCCAGCAGTGTTCTGCTTCTCTAAAATAAGGACCAAAGGTGTGTGAGAAGTGACCCATAAGTCTGCACTATCACGTCTCCCACAATGGGGGGAAAGGCTACTTTTTTTTCATTGGAATTAGGATTAGGTCAATGGCGGTAGCAACTCCAAAAAAATCTGGTAGGTTGATTTCATCCTTTTACTTATAAAGCTGTTATTATGCTACATGATCTTCAGTTGTGCACTAAATATATATTCGGTATTTGAATATTGATAAACGAAAAACAAAAATGAGTAGCAGTTAAGCAACCCATAAACCTACCCATAAGCAAATTGGAGATTTGAAAATTTACTCTGGATGCTTAACTCTTCCTCATTGAAAACACTTTCCTTAGTAGAAGATACCAACATATTTTAAACTTTTTTTAAAATTGGGAAACATAACATATAAAAAAATCATAACAAAACAGAAATGTAAAGTTCAACGATCACAACGTGAACACCACTACAACCATCACACAAGTCAAGAAACAGAACCTCAGCCAACTCTCCCAGTCTCCTCATATTTGCTTCCCATCAGTAACTCCTCCATCTTCCCTAAATGTAACCACTATCCTGATTTCTAACACTACAATTTAGTTTGCCTGGTTTTGAAGCTTATATAAAATGGGAATCAAACAATATATAGTCTTTTATGCCTGGTGTTTTTCACTCAAAACATGAGGTTTGACAGATTCACCTGTGTTTCTGTGTATAATTGATTCATTAATTTTTATTGTACAATATTCCTTTTTATGAATGTACCACAATTTAGGTATCTATTCCACTGTTGATGGACATTTGTTTCTCTTTTTTAGCGATTACGAACAATGCCATGAACGTACCTGTGCATGTGTTTGGGTAGCTATGCGAACACATATCTGTTTTTTGTACACCTAGGAGTAGACTCACTGGATCAAATGCTAAACTCTTTCTGAAAGTAGTTGTAGCAACTTACATGCAATGGAATGAACATTAAGACTATTGTAATAAACAGATGGAGATGAACCTCAGAAACCTAATAGTAAAATCTAGATGAGAATTCCTGTTGTTCTACGTCGTTTCCAATTGTTTTTTAGTCTTTCTTAATTGTAGTGGCAGATGTGCAGTGGTATCTCATTGTGGTTTGTTTTGCATCTCTTGCCCATTTTTCTGTTGCATTGTGTATCTGCTTAGGCTGCCGTAACAAAATATCATAGCTTGGGTGGCTTAAACAACAGAGATTTATTTTTTCACAGTTCCAGAGGCTAGAAGTCCCAAATCAAAGTGCTGACAGATCTGGTTTCTGATGAGAGCTCTCTTCTTGTCTTGCCGATGGACGCCTTCTCACTGTGTCCTCATGTACACTCTTCTTTGTGCATCTGGGGAGACGGAGTGGGAGGAATCTGGTGTCTTCCACCTCTTATAAGGACACCAGCACTATCAGATTAGGGCCCTACCCATATGACCTCATTTAACCTTAATAACCTCCCAAAGGGCCTATATCTCCAAATACAATCACATTGCAGGTTAGGGTTCCAACATATGAATTTCAAGAAGAACACAATTCAGTCCGTAACAGGTTATTTTTGGGTTTTCACTGGTTTAAAATAGTTGTTTTTCTCTAATTCTGGGCACAAGCTCTTTGTCCATATATGTGTTGCAGGCATCTCCTCCTACTCTGTGACTTGTCCTTTTACTCTTTCAAGGATATCTTGATGAATAAAAATTCATTTAATTTACTTCAACCAATTATTCTGTTTCTTTATATTAGAGCTTTTTTTATGTCTTTTAAGAAATCATCCTCTATCTCAAGGGCATGAAGATCTTATTATATTCTTATGAAGTTAGAGGAACAGTACATAGTCCCCAAGACTGCCCTCACTTCTGACACCAATTGCAAATTTGGAGGCTTCCCAACTACCCTTAGGGTCAGTCATTTATTGAAGGACTCATAGAACTTTCAGTGCACATTGCAACTTTGGAAGATAATAGAGCATATTTACACATGAAGACCAGGAGCCCCAAAGTTCCCTGAGAGAAGGAAATAACCACCATCTAGAGTGTTAAGAGCTTGAGACTAAGGAGAACATGGGAAGCAGTTAGTCTATGATCTTACTTTAACACGTGGGAAATTGTATCTTCACTTTAGCACATCCTCGTGGAGAGGAAGGTACACACAGAACAGGGTGGAAGTCTCCCTGAATGTCCTTGAGAGCTTTAGCCTGCTCTCAGGGAGGCCTCCTGGGTTCACATCCAGATGTGGTGCAGCTCCTTGCCTAAAAGCTTTGTTCTATCAATCAAGAAGGGCCTCCTTCCCCAGAACACAAAGACCTCCTTAACACAGGACTTTAGATACCTGAAGGGCACCTCTTACGGCAGTGAGACTTCCAAGGAGTGTTCTTTCTCCTATTCCCAACGCCTGGCACCAGGAGCACAGCTGCCCCTTGGCAGCTTTCAAGCCTGAGGCCTTCACTGGAATTGGAGACCAAGACCATGACTTGGGTGTCCAGCTGCACGCTGGCCTCAGCACTTGAATCTGAAAACCATCCAGGCTGGGAGCTTTCACACCGTAACACGCCCCCCACCCCAAAAAACAATCACAAATATTGTTTCATGTCACGTATTTTTGTTCTCATCTGAAATCTCTTCTCTCCTTTTCTTTAAAATCCAAAGAACTGCACATCTTTCAAGGCCCTGAACAAGTTTCATAAACATTTACTGAACCCACAGCTTATAAAACCTGTTGAATACTTTGCTATATGTTGTCATTCATTATTCACCAATTATTTATTGATCAACATTGTTTTCTTAGTGTTGGGATCATTGATCTATATTACACGTTTCTTTGGCTACATTCAGTGATAGTTCAGAAGCACACATCCACAATTTAGCTGTGGAGTGAATGGGTTGAGTGAGGCAGAACTGGAGGCAAGAAAAAGTCACAGTGATGCCAGGAAAGATGATATATGATTAGAGCAGGAGGGTAGCAGTGAAGTTAGAAATAGATGGGTTTAAGAGATCATTAGGAGGTAGAATCAACAGCTTAGATGTGAGGATGAGAAGGGTGGCACAGTCAAGGATAATACCATGGTTTTAACTGGAGCAAGCAGGTGATCGGAACATTCCTTCATGAAGAATGGGAACACTGAAAGAGCAGCTGATATGGAGAGCAGGGATGGTGTCAGATCATATGTTGAATGTGATTTCCTATAGAGCGAAAAGAGTAGATGGCCTGTGACAGACCCTGAGATGTCCAATATACATGGCACAGGTAGGTCTAAGGGTGTGTCGGTCTGCTGAAATTCACCATAAAGAATTTTATGTAAATGGTTGTTAATCAGTTATAAAGGACAAAAAAGGCAAAAGGGGGCCTGAAGTATCACAAAGATAGTAACAGTGGGAAGCAGCTACCACCTCTAGGGTTGAGAGAACAAAGAGAAGATTCTTTGAAAAGACTTCCAGAACTAGGACCCAAACCTCTGAGGAGCAGATGCTGGACCACTGGTGTTGGTAAGTCTGTAGAGGCACCATCAGGCAGACTTTAGGAGCACAGGTTTACAGATTGGAGCTGAGTACTGTTAATGGATTCAACTCTTGCTGCCAAGGGGAAGAACACTTGCTGTGGTGATGTCACAAACAAGAAAGTAAACAGGTAGTAAATGGGAAGTGCTATCTCCCCCTTCCAGCCCTCCAGTGTCTCCTCTTGGCAGGGACTAGCGGGAGGCTGCTGACAAAGCAGATGTGTGCTGTGCAGAGTCCTAGCTCCAGCATCACTCAGCAGAGGACAGAAGAGACCAGATCTTCATCCCCAGCACAGGGTGCTCTCAGACTGCAACTGTTGCTGGTCTCAGGCTGCCTCATCATCCCTTGTGGTTCCCTTTAGCCCTGTCCGTACCTTTGTAAATAGTCCTTTCATTATATTCTTTCCAGTTAAACCTTTTGCTTTAACTTTTTCCTGTTGGAATCCTAATTTGGCCCTCCTCCAGTTTATAGGACAATATTTCCTTTAGAAATGCTGTTAAACTCTCAATTAAAAAAAAAGGGAACTTATCTTAGGGAAAAAAACTATCACTGTTTGCAGGAGCTCACCTTTCCACGGTACAGGATAGATTAAAACCCCTTTGTGCATATTCAGTACATGCTGCTTGTTTTCATCTCTATCCTCTCTGAGTTTCCAGGCAGTTTCCCTCCATCTCAGCAACCCCCTTTCTCCAGCCCACTATTGTTTCTCATCCTCTATCTCCACTAATAAATCAGAGGCCTTCCCAATTGCACCCAGCGCACCTAGAGTCTACTCCAGGATGTATACTGAGAATGATTTTAAAAGGTAAAACTCAGAATGAGACTTGCAGCTAACAGGAGCCTTCCTAGAGACAATGAGCTGATACGTCTAGACTACAAGTGAACCAGGGGTGACACTGCAATGTCACAGTCAGGGCTTCAAGAGGGCAGAGCATGGAAACCCAAAGGGAAATATTCACCTAGCACAAAGAGAGAAGGAATTATGGGATGAGGATTTGTCCGTGTGTCCCCAGATTTGCCCAGCAGAGGGAGACCTGTGGCTGATGGCAGCTGCCCACAGAATTAGAGGAGGCTAAAGCTGGAATAACAATCATGTCCACTATTCCTAAGTATTCAGAGAAAAAGGCTACCGTTCAAAAAACTTTTTATCTACATTAAATTCTAATTTTTATAAATCTGTAAACATATTTTCCATAGTTTGTCATAGTACATATTCAATTTTATGTTTTGCTTTTTCCACTTAACCATTTTTCCTAGATTACTATGTATTCATAATAATCATTTGTTATACTGCATAATTCTTCAAACTTCTTAGTATGACTAAATTTAGTCACTCATTTGTTTTGTTTGAAGGAATTCCAGAATATTTCAACTGACCTAATTAATTTTACAATTAATGTATTTCTGAAATTAGATATTGGCTCCTTTAGAATTGGTATCTTAAAATATGTTCCAAAGTTATGGGCATTTATGAATTTTCATTTTATTACTGTATTGATTTTATCAGAATTTCCTAACTTATAAAGCTGTAAACTATATATGATTTAAGAGATTAGCCCATAACGTTAAAGTAGTTGTGAGTAGAAATAAAATGCTCCCCTCAAGTTTGTTTAAATTTTTATTTATTATATACAAGTGTAAGAAATAAAATAGCTAAGACAACCACCCGATTTTTTTTCCCCAAAATGCATGCTTTTACTTTAATATCAGCAGATTTCTGTGTTGGCTAGAATTGTTAGGGTAAATATTGAAAAGTTCCCAAGCAAATGCATTTTCCTCTCATACTGTTATCCAAAAAAAAGTGAGAGCCATCCTACATTATAAATATGCTTTCTGCTTTTGTTATCAAATATGACACATTTAGGTTTCAACTCATTTGAAGGTTTGTGAAATATTATTTGAATTGTTACATAACTCACAAAGACAATGCTAGTCTGAAATACTGACAGCTCACACATTATCAGGTGAACTCAGAAAGCTTATTAAGCCTCATATTTCTTTGTCTTCCAGCTACTAAACCAAACAAAACCCTCCCAGTCCTTAAGACAGAACTTTCGTCACCTGTCTCCCATATTTCTGCAAGACGTAACAATCAATACATTGGATTCCATGTTGGTGGAGTTCCTACTGATGGCTTCAGTTTTCTCTGTAAACAGGGAAAAGGCCCTGTGGTAAAAGTAACATCTGGTATGGTGGCAAAACAGAAAGGAAGAGGGGGAGGAGGTCTGTGGGGAATGGGGAGAGGAATGACTATAAAAACCCAGCAGGAATTCCAGGAGAGACCACCCAAAAAAGCAACTCTCTGGAGAGACCTGGGATTCCATGAAGGCCTGGGGCACACAGGAGGTGCAGGCTGAGGGAGTTTCCTTCCCACACCACACAGTCCCCACAGGTAACATGGACGCGTGTACGGCAAAGGGGATGATCCTCAGCACCTGGGGTACCAGAGGAGGTGGCACCGAGCAGACTGTGGAGAGGATTGTGACCACAAAGGGACGTTTTGGACTGTGACCAGAAAGGATCAGGATGAGAATGTACAGCTTTATCCAATTATCTGGTCTCAGGGGATCCAGAAAAACTGGTCCCAGAGGTCTCCTGGGGATGTAGGTTCTTAAGCTCCTTTTACAGAGGAGGTTTCTAGGAGAACTTTGTGCAGTTAGCAACAGGCAGCTTCCCCTCTGCACTACACCATTCTCCCCACTTCCCTTGCTTTAGGTTTTATCAGTCCAGGTAGTAATCACACAGTCACAGGGCCTTACATATGTACCTGTAAATTTCCTTAAAGACAATGCCTTCTAAACCCCTTGTTCAGTAGATAAGAAAACAAGACAATAAAATGACTCATGCAAGATGCCCAGGTAGTTAGCAGCTAGTAAAAACTGAATAACTATAAAATGGGAATGTTTATAAAGGTTACATTAAATATAATTTATAAGCACTGCTAACTGCCTAATAACTACACAATACAATAATATTTATGTATCTTTAAATATGTATAATAGAAACTTGTAGAAGGTATAGCTGAATACAACTCTGTTCTTGGCTTAGGTTTCCTAGTTCATCATATTAGGCATAGCTGCCTAAGAATTTATGCTTATCAGGTTTGTAGCCGCCCCTGACACAGGAAGGGTTAATAATCACTGGAAAAAGCTTGCCAACAAACTGCGACCCGGAGGTGAGAAGGCCGGTTAGCCAATGACTGGTAAGACCCCTGGGGGGGCAACCTAAGCCAGGCGGGGCACAGATGGAGAAACGATATCGATATCGGGAGCAGGAGGGACCGTTGCCTAAGAGGCCTTGCCTGCTCCGAGATAAAAATATAGGAGCACAGCAATAACATGATAATATCAAAACAGAGGCCAAGGGAGGGCTCCTTGAGAAATCACCAAGAATTCTTGGCATTCACTAATTACTTCATCCAGAACACCTGTGTATGTTTAACAGCTGTAAGCTATGTATATATTGAAACAATGGTTATAATAAACTCAGAGTGGCCATCAGCCCTCTCCGCATCTATCCTGATGTGTACATTGGATTGCGACACTGACAAGGTTAAAAAACTTGAGAAAAAATAGAGAGGACATATGTGGATAGATAATAGGAGGGAGAGGATGGGAAGGCAATGGCAGGAAGGAGAAGGGAGAGGGCAAAACAACAGAGTTAGGGATAAGCTCTATTTAAAAGGTGACTTGTGAACAGGAGAGTGTAGGAAGGGATTCCACACAACTGAAGCTCAGGGGGACAGACGGATGACATCATCGTGTGAACTGGGTGAGTGATAAGGCAACAGGGAGTGGTAGGGCCTAGGGAATACCAGAAAGCACACTAACATTCAAACTTTTTAAAACATTGCACCCAACCACAATGTGTCTGTCCTGGGCACCAGTACCATACCCCTCTATATACCACGGAATGGGTAAATTCTCAATCCCTGATAGAAGGCATAAGCATTAAAAGTCTTAGGCCCTTCATTCAACAAATATTTATTGTGCATCTACTATGAACTAAGCACTGTATTACGTACAAACATTCTAATCTCCATAAAACTTAATTTCCTTATCAATAAATGGAGACATTAATCCTCAGTTTATCCGTGATTCTGAGCCTGATCCTTTGTGACTGCAGTAGGTACAGCTTTCTATCAGTTTCTCTAAATAGCTCTGCCAGACTCTGGTGGATGCTGACAGACCCTGAGGACCCATCCTGATGGCACTGCTCCCCTCCCTCGGCTACCTGCCTCCGCAACACCACTCCGTTCTTCTGCAGGGCCTTCCTTACCCTGAGGAGCCTTACCCCCTCACCCTGCTCTGCTTTGCCTCACATATATGGAAAGGCCCTTTCCTTATCATCCATGACCAAGATATGAGAATCTAGAACTTCCCCTAAACCACACTGAGTGCTGCGAGAATGAAAGGAGTGGATTATAATCGGGACTTAAAAGTGGATATCAGAGAAGACTTCTCTCCAAACCCATTGAGGGTGACTGTTCTTCACTGGTGACTTAGAGATGCAGCTCCTTCCATCCTGTGGCTTGTCCACCTTCAGGTCACAGCTTCCAAGGATGCCCTGTGGATGGTCTCTAATGCAGGGAGTCTGAAGAGAAAAAAGGCATGGAATATTGTGAGTGGTAAGTGTTATGGGCCAAGTCTGGAAGGATACACATCACTTTTGCACACCTTCTACAAACCAGAACTCAGTCACTCGACCACACATACTGACAAGCAGGGCTTAGCAGGAGTCTAACTCTGAGTCCACAAGGAAGAGAAAAGGGATTATAGTAAACATGTAATAGTCTCTGACACAGAAGCTTTTGCTCACTATCACTATGCCTGGCCCTGGCCTGTCTTCCTTTCCTGCCAGGTCACAGGAGCCAGCATTTATTCCTGGATTGGGTTCGTGTGGGGATATTAAGACAATAATGAACCAATGCAGGCTCTTGAGCACAGAACCAACTGATAAAACAATGCACAAATCAGATGAGTCTGATGATTATGAATCATGTCAATGAAAGCAAAGAAATATAATAACTGAGCTAATTTTTGCTTTTTGGATCAATTTCATTGGAGTCTCTTATACACAGTAAACTATACAGAATTTAAATGTACAGCTTGATGATTTTTGACAAACATATATTCCCATGTTACCACCACCCTAACCAAGATACAGAATATTTCAACGGCCCTAAAAAGTTCCCTTATGCTTCTTTGAGTTCAGTAAGACCTAAATAAATGGAGACATACTATATTCATGGATTGGAAGGCTTAAAATTGTCTCAAGATGTCAATTTTCTCCGAATTGATATACAGCTTTAATACAATTCCAATAAAAAATACAGTAATTCCAATAAAAATACAATTCCAATAAAAAATACAGTAGAAAAATATAGTAATCAAGACAGTATGTCAGTATGTTTTGGTATAAGGATAAACAGAAATATCAATGGAACAGAATAGAGTACTCAGAAATAGACTCATACATCTATAGTCAATTCATTTTGACAAAGGTGACAAGGCTATTCAATAGGGAAGGAACTGTCTTTTCAACAAATGGGTCTCAAGCAACTAGAAATCTTTGCAGGGAAAAAAAAAAAGAAACTTCAAACCTTACACAAAAATTAACTCAAAATATATCACAGATTTAAATGTAAAAACAAATACCACAAGACTTCTAAAAGGAAATATAGAAGAAAATCTTCAATACTTTAGCAGAGGCAAAGATTCCTCAAAAAGACATGAAAACCATGAACCATAGAAACCATGAACCATAAATGATAAAATGACAGACTGTACTTTATCAAAAGTAAGAATTTCTGTTCTTCAAAAATCAGTTAAGACAATAAAAAGAGAAATCACATTGAGAGGAAATATTTATAATATATATATGTAAAAGGAGTTGTACCCAGAAAATATAAAGAACCTTACAACTCAATAAGAAGACAGACAAGAAAAAAAAAAGGTAAAAGTTTTCAACAGACATTTCACAAAAGATGTGCATGGAAAGATGCTAAACATAATTGTTATTAGGGAAATGCAAATCAAAACCACAATGAGATACCACTTCACACCTAATAGAATGCCTGAAGTTAAAGACACTGAGCCAGTGTTAGCAAGAGTGTGGAGGACCCAGCACTCTCATACATTGTGGACAGAAGTGGACAATGTTACAACCACAGTGGAAAACAATTCAGCTGCTTTTTATAAAATTAAACAAACATTATACAGCCCAGTGATTCTACTCAAAAGAAATGAAAACTTGCCCACACCATGACTTGTATACAAGTGTTTATACCAGCTTTTTTCACAATGCTATAGGAAAAACCCAAATGTCATCAACAGGTGAATGGAAAAACGGATTGTAATATATCCATATAACAGAATACTAATCAGCAATAAAAGGGAACAAACTACTGATATATGCAATGACATGGATGAATCTCAAAAATATATCGAGGAAAATAAACCAGACTTAAGAATACATATGATGTAAATTCCATTCATATGAAATGGGAAAATAAGCTGTAATGACAGAAAGCAGATCAGTGGTTGCCTGGGTCCAAGGGTATGAGGGCTGGGAGAGAGGGGATTGTGTACAAAGGGGCACAGGAGAACTATCTAGGCTGATGGAGATGTTCTGTATCTTGATTATGGTGGTAACTACATGGATATATAAAATAACAATCATATAAGTGATACACGTGCATTTTATTGTGAATAAATTATTCATCAATAAAGCTGATTTTTTAATGAAATATATTATTGGCTGGAATGGGGAGGGTGACAATTATTATCAGGATAGCTAGCACAGTAAAAATTAAAGAATACTATAATCAACTCATAATTATGGAAATTAAAGGGGAGAAATAACGGCATGATTAATTAAAATAAAAAACTTCTAAATTTTAATTTAGCCCATGCTTTTAAAAGCTGATCTCCCTAACCAAGGCCACCCTTGAACCTTCCATGTTCTACCATTCTGGTTGCTTCATATTGTCCTAATCTACCTGTCACGAAAAAGCTATCAGATAAACTTAATCATATGACTATATAAAGATATTGTACGTTAAGCTTTAACAAACACTTTAATTTCTAAAGAAGATACTGTTTACAAACAAACAAAACCAAAAAAAAAAAATTAACACTTAATAGTAAGGGTCCACATACAAGAAGAGATGAATGGGGAAATCTGGAGGATAGGCCCTTTCTGGATTCTCCCTTCACCACCCCCCCTCAAACACATACACACACAGGGCCGCCATACAAATGGGGCCACCAACTCTAGCTATCTGGTCTAATTAAAGCTCCTGTTAAGTAGCTGAACAACCAGGGTGTAAGGACTCTAGGACCTGAACCCTGGGTTATGCCCTAGTGACATGTTCTCTCTCTCACTATGCCACATCAGACTTCCCCACTGATGGGGTGGTTATGAGGACTCAAACAGATCTTTGGTTGGGAGGACTATTTCATTTTCCTAACAGAGAATAGCCTTGATTCAGAAATAAATGAGGAAATCAGTACAATAAAAGAGAAAGCCCAGAAACAGTACCATGCGTACAATACATTAGAAGTAGCATTAAAAGTTAGTGGAGAAAGGCTGAGAACTCAGGCTCAGTAATTGGCTTTCATATGGAATCAAAAGAAAATTATAGCTCTACCCCACATCATCCACAAAAACATCCAGATCTAATGAAGATATAGATAAGGCAATCTTTTAAGATTTTAGAAGAAAATGAGAATATTTATGACCTCAGGGAAGGGCAGAATTTCTTAAAGCAGACACAAAAATCATTAAGAAACATACTATTGAATTTGAACAACCCAAAATTAACATTTCCTATACAAGAGCCATTCTAATCACAGATAAGGGACAAAAAATACAGTTGTAGAAACTAACTGTTCACATATCACTAAGGATTAGAATCCAAAATACAGAAAGACCTCTTAAAAATCAATCTTGTTTTTCTTATAAAAGAAAAATAACCCAAAAGAATACTAGACAAAGATATACCAACAAATGGCAGAAGAGGAACTAAGAAATAGCCAATAGCCGATAACTCGCAAAAGCCAAAGAAATGCAAATGAAAACAGTCAGGGGCCTGCCCAGTGGTGGAGAGGTTAAGTTTGCTCGCTCCGCTTCAGCGGCCCAGGGTTCACAAGTTTGGATCCAGGCAAGGACCTAGCGTGGCTCATCAAGCCATGCTGTGGCAGCATCCCACATAAAATAGAGGAAGATTGGCACAGATTCTAGCTCTGCGACAATCTTCCTCACAAAAAAAAAAAATAAACAAAACAGGGAGATATCATCTCACACCCACAGTGGCAGGGATGCAGAGGGAAAAAGGACACTGCGGACAGCAATTTGGCAGTCTGGAGTCCAATTAACAATGTGCATCGTCAACAATTTCCTTCTTGGTATACACCTTGGAAAAATTCCTGCACATATACACAGGAATGTGTACTAGAACGTAAGCTGCGGCACTGTTTGCAAGAGAGAAAAAAATATAAAACATCTAAATGTCCATCATTAAAGGAATGAATAAACAAAATGTTAGGTATATTCATAAAATGGACAGCTAAGCAGCAGTTAAAGAATATGAACTCATTTTAATATAACTATTTGAAAATTTTATCAAAGACATAACATACATCAAGTGATAAAAAGGGGTTGTCTATGGGTAGTGGGATTAAGGTGATCTGTTTTCTTTTAAATTGCTAGTTTTTCCATTTTTCTATAATCAATATGTTTTATCAGAATGATTTTAAATACCCTGTTTTTAAAGAGCTCTATCAATTTTTTGTTCAAGAACCACATCTGCACCCCCTTCTCTGTGAAGCACCCCTTTGGCCCCTGACCACACCAGGCTCTAATAACCTCTTCAGGTACTAAGTACCACTTTGTGATAATTTACAACTAATCCTTCTTAATGATAATAATAATATCAACATATAGTGAGTGTTTTGTATGTGTCCTGTGTTTACTTAAAGTAATTTTTAAGTGTTCTTAAAACAATTTATTTGCATTTGTTCTTTCTGTCTCTCGGGGCAGACTGAAACCTCCGATAGCCATACCTAGAAGTGGGAGTATTCGGGAGAAAAGGGGGATATCTCCAAGAATGAAGAGGGAAAGGAACAATTTCTGAAGAGGGGGTAAGAGAGGAGTAGTTACCTAGAAACACCAACCGAATCAGCCAAGAATTAATGTTACAAAGTAATTAGGCATTTGTATAACTTGATCCTTGTATATTATGTGTATAAGTACACAAACATGTTATTCCATAATGAAAGCTATAAAAAGTGAGATGGTTTAATATTAGAATTGTTACTAATATAATTCACCACATTAACAAATTAAAAGAAAAAAATCACACTGGAGTGAAGGAAGATAGTTGAAATTTGTAGGACTCGGCTCAAACCATATCTGGAAGAAATTCTGTTGCTCTAAATATATCATCAGGAAACAATTAAGTGAGCTAATTATTCAACTTAGGAAGGGGAAAAAATGAGCAAAAGCAGTAGGAAAGAAATGATAAAGATTAGGGTAGAAATCAGTGATAAGACAAACAATAACAATAACAAATAGAAGAGATTAACAAAACCAAAAGCCAATTCTTTTAAAATTAGTAAAATAAATCTCTGGCCAAAGTGACACACAGAAAAAAAACAAAGACAAGAAATTTTTTAAAATGGAGAAAAATTTGTATTTGTTGCAATCCAGGACAAAATTTCAATGGAACTGTTTTTGAAAATAAAAACATTCTAAAATTTACACGGAAGGTAAAGGCTCCCAGATGAAATTAACTTCAAAATATAGGACAAAGGGGGATCAGCCCGCCCAGATGACAAAATCACAGCAATAAAAAGAACAGAGAGAACAGCAAGATAACGCAGAGCCCTGAGACAGCGGCGGGTGGATGTGGGGATTGAACATAGGAAAACGAAACAGAGCATATCAATGGGGAAGGACAGATTGTACATGGTGGGGGGAAAACTAGCTCACTGAATGAGAGAAATTCAACTGCATCCCAACCTACCATCACCTACAAAGGCAGAATCCAAATGAACTAAGCGCCTAAAAGTGTAAGGTAAACTCTAAAGTTTGTAAAAAATAAATAAAAGAGAACATCCTGCAATCCAGGGGTAGGGAAGAACTTCTTGAAGTAAATCCCAAAGGCACAAGCCATAAGGCCACAATTAATCATTTTGATTACGTTAAAATTAAAGTTTTCTGTTCCATTAAGGATCCAGGACAAAGTTAACATAAAATATTTGTGAGAAGACATTTAAAATATCGAGAAGCAACAAAGATTAATAGCTAGACTATATCGACATCTGAAAAAAATCACCAAAAAATGTAATTGACTCAATAGGAAAATCAACAAAAGATAGCATCATCAGGCGGTATACAGATGAGAAAACTGAAATGCTAACAATTATTTAAAGAGATTTATAAACTCAGTAATCCTCCAAATAGACAAAGAAAACAACAATGAACGATCAGGTTACTCCCTATTTGATTGGCACAAATAGAAAGGTAGATAATGCCAAGGGTTAGCGAGGACGCAGGCAGAAAAACTCTCAAGCGCTGGTGCAGGATTCTAGATGCTGAAGTCACTTGGAAAAGTACCTGGTGGCACTTAGTAACTGTCAGAATTTGGAAGTCCTTCATTGGGAAGGTGAAAATGTACAACAGGGAGGTAGAGAGATGCACACTACGGAAAAGCACTCTGCAGTCATTACGATTTAGATAAGTTAGACACAGCAACATGGAAGGGTCTTAAAAACATCTTAAACACAGCATGAGATCATAGTGGCAGAGCTTACCAGCTCTTCCCAAACATCCACTTTGTGGAGTATACAATCTAAATGTTTATCAATAAAGGAACCCAGAAATACATTATGACTTATTCTTCAATGGAACAGACTCAACTGCATGGATCTATATAAACAAACGAAATCAATACCACGTGGGGGAAAAAAAGCCTGTTACAAAACGTTAAATGCAAAAGGTCATTGCAGCAAGACAGCACTTGATATTGCCTTGCCCGTCCTTAAACATCCTCTTAAATGATGTCATACTGCATCTAACATTTGGGAAAGTACTTTTTAATATTTTTAATAAAATCAGGTACTGGAAGAATACAGCCCATATCCAGAAGAGTGGCTGCCTATACAGGGGATAGAGGGTGAATTCTTCCTTTAGCTTGTCACTTTTTATTTCTCTAAACACAATCCGAAGCAAATACAGTCACATGTTAACTTTTAAAAAGCAGGGGTTTGGATATGCAGGTTTACATCACTTTTTCTATTTTGAAGTCTTTCTCAGGAAAACCCAGTAACTACAGACCACAGCTACAAGGCCAGGAGGGACTGGTGATTGTCCGCTCCGCATCAGCCTCGCCCCCGCCTTCCCAGGTTTCCCACCCCAACCTGGGTGGGGGGTGGGTGTCTCTTTACTGGACTCACCTCTTTTTATTTCCAGCCGACTCAGACCTGGAGTCTCCATCTTCATCACCTGAAGATTCCACCAGCATCAGCTCCTTTCCCAGCGATCTCGCCCTTAGAGGGAAACGAGAAAAGCATCAGCGAAGTCCGATCGGAAGATCCTCAATGTGCTGCACATGGGCTTTAGAGCCTCGCCCAGCGAGGGAAGAGGAGCTACCCAGCAGCCGAAAGGACGCTAGTCTGCGCGAAGGGAGCTGGCCAATCAGAGACGCCAGAGAACAAGCCTCGTAGGGGGCGCGCTCAGTGCCTCTGGAGCCTGTAGGGGTTCCTGTGCCGGCGAAGGGGGCGGGGCCAGCGTGTGGGCGGGGCTTCTGCGGCGTGAGAGGCTGTGGCCGCAGCTAGGAGTGGCGTTCGCAACGCCGCTCACGCCGGAATCCGGCCTCGCGCGGTTTCGCGTGGTCTCCTCGGTTACGTAGTCTGGGCTGCCGCCGCGGCCCAACCAGTGCCCCGACTCTTCGCCGCGTCTGCGTCTGCGCCGTTGTTGCTGTGTGCGCGCGCGTCTCATAACCGAATTTCGGATGTGAGAGTCACAAATGTGGTTTGTTGTTTTTACTGACGCACAAAACATGAAAAACATCTTTATAGGAAATAAACGGTGGGCCGTGCCCTTTCAGAACAGTAACCTGTTTCCCAAAATATCTCGCTGACAATGGCAGGAGAAGGGTATGTAATTTAAGTGGCCCACATCCACATAGAACAGCCCCACCAGTTCTGAGATCCTGCAGAGGGCTGGACTCCAGGCCCCAACCATGGGTCCCTCGGATGTGGAAGAGGAGGTTGCGGCGCAGGCAGCCCATAGGTCCTGCTGCCCGCGCTGCTCTAGCTGGGGTTACACGCGGTCTGGGCGCCTCCCTGCCGCAGGTGGCCCAAGGCGAGACGCCCGAATCGAATGGAACCTTGCACCCCTCAGGACCCGCCTCAGGAGGAAAGGCGGGGTGCTTTGTGAGGGGGGTATGTGTGTGTCCTGAAGTCATCCTCATGGCTCATCTGGGGTGTGGGGGTGGAACTGGGTAAGGCTGAAGAAGTGAAACCTGATGACACTGCTGGAGGAGAGGCTCCTCCAGTGACACTCGAGAACCTCAGAATGTCAGCCCTCTGTCTGGGCCCTCTCATATCCCTTTTACATTTTTCTGCAGCAGGCCAGGCATCAGTATGTTATTAAAAATCTCTCCAGAGGACCAGAATGTGCTGCAAGGGTGGAGAACCACTGATCTGGGCCGAGTCCCACACAGTAATGAGTGCTTTCTTTGTCATCTCTAAAATTGAGTCAATAGTTTTCTGGAGTAATGAAGGCCCAGAGAAGGGATTGAATTATCCAGGATCTCACAAAGATTAAGAGATGGTGGCCCAAGGATTCCTCTTTAGCAGGTCATATATATGAAGGTGCTTTGTGTGGGCAAAGAAGAGAGGAATTATCGATGACCTGAAGAACTCAGACCTTGTCTTTCAGGAGAAACTGGGGCTGAGTCTGCTGAGGGTTAGGGATTGAGAATGTCTCTGAATCTCTGCTCCTCCCTTAAGTTAGACGTAGAGACTTGAAGCAGAAAGCGTCTTATGCTAGACTGGAAAAATTGCCCTAAATTCATCTCATCGCATTTCTCTTTGCACCCCATTTTGCATTGTGATTTTGCAGCTGCTCCCATCAAGAGGTGGAATTTATTTCTCTATCCCTTGAATATGGGTTAACCAATTGATTTAAGAAATGTGACCTAAACAGATGCTTGAAAAGAGCTTGGTGCATTGCAAGTTGTCCCCCTCTTGAGTCTCTCATAACCCTGAAACAACCAAGTGAAAGATGCTAAGCTTGACTGCTAGGGGATGAGGCACTCGCGTCTATAGCCTGCCAACTGCCAGACTTGTAGGTAAGACTGTCCCAGATCACCCAGCGCCAGCTGACTCTCCTGTTGATACAGACACATGAGAAAGCACAGCAGAGTTCGACTGAGATAGCCCTGACTACAAGAACCACCAGCTAACCTACGGAATTGTAAGTGGAATAAATGTAGCAGTTTTTTTTTTTTTTGAGGAAGATTAGCCCTGAGCTAACTACTGCCAGTCCTCCTCCTTTTTGCTGAGGAAGCCTGGCCCTGAGCTAACATCCGTGTCCATCTTCCTGTACTTTATCCGTGGGATGCCTACCACAGCATGACATGCCAAGCAGTGCCGTGTCCGCACCCAGGATCCGAACGAGCAAACCCCAGGCCGCCAAGAATTGGAACGTGTGAACTTAACTGCTGGGCCACCGGGCCAGCCCCAATATAGCAGTTTTAAGCAACCAAGTTTTTAGGTGGTTTGTTACTCATCAAAAACTGACTGACACACACTCAGTGAATGGCCATGAAATACTCTTTACAACAGTGACAACTCTGCCTGTCCTTCAGGATCGGTAACCCTTGGTTCTGAGCAAAATCCCAAATGCATCCAGCTCCTTGTCCTATCCCCTGCCCCTCCCCTTTTTTCATTTTTGTATGCCTCCATTTCTTACATGAGGAAACAGCTGTGGAGATTAATAAAGTAGTCCAGGCTCTAGTGATGTTTTCACCTCCAATTTGCAACATTTTCCACTCTCACATCCTCAGAAAGCTTTTCCCATCTGACTCAGGAGCCCGCTGAGTTTCTCAGCTCCTGGAGGGGTTGGCTGATGACCCCAGAGCTATAGAAGCCGAAGAGGGGGTGGAGGAATTGGGGGAAGGGGAAAGAGAGGGACAAGAATATATCAACAGTCTTTTAGACAAATGTTCATATGCTGTGACTCAGGAATTTTCTTTCAAAAACCCACCCTGAGGAAAAACAAGCGAGGTAAAGACCTAGTTACACACAATGACGTTCATTTGAACATTAGTTATAATTGCAAGAAACAACCTGAATGTATCTGAGTCATCATGAAATTGGTGCAGTCATTTAAAATCACATATTCAAATAATTTTTACTGCTGCAGAGAAAAGCTCACAATGAGAAAAAAATGCAAGATCTAATACATATATGGAGAAGCTGATTTACCACCACAGTAGGGTTGTTTGTTCCTTAGAACTGGGAGTATAATTTACTATATTTTACAGTATAACACAATAAATACCTATTAATTTAATCATTAGATATTTGCATCTATTTTCATATTTACATATAGAAAAAGGACACGAGAGGGGAAGGTGGCAGTGATGCTGACTCTGAAAAGTTGAGCTCAGACTGAATATTGGTAGAGGTGGCTACTAGGATGTGACCTGGGGATGGAGGGGTGCTAGAACAGGGAGACTGAGACGGGGAAGGTGGAAAAGGCAGTGCCAGGCGCATTCCTGACCTAGTTACCACCGTGAGCACATGCTTTCCATATCGCTGGATGCCCTCTGAGGCACTGTGTTGAATAAGTCTCAGAATTGTTCCTCTGAAGGTCATTTAGCTGGAGCCTTTATCCACCCACTCCAGCCCCACTTAGCTTGAAGGTTTCCGCCTGGAATGTTAATCCTCCCCACACTTCCTATCTGCCCAGCTGGTAATCAGAATGAGCACACTCAGCTTCAGAAAAAGCAGATAGGAAAAAGACTGCTCCGAGCCAAAAGTCCTTGTCCTAAATGACCTCGGCATTGTCTAGAACCAGAGAGAAGGCCACTGTATATGCAAGATGAGAAACAGGAAGAACAGATTACAGACAGTTCCCAATTTACTATAGTTCAATTTAGGAGTTTTTTGACTTTAGAATGGTGCAAAAGTGATAGGTATTCAGTAGAAACTGTTCTTCAAATTTTGAATGTTGATTTCTTTTCCCAGGCTACTGATATGCTTATGATACTCTCTAGTGATGCTGGGCAGCTCTGTCAGCCACGCAATCACAAGGATAGACAACCGATATTCAACACTTTACTATAAAAAAGGCTTTGTGTTAGATGATTTTGCCCAACTGTAGCCTAAGGTAAGTGTTCTGAGCACGTTTAAGGAAGGCTAGGCTAAGCTATGCTATTTGGTAGGTTAGGTGTATTAAATGCATTTTCAACTTGAGATATTTTCAACTTAAAATGGGTTTATCGGGACATGACCCCATCGTAAGTAAAGGAAGATCGGTGTTAATCCAGGAAGGTGAGGTCACCTGTGACCACCCAGCTCAAGACAATAGAGTTGCCTCCTGCTACGCCCTCTGAGATAGCCGACCCACTACCTGCTGTGTCCATCAAGCGCTGTGCCGACAGGGCAATCTTGTGACTATTGTGGGAGGGACATTTCAATCATATGTGAAACGTCCTGTATGGGGGTATATAACCACTCTGTCCTCCTCACTTCTTTGGTGCCTTTTCTTCCTTCGGGAAGAAAGGCTCTGGGCCATGGTCCTCAGATTTCAGCTCAGAATAAACTCACCCAAATTTTCATTTATAGATTGGTTATGGATTATTTTCGTCGACAGAGGGATTGTCAAGAAGGTATGAAGAAGGGGCACCAGGGGGCCCCTCTTCTTTTGTTTTCTGGGTAGATATGTACCAGATGCTGCCCACAGGCCTGACCCACTGGTAAGGGAGTTTCCCAGACTGGATATATGAGACACTGGGCTGGGGGGAAGTGGGAGCTCCTGCCACACACTCACTCCCTGCAGCTCTCTGATGAACCGTGCTCAGAATTTTAACAAGATCAAGCTGCCCAGGTTCATGTACTGCCTCTTCAAGGTGAACGAGAAGGAGCTCAGGGGACTACAGTACATTCCCAATCCTAGCTGTGAGTAGAAAACACTAATAACCTTAAGTTTGTTATTGTGAGCACAGGAGCCCTACAGGGCATTCTGCATCATCAGATATTTCAACAAATTGAGAAGGGTTTATTTGAATTTATTGGAATCTGATTCTTTGAAAGTTGATAATCTAGTTTAGATCATAAATATGGTCTCACACAGAGAACAGCAACTCTAGTTTCCTTAAGCAAACAAAAAACACAAACAACAGTAAGAACAAGGAATAGATTGGAAGGATACACCAGGCAACTCACAAAAGAAATCATTGACCCACTAGGCTTCATGGCAGACAGGAGCAGGACTGCACTGTTTGATGAGGATTTTAGGCTAGTTAATTTTAAAACTGCAGAGGAGAAGCAGGCTCCGAGGACTGGAATTTGCTTGCTCTTTGATCAGAGATATTTGCATTTGTGAAGGAAGGGGGGATGCCTTATCTCTGGAAACTCTTAATGGGGAAGGCAAGAACTTAAGTTGTTTACTGTCTGGCAACCTCATGTAACTGACACCCCCTCCCCCCCAAATCCTCCTTTGTTTTTGGCTGAGGATAATATTTAAGCAGTGACTTCCGCCATTTACTCAATCCGGTTTGATTCTTAGCTAAAAGTTGTGGGACCGCCCAATGGCCAGACCCTATGGGCACTGAAACCATTTTAAATTTTTTACATATTCTTTCCTTTGTCTTGCAAAGAGATAACTCACATACCTATGCCTTAAATTTAGCCTTAGCCTCCACCCATGTTTGCAGCAGTATCTGGGGCAGCAGCAGCGGCTCCTCCTGCCCATGGGCCCTGTCCCCACGCAGCAGCTCTGACTGCCCGTGGGTCCTGTCCCCATGCTATTCCACACTATTCTCTAAATAAAAGAGCACTACTGCCAGACCTTGAGAGTCCAAGAAATCTTTCTTTCGACTCCTCGGCTCACTGACCCCGCATCATTTTGACCACTTGGAAGGCCCCTTGGGATGGCATCTTCCTTCATATGTTATCTCCTTCCAGACACCAACCCTTGAGAGTCAGTCTAGTTTGTCCAGTGCAAACTATGAAGAGGAGTCTCACCAGGAACCAAATCAGCCAGCACCTTGATCTTGGACTTGCCAGTCTCCAGAACTGTGAGAAATAAATTTCTATTGTTTAAGTCACCCATCTAGGGTATTTTGTTATAGCAGCCCAAGCTAAGACAGTGATCAATTAGATTAGATTTCATTTCCTTTGTGCCAGGGAGTTATCTTTGTCATGTTTTTATATCAATGAGTTTGTAGACTTTTCGTTTTTATCCATTAACTAGAACAGTTTAAATAGTATCTGAGCGTGGAGGAGACTGTTGGTCATCTACCCCACTGTCCATTCTCCCTTTCTTCCTCAATATGAGAATCCCTGATTTTTAGCTGGTCACCATGAAAAAAGAGGACATTTCTCAGACTCCCTAGGTGTGACCTTGGACTAAATTCTGCCTAATGTGATGAAGCAGAAGGTTGTATGGTGGGTTTAGAAAGCTATAGTAAAGGATAGCTGTTGCATGCATGCTCTTTGCCCTACCTCTGTGTTCCTTTCTCCATCATAGAGCTTGGAATGTAGGTGTGATGGCCGGAGCTCTAGAAGGTGTGGTGAATTCTAGGGATGGTGGAAGGGTAGCTGAAAGGAACCTGGTGATTTTGTGGTGTTGCCATACCAGCCCTGGACATCCTGCACTTCCACATCTGGACTGCCTTTGTGTGGAAAAGACATGAACTTGTTTCAGACACTATCATTTTGGGTTTTCTATTCTGTAGAACTTATTCTAATGTTTAAGAGTACAATAAGTTGCTATTCCTTTAAAAAATGCAGCCATAAAACCATCTGCTCCATATTTGTTTTGTTTTCTTTTTTTCCCCTTATTTAATTAGAAGTCTGTAACTTTCTGAATTTCATTGTTAGTATTAGTCTATTTATATTTATTTCCCCTTCTTGAGTCAGTTAGATCATTGAGTTTCTTTTAAAAAAGTCATTTAATCAAGGTTTTCAAATCTTTGCACATAATTTTTTAAATTACTCACAAAACCATTATTTCCAGTATATACTCTTTCATGTTTCCATTCTTTTTCTGTATTCTTTTTTAAAAATCTTTATTACAGTAACCAATGGTTTATCTAATGTGTAACATTTTTATCCCTAAGGATGAGCAGGGCTTATTTTTATTTCTATAATTTGCCTGCAGCCCAATTAATTTCTAATTTTATCTTTATTACATTCTTTCATATGCTTTCCAAAGGTTAAGTTAATCTAAAAAAAGTAATTTCTTTAGTTGAATGTTGATTTTATCTTATTGTTTCTTGTTCAGCAATCTAAGTATGTAAGGATATAGGATTCTGAGTCGAGAGCTGTACTGAAGGCCCTGCCAGTGTTAAGGAAGGCCGCTGCTCACTGGGCAAGACCACACTTGGAGAAGACAAGACTGTAGGACACCTAGAGGTAGAGATGAGCTTAGCGATACCTAGATTGTGCCTTCACTTATCCTGCACGAAGGTGGGGTCTCTCAGTGATCCAGTGGGTCTGAGGCTCCACAACATGGTCAACGCACTCAGACTACAAGGATAGAGAACAAATAACACTGGGGTTCCTCGGGTAGAGGAGGAAAAACATCTTTTTCCTCTACCCATCTTAGGTTCCCTAATTCAGGCCCTGTAAATTAGACTAACAAAAGACAGATTAATAAGAGAAAAACAGACGTTTATTAACATGTTATGAAATAACAGGAAATATATATACTGGCCTCTGCCCCCAGTTCCTAGCAGAGACTTCCTAAAACTCTTGTAATTTCCTAAGTTATGAGAGCACTAGGAACATCTTTGTTGCAATATTTGGTCTTTGACCCCAGTTCCTGACACACAGCTCCTAACTCCCTTGGAGTTTCCTGGGTGATAGGAGTTTGTTTTGTCCTAATGAGGCGACTCCTGGTGGGCTCCAGGATAGCTTCATGATGGGGGATGGTCACCAGAAAGACCAAGCCATGATTAGAAACTCAGAATTTTCAGCTACACTCCCCATCCTCTGAGGAGTAAGGAGGAGTTGGAGATTAAGCTCATGATTGATCATGCCTACATGATAAAGCCTCCATAAAAATCCCCAAAGTACAAGATTTCGAGAACTTACAGTTGGTGAACACATCCATGTGTTGGGAGGGTGGAGCGCCCCAATTCCATGGGGACGGAAGCTCCTGTGCTAGGGACACTTCTGAATCTCATCTTATATATTTTTTCATCTGGTTGTTCATCTGTATCCTTTACCAAATCCTTTATTGTATAATAAACCAGTAAACAAAGCATTTCCCTGAGTTCCAGAAAATGTAAACAGTTCCAGAAAATGATCAAACCTGAAGGGGGGGTCATGGGACCTCCAATTTATAGCCAGTCAGAAGCACAGGTGATGACCTGGACTTGTGTCTGCGGTAGGGGTGGATAGGGATAGTCTTGTGAGACTGAGCCCTTAACCTGTGGGGTCTGTTCTATCTCCAGTTAGTGTCAGGATCGAATTGAATTGTAGGACACCCAGTTGGTGTGGGGAAAAAAAGCCCACACCTAGTGTCAGAAGCATCCTGAAGTGTTGTTAGTGGGGTAGTAGTGTCACTGACTAGTTACTGCAAAGAACTCAAGGGTGGGTTTGGATATTTAAACTGTTTTTCAAATTGTTCCTTTTCCTTTTGTTATGTTAAGGAGATGGAAATGATGCGGGTCGGTGAGCCGAGGAGTCGAAAGAAAGATTTCTTAGACTCTCAAGATCTGGCAGTAGTGCTCTTTTATTTAGAGAATAGTATAGTATAGCATGGGGACAGGACCCATGGGCAGTCAGAGCTTCTGCTGCCGCCGCTTCTGCTGCCCCCGCTGGCATGGGGACAGAGCCCATGGGCAGGCAGAGCCGCTGCTGCTACCCCCTCTGGCATGGGGACAGGACCCATGGGCAGGCAGAGCTGGTGTGTGGGGACAGGACCCACGGGCAGTCAGAGCTCCTGCTGCTGCTCCGAGTTGAGGGTTAGGGCTAAATTTAAGGCATGGGTATGTGAGTCATCTCTTTACAAGACAAAGGAAAAAAAGTTAAAATGGTACCAGTGCCGGTAGGCTCTGGCCATTGGGCGGTCCCACAACTTTTAGATAAGAATCAAACCGGATTGAGTAAATGGCAGAAGTCACCGCTCAAATATTATCTTCAACTAAAGACAAAGGAGGATTTTGGGGTGGGGGGTCAGTTACATGAGGCTGCCAGACAGTAAACGACTTAAGTTCTTGCCTTCCCCATTAAGAGTTTCCAGAGATAAGGCCATCCTCCCTTCCTCCTGGCGCAGAGAGGGAGGCATGGAGATTTCCTTCACAAATGCAATTGTCTCTGATCAAAGGGCAAGCAAATTCCACTCCTCGGAGCCTGATTCTCATCTGTGGTTTTAAAATTAACCAGCCTAAAAATCCTCATCATAAACTGTTTTAAAATTAAGCAGCCTAAAAATCCTCATCACAATCACCAATCACCCTGAACCAGACCAAGCCTTACCATAAGCGCTATGCCCCTTTTGAATATTCATTCCCCATCCGAAATAAGTGTCCCTGCTTCCCATTGTTTGGGGACACCATGACTCTGGAAATGATTCTTCATTGTCTCCTATTTGCTCCAAATATACTTTACTTTGTAAGACAAGTACTTCTGGTGGAGAGTCTGATTTAACTTGCCAGGAGGGAATCCACTTTGGTTTCAGTAACAGCAGTGAGAGAGTAACGGAGAAACAGGGAGTTTTTCCTAGACACATGTGCATCATGCATACACGTGGGAGCACTCAGAGATGAGTCACTTGAAGCGGTGGTTAGAACTTGGGCTTCTGTAGCATCTTAACAAAAGAACAGATTTTTAGAGAAGTGACAAGACAAAGGAAAATGACTTTCAAGGCAGCAAATTGTGGGAAGGCAAATATATGGGGAAAGTAGTGGTAGATAAGGGCTATATTAGCAAGATTTGTTATGTAGATTATTCTAGTGCAGTCTCTGGGCTGATAAGGATCTAGAGTTGTCTCTCGTGATTAACTTCTGTCCTTTCTGGTAGAGAGGGGTGGGGGAATAACTTTACAAATTTATGTCCTGCTTTAAGGTAAATAGCGGGAGGCAGAGAGCTCTTCTTGTTTCTGTTTTTCTCTATTGCCTTCAGTTCAAAATCTTTCTTATGCCAAAGTGGCATATTTTGGGGTAATATATTCTGCTACCCTTTACTTTCCAATTACATTTAGCCTCTATCAGCATGACTAGGAGAGCTTACAATGCTGGGGAGAGTGGGTGATAGTCTCACCTCTTCTGTGTCTTCCTCTGGGTGGAGAGGAGGCCCAACCATGCCTCCAATATCCAAAAACAACTCTTCTATTTCCCCTGTTCCTAGAAAGATAATCTCAGAAGACTTTAACATCAACAAACGTCAATTTTTATATCAACTATAAATTATCATAACATCTAGCAATTTGGTGACATTTTTTGGTCAGCATTAATGTTGTCTGTGTTTCAGCTGACTTCACCACGGTCCTGTCATTAGCCAACTCAGCTATAATAACTTAGGTTTTACATGGAATGTCCTTTCCAAAATAAATCCATGTATACTTAAGGCCTATTTGATCATCTTTGAATCATAATAAAGACTGCCAACAATCATGCCAGCAACAACTATTTACTGAGATGTTAAACTATTTCAAGATGGCTGACTCCAGTACTGAAAATACCAACTTCTTTTCCAGTACTGAGTCTCCCATTAAAATTCATTTTTACTCTTAGTCTCCTCCCTATTTGAAGCATCTCACTGTAAGCCACTTTTAACTCTTCTCTCACACTTTTTTTGGTTACTGCCCAGGCAGAGCTCACTAGGTCTGGTTGCCATATGCACTTACTATGTCAGTTGCGGCTCAGATTATTAATCAACATGCCAGTGGTTAAAAGAGTCACTGCTATTTTGATTCTCCTGCTCTTTCCTGCATTTGGCAGAGACAATCGCAGCTTTCCCTCATCCCCCACCCATGAGTTCAATGGCATCAAACTGGGAGAACTCAGACCTCCCGATCTCTGGGTCACTCTTCTGATCACCCAAGGACTCTTGCAAATCATAGTTCTGAATCCACTGAAGAGGGATGGACAGCGCAATGTATGATCACTGCTGTTATCTTGCTTTCCTCCAGCTCAAGCTGACCATTTGTGGTATTTTTACAGTCTTTATATCCATTAATTCAAAGCAGTTTTATTAAGTATCCACTAAAAGCCTAGCACTATTCTAGGTACAGGGAAATAACAATGAAGAAAACAGACCAAATTTCTGCCCACAGGGGATTTACATTATATTCTCCATGTTAAACCAAACAGAAGACTGCTCCTTCCCTTACTCATTCGGGGAAGGCAGGAACAAAGGAGAATATTGATAAACCTGGAAATAGGGCCGGAGAGTATCAGAGAAGGAGGTCCCTGGGAAGGTGAAGATGTGGGAGCCAGTAGTTATGTTGTAAAAGGATACAACTCCGGCCTCATAGTCCAGAAAAACCCCCACCACCAGAGGCTGCTCTTTCAGATGAAGGGAAGTTAGGGGAGAGGTAAGAGCAACATAGCCTTTCTTTTTGCACAGCCTGATGGCCCAGAATCCAGACTGAGGCGTCCGCATCATGCCAATGTCCCTCTGCACGTTTTCCATACAAAGTCCTAAATCCCACCCAGTTCCTTCTCCCACATCCACTTCAAAGTAATGTTTTCCTGAGGTGAAGCCCTCGCAGCCCAGGATACAGGGCAAGGCAGTAAATCTCCTGGAAGTGTCAAGCTTCTCCTGGGGGCATCCACGAGTCACTTGTCTCCGATCCTCAGACAGAATTAGTTCATGATGAGCTGTATCTGGATCCAGAGTCACACTGACTGAAAAAAAACAAACACACATTTTTTGGTGCTGGGAACACAGTTTGTTTTAAATAAAACCAGCCTGTGTTCAAACGCAAGCATTATTTCTTACTAGCTGTGTGAGCTTAGGTGAGTCATTCTCTGAGCCTACGTATGCTTAGTGCTTGGTAAAATTCCTGGTATATGGTGTATATACATATATATTTATATATATGTTACTGACAATAGAATAGGACAAAAATGAAGGGCTGTGACTCCTATAATATATTTCATTCTATAAGACTCCATCTTGCTAACAGACTTGTTCTAGAGACTCTCTCCTGAACTCACTTTAAAGAAATAATTGGCCATATTGGGAGGCCTATGTGCACAGAGCTGAGGGGTGGCTTCTAGAAGCTGAAGGCAGCCCCCAGCCAATAGTTAGCAAGAAGCCAGTGCCCTAAGTCCTATAACCATAAAGAAATGAATTCTGCCAACAACCAGAGTGAGCTTAGAAGTGGATTCTTACCCAACCTAGCCTCCAGATGACAACACAGCCTGGCCAATACCTTAACGGTGGCTTTGTGAGACCCTAAGAAGAGGACCCAGCTAAGCTGTGCCCAGATTTCTGACCCACAAAACCTGTGACAAAAGTGTTGCTTTTAAGCCCCTAAATTTGTTTGCAGCCATAGATAATTAATATAATCACCAAATCATTCAAATTAGGTCCAATTTTGCAGCCAAACAAATCATGAAAACATTTCAGTTTTCAGAGCTTTTTTAATTTTATAATTGTGGATAAGAGACTGTGGAACTACAGCAAGCACTGATTAAGAGAATCAAGAGAGCAGGAAGCTCAGGCTTTGGAATTGGTAAAATTTGGTTTTCATATGGTTCTAACATTGACCATCTGTAATATCTGGGCCAAGGCTCTAAAACTATTTGTACCACAGTCCATAATACTCACCTACCTTTCCTGCATTGCTTTGAGAGTTGACTAAATATTAACAAGAAACATTATGTCCCAGACACTTCCTAAGCATTTTACACATGTTGATGCATTTATTTTTCATGACAATCCAATGAGGTAAGAACTGTTAATATTTTTATTTTTCAGCTGGGGAAACTGAGGAGGTTATTTGCCTGGGGTGACACAGCTAATAAATAGGAGAACAGAAATTTGAAGGGTCTGCACAGATAACCACACTGGGTATCACATACCTTGATAGCGCCTTAACATTTTCTTCACATCAAAGTAAAGCTCAGAAACATGGCACACAGTATGAACCTCCATAGAGAGGGCCTCTGGTGTTTCCAGCTTCACAGCCCAACTCCTAGAATAACCAGAGGCCAGAGACTTCTTCAGTGGGTCATTCCAGTCAGCTCTATACACCCATACCTCTTGCCTCCTGCATTCACACAGGACTTACCTGCTCAAAGTGTCTTTCACATCCTACAGAGAAACAAAGACAAAAAGTGAGTGTGGGACCATCAGTATTTCAGGGGGTTTGGCATATGGGGCTGTTCTCTATAAATGCTCCTTCCAAAGATGTAAAGAGAGTGACCCCAGCCTTAGATATTGATGGATGCACAGACAGAACGATTCTCATCCCAGCCCTTTGGGATAGTCAGCATGGTAGGATGTTTATCAACCTCTGAGTCTGTTATCTTCCTTGCTGAGGCCTGTGGGGAGCTGTAGTGTCCGCTATTGTACCAGCCTGTGGGCTGCTTGGGGAAGAGGGCCAGGAGCTTTGCCCATGCTCCCTCTGACAAGATTGGCTTTCAGTGACCTAATTTCCTTCAGCATGAGCCCATACTAGAGATTACTTATCACAAAGGTCCTTAGTGGTGAATCCACGCATGGCCCCTGACTCTGGGCCACTAAGGTAGGCAGCAGGCATCATATCGTGGTGGAGCAGCCATGCTGCATTCTTAACCTTACAGTTTAACCTCCAGTTCTATTAGTGGGAACTAGAAGAAATAGCTCCAGGCCTTGAAAGGAGGCCCCATAAGAGCTCTGGAGCAAGGGCTCTATAAGCAAATCAAGGGTAAGGTTATCACTCATTGTAGCTGCCCCACCTTATCACCCACCAGTCATCTGGAGGAGTATTTCAAGAGACAGTTTGACAGTCAGGGTTCTGTGCACATGGACCAGGGACAAATGGTAGTAAAAGTTACCCATGGTTTTGATTGGCCAAGGAACTCATTGTGGCCACCCAGAGGGAGTATATTTTTCTGAGTAGCATAAAGGCACCCTATAGACTAGTGGAGGCAACCCTGCAGATATTGATGTGTATCTAAAAGAAACATTACTTTAAATTCCCCACATTAATGTGCCATTTATGGGTGGAGAAGGCAGGCCTTGCCAATTTTCCCATCCTTCCTCACTAGTCTGCTCTTAATAGCTCAGGAATAGACAGACACTTTCTTTCCTTCTTCCAAGTGCAGAGCCTCACCTGCAGCAAATTCTGGGCTGAGCCCTGACATTTTGCCTCTAGTTCCAGGATGTGGCTCTCAAGTTCATGGCTTTTCCGTCCCAGATTGGCCTCATTGTCCCTCAGTCTCCTCAGAATCTGCTCTTTTTCTTTCTCCAGCCTCCATAGGTAACATTTCTCCTCCTCATGCAGGAAGCTCTGGAGATTCTTAAATTCAGACTGGATTTTTTGTCTCTGAATGTTTATCTTCTCCTAGGGTCAAGAGAGTATAATCAAAAGGTGGAAACAAACCAAATGTCCATTGATGGATGAGTTGATAAACAAAATGTGGCATCTAGATACAATAGAATACAATTCAGCCTTAAAAAGGAATGGACTTCTGATACATACTACAACATGGATGAATCTTGAAGATATTATGCTAAGTGAAATAAGCCAGAAACAAAAGGGCAAAGATTGTATTATTCCACTTATATGAGATACCTAGAAGAGTCAAATTCATAGAAACAGTAAGTAGAATAGTGATTACTAGGAGTTGGGAAGAGGAAGGACTGGAGAGTTATTGTTTAATAGGCACAGAGTTTTAGTTTGGAATGACGAAAAAGCTCTGGAGATGGGTAGTGGTGACAGTTGCACTACAATGTGAAAGTATATAATGCCACTGAACTGCACACTTAAAAATGGTTAAAATGGGGACCAGCCTGGTGGCGTAGTGCTTAAGTTCACACACTACACTTCAGTGGCCTGGCATTCACTGGTTCAGATCCTGGGAGTGGACCTAGCACCGCTCATCAAGCCATGCCGTGGCAGCATCCCACACAGAAGAACTAGAAGGACTTACAACTAAGATATAGAACTATGTACTGAGGCTTTGAGAGAAAAAAGAAAGGAGGAAGATTGGCAACAGATGTTAGCACAGGGCCAATCTTCCTCACTCCCCGCCCCCAAAAAAAAGCATCACATCGAAAAAAAATGGTTAAAATGGTAAATTTTATGTTATCTGTATTTTAACATACACATACACAAAAGAAAGTTTGTTCAGCTACCGTGACATTATTTTCCCATGAGTCATTTGAGCAGGAAGAATGAAGTTCCCTGCTGCAGAGTCAAGCATGGGAGGAGAGCACTTAGATGTGGGGGAGGCTGTCAGGATTCTCTATGGTTACCTGATTCATTTCCTTCTTCTTGAGCTAAGAGGCAGGAGAAAGGAAGGATAGGAGTGCTAGATAATTTAATCATGGAACTAGGGCTGAATTCACTTTATCAGTTACAAAGATAAAGATGAGTTTTTATATGGAAGGTAAGAAGGTATCTCTGCATCTGAGGGATTTCTTGAAGCAAAAGCTTGTAATGAACATAACCAAGACTGGTCTTTAAGACAACAAGGCTGGGAGGAGAGTCCATGATGCTCAGCAGGAGGAGGTCTGGGTAGCAGGCTTTTATAGCAGTTAACAGAAATATTCATCCACCAATCCAGGGTCCAATTAATCACCCTTATGTATAAGACTGACAGAAACCAAATATATCTTATGAGAGACTCAGCTTTCATTTTGGGAGATAGAGAATTGCAGTTTCCATCTGTGCTTTCTCAATTCATGTAGTGTTTCAATGACTGTGATGTTGTGGAAGAAGGGTCATTAACAGGGTTCCATCCATATTAGTTATAATCAAGATCCTCTCCATTGCCCAAGATCCCAGAAATGAGGAAAGTAAGAATGTCCTTGGAGAGTTCAACTTCAATATGTGCACACAAAGGATCAGGGCAGAGGTCGGAAGAGACCCCTGAAAGAGACATAATAGCTCACCGGCCTGTGGGATTTGACTGCAAGCTGATGGATTACATGACTATTTCCATAAAGAAATGCATCTATGATTATGGGCAGGCTGGTCAGCCATGGAAATAGTTTTAGAGACCCCATAGTCGGCTGTTGCAAGTGTGTAGGTTCTTGCAGCAGTTATGATCCTCCTTATAAACCAAATAGATTTCCTTTATCAGCCTCATGAGCTTGAGTAATACGAATCTCAACCTGGAGTGATTCTGTTTTCTTAGTGCTCACAAAGGTTAGTTTCTGAACCCATAAGGCTGAGAGCTACATCCTGCACTGTGGTAAATGTGCCAAGGTAATAAGGTTGAGGCCTGCAAACTAGGAAGGTACTTTGAGGTATTTAAAAGTTGAAACCTAACAAAAGGATAGCTAAAGGAAGCCTCTCTAGAACTAGCTTTGGAGTGAAACCTCTACAGATACAAGGTGATGTCAGCAATAAGGCAGAGTGAGCTGTTCCCTTTATCTCTCCCTCTTTGAACTACAGATAAATGGACATTCGTTGACCAGTGGAGGATACCCACACAGCACAACAGGATGCCTGAGAGACGGACATAGCTATACATCTGAAGGTGGATGGACTGGCTCCTCAGGAAATGGTGGAGATAAGTAAACTCTCCTCTACCCTCCCTAGCAGCCCTGTGCACATACCTGAACACGTTCCTAGCCCGCACGAATGCCCATAGTACTGCTGCAGTCTCAAAAGTGGGAACACACCTTGGCACAACTGTGGGGAGGGGTGGCAGAAGCCCTGGGCCTGTGTTTGGATGCTTCCCTGGCCAGTGGAAGAGCCCACACTGCCACTGTGGTCCCAGGCATGGATCCACAAAGAAGCCCAAGCTATGAAGCACAGCAGCCGGCATGACAATAAGAAGAGGAGGCAGCAGATATACACATGCACGCAAATGCTTTTCCGGCCAGTGCGAGTGCCCATGGTACTGCTGCAGCCCCACAAGTGGGAACATGCCTCAGGGTGGCAGCAGCCCTGCACCAATGTGAGAACACCTCCCCAGCCAGTGGGAGCTCCCACTGTGCCTGCACCACTTCCAGTGGATGAGCTGGGATCAGAAATACAGCTCCTGCTTCCCCTCAGTGGTAGCAGGTGGAATCTGTGACCTAATACTACTGCAAATGCAGTAGCAAAAGGTTAGCTCATCAAACAGCATCAGAAACTACAGCAACAATTCAGAGCAGAAGGAAAGTGACAAATTTCCAGAAACCAACCCTGAAGTCACAGAAATTTACAATCTAAATGACAGAGACTTCAAAATAGCTGTCATAAAGAAATCCAGCGAGTTACAAGAAAACTCAGAAAGACAGTTCGAGGAGCTCAGGAATAAAATTAATGATCAGAAGGAAAACTTCACCAAAGAGATTGAAACTATATATATATAAAAAAAACAGAAATTCGGGATATGAAGAACACAATTAATGAGATAAGAAATAATTTAAAATCCTTTAAAGAGTAGAGCTGATATTATGGAGGAAAGAATTAGTAATTTAGAGGATAGAAATGCTTCAAGTGGAGGAGGAGAGAAAACTAAGATTTTTAAAAAACGAAGGAATTCTTTGAGAAATATCTGACTCAATTAAGAAAAGAAACGTACGGATTATAGGTATTCCAGAGGGAGAAGTGAGGGAGAAAGGAGCAGAAAGCTTGTTCAAAGAAATAATAGCTGAGAACTTACCAAACCTGGGAAAGAACCAGACTTATAAATACATGAAGCAAATATGACTCCTAATTACATCAATGCTAAAAGACCTTCTCCAAGGCATATAATACTAAAACTGGCAAAAGTGAACAACAAACAAAAAATATTAAGGGCAGCAAGGCAGAAAAAAATAACCTACAAAGGAACCCCAATTAGGATTTCAGGGGATTTCTCAGCAGAAAATTTACAGGCTAGGAGAGAATAGAATGATATATTCAAAACACTGAAAGACAAAAATTTTCAGCCAAGAATACTCTATCCAGTAAAACTATCTTTCAGATACAATGGAGAAATAACAGCTTTCCCAGATAAACAAAAGCTGAGGGAGTTCATTGCCACTAGACCTCCCCTACAAGGAATGACTAAGGATGCCCTTATTCCTGAAACAATAAGGCAAAGGTCTACAAAGCTTTGAGCAAGGAGATGAACAGATAAACATAATCAGAAAACTGTAGCTCTTTTTCAGAACAGGGTAGTAAATACTTAATTATAACTTAAAAGATAAAGAGGAGGAAAGCATCAAAAGTAACCATAGGGGCCAGCCCAGTGGTGCAGCAGTTAAGTTCACACGTTCGATTTCGGTGCCCAGGGTTTGCCAGTTTGGATACCAGGTCCACACATGGCACCACTTGGCAAGCCATGCTGTGGTAAGTGTCCCACATATAAAGTAGAGGAAGATGGCATGGATGTTAGCTCAGGGCCAGTCTTCCTCAGCAAAAAAAAGAGAGTTGGATTGGTGGCAGATGTTAGCTCAGAGCTAATCTTCCTCAAACAAAAAATGTAACTATAAACACTTCAACTTAGTCACAAACTCACAACACAAAACAGAATAATTTGTGACAACAATAACTCAGAAGGGCAAGTAAAGGGACAGAACCTGATTAGGTTAATGGAGATAAGAGGCTATCAGACAATGGACTATCTCATCTACAAGATCTTTTATACAAACCTCATGGTAACAGCTAAACAAAAATTCAGAGCAGAGCCACAATTCATTAAAAAAGAGAAAACTGAGAAAGCCTCCAGAGAAAACCAGCAAAATGAAATGGCAGTCAGAAATACAAAGGAGGAGAAACAATGGAAATACAGAACAACCAGAAAACAAGAGATAAAATAAATGGCAGTATTAAGCCTTCATATATCAATAATCTCTCTAAATGTAAATGGGTTGAATTCTCCAATCAAAAGACACAGAGTAGTGAGATGGATTAGAAAACAAGACTCAAAAATATGCTGCCTCCAGGAAACATATCTCAGCTCTAAAGACAAACATAGGCTCAGAGTGAAAGGATGGAAGATGATACTCCAAGAAAATGGCAAACAAAAGAAAGCAGGGTTGCTATTCCTGTCTCAGACAAAGCAGACTTTAAGATAAAAAAGACAATGAGAGACAGGAGGGGCAGTATATAATCATAAAAGGGACTTTCCACCAAGAGGACGTGACACAAAAATATATATGCACCTAACACAGGAGCACCAATGTATATAAAGCAACTATTAACAGACCTAAAGGGGGAAATTAACAGCAACATAATAATAGTAGGGGACCTCAATACCCCACTTATATCCATGCATAGATCATCCAGAACAGAAAGTCAACAAGGAAATAGTGGATTTAAATGACACACTTGATCAGATGGACTTAATAGACATATAGAGAGCATTCTATCCAAAAACAGCAGAATACACATTCTTCTCAAGTACACGTGGGACATTCTCAGACAGACCAAATGTTGGGAAACAAGGTAAGCCTCAATAAATTTAAGAAGACTGAAATCATATGAAGCATCTTTTCAGACCATAATGCTATGAAATTAGAAATCAACTACAAGAGAAAAGCTGGGGAAGTCACAAATACATGGAGACTAAACAACATGCTACTGAATAACCATTGGATCAATGAAAAGATCAAAGGAGAACTTAGAAAATACCTGGAGACAAATGAAAATGAACATACCAAATCTTGTGGGATATAGCAAAAGCAGTTATAAGAGGGAAATTCATAGCAATACAGGCCCATCCCAACAAACAAGAAAAATATCAAGTAAGTAACCTTAAACTACACTTAACATAACTAGAAAAAGAAGAACAAACAAAGCCCAAAGTCAGCAGAAGGAGGGAAATAATAAAAATTAGAGCAGAAATAAATGAAATAGAGACTAAATAAAACAGTATAAAGGATCAATGAAACTAAGAGCTGGTTCTTTGAGAAGATAAAATCAACAATCCCTTAGACTCACTAAGAAAAAAAGAAAGAAGTCTCAAATAAGTAAAATTAGAAATGAAAGAGGAGAAATTACAATGGATACTGCAGAAATACAAAGGATTATAAGAGAATACTATGAAAAACTATACGCCAACAAATTGGACAATCTGGAAGAAATGGATAAATTCTTAGACTCATACAACCTCCCAAAACTGAATTAAGAAGAAACAGAGAATCTGAATAGACCAATCACAAGAGACCAAAATAGTAATCAAAAACCTCCCCAAAAAAACAAAAGTCCAGGACCAGATGGCTTCTCTGGAGAATTCTACAAAACATTCAAAGAAGATTTTATACCTATCCTTCTCAAACTATTCCAAAAAATTGAAGAATATGGAATGCTTCCTAATTCATTCTATGAGGCCAACATTACCCTGATACCAAAACCAAGCAACAACAGCACAAAGAAGGAAAATTACAGGCTAATATTACTGATGAAGATAGATGCAAAAATCTTCAACAAAATATTGGCAAATTGAATACAGCAATACATTAAAAGGATCATACACCATGATCAAGTGAAATTTATAACAGGAATGTAGGGATGGTTCAACACCCACAAATCAATCAATGTGATACACTACTTTAACATAATGAGGAAGAAAAACCTCATGATCATCTCGATAGATGCAGAGAAAGCATTTGACGACATCCAACATCCAATTATGATAAAAACTCTCAATAAAATGGGTATAGAAGGAAAGTATCTCAACATAAGAAAGGCCATAAATGACAAACGCACAGCCAACATCATACTTAAGGGTGAAAGACTAAAAGCCCATCCCTCTGAGAATAGGAACAACACAAGGGTCCCCACTCTCCCCACTCCTATTCAAAATAAACTGGAGGTCTTGGCCAGAGCAATTAGGCAAGAAAAAGACAAGCTATTTTCCATCACAGAGCTTAGGCATAGGGGATGATTGGGCAAAGCACAATGAGGGTTTATTCTCACTAACCAGACCAAATGAAACCCAAAGAAGAAACCATTATTTGTTTTTATGACCCTGGTTGTCTACATCTATGAGAATTTATCTCCAACTCTTTCAACTTTTCAGTAGTAACTGACTCGGATTCCTGATACCTCAGTCAGGAGAAGCAGAATTGGTGTGCCTATTTACCTAGAGCCACTTTGACAGGGTTTCAGACTTTTTTTTCAATTATTTTATTGGAAAATAGCTTGAGATCAATAAATTCAAATTCTTACATTCCATTCGGTTATTTGCTTTTCTGTGAACACCTTCAGATTCATACATTCCTCTTCCAGTTGCCTCAATTTTGTCACAGCTTCCTGGAGCTTTTCCTGAAGGAGAAATTGGGTGAACAAGGTCTGTTTAATTCGACAACTCTTCATTAGGCACCTAAGGGGAATCCCAGCCTCCAAGACTATTAGAATAACACTGTATATTTATTGAGTCCTTACACTTTGCCGGGAAGCATGCTGAGGGCTGTATGTGCACAAACATATTTGATTCCCTTGGCGACCCTGAGCAGTTAGATTTTTAACATCATTTCCGTGCTGTAGAAACTGAGGCTTTTGGGGACCAGCCCCATGGCCAAGTGGTTAAGTTCGCACTCTGCTTCTGCGGCCCAGGGTTTCGCCAGTTCAGATCCTGGGCGCGGACATGGCACCACTCATCAGGCCATGCTGAGGCGGCATCCCACATAGCACAACCAGAAGGACCACAACTACAATATACAACTATGTATTGGGGAGCTTTGGGGAGAAGAAGAAAACAAAAGATTGGCAACAGATGTTAGCTCAGCTGCCAATCTTTGAAAAAAAATGCTCCATCTTTTTTAAAAAAAAAAAGAAACCGAGGCTTAGGAAAGGATTAAATAAGTTACCGAAGGTGGTAAAACCGATAGGTGGGTGAGCCGAGATTCCAACCTCATCTGTTGACCCAGAGCCTGAGCTATACCCACCACTACAGTCTTACCAGAGAAATATTGCACATAGAACAAGATAATCATCTAAGGGAAGATTTTATAAAACAATTTGCTGAATCAAACATAATCCATGCCAGAGTGTTTGGCACACATGGAACTTTGTATGTATTATGGTGAATCAGGAAGGTAAGACCAGGATGCCAGCTGAAGTTAGGAGAAACGGTTAATGGAGGAGGGGAGTTCTGATATGTTTTGAAGAATGGTATCATGAGGCCAATCTAAAATGACTTAGTATCCATATTAAGCTCTTAGATTATTTTTCAAAATAGTTTCTCATATTTTCATGGAAAGCAATTTTAAGCCAAAGCAAATTGCTAGTTGAGGTCAATACTGAAAGAATTGGCTCCTGTCCTCTGTAAATCCAGTAAGAACATTCATGAATTCTCTAGCCCTCTCAAGAAAGAGCTCTATGAAGCTTGTTAGCAAAAGACTGTACTACCTTTGCTGTGAGCAAAGGACTATTCTAAGCTTTACATATATTAATGTCCTTAAAGTTTATAACAACCTCCTAGGCATGCATGTCAGGAAGGGAAGGGACTGCCATTATTCCTATTTACAGATGGGGAAACCAAGGCATGAAGACTTAAATAACTTGCTCAAAGTTACCCATCCAGTAAGTGGCAGAACTAAGATTTTCAAACCAAGCAGCCTGACTCCTGAGGCTTAGTAACCATTACCCTGTGCTGTTTCTTGTCTCACTACTTGGTGGGAAAGTAATTCCAATGGGAATATCCCCATTACAGTAATTAGCTGCTCCACGGAGTTTAAAGAAAAGCTGCCATGTGCTGAGTTGTGGTCAGTATTGACATGTCCTGATGGAGGACCCAGAACCTTAATATAAGACCACTTCTGCCTCATAGGGGAGGGAACAAGACACCTGACACTGAGGACATTTTTTTTTAAATCTAGACAGGGCAGAGAGAGACTCAGGCAGCCGGAGTATGCCCACTCCTTCATTCCACCACAGCAAAGGTCAGCCTTCCTTTACACGATTTTGAGTGAGAAACTTGGGAGTTACCCAAAACCTCTCCCTCCGCTTCATCCTCCATGACCAAATCAGTTCCAAACCCTTCAACTCCCCTTCCAGAGTCTTGCTGGAAATTGCCCCCTCCCCCCTTCTTACAGGAATAAGTGAATGTTACTCCTTCAAATTCCTTTTATTTTATCAGCGTGAGAATGCTCTTTTCACTGTCCACCTGATCCTTGCCTCTGCAGATGAAAATCCCCCAATGGCCAATACTACTCTGGGCTGGGATTTAGACTCTGAGCTGATACCAAGGTTCTGGGCCCTGACTTCCCTTCCCACGCCATCACCTGCCCTTCCCTACACACAGCCCCTGGCCTGGTCACAGCAAGTCGGGAAAGGTCCCATGCCTGTGCCTTTGCACATGTGGTCCCCTCTGTCTGGATGCCCTGTTTTTTTCCATACTTCTTTTTTTTTTTAATTTTTTGCTATGAGTTTAGTTTTTTTTTCTTAAAGATTGGCACCTGAGCTCACAACTGTTGCCAATCCTTTTTTTTTTTTTTTGCTTTATCTCACCCAAATCCCCCCTGGTACATAGTTGCATATCTTAGTTGTGGGTCCTTCTAGTTGTGGCATGTGGGACGCTGCCTCAATGTGTCCTGACAAGCGGTGCCATGTCCGAGCCCAGGATCGGAACCCGCAAAACTCTGGACCACGGCAGCAGAGTGTGCGAACTTAACCACTAGGCCGCGGGCCGGCCCCTCCATACTTCTATATTTTTATTTTTATTTTTTTTTAGGAAGATTAGCCCTGAGCTAACATCTGCTGCCAGTCCTCCTCTTTTTGCTGAGGAAGACTGGCCCTCAGCTAACATCCGTGCCCATCCTCCTCCACTTTATATGTGGGACGCCTGCCACAGCATGGCTTGACAAGCGGTGCCATGTCCGCACCCGAGATCCAAACCAGCGAACCCCAGGTCACCAAAATGGAACGTGCGAACTTAACCGCTGCGCCACCCGGCCTGCCCCTATATGTGGTTCATTTCTGGAGCGGTGGGGAGTGGGGAAGTTGACAGAGAGGGGCAGGGACTGGGAAGGCGAGCCGGGGGATGGAGGGACTGAGAGGTCTAATGGAGAGAAAGAAAAAGGAGGGAGGAGTGAAGGGCGATCGAGGAAGGGAACTGAGCAAAGAAGTGGAGAGGGAGGGACAGAGGACCGGGCGGGGAGGAGGGGGCGGGGCAGGATGACGGGGTAGGGAGAGTGGAAGAATGAGGGAGGGGGCGGAAGAACAACAGTACAGGGACAGAGCGACAGGGTGGCTGAGACTAATGGAGGGGACAGGGAGGTGGTCAACAGAGACGGGGCGGGGATGGTCCGGGAGGAGGGGGGGAGCGCTGGGTGAAGGGATTGCGCCCGGCACATCCCGCTGGAGCCCCGACGGTTCGCCGGGTAATTAGCCCTCAGTCCAGATGGGCCCCTCGGTGTCGCAATCAAAATGGTAATTGGTCCCTTGCCTCCGGCTGCGCTTCTGCCCCGCCCGCCTGGGAGGGAACAGGGACAAGCGGTTCCGCCGAGGGGGATCCCCCGTCCCCGCCCCCATTGCGGGCCTCGCCGGCTGCGGCTCTGAGATCAGGGGGCGGCCGCACCCAGCACCCCCTCCCTCACCCCCCCCCCCCCCCCCCCCGCCCCTCGGGAGCAACTGCCGCGCAAGATGGATATCCCGCCGCAGCCGCTGCCCCGGCCGCCGCCAGGAAGCCGGCTGCGGTCTCCGCCGCACCCCCCGCGCCCGGCGGGCTCGCTCACACCGGAGCTCGAGCTCTCGGCTCCCGGGCCAGGACGCGGAGGAAGTGCCGCGCGGGGCGTGCGGCGGCTGGGCGCAGAGCTCGGCACTCCCTGGGTAATTTTTTTATCTCTTGAGGAGTTACTTCTGAGAAGGCTCCTCAGATACCACTCCCTATCCGTTGATGCCCTTCCCTACCACCCAAACCAGGGGACCCTAAGACAGTCTTTTTTGCTGGTTTGTCTTCCGTACTACACTGTAGGATACCTACAAGGTGGTGTGTCTTTGTCCTCTGTTTTTAAACTATCACATAGTCTTGCACATTGTGGTTTCTCAAATTAAATACACTGTGTGAAGCCATAAAATATGCAGGTGTGGGTTTGAGCATATTGTTCCAGAGCAGGGAGAAGTTCATCATAGCAAGAGTGGACAGAGACAAGAGTTTGACCATCCCATTGAACGTCAGGATGGAGAGCCAGGACTTGACTCAGTGAGGACCCATCATAAACTATTTTTCAGAAGAACGATATGATGAAAGCTGTATTTCAGGATTATAATCTCGGGTTTGGGGCTAAGTAATCTGAGGTCTGGGGAAGCAGCACGAGACTGGGTGTTTGCCCCTGGCCCGAACACCCACCTTGTAGCCTTGGCATACATCTTCAACAAGAGCTGTGGTGTGTCCTTTGTGCTGTGGTGTCCGTTCACAGCGCCAGCAGATGAGCTGGCCCTCGTCTTCGCAGAACAGGTGGAGCTTCTCTCCGTGTTCCTCACATGACATTTCATGCTCCATCTCCCTGATGGCTTCAATGAGGGTTCCCAGCTGCTTGTTGGGCCGGAGGCTTGCCATTTGAAATGTAGCCCGACACTGGGGACAGGAGAATGTCCCCAGCCATGGTTGCAAGAGGCGTACGTTCTCAATGAAGCGTACTATGCATAAGTGGCAGTAGCTGTGTCCACAGCTGACGCTCACGGGCTCAACCATCAGGTTCAGGCAGATGGAGCAAGTGGCTTCCTCCCTCATCTTCTTGGCGTTTCCGGATGAAGCCATGGCTTTTCCTGAAAAGCTCCAGCACTGGATCTAGAGGCAGAGATGAAGCAGCCAGAATTTTCCCACAGTGATAGAAATATACCTCACCTGAGTTTCTGTTCAATGCACTGGCTGCCACTGGCCTCCACAGGTCTTGAAATCTTCTCTCTAGAGAGAAGAAATGGATTGGAATTTAGAAGATGCATAAAATGTAGCTATGTTGTGAAATATAGTGGTGAATATCACATGTGGCCACTTCAATTTAAATTAAGTAAAATCAAATAATTAAAAATTCAGTTTCTCAGTCCCACTAGCTACATTTCAATTGCTTAATAGCCCCAGGTGGCTAGAGCCCACATGATAGCCCAGCTACAGCACATTCCATCATTGCAGAAAGTTCCTTGGACCAAGTGCTAAGAGGGAGAGAGAAGCAGGGCAGGCCTCCTCAAAAAAGTTGCAGCAAGAGAGAGAACTCGGTGAGGGAGGGTGACACTCTATTCTACTCTAATGAACTTCAAGAATAATTGGTACCAGAACTACTTCTTTGTAACTGGTAGTAACTTTTAGGAAATTGGGTGGTCTGTGAAGGATTCTATTGAGACAATCATACTCAGCTCTACTGGAACCCGCACCCCCAGTTCTCTCTACCCCCACTCCACAAAGAACAAAAGACACCAGGTTAATGTCTCAGTGGAGACCCAAAGAGGATGATAATGCAAGTAAACAAGACAGCCAGAAGAACCAGTTTGTCCTTTTTGCCCTCCCTGACCTGAGGGAAACAGAACTGGAAAGAGAGCTGAGAAGCTAAGGGGTTGGCCCTGAGGAGCAGAGCCCTTGGATAACTCGGGAGGTGACTGTCTCTTCTCCAGACCAGGATTCATCTCCCAGGAGAAGTTCAGGGTGACTGGGACACAGGGAGTTTGCAGAATCCAGGATGAGGGGGAGGTGGGAAGCAGATGGGGAAGGCTGGGGCTCTGTGGAATCCCAGGTGTTGGACTCCCTGGTATCCACCAGTGAGGACTGGATGACCAGAGACAGCAGAGGAGTGAGAAGGAGCAAAGGAGTCTGTGCCTTCACCCACTGCTGCAGTTGCTTCCTTCAGGAACCTAGCCCTGTTCCCCCCTTCCCACTCAGGGAGGGGAGCGGAGGTGGAAGGAAGTTTAGGGGGTGACCTTTCCTTTGAACTGACAGTACCAGAATTAAAAACAAGGATTCAGCTAAAGTTACCGGATAGGCTGCTTCCCTCTAATAACCAGGCCCAGTCTCTTGGAGCCATGGAGAATTCTTCAGAAGACTTCTATTCCTTGGCGGCTTATTTCTCTCAAGAGATAGACTAGGCTGCTCTCTGCCAGGAGTGCTGTGCTCCTGGGGAGAAGGCCCTCCCCATCTCTGAGGCCTGTCCTGGGCCTCCACTCACCTCACATCCAGGATCTTCTGAGATCTGGCACAGAGTCGGGTGAAAGAGAAAGCAGACAGGGAGTGAGAGCTACAAAGCCAAGTCTTGAGCATTTTCAGTATTTCAGCAGGCTCTGTGATCAAGAAACAGTCCCCTCGCCTTGCTGCCCACCACCACACACTCACCATATCCCTCCGCCCAGAAAACGTTGGCATAGACGTTTTCTGCTGCCTTCACCACACAGCAGGCAGTCACATGTTCGCTGCTAGTCTCCGCAGTAGCTGCCGCTTTCAGAGACCCGAGTGAAGAAGTTAACTCAAAAGTGAAACTACTCCGGGACGCCGCCCCGTGGGGTTTGAGGAGGAGACTAGTGAAATTACCCGTATCTTTTGCACTCAACTCCTCCTGAGAGGGAGGGGAGACTGTAGAAAAATGTCCTTTTACAGCAACAAAAAGAAGCAGCAAATTAATAAGCCAGTAAACTATTTTGTGACCCCAGCACAGAGTATCTAAAATCACAGAGTTCACAGACCCTGACTTGAGATATTTTTCCTTTTTCCATCAACTCCCTCGGGACCCATAAGCCTTTCTGACGGATGCTATTTTTAGGTCGCTCACTCTTATAACTGCTCTGAAGGATGTGGTTAAAAAAGGAGTGGTGACAGTAGTAGGATGCGTTGGTACCACAGAATTTGCTCAAGGCAGTCTCCCATTCTGCTCTGCCGTGTTGCTGTGTCTCATTTGCATCCTCAATGCCCCTCCGCAGGATTCAAATACTTACCAGTAGTCAGAGTTAGCTGCCCAGGACGGCAAACAGGAGCTACCAATGGCCCAGCAGTGAGTGGCCTCAGCTGGGAGCTCTGGGAGACCCGCGGGCCACCACTCTGCCCTGCCCCCTGAGACCCGCGGGCCACCACTCTGCCCTGCCCCCTGTGGGGTCGGGGTCAATACTTAGTGGCTCAACTGCAGACTCTCCAGTTCAAAATAAGAACAAAAGTACTATCCCCACTCAATTTAGAGTCATTGTTTAATGGGAAAAAACAGATTACCACCTCAAAATAAAACCTTGCCACATTTATAGCCTGAGGTGTAAGAGGCATTCATGATAAGTGCACAATAAATATTTCTTTAGGAAATAAATATGTATGGAGGTCCAAGGAATCCAGTAAGGGAGGCTGAGGACACGGCCAGGGGAAATTAAACTTGGACTCTGAGAGCTGTCTGGGCCAACTCTGGGTCCCTGGCCTGGCTGGTCAGATGCTGACCCTGATAGCTGTGTGGAGGTCTGTGTTCAGGACAACAGACCTGCAGAGGGAGCCTGGGGGGCAGTTCAGCCCAGCCACCGTTCTGCTGGAGGCCAAATTAGAAACAGGTTTCTCTCTTCAGCACTGCACTCTCCTAAGTGCTGTAGAGGAGGAAGAGAAGTCCTTTACCCACTCTAGGTCCTTCTGGCTGGGCTACGAGTTAAATTGACGTGAGGCAGAATAACAGGAGAAAATCAAACAAGGCTTTATAACATGTATACATGGGAGAGAGTCAGGAAAACCGAGCAACTTGGCCATCTAGTCAAAGCTGCCACCTTAAATATTATCTTCAGCTAAAGACAAAGGAGGATGTTGGGGGTAGTGGTTTGGGATTTCAGAGGGGAGGAAGGCAATTTACATGGAGGTGGAAATGCAAATGTTTGTTAAACAAGTTTTGCTGGGCCAAAAATGGGCTCCTTGGTGCCTTTCTATCACACCTATTTTACATTATACTGTAACTATCTTATGGTATTAGCTCCTTCCTGGAACAGGCCTTCTATGTTAAATTCTTTTAGGCAGTTTGGAGGAAGGTCAAATATTCTTCCTGAGTCTTCTGAGCTTTTATTGTCTTCAGTTCAAAATAATCCACATACCAGAGTGGTGTATCTTGGGGCGGCCTGCCCTGAACCCCATCACTGCTTACACAGCCTTTGCCATTTTGCCATCCAGTGACTCATCACGCCCTGGCATGTCCTGTGAACAGGGCCCCCCTGCACTACATGACATACCCACTGTTGAGGCAACCAGCACACAGACAGAAGAAAAAGAATGAGCCCCTGAATCCCTGATTTGATGATGGCTTCTTACAGACCCCCACAACTTTCATTGTTGTGGGGCAGAGCTAAACCCAGGCAGAACTCATCCCAAATTTGTCCCGCCAAGGGATCGGAAAAAGGAAGCTAGTGAAAGCCAAAAAGAAAATAAGCTGCCCTTACCAACAAACAATAAGACAAAAGCAATGACATCATGACAGGGTCTGTCTTGCGACAGCTGCCCAACCTTGCTCCTGTTTCATGTGGCATGAAGGAGAGACTGGTTCATGCAGAGAGCTGCAGGTCTTAGAAGTGGGGAGAGGATGTATATGAGCCTTCAGAGATATGTCCCCCAAAGGTGGGCCTGGGAGAGACCGAGAGGAGCTGCTCAACGGGGGAATACATCACCTCCAATAAATCAGGCTGGGCTTCACCCTGTGAGTCTGCGATGCAGGAAGCCAGAGACCCAGAATGGGGAGTGGGTCACTGGAGTCTCCTTAAAAAGGCTGGCACTGTGAGTGATCCTTCTGTGGGGAGGATTGTCCCCCAAATATCCTTAGGGTGCCCTCCCTCTACTCCCTCAGGTGTCCCTTCTCAACCAGGCTTACCCTGACCACTTGTTTACTGTTGCACCCCTCCCACACTCGTGATCCCTCTTACAATGCTGTTTTTGTTCCCGTGGCACTTACTTATCACTGACTATTTTATTTATTTATGTTTCTTATTGTCTGTCTTCTGCATGAGAATGAAAGTTCCACAAGAGTGGAGATTTTTATCAATATTTTTCACTGATGAATCCCAAGTGTCTAGAATGGTTCCAGGAATAGTGATATGTGTTAAATGAGAGAATAGCTTTCTGAGCTGCACCAAACACACGTCATAAGAGGCAGTGTGGTGTGGGTGATTTGTGAGGTGTGTGGTGTTGTGTGATGCATGTGTGTATGTGTGTGTGATATGTGTGATGTGGAATCTGGTGTGCATGCATGCATGAATGTGTGTGTATAGTATGTGTTGTGGGGTGTATAGTGGTGTGTGCTGTGTGTGGTGTGTGATACATGGTTTGTGTTTGTATGGTATGTGTGATGGGCTATGTCTGTGGTGTGTGTGCAGTGTGTGTGTGTATGTGTGTGTACATTAATGTGCACGTTGGAGGTGGCAGGCATGTGAACATGGCAAACAGTACCAGAAAGTACCAGAATCCATGACAACTACTGGCTTCCCAGAGAGTTTTCTCTCCCTCCTGTAGGATATATTGATGACCTCGATAAAAATAATCCATAACCAATCTATCAACCAAAATTGGAGTGTGTTTATTGTGAGCCAGATTTGAGGACCATATAGCCTGGGAGAGTCCTTCCACAAAGGAATGGAGCACTCCAAAGAAGTAGGGGTGTACAGAGTGGTTATATACCGTCAAAGAGCATGTATCACATATGATTGAAATGTCCCTTTTACAATAGTCACGAGATTCCCCTGTCAGCACAGCAATTGATGGACACAGTAGGTCTGCTGTCTTGAGCTAGGTGGTCACAAGTGAGCACAGCAATCAATTCCTAGTCTAGGAAGAGGTGTTTATCCTTAAGGAAATGCCAATGTAGGGGAAGTTGCACTTTTATCTTAAGGGCATTTGTTCTTGTCTTTGGGACGTAGCAAATGCTTAAAGCAGATACACAATGCATGCTCAGTGGCCATGTTAGGCCCTTTTGGAAAAACAAGCTTAGGCCAAATTAGTTTTACACCAAATAGCTTCCTCATATACTCCAATATATCCTATTGCTTCCCACTTGTTTATCGATGATTTGGATTAAGAGCAAATGAAAATGGAAGAGAAGAGCTGGCAAAGAGAGCTTAGAGGAGATTTGATAACTGCACAATACGAAAGTGATGCTGAGAACAAACTTTTTATATGACCAGAGAGGAGAGAAGCAGCACCACTCAGTGGTAGGAAGAGAGGAACTCGGGATTATAGGTTAAAAAAAATTAGCCTGGGAGGAGACTGGTCTGATCTAAGCTATTCAGAATGATGAACATGACAAAGAATTTCTCCAAAGAAGGTCTTAGCATCCACTGCAAATAGTTTGTACCCGCATCTCTTACAAAATAGATAACTATTTCATTGAAGACTGCTTTGAGGTAACTGGGTCTTGAAGAGGACAATTGTCCTTGGCTGCCCACAGGGCCAGCTGGTAATAACACACCTAAATATTTACTGAACACTTGCTTGTGCCAGGCCCTATGCCAATACCTCCCAGAGTTAATAGAATCCTCCCAAATAAAAATTCTGGAATTCAAAGTATAATAACTAGAATGAAAAGATTCATCATAGGCATTCAAAAGCAAATATGAGCAGGAGGAGAAAGAATCAGTGAATTCAAAGACAGGTCAATTGAGATTACCCAGTCTGAGAAACAGAAAGAAGGAAGAATGAAGAAAAATGAACAGAGCTTCACACAGAGGTGAGATACTATTAAATATACCATAATAGGCATTATGGGACTCCCAGAGGGAAAGAAGAGAGTGGAAATTAAACAACATATTTCTAAATAAGCAATGGGTCAAAGAGGAAATCACAAACAAAATTAGAAAACAGTTTGAGATGAGTGAAAATGAAAGTGGAACACACCAAAATTTATGATGATGAAATCTCATGCTGAAGAAACTCAGGCTGTCCTGCTCCATCCTGCCTGGGACGTGAATCATCCCTTCGTCCAGCCCATCCACATTATGTACACTACCAGCCCATTAGTCACTTAATAGCCCTGTTGATTATCAGATCGATTGTTGCAGTATCATGGTTCTTGTGTTCAAGTAACCTTTATTTTACTTAATAACGGTCCCAAAGCACAAGAGTAATGATGCTGGCAATTTTGAAATGCCAAAGAGAAGCCACAAAGTGCTCCCTTTAAGTGAAAATGTGAAAGTGCTTGACTTACTAAGAAAAGAAAAAACATCATGTACTGAGGTTGCTAAGATCTATGGTAACTTTTATTACAGCATGTTGTCATAATTGTTCTACTTTATTATTTAGTTATTGTTGTTAATCTCTTACTGTGCTTTATTTATAAATGAAACTTTACTTATTTATATATAGGAAAAAACATAGTATATATAAGATTCGTTGCTACCTGTGGTTTCAAGCATCCACTGGAGGTTTTGGAATTTATTCCCTGTGGATAAAGAGGAAATACTATATTAGTAAACTGAATTCAGCAACATATAAAGAGACTTACATGCCATGACCAAGTGGGATTTATCTCAGGAATGCAAGATGAGCTCAGCATTTGTAAATCAATCAATGCAATAAACTATGTTAATAGAATAAAGGGCAGAACCAAATGGTCATCTCAACAGACAAAGGAAAAGCATTTGACAAAGTCTAACATCCTTTCGTTATAAAAACACTCAACAAAGTGGGAATACGAGGGTACTTCCTCAATCTGATAAAGGACACATATGAAAAACTTGCAGTAAACATCATACTTAGTGGTAAAAGACTGAAAGCATTCCCACTAAGATCAAGAGCAGGACAAGGATGTGTGCTCTTAGTATTTCTATTCAACATTGTGCTGAAGTTTCTAGCCAGGGAAATTAGGCAAGAAAAGGAAATAAATGGTATTCAGAAAGGAAGAAGCAGAACTCTTTCTATTTGCAGATAACATAATTTTGTACAGAGAAAATCTTAAGGAATCGACATACAGAAAAATTTAGAGCTAATAAATGAGTTAAACGAGATTGTAGAATACAAGAACAATATATAAAATTCAATTGTATATCTATATACTAGCAATGCACAATCTGAGAGTGAAATTAAGGAAATGACCATTTATAATAGCATCAACAATAACAAAATACTTAAGGATAAAATTAACAAAAGTAATACAAGACTTATACACTGAAATCTGCAAGACATCACCGAAAGCAATTAAATTGACCTAAATAAATGGAAAGACATTCCATGTTCGTGGATTGGAAGACTTAATATTGTTAAGTGGGCAATGCAAGTTCAGTGCAATCCCTATTGAAATCCCAGCTGGCGTTTTTTTTTGTTTGTTTGTTTGTTTTGCAAGCATTACTAAGCTTATCCTAAAATTCATTTGGAAATGCAAGGAACCCAGAATAGCCAAAACAGTCTTGAAGAGGTCAGAGTTGCAGAACTCGCATTTTCCAATTTCAAAACTTACTATGGCACCACAATAATCGACACTATGTGGTACAAGCATAAAGATAGATATATAGATCAATTAAATTTAATAACAGATCCAGAGATAAACCCATGTATTTATGTCAATTAATTTTGACAAGGGTGCCAAGAAAATTCAACATGCAAAGAATAATCTTCTTATCAAATGATAGTGGGACAACTGGATATCCACATGCAAAAGAATGAATTTGGAACCCTACCTCATGACAAATACAAAAACTAACTTAAATTAATTAAAGATCTAAATGTAAGAGCTAAAACTAGATAAAACTCTTGGAAGAAAACTTAGGGGCAAATCTTTGTAATCTTGGGTTAGCAATGGTTTCTTGGATGACACCAAAAGCACAAGCAACAAAAGAAAAAATAGATGAGTTGGATAGCATCAAAATTAAAGATTTTGAATTTCGTAGGATTCCATCAAAAAAGTGAAGACAACCCATAGAATGGGAGAAAATTTTTGCAAATTATGTATCTGATAAGGAACTTGAATCCAGAACTGTAACTTGTATATAAAGAATTCCAGCAAACTGATAACAAAAAGACAAATAACCCAACTTAAAAATGGGCAAAGGATCTGAATAGACATATTCCAAAGAATATATACAAACAGCCAATAAGCACATGAACAGATGCACAACATCACCAGTCATTAGGGAAATGCAAAACAAAACCGCAGTGAGATACCACTTCACATCCACTAGGATAGGTATAATTTAAAAAAAAAAAAAAAACAGACAATAACAAGTAGAGAAATTGGAACTTTTATTTTTTGCTTGTGGGGATGGAAAATGGTGCAGCTTCTTTGGAAAACAGTTTAGCAGTTCCCTAAAAAGTTAAACATAGAGTTACCATATGATCCAGCAATTCTACTCCTATATATACTCAAGAGAATTGAAAACATATATCCACACAAAACCTTGTACGTGATTGTTCATAGAAGCGTTACGCATAGTTGCCAGAAAGTGAAAACAATCCAAATGTCTGTTCATTGATGAATGGACACACACAATGCGTTAAATCCTTATGATGGAATATTATTCAGCCATAAAAAAGAACGAAGTACTAATACATTGTTGAACCTTCAAAACATTATACAAATTAAAATAAGCCAGACACTAATTTAAAGAACCACATACTATATAATTCTTTTTATAGAAAAAGTCTAAAATAGGCAAATCCCTAGAGACAAAAGGTAGATTAGTAGTTGCAGGGGCTGAGAGGAGTGGGGAATGAGCAGTTACTGCTTAAACATATGGGCTTCTTTTTGAAGAGATGAAAATGTTCTGGAATTTAGACAGTGGCAATAACTGTACAACTTTGTAAATGCACTATAACCCCTGAATTGTTTACTTTAAAAAGAATTTATGGGACACGTAATTTATCTTGATAAAAATTTTTTAGAAAAAAAATAACCAGATATACAAAGGAGCAGGAAAATATGACCCATAATGAAGAGAAGAATCAATCAATCAATCAAAATTTACCCAGAACTGACACAGATTTTAGAATTAGCAAATAAGGACTTTTAGATAGCTTTTATAACTGTATTCCATAGGTTCAAAAAGTTAAATAGAGACCTGAAAGATTTTTAAAAGACCCAAATTAAACTTCTAGAGATGGACACTATGACATATGAGATAGAAAGTACTCTGGGTAGAATAAATGACAGGTTGGACGTTACAAAAGAAACAATTAGTGAACTAGATGGCATAGAAATATAGACTATATAAAATGAAACACAGAAAAGAGAATAAAAATAAAAAATGAATGGAGCAACAGTGAGCTGTGTAACAGCTGAAGTCTCCTAATATATATGTACCTACAGTCCCTAAAGGAGAGGGGGAGTTGGGCGAAGGGACAAAAAGAAAATTTGAAGAAATAACGGCTGAAATTTTTTCAAATTTGGTGAAAACTGTAAACCGACTAATCCATGAATCTCAATGAACCAGAAGCACAAGTCACAGGAACAAAACTATACTAACACACAGCATAATGAAGTTTCTGAAAATTAATGATAAAGACAAATTCTTAAAAGTAGACAAGAACAAAAGATATATTATGTATAGAGGAACAAACACATAAATCACAGATTTCTCATTGAAAACAATGCAGACAAGAATACAGTGGAGCGAAATCTTTAATGAAAGATCTAGAAATCTGTACCCAGCAAAAATATTTTTCAAAAATGAAGACTATTTCAGACATACAAAAGATGAAGGAATTCATTTCGTTACAAGTAGGAATTCAATGATATTCTTTGCACTGTAGATATATGTTTGCTATTTTATTTTAAAAAATCGACGGTACAATTAAATATTTAGTTAGTGGGTAATCTTTTTTTTAATTCACTCAGCCCTTAACTGAAATATTGTAAAGTATTTTTTCTTTGACCAAAAGCAATAAACATCTAATCAGAAGATTAGAACTATAAGAAATATTGAAAGAAGTCTTTTAGACAGAATGATACCATATTAAAATACCAATCTACATGAAAGAATAAAGGTCCCTAGAAATTGTGATTACATGGGAAAATAGATGAAGATTTTAAAATGTTATTTAAACCTCTGTAAAAGGTGGTTGATTGTTTCAGTAAAAATGGTAATAAAGTAATGTGGGATTTATAACATGTAAAAGTAAAATGCAAGACAACACCAGCACAGAAGTAAGAAAGGGAAATGGCAATATACTATTTTAAGGTTCTTATTCTGTATGAGAAGTGGGGTATCACTTGAAAAGGGACTGTGATAAACTAATGATGGACACCATAAACTCGAAAGCAACCACAAAGTAACAAAACAAAGAATTATGGCTAAGAAACTACAAAAAGAAGTAACATAGAATCATAAAAAATATTCAAGTTGTCCAATAGAAGGGAAAAAGGGAGCAAAGAATAGATGGGATAAATAGAAAAGTAATAACAAGGTGATAGACTTAAATCTACACATATCAGCAATCCCGTTTGATGTAAATATCTAAATACCCCAATTCAAAGGCAGAGGTTGTCAGACTGAATACACACACACACACACCCACAGAGCAACACCCTCTATGCGTTGTCTACAAGAAAATTACTTTAAAGACACAAATAGTCCACCATGACTTTTCACCAAGTTTATTGAAACATCCTAACCAGGCTGCCTTCACCCAGTCTTGCTCCTCTCCCTCCAATCCTTCCATGGGCTTTTGTTTTCTTCATCGTTCTGGTAAAATTATTTGTGGGTTTTTGAGGACTAGGATGAAAGTGCTTTCCTCCAGAGGAGAGTTGCATTTGCGTTTGCCTGGTGGCTGGAGTACTATCAGTCAAGAATTACTTGAAACTTCACTCATGGCTTGAGATTTTTTTTTATTTGATAACGCAAGTGATGTGAAATTTTACCCCAAATAGTTATAAAAATTGGCTTATGGTTACAACTTACCAGAGTCTCTCTCTCTCTCTTTCTCTTCTTTGTCCCCTGCTCTGCTCAGCCCGAGTTCTCAGAATTCTTGTAGTTCCCAGGAAGTGAGATGGGTTTCCTCCTAGTTCACGCTTCTCACCCTTTAGGACCTCAGTTTTATTGGGAGTGGGGAGGTCTTCTGTTAGACGTCCCACCTTTGTAGGATCTGGGCTTTGATTTTAGACCTTTGTTTTCTATTATAAGCACTTTAAACTATAAATTTCTCTTTAAGCAGTGTTTTAGTTGCATTTTACAAAGGTTGGTATGTTTTATTTTCATTATTCTATAGTTCAAAATATTTTATAATTTTCCGTATGATTTTTAAGTGACTATGTAGAAGTATGTTGTTTAATTTCCAAATATTTGGGTTTTTTTCTCCTAGATATCTTATTTTTATTGATTTCTAACTTATCTCCGCTGTGGTCAGACAACATACTCTATATGATTTAAATCATTTTAAATCTATCGACTCATATAATGGCCCAGAATATGGTCTATCATGATGAATATTACCACGTGTACTTGAAAAGAATGTGGAGGCAGATACTCAGTATAATGTTCTATAAATATCAATTCTTTCAGAGTGATGGATAGGGTTTTCAGATCTTTTATATCTTTACTGATATTTTGTGTAGTTATTCCATCATTACTAAAAGAAGGGTATTAAAATCCCCAAGTGTGATTGCAGAATTGTTTATTTTTCCATTTAATTCTTTCCATTTTTATTTCAAGTATTTTGAAGCTCTGTTGCTAAACTGTTATGATTGTTATGTTTTCCTGATGAACTGACCCTTATACCAATACAACATGTCACTCTTTATCTCTGCAAATACTGTCTTAAACTCTGCTTTATCTGTTATTAATATAGAAACTCCAGTCTTTTTATGCTTACTGTTTGCATAGTGTATCTTTTCTCTGTACATTTGTTTTAAACTTGTCTATGTTTTTATATTTCAGATGTTTTTCTTCTACCTAATATATGTTCAGTTCTTGCATTTTTTAAATCCATTCTAACAATCTTTGCCTGTTAATTGGAGAATTTAGACCATTAACATTTAACATTAACCTTTATTTATTGTGATAATTAGCATCCTAGTTTCATTCCTAACTTAGGGAGGAAGGACAGAGGTGGAAAAAACTTTCAATAATTTATCATTAAGTATAATGTTTCTTGTTATACTATTTTCTTTTGTGTTTAAAATTACTACATTTTGCCCAAATTATTAGGAAAAAATATTTTCTTGGAAAATATAACATCTCTTAATTTCATTTCCATTCTTCCTTCATATTTTATATAACCTACATAAGGAACACATTATTGAATAAAGTAAACATTTTACATGGCTTCTTAGTGCCTTCTCTGATTATATGTTTACCAGTTTACCAATAGATGGCACTCTTGCATTTCTGGTGGCTATGTCCGTACAGCTTTGCCTTTAAGAAAGTATAACTACTTCTTTAACCAATTTTAAAGAAACATACATTTAACCTGATCTTATGAATGATTTTAAAAGGTGAACAATGGCAATTATATCCAAACAGTCATTTTTAAGTGCATTTATTTATTCACACAATGAGCATTTATTAAACAGCCTACCTATGGCAGACATTAGGATGGATCCTAGAGATATACCAATTATAGCAGAGATAATTTGTTTCCTATAAAAGTTTCCAGAAAGCTAAAACATGTAAAAAAATTTAATTATATTCTAAATGCTATAACAAGATAGTAAAAAGTGTTGAGGCTGAGAAAAAAAAAACAAAGCAGCATGCAAATCCTGGAAGAATCTGGGTATTTCTGCAGAGGTTATGCCTCTGCATCATGTTTGAAAGAGAAGTAACAGTTCACCAGAAAGAAGGGAGTCCAATAATTTCACTGCATGTGAAAAGGTCAAGGGTCATTAAAAATAGTCTATATTATGTAAATATGGTGAAGTTCTAAGACCAAGGGTATGGACTACACGAGGAGGATTGGTTTCAGATAAATCTGGGAATGAAATAGTAAGGCATTTAGCAGAATTCACATCTACTTCCTCCCCTTTCCCTTGCACGTTTCTTTTATTGAGTGATTACATGGATGGGGAAAATTCATAACTACCAAAGAGCCTCAGGGCTGGGGGAAGGTGGACAATGAACTTGTTGGGTTTGTTCACCTCAAGTTGGTCTCTTCCCTTTCCCCACCCAACCTCCTCTCCTTGAGGGGGCCCAGACAGCCTAAGTCCAGATCCCAAGGACCCCTCCCCTACAGGCAGAACATTGTTATAGTCAGAGATGGACTAAAACCCTTCCCTGACTCTTAGTCACAGACAAAATCAATCTCAGACTGGCCTCTCTTCCCTTAAGTCTCCCATCCCAAGGCACTCCTCAAGATACTCAACACCGTTCAGGGCCATGGAGGTGCTGCCAGGTCCCTAGATCTACATCTGATACAACAGTTCTGGGATGATAAGGCCGTCAGCCCTTGGATCAGACCTTTTTCTGTTGCCCCGATGCATCTTCCACCTGTTTCGAACTCTGCCACCAAGACATGTTTGGCCCCTAAAGGCACTTTGCTGTGAGGTGTAAAAACTCAATCTACACAATACCTATCCTGTACCCTTTAAAAACTCACTGTCATGAAAGATAAAGGGGCTGAGGAACTGTTTCAGATGAAAAGAGACTAAAGAAACCTGACAACTAAATGCAATGTGTGATCCTCGAGTGACTGCGGGGGAAAAAAGTTACGAGAGACACAATTGGGACAGCAGGTGACATTAAAATTTAGGGGTAAAGTATTTAAGGATAAAGAAAGAGGATACCTGAAACTTACTCTCAAATGCTTCAGCAATTATATATAGAGAGAGGATACAGATCCATAAATAGATGGATAGAAAGATCTGTAAATAGAAAGATGGGTAGATGGAGAGAAAGCAAGTGTGGCATAATATTAACAATTGGTGAATCTAGGTAAAGAGAATATAAGAGTTTTTTGTATTCTTGCAACTTTTCTGTAAGTTTGAAATTATTTCAAAAGAAAATTTTTTTAATAACCACAATTCCCCTTGACCCTTGACCAACATCACTAGGGTCCAGGCCAAGTAGGGGTCCTGTGCCTTCTAGGCTATGGAATGGAGGGATCCTGGGAAGGAGATAGGCTACTTTGGCTCCTCCCTGTAGTGACTAGGGCTCTGTCTCTCTCTCTCACACACACACACACACCTGTGAACATCAGATCTCACTATCACTGCCCTGGTCCAGTATACATCTCTCTCTACCCCAAAGGTTTTGTGTTGTGGTAGCTTATTTGTTTACTTGCTTGTTTTTGTTCTTTTTCTCTTTCTGTAGCTGAGAGGAGAACTTCCAGACCAGCCTTTTTCCCGTTAGAGTTACAGTGGCTCCATTCAGCCTTCAGAGAGAGATCTGGGTCAACCCAGAGATGGGTACCTGGGATTCAGCAGGGCGGAGCTCTTATCCAGATCAAAATAATGCATTCTCTTTAAGGTGTAATTTGCAATAAATGAATAAATAAAACACAAAATTGTATATATGCTGAAAGTTGAATCATATTTTTCTGTATGTTTGGTGTAGAAAGTTACACACACACACACACACACACACAGGCTCCTGCTTTGTTGATTGCACAGCAGTCAGTTTGGCAATACTTCACTGGGAATTAGTGGTAGAGTAGGGGAAGGTACTTTCTAGAGCCTAGACTCCTATGTGCTTCATCCAGCATTCTTTGGAGTATCTGGAACATTCTCTGGAGTGTCTGTCTTGGGTCTGCTTTAGATCTGGGGTGTCCAGGGCTGCTTTCTACATCTAGAAGAGGACAAAGGCTTTCTTTGGGAAATGAGCCCATGGACTCTGTCTTTTCAATTTCTCGTGACTTATCTGTGGTCCTGCCCAGCTGTCCAGAATAAAATTTTCATGTGAAGGTTTTCAATGGTTTGCTGCCTGGCTGAATATTACAATCGCCTAGGGAACTTTTAAAATTCTCATCACCCAGGACACACTTCAGAACAATTACATCAGTGATACCGACCCTGATATCAGTTTCCCCACATTAAACCCAGCATATATGGGGTTAAAACCAAAGCACTCATTCCCTGCTTACTCTCCAGCTTCCTGGCTCCAGAATCCACTATCCTCCATGGAGACAGACACCGTCAAGGACAAGCGCCTGGATTCTCTCCTCCCCGCAAAGAGATACAGGCTGGTAGGAAAGCTGCTGACCAGCAAGGTCACAGGCTCCCTCCTCTCTGCAAGTGTCTCAAGGCCAAAGACAGGCTGGTGGGAAAGCTCTGACCAGCAAGGCCATATGCTCCCCCTCCCCTACCTAAAACCCACAAATAAAAACCCTTCCTTTTAGCTTTTCGGAGAGTTTGGGATTTCAGAGTTAGCTGCCCTCTCTCCTTGCTCAGCGCGGCGCAAAACAAAATTCCTACTTTCTTCCACCACACCCAGTGTCAGAGATTGGCTTGCTGCGCAACGGGTGAACGAACTCACTTCAGGTTTGGTGTCATCAGGATCTCTGGGGTCAGGCTCAGGCATTAGTGCTCTTTAACGCTCCCCAGGTGCTTTGAGTGTTCTTCCAAGGTTGAGAACCACTAGGTTAGGGTCAAACTTTATAATAATAATAAAAAAAGCAGTCTTCATTTGTCTAGAGCTGTGGGCAGCTTCTTTTTGAGGGGGAGTTTTGTTGCCATCTACACCTAAGCCTCACTTCTGAGAAGCCGGGAGTATATGTGTTCCTAAATCCCCAGGTTTTTCTGAGGCTCCCTCCTAAATGAGAACCAATGACCTTGGAATGTCTCTGCTGCCAATCTCCCGTGTGAACCTTGGGATGTGGTAAACTGATTGTTGGAGATATTGGGCTTTGAAATCCTGAAGAATATCTTCTATCTCATTAAGACTAACATTTGGTACAGTGAAGCCTGTTAAAGGAATTTTAGAGAATGAGTCTGTTTGGTGCTTTGGCATTGAAAGAAGCTGAGGTGGTAATAAGTTAAAACGACATGCTCAGCTGAAGGCTTGAGAGGCATGTGAGCTCAGTAGGATGTGGTCTCAAGTTCAGTGAAGAGTTCAGGCACATCTAGGTACCAAACTTCAGGTGTAGTTGGACCCGAGACCCAAGTCACACACGGAAATTCAGTGGAAAATGACAATGGAGAGGCTTGAAACTATGAGGGATGGAAATTTTTCTAGGAGGTGCTTCTGGCTCTATTCTGGAGTAGAAGAGTTGGGACTCTCAACAGCATCAACACAAGATTGTTGAGGATTTGTGATGTTTCATAAATTAGAGAAATAAAAACAGAAGAACTGGAGACTGGGATTGCATGAGGTACAAGGACGTGGACTTTGTTGGAGAGTTGCCTGTTACAAATGTGAGGTAATGACCATGCTGGAAGGCAATCTGGTACTAAGTGTTACAAAAGAGCCAATAATTCCTCTTCCAGGATATTATATGAAGAAAATAATCAGACCAGTGTGCAAAAATACATGCTTTATAGTGACATATATTTATGATAGTTAAATGCTGGAAACAAATTGCATACTAAGAAGTAATAATAAGTAAAATAATGATTAATCTATACAATGTATTATGCAGCTATTAAAAAGGAAGCGGGGCCAGCTCCGTGACGTAGCCGTTAAGTTCACACACTGCGTCAGTGGCCCAGGGTTCACTGGTTCGGATCTCTGGCACAGACCTATGCGCTGTTTATCAAGCCATGCTGTGGCAGGCATCCTACATATAAAGTAGAGGAAGATGGGCATGGATGTTAGCTCAGGGCCAATCTTCCTCAAAAAAATAAGAAGGCACTCATATATCCATATACAAAGATTCAATGCTGTATATAGATCTCAACAAAATATTAAGTGAAGTGTAGGTCACAAGACAACTTCGATACTCTAATCCTGTTTTTCATTTAAAAAGGGCATTTTTTTATGAGAGCGTGTATTTGTTTATGGACTAGAATTGTAAATGATAAACACCAAAACTAGGATTATTTCTGGATGACTAGGATGAGTGATGTTTACCTTCTTCTTTAGAGTTCCTGTATTGCGTTTACTACCTTTAGAATTCATATCTTACTACCTTGGGTGTAGAAACTTTATTACCATATTATATATTATTGAATCTTATGTATTGTATCTACATGCATCAATAATTCTATCAGACGATGTTATAAATTTTGCTTCCAATGTCAAAGATATTTTAAGGAACTAAAGGGAGAATGGTCTAATATATTTACCCAGATATTTACTATTTCTCTTGCTCCTTCTTCATTCCTAGTCTTCCATATTTCCTTCTGGTTTCAGTTCCCTCTGTCCAAAGAACTTTAGCAATTCTTTCAGAGTAGGTCTGCTGACTGTGAATTCTCTGTTTTCCTTCATCTGAGAAAGTCTTCATTTCGCGTTCATTCCTGAAGGATATTTTTTAGTGGGCATAGACTTCTGCATTGACAATTCTTTTCTTTCAGCACTTGGAAACTGTTATGCTACTCCTTTTTGCCTTCTATGGTTTCTGATAAGAAATCTGTAGTCTTTCAAATCATTGTTGCTTTCTAAGTTTTCCTCTGACCGATTTCAAGATTATTTCTTGGTCTTTAGTTTCCAATAGTTTGATGTTGATGTATCTGGGCATGGATTTCTTTGGTTTTATCCTGTTTGGAGTTTTCTTCTCTTCTTAAATCTGTACATTTATATCTTTCAGTGTATTTTATAAGTTTTCAGCCAATATTCCTTCAAATATATATATTTTGCACTGTGCTATTTCTCCTTTCCTTCTGAACTCTGATGATACAAACGTTAGACTTTTCATAATTGTTCCACAGGCCCCAAGGCTCTGTCTATTTTTCAAAAAATCTTTTTTTCCTCCCCTTTCTCTCAAGTTCAGATTAAATTTGAAGATAGATCACTACAAATTATTCACTGATTGTTTCCTTTCTAATCTGCATTCTGCCATTGAGCCACTCAGTGACTTTTTTTAGGGAGGAAATATTGGGGTTTTTTTTCAGTTCTAAAATTCCCATTTGGTTCTTCTTTACATCTTCTATTTCTTTGCTAGTCTTTCTTTTCAGTCATTTCAAGAGTGTTTACAATTGCTTAATGAAGCATTTTTCAAATAGTTGCTTTAAGTCTTGTCAGAAAATTCTAACATCTGTGTCATTTAAGTATTGCACTCTTGATTGTCTTTTCCCTTTTGAGATGTTGCTATTTTCCTGATTCTTCATATGCCTAGTACTTCTGGTTTGTATCCTGGTCATTTTGAGTATTACTTATGAGACCCTGATCTTGTTTAAATACTATTAAGAATGTTGATATTTTTGCCTTAGCAAACAATCAACCTAGTTAGATTCAGGCTGTATGTTCCCTTCAGCTTTCTGTGGGTCAGTTCAGTTTTGAAGGCTTTTGCAGGGCTATTCAGATTGGCCGCACATATATGCCCCTCAGTGGTCAGTCAGGGTGCTTGGTGGTGGTATATCCATAGTCCATTTCTCAATTCTGTGGTCTACTGCTTAAGGCCAGATCCATGCACACACTGCTTTTGAGCGAGCCTGGGAGTTCATAGACAACATCATGGGATTGCTTTCCTGAGCACCTCCTTCTTCAAGATTTCCCTGGCACTTTCAATTTCTTGGGGCTCCTCTTTGAGAATCCCTTTGGCCAGAAAGCTGGGACTTTATTTACTCCACTCTGGTGCTTTCTTCCTGTGACTGCACCTTTGTCCAGGGCACAGAGAGAAAAAAGAAATGGGAATTTACCACACCATTTTGAGACCACAGTTCCCCTGACAGGAGATGAAGGTTGACCTCACTTAGGGTCTTGGCTATGGGATTACTTGAGGGCTGGGGTGGGAAAGAATGGAGAACAGAAAAATATGTGGGCTTACCCCCACTCTTTCTGAGTGTTCGAAGACCCCTTTCCCAGTACTTGAGCCAGAACTAAAGGGCTTCTTCTGGATCTCTCTTTGTGCCCCTGTGCCCACTTCTGGGTTGTGAGCTGCCTGGAGTCCAGGTCAGGGGATGCTGAAGAAAAATAAATGGCTAACTCACTCCCAGCTCAGTGGTACTTCAAATTCTCTTCTTCTTCTCCTCTTTGCCTGCTACTATTTACATTTCAGAGTCCTCAATAGCTGTTCTGTGCATCGTTTCCAGGTTTTGTAGCTGAAGTTGATGGAAAAACAGCATGGAGTATGTTCATCCATCTTACAAGGAACTAAAACTCCTATGGTAGTTTTAAGGCAGAAGCTAATAAGCAAGATATCTATTACTTTTATAAATAGAAAAACAATAAAACTAGTTTTATTTTTTTTAAAAAGACTTTGGCCAAGATGAATATAAAACTCATTCTCCTCTATTTCAAATATAAAGCAGCAAAGGTAAAATATAAATAGAGAAGGAAAATAACTTAGCAAAACTTAAAAGCAATGTAAATGTCTCTGTATGCTAGAAAGTAAGAAGAAACACAAAGCTTTCACGAGCCTGGGTCCACAAGTCTACTGTGCCCCAGAAGCGGGAGCTGGTAGTCGTTTGACCCCTGCAGGGTAAGAGAGCGGAGAGGAAGAGTGCTCTATGTAAGGACATGGGAACAAAGACAGGCTCACTCTTTGAAGTGTGTGGCTGATATTCAACTCTTCTACTCAAAATAAATTACTGGCAAGTTAGTGGTTTGAAACAATGCGTATTTATTTTTACCCAGTGACTGTAGGTTAGAAGTTCAGGCATGGCTTAGCTGGGTTCTCTGCTTCAGGGTCTCGCCTGGATGCACTTCAGGTGTTGGATGAATCTGAAGTCTCATCAGAGAGAGGCTTGACTGGGGAAATATCCACTTCCAAGCTCCCTCAGGTTATTGGCAAAATCCAGTCTCTTGAAGCTATGGAACTGAAGGTTTAAGTTTCTAGGAGGCTGCCCCAGCTCCTAGAGGCTGTCTGTAGTTCCCTAATATAATCGCTTGCTTCCTCAAAGCCAGCAAAGGAGAGACACAGAGAGCAAAACTGTTAGCAAAATGGAGCCAATATAATATAATCGAGTATAATCATGGAAATGACATCCCATCGCCTTTGCCATATGCTATTGGTTAGAAGCAAATCACAGTTTGCACCCACACTCAAGGGCATGAACATCAGGAGACAGGAATCACAGGGGCCATCTTAGAGTCTATCCCATGATGAAAGAGGCTGCAGACCAATGACAGGTGGCCAATGACATCAGGGCCATGGCCCTTAGTAAGATGTAATCCTGAGGAGGTAGGGAGGCAAAAATGGACTAAGGCTGGCAACTGGTACCTCAGTCAAGCTGCCTACAGGATCAGAGACCACATTTGTGATGGCTGGAATATTATCACAGGGCAGAAGACCTGGAATGCTGGGGAAAGACAGGCATGGTTCTGGAATGTGAATGCCAAAATGCAGGTAAAAGCAATACAAAAAAATCCTAGATAGTGTAAGGTAAGCCCTGAGGGAGGGAGAGAGGGAAGAGAGGAGACAGACTGAGAGAGAGAGACAAGTAAAAACACTGACATTTGGTTCACATACCAAAATGTCAAAATTTATGAAGTAATATAAACGTAAAAGATAGCAATCAAACTCAACAAATGGAATATGAATTTACTCTAAATGAAAATAATTTTAAAGTCAGATAAAGATAACTATGTTTAGAATGTTCAAGGAAATAAATTAAGGATTAACTTCCACCTAAAAACACCAGGAAATTATGAAACTGAAAGAGGTAGAAATTAAACAAGAAAAGCCAAATATTTAAAAAAATTTAGAAACATTAGAAAAAACGTGCACATTGAAAGAAGAAAGTTTACTGTTGAAGTAAATTTTAGACTACATATATTCCTGGAATGAGTTATAAACTAAATATAGTGGAAGAGACTACATGATCATTTCTACACAAAGTAGGAATGGGCAACAGCATCACGATTGGCATCATCTGGAAGTTTGGTAGAAATAGGAAACCTCAGGCCCACCCCAGAGCCACTGAGGTAATTTAACACTTTAATAAGTTCCCCAAAAGGGAAAGCTTGTACACTGCTGGTGGGAATGCAGACACTGTGGGAAACAGTATGGAGGTTCCTCTAAACATTAAGAATAGAACTATCATATGATCGAGCTATTCCACTTCTGGGTATTTATCCAAATAACATGAAAACACTAATTTGAAAAGATATATGCACCCCTATGTTCATTGCTATATTATTCACAATAGCCAAGATTTGGAAACAACCTAAATGCCCATCAGTGGATAATTGGATAAAGAAGAGGTGGGGTATGTGTGTATATATATATATATACACATATATACATATATATATACACAACAGAATACTATTCAGCAGTAAAAAGAGATGAAATCTTGCCGTTTGCAACACCATGGATGGACCTTGAAGGGATTATGCTAAGCAAAGTCAGTCAGCTGGAGAAAGACAATTACCATATGAATTCTTACCTGTGTAGAAGATAAAACAACAACAACAACAAACAAACACATAGATACAGAGAACAGACCAATGGTTACCAAAGGGGAAGGGGAGCGAAGGGAGGGCGAAAGGGGTAAAGGGGCACATTTGTACCGGGACGGATGGCAACTAGACTTTTGGTGGTGAATATGATGTAGTCTATACAGAAGTTGAAATATAACATTGTACACCTGAAATTTATATTATGTTATAAACCAATGTTACTTCAACAACAACACAAAATAAAAATAGAGACAGGAAAAAAAAGCTCCCGAGATAATTCATATGCACATTAAATTTAAGAAGTGCTGTCTTAGGGCAGTGGAAGAAAATTTTAAGGAATTTTCTCAGAATGCAGAACAGAAAAACAAAGAAAAACTTTGAAAACAAAGAAAAATATATAGAAATGCCATTAAGAGTCAGAGACGGTAGACAAAGGATTCTGTATACCTCTAATAGGTCCATCCAAAAGAGCAGAGTAGAAATATTTGATGAGATAATAGTTGAGAACTGTTTGAAATCAAACAAAGACACTGATTTCTCAAATCATAAGTACACTGCTCATCCTGAGCAGGACAAATACAGGTGGTTTATGCCTCTCTCCTGCTGCATTCTACTGAATTGTGGATGTGTTCCTCCATTGTCCCATCTGTTGTTTAGATGAAAAATTGTTCCTTTTGTAGGTAATATGTTGTCTTTCCATGGTATCTGCAAAGAGTCTCTCTTTATCTCAAAATTCCAGAGAAGGCTGCTCTTTTCTTGGTGCACTTCGCCTGGAGTCGGTGCTTGTTTGCCTCTTCCTGCCATCTAGGGCCTAAGATCTTGAGGGCTGTGATTAGGATGCAAGACTAGGGAAAAGGTAAGCAAGAGGTTCCTCAGCCTCCTTTTCGCCTCGGGTATCTAGGTAAAGTCACTCACGGCTCTTTCCAGATGGTGCACACCAGCTCAGAGGCAGAGACCCCATGCAAAGTTCTCGTGGCCTAAATCTTTTAGAAAGAATTCGTATTTACTTCCTTGGAGAATCCCCTTGGAATATCTTCTTTGTGAACTTGAGGCAACTTTTGGTGACTGCTCGAAGACTTGGGGATCTTGATCTGGAGCCATCTCTATTTACCGACTTTCTACTTCCGTGTCATTTTGCAGCCAGATTTTAAATAAGTTCTATGATTGTTCACTTAGAGAAATGAAATGACTTATAATATGAAGCTTCTGTGGTTCAGCCCTTGCTTTGTTCTCATTACTGCTTATCTGCATCTGCCTCCTGTGTGGAAACAAAAGTCGGGTTTAATTCTATCATTCCCACACTGAGTTTCTTACTTAGTAGTACTTTTCAATTAGGGATGTCCTCATTTTCCTTCATCGGAAATAACCATCAGACTAAACGTTCTAAAAGGATAAATCTGATCACACCCCACTCCTGCTTATAACATTTTAATGATTACCAGTAACTTTTTATTTTTTTCCACTAGATTATCTTTAACTACAGAGTGGATCTGGGTGTGCAACATAAGAAAGCCTGGCATATACATGGATTCTTTTTTGCGTCTTTTTCAAGTCTCTATTTCTTTTTAATTCATGCAAATTTTGCATTTGACTGAATTTGTTTAAAACAAATAAAAACTCATTCCCCAGATTGTTGTGTAAAATTGGCACTTCCGAAAAATGTTTTGTATTTTTCCTGTGGCCTCAGCACTCTGCTGTGCACTCCTATTTTTGTGTCCACATACATTTGTGTTGAGGAAGTACAGGAACCACAAGATAAAGTTCATGCTCCTGAATATTACATAAAAGGCCTTGTGACCTAGTCTTGCTGACTCTTCCCCTAGATTTCCCGCTATTCCCAGACTCGGAATTTTTTATCTGGATGCTTTGGGTTTTTCCTAAAATCAAAATGGGGTTTTTCTTTTTCTGATTACATAATAAATAAATGCTCTTTGTGTAAAACTTTAAACAATACAGAAAAACCTAAGGAAGAAAGTCAATTGCTCTCCCCAGAGCTAATTATCGCAGATATTATGCTCACTCTGTCGCTTTCTCTCGATATATGTATATGTGTATGTGTATGTATGTATATCCATGTATGCACATTCATAGATGCATGTACACATATATACACATGCATACATAGACAAATATGTACATGCATATATTCATACACACATAATTCTACAGGCATAGGCTATAAATATAGGGGTTAAGTAGTTACCTTTTGTTTAGTTTCATAGTTTTTTTACCACTTCACCAGTTACCCAAACTGAATAACCAAAGTTAACAGCCAGGTCTGGCTCGCAGAATCTCATCCAAAGATACACATATATAGGCTTTTCTTAGGCAAATATTTAGGAAAGGTGGAATCTCTTTCTATGTACTCTACATCTACTTTATTCATTTAAAATTATATGACATTATACAAAAGCATCCAACTATAGATGCAACTCGTTCTTTGAAACTGTTGCTTCATTTTCTATGATGAGGCTATATCACAATATATGCAGTTAATCTCTCACCGATGGCAGTTAGGCTATTTCCAGTTTGTCCTTCTACTTTTCCTTCTTCTGGTTGAGTTTTCACTGAATGTGTTTATTAATTCAGAAAGGATCAATATTTTTATAATATGAAGTTTTCCCACCCAATAATATAGCGTCTAGTTCCATTTAGCCAGATCTTGTTTTATATCCTTTAATAAAATTTTATTGTTTTCTTCCTTTGAGTCACATTTTTTTGTCCAAATAATTCCTGCAAATTTTATAGTTTTTGGTCCTAGTGCACATTAAAAGCTTCTTTCTATTTCCATTGCTGGCTGGTTCTTTCTACTGTTGGGAAAAGCAATTGATTTTTTTTTAAAATGTTTATCATGTTTCTGGTCAGTTCACAAAATTCCCTTCATGCCTTTGAACTTTAATCCCCAGTTGTGTTGAATAATTCTAATTCCCCACACCACCTCTCTATGGCTTTACTCTTTCTGGAAAGTCTCTCCCCTATGTGACTGACTCATTCACACCACCCAGGCAGACTGAGCACTGCCCCGCCTCCTCCCGGAAGCCTTCCCTGACATCTCTGTGTTTGCAGGGCTCCTTATTTGCTCTCTCCTAGTACTCTGTGCATGCTTGCATTGTTTGTTTTTATTACCTTTCATCCTAGTTGTCTGTGTATAGTCTCGCTCAGTGGACTCTGAACTATGTGGAGGTATAGGTCAGGTCTTAAACAAATTGATGTTCTCAGAAGCTAGCACCATGTCTGGAACATAGTAAACTCTCAAAAAAGAAGGCAATTGAACTGCTCTGATTGGAAATAGCCATTAATGCCAGGCCAGAGAGACCTAATTTTTTAAGTGTCTCTGATCTTTTCTGCTACATTACTCTTGAGGTTTCTAAATAAGTTAAAGATGCTTGTTCTTTAAGTGTATAGCTCATGAAATTGACTTAACAATAGTTTGTTATGTGAAAATCATGATGAGGGTGAGGGGTTTGGACCAGCTACAGAAATCTTGATTCTTAATGGTGTGTGTGACAAGAATTCATTCATTCAATGAAGTAATGTATACCAAACTAAACTATAGCTCAGCAAACTAAAGGTCAGATGCTGTGCCAAGAACTGTAGATATAGAGATTCTCAAAATATACACGATCCTCTCAGGAAGCCTGCAAAAGCCAACAATAGGATTATACTATTTAAACAAAATAAGCAGCTTCTGGAATATAGTTTGAATAACTTCTGGCATTGGACACTGGTGACCACTCTTTCCTTATTGTATTTACTCCTATTTTGGGGATCCACTCAGCTACTTTTTCTGCCGGGGCTGCTGGCGGCAGCTCACGCTGTGCCTTTGCGAAAATTAGAACATGTCACAACTTCTTCTGGGCAGACTAGGTAAAAAAAAAGTTCTCATTTGTCCTATTTTTAACTATTTTCATTGCCTGGTCCGGCATATAATAACTTTATGTGACTTTATAATGAGTCAATAACCAGTTTCTTTCTTTGTTTTAAAAAAAAATGTGATTTTATTTGTTTATTTATTTATTTATTTATTTTTGGTAGGAGATTGGCCCTGAGCTAACATCTGTCACCAATCTTCCTCTTTTTCCTTTTTTTTTTTTCTCCCCAAAGCCCCAGTACATAGTTGTGTGTCATAGTTGTAGGTCCTTCTGGTTCCTCTATGTGGGATGCTGCCACACCATGGCTTGATGGCATTGTGTAGGTCCAGGGCCAGGATCCAAACCTGCAAACCCTGGGCCACCGAAGCAGAGTGGGCAGTCTTAATCACTCAGCCATGGGACTGGCCACAGAGTTTTCAATTAAAGGAAGGAAGGAACTGTTGTTTCAATTCTCCCTGCTACTCCTCCACTCCTCAAAAGTGGACTATGGTAGGCTGAAAAATGCCACTCACAGATTCCCACATCCCAACCCCTGGAACCTGTGAATACGTTACCTTGTATGGCAAAAGGGACTTGACATATGTAATTAAGTTAAGGATGTTGAGATGGGAAGACTATCCTGGATTGTCCAAGTGAGCCCAATGTAAGGGTCCTTAGAAAGAGGGAGGCGGGAAGGCCAGAGGGAGAGAAAATGATTTCAAGATGTTATGCTACTGCCTTTAAAGACGGAGGAAGGAGCCACAAGCTAAGGAATGTGGATGACCTCTAGAAACTGGAAAAAGTGGAAATGAATTCTCCCCTAACAACTCCAGAGAGAGTGTGGCCCTGCCAACACCTTGATTTTGGGCCCAGTGAAACTCATTTTAGACTCCTGACCTCCAGAACTGTAAGAATAAATATGTATTGTTTTAAGCCACTAAGTTCGTGTTCATTTATTACAGTAGAAATAGAAAACTAATAGAAGGACCAAGTACCTAAGTTAAGGTGCTGAGTCCAATAGGCTGTTTGGGGGAGTATGATGACACTAACGGGGACAGGAAAACTCAACTAAGGCAGTTTGAAGCTAATAAAGCCAGAGAGGACAGGCCTCCACCTCATTTTATGGGGCTCAAAAGAGTCAAACTGGGAAGACCCAGCAGCAACCACAGTCCAAAATTTAAGAATCACAAATAGGACACAAATCCAAGAGTTAGGAATCAAGTGAGACTGGATTAGGAAGGGTCCAGGGTAGCTCCGTGGGAAGATAGCAGAGGAGCCGAAGTTCACATTCACTAGGCTGTGGGCACCAAATTCTTAAGGAAGGGCTAGCTGACTTAGCAGAACTCTTTAATGGGAACTTCTCATTTACTGAGGACCTACTACCACTTAGCCTAAGTATTTCATTTTATTTGCCCAATATCCCCATGAGTTGAATATTATAAGCTTTGCTTCACTAATGTAGAAACCAATTCAAAGAGGGTGTGTGAGTTGTCTAAGGCCACAGAAAACACTAGGAAGTGAAAGTGGGCTTGACCTCATCTCTCCAATCCCAGGAGCCTTGCTCTTTCTTCCACGCCGTGCCGCCTTCTTTTCAGGAAAAAGGCTTGTTGACTTTTTCGTTTGTATGCACAGTTCAAAGCAGAAAAACATGGTGTCATCTTTTGAGATACTCACTCTGTCAGTGAGAACTTGAAAATTAAGTTAAAAATTAAGCGGCAAAGCCAAACTCAGTCTCTCTGCTCGGAGAATGTAGGGCCAAACCTGATGCAGTCTCACTGTCACGCGGCTCGTTATTTATCCTTGTGAAACTCAGAGGTCTTATTTGAAAGGGAAGAAGGGATGGAAACTCCCTCTTTTTAGCCTCAACATCTAGGGGTTAAAATACTGGTTTAATGGTGAAGGTAAGTGCTTTTTTTCTTTTTGGGTCAGAAGATATTTACTAATTAATCGGAGATCCCTTAAAGGGAGGGGACAGTTTCAGGGGAAGTCAGAGGAAAAACATTAACGGCAGCCTAAAGATCTCCATCTGGGAATAGTTTCTGGTTCCAAAACGAAGAAGAGGCTTTCTAAAAACAGTAATCGATTCAGTCAAGATCCTAGAGCAAGGTTTGAGAGGCCGCCAGTACCAATGAACACTGTGGACGATGGCCACTTCTCCGAGGATTCCGTGAGTATTAACTGTGACACCTCGCTGGTTGGACAGCCTTTGGCTGTGGAATATAATACTGGATCAGAACTAACAAGGTTTGGGTCTGGGGACAGTGACTAATGAGTCTTTTCAGATTTCTATATATATTTGAAACTCTCCAGAAAAGGAGAGCATGGGCAAAGTTATGAATAAGATTGAAGGCAAGAAAACTTGTATGCTTGTAGAATTTGTTGCCCTTGTTGTACAGCTGAGGCAAGGTGCCCAGAGAGATTATGCTTAGCCCCTTTCTCTGATGGGGAACCCTAGGGGAAAAGACTCAGTGTAGGTGCCCTCTCCCAACTGCCAGGAGAAAATCCCCATTCCAAGACACAGTTGCGCTCTTATTGGCCTTGAAGACATAGCCTGAGGTTGTCGCTTAGAGGAAAGGTGCACAGTCACTTCTACATATCTCCTGATGGGCCAAGCCATGAGTTCCCTACAAGTAGTGCCCCAATTGCACCTTAATTTTGGCATAACCGTGCCTTCGAGGATTGCCTACTATTCATGCTCAGAACTCTTTTTCTTTTTCATGACTAAATTCATAAGTGAATTGACAGTATGACATAAATGATCTACTGAAATAATCAATTATAGTTCAGAGCTCTCAATCTTTCAGAAAGGTAGGCAAGGGACAAAGAGGGGCTCAGTTTTACTAACACGGAAGAAATGACTTCTTCCCATGTTCTCTGATGCATGTAGCAAGACACATCCCTTCTGCAACCATCTTGTGGATTCTAGTCCAGAAGAATCTGCTTTTATAAGGGAAAGTTTAAAATCAATTTAACAACCAATCAAAAGCATTTAAAAAGAGAAGAATTTTATTTGCTGCAAGCCTGTAGGTATGAATCTGATAGGGCCCAAGTCTGAATCTTGTGATTGTTTGTTATTCTTGCTGTTGTGAATACCAATGACATTTTACAATGTATAATATTTTACATTGAGAAGGCATGTCTCATATCTTTGTTTCACTCACAACAGTCCTGTGAAGTAATGTTATCCTCATTTTTCCTATGAAACAATTAAAGCTCTGGGAGCTTATGAAACCTGCTGAGGTTTATTCAAATTGTGAATGGCAGAGAAGAACTTGGTCCCTGGATACCCTTTGAACTGCCGGTTCATGCTCTTTCAACCACATGTAACATTTACTCTGAGTAAACGAAGAGACTGGGCTAACAGAGGTGATGCAAGACAGGCTGTATATTAGGGGAAATCCAAGAGCAATAGAAAGACAATTATAACAAAATCAGGAGTTCTAGACTTAAAAGAATAGGAAAAAACTATTCTTTTGTTTATACATAAACTATATGTCTATATTATTAATTTTATATCAAATGCAACTCTATATTGTCATAAAATTATTTTTAAAATATAGAATTTTCCTTTAACTTAATTTCAATTCAACTTTTCTATGTCTACTTACAGCTTTAGCACTAGGATTCACGGTTTGTTAGAAGTGTCACTCCTGAGTGGGAAAGTCCTTGAAACTGTTTACAATTGGGCTAAGTCTCATTACACTAACTCTAAGTGCTTATCAATCATGCCAGTGTTTAGACCTCATAATTTCATATGCTTCTGTGATTATTTTTTAAAAATAGTTTCCAACACTACATCACAGAAAGACCCTAGTTTTGAATTGTTCAGGATGTCCACCTGACATCTGTATTTGTCTCATGCAAAGGAAACAGGGAAATTAACAACTGAAATTAGCTATTGAGACAAACTTCGAAGTAGCATTTGAAACCATGAAAGCTAAGAAAGGGATTGAATGGAATGGGAATGGCAACTAAAGTAATAGGATTATGATATAATTTTATTAACCAAAAGAACAAGAATAAGTAGTTGTTTTTATTTTTCACGATGTTCAAAGCTCAACTTGAAAGTATTTTCATCATCAAATTTCCTTCTGGAATAAATGACTAAAATTTAATTTGAAATCATATAAGTTCCCATCTGGAATGATTCCAAGTGAAGCTACTCTATTGTGTTTTAAGCTTGTGTTTAAGATATGAACATAAAGGGGACACAGTAGCAACACATAGAAAAAGCAGCGATCTGGGCATTGGGAGACCCGGGCCGGCTCAGAAAACTCAGTGACTGAGACAGTTTTTCAAACTTTCAGCACACCAGTTTTCTCATCAATAAAATGAACAGTTGGGCCAGAAGATCTCTGAGTCTCTTTCAGCTCTAGAGTTCAGAGTTGGTATGATTTATTGGAGAGCTTGGTGGGAAAGCTTTAAGTGGAGTAGAGCTCCTTGTAGCTGCATGTACAGTCAAAAAGTTGCCTTCAGCCAAGTCTTGAGATCTTAACGAGGGAAATCTAATAGAAAATGGTCCAAACTCTGGGTCGACTAGGTGTCTATTCCAGTCTGCTTCAGCTAAGATCTGAGTGTAGAGCGCAGAGCTGAACTCCTGACATCATCCAGTTGTTAGCAAGACTTGAAAGTCTTTCAAGGTAGAGCAAAGCCAACATGTTTCCTGGTTCTGAACTTCTCTTGTTAGCAGTTGGGCATCTATTTTGGTCCGTTGTAATCAAAGAAGAAAATTTCAAAACTTAGATGGGGAGATCTTATTCTCAGAATTCTAGAGATATTTGACAAGCAGAAAGCTATTCTGACTATGCTAATAAAGCCTAATTATTATTCTCTCAAAGACATGTAGCTTCTTCTGGGTATAAAATGAGTATCTACTTATTATAAAAAAATCACTTGGTAAATATGGAAAATCATAAAGAATAATATGGCCACCATGTTCTGTAACCCAGAAATAGCCATGGCTGGCGCTTATGTGAATCTGTTTCTCTCTCTGTGGATGTGCGTGTATCAATACAGGCATAGTGCCTGCTTTGTATACTAGAGTACAAGCATTTCCTTAATGTTACTCAACATCTTTGAAAACATTATTTTCATAAAGTCCATCATAAGCATCTATTAAAAATGACTCACTAAACCCTTATTGTTTGGTTAATTTGTCTCAAATATTATGCTGTAATAACTAATACTGCAAAGAATATTTTTTGACAGAATTCTTCATCTGTATCTTTCCTTACAATCCTCCCTCTTAAGGTCATAGATTGTGAACATCCTTAAGGGTGCAGATAAGTCTTGTTAAATTTATGTGCAGAAAGAATGCAAAGCTTTAAATGATGAAACATAAGCATGATACATACATTTGTAAAGTTGTGGATGCTTTAGTTTAGGAATGGCTGCAAAATTGTCAATATTCTTAGGATGAGTATTATTCCTCAAATAAGTGTATGTATCCTAAAAGAGAGTTTGACTGGTGTACAAGTATCAAAATGTCCACTTTGGAGTCACGAATTCTCTTTACCTGTCAACGTAGCTGAATTTATTCAAAATTGTAGTAGGAAGCAACCATTCAACATGATTTTACAGGTGATTTGAAGACCTTTTCAGTCCAATAAAGTGTCCAACTTAAGCGAAACAAAGACAAGAATAAGTATTTTAAATCTTTAAATGTAATACATATAAGTGATAGGCAATGTCGCCCTTCACATTCAAAGAAGACACTATCGAACGTTGTTCTGGTTGTACAGAGGGACAGAAATATGGTCAGAATGAAAGAAAGGGCTGCCTTGGAACTTTTCTCCTCAGCTCTTGAGGTTAATTTAGCTTTCCTCTCTTCTGACCTGCCTCGAGCCATAATACTCCTTACTTGTGCATGGTTCTCTGTGGTTTGCAATGTTCTCATTTCATTCTTGCAGCACCACTCAGAAAGAGACTTATTTTTGTTGGACAGATGAGGAAATGGATGGTTAGAGAATTTAAATCACTAGCTCTCAGTCATGTAGCTGAGACTTACAGCCAGATTTTCTTATAAAAATCTAGGTTTCCCTAAGCATAGCATTAAAGAAGTGTACTGTAAGATGTAAATCCTACAGCTGTGTTGGATCAAAACTTTTATTGATGCTGAGAGAAGGCAACATTAACACGAGAAAATTATTTGTGTCTCATGTTTTGGATTGTTGGTCTCCCCATAGATAAAAGCCGGTCGTCGTAAAAGAGATTCAGGGCAGAGGGAAACTCCACCACAAAGTGTGGTACTCTTTCCCAGAGAAGCCAAATGGACGAGAAGCCTTCCACCAGGAAAGGTAAAGCTGTCTCTCTTGTTTGCAGGCTACCTTGAGGAAGAGTGGAAGCTTATTTCCAGTGTTCTTTACACATCCTTGCTCTCCTCTCCTCCTTTTTCTACCATGTCGCCCTGTTGTTGAGACTCAGTATAATATGGAACCAACTCCAGCGCCTCATCCTGTTGCCTGCTGCTTTTTCATTAGGGACCCCCACTGAGTTATCTATCAGAAATTAAGCCAAATGATCAATAAACCCTGGGACATAAGGAATGGAAAGAGTCTTGAAAAGGTCATTTTAAACAAACCTCAACCCATGCATGAATTCCTGCTATAATATCCTTGCCAAGTAGCTGGCTCTTTCCCCTGAGCTTGAAAACCTCCAGTAAGATGGAACTAATTATCTTGCAAGCAACTAATCCTATCCCTGTGCCTATTCGGCCATTAAAAATTATTTCTCCATTATATTTTTCTCTCTTTCTGCATAGGTTCTCTCTCTGTTTCTCTGTAGTCCCAGTTCTCCAAATATGCAGGAAAAAATTGAATCCATTATTCACATGGGAATTCTTTCAATATTAGTCCATTGTTCCACTTCGTGGGGACTTTTTAAAAAAAATGTGTTACTCTTGTGACATACTGAACACTTCTCCAGCACCATATCACCAACACACTCAATAAAAATGATTGTCCATATTAATTTTTTGGAAAGCTGAAGGTATGTGAAGGCAGGGCCTAGTGACACACAACAAAAACATTTCCAGGTAAACCTTACACTAAGGCGTTAGTGGAAGTGCTCATTTACACACTGTCTCTCAGCTATTTTAAAAGAGAATCCTTAGATGTTGGATTAGCTTAATTCAAAGGCAGCTCTCTAAGTATAAAGTTTCAAGCTTTATGGTAAACGAATACGCAAAACAGTTGAGACCATTGACTTACAGGTGGGAGACTTGGGTTTTGTGGCTGGCTCTGCCACCATCTTCCCCATTCGCTTTATTTTGAAGCACTATGACGTAGATGCCTTCATTTAGGTTCTCCTGTATTTATCATCTGCTTCTCGCACCTCTGAAAAGAGGCCATATTTTCTGTACTTGATTGTAAGATTCCAGATTTACTGTCTTGAAGCAAACTAAAGAATATGACAAAGGAGGGTGGTAGTTGTGATTATTTTCATGAAAAAAGACAGTGGGACTGCATGAGATTATCTGAAGTTTTTTCAGATTTAGCCATGGGAAAAATAGAAATAAAGCAATTTCAGTCCAGGATACTCACTGCATACTTCTGTGTTATTCTCTAGGTCCAGATTTCTGTTCATTGCGCTATGGACTGGCTCTCATCATGCATTTCTCAAACTTCACCATGATAACACAGCGTGTGAGTCTAAGCATTGCAATCATTGCAATGGTGAATAGCACTCAGCATCATGGTCTATCCAATGTCTCCACAGAAGAACCTCTTGCAGAAACCCTTAATAACCCCAGCAGATCCTTCAAGAAATTTAATACAGGGGTAAGTATCACATGTTCACTTTATATTTGTATGAGAATCATGATTATACCCTATTTAAAAATTTTTCTTTTAAACTATCTATCATTTACTCTACGTTTCTAATGTCATCCTCGTATTTCATGATTTTATTATCTTGGACACAGCTTACTTCAAATGCCCTCCTGCCTCCAGTCTTTCTTCCATTGTTCATTCTATACATTCACACTGCTGTACTCAAAAATCTGGGGTAACTTCAAGTTGCCAAACTCCTTTCTCGACTTGCTGTGTTCCTCCAGAATCTGGTCCCATTTCGCAGCATACTCATACCTGCTACCAATGGCCCAGGAGGTCTTTGTTCTGAGTAAATCAGAGTGCTGGTTAGATTCTGATCATTCAATATCATTCCAAATGCTACAAGTCCACTTTTGCTGTTTTCTTCAATAAGAATGAATTTTCCTATTTCTCTTTATACAAATCATAGTCATTCTTCAAAGGATGGTTCTAGTACTCCTTCCTTCCTGGGACCCTCCCAAATTGTTCTTTCCTCTTCTCAATGTCTATATTTTAATGATGTTTATCCTCAAACTTGACATCTGACATGAATCATACATCATGCATTATTTATAGTTATTTTGAGTGGATAAAATATTTCATATCTTATTTTTTTTCCTCTGTACTTCATTCTATAGCATGATGCTATATATCTAGTGGGCTACCAAAAATTATTTATTGGGTTACATTAGAAGAAGAATATGATCTTATTAATGTGTCATATGTATTTCAGGATGTCAGCTCTGCCAGGCAGACCATAATTCCTAAACTTGATCTTAGAAAGTGATTTTGATGACTGTTCAGCATATTTGTGTTTTTCTTATTCTTTGAAATGAGTTGACATGTCACCCAACTTTTACCAGAAGCAAAACAGTTAAAGGAAGCTCTTTCACACATGCAATATCTCTCAACGGCTCTTTTCGTTTATATTTTACTATCATCCATCTGTATAATCATTTCTTTATCTCTTTTCTTCTTTATTTCCTCTGTTTTTTTCTCCCTCTGAGAGAAGCAAATTAGGGGTATAATTGATTGTTTGTTTGGAAAGGTGGAATGCAGTAGTCCCCCGGATCAGTGGTTTTGCTTTCCCATGGTTTCAGTTACCCACAGTCAACTGTGGTCTTAAATATTAAATGGAAAATTCCAGAAATAAATAGTTCATAAGTTTTAAGTTGTGTGCTATCTGAGTAGCATAATGAAATCTCCCACCATCCTGTTCCATCCCACCCAGGCCGTGAATCATCCCTTTGTCCAGTGTATCCACACTGTATACGCTACCCTCCTCTTGGTCACTTAGTAGCTGTCTCGGTTATCAAGATGGTCTGGTATCACAGTGCTTGTGTTCAAGTAATCCTTGTTTTATTTAATACTGGCCCTAAAGTGCAAGAATAGTGATGTTGGCAATTAGGATATGCCAAAGAGCAGTGGTGAAGTGCTTCCTTTATGTGACAAGGGAAAAGTTCTCGACTTAATAAGGAAAGAAAAAAATCATATACTGAGGTTGCTGAATCTACCATAGGAAGGAATCTTCTATCCAAGAAATTGTGAAGAAGGAAAAAGAAATTCATACTAGTTTTGCTGTTGCACTTCAAATATATAGGGATGGGAAAAAACGTAATATATATAGGGTTCAGTACTATCCATGGTTTCAGGCATCCACGGCGTCTTGGAACATCTCCCCCCATGGATAAAGGGGAACTACTGTATTTAACTCAGGTAAAAAAAAATAGAAGAAAACCAAAATCGATATTTTATAGTAAGGTCTCACCAACGCCAAGCAGCTCTGGCTGTAAAGTAGACTTTTATAAAAGAACTTCTTAGCAAAGAATTTTCCTTTTCTTTTTCCCTAGGCCTCTGTATATGAATGGAGCCCAGAGACTCAGGGTATCATCTTTAGCTCCATCAGCTATGGGATAATACTGACTCTGATTCCAAGTGGATATTTAGCAGGAATTTTTGGAGCAAAACAGATGCTTGGTGCTGGTTTGCTGACTTCCTCCCTTCTCACCCTCTTTACACCACTGGCTGCTGACTTCGGAGTGATTTTGGTCATTGTGACTCGGACAGTCCAGGGCATGGCCCAGGTATCCAGATACTTTCTCATTCTGAGTGGAATGCAGATGCCTGAATTCTACTAGAGATCAAAGATCTTAATGATTTTCATTTTAGGGAATGGCATGGACAGGTCAGTTTACAATTTGGGCAAAATGGGCTCCCCCACTTGAACGAAGCAAGCTCACCAGCATTGCGGGTTCAGGTAAGAATGCAAATACGGATCACAGCTTTGTAATCGGCTTCCCCCACCACATCTTTCCTTCTATGCATGGGATGACTTGGGGAAGATGGAGAAAAGTACTTCCAAAAAATTCAACTATGTAAGACAGTTACATAACAAATAAGAAAGCTACGTCTGTGCTGGAAAGCCACTGAGGCTCAGAAGCAGAAAAGATCATTGTGAGCTAGGTAGTCAGAAAAGCATTGTAGGAAAAAGTTTAGAACTTTAAGAATTTGCATGAATGGAAAAAGGTCAAGTAAACTGTATAAACACCATTTTAGGAAAGATATGCAGGTGGAAATTAAATCTATTAGAATTCAGAGTCGTGGGGTGAGAAATCAGGCTGGAAAGCAGAGTTTAAAGAGCCCACTTTATTCTGAGCTCTTTACTATTCAGAGCTAATCCTCACAACCTTCTCATATAAGTACTATTTTTAACTCTCATTTTACAAAGGAGGGAATTAATTTATGCAGAAATTAAGTAATTTGCCCAAATACAAATACCAGCATGTGGTAGAACTGAGATTTGAGTTGGATCCCAGGGTGTATACTCTCAAACACCATACTGGACTGCCTCTCCATAGTCTGTGATTATACTAAGGACTTGACAACTTGATCATTGCTATTTGCTGCATCTGGTAGCCCTGAGAGTGTATCCTTGAAGAACAGAACTGAGGTTCCATCAAGCCCACACTCCTAGGTCCAATGCATGGCTGCATCCTGCAGATTTTTACTTCAAAGCAACCCTCTTGTGTTCTGGCTCCTTCAATTGCGGTTGTCACCATCTCCTCTATCTACAAATGCTCTCTCCTTTTGGCCTTCTCTCTTCTCCAGCTTTATTTTCTCCAACCTTCTCTTCCCATCAAAGCCAAGTTATTTCCCTAAAGCACAGATGGGGCATTTTTGCTCACCTGCTTGGGGACCTTCAACATTGTCCTCCACGATTTCAGGTAAAGACTGACCTTCTTACCGCATGGATATAAAGATGCTCTGCCATATGGTCCCAACCTGCTTTTTTCACTCAACATCCCTTTGTAAGAAAGGCTTAGGTCACACCATATACAATCTGCACTTAATTTCTCTCTGGCTCTATTTCGACTGGCTCATTTTCCTGGAAAGTCCTCTGCTCCCAGTTTCTTTTACCAAAATTCCATCCATCCTACTGCTTAGCTTATGTAAACAATTCATAAATCTTATCATTAGCTTTAATTTTCCCCTCATGTTACTTTCATAGCACATTGTAGTTGTATTATCATATTTATATTCCACATCCTTTTTTTTTTTTTCAAATTGTAGATTGGGACCCATTGAGGGGGTCATAAAATCAATTTAGTGGGTCAAAACCAGTATTTAAAAATGAAAGTGAATAGAATAGAATAGAAAATGTTGGAGCACATTGCACATGGTAAGGCTAAGTATTGAAATTTGAAACTTGTTTGAGGAGTGTGTATGTATGTGTGTATATTGGTATATGCATTTTGTTGCCAAGTAAAATGCATTTCTTGTTCTGGGTCTCTGTAAAATATATTCAGACTCCAAGGTCTACATTGTTTTACACCTGTAATAGTGAATTTTGTTCACATTTTTCTCTCCAACTGCACTGAAATTTCCTTGAGAGCAAGGACTGTATCTTATTAACTTTTGTAAGTCTTTCCTTTTCTGTCATCAACCTTTGATTGCACCCTGCCAGAATGTAACTCTAATTCTAAAGAAATACAGGTGGGCTGTGGTTGCAGACAGTTTCTATGATAAACTAAGTCATTTGTGTTTGGTTACATTGCTGTTAAGAAGCCACTGAAGTGTCAGGAGGCATATCATTATTATTAATTCTAATTACTTCCCATGACTTTATTGGGGGAGGTCTGTGAGTAGGAAGAAAGACTCTTGTCACCCAGTGAGTCTGAGTCTGCCACCTCACTGTTGGGACAATGTCCAGGGAGGCCACTCAGTCTCAGCCTTTGCTATTTTCCTGAGTGTCTTTTCCCTCTCTTCTTTTCAGGGGCAGCATTCGGGTCCTTCATCATCCTCTGTGTGGGGGGACTAATCTCACAGGCCTTGGGCTGGCCTTTTATCTTCTACATCTTTGGTGAGTCACTTTCTCTTAATCATAATGCCTCCATTTCCAGGCACTCGTTTTGATGCCTGCATTACCCATCATCCACGTTCTTCTCATATGGGGGAAAATTTCTTTTGTTAATGGAAAACAGTGAAGAGTGTTGAGGACTGGGAGTTTTCTTACTCTAGTCTAGGAGATGACAGTATGCATGGAGCTGACTTCTGAGATATGAGGAGTGGAACCTTACACTTCTACCCAGGCATCTTCTGCAGAATCTGTACCACCACATCTGAAATGCCAGGTCTAGTTGCTGTATGTGGTTAAGATATGAAAGTAGGTGGAATATACTTTAAACGTGTCTTCATATTTCGTTATAATTTTTATTTCTACCAAGATGCTCTTAACCTATTCTCTACCAGGTGAAACTTATAAAGCTCAATTTAAATGTCACCCTCCCTATGGGGATTTCCAAGGTCTTATCCCATCAGATTCGGCCTGTCTGCTCCCTACGCTGCCTGCCAATATTTCTTCTCTATGCTGTATTGTGTTTAATTATTTATTTCTTCTTCTCCCGCTCCACTAGACTATAAAATGCTTAAGGCATGGAATTCATTCTGTAATGTTTTTTATCGCTTTGGTACTATCATAGTTCCTGGCTTATAGCTTTATAAATAAAAGAATGGATGAATCCAGTAATTAGTGGGAATTTAAAGAACATTAATCCCCAGAGTCTTTTAACACTGAACTTCAAATACAAATCTCAGCAATGAGATGAGTTTCTGTTCTATTATTATAACCAAATGGCTCCATTCATTATGGTTCTGGCTTGGATGGCTTTCTCATTAATGATGCTAATCCCAGGTCATTTTGGCTCATATATGTTAATCAAGTATTGTCAAGAAACATTTCTTCTGGAAATCCATAATGAATGAGTCGTTTGAATACAAATAACACTGTCTTTTGCAAATGCATTGGAAATTTTTCCTTGCCGTACTGATTTTATGGCAGTTGTTTCATGTATGTATGACTACTCTCTTCTTCAATCCTGACTATTCAAATCTTACAAAATAAGACAGTAGTGTGTATATTAAGAAATTGCTGCTAACAACATATAACACTATAACCATTGGAGTTTAAGAGTGATTAGTCAGCTATGCAATGGTACATTCATGCTCGTGCCATCTCCAGAGGGCTCTGACATTGACAAACGGCACTCTATGTTTGAGAAGTAGCATCTAGAGAGGTTTAGCTAAAAGGAGATTTGTAGAAAAATCGAAATAAAGAAGAGGGAAAATTTAGGTCTTTATGGTGGAATAACCTTGAATTGATATGTGTGTTTTGGGGGAGAGGTATGCCACTTCAGAGGAAACTCCCTTCCCCCAGCACACCAATCTACCTGAAAACTAATTGGGTCCTGGCTTCCCAGGTATCATTGGCTGTGTCTGCTGTCTCCTCTGGTTCACGGTGATTTATGATGACCCCACGCATCACCCATGCATAAGTGTCAAGGAAAAGGAATACATTATGTCTTCACTGGCTCAACAGGTACAGTGCCTCCCTTCAACTTGTGGACCATGCAGAGATCTCCAGGGCAGGGTGTGGGGCTCCCAGAAGAGGCACCCTGTGGTCTGTTCTAATAGCCCTGTTGACTAGATATTTCCTTTCAGCCCAGTTCTCCTAGACGATCTGTCCCCATAAAGGCTATGGTCAGATGCCTACCACTTTGGGCCATTTTCATGGGTTTTTTCAGCCATTTCTGGTTATGCACCATAATCATATCATACCTACCGACGTACATCAGTTCTGTGCTCCATGTTAACATCAGAGATGTGAGTATACTTCTGATACTTCTATGAAAACGATAATGGCAATAAGGAGAATTAGTTCTATGCTGCCTACTACATCCTGGCTTTTCACATAACTGCTAATTTACCCCTCACAGTGACCTTAAGAGAGGCACAGTAATGGTTCCCATTGCACAGGGATAGAATAGGGATCTATAGACTTGCCCTGGATTACACAACTACTCAGTGGTAGAGCTGCTACAGCATCTGTGTTCTTAACCACTATACTACACTACCACACTAGCTGATTCTTCAATTTCCCTTAGGAATTAGTATTACTTTTCTCTGGAGACTGGTGTAATTCAAGTGCTGGCCCTCTTAACTTAAACAGTGTTCTTCTCATGTGGAAAAGGATGCTAATTTTCTTAGAACAACTCAGAATGTCAGGAGGGTGGGCTAATGGTTGGTCAGTACAACTGATAAACCTCGGTGCTATATGCACCTCTGTACTCACTGTCTACATTTCCTTCCTTCAGAGTGGGGTTCTTTCCTCCCTGCCTTTTATTGCTGCCTCAAGCTGTACGATTCTAGGAGGTCAGTTGGCAGATTTCCTTCTGTCTAGGAATCTTCTCAGATTAATCAACGTACGAAAACTCTTTTCATCCCTAGGTAAGGATAGGCGTATGGGCTCGGTTAACCAATCCCTTTTTCCACGCATGGTCTGAGAGGGTTCCTGATGGCGTCTCCTCATTGCCCAGGGCTTCTCCTTCCATCGCTATGTGCTGTGGCCCTACCCTTCGTGACCTCCAGTTACATCACAACCATGATTTTGCTCATACTTATTCCTGGGACCAGCAACCTGTGTGACTCGGGGTTCATCATCAACACCTTAGATGTTGCCCCCAGGTAAGAACTTTACTTGTTTGTTCCCCTCCTCTTGGCCCTTCCAAAGATGTTAGGCCTCAGTCTTCTTCTCGTAACTCCTTCATGTTGTTGACATGCTCTAAATGATGGCAGAATAGTGAAAAATAACTAGAAATGTCAGTATGTGGACATGACTTAAGATATATTTAGAACAACAGTTCCCAATCTTGGCTAGTAATCATTTAGATGAAGAGCTTCCCAAGACTCCCCACAGAGGTTTGACTGTGTTCCAGGAAACGGCCCACAAATACGTGTTTTGGAAAAGCTCCCTGAGTATCAATAATAGTATCTATCTCATATGTGTGCACTTCCCATGAGCCACATCCTATCCAAAGGATTTCTCATATATCAAAACATCTCATCCTTACAACTACATGAGGCAGGCCCTATTGTTATCCTTACTTTATAGGGGAGAAGACTGAGGCACAAGAAGGTTAAATGATATGCCTAAGGTCACACAACGGCAAAGCCAAGATTTGGACCGAGGCAGTTTGTCCAGAGTCTATTGTCCTTCCCACTGCACAAGCTACCTGCCACGTTGAGCAGTTGGGGTAGGAACTTAGCCTCCCAGGAGACTGAATTGTTTCCTGGTTGTTGACTGGACAGCTGGGTGATTTCGGGGTTGGCAAACAGACATTGCCCTGAATGCCTTTAGGTGAATGAAAAACTTCATTGGGCAAAATGACTTTGCCATTAGATTGAACAGCATTAAAGTTGAGTTTCTGAGGGGCTGGCCCCGTGGCTGAGTGGTTAAGTTCACGCGCTCCACTGCAGGCGGCCCAGTGTTTCATTGGTTCGAATCCTGGGTGCGGACATGGCACTGCTCATCAGACCACGCTGAGGCAGCGTCTCACATGCCACAACTAGAAGGACCCACAACGAAGAATATACAACTACGTACCGGGGGGCTTTGGGGAGAAAAAGGAAAAAATAAAATCTTTAAAAAAAAAAAAAAGTTGAGTTTCTGAAAAGCTATGGGAAGCTTTCTATATTAAATCATCTATAATGTCGTCTCCCCACAGATATGCAAGTTTCCTCATGGGAATCTCAAGGGGATTTGGACTCATCGCAGGAATCATCTCCTCCACTACCACCGGATTCCTTATTAGTCAGGTTGGGCCTGTTTATTGACCATCTGCAAGTGGCAGGTATTGTTTTAGGCACTGGAGACACACAATAGGTCCTTTGCTCTCAAGGACTGTATGGTCTGGTGGGGAAAACAAGTGTGAATGTCAACACAATTACTCTACTCACAGGGGACTCTAAATCAGAGTGTGGTGGGTCAGGTTTCCCAGGGAAAGAAAAATATAAGCTGAATTTCTAAATATGAATAGATGTTAGGTTGATGAAAATCAGCAGTTCAGGCAGAGGAAACAGCGTATAAGACTTTCTAGAGGTATAAAAGCATGAAACAGTTCTTAGTTATGACCAGAGTGAATGGCACATGTCAAGAAATGGTAAGAGATGAAGACAGAGGAGCAGAAGGGGAAGATTATGAGAGTCTGTTCAGAGTAATTCTAATTTAAAAAAAAAAATCACAAAATGGAAACAAAAATTGTCCTAAGGCCAGTTTAAAGAGAGGTTAAATCATGGGTGAAAAGAGAATGGCTGTGAGACAGAGCAGAGAACATGGGCCATGAGGCTTGCTCAGTGGGGAGTGTGGGCTGGTAGGGAAGAGGAAAAGGCAGAATCAAGCTGGGATGGAAAGATGGCAAAAGTAAATTTACCAGAAAAAGTTTTGTTTTAATACCTCTTTGTATGATCTAGTTTCTAGGTTAATTTTTCACCAAATTGCTAGGAACGCACTATGACTATAATGCCGGAAATGAACTATGACTTACAAGGGCTTGGTGAGGAGGACCATATAGGCAGACTAACTATAATTTGCATTGTATTGCAATATCTTTCTAAGTGGTTGTTGTGATTGATGGCAATAGCCAGAAACAAAACAAAACAAAACAAAACAGAGAGAACACAAGACTGAGAGCTTTTGTTTTTTGGCTGAGGAAGATTCGCCCTGAGCTAACATCTGTTACCAATCCTCCTCTTTTTTTTAACTTGAGGAAGATTCACTCTGAGCTGACATCTGTGCCAATCTTCCTCTATTTTGTATGTGAGTCGCTGCCACAGCATGGCCACAGACGAGCGATGTAGGTCCGTGCCTGGGAACTGAACCTGGACCATGGAAGCAGAGCACGCCCAACTTAACCACTAGGCCACAGGGCTGGCATCCAACAATGAGATCTTGAAGATGTTATTTTAGGCATAATTTTAAATGAGTAATGTAATATTTTCACAAACACTGAGATCCAAATTTCCAGGAAAATATTAGCATAGATTAATTTATTTTAGTTTAAAGATAAATCCATCCCAACCCAGAACCCAATGTTTATTTTAGACTCATTTTGTTCCAACAGTTTAATGAAACCCTCTTTGATAATTTAAGATAAGTAGCTATTGCACATTGTTGATAAATGTTGCAATACACAAAATGGAAGACTTCTAGAACTGGTAGAGAAGGAACTTATGAGACTGATAATTCTGTTTTTTGCCTCCAGGATTCTGTGTCTGGATGGAGGAATGTCTTTTTCCTGTCTGCTGCTGTCAACATGTTTGGCCTGGTTTTTTACCTCACATTTGGACAAGCAGAAATCCAAGACTGGGCCAAAGAGAGGACCATCACCCGCCTCTGAGAATACAGAGTTACAAACTTAAATGTAGTACTGACTATAAACTTTTCAACATTTTTTACTTATCGTCATTCTTTTTTCATATTCTTCATCATAGACTCCACAGTTCTCAACTCTGGTTGTATGTTAGATTTCCCTGGGGAGTCTCTAAACTATAGCGATGAATGGGCCCTTCCCCAGAGATTCTGAATGAGTTGGTCTAGAGGAGAGCCCAGATATCACTAATTTTTTAGATACTTCCCAGAGTTTCTAACATGCAGCCAGGGTTGACAACTGCTGGACAAACTTGAAACGTCAATTCCTGTTGCCTTTGAATTTTCCTCTTTGGAAAGTACTGGATGAATAAAAATCTATGTGAAAATAATCACTGATAAGTACCTTCATGGGGGTGATTACGGACACAGAGAAGCTCTGCTGGGAACTGTAACTGTGTGTTCTACAGCTCAGCACAGAACAGGATGTTTAAAGCTGTAATCTAGAGAACTAACATTTTTATTGTTTTTATACATTGTGAAACGTGGATGTTTATTTATGTGGTTAAATTCTATTAAAATTCACATACTAAAATTAAGTAGATCATTTTCAAATTATTTAAATTAGGATTATTTCCATCAGGCAAAACAGGTATTTACTTTCCTGGCTAAATTCCAGAAGATTAACGACCAGGAAATGACAAGGACAAGAGGAAATGAACAAGGTTAACTAGACATCAGGGAAGAGAGAAGATAGAATTGGAAAGCTTGCACTCTGAGGAGAATGTACGTGAGCAGAGGCAATGTGGGCACTTCCAGAAGGGATAATGAGATGGTTTGGACCATATGGTGAAAATTGGAGGGAGACCATAGAGGTGCTTTCCAATGAAATGATGACTTATATGGGAGAGAAGAATACTGAAGGTATAGCAAGATGAAAGACAGCATACCACATACCAGAGCAGTTTCTTTTCAGGGTAGGGAAAGATCATTTGACCTTCTTCATATTTTCCTTATTTTCCAAGATTCTCAAATAGACATCATCAACCCCACCAGGTATTAATTATGGTTCCTAACACTTAAAACACACCCTCTAGGTTTTCTCCACACCCAGAGCTGAGTTTGGTTTTACCAACAACTGTTCCAGAGGAGAAATTCCCACCATATTTAGGAGCCCAGGAGAACCACAGGGACTAAAACCTTGGGCTAATTTAGCAAATGAAGAGACTCTCCTAATGCAAATCGACAGGTATTTTTAAGCACGTGTTTTAAGGAAAATACCTTTGTCAGGCCTTGAGGTGATGCCAAGCTGAGAACACTCTGGCTCTGCCTTCTGGGTATTTACAATGCAGAGAGAAAGGAGAGTTTGTAGAAAATAAAAAGAAGACAAAAAGAGGGGTGGTATAATGAATGGACAAGTTAAATATAGGAAAAAAGGCAGCGAACCCAATAGAAAAGTGGGCAAATGACTTGAACAGAGACACCATAAAAGAGAAATTCTAAGTGCTTTATAAGCGTATAAAGAGGTGCTCAGCTTCACGAAATATTAGAGAAATGAAAATCAAAACCGCAATGAAATGCTACTACATACTTAATGAAACAGATAAAATGAAAGAAGATGGAAAACAACAAATGTTGGCAAGGGTGGAGCAACTAGAACTCTCACACTCTATGGGTGTGGGCATCAATTAAAATTTGGAAAGCTGCTCAGTAATATCTCCTAAAGTTGCATGTAGACATTCCAATGACTTAGACATTTCACTTAGAAATGCACATAAACATTTGTAAAAAGATGTACAACAATGTTTATAGGAGCACTATTTATAGCAGCCCAACAGGAAACAAATTGTCAAGGAAAGAACTAGTAAGTAAATTATGGCTTATTCATACAGCAATGAGAATAAACAGACCACAATACACAGCATCATGGATGGATCTCGTAAACAAAGTGTTAAGTGAAAGAAGACAAAAGCTTCTTTTAAAAGTTTAAATAGAGTTTTTCAAAATAGAAAAACTAATCTATCCTGTTAAAAATCAAGTCAGGGCTTCCTCTTGGGTAGAGATGGAAGCAGTGACTGGACAGGGGGAGCTGAAAGGAGGCTTCTGCCATGCTGATAATATCTTTATTACTTGACTCGGGTGCTAATTGCATGGGTGTTTTTACTTTGTGAAAAGAACGCATTTATGATTTGTACTCTTTTATGTATGTAAAAAGTAAAACATTTACTTAAAATAAATTCAGTGTTTCATCCATTTCAAAGTTTCTCTTCTCTGTTTGGCTTAGGTTGACAAATGGAACAGCTGGCAAGGTGCCGTGGTCTCTACTTTCATGATTTTCCTGGTCCTCTCCCTCCTCCTTTGCTGGGCCCTTTAGCATCAGAGCAGGAGGGAAGGCAGCAGGATAATGTATATTGTCAGTTTTTGGATCAAAGTCTAAGTTCCCAAACAGCAAAATACTTGAGCTCGAACTTCCCGAGAAACCACGTCCCTGGAAGCATCCATTGCCATTGGAGGAAAGAACAATGGCCAAGCATGTCCAGGCTTTCTGAGCAGCGGCTATGATTGACTCCTGACACATAACGTCAGTTTGTCAAAGACTCAAGTTATCTTTCCCCATTTGGTGGTTTGCCGAACAGTTACCGTTCATGTTTCCTAATGGCTTCAGAACAGATGCGATTGTGAGCTGGTAGGAAGCATCCTAACCCATCTCCTCCATCCCTAGAGAATTGTTTCTAATATTAACAATTCTTTTCTAAAATTCGTTTCTGACATTAACAGTCACGTGAATTCATCGACTTTTCTCAAATAGATTATTGACATCTAACAATGAGATGTTATGCTTCTTCTCGTTCGACTGTTAAATATTATGAATTATATTAATATATTCTGAATGTTGAGCAAACTTTTACTTGAGTATTCTTTCGATATACCACAGGATTTGATTCACTAATAGTTTATTTGAGACTTTGGCTGCTGTGTTGACATATGATATTGGCTCTGTATGTATATGTGTCACGTCTGGATATGAGGCTCACGTTGATTTCAAAAAAAGAAAGGGAAACTTTCCTTGTTCTCCAATACTCTGAAAAAAACTTAACTAGAATGGAAATTGTATTATTGTTATTATTTTCTGAAGTTTTGAAAGCATTGATTTGTAAAATTATGTAAGCTTGAAGCCATTTTGAGGCGAGTTCTTTAATAACTTTCTCAATTTCCTTCATGATTATGGACCTCTTAAGGGGTTCTATATTTTCTTCCATCAAGTTTGACATTTTATGTTACCTTTGAGGATCATCTATTTTATACACAATTTAAAATATATTTGCAAAATATTCAAATGTTTTATCGAATTATCTTTTTGTGATCTATTCATTTTTTTCTGGATCTGAGGTTTGAGCTTCTTTTGTATTTCCAACATGATACGTGTGCTTGCTTTCTGCTTCTTCATTAGACCACTTAGTGATTTATTTATTTTAAAGATAGCTTGTCTTTTTATTTTATAATCTATTAGCTTTATCTTTTATCACTCTTACATCCTATTTCCGTTTGTTTTACTTCTTACAAATTTTGTCTTGAATACTTAGTTCATTTATTTTTATTTAATTATGAAAAACATTGAGGCTTAAAGAAGGACTTCTCTTAGTCCATTTATCTGGGAAATTACATTTTGCTGTGTTGCACCCCCAAATTCGTTGTCTTCTTAATGCTTTATTTCTCAAGTTAATAACCTATGGAGTGAAAAAACACTGTCGGGCCTGGCCTGGTGGTGCAGTGGTTAAGTTCATGCAGTCCACTTCAGCAGCCTGGGGTTCTCAGGTTCGGATCCTGGGGGCAGACCCACACACTGCTCATCAAGTCATGCTGTGGCGGCACCCCACATACAAAATAGAGGAAGATCAGCACAGATGTTAGCTCAGCGACAATCTTCCCTAAGCAAAAAGAGGAGGATTGGCAACAGATGTTAGCTCAGGGCCAATCTTCCTTAACAAATAAATAAACAAATAAATACTGTTGATTCCTACCTTATATGCAGTAAGGAAACTGGCATACTGAGACATGCTAACATCTCACCCGAATACAATCCCCTTAGTTTCATTACTGTTCTCTGAAATTTTCCTCTAACCTATTGCAGTTAATATATTGGAATTAAGTACTTTTCCATACAAGAATTGCATTCTATTGAGTACCTTATTCGTCACTGTTATTTGGATGTAATTCAAGGATGCTAGGGTGAGGCAAGCCAGGTGCTCAGGGAGCAATATTTAAGGAAGCACTCTTTCTCAGGCTCATGCAAGCACACATGAGAGTGAGTTCCTCCTTAATTGTGTGCCCTTCACTCTTCTGCTTACTTTAGCCTAGCCCTGACCATTGACATTTTTTTTTTCATGACTATCGCCTCCCCCTTCTTCTTCTCAAAATCTTTCAATGGAGATTATTTTGGAACAGTACTTGGATAATCCTCTGAGTCCCAGAACAGCAGAGAATTTCTTTCTTAAACGCCCTACTGTCATTATGGAGCCTTAATACGTTAAAATGTTAACATAGCCAGGAAACGAATTATTGTTTCATAAAAATTTCAAAACAGTATTGACTTCCTGCTAGTCTCTTCTGGTGTCTAATATGATAGGGAAGTCTGGTTAGTCAGCTAATTTTTGTGGGAGAGATACATTTAGGGTAGGTGCTATGGGATTTTCTCTTTACCCTGGAATTCCATACTTTCACCAGGATGTTACAAGGTATTAATCACTTTCAACTGATGTTTCCTTGAACATCATGAGTAATTTGCTTTTCAGCTAGTGGTCTTAGAGTTTCCTTCAATTTTGTTTTAATTAGTGATTTTTCTCTATTTGTTGAGAATCCCTCATCTATATATGCGTATGCTAGACCTTGATTGTCTATCATTTAGTTTCTGCTGATTTTCATTCTTGGACCTTCTACTTTGCTTTCTCCATGGACCTCTCAATGCTGGAGGCACAGGAGCACATTTTCCAACGTCTTGTCCAAATTCTATAAGTTCCAAATTTTTTCCTGAAAATATGCCTATGTTCAGACTATCCCTCTCCCCTTTTTGAAAAAGAAAGGCAACCCCACCTTATTGTGATGCAATGCCCAAAGTGTAAACACTTCTTGGTTTTCAACAAAGAGATAATTCCAAATACTGGTTTGGAGATAACCTGTTAATGATTAATACGTTCATCTGGCTCTTGGTTTTCCTGTCTTTCCTTGTCTGCTGTCTGTTTTTATTATAGGAGAAGATTGGCCAGAGTTGGAATGTTCTGAATTCAGAAGAACTGAAACAGAACAGGTTAGGAAATAGATTCTTTCAAACAAAGCTGGAATATTTTCCCAGAACACCAAGTTTCAAGATATATTTGATAAAATCCTCAGATAATAAAGATACGTGATTACTTCTAAATTTTGTATGAATTATACAATAAAGTGGTTAAAACTTTTATTAAAATCAAATCATGTCATTAAATATTTATTCTAATTGTAGTTATTCTTCAACTTATTTCATCTTATAAAATGTTTAGTGTTTTCTATCACTTACAAAACAACCCCTCTATATTTTTGATGAAAAGCATTAGATGTCAAGTTAAAAATGTTCAAGGGGGGTTCCTAAGGTTTTCAAAATATTTTTACGTGGTACATAATCAAAAGAGTTTGCAGACCACTTCTCTATACAAATTGTCTATTTTTAAGCAGCATCCATTCTGACATTTATAATTTCTGGGTTTTTTAGTAAGTTTCCATAGCAATATTTGTTAATTAAAATCTTTCTTTAATGCTACCAGTTTCCTTTTCCTGTCACTGCAATGTCATATCTTGATTTTTATAACTTGCTTCATAGAATCTATGTTTTGAGTCCTTTAACAAAGTTTTAGGAATTTTAGAAATTTGCTCTTACTTCCTTGAGAAAATTTCAGGAAAAATGTGCCCATCATCTATACCCCATGATATTAATTTTCTTTTTTCATATCAAGTATTTTTCAAAAAATGTTTGTATCAGTGAGAATTTGGGGGTCGTGGTTACAGAAACCAGCTCTGGATTGTTTAAGCCACAGTGGATATATTCAAAGAAATTGAAGTGGGGGCTTCTTCCAGGATCAAAGTGAAACCTGAAGAAGCAGGCAGCCTCAGATGGTCTCAGCTATAACACCTTTCTCCATTGCTGAAATAAATGGGTTTGACCCTTTTTCTCCATTCTCTTGTCCCTCTTTTCAATATTTAAGGTCTCAGGAAAGTATTTAGTTGATGGAATTTAGGTAAAGAGCTCACTCCTTAGCTTTAACAGACCTTGGAGATCTGATGGGCAGAGTCTCAACCAACCCTTTCAGATTCCAGAGGGAGGTCAGACCACCATGATCCACAATCACAATGTGGTTACACATACTGGGCAGGAGATAGTTCCCCAAAATAAAGCTGTGATGCTAGTAAGAAGGGGTGAAAAACCTTGGAAATATGTTTATATAAAACCTATTTTGTTTCTTTCCTAATTATTGTAGAATAGAACCAGTTCTGCCTACGCCAGGTCTTTGCCAGGATAAAGCGAGGATGGTTTCTTCTTGGGAAGCCCGCTTGCCGCTCTACAATTCCTGGGACCTGAGCTCTACACCAAGTGATGGCAGTTTATATGATGATTAATTCATTTTAATGACTTGATTGTGCAAAGGGAGCAGAGTCCATGGACATCCCCAGCAGGTGAAGGTAGTGGCTTTCCTCAGTTTGTGTTGAAGCCACTTTCAGAGTGTTCACATCCAGTTGCTTTTCTGAAACAAGAAAAGTGCCCTCTCCCTGTTGATATGTGACTCTTCGGTACCATAAAGTGCTCCCTACATTTAAGGGTGAATCATCCCCAATGGTCCAGCACTATGGACTCATCTCCACCTCTAAACTCGGCACCTGGGGGAGCCAGCATTGAAATTGAGTAGACATAACATGGACGTAAACAGAAACCTCAGTTAAGCAGAGAGGCTGAGCATCATTGAGATTAGTGAACAATGTCCTTACTTACAACTCTGTTATCACCCAGATAATTCCTGCCAATTTGGCGTCTGGAGCTGTAAATTTTGGTGGGGTTCTTGGAACCAATCCCGAGGGATGACTGTTTAGCCATTTCAGGGGGTAGTATATGCGGATGCTGCCACCCAGAGGTTGAATGTAAATGGGATCTTTAGCCTCAAATACGGATACAGGGAAGAATTAAAATGTGTCAATCAGGTTCAGATTGTTGGCCTAGAGTATTATTTATAAGTAAGGTACAATGAAATTGAGGAACACTTTCCTCCTCTGCAGATATCATTATACATGTATTTCTTCAAAGTCAATTATTATCAATCTTTATGAGTTCTTTTCAAAAGTAATTCAACAGTTTCTTCCAAGATTAGCCTTGAGTCTTAAAGTTGATGCTCATCATGTCCTTTCAGAAAGAGACTTGTTGCTCTTGCAGTATCGGGGCCTCCAAATGGGATTACCTGTTTTGTTCTTCATTTATCTATGCTTCGAACCACTTCTGTGTGGCTCTGGGTGAGGTGCTGGAAGTACAATGACAACTGATGCCAGTGTTGTCCTCACCACAGAAGTTGACATTCTAAATGGGAACTTACACCCCATTCCAAAAATATATGTCACACACCTGCCATGTAGCCTACTCAGGCCAGAGCAGTGGACAAACAGACACAGTCTGTGTCCATATGAAAAGGAGTAAGACAACAAATAAGTAAGCTGCATCTTGTGTGGAGGTGATAAATGCTAAGGAGGAAAATTAAGCAGGGAAGGAGGACTTATGAAAAGGTGACATTTGAGTAAAGTCCCAAAGAGGGCAATGGGCTTTTGGGGGAAGACCACTCCAGGCAGACTTAAACAGTAAATTTGATCATCAATCATATATTACAATCAGGATGAGTACTGAGGGAATGCACTGTAGAAGAATTTGAAAGATTGGAGAGAGGACAGGGTGGCCGTGGCCTTATTGAGAAAGTGACATTTGAGTTGAGTTGAGCTCTGAAAACTAGTAAGAAATACTAGACAAAGAAACATAGTATGTTCCAGGCAAAAGAACCAGTATGTATGAGGGATGAATAATAAAAATAATAGTATAGTAATAGCCAACATCTGTGGAGTGCTTATTATGTTAATTCTCACAACAACCCAAAGCATAGGTAGTATTATTACTCTCATTTTACAGTGAGGTAACAGAGTCAAAAAAAAGACATTACATAATAGAATTTAGAATCCAGGCAGTCTCGTTGGATCTTAATGGTCAGGAAAACTTGGAAGATGTGAAATGGTACTTTCTCAAAAATTGAAGATAGCAATGATTTTGAGAGAGATATAAATTGACACCGTTATGGAAGGTACTGGCTTTTGATTTATCAGACTATGCAGGGTGCTGAGAGCCTTCTTAATGTGTACCCAGTGTTTTAAGAGGAGTTGTAGAGGGATTAGCAAACAATCAGGAGAAAATTTAATCCAAACTTAAGCCTTACTTTAGTTAAAATGGCTCCATTCACGAGATACAAGGTTATCATTTGGCATTTGACTTCAAATGAAGGCTAAAAACACTAATTAATTAAAAGCTTTCAAAACACAACAGGGCATAAAATAACCAGAGCTGCTATGCTACAAGTGTGTGTGAGTGGTGTGCATGGGAGGCAGCCTGAGGCTAACTCCCATTTATTTTGCAGGTTGCCCCATTTCTCTCCTCAAATCAATAGGTCACCAGCTGATCAGCTTATCAAGAGCCCTAAGTAAACACAGAAGCAACATTTGGAAGGAGTTGCTTTCAGTGGGCATGTTGCCTGTCTCTCCTGTGAGGTGAAAACGCTCTATACCTGGATCCATCATGCCCAACTCTCCTGGTTCTCTAGTATTCATGGTGCTTGTAAAGGACCCTGGCACCCTCATAAGCTGACTGGGTTCTCCTGTCTGCTTTACCACTGAAAACTCTCTTCTCTGAGTCTGGTCTTTCTTCACATCTGTTTGATTTGTTTTCCATTATATGATTTGGCACTGAATATGTCACTGCTGCTGGCTCAGCTGTTCCAAGGTCATCACCCCATTGCCCCACTGAAAGGCTATCACAGTATCTGCCTTTGTCCTCCTTATTTATACTTTGACGTCAGCATTGCCATTTTTCCACTCAGATGTTGCCATTCTTTTTACCTTTGCCTCATATCTTGTTGGCTTCCCAGTAATTCCTCCTTCCTCTAGACTTGTATCTTCCTTACTTTTCATCATCCCATATGTCCAGAAGCACTTGCAAATCTTAATTTTTTGTAGGCATCAAACCCCAGGACTCTCCACTAGTCACATTATATAATCTCGAATTCCCAAGCCAGCACAGTCTTCCATGGATATTTTCCATTATAAATACTTTCCCACCTGGAAAACACTTATGCAAACACTCCCTCCCTTTAGACACCCTTTTAGAAGATTGCCAGGCACAGTCAGTCCCCCTATATAGTCCTTGTAACATCCCATTTTAAAGTTCTGCACCTTTATTTGCTCTGTCTGAATGTAATCTCCTAGAGGGTGGTGACCATCTTTTTCTTTTCAGTTCTGAACGAATAGCCTGACGCAAAATGGATGTTTGATGATGGTATTCTGAATGGTAATAACCAAATGAATATTTCAAGATTCCTTGGTGCTCTCAAAGTTTTGTCATATAAAAGAAAAGGAAACATCCTAAAGTACTTGCCTTAAAATTTTATCTGCATTGTGATTTCCAACTAAATAAAAAAACAATTGGGGTAAAAAATCAAGAGTAACACATATAGTTGAAAATTCTTGGTGTGTTAGGATGATGAATATTGGGCAATTTTTCCTGTTTTCCAAATTTATTTGAAATAACGGTAAAAAGGAAAAAGAATATGTATATTAATTTATTTAAAAAGAAGTAGCATCCCATCCGTTCTGTTAAAAAAATACATGTGTTTAAAAAATCGTCTCTGGTACGATACAAGGAAACATTACTCTGGTTTCTTTCAAGAGGGAAATGAAGGACTGGAGAACATGGCCAGGCAGAGATTTTTTGTTTGTTTTTATTTTGTTTCCTTGTTTTTTATTATCTTCTTTGGTAAGTTTGAATTTCAAACCATGTGAATGTGTTACATGTTCAAAATGTTACGTTTAAAAAATAGAACTTTTGCTTCAAAATATGTAATCAGCACTATTCTGAATTTTTAGAGCTAAAAAGTTCTTAGAGGACAGTTAGTAATTATCTGATTGAAAATTATTTTTATTAAAGTATAACTTACATGCAGAAAATTACACATATCAGTAAGCTAAATTTTCACAGTGACAGCCATATAATTAGCTCCCAGATCAAGAAGGTAACCACTACTACCATCTGATAAGACCCTTCATGTTCTGTTCTAGTCCCTAAGCCCCCCAAGATAACCCCTATCCTGGCTTATACTAGTATAACATTTTTTATTTTGGAATAATTTTAATTTTCAGAAAAATTGAAATTTTTCTGAACTCTATACCACATAACTTTCACCTATATACCTTTCACCCAGTTTCTCCCCTTTTTAGCAGTTTACACTATTGTGGTACATTTGTCAAAAATAAGAAACTAACATTGACATCTTACTATTAAATACTTTATTTAGATATTATCACTTTTTCTATCAATGTTTTCTTTCTGTCCCAGGATGTAATCTAGGGTGCTACATTGCATTTAGTCATCATATCTCTTCAGTCTCCTCTGGTCTGCAACAGTTTCTCAGTCTTTCCCTATTTTCCAGGACCTTAACACTACTAAAGAGTCCTGGCGATGTACCATGTAGAATGTTCCCCATTTCTCATAATTAGAGTTATGGATTTTTATAAATAACGTTATGGAAGTGAAGTGCCCCACTTGTCACATTATATCAGAGAGTAAACGATATCCACATGACATCCCTGTGATGTTAACCTTCACCATCTGGTTGAGGTAATGTTTTCCAAGTCTCTTCACTGTGCAGTTATTATTTTCCCTTTCCTTACTCTATTCTTTGAAAGTAAGTCACTAAGTCTAGTTCACCCTCAACTTATCAATTTTTTTCATGGGTCATGCTTTTGGTATTATAGCTAAAACTTTATGCCAAAACTCAGTTCATGCAGATTTTCTCCTGCATTTTATCTTAAAATTTTGATAATGTTACGTACTACATTTAGGTCTATGATCTATTTTTAGTTAGTTTTTGTATGAAGAGTAAGGGATGTCTCTAGGTTCTTTTATTGGCATGTGCACATCCAATTGTTCCAGCACCATTTGTTGAAAAGATTATCGTCTCTCTGTTGAATTCCCTATGCCCCTTTGTCAAAAATCAGTTGACAATATTTGTATGAGTTTAGTTCTGGACTTTCTATTCCATTTCTTTTATTTAAGTGTTTATTCTTTTGCTAGTACTATGCCATATTGATTACAGTAAGTCCTGAAATCAGATATGAGTCTTCCAACTTGGCTCTTTTCAGAATTGTTTTATCTATTCTAGTTCTTTGCCTTTATGAATTTTAGAAGTACTCCTTTAATACCAACAAAAATGCTTGCTGAGATTTTGATTGGAACTGTGTTCAGCCAATAGATCAAAGTGGGGAGAATTGACTTCTGAATAATATTGAATGTTCCAATCCGTGAGCATGGTATATCTCTCCACTTTTATTTAGGTTTCTCTTGATTTCTTTTATCTGTGTTTTATAGTTTTCCACATACACATCTTGCACATATTTTGTTAGCTTTTATTCCTAAGTATTTCCTTTTTTGGTAGTATTGTGATTTCTTTTTTAGATTTCAGTCTATTCTTAGTATATAGAAATACAATTTGATTTTGTATGTTGACCTTTTACTCTGTAACCTTGCTAAAGTCACTTATTCATTCCAGCAGGAGGATTTTTTGGTAGATTTTTGGGGATTTTCTGTGTAAACAACCTTGTCATCTGTGAATTAGGAACGTTTTATTTCGTCCTTTCTAATCTGTATGGATTTCATTTCTTTTCCTTGCCTTATTCCACTATCTGGGTCTTTTAGTATGATGTTGAGTAGGAGTAGTGAGAGAGGACATTGCCTGGCCTTCTCTTTCAATGCTTTGTTCCTGATCTTAGGGGAAAGGCATTTAGTCTCTAACCATTAAATACGATGTTAGCGGTAGGTTTTCCACAGATATCTTCTTTAGGCTAAAAAAGTTCCTTTCTATTTCTAACTTATTGAAAGGGTTTTTTTTAAAATTTTATATATAGAGATAATTGACATATAACATCATATTAGTTTCAGGTATACAACATGATGATTCAATATTTATATATATTGCAAAATGCTCACTACAATAAGTCTAAAAAAAAGACCAAAATAAGCTCCAAAAAAGAGAGCTTTTTTTTTTTTTTATCATGAATGGATGTTGAGTTTTGTCAAAAACTTTTTCTACACTTATTGATATGACTATATGGTTTTTCTTATTTAGTCATTAATATAGTCAATTATATTGATTGATTTTCAAATGTTAACCCAGGCTTGCATTCCTAGAATGAACCCCACTTAGTTTTATCCTTTTTATATATTTATGTATTCAATTAGCTTTTTTTGTGAGGATTTTTTTGGTCTATATTTGTGAAAGAAAAAGTTCAGTAAATATCTTTTCTTGTAATGTTTTTGTCTGGTTTTGATACCAAGGTAATACTGATCTCATAAAATTTGTTGGAAAGTATTCCTCTTATTCTATTTTTTTGGAAGTGAGTGTGTGGAATTGGTGTTACTTCTTCCTTAAACTTTCGGTAGATTTCACCAATAAACCATTTGGACATCAAATTTTATTTTTTGGAAGGTTTTTAACTACAAATTCAATTTCTTTCATATATAGTGTTATTCTTATTATCTGCTTTTTTCTTTAGTGAGTTTTAGTAGTTTGTGTCTTTCAAGGATTTGATTCATTTCATCTAAGTTATCAAATTTATGAACATATAAATGCTCGTAATATTCCCATATTATCCGTCTAATGTCTATGGAGTCAGTAATTGCAACCTTGATTTCATTCCTATGTTGTTAATTCGTTTTCTCTCTCTCTTTGTTTTTCCTTGGTTGGCTTTGCTAGACATTTACAAATTGTATTGATCTTTTCAAAGAACCAGATTTAAGTTTCATTGACTCTCTTTCTTATTTTCCTGGTTTTTATTTCATTGATTTCTGCACTAATATTTATTTCTTCCTTCTGCTTGATTTAAGTTTAATTTGCTTTTCTTCTTTTAGTTTTCTAATGTGGAAACTTTGGTTATTGGTTTTAGATATCTCTTGAAGTCTAATAAATTTTTAGTGCTACGAATTTCCATCTAAGCCCTCGTAAAGCTACATGCTACAAATTTTGGTGTATTGTATTTTCATTTTAATTTAATTCAAAATATTTTTTAATTTCTCTTGAGATTTCCTCTGTGACCTATGGATCATTTAGAAGTATATTATTTGATTTTCAATTTTTTCCAGATATCTTTCTGTTACTTGTTTCTACTTTAATTTCATCGTGGTCTAATAATGTACTTTGTATGATTTGTATTCGTTTAAAAGTGGTGAGATGTGTTGTATAGCCCAGAATGTGTTCTATCTTAAAGGATGTTCCACGTGTATTTGAGAAGAAAGAGTTCTGCTGTTGTTGGATGAAGTACTCTATGAATGTCAAATAGGTCAAGCTGGTTGATGATTATGAATAAGTTAGACAGAACATCACTCCAACATGGATACAGTAAATTATAGGTTTTTATATTCTAAATGGGAGAGACCAACAACAAACAAGTAAAAACATACACTTTGCCACACACAGATAAATGTTATGAAAAAAAATTAAAGGAACAAAAGAAAACAGGGTGAGGATTAGGTGGGGGTAGGGGCTCTAATCCTAACTCTGACCTCAAGATCTGTCAATATTCTGTTCAGCGATCCTTGGTCCTCTACATGGCCTTGTCCCCTGGACAGGTTGGCTGCAGTGCTGGCTTGAAGAGGTGAATTCTGATTGGATCACACTAGTCATGTGGTCGCTTCTCCCATAGGTGATTGCCTCAGGCAACGCCTTGACTAAGTTCAGGTCTGCAAATGAGATATGAAGGGAAAGTCTTCTGGAAAGCCTTCCCTTGTTCTCAAAGAGAAACAGACTATTTCTTCCTGCCTTTAATTTATTGTGTCTGCTTGAATGCTTGTTACTGTGACCAGCATGAAGGTAAAGCCAAGGCGTGGAGGAGGTCAGAGGTGAGAAGACTGAGGGCAGTGGAACCAGGGCTCTGATCATCCCACTACTGAAACCTCTTGCTTTGGGGCATTTTGTTTTGTGAGATAAGAAATTCATCTATTTTTTAAATTGATTGAGTCAGGGTTATCTTTACCTGCAGCCGAAAACATCCTGACTGATATAAAAAGTTGGTTGGAACTTTTTTATTATTACCATACATTTTGCCCCAAATTTCCTGAGAAAAGAGAGGGCTAGGTAAGCAAAGTAACCCTTGAGAGTGGCCACTGGGCTGAGACAGGTTTCGGAGAAATGCAGGCTCTGTAGTTTGATATGAAACTCTCCTGATAAGGCATCAGGATCTTCTTTCATGTAATTCAGGAGAGCAAATCTTGGTTCCATCGGATCTGTTGGCTGACTTCTAGCGGGTCAGAGCTGTTTCATTGTTAATAGAACTTTTGTAAGATTTTACATAGAATTTTAGCAGAACTTTTGACTATTCAATTAGATTTTTCTAAAGACTTGTCAAGTAAAAATAAAATCTGTATCTATTAAAAATAAATCATTTCTCTCCTTTCCTTCTGGCTCCCTCTTTCCTCTCTGAATGATTAAATGCCAAATACGGCAGGTTGGGTCAAGCAAGGTAAATTGTGTGTGTATGGCGGCGGGGTGAGGGGAATGGAAGGAAGGATGTTTAGCTAGAGTTGTCTAATATGGAATAGGAGCCCAAGCAGAGTGTAAGGGTTTCCTTTCGAGGAGGGGAAGGTAGCAGTGGTGGCCTGGCAGAGTGTTTAAGCCTGAATAGGGTGAAGAGAGTGTCTGCAAAGAGTGGCAGGAGGCAGCCCTATCTGTGGTGTTGGAGCCTGATTGGGGTAAAGAGGTTATCCTTGTGGCAGATAGACCCACAGCACAGGCATTGGCGCCTGAGCAGGGTGAGGAGAACATCCATGTACAGGTGGCAGCTACAGGATTTTGGTGACATACAATTGAGATTGATCCATTAATTAATATATTAAGGATTATTGGAGCTGGCCAGAAATACGGTTGTCAGACTATGGCCATCAATCATTAAATAGCATAAAAATATCTTCAGGAGAGAGAAGGCAAAGACTCAAGACTCTACATACATAAATATTCCCTTAACATCGTACCGAGGACAGTGACAGGCCAAGGAATATTTTATTGCTCATGGATTTGTGGCCTCAGATCCCAAAATTGTTCCTGAGTGGAGTTGCTGGGATACGGGAAGAATCCCAAAACTCGGCTAAAACTGGCCTCGAGAGGGAGCAGAACTGGTTTAATGATCCCACTCCAGACTTTCCTGAAGTTTTCTGCTCTTTCTGCCCTCCATGCCCTCTTATCTCAGTTGCCTGGCTGGAAAAATAACAAGTAGCAAGAGAGATGGTCTTGCCTTTTCTCCAGAAATCCAGACTCAGTCCTCAAGACACTGAGAGTCTGTTAGTGCAAATGTTGCAGTGACATTTCCACAGGGGTTGGTGGAAACTCAGAGCACCTCTCCCTTTGGGCTTCCCTTTTTGCATCCACAAGTCCTGATTCAAAGTCCCCAGAGGTGTTTACAAAAATGCTGAGGTTGTAGAAGCAATTCTCCTTCCAAAGCTGACAGGGAGAAGCTTGGAGGGTTATTACATGTTGGACCCCAGCCCCTACACAAGTATAAAATAAATCTCTGTAACCCTAGAATAAATCAAAATAATTGAAATCAAACCTGGTTCAAACCAAAGAGTGAGCTTGTAATTTTACTAAATTTACAACCTGCAAGTGCAAGTAATGAGCAGGACATGCATTCTACGTATTCCAGTTTGATCATTGGTTTGGTAAGTGATTCACAGGCAGTAGGTTACAATCAGGAAAATGCAGTACCTAATTCGACCTCCGCACTTATTTTGGAAACTCTGATAGCTCTTAAAAGATCATTTTTTCCAATTAGAATCACTGATGTTCATATTTTTTGGAAATAATTTCTATACATTCTAAAGGTCATTGATTCAGCATTTCTGAAAAGAATTTTTAAAATAAATTAAGGACTTAGTTTTGATTCCCTAAACTCAATTTGACACTATGTCCAGATAGCCTGTCTAGACTCATGCTTTAGGAATGTTGCCAAACACGTTGGTTTCAACACTTCATTCACTCCGTCTTCATGATCATTTAGTTCCTAGGAGTTTAAAATGCCTCTACTATTACCTTAGAGATTTCCTTCTAACTCACTGACACCTACTCTGCAAGCTTTGGGGCTGGAGCTTTAGACATTTGGTCAAAAATAGATAACGCAATAGACATATAGATTGATGGAACAGAATAGAAAGCCCAGAAATAAACACAGGCATATATAATTAACTAATCTTTGACAAGGGTGCCAAAATATACACAAGGGTGCCAAAAATATACAATGGGAAAAGGACAGTCCCTTCAATAAGTGGTGTTAGGAAAACTGGATATCCACATGCAAAAGAATGAAATGGACTCTTATCTTACACCATACATAAAAATTAACTAGAAATAGATTAAAGATTTAAATGTAAGAACTGAAACCATAAAACCCCCAGAAGAAAACCTATGGAAAAAAAGTTCCTTGACATTAGTCTTTGCAATGATGTTTTGAATATGACACCAAAAGCACAAGAGACAAAAGCAAAAGTAAACGTGTGACTAGTCAAACTAAAAATCTTGTGCACAGCAAAAGAAATCATTGACCAAATGAAAAGGCAACCTATGGAAAGGGAGAACATATTTGCAAACCATATATCTGATAAGAGATTAATATCCCAAATAGAAAAGGAATTCATATAACTCAGTAGCAAAAAAACAAATAATCTGATTAAAAGATGGGCAAAGTATCTGAATAGACGTTTTTCCAAAGAAGACATACAAATGGCCGACAGGTACATAAAAGATGTTCCACATCACTCATCATCAGGGAAATACAAGTTAAAACCTTAATGAGATATCACCTCACAGCTGCTAGAATGGCTATGATCAAAAAGACAGAAGATAACAAGTGTTGGCAAGGATGTGAAGTAAAGGGAAAACTTGTGCACTGTTGGTGGCAATGTAAATTGGTACAACCATTATAGAAATTAGTATGGAGTTTCCTCAAAACATTAAAAGTAGAACTACTATGTGATCCAGCAGTTCTACTACTGGGTAAACATCCGAAGGAAATGAAGTCACTATCTCAAAGAGATAACTGCACCCTCATGTTCATTGCAGCATTATTCACAATAGCCAAGACATGGAAACGATCTATGTGTCCATTGATGGATGAATGGATAAAGAAAATTTGAGGTATTATTTATATATAATATCAAATATATATTTTATATGTACATATATATATTTCAGATTTAACACTTATATGTGAAATCTAAAAAAGCTGAACTCATAAAAACAGAGAGTGGATTGGTAGTTGCCAGAGGCTAAGGGGTGGAGAAAATGGGGAGACGTTGGTCAATAGGCAAAAACTTCCATTACAAGGTGAGTAAGTTCTGAGGATCTAGTGTAAAGCATGGTGACTATAGTTAATAATAATGTATACTTGCAAGTTATTAAGAGAGTAAAGCATGGTGACTATAGTTAATAATAATGTATACTTGCAAGTTACTAAGAGAGTACATGTTAAATGTTCTTACCACACAAAAAAAGGTAATTTTGTGAGGTGATGGATGTGTTGACTAACCTTATTGTCATAATCATTTCATTGCAATACATACATATATAAAATCATCATGCTGTACACCTTAAACTTACATAATGTTGTATGTCAGTTATATTTCAATAAAGCTGAGGGAAAAAAGAATAGGTAATGTGACTATTTCAGGACTACTCCAGCCTAGGGAAGTTCTAAAATACTATCAATTTTAAGTTGCCTGTGGCTTTCAGAAATGATAAAAAGTGATATAATATGTGACTTAGAATCAATTAAATATTGTTATTTTAAGGCATCCTCTTAAGGATACTCAGAATTTCACACAAATTGCAGTATAAGAGAGAAACATGCTTTCTTACACATATTCCAAAGAGACAAATAAACAAAAGACCAAATTTGAAACACTTCTGTGGTTTGGGCTGTATTACACTTGCAATCATGACAAACTAAAGTTTTCAAAGCTGAATTTCTCAGAGAACAGGTGAGGGCCATTGATGAGAAAAGTATATTGTTATGATTACTTTTCCATACTTTAAGCACAAAATAGATTTAAGTAGTTGATAGAATAAAGGAAGTAGAAGTGGGCATATAGACAAATGAGTTTGGTAAGGAACAAAACAAAAATAAGGTTTAAATTTAAAGAATAGATGGTGAAATTAGTGTATATATTCATGAAATCAATGCATGTAAGAGAAGCAAAAAGGTTAAATGATTGAGCGATCATTTGATAACGCAAGCTTTCTGGAAGACTAAATAAAAAAATACCATCTTCTACTGTGAAGAAAACATTATTAGTGTGTTAAATGTGAGAAACTATTAACATAAGTGAAATACATAGGACCAAATAGCCTAGGTGCGTCGTAGCCGTACCCTCTAGGTTTGTGTAAGAACACCTATGATGTTCGCACAATGACAAAATCACCTAATGACACATTTCTCAGAATGTAACCCCATTGTTAAGAGACATATGACTCAACAAACTGATCAAGAAATGCTCCCTACCTCCAGGGAAAGAAAATCTTTATATCTTCCAAGGGTGATTTCAGAATTTCCTTGGACAAATGGCTATTGTCTGTTGCTTATTTTTGTAGTTAAATTGTTCCTATTCCACTGTTTTATGTTGTGCGTGTGAGGTGGAGTGAGAATGGGGCAGACTTATGGCTTTATTGGTTTTCAGAGCAAACAGACCCAAATCCACACCAATGTAGAGATTATCATGAGATCCTTCACTTCAAGTCTGATGCTGTGACTCGATGGAAATTTTGGCTTTTCTTTCTTGGGACAGGGGGAGCTCATGTTGAATATATTTTGTGTACAAAAAGGAGAGTCAACTGAATATTTATAATTATAAGTTTGGGCTGTGATGAACTACATTTTTGTTTACAAATATCTCTACCCCTCCATTTTAGATAGTGATACTTTCCCACCTGATTGGATCAGGCTTGACCATATGACTTTCTGTGGTCAATAAAATGTGAGTAGAAGTCACAAGAGTCAGACTCACAATAAACTTTTAGAACCAATTCATGGCTCACCGAGTTCTCTATTTCCTCTTCACAAGATGACCACATATGTTCCACATAGAGCCCACCACATGAACCTACATCCTGAAGGGAAAATGACATGGAGCAGAGCTGCAGCCAATTTCAGTGGATATGTAGTATGAACAAGATCTAGACCTTTAGTAAGTCATTGAGATTTTTGGTTCCTTTGTCACCTCCAGGATGACATACCTATCCTCAGCCTGTTGGCTTTTCTGCTCATTTTTTTTCTAATGGTCATCGGATGTATTACTAGACCTTATATCCACTCTCAAGGCAGAAAAATGGGAAAAGAGAAGATCAGCCTCAGTCAACTTCTGCTTGTGTGTCCTTAGCCAGAAATATGCATCATGACCCCATTTGTTACAAGGGAGGCTTAAAAATTGAGTTTTTAGCTTTTCTTTAATAGAATATAGGTGAGGAATTGGGGATTTTTAAATAGAGTTTTGCACCGCCAAAAATAATGTGGAACATGCCACATTGCCCTTGAAACGTAATCTGTTGTTACTTATCTACATACAGCTTGTGCACCATGCTTACTGAAATACAGTTCACACTGTGTTATCTTCATTGCCTCTATGAATTTTTCCAGACAGCAATAGGAACAGAATTATTTTAGTTTTTTGTTATGGTAGCACACCATTTCTGACACCAAAATCTGAACTAGTCAGGATAAGCTAGACCATACTGGACTAACAAAGAAACTACAAAATCTCAGCAGTTTAAGAAAGCAAATGTTTATTTCTTATTTGGCATCCCTGTCCAATGGCGATTGGACAGTGGATGGCACACATAGTGACTTCAAAGGATGCTGGGAAATGAGTAGTCCAGAGTGCCTAGAAAGAGAAAAACAGTTTAGTTAACACATAACATTGTCTTTTCCACATTAAATAAAACACTTAGAACAGTGCTTGGCAAATAATTTAACAACTCTGTTCCCTGGTATTTTGTTTCTGGTCTCGGCTTATCAGTAGTGATCCTATTGGCTAGGAATGCCTAGGGTGCTCACCTGGGCCCTTACTACTTGAGGAGAACCCCTCACAGACATTTCCCCAACCTGAGCTAATGTGGTGGCTGGATCAGCCCTTGTGGTTCTTATGATTGCAAGATGCACCTCAGCAAAAATCATTGGGGGACTTTGAAAAAACAAGGTTTATTACTCACAAGTCCCAGAGAATACAGGGCATGCCTGGAGCCACACAGCAAGGTTGTGGGGAGAGAGAGAGAAAGAGCACAGACCTGGGCTTCTGCCTTTTTGGGTCAAGGGTGGGGTGCCTAGGGTTCACTCTTTACTGGCAAATTTAAATCAGACAGTAACTAGACTTATTATGGTGACCATTTCACAATGTAATACAAATGTCAAATCACTATATTGTAGACCTAAAACTAATATAATACTATATGTCAATTATACCTCAATAAAAAATAAAATAAAAACAGAAGAGCAGCAATTAAAGCATGAGAAGGGAAAAGCGAGGTCACTCAAACTGTCAGTTATCCAGGTCAACCAGGGCTTTCTGAAAAGGGAACTTGGTGGATAGGGCAGCCTGGCTCTTTGTCTAGTTGTGTAGCTGGCAATGCGTTTATTTGAGATGGCTGTCTTTGCAATCCAAAGCTTAATGTCTAGCACTCACATTACAATCAAAAAAGCTCAGTGTCAGGCACTTAGGCTACACTCAGTTTCCTCATCTGTCATGTGGAGTAATGATTGCTCTGGCCTCAAAGGGTTGTTGGGAGAGTTAATCAATGAGTTAATATATGCGAAGCACTTTGGACAGTGCCTTAACCATATTAAATGCTACACAAGTGTTTGCTGTCACTGATTTCTTTCTATGCTATTAATGATTTAGCACTAAATATCCTTGCATCTACTTCCGGGCAGACCTGTGCAAGTGTAACTTCAGGTGAAAATCTAAGAGGTTGAGTTCTTGGGTCAACGTTATCTGTGTTTTAAATGTTTATGGACTCTTCCAAATTGCTCTCCATAGAGGGTTGTAACAATTTACACATCCATTAATAATTTATTTCATTGCTTATTTCCCTACATTCTTATCAACAGTGTTATCAAACTTAGATTTCTGAAATTCAAACGGTAAAAATGGTCTGGCTAATTTCTCTGACTATACATGAAGTTAAACATCCTCCTGTGAGGTGTAAAAATTTTCGCTCTTTGTCTAAAAAATGTCTTTTTTCACCTACACCCTTAAATTAGTTTAGCTGTACATAGAATTCTAAATTGTGAAGTGTGTTGCCTCTTTCAAGAACACTTTCTGTATGTTATTCCATTGTTATGGCTCCTATTGTTGCTGATGATAAAAATCATAAATATAATTCATAATACTAATTAAAGGAGAAAAGAATAATGTTACATAGTAGTTGCTAAATGAGCAGTTGCTAATATTTTATATTTATTTTAATTAAAGCCTGCTAGTAATGTGGAAATAATAATATATGTCAAACAAAACTGTGTATTATATTTGAGAAATTCAAATCCACTATTACCACTATTTTTTAAACCATTTTATCAGACTATCAGACAATGCATTTAGAGAAGAAATTTAACTATTGCAAACTAAAATGCTTCTGCACAGCAAAGGAAACCATCAACAAAACAAAAAGACAACCTAACAATTGGGACAAGATATTTGCAAACCACATATCAGATAAGGGGTTAATATCCAAAATATACAAAGAACTCATCCAGCTCAACAACAAAAAAACCAACAATCCAATTAGAAAATGGGCAAAAGATCTGAACAGAGATTTCTCCAAAGAAGATATACAGATGGCCAACAGGCATATGAAAAGATGCTCAGCATCATTAGCTGTCAGGGAAATGCAAATCAAAACTACAATGAGGTATCACCTCACTCTGGTCAGAATGGCTATAATTAACAAGACAGGAAACAACAGTTGTTGGAGAGGGTGTGGAGAGAAAGGAACCCTTGTTCACTGCTGGTGACAGTGCAAACTGGTGCAGCCACTATGGAAAGCAGTTTGGAGTATCCTCAGAAAATTAAGGATAGATCTACCATATGATCCAGCTATTCCACTGCTGGGTATTTATCCAAAGAACTTGAAAACACAAAGGCATAAAGATACTCGCACCCCTATGTTCATTGCAGCATTATACACAATAGCCAAGACTTTGAAGCAACCTAGGTGCCCATCAAGGGACGAATGGATAAAGAAGATGTGGTATGTATACACGATGGACTACTACTCAGCCACAAGAAACAACAAAATCCGGCCATTTGTGACAACATGGATGGACCTTGAGGGTATTATGCTGAGTGAAATAAGTCAGAAGGAGAAAGTCAAATACCATATGATCTCACTCATAAGTAGAAGATAAAAACGACAAAAAAAAAAAAAACCACACATAGCATTGGAGATTGGACTGGTGGTTACCATTGGGGAAGAGTGGGGGAGGGCAAAAGGGGTGATTAGGGTCACAGGTGAGGGATGCACTATAATTAGTGTTTGGGTGGTGAACATGATGTAATGTATACAGAATTTGAAATATGACGTACGTCCAAAAAAATAAAAATTAAACAATAAATAAAATAACAAAAAAAAAAAAAAGAAAGAAAACCATAAGGCAAAATAATCCTACAGTTTGTGTAGAGGAGTGGCTCTGCTATGGCACCCTAACAACTTTGCACATGTCCACATAAACGGTCCTTTTTGGAGATGGCAAACGAGTTTTCTTAGAGTCATTTATGGAGCTACCAAAATCCTTAAAGGAAGATCCAGGCATGGTAGATCCTCCTTTGAGTTTACCACCAGCCTCTCACTATTTGAGGTAAAGAGTGGCTGGGCTGAGCAGTTGGCACCCAGTGGGACCTATTTATAGCTGCTGTATTCAAATGAGGTATTGAGACAGCCCAGTCTTTGACTGGATGAAAAGTAAAGAAAGAATACGTGTAAATAAGCTGCTTGAAGATAAATTTGATTGGATAGGATTACTGCTTGGCATGAACCACTCAGGAAGCAAAGGCAACCAGACAGCCTAGTAGCGAGTGTAGCCTCTACCAAGAAGCTTTGAAAAGATTCTCCCTACAGCACCTAAATTCTGTAGATTTTAGTTTCAACTACTTGAGACAGACTGACCTACTTAACCTAAATCCATGAGGAATGATGTGGGCCTAGTTTGGGTTGTACATCCACCCACTCACCATCAACTGTAGTTAAAGACTGGCCACCCGTGGATTGAGCAAGAACTATTTGACCTAGGAGAGGAGAATGGTCTTGGAAAACACGGCACCTGGGCTGAGGCCCCAGTGTCTCCAGAACTGACTGAAAACCTCAGTAAATTGGGAAAATTCTGAAAAATTTGTACAGAAGGAGTTGGACTAGCATACTAAGAAATAGATTAAAGCAACATACTATAAAAGGTGGAGAACATTGTAAAGACAGTATTTAAACACTAAAGAAAAGCGTTAAACATGGCATAAAATGACATTTAACGCCTCTAATCAAAAACTAACGGACAGAGGCTGTCATTTCAGAAGTGGTTGGTACATGAGAGCATATACACACAGTACTATACAACCTTGAAAACAAAAAACTGCAAAAGACCTTTATTCATAAGGAGAGGTGTGAAAGCTGAGAGAAAATTCAAACTTTTTTTTCCTGTTGTGTTAATTTACTAGTTGACTGGGTGATTCACAACCAAGTAATTATTAGCAAAAAGACACATTAACTAGAACTTTAATTTGAAAAACTAAAATGGCTCCAAAAAATGTCTTTGGTTTAGGATATTCAAGTGCTGATAAAAGGAATTCACATGCAGCTGGTGCACTTATTGATAGCCTTGGTTAAGCAATCGTTTTCTAGGCTGTCATTTTTTAAAAAGCCAAACGAAAGCACTAAATCTGGGAAGCAGAGGCATTATTAATAGAAACAAAATATATAAAATGTGTGCACTAGAAAGAAAATTTCAACCCTTTTGAAGTATGACCTACAGTAAGTAATATACATTTTTACACTGTGATGCAATGCCAGTATAACATGTTCATTATGTATAAGTATAGACGTGTTTTGGAATCAAAAGTTTCACAAAACAATTTTTACTCTTACTAAGTGGGATGCACTCTGCCTTATTCCATTCCATTTTAGCCTAGTTCATTCTGTTTTTTTCTTTTTAAATGCTGTTCATGAAGCACCAAATTGATTTTACAGGCAAGTAGCGACTCATAGTTTGAAAAGTATTGGGATGATGGAAACAGCCGATCAGAGTACTTGACACTTTAGTTCCAATGGTGACAGAGTACTCTGGGCTGAGCAAATAAGAGCCTTTCCTGGGATTTTCAGACCTGGAGCTTGAACGCAGCTGCTTTTTCTTGTCTTTTTATAGATATGAGGAATGAGATTCCAGAATTGCCTGGAGACATGTCTCTTGTCTCTTAGAGAAGATTAAGAAAAGCAAATGGAAGTGTAAGAGAACAGGCAAACTGAGTTTGGAAAGTTTCATTTTGTTTCGCTGGGAGAGATCTCATTGCAGTCTCTCTGGTCTCCGGAACTGCGCTTGTTACAGCCATTCCTCCTTATCTTCTGTCACCTACCTCAGGCTCTATCTTTGCTTTTTCTCTTTCTTTCTTCCAAAGCCATTTTTGTTGGATTCCTGTCACTTCGAAGCACAGATGTCTGACAAATAGAAGCCACAACTAATAGAGTATGATCAAAACTGAACCTTGTAGTGGAATGGCCAAAAAATTAATTTGGCTCCTAATCCTCTTTTGTAGCAAAAATGGAGGTCAATGATCCTGCCCCTCATCGTCATTTAGCGCCAAAGGGAAAAGGAGAATCTGAGTGGGAGAGGGAAGAATCAAAAAGGATTGAGTCAAATCAAAAGCTTTAAGGTAAATGTTGGAACCAGAAAGAAGCCAGGTCAAGCCCGAGACAAACTCCTCATCTTCATAAAGGTAGCAGAGGGCAAAGAAACAAAAGAAAAAGAAGAGGAGAAAAGAGAAACTACGCTTCGTGTTTTTCTCCAAGATTTGAAATCTAGGTACCATTTAAATGACTGACATGGTCATTGGGGCCTAATAAACAAAAATGTTTCGGATAAGAACAAGGAGTCGTCAGATTCAAAATGTCCGCCTCACACACCTGGCCCAGCAGCACATACAGTCTTCACCCTCCTCTCTCAAGACAGGCTGTAGAAATCAGGGAGTTCATGAACCCACACCGAAGCAGCGATTCACACTTAAGTTGTGGAAAACTACTCTTCCATTTGGTAATTCAACACCATCAACACAAATCAATAAACAAGTACAAGTCAACGTCCTTAAAAATAGAGCACCAAACTTAGAAAAACTAGTGCCCCCCCAAAAAAATAGTGTATTTGTATGAATATTTAAATTAGATAAATGAATAACGACAAAAATGTTTGGTGATATATTGTCCTTATAGGTCCTTAAAGAATCGGGTGCATGAAAAAGAAAGATTTTGGAAAAAAAAAAGTTTTCTTAGAAATAACAAATATTCCTAGACTCCCTGGGTAGTTGGACTCCTGACTCTGTTTTCTTTTTTTTTTTTTTCTTTTGTTGATATTATTTTTTTCCTTTTTTTTATTGAGTTATTGATAGGTTACAATCTTGTGAAATTTCAGTTGTACATTAATGTTTGTCAGTCATGTTGTAGGTGCACCACTTCACCCTTTGTGCCCACCCCCCACCCCACCTTTCCCCTGGTATCCACTAAACTGTTCTTGGTCCATAGTTTTAAATTCCTCATATGAGTGGAGTCATACACAGATTATCTTTCTCTCGCTGGCTTATTTCACTTAACATAATTCTCTCAAGGTCCATCCATGTTATTGCAAATGGAATGATTTTGTTCTGTTTTGCAGCTTAGTATTCCATTGTATATATGTACCACATCTTCTTTATCCATTCGTCTGTTGATGGGCACTTAGGTTGCTTCCACGTCTTGGCTATTGTAAACAGTGCTGCAATAAACATTGGGGTGCACAGGACTTTTGGGATTGCTGACTTCAGGCTCTTTGGATAAATACCCAGTAGTGGGATGGCTGGATCGTATGGTAGTTCTATTTTTAGTTTTTTGAGGAATCTCCATACTGTTTTCCATAGTGGCTGCACCAGTTTGCATTCCCACCAGCAGTGTATGCTGACTGTTTTCTTACTAGCAAGTTACTTAACCTCTCTGTAAAATGGGCACAATAATAGTGCCTACCTGCTGCAGGAGATCACAGCAGCATTCTTGCTAGGCTTTAAGCCTAAGGAAAAATAAATTCCAAATGGCTGACTGGGGGGATGTGTGATCTGCTGATTTTCATAATCTTTATGAAGGCATGAAGGCAAGGGGCTCAGGAACGCCCGGCCCTTGCAGGAACAGAATGCTGCCTGCATACCTTGCTGATTGTCCTTGAGATACTCTCCAAGGGAATGACCTTGGATGGGCTGGTGTGCTTCGGGGGATGAAGAAGAGAACCTTTGGACTCTGGCCTGCGTGTCCCTGCAGGCATGAGTTTCTGCTATTATAAGTGCTTGTGATTCCTTACCCGCAAATAAATATGTGGCGCTCCGAGAGACCTCACCTCAGTCCTTGAGGCTGATGGTCCCCTGTCCCATTGAATAATATAGATTGTGTTCTGTCCATTAATTCTGTCCACCCCTTCGGCTGGCTGTCTAGCTGGTCTCGGCAGCAAGTGGCGCTCAACGTGGGGCACGAAGGAAGAGTTGCCAAAGACCGACGGCGGAGTTTCAGCGGTGCGGAGGGAACCTGGAAGCGGTGTGAGACCTCAGAAGATTCCCAGTGTGGGTAAGTGCTTCCAGAAGTTTTAACAGGGTAAATGGGTAATTTTGAAAGCACAGAACGGTATCGCCCTTACATCTGCTTACTCAGGCAATTGCTGAGGGCAGCGGGGGCTAAGATCAGTAAAAATCAATTGTTTGAGTTGTTGCAAATCATAGAGAAGCATTGTACTTGGTTTCCTACTCTAGGTACGTTAGATTTACAATCATGGGAAAAGGTGAGAACTGAATTAAAGAAAGAACGTCAGAAGGGCATTCCGATGCCTGTGACTATATGGAACACTTGGTTATTAATTCGTTCCTTACCAGAGCCCGTCCAAACCCATGACTCCTCAGAGGAGAGCGAAGGAGAGACAGACAGAGAAGAGGGAGTCTCCTTACTGATCACATCAAGAGCCCTGAATATGCAGTCTCTGAAGAGACGGCTACTAAAAGGAAGGAGCACATGTGGCCAACGGCACCTGAGCCTGATGAAATATTTCCACCGCCCACTCCGGTCCTATTCCTTCCTCCACTCATTCCGGAGTTTGTTGGCGGCGCCATAGCTAAGCGTCCTCCGGCTTCCATACTTTCGCCTTTACCAATGGGAGTTAAACAAGCAGTAAAGGAGGGAGATCTGGAAGCCCTTCACGTGGCATTCCCTGTAACGGTTCATGAGAGGGTGGCTCCTGGTGTTGATCCTCAAACTCCCAATGGCATATATGAAGCTGTTCGTCATCCTTTTCCTTTTAAGATCTTAAAAGAGTTAGAACAGGCAGTTCAGAATTATGGAGTTACTCTCCCTTCGCAGTCGGTATGGTTCAGGGGATCACTGAGGGCAATAGACTGATCCCTACGGACTGGTCAACTTTGGCAAAGACTGTCTGAGCCCCCGGGGAGTTTTTGCAATTTCATACGTGGTGGCAAGATCATGCCGAGACAGCAGCCGCGCATAATCAGACCAGACAAATTCCGATATCTTTAGAACAACTGATGGGCATCGGACCTTGGGCTGAATTACAAAATCGGCTAAGGATGGAGGATCAAGCTATAGGACAATTAAGACACTGTTGCCTGAGACCGTGGGAAAAGATTGAGACGAAAAGTACTGCCGCTGTCTCATTTCGGAGAATCATTCAAGGGCCTAAATAACCATACACAGAATTTATTGCTAGACTACAAAAAGCTATTAAACGACAGATAACTAATGGAGAGGCAGCAGACACTATTTTACAATTACTGGCTTATGAGAATGCTAATTCTGATTGTAAGAAAGTACTTGGGCCATTTAAGGGAAAGGGTAATTTGACTGATTATATAAAAATGTGCCAGGGAGTGGGAACTGAGACTTTTAAGGTGGAGATGTTAGCACAAGCCATGGCAGGGCTGCGAGTGGGCTAATTTCCTGGAGTATGTTTTAGTTGTGGGAAATCGGGCCACACTGGAAAGGAATGCAGGATTAAAAGGAAGAAAAGTGATAATGGCTCTAACCAAAAAAATGAGGAAAACACCTGCCATTCCTGGGCTGTGTTCTCATTGCCAGAAAGGGAATCACTGGGCTAGTCAATGCCAATCTAAATTTCATAAGAATGGGAACGTACTATCGGGAAACTACCGGAGGGGCGGGCTCCCAGCCCCGACAAACAAGGGGGCCTTCCCTGCTTAGAAGCAGGAAAACGACACCAACAGTTACAACCCCCGTGCCTTGGATTTATCCCCCGCCACGAGTGGAAGTTCCTCAGTAGACTTAACCAGCAGTGAGAATTGCGTAGTCACTCCCTCTGAAACTCCTACTCTGGTTAACACTAGGATGTTGGTCCCTTACTTAAAGGCGTGGTTGGACTACTTTTAGGGAGGTCAGGATTGACTTCACAAGGGGTTAGGGTGCATACTGGGGTTATAGATAGCAATTATCAAGGGGAAATAAAGGTTATGGTGTCTACATCAATTCCCTGGCAGATAAAAAAGGGAGATCGCATTGCTCAACTTTTAATCTTGCCCTGTATTGCTATAGGAAACTCACAACAAACTAGAGGGTGATGAGGATTTGGCAGTATGGGACAAGCGGGGGTTTTCCTTACTGAAAAAAGTTTAGAATCTCGACCAACCTGCAAAATTAGCATCAGTGGAAAAACACTTGATGGGATAATTGATACTGAGGCAGATGTTTCTATCATCAGCTGTAGACACTGGCCTTATCGCTGGCCTACCATTCCTCCCCTGATTTCAGGTATTGGCCTTGGGGAAGCACAGGGGTTGCAGCAGAGTTGGAATATATCACATTGCACTGGGCCAGATGGACAAAAGGCTACCTTACAGCCTTATGTCGCTGATCTTCCATTAATCTATGGGGACGAGACTTAGAACAATGGAAAGCAGAAATATATATTCCTCCTCAGGTATTCTACAGTGAGCAGTCACAAAAAATTATGGAAAAACAGCATGTCCCGGGTTTAGGACTAGGAAGGCAATTACAGGGACAAGTAAGCCCTGTATCCCCTAGTGGGAAACAGAATAAGGATGCATTAGGATACTTGCCTTTTTAATGGAGGCCACTGCTCATATAAAGCTACCCCCACCGACACCTATATTGTTGGCATGGAAATCTGACAAACCTGTGTGGGTAGAGCAGTGACCTTTCAAAAAGGAGAAATTTGGGGGGCCGGCCCCGTGGCGCAGCGGTTAAGTTCGCACATTCTGCTCCTTGGCGGCCCAGGGTTCGCCGGTGGGGTGCAGACATGGCACTGCTTGGCATGCCATGCTGTGGTGGGCCTCCCACATACAGAGTGGAGGAAGATGGGCATGGATGTTGGCTCAGGGCCAGGCTTCCTCGGCAAAAAAGAGGAGAACTGGCAGTAGTTAGCTCAGGGCTAATCTTCCTCAAAATAATAATAATAATAATAAAAATGAATAAAAAAATAAAAAAGGAGAAATTGGAAACTGTTAAAGAATTAGCTAACGAACAACTCAAAAAGGGGCATATCAAGAAGATGTTTAGCCTGTGGAATTCTCCTGTTTTTGTAATTAAAAAGATAGCAGAAATATGGAGAATGTTAACCGGTTTGAGAGCTATGAATGCTACTATAATTCCTATGGGTGCCTTACAACCTGGATTACCGAGTCCTAATACAATACCAAAGGACTGGAAAATTTTAGTCATAGATCTGAAAGATTGTTTCTTTACCACCCCCCTACATGAAAAGGATCAAATGCACTTTGCTTTCTCTGTGCCCTCCATCAATTTGGCCGAGCCACACAAGAGGTTTCATTGGACTGTCCTACCACAAGGGATGTTGACTAGCCCTACTACATGTCAAAATTATGTTGCTAAAGCTATAGACTCCGTGAGGGCAAAATATCCACAAGCGTATATTATTCATTATATGGATGACATCCTTTGTGCAGCCCCAGACACTAATTTATTGTCTGTCTTCCAAGAATTACAACTTCATTTGAATCATGCGGGGCTAAAAATAGCCCCAGAAAAGGTTCAACTCATGGAACCTTATCTCTATTTAAGCACAATAGTAGAAAAAACCACTATCAGACCTCAAAAGGTTCAAATTTGGAGGGACTCAATCACTGCTTTAAATGATTTACAAAAATTGCTTGGTGACATTAACTGGTTAAGACAAAAATTAGGAATACCTACATATGCTTTATCATGTTTATTCTCACTTCTGAGAGGAAATTCCGATTTAAATAGCCCTAGAAGCTTAACAAAAGAAACAAATCAAGAATTAGAACGAATTGAGCGATATATTCAAACTGCCCAAACGCATAGAGTCAACCTTCATATTCCAATTTCATTATATGTTATTTCTACACCCCATTCACCAACAGGAATCCTAATGCAGCAAAATAATTTATTAAAATGGATATTCTTACCCCATACCTAGATCTTATTGCTGAAGTAATAAGTTGGGGACGAGAAAGAACTAAACAACTTTCTGGAAATGACCTAGGTACAGTTTGTTTGATGTTATTCCACAAAGAAGTATCACAATGTTTTCAAAATCATATGAAATGGCAGTTGGCTTTTGCTGATTATGTGGGGAAAATAGGTAATGATTTTCCCAAAATACCTGTTTTACAATTTTTACAAAGGACTGGGTGGATCATTCCCAAGATCACTAAATTGACTCCTATCCGGTGCCAACATTATATTTACAGATGGCTCCAGTAATCATAAGGCCGGTTACACCGGAGCATCTACCTGTGTGATAGATACTCCTAGATTATCAGCTCAGCAGGCTGAGTTAAAAGCGATCACTCATACTTTACAAAATATCCAGGAACCTATTAACATTTTATCTGATTCCCAATATGCTGTTCAAGTAACATGTTTGATTGAAACAGCACTTATCAAACAAAATCTTTCCGATTCCTTATATGTTCTTTTCAATGATCTACAAACCACCATTCGTAACCAGCATCACATATTTTATATAACCCATATCTGAGCCCATACTTCTCTTCCAGGACCTCTCACAGAGGGAAACGCCCAAGCAGATGCATTACTATTGCCAATTTTTTCTGACGCTCAACATTTTCATGCTTTAGCTCACTGTAATGCTAAAGGTTTAAAGATGCAATATGACTTAACGTGGGCCCAAGCTAATCAAACTGTACAAACTTGTCCCACTTGTCAAGAAGTAAACATAGTCCCTGAAACTCATATAGGAGTTAATCCTAGAGGTTTAAAACCTAATGACCTCTGGCAAATGGGTGTTACTCATATTCCCTCCTTTGGGAAGATATCATTTGTAGATGTTTGTGTTGATACTTTTTCTGATTATATTTGGGCAACTGCCACTACGGGAGAGATTGCCAAACATGTGATTATGCACCTTCATAGTTGTATGGCAGTAATGGGCCGACCTAAAGCCATAAAGACAGATAACGGTCCGGCCTATGCCAGCATCTCTCTTGCTAAATTCTTAACAGATTGGGGTATCCGCCATTCTACAGGCATTCCATACAACCCTCAGGGACAGGCCATTGTAGAACGAGCAAATCAAACTCTGAGTCACGCTACGAAAACAAAAAAGGGGAGATGCCACTGTCTCCTCTCGACAAAGAATTTATAAAGCATTATTCACTTTGAATTTTTTGCAAGCATATGAGGAAGGGACCCCAGCAGAAAAGCATCATGCACAAGAGCAGCAGAAGAAAAACAAACCATCTATCTGGTGGTTCGATCCTGGGAGTAATACATGGAATAGGGGGTCACTAATAACATGGGGACGAGGCTTTGCTTGTGTTTTGCCAGGAGATTTAGAAAAGCCGATCTGGGTTCCTTCTAGACATCTTAAGCCATATCATGAGCACTCCGCCAAGAAAACGGCGATTCGCGTGGGATGTCAAACCACCGATGATGAGTTTTCAGGGTCTAAGCCTGAAGACTACCAAAATCACATTCCCACTGCCACAGATGCATCGTGCATCAATTCCAACCTGGGCACAAATAAAGAAATTGCCTCAACAAGCAGAGAAGGTGTTAGAACAAGAAAAGAATCCTGTCACTCCAAATAACTTGGCTCTGGCGATGTTTACCCTGGTGTCGGTGGCCGTAAGTATACCCGGGGCCATAGTCCAGCCGAATAACAATACTTATACATATTGGGCTTATATTCCTAACCCCCCATAGATCAGAGTAGTGAACTGGGGAGAAAATTCTGTCCCTGTATCTGTTAATGATTGATCCTGGCTCTTGGGTCCCGAGGATGTCCGTCTACCTATATTTGAAAAGGAAGAAGGTACCCCATGTGAAATAACTGATTTTGGTTTTGACCCTTGGCCTATTTGCATAGGAAGAGGAAGAGGCTGTTTAAATTTCACTACACAGGCTTGGCTATCTGCTTACATGCTCGATAGACATCATAGCAAAGCACAATTACATATGTTATTGGGTTACAGTTTCCACTATTCTATTGCTCCCCAAAACAATCTTACGGCTCCAAATCATCAGTGTGTGCTAGCCAAAGATTATGGGTGGATAAAATTGATGGAATACATTGGGATGTTTGTCACGGGACAGAGGGGGTAATTTTGATTAATGGTTCCTATAGAACAGTATGGGACTGGTCCCCCAAGGGTATGCAGTCTCAAATTGCTCCCATACAGACTCTGCTTGCAATCCCTATAAAAGGTTAAGATGGCAAATTTCAGGGTCTAAGCACACTACTATTACAACACATAGTGTATATCCCATTTTATGGCACGGGGAAGGATTTTCTCCTCCACAACCTCAATTTAATATGGTAGACCACAGATTGACTTATGGAAACTAGCCTTCAGTCTAAGGTGATTCAGAATTTGGGATGGAAACTATGAGAACACAAAATTGTCTTTCAGCACATCCACCAATTGGACTTTTTACATCAAAGCCTGTGTCCGAGATCCATATGTACTGGCCGTAGGTAGGGTGTCTATTATTGAAGCAGCTAAAACTGTGTATTGTAAGGATTGCAAATTATCCACTTGTCTCAATAGCTCCTTAGACAATGATTCTCACTCATATATGAGGCAACATTTGGGCATTTGGCTTCCAGTAGGTCAAAATAGGCCATGGGAAGGATCTCCGGATACCCACGCCTTACTAAAAATAATTCAGAAAGTCTTAAAAAGATCTAAGATTTATAGGATTATTAATTGCTGCTATATTATGCATTATAGCAATAGCATTCACTGCCGCCGTTGCTGGGGTGGCACTGCATCAAACAATTCAAATCACTACCTTTGTTCAACAATGGCACAAAAATGCCTGTGAAGCATGGAACAGTCAGATAAGAATTGATCAGGGAATCCGTGAATGGCTAGTGGATCTGGAAAACGCTGTATCAATATTGGGAGATGAAGTACATAGCTTATAAAAGCTAGTCAGACTGCAATGTGATTGGAATGTTACTGAGTTCTGTATTACACCACATCCTTACAATGATAGTGAGCATGCCTGGAGCACTATAAGGTGGTATTTAAAGGGCCACCTCAAGGACAATCTCACATTAGATATAGATTTATTGCAAGCTAAAGTAAAATATACGCAAGATGCTAAATTATCATTGCTACCTGAATCTGAACTATACATACTGGCTTATCAAAGATGTTTCCTACTGGCTGGATAAAAACTATTGGCAGTGACCTTATTGGAACTGCTATATCAGGCTGCATATTTTTCATTATTTTCTGCTTAGTCCTCAGATGCACGAGAAAAACCTTCCGAGAACTGACTAAGAGAGAAACTGCCCAGACCGCCTACCTCCTCTTACAAAAACAAAAAGGGGGAAATGCTGCAGAAGACCATAGCAGCATTCTTGCTAGGCTTTAAGCCTAAGGAAAAATAAATTCCAAATGGGTGACTGGGGGGATATGTGATCTACTGATTCCCATAATCATTATACCAGATTGCCTGTGCTTTGGACTCTCAGGCCGGAGGGGAATATGTTATCAGGCATGAAGGCAAGGGGCTTAGGAACGCCTGGCCCTTGCAGGAACAGAACACCGCCTGCATACCTTGCTGATTGTCTTTAAGATACTCCTCAAGGCAATGACCTTGGATGGGCTGGTGTGCTTCGGGGGATGAAGAAGAGAACCTTTGGACTCTGGCCTGCGTGTCCCTGCAGGCATGAGTTTCTGCTATTGTACTTGCTTGTGATTCTTTACCCGCAAATAAATATGTGGCGATCCGAGGGACCTAACTCCAGTCTTTGAGGCTGATGGTCCCCTGTCCCATTGAATAATATAGATTGTGTTCTGTCTATTAATTCTGTCTGCCCCTTCGGCTGGCTGCCTAGCTGATCTCGGCAGCACCTACCATAGAGATTTGCTGTGAGAAGTAAAAAGCCTCATCCAAAGGAGTCACTGAAAAGGGGGAGAGGAGTAGAGTAGAATGGGAATTGGAAAGGAAGAGATAACCACTATCTTTATTTGAAAATACATTTAGCTAGTCAAGTTCCATAGAAAACTATGCTGGAATATTGATTGGGATTGCATGAGATCTATGGATTACTCTGGGAAGACTTGAGATTTTTTCCATTTTTGAATGTTCCTCTTCATGAAAATGTAATGTCTCTAGATTTAGTCCTACTTTAATATCTTACAATAAATTTTTGCAATTTTCTACATAAGGGTGTTCCATACTTTTTGTTAGATTTATTCCTGAGTCTTATTTTCGTTTTGTGGCTATGTTCTTTTATTGCTATTGTGAATTATATCTCTTTTTATAATATTTTTACTTTGGGGCTGGTAACTAAAAATGCAATCAACCTTTGGATGCCACTTTTATATCTGTCAAACTTGCTAAATTCTCTTATAGATTATAATAATTTATGTGTAGAGTTTTTGTTTTTCTGTGTATAGAATCACATCCCCTATCAATAATTACAGTCTTCCTTCTTCTCTTCCAATCATTTCACATTTCCTTCTTGCGTTGTGTTGGTTAAACCTTCCAGTGTAGTGGTGAATAGATGTGGTAGCAAGCACCCCTCTTTTATACCTGATTCTAACAGGAAGGTTTACCTTTGAATGGAAGGTTTGTTCTTGGTTTTATAGATGCTCTTTAATTTGCATTTAATTTGAATTTTGTTCGACTGCCAGTTTGCAGGGAATGCTTTCCGTTTTCATTGTGTTGAACTGCATACAATAATCCGTTCTAGATATTTCCTTGACATAGATTGCTACCCCCAGCTTTTTAATTTAACTACATTTGATTCTTTTGAATAAGTTAGATTTTTAATTGCTTTCAGTCATGAATATCATTACATGACATTTCAGAGGTGTTAATAATAACAATAATAATGATGATGGCAAATGCTGACTTTCATTTATTGATTTTCTATTAGATGCAAAGTATGGTGAGTGGTTTTGTTTTATTGCATGATTTATCCCTGCTTCTTTCAATGATCTCCAAATAAGTGAGTCAACAAAGTAAAATACAATTGATCTGAGTCCCACGTAGTAGGTAAAAGTGTCTGGTTATAAACTCAGCTTGGGATAATTATGTAACCTGTGCTGGTTAGAGGATGCAACATTGTCTTACTTACTTGATAGTTCTGAGATTCTTCCTACAATACAAACAGCAACTTAATTTTGTTTATCTATCTGGAACCACATAACACCTCAGCCCATTAACTTTCCCAATTTTCTTCCATGTCTTCTCCTAAAAATTATATTTGTCACAATTGTTCTTCTTTCTTTTCCGTGGCTGTTATCTTCAATAGCATGAGATTTTGTGGGTTTAGCTAAGCATTGGTGGTACTGTAGTTGCTGAAATAAGGAATGTTGAAACTGGAAGGTAGACTAGAAAAAAGCCACGTCTAAGAAAAAAAGCAAGGAGTATTTGAGGTATAGCATTCTAGCACATAATTGAATGTGTTGTGTACATTACAAAAAAAAGCACCATTCTGCTCTGCTGAAAGAAGGCAAAATAATAGAGATGGTCTCCCACTGCGAACTTGATGACTAGACTGCCTCCATTTATTATAGAGATGGTGAGGCAAAACAGGAGTTTGACTTGAATTTGGAGAAAAAAGAATTTTCCAGAACCATGAAGAAGAGTTAAGTTTCTGAGCAGATACAACACGGCATGCGGGTTCATGGTTTAGAGTGTGTGCGCAAAAGCAGCCAAGTTCCAGAGAATGACTATTACCATTTAGTCAAGTCTGTTGTTTCAGGATTTAGACAAATATGATGTGATTGCTTGACAGCTGTCCCTGAATCACTGCTGGACATCATGAAGTTTGGGGCAGAGTGTCCACGTGAGAGATGCTTCCTCTGCCAGGGCCCATCCTGGCCTCTAGACTAGAAACAACAGGCTTTCTGTGATCACAATAAGATTGGTCACTGGAGTCCTCTGAACTATTACCCAGATCCAGAGCCAACATCCTGCTGAGTTGTAATGTGGCTTATTATTAATGATAGTTGTGCACAGTGTTATGAAACCAGCTCTGAGGATAACTTTAACACTTACCAAAGGAGAAAGGTGCACTCTATCCTCTGTAATAATTCTCATGACCAAAACAAAGCAATTTAAGTCAACCTTTTTTCAAAAGGAAAACATATAAATTTTAAAAAAGATGGATATTACAATCTAGGTCAGGGAAATATTTCAATCTATAGTCAAGTGTTTAAAAATTAATTATAAAGACAAGGCAAGGTTGGATTTTTTTTTCCCGCACAGAGACAACTTGAGTCAATTTCTACCAGGTCAAACCAAGGAGAATGCAAGAACAAATAACTAATGAGTATTTTAGAAGTTAAAAATTAAATTGCAAAACCAAAGTCACATTTTCTGACTTGGATAATAATTCAGGGTTAGAAATATTTTACATGAAATTTGAATTCTGAAGTTGTTGATTATTTATCACAGGGTCCAGAGTCCGTCAAAAATGACTCAGGGAGGGCTGGCCCCGTGGCCGAGTGGTTAAGTTCGCGTGCTCCGCTGCAGACGGCCCAGTGTTTCGTCGGTTCGAATCCTGGGTGCAGACATGGCACTGCTCGTCAGACCACGCTGAGGCAGCGTCCCACATGTCACAACTAGAGGAACCCACAACGAAGAATACACAACTATGTACCGGGGGGCTTTGGGGAGAAAAAGGAAAAAATAAAATCTTTAAAAAAAAAAAAAAATGACTCAGGGAAAAATCTTTTACCCAGGAAAGTGAAATTTACATCCTCTCCCCCTGTATAATGACTTAGATCACCCACGCTTAAATTTCCAAAGTGCGAGTAGAACAAATCTCTTTTTCTTTTCTCTTCCTATCTTATAAAGAGTATAATAAAACTTACCTGAAAGAATTATGAGGATGACATACAATAAATGCTTGGAAGAATGGCTTTGATTCCCAAGACCTGGGCTCCTCCTTCTGAATTCTTGATTTCAGTGATAGACTCTGCCAGGCTCCCACTCCCCCACCAGGGTGCTGGGAAGTGGTTTACTCTCCCACAATACAGTTCAAATAGTCATAAATTGTCAAACTCAGAATCCAAAGGAGATCTCCTCACTAGCCATAAACTAAGAAGGAAAAAAGTCAAAGTGATGAGCAGGAGCTGAAGTCAGGAGGGGTCATAAAAGTGCAGAACCACATTTAATTTTCCATGACTGGGGACTGATTCTAATGCTTACATAGCAAAGGAGTCTGGATTGCAGGCACAGAGCATGCAGGGAGCTAAAAATGAACTATATATAAAGCTGGGAATCTGAAGGTGTTGCCTCATCTGTGAGATGAGGATAAGCAGAGCTACACACAAGCTTGGAAAGCAGTCAAGCTGTTTTCAACTATGTGGGCATATAGATGAAAACAAGTCAACCAAAAGAAATTGAGAGAGCTTGGCCTCCACTGTGCCCACGTGGGTGTTCCAAAGTGAATTATAGAATGGTCCACGTTGCATGATAGCATGTATAATTTAGAAACAGTACAAAGTATTATTTTATATAGTTTGTGAACACACCTATAGATAGTAAAAATGGAAATATATGGAGAAACCTCACTAAATTTATGTGAGATGTTTTTGTTATTGTTGTTTTTGTATGTGAGAAAGGAGAAAGGACCAGGGAAAGCAACAGAGTGAAGTTCAAGTTTATCTGTAATTTTATAGTTCATGTATTTCAAAGAAGAAAAAATTAACAAAATTTCAAAGGGAGAAAACACAAAAATCACAAGAAAAAAACAAAAAAAGTCCTAAACTTCTGTATTTAATTATAATAGTCTCTCTATTTTTAAGCTTTTCAGAACAGAACTAAAGCCATTAAAGATACCACAGAGCAAAGCAAAAACCACACGCAGATTTCTGATCTTGAGAACGCTTCTGAGGTTTTTGGGAGACACCTGAGGAGAAAGGTGGAGGGGATCACGTCAGCGGAGGAGGAGGCGGAGCTGCGGAGGGGGTTCAGATTCCAAGTTGCGTACCTCACATTTCTGAAAACTTCCCCAAAGTCCACTTGGCAGGAAGCACTTCTCATTCCACTTCTAGTTTGAGGAATCTCATTAATGATTGGCAGCTCAAGTCCCAGGTGGCAAAGAATCCTCAGCAATCTTCTGACAAGGCAGTAAAGAGAGAAGAGAGAGGGCGTGAGGAAGGACAGCTTCTAAATTGAAGTCCTCCTTCAGACACTGAGTCGGTAAGTCACTTATCTTGGTGTTGAAGCCAAAGATCTCTAATGGTCCTTTCTGTGTAACAGCTGACAATTTTTATATACCCCCAAGTCTCAGGTTTTCTCATATTGATAGAAAAAAAATGTGAGTGAAAAATGTAACGAGGTGGAGAGAAGGGAGGTAGAAGCAGAAAGCTGAAGTTTTGTGCCTGATCATCCCCAAACTTTGAACAATACCAGCTGTGGAAGACATTTCCAAGAAACAGGCACTCTAGTGAGGTGTTTAAAAGCTGAATTTGGGGGGTTAAATCCGGGGTCTTGTGAACAAATATCAGCTCTTTCATTTACCAACTGGGCGACCTGGACCAAGAGGGTCAGTAATATCTCCATCTGGGGTTGATAAAAACTGTCTGGTGCAGTAGTTAATAACAGTGGCTATAATAATTTGTGTTATACCAACAGCTTGTGGGACACACAGGAAGAGCTGTAGGGTAACTGTGACGAAACACTCCAAATAAGAAAGAATCGACAAACACATCTCCATCTCTTACATGAAGATTCACTGCCCCAAAGAAGGTTGTTCTGGGCTTTTCTCCTGGACAGATTTACTGCAGCACTGGGGCTATTCCCAGTGTCCTGAAGGACGCTAGCCTTTTTGTAATGAAATTCATTGACTTAGTTTCCTACTCAGATCAGTTAGGGTCCAGGGCTTTGACCTAAGACAGGGCTCGGGGTGGCTCTGATCCAAGACAGTATCTAGAGGAATGCTGAGTCAAGAACCAAAGAGACAGTACAAAATTTAACCAAACTAAGATGGCTGGGGCTGGAAGAGGAAGCACAGAGATGAGGCGATGGAGTAGTCACCAGGTCAGCAGAAGATGGTGGGCCGAGGGCAGCTGGAAGGAGGTAACCAGGGGGAGTCCTCAAGGCAGGAATGTAGAAGCTACAACTTTTTGATGGTACTTGTGACCTTACAGAGGTGTCAGGGGGATGCTATTAGTAGGACAGCCCTGGCCTGTAAACCTAACAGTCTCTGCAGGAAGCTGATACTCAGTGTGATTCCCTGTGAGCACTGCTGCAAGCCAGAAACATTTCAGGATGCCATAAACAGTCTCTGACCCAGGCCACCAGTGTGGTTTTCTGGACCAATAGTGGAAGATAAAGGTAGCTGTTAAAAATACATGTATACATATATATACACATACATACATACACACACATACACATATATACATATACAAAACATATATAACAAAACACATATCGAACATTCACATATAATATATATTAATTATATATGTATATATATAGATGTGTGTGAATAAATATATATAAAACTATAAGTTGTTTCTTTTGTATAGCCCTAAGCTATACAAAAGTATAACCATTGTAACCCCACTGTCTGGGCATCCAGCCACAAAATCTTCTTGAGGTCACCAAGCTACCCTGGAATTCAGATACTCCCTTGACAGCCAAATGCTCTCAGAACTTTCTTTTATGTGAATCCCTATTCACTGTCTATGCCTAACCACCTGTTTAGCTGTGTGAGAGAATGCTTACAAAATCTCCTGGGAGAATGATGTCCATGTATACGGTCACATCTGTTGGGATTGGGCACTCAGGTTTCCAGGACAAGGCATGTCTGGCTGTCTGGAATAGAGATAATAAAAAACTAAAAGTGCTTGAAATTACCTAAAAGTTATTATTTAAGTTTCTGCTTCTATCAAAGCTGCTATTCTGAGCACAATGTTAATAAATACTGAGATTCTACTTCGTGTTTCTAAGCCTTGAAAGCAACTTGAAAATGGACAAATACCCTCCATAGAATATAAGAACTTCACTGGGGCTACACCCTGGATAGATAGACCCAGAGCTGGAGGGCTCAAGAACTGAGTCCTGCCTTGGGAGGAAGTTCCCAAGGATCAGTCAGAGGCACACAGTTAAGAATGGACCAAGTTGTGGTAAACCATGAATGTGGCATACCATCATGTTTTCATCCAATGGAATTCAGCATCAAACTCAGGTGACAGGATCTTGCTCTCCATCTTAAGGGGCCAGCTGTTAGGTAGTCAAAGCATAAAAGAAGAGAATAAAATAAGCTTAGTTTCTAGATCACCCTGGAATGGCTAGAGGCTTTTTCTTCTCTCAAATAATAATGGCATCATGCGCAAAGTTTGGCTGGATAGAGTGTCACTGTCCGGGCAGTCAACAACCTGATCAACAGTAATAAAATGGCTCAAGATGGTCCTTCATAAGCCAGAGGATGGTCAGAATATTACACAGATCAGACAACATCAGTGTTTGTGATGCCAACAAGCTGCAGGTACCTGTAAGGATCCCTGTCTCCTGGAACTGGTCCAGGAGCCACAGGCAGTGGAAATGAATAACACTTGGAATTTAATTGTAGTAGTTGTGATAGGTTGGAACCCTCCTTATTGTTCTTTTCAGTGAGAATCACCACCCCACGGGAACTCGGAGGGCCTAATGAACCTCCCAATATATTCATTTTTTCAGTGGACTTTGATCTGAGTGTCTCATGATAGAACATGCAACAGGAATGAACATGGAACTCAGGAACCAGATAGATTTCCAATTTGTTCTTTCAACAGGAAAAATAGACCTTTGCTTCCTGAGGAAAAAAAAACTACTTCCTTGTAAATTGCCTGTCTTTCTGGAATCCCTGGAACAGGGGTGTCAAGTGACATAAAACTCATTAGAAAACTTTTTAAATGCTGGTGGCAAAATGAAAAATGTGAGTTTATCAGTGGATGATTGCATCAAGTGCAGACGCCCAAAGGGAAGTTATCTAATGGGTTTCCTTACCCTGGTGGTCAGCTGGTGAATATTCCACAACTGGCTTACCAGGGGAAAAGTGCAGACACAAACACATACAGGTTTGTTATAAATTCTAGTGATATAAAGGATCTGGAGCGCACAATTCACAAATAATAATAAAATATAAAATACTGTTTATTATAAATTCCATAGAGCCAATTGATTCTCATGGAATGCTTTCCTTTTTTCCAGATTTACTGAGGTATAATTAACAAATAGGAATTGTATATATATTTAAAGTGTACAACTTTCATTTATTTTGCTAAACTCTTGAGTAGACCATAGGCAACCTATGGTTGAAATTCAACCACAACTAGACAAATGAAATTGCATCCCAGTGTGCCAATTCTTTCTGATATATTTATTCTCATTAAATCTCATCGATGATCTATTGAATTATTTCTCACTCTATTACAAATTATATTCATTAAACTGAAATCACTTTCAGCTTCAATTGAAATTACAGCTGAATTACAATAGTTCTAACTATTCTTTTCAGCTTTTGTATAGTTGCAAGAGTTGAAGCGTTGTTTTATTCTATGGTACTATCTACAAAATGCATAAATTGTTCAAATTAACTTCATGTTAGTAAAATTCACAATACCACTTGAGGGTTAACAGAAACTGTCTGATACTAATGTACTTACATTATTTTTAAAATAACACATATCTTCAGCTAAAGTACTTAATCTGTTTTCCAGTTACATCTATAACTTCAGTGTGATTTTCTATTTCTTGCAAAATCCACTCTGAGTTTTTATAATTCTATCACCAACAACAGTACCATAAAATCAGACTATAAATAAATGTTTGATGAATATCCAATTAAGCAAAAAAGTCACTCATATCATCAATAATGAGTATAATTCTAACATAATATTGTTTGATAATTTCTAAAGTTTAGGAAATCAATAAATCAAGCCCAGATTTGTAGCATTTGCCATTTTTTTGGTGCACAAGCTCTGATCACGGCCAATTTCAAGCTAACAACATGACATCATTGAATTCAGAGCTAAGAAGAGATACACAATAGCCTGCCTTTATGTAATATTCCCACTATAGAGATGCAAGAAACACAAAAGACCTCAAGAGCATAGCTGACAGTAAAATGCAGTAAAATATTATGAAATGATAATCTTTAAATATTTATTACTTTTTTAAAGTATAATTTGTTTAAATTTATATAATTTAATTGCTAATAGTGGCTGTTTTCAACAATCAGCTTGCAAAATTCCTAAAAATTTAACAATCTGCTTTTGGGGGCTCATGTGAGCTGACTCTGGGACACAACTGCCTTACCCTGTACTCTCCTCTCTGAGGGGACCATGTTGGGGTTCTCTCTTGCTTTCCTATCTCAATTCAGGTTCTTCCATGCCTTCATCTATTTATACAATTTTGCCCTCTGATATAACTTAACATCCCTGAGGCTGTCTGTTGTCTCATTTTTCTTTTTAGGGCCTCTATTTAACCTTCTTCTACAAAAAGCTAACCACCCTCCCATCAAGAAATTATTGAATTTCTTCAGTGAGGTAGATGTCAACTGTTGCGCAGCCCTCAGCAGAGTCTAAGAAAGGGAAAACTAAGAGTGTTCCAATATCAATAGTTCAGGGGACTCAGAGTCTCAAGCCCCCATTCTTGGATGCTAAAATGGAGTGTATTCAAACCTGTGGGCATTATTTCTGAACTCAGACCCAGCTGCTAAGGGATGACATTTTGATCATCAAGTTTTACCTCCATTTTCCCTGCCAGATTATATATATAGTTTCATTTTTTCACACTATGGGTCAGTTAAAAGCAACATCACAATCCCAGCTACTTATTAGTTAAACCAAATACATCCCATTCACAACAGAAACACTGTTCACTTGGGGCAGTCATGGGATTCATGTGATTATTAGCACTTCACTAAGCATTTCCTCTTCTTGGCCAGTCATTAAGGCTCCAGAATCTAATCTTTCCATCATGTAACCAAAAATAAGTATACAGAGGCTGATGCCCTGTGAAGAACCCATAGATTTACCTCTTAACTGGGGTTAATCTTGGAGTGGCTTAGAATGGAAATCTGACATTCAGAATGTTCCAGTCGAAACAGTCCCACAGTAGGGGGATGTTAAAGTCTCACAGCTAGAGAATTACATTGACTGACATCATAACAGAGCATTGAAGTGAGAATAAATATCACTCATGGGGAAAAGCTGTTAATGGAAACAATATATTTCTGTTCAGCATTGCTAGGTGGCACAAGACAATGCAGGTGGTCATGTCTTTGTCAAATGGTAAAATATCTCCCAAACAGTCTTTGCACTTAGAATCAGGGTAATTTCTCTAAGTAAAATGGCCTGGCCACCCTATGGAATTAGAATGTCCACTGCCAAGATTTGAAGAGACACTTCTTCAAAGAAGATACATTGATAGCAGATGAGCACATGAAAAGTGCTCGATTTCATTAGAGAAATGCAAATTAAAACCACTATTCCATTTCTATAAAATTTCTAGAAAACACAAGCTAATCTGTATCACAGAAAGCAGATCATTGGTTGCCAGGGTGGAAGAGCAAGACAAATGGGATGAGCTGGGAGATGCTGCAGGCAAGAATCACAAAAGGACGGAAGGAAACTTTTAGGCAGTAACGTATATGTTCACTATTCTGATTGCATTGACTGTCTCATGGCTGTATACATCCTTCGAAACTTATGAAATTGTACACTTTATGTAAGCTTAGTTCACTATATGTCAGTTATCCCTCAATAAATCTGGTTAAGGAAAAAAATGACTAGAAATAGAGGGGAGACATCCAAAGGCCAAACTCTGAACATGACCTGCAATCAAGGAGGATAATTTTAACATGAAAAGAAAATCGTAATCACATTTAAATGGAATCATTTTTAAACCACGATTCCATAATAACTGTCTAAAAAGGAGACTGATGTAAGAAATACTAATATAATAGTTGTAACACAAAAGAAGGATGACATTATTAGCGATATTTTAAAAATAAATTTTAATATGTAGAAAAGAATAGACAGAAGTGTGTTCCCCTCCTTTTTTTAAAAGTATATATGTCTACATATGAAGTTCGTTTATATGAAGAATGGATGGATTTGTGTCCTGGAAGTAGGGCAAATAGTTGAAGAAAAATAGGATCAAGAACACAAAAGATCAATCAACCCTGGTAATCACACACTGAGAAACAGTGAGAAGCAGAAGCAACACTGCTGGCCATGTGTCACCGGAGACAGTCTAACTGTATACACTCATGGACAGCCTACTGCCCTGAATCAAGTCCTCATCTCCTGGGGATAAACACCTCTGAGTAATGAAACTTTTCATTATAAATAGGTGCTAAGAGGTATGCCTCAGTTTGCACAAATGGTATTAGACCAGGTCTAGTTAAGTGCTAGTGTTTAAATATTTAAGAGGACTTTATTTATTAAATCAACAAGTTTGATTTATTAGCAGCATAAGTAGTTATATATTTTGAAACTTTTAAAGAGATTTATAAATTTAATAAATTGAGCAGTAACATAGCACAAATATTGTAACTGTATACACAGCACAACACAAAAATCCCCTTTGGTGTTAAAGATTATAATATTGTAAGTAGCAAAGATAGTTTTAGTTCTCTTATAGGCAGAAAGGTGAAGATCTCCATGTTAGTTGTTTCTAGAACTCTGTAGACACATCAGCTTGTGGCCAAAAATAATATGAGATTAGAATTGTATCATCTCATTGTGCAAATTTGGTCCCCAATTATTAGTGACAGACATATCAACAACACTCACAGTGGGTCAAATGAGGAAGCAATATGGGAGCCATCAGGGGCACCAGAAGCCAGGTTCTCAAGTGCAGTAGAGGATTCCAGAGGAGCACGGCTCTGAGGTGACCCACCTCTGTGGCAGCTCCAGCGACAATGACAGTAAACTATACAGTTACCACTTGCTGAATTCTAGGCGTGTTCGGTCAATTGAATCCTAACAATCCTTGATGAAGCTGCTGTTGTTGTTATTGCTATTATTAACAACAGGTGGGAAACTGAAACACACAAATTTGCTCCTGGTGGCACTTGGCACATTAGATCAATTACCAACCTGGATTTGAATTTAGAAATACCTAGCTCCAAAGCTCTTAAACTGGCACATAGTGAGCACTCTAGATCCTAAATAATAAACAATTCCAAACCTTAGTTGCAGTACACCTGTTGTATCGAGCCAAGAGGGGGTAGTGATCCTCCCTATACCCCATCCAGATGGAATGGCCCCGTTTTTGTTTGCTTGTTGCCCACTGATTAGATGTCTTAAAGGAGCCTCTTTCTCTTGATTGACACCTGTGGACTGCGTATCACCCTGATAGGTGAGAAATAGTCATCAGGAGAGAATGCAATGGCCACCATGACAGAGTTGAGTTCCACAGAAGAAAAGAATAAGTACTCCCAAGATACGCAGGTGGATGAGAAGCTCATTCTCAGGAAAGGTAAACTCAACCTCGGCTACTTGGTTTTAGGATTTTATGGGGGGTTCTTTATCTACAATGTGATAATACAAAGAAATGAATTTATATTTTGTAAGTTGTTTAATTCTTTTAGAAAATCAGATACTATTAATGCACATTTTGCAAATACATGAAGGAAACAAATACCACTATTCTAAAAATGTCTTTTATTTTTGATGATTACCTTCTAATCTTTGTCCATATATATTTACATTCTCGATAATTGCTACCAAATATCTACACGCAGTATTGTGTATTCTGCTTGTTATTGCATGTAATTTTATAAACATAATTGTATTTCTTAATTACGTAAAGTAAGAAAAATTAATTACAGAAGGTTTGAAAAGTCAAGAAATGAAAAAAAGTTTTTAATAAGCTTAATTCAACCACTGTAATTTGTTTTTATTGTCTTCCTTTTATATTTATATGTCACATAGTTCTATGCTGTATATATTTCAATTTGACAACAGTTACTTTTCCATACACTTTATAATACTCACAATCATTATTCTTAAAGGATATATATTATTATTCCAATACATCCAATAGTTAAAGTATTATTTACCTGAAAAATCCTCCTGTGGTTGGATATTTAAGTTGTGGAGGTTTGTTACTTAGCTATAATATAGATGTTGTTACATATTATTATGTTTATATGTTTATATGTTTATATAAACATTATATGTTTATAATGTTGTATGTATATAACATATATACTATGTGTTATAGATATGTTATATATTATATGTGTATATTATATATATTATATACATTATATATTATAACATATATATTCTAGGATATATATAAAATATATATATGAATGTCGTTTAATATAAGACTTGTCTACAGTTGGAATTTTTATTTCCTCAGGGTTTATTCCTAAGAAATTAAAAATTTTAAGCAAAAGTTATAAACATTTCATTTCCATTAGCCACTATAGAACCTTAGGGTGTTTTTGGGTTTTTCTTTGAGGAAGATTAGCCCTGAGCTTACATCTGCTGCTAATCCTCCTCTTTTTGCTGAGGAAGTCTGGCCCTCAGCTAACATCCGTGCCCATCTTCCTCTACTTTATATGTGGGACTCCTACCACAGCCTGGCTTGCCAAGCAGTGCCATGTCCACGCCCGGGATACGAACTGGCGAACCCCAGGCCGCCAAAGCGGAACATGCACACTTAACTGCTGCACCACCGGGCAGGCCCCAGAACCTTAGTTTTTAATATGAGCAAAAGTGAAGTCCCAGAGACGATTCTGAGCAAAAGAGGGGGTGATCTAATTTATGGCATGACAATTTACTCCAATTGCTGTATTGAGAATAGATTGGAAGCAGGAAGTCGAGTTGAAGGCTATTGCAAAAATCCAGTCAAGACATGTTGGTAGAATCACATGGAAGAGACTCTAAACCAAAAGAAGCAGTGGCCCTGGTGAGAAGTGGTTGGATTCTACGTACATTTTGAATGTAAAGACAGCAGTATGTACCAGACAGACTGGACATAAGATGTAAAAGAAAGAAATCAAGGATAATTATAGCGTTTGGAAGGATGGAATTTCCATCAACCGAATTGAGAAAGAATCCGGGCAGAGCAAGTTTGGGAGTGGAACTCAGGAACTAGTTTTGGATCTAAGTTTGATTTGTTGATTAGTTGATCGATTGATTTTTAGTGGAACAAAAAAATGATGCATCTTAAAATCAATGGCAGCCCCAATTTTACAAAGTGCAATATTACTATTATATCTTGACTTTATTTTGATTTAGAACATGAGATATTACTGCAACATTAATTTTCCATATATTTAATCAGTTATCTCAGCACCACTGATTACATCATTTAGCTTTCCTCTATTAATTGCCATAACATTCTTTACTCACTATATCGTTCTTTTGGATGTTTTTCTATTGTTCCTTGGATTTTTTTGCTTATTCTTTTTTCCATATAATGATGTATTACCATTTTACCCTCATGACAAATTTCAATGCTTTATAATGCAAAGATCTTTCAATGCTTGCCCTCGCCTCCAAAAAAAATTCTTGTGTAGTCTGTTAATATATTCTGCTGATATTTATTATTTTTTCCAACTGTACTTATTTTCTATTCTTGCAAATGTATTACCACAAACTTAACAGCTTACAATGACACACATTTATTATGTCGTAGTTTCTGTGGGTCCAAGTTCCAGCCATGGAACTCTGGTTCTTCTCCTCTGGGTTTCACAAGACTGCAATCAAGTTGTTGGCCAGGCTGCATTCTCATTTGGAGGCTAGACTGGGAAAACCCCTCCGTGTTGGGGGGCCCATAGTTGGTGTATTAAATTAAGAATATGTAGATTCTGACCCACTGAATCAGGAGGCACAAGTCACTCACGTGGGATCAGCAGGTAGCTCACTCAGCATCAGAGCTCCCACTTCAGGGAAGTGAAAACCCCAGGGTCATTATGATTGAAGGCACAGTTTCAATACAATTATGCAAAGGAATAAAAGTCACAAGGTTTATTGCTTACAGATTCCAGAAACAAAACAGGGGAGTAGGAGGTGGGAGGGATGCAATGAGCTGGGGCAAGGGCAGTCCTCCGTCCCAGGTCATAAGCAATCAGGAAATAGTGAGCAGGGTGGCAAGCACCTATTACTTATAAGGTGACTGGGGATAAGGCTATTAATTTTTTGTGGACTCAACTCTAAGTGGTTCTTTTAAAGTTGCCCTGGGAAAAGCAAAGCAGGAACTTGTTGTGGGAATCCTAACCTCGAGTCCTTATCTAAATATGCAGATTCTGGATGTGAGTAGAGTTGTCATACAGCAAAACGCCTAGGCAGCAACTCAAAATACGAGGTTCTGACTGTTTTCTCATCACACCAACTTCCAAGCTCATTTAGGTTGTTGACGGAATTCACTTCCTTATAGCTACACAGTTGAGGGTTCTGGCTTTTGGCAGGATTTTGGCTGGAGGCCACTTTCAGGTCCAAGAGGCTGTCCATAGTTCCTTACCAGGTGGCCTTCTCCAACTTTGTGCTTACTCCATGAAGCCCACAAGAAGAGTGTCTAGCTTCAATTTGCTAAGATGGAGTCTTGTATAATGTAATGTAATCATGGGACTGACATTCCATCACCTTTGCTGGCTAGAAGTAATTCATAGGTTCTGCCCCCACTCAAGGAGAGGAATTTACACAAATTTGTGAACATTATAGGGTGGAAATCATTGGGGGTCACCCTAAGAACTGTCTATTACATCAAGTTAAAAATCATGTCTCCTGGATCCTGATTAGAATAGTATTTAATTCCTCAATATAAACATCCAATTTCAAAGGTCCATGATTTATGGCATCAATGCTCTCTTCCAGTGCTTAAATACTGTGCCTTCAAAATATTTAATGATTCACACAGTCTCTCACACACATGTATAAACTCACACATTTTCATGTGGCTAAGGGGAATCATTGAAAACATTTAACAGCCAGCATGGCAATGGCGCCAACCTATTAGAGTAGACACCACTGCAACAGTTCATTCAGCATGGAACCAGGAAACAAATAACTTTTAAGGACACATACAGTAGCCTGTAGAGAACACTTAATACCTAGCAAGCACCAGGCTAAGCCTTTTAAAAACACCCTCTAGTAAATCTTTCAGCACTCTCATAAGGCAGGTGTTCCACCTACTCATTTGTGAGCCATCAGCCTCTTGGTTTGCTGATACTCTCTTTCAGTAGCCTTTGGCTCTAGTATCCCAAGGCAACTTGGGGAAATCAGAGGCCACAAGAACTCGTAAATTAAGTTGATTTGATTGACATAGGAAATCACCACCCAGCCCTGAATCAGGAAGGAAAACCTTTGCAAAGATATTATATCTGAGCCCCTCATTCTAATTACAGTATATTTTCCAGCTTCTTCCAAATTATTCCTCCCCTCTCCATTCACTACAAAGACTTGTGTTTCACTTAAAGAAAAAACATAGTGGCCTTGAGGAGAAGGCTCTTTTCTTAATTTCAAGGCACTTCTTTTCCGGAAGTTTGGAGGACATTTTGAAGACGCAGGGTGTTGCTTTCTTCTCCCACACTATACAGCCATATAAACCCCACAGATGAGTGCTCTTGGGTTGTAGCAAAGGTATTCTCATGGCATCATCTGGGACAAAATAAAAGCCACCATACACATGCAAAACGGTGGCTAAGAGCATAGACACCTGAGCTACACTGTTAGCTGGCCTCTCTGCACTGTGTTTCCTCATCTATATAATGTGGATAGTAGTAGCAGCCGCCTCCTAGGATTGTTGTAAGGATTAAATGAGTTAATTCTCAGTCATCATGTTACATAGCCTATCAGAACCTGACACACCCACTGACTCTCTCCTCACTGAAGCCATTTTTCCCTTGGCTTCCAGAATGCCACACTCTCCTGGTTTTCTTACTACCCCACTGACCATTCCTTTTCAGGTTCCATTGCTGGTTTCTCCCCATTTACCCAACCTCTAAACACTGGAGAGCCCCAGAGTCAGTCTTTGGTTCTCTTTTCTCTTTATTCTCACTTCCGAAATATCATGGCTTCAAGTATCATCTGTAGGTTATTAACTCCCAATGTTATTTCTCAACCCCTACCTGTCTTCTCAACTCTAGAGTTGTATGTCGAACAACATTCTCAGCACTTTCTCTTGGGTGCCTAAGAGGCATCTCAGTCTTAACTGTCCGATAATAAGCTCTTTATCAACCTCGCTTCCCCAATCTGCTCCTCCCATAGAACTCTCTTCCTCAGTGACTGGCAACGCCATTTGTCTAGTTGTTTACACTAAGAACCTCTCCAATGCCCCTCCCCAGTCCATCTGTAAAATTGAAACCTTGATTTACTTTAGTTGACTGGGATTTACCTGGGATCTGATTACGTCTTAGCTCCTCTATGGCTAGCATCCTAGTCCAAGGTTTTTCATTTCTCATCTGGATTATTGCAATAGTTTCTTCCTGGCGATAGTCATCTTTTCTGGAAATACAAAAACACATTATTTGCACGCTGTACTTATTTCTTTTTCTACTATTTTTTCATCATATTTTTTCATTGTGGGTGTTAATTTCTCTAATGAGAAAATCTTCCTAGAGGTTTAATTTCAAAATCTAAATGAAAGTTTGTCCCCAATGCCTGAAGACAAATGAGAAGAATAACCAACTACATAACCAATGAACAATTCTTTCAAAGGTTAAAATTTACATTATACATATAATTTAGAATACAGTACATATAATATAAATTGTATAATTTAAATATGTACACATATACATATTTTTATTTATATGTATGTATTTACTTTTAGTATATGTGTGTACTATATATCTATATCTGTATCTATGTCTATATCTATTTACTTATGAGTAATTTCATCAACTATAGAATAAAATAACCTAGGAATGGGAGAGACAAAATTACAGGAAAGACAGAATGCCCCAGAGCAAGTCAGGGTCTATAAAACCATGGTATAAACCACCCTTTGCCTCAACTCAGTGATTTCCTCCTTTTGTATCTTTCTTTCCTAAAGCCAGTAGAAATGCCATCTAAATCATCCAGTGATGATCTGTGGTCCTTTTCTGTATTATAACTTGTGAAAGACAAATGATGTCTCCATATGGAAAGCACTAATGTAATGTCATAATGTTTCCAGCTCCAAGCTTGTGTTCCACCCGCTATGGAATAGCCTTCCTCGCACATCTCTGCAACTTCACAATAATGGCACAAAATGTTATCATGAACATCTCCATGGTCACCATGGTCAACAGTACAGGCCATCAGTCCCAGTTTAACAACTCCACTGAGGGGCCGCCTGTTGACTCATTTGGAGGCCCAAATAATGCCCCAAAGAGTCTTCCTGAAGGGGTAAGCAATGCAAGATTTAAGTTGTGCTCTTATTTTTCTATTTGTTTGTTTGGACATTTGTTTTTCTAGAGTTTATAGATTAGAAAGTTTTAATTAAGAAAATAGTGATTTGAAAGCAAGCAAAAGTCTAAAGAGGCTTCTTAAGTTATGGAAGAGTCTTCCTGTGAATGGCTTACTACAGCCTTCTCTGTTTCTAGAAGGCCCCTGTGTATGACTGGAGCCCTCAAATCCAAGGCATCATCTTTGGTTCTATCAACTATGGCATGCTGCTGACACTGGTTCCCGGTGGATACCTGGCTGGAAGAGTAGGAACAAAACGAGTGCTTGGTTTTTCTTTGTTTGGATCCTCAATTCTTGGTCTCTTCACCCCTCTGGCAGCTGACCTTGGACTGGTTTTCCTTATTGCAACTCGACTTCTCCAGGGCGTAACCCAGGTAGCTAGGCATTTTATAAATATGAGCTGGATGTGAATTTCTATACGGTACCACGTATCAAGAACTCTGTTTTTATTTCAGGGATCAGTCTTTGGGGGTCAGTTTGCACTTTGGGAGAGATGGGGTCCTCCACATGAACGAAGCCGCCTCTGCTCCTTTGCTTTATCAGGTAAAAACATATAACTAAAGTGAGTCTGCCACAATCTCACATTCTCGCACTGGGTTCCTTCACAATTTTTCTGTTGCATGATTCTCTGTCTTCTCCTCAATGTTGATCAAGTATTTATCAATTAGAGAGATGGATCGTTTGTGACATGACTTTCAGTTATTTTTCCCTAGGTTGTCATTTGTAATGTGACTTTGCCTATACTGATTTTTTCCATTTTAAAAAAATATATTTTTCTAGTGTCAAATTGATCATTCTTTTCTTTTACGGCTTTTGAATTTTGAGTCATAGGTGGAAAGTTCATAAAAGCATCCACCAGTGGTTTTTCTTGAATTTGTATGATTCTGTTTTTATATTATTTTGGAGTTTATGCTAATATTCATTGTAAGGTATGGATCCAACTTAATCTTCTTTGGAATTGCTCTCAGTTTTCCTGAGAATTTCTTTCTGATAAGGATCTGCCTGAACAGTATACCTGGAATAAATATTCTGGAGGGAGAAGCTTAGGTTATATCAGGGAAGAATGAAAAATGGAAAGAATATGGCTAACAAACAGGAGATTGCCTAAATGGGTGCTGGGAAGAAAAGAAGGGTAACTTTCTAGGCAACTTGTAGATATCAAGAGAGCCAGGGACTCTTCAAGTCCGGCAAACAAACCACACACACACAGACACATACACACACAGAGACACACACACACACACACTTGCACCCTACCTGACCTCATGCTCCTCTAGAGCCCTTAACAACCCTGGAGGATTAGTCTCTGTCATCAGAGCTTGTATTCACTGATTAGGGAATGGAGGCTCCAATTTGGACTAAAGAAACTCACTTCAGTTAACAAAACTAAGGGAGGTCCTCAAATATAAAGAGAATTGACCTCCATAAATCCTCAAACATTTGAAGGAAACCAAGAGCATGAAAGAGAGAGACCAAACCCAAAACCATAAGAACAAGTCCAAATGAAAAATAAATTAATAAAGGAATTAGAAGAAAATTTTAAATAATTGACAAATAACATCAGAGAAATCCAAGGGAACATGGGTAGGCAGCATTTGTTTAAAAAGAACAGATTGCGTAAAAAACAGTTACTGCTAATTAAAAATATGATTGCCAAAATTTTTAATCAAAATGAGTAATCTGAATTTCTAAATGAAGGGAGATGACCGTTAAATTAGTGAATTGGACAGATAGGTTGAGGTATTATCCCAGAATACAATGCAAGAAAATCAGGAGTTGGAAAACAAAAGAAAATTTAAAAGACTTGGAAGGAAGACAGTGATCTTATACAAGGGGCAATGCCCTTTCCTCTCATTGCTTATTATACAACGATAGAGCAACTGGAATAGGTAAACTGAGAGTGACTAGAGGAATCTTAGAAACCTACAAGACTGCAAGTTCCAGAGATCTCCTTGTGTTTAGTGTTGGAGGAATATCTTGGCATACCCAGGCAGGTGGTCTTTTCTGGCCTTTAGAACCTGGTTCAGAGAGCACAGAGCCTTTGGCTGTCTGAGAGAGTCCAATAGAAAGTCACTGGAGGAACCCATCAACAGGTGGAATAGACAGAATCTACCTGCTTACCTCAGTAGTTCTTATACAAACTGCCATTTCCAGTGATACTGGGGTTCCTCAGCAGGCTGCACTAGTGAACAGGATCACTCAGCCCATGAGGTTGGAGGAGGACTCCCCAAAAAAGGCTCCTGCCCTCAGTGGAAGGGCCCAGGTACTGCCAGCCTCTAGGAAAAAATGGATCTTCCTCTAAGGGGGCCCACAGTGGCACATCTATAGGCAGGAAAGTTTGTAGCCACTTAAGGAGCTCAATAACTTAAGAGAGGAGGACTAAGTAGCCCAAACAGAATTGCCAGCTCATATTTGAGACAGGCCTCATAGATGATGGAAACACGTACATACACACAGGCACACACCCCTTTAATCTAAAGATGATGCAATATCATACAGCAATGAAAATGAAGAAACTATAGCTGCATGCAATAACATGGGTAAGTTTTAGAAACACAAATGTTGAATGAATAAAGCATGTCTAAAATTGCCTTAATGCAATGGAAGCCCCAGGTATACTACCAGGCAAGCTATCCCAGAGGTCATGGAACAGATAGGCTCACAGGCCAAATTAGGTACTATAATTGCACAGTTTGTTAAACCACAGAGTGAGAGGTAAGATGCAAAATGGGGTAAATTAACACATTTAAGATAGGGTGCAACCAGGTGGAAGGACCACACCACCTGAGTCAAGCATGCAGAATGTTCAAACACTATCTCTCTGTCTGACTCTATCTCTCTATCTCTCTCTATCTCTCTGTTTCTTTCTCTGCTCCATCATCCTTCCCACTGATGGTGTGGATATGAGAACCAGCGTTGGGCTTCAAGCAAAAGAGCCCACAGAGGGGAGGCATCCTGGGCCAATGACACACACTCACTCTATGGGAGAGAAAATGGGATGAGTGCAGCTGACCACAGCTCAGTTTACTAAGTAACCTATTAGTGTCATGGGTTTTATTTATGTTTCTTACACAGAGGACGCAAAGGGCCAGAATGGGTATTCCCAGTGGATGGCTAAATTAGGCCTTCACAAATATTGCGTCAGCAATGCTGTGCTGGTAAACAGGCTCTGTAGGAAGAAAAAAAAAAAAGCTGATTTATAGTATTTATCAATTTCTGTTCTCTAAATACTCCCACTATGGCTGATTTAAAGATATCCACCCTAAGTCACTGAATGCAGGGTTAGGAAGAGGTGTTCACAATGAAATTTCACCAGCTCCAGCACTCCACTGATTGAGTGCTCATATGCCCTGAGAATGTACAGGGTCTCATGTTTATAATTATTGCCTGACTAATGTTATGTGTCTTTTGGTCTTTGTATCTTTTTCTGTCTATATTCAAAGACAAACATGTTATTTTTAGTAAATTACTTGTCTTTAATTAACACAGCTTATAAATCTCGTCTCTCTGTCTCACAATCTGCTGACTTAATCATTGTCTATACCTAATATATCTTAGGATATTTTCCTGTGTCTTATAAGATGAATTTATTCATCTTCTATGGTAGAAATAAAAATTCTCGAATAATAAAGCAAGGACACATTACAATGTCCTAGATGAGAACATCCAGGATGATATCACCTTAATAAAGATCAAAAAATCAAAACAAAACATACGCATTAGGTATACATATACATATACGATTCATATATATATCGTATAACATATATATGAACAACATATATGATACAGTTCTCATACACAGATAGATAGATATGTTTGAGCATTAAGTGATTCACCATGCACATAAATCAAGTATTAGCTGTGAACTACAATGCATCTGAATGGAGATCAGATTACAGTCTGGCATTCAGTGGGAAAATGAGATATAACAAGGCATACTGAAACTTCTCAGTACATATACAGTGGTACATATACAGACTATATTTAAAGCCCTGGGACCGAATGCTATCACCCAGACAAAGAACATAGATGGAGAAGAAAACTAAGGAAAGAGCTCTGAAGCCTCCAAAATTCAGGTCTCCAACAGAGGAGGATAAGAGGCCAGTAGAAGGGGCTAAGAAGCTTCCTATGAGGCCACTGGACAACATTCAAGCAGAGGTGAAGGGTGAGCTGTACCACAAACTGCTAGGGTTGAGCAAATAGCCGTGGGTTTGGCAAGCTGAAGGTCATTAAAGGCCTTGACAAGAACCATGGCAATGTGGGGTGCGCGGGGGGGAGCGGGGCGGGTTGGAAGAGTGTTTGGAGTTGGCTGAGGAAGGAAAGGAAGTGGAAGCAGTAAGCACAGCCTTTTGAGAGGTTTTGCCCTGAAGAGAAGCAGAGAAATGGTAAAGTACACGGAGCCTCTGAAGAGGTCGAAAGTTTTTTGTTTTGTTTTGAACATGGGCTTTATGAAGGTACGTTTGCATGTGGATGGGAGAGATCCAGGAGTTGAGGAAGTAAGTGAGGATGCAGAAGTGAAGTGCATTCTCAGAGTACCTAGGTCTGGAGCAGATTGGAGGAGATGTGGTCCAGAAGACAAGAGGAGGCCTGGTCTTGAATGAATGCAAGAACCTGTCCTCCATCGTAACTGGAGTAAAGGCAGAAGGTTCAGGGAAAAGATGCAGATTTGGTGGACTTAGTGGTGGAAAATGCACTGATTTCCATCTTCATCTATTGGTGCCCTGAAATCATGCAGCCTCATTTCAAATGCTGCCTTTCCTTGTTATTAGCTGTGTGACTTTGGGCTAGTTATTTAACTTTTCCATGTCTCTATTTCCTAAATTCTAAATTTTGATACTAGAACTTAAAAGAAATAACACAGGTAACATGCTTAAATAAACAGCATGGCTAAATGAGAAGGAAAACATAAATGACCATTTTTTTTAACTATGAGATGGGGAAAACCCTTTTAAGCAAGGGAGTAAATCTACAAGTCATTCCAGAGGAGATGCATAGATCCCACCCCATAAAAGCTTACACTTGCTGAATTACAAAACGCACCATACACAAAGTTAAAGTTGTTTGAATAGAATTGTAGCCAGCATACTAGACAGAAGATTATTATTCATTGTACATAAAGATTCTGTAAATTGAGACAAAGTTAAACAAGCGAAAGAAAGAAAGAAAGAAAAAGAAAGAAAGAAAGAGAAAAAAGATTATGAACAGACAGTTCACAGAAGAAATAAAAATGATTAGCGGAGGAAAAAATATTCAGCTTCACTATAAAAAGGAAATAATGAGATTCTGTTTTACATTTATATTTGGAAAACTATTTTTATAGACTTCGAGGATGTCCTCATCCAGGAGATGAGGAAAAAACCAATATTTGTTGGCAATTTAATTTGGTATAGCCTTTTCGCAGAATACTTCAGTAGTAGCTATAAAAATTTAAAATGCACATAGTTTTTGACCTAACAAGTCTACTTATGATATTCAATTGTAGAGAAATAAATTATGTTTATGTTCAGAAATGATGATTAAGTTTATGTTCAAAAATAACAATAATTAGGTAGAATCTACAGTGACATGGAAATACAAGAACAATTGTTAAATGAAAAAGGAATGTCACAGGCCAACAGGTGCATTATGATTCCATTTATTTAAAAATAATAACTCATATACATATATATGAAATTTGACAAGTTGATGTTAATGTTCATCTGGAAAATAAAAAAACATAATAAACAGTTTGAAAACGTTGTAAAAAAGAAATGTGCCCTACTGTATATGAGAATATTCTGTAAAGCTGTGGAAATTAAAAGTGTTAGTACACACTTATAGATAAATCTATCTAGCTTCCTGTCTGTGTATTACAGAAATGCATTTACAAAGAGAGAAGTGTGTGTGTAGATATACATTATGTACGTGTGCACAGAGGAAAAGGTATGCAATTATGTATCACATAACAAACAGTTGCTAATGGTTAACATTAGAGAGAAGAAGGGGAGTAGATTAGTGGGGCATGTGAGGGAAACTGGGTCTTTGTGGTAATTTACTTTTACAATAAGCACATATTATATGACTTGTATAATTAAAAGTTTAAAAAGTGTAAAATAAAGCATGGCTCTCATCTGCAATGTTACTAGGAAACAGCCAGAATAATGAATCCTCAGAAGAACATATGAACTAAATCGTAAATCTGAAGTTCATGTATTCCAGTATGCTCGTCTCCTTATGGTTTGGCGACAACTGCTCTATAACACGTTACTGTCATTCTGTAGGTTTCTGTGAGGTGGAGTCCAGAGGCCCATTGTTACTCTCTGTCCCTTTGCAGGAATGATAATGGGAGCCTTCACGGCCATCCTCCTGGGTGGTGTCATCTCTCAAGCCCTGGGGTGGCCTTTCGTCTTCTATATCTTTGGTAAGCTATTGTCTCCCCATTCGCAGGAGTTCATATTCAGAGAGATTCTTCTGAGCATCTATCTGTGTGTACTTTTCTGGAGGACATGAGTCAAGAGAGAAAAATCCTAGAAAAACAAAATGTCTTAATATAATATTAGGGAAAAACTAACCCACACCATCAAAGAATTTAGAAGCCCTCCTACCCATGATGCTATTAACCAACCCTAATGCATTATTAACACAAAATGACTGGGTACCCTCTTGCCGGCAGCAGGGGACAGGCTTGCAGAGCAGTGGTTGTGAGAGATGGGAGAAAGAAGTCCAGAGAGAGAGCTGCTGCTGTGGATTTTTAAGCACGGCAATGAAGGTCCTGGAAAAGGCTCAAGTTGCCTAAAGGAGAGAAAACACCAACTACCAATAGGATGAATTTTGCCTACTCCAGCATTTTCCCCCAGAGCCTTCCATTTAACTAATGGAAATCAAGAGCAACCTCTTCCTCCACCACTTCAGACTTCAGTAGCTTCTACATTCTGCTTTCAAATCTCCCCCCACCTTATGTGTATTTGTTTAAACATCTGTCTCTCTTTGTGGGCAAGATGAGCTCCTGGAAGCCAGAGATGAAGCCTTCTTGGTTCCTTGGACCCTGCAGTCTCTGGCACATAGTAAGGGCTGAATAAATATTTGTTGAATCAAACTTATGGAAGACAGAGTTACCCTTTCCGTGGCTCTGTCAGGAAGTGCTTACTAATAACTGTAACCTGACATTTTTCACTTGCCTTGGTGGGGTCTATTGATATAACTTTCTTCTTAACCTAAGTTCTCAACACTCCTTCCTGTTCCTACACACTAATAGATTCTAGAAACACCAGGATGCTTTCCTTTACCAGAACAGCATCTTCACTGATGGGCTGTCATGGGTTTTCCTCACACGGCTCCCTCTGCCTGAGGGACCTTTCCCTGCTTCTGCAATTATTGATGTCCTACATCCTTCATGAGTCATCCTCCTGTGAAGCCTTTCTCTTTTCCTCATTTTAAATTATTCTTTTCTTCATGCTTACACAGTATTTTGTTCATAATTCACTTACTCTCCAATTCATGTCATACTTAGTACCATGTAGTCCATAAGTCTATCCGCTCCAGTAGACAGTGGACTCCACTGTGACCATGATAGATCTTAGTCGTCTTTGTTGTCCCCACCCCCTGGCAGTACTAGACATACTTGTTGAACAAATGAGTTAAACCTAATTGAATTGTTTAGAATTTTGCTCATGAATGTTTAAATTGCTTCATTTGTATGATGCTACAAATATTAAGCTAAAGTCAGACAGAATTATTTTTTTTTCTTTCTTTTTTTTTTGCTGAAGAAGATTTGCCCTGAGCTAACATCTGTTGCCAATCTTCCTCTATTTTGTGTATGAGCCACCACCACAGCATGGCCACTGACAGACAAGTGGTATAGGTCCATGCCTGGGAACCAAACCTGGGCCACTGAAGCAGAGTACACTGAACTTCACCACAAGGCCACTGGGGCTGGCCCCAGAATAAATTTTTAAATAACAGTAATAATAATGACAATAGTAATTAACTATAAAATAATTACTATGTAACAGGCTCTAAAGGTTTTATGTACATTTTCTCACTTAACATTTAAATAACCATGTGAGGTTGGTATTATTATCTTCATTTTACCGATAAGACAAAGGAAAGAAAAGGTCTAAATGCAGGCTTGTCATGTTTATTGATTCTGCAGAAAGGGCAGCGAAACTTCGTTTCACTTCAAAATATTTTTCTTTAAGCCTTCCTGAATTCAAAATCACATCTTGTGTCTCTGTTTTTCAGTTTTAGACATTACCTTGTCATTTCAATGGCTTCAGTAATTTGATAGAGCAATGTGGGACAATAGTCTATGTGGGCCAGTCAATCCAGAATGTTCCTCAAGATAATGAACTCAAGTAAACATTTAATACTCTCTCTCTTTCTCTTTCTCTCTCTCATGTGTTCTCTCTCACTCTCACTCTCTGCTCTCTCACACATTTTCTCAAACACACATGTATAGTCACACACATACAACTGAAAAAATTTCATTCACTCAAGAAATAATTACTAAGATTTAATTCTATTCTTTTAGCATAAGTCTACCACAACCTATCTCTGATTAAAAGTTAAAATTCTGGACAAAATACAAAAAGCACAACCTGAAGACTCTGAAACAAAAACAGAAGTAGACAGATTGTGGAAAGAATTAAAAACTTGGAAAGGTGAGAGGCAAGGAATTGACTTTCCTTTTTTCTTTTTTTCTCATTTCTCTCACTGCTTTGCCCTGAGAGTGAGCCTAGTCACCATGGTGCAGATGAGTAAAATTCCAATAGAAATTCCATGTTTTTAAAAAGAGGAACTAGGAGAATAGACTCCTGCAAGCAGGATAGTGTATGGAAGAAAGAGGGGAAAGACCTGAAGATAAACATGCACAAGCTTTAGGATCACCCCTGAATTGCACATGCATGGGGCAGACCAAAGTGGATTAGCAAAGGCTGTAATAACTCCACTGATTTAAATCATGGTTCAAGTCATAACAATTACAATGTTCAAGATACAATTAAGAAATTTCTCAACATATGCATACCAGGAAAATACGACCAATTCTGAAGGGAAAAGACAATCTGTAGATGCTAGCCCTGAGGTTCCTCAGATATTAGAATTACCAGGTAAAGGTCTCAAAGCAGCCATTATAACCATGCTCTATAGGTAAAGTTAAATACATATAGGATGAATGGAAAGATAGAATTTCTTAGCAGAGAAATGTAAATTGTAAAAAGAGAACAATGTGGAAATTTTGCCAGTGAAAAATACATTATGTGAAACAAAAAATTCACTATATAGCTTTAATGAGAAAATGGAGATAATAAAAAAAGTCAGTGAACTTGAAGACAGAGCAAAAGTATATAATAGAAGGAAGAAAATAAAACATTTGGAAAAAATTAAGAGAGCCTTAAGAGCTAATGGGACAATGTCAAAAGAATCATATACATGTTATTAGAATCAGAGAAGAAGAGAAGAAAGAGTTCAGGGCTGAAACATATATGAAAAAATAATACCCTCAAAATACCCAAATTTGGCAAAAGACATAAATTTACTAATTCAAGAAGCTCCGTGAACACTTAACAGAGAACAAATTAAAGAAAATCATACTTAGATACATCATAATCAAAGTGCTGAAAAACGTTAAAGAAAAAATCTTTAAAAAAGCTAGAAAACAAATAAAACATTACACACAAGGAGACAACAACTTAAAAGCCACAGATTTCTTATTAGCAAATTTGGAGGCCAGAAGACAGTGGAAAACCATCTTTAAAGTGCTAAAAGAAATGAACTGTTTATCATGAATTCTATACCTATTGAAAATACCCTTCAGAAATGAGGGTCAAGGGGCCAGCCTGGTGAAGAGTAACATAAATTATAAATATATGATTGTATAAAAAAATACTATTTTTCTTAAGTTATTTACAATATGTATGATTGTTGAAAGTAAAGCTTACATCATTGTCTGGAGGTGTTTTCAATGTATGCAGATGTAAACTATATGTCAACTATAGCATAATGGCCAGTGGAGAGGGTAATGGAACCTATATATTTGCAAGACTTTTATATTTTGCTTAGAGTACTACAGTATTAACTCTAATACTATGACTAAATTAAGAATAAGAATAGATAGATATGTATATTGTATTCCCTAAAGCAGCAAATAAAAAACCATAGAGAGACATAGCCAAATTTCAAAAGGAAAACTACATTGGAATATTTAAAAATTCTAAATAAACTAATAGAAGGCAAAAACAATTGAAAGAAAAAAACAAAAAGTACATAGAGAAAGCAAAACAAAACAAAAAACAGATAAAATTGTAGATGTAAATCCAACCATATCAAGAATTATATTAAATATAAATGGCTTCAATAGATGAATTACAAAGATACAGATTTCAGACTGGATTTAGAAAGAAGGACAAAACTGTATCCTATTTTCAAGAAACCCACTTTAAATTTAAAGACATGGATAGACACAAATAAAACAGTGGACAAAGATGGACCAAGAAAACACTAATCAAGAGAAAACAGAGTGGATATATTAATATCAGCCAAAGATGACTTCAGAACAAGGACTATTACCAGGGATAAGGGTAGACAACAAATAAAGATAAAAGTGTTAATTCACCAAGAAGAGATAACAATTTGAAATGTATATGCATCTAACAAAAGGGCTTCAAAATATGTGAAGAAAAAACTAATAGAAGTGCCAGGAAAAATAGATAAATCCACAATTAGAGATTGTGGAAGACAGATGAAGTATACCTCATCTAGTAACAGTAGAATATTCTTTTCAAGTGTACTTTGCACATGCACCAAGATAGTCAATCTTATGACTCATAAACAAACTTTAACAAATTTAAATGAATAGAAAATTATACAAAATGTGTTCTTTGAGCATAATGGAATTAAACTAAAAATCCATAACAGAAGGATATCTAGAAATGCCCCAAATATTTGAAAATTAAATAACACACTTCTAATGGGTTAAAGAAAAAGACACAGGGAAATTATTTTTTGAGGAAGATTAGCCCTGAGCTAACATCCACTGCCAATCCTCCTCTTTTTGCTGAGGAAGATTGGCCCTGAGCTAACATCAGTGCCCATCTTCCTCTACTTAACATGTGGGATCCCTCCCACAGCCTAGCTTGATAGGCTGTGCATAGGTCAATGCCCAGGATCCAAACCAGCAAACCCTGGGCCACTGAAGCAGAGCGCATGGACTTAACCACTGCGCCACTAGGCCAGCCCCACAAGGGAAATTTTTAAATTGAATAGAATGAAAATGAAACTCAATATACCAAAATTGTGGAATGCAGCTAAAGCAATGCTTAGAGAGAAAATTTTAACATTGAACACTTACATTAGAAAAGACAAAAGGTTTCAAATTAAGGATCTACACTTACACCTTAAGAAGGAAAAAAAGAAAAGCTAACTAAACCCAAATCAATAGAAGAAAAGAAATAAAAATAAAAGCAGAAATTAATTAATTCAAACAGAAAAATAATCAGTAAAACTAAAAATTGGTTCTTTGAAAAGATCAATAACATAGATAGATAGGTGAAGTAGATAGATATTATAGATAAATAGAAGATAGAGAAGATACAGATAACCAATATCAAGAATAAAAAACAGACATCAATACAGACCCTACAAATGTTAAAAAAAATCATAATAAATGGATATTATGAAACACTCTATGCCCATAAATTTAATCATTTGGATAAAATGGACAAATTCATTGAAAGATATAAAGTAACAAATTTCACTCGAGAAGAAAGAGGTTATCTGAATATTTCATATATATTAAGAATTTGATTTTGTAGTTTAAAGGTTTTGAACAAAGAAAACCCCAGACCCATATGATGTCAGTGGAAAATTTTACCAAACATGTAAAAAATGATACCAATTTTACACAAATTCTTCCTGAAAAAGGGAGAGAAAACACTTTATGAATCAGATTGTGAAGCCAGAAAGACTAAAGAGTCCCCCTTGATACTCAGCAAAGCACTGATCAGGATGTGCGTGAAGACGTCATCTGAGCCCAGGGGGAAAAGTCTTTGGAAAAGATTAAAGAACAGTGTCCACTACTTACAGAAAATCAGATGTAGTGCCTGTTCCCACAAGACAGCCTGAAAAAATGTATAATTCATGGGTGATTGGGCAGAATACTCATAAAAGCCTTTCCTAGTAGTAAGAAATAACTAGCTCTAGAGGGAGCACTATTGTATATCCCTCTCACAAATGATGATGGCAAGACCTAAATGGATCAAACTGTGTCCACATAACTGCACCCCAGAACAAAGCTCAAAAGTATTTACAGAAACACAAAAATATTCAACACCCAGCAAGGTATACTTCACAATGTCTGGCTCCATGGAAAAAAGGCAAGAAAACACAATCCACAATAATGAGAAGAATAAAACAATCAAAACCAACCCAAAGCTGACATAAATGTTAAAATTAGCAGACAGGAGCATTAAATTAGACAGTTATTATAACTGTATTATAAGTCTATTTATTCAAAAGTTAAATAGAAACATGGAAAATATTTTTTAAAAGACCCAAATCAAACTTCTGGAATTGAAAACTATAGTATATGGATAGAATTAATGACAGATTAGACACAATAGAAGAAAGATTAATGAACTTAAAAATAGCAATAGAAACCATCCAGAATGAACCACACAGAGAAAAATAATAATAATAAGGAAATGAGAACAGCAGTAAGGTGTGGGGTGCCCAATGGTGAGGAACAAGATGGAGGAACAGAAAAAAATATTTGAAGAAATAACAGAAGAAGAAATGAAGAAATAATTTCCAAATGTTAACTCACAGATTCAAGAAGTTCAATGAACCTCAAGAAACATGAAGAAAACTACACTAAGCTACACAATAATCAAATGGTTCAAAACCAGTGAAAATCAAAACCAGGTAAAATCTTAAAAACAGCTAAGCTAAAAAACATGTTATATACAGACTAACAAAGAAGATGATGCAGCTTTCCGGTCAAAAGCAATGCAAGCAAGAAGGCAATGGAATGACATCTTTCAAGTACTGCAAGAAAAAAAACCAAAACTGTCAACATAGAATTCTAGAGTCAGAGAAAAAATTTTCAAACCAAAGGCAAATAAAGGACATTTTAGATATATAAAAATTGAAAGAATCAGAAACCCAAATTAAAGAAAACAGTATCATTTTCAATAGCATCAAAAAAATGTTTAATACAGAGATAAATCTGACAAAAGCTGTGAAAGATTTATGCACTGAAAATTCAGGGCCAGCCTGGTGGCGCAGCAAAGTTCACATGTTCCACTTCGGCAGCCCAGGGTTCAGCAGTTCAGATCCTGGGTGTTGACCTACACACCACTTATCAAGCCACACTGTGGCAGGCATCCCACATAAAAAATAGAGGAAGATGGGCACAAATGTTAGCTCAGGGCCAATCTTCCTCAGCAAAAAGAGGAAGATTGGCAGCAGATGTTAGCTCAGGGCTAATTTTCCTCAAAAAAAAAAATTAATAAATTCTCATGAGAATAAAAGATCCTAGAATAGCCAAAGAATTTTGCAAATGAATCACAAAGTTGGAGGACTAATACTGCCTGATGTCAAGACAAAATTACAGTCATCAAGACATTGTGGTATTGGTATAAAGACAGACAAATAGACAAGTGAAACATAATGCAGACATAAATAGACTCACATATAAAAGGTAAACTGATTTTTGACAAAGATTCAAAGGCAATTCAGTGAAGAAAGGATAGTCTTTTCAACAGACGGTGCTCAAAAATTGGATATCCATGTGCAAAAAAAAAAAAGAACTTTGATCCATGTCTTGTGCCCTATACAAAATCTAACTCAAAATGAATCCTGGGCCTAATTGTAAAATCTGAAATCATTATCCTTCTAGAAGAAAATAAATGAGAAATTTTTTATTCTTTAGGTAGGCAAAGATTTCTTAGATATGCCACCAAAGGCTTGATCCATAAAATAACAAATTGATAGATTGGATTTCATCAAAGTCAAAAACTTCTCCTCTTCAAAAGGCATTGTGAGAATAATAAAGAGACAAGCCAAGATAGGGAGAAATACTTACAAAACATATGTCTATATATATAAAATAAGGAATTTTATCCAGAAAGTATAAATAATTCTCAAAACTCAATAATAAGAAAAAAAAACAATTAAAAAATGGACAAAGACACTTCACCGAAAAAGATAGAGAGAGGGGAAATAAGCACGTGAAAAGGTGGTCAACTCAATATCCTTAGTCATTAGCAAAATGCAAATAAAAATGACAATGATACACCTCTGCACACCTATTAGAATGGTTAATTATGACATAATAAGAAGTATATATAGTGTCTGCTCCCAGTTCCTGACACAGAGCTCCTAAAATCCTTGTAATTTCCTAAGTGATGGGGATGACAGGAGCATCTTACACAGAGTTCCTAAATCCCTTGGAATTCCCCAAGTAATAGGAGCATCTTTTGTTCTAATAAGGTAACTCTTTGTGGCCTGCTGGATAGTTTCAGGATGGAGGCTGGTCACCAGAAAGACCAAGCCATGATTAGAAGCTTGGAACTTTTGACCCCACCCTCCATTCTCTGAGGAGGGATGGTGGCTGCAGAATTTGCTGATAATCAATTATGCTTACACGATGCAGCCTCCAAAACATCCCTAAACGATGGGGTTCTGAGAGCTTTCAGGTTGGCAAAGACATCCACGTGCTGGGAGGGTGGCACACTCCAACTTCACAAGGTCAGAAGCTCCTGTTTTCTGGACCCTTCAGGACCTCTCCCTTTGTATCTATTCATCCGGCTGTTCATCTGTTTCCTTTATCATATCCTTTATAATAAACTGATAAACATAAGTAAATTTTCCTGAGTTTTGTGAGCTGTTCTAGCAAATTATCAAACCTAAGATGGAGTTGTGGGAACCTCTGACTTGGTAGTCAAGCCCAACAGAAGTGTAGGTAACCTGGGGACCCGCTACTTGGAATTGATGTCTGAAGTGGGGGGCAGTCTTGTGGGACTGAGCCCTTACTATGCCAGGCCGTGTCAGAGTTAAGCTAAACTGTAGGATACCAAGTTGGTGTCCACAGAGAATTGGAGAATTGCTTAGTGTGAAAAAACCCCACACATTTGTTTTCAGAAGTGTTGTGAGAAGAGAAATAGTTCTTCCTTTACTAATATTAAAAAGGTTGAGATACCAAATTTGTGCCATTCCTAGGGTCTGTGATTTCCACATGCACAAATAATCAAGAAATGTAAAGGACTGGGTTCTAGAAAGCTGTGATATTCATGTGAATTTTTTTGAGAAATGGAAAGGGGTTATTATGAGCAAGAGCTTTTCCCAAGACCTGTACCAGAAAATGTCCCAATGTAAAAAAAATTGATATAGAAGGCAGAAATCAGCTCAGTTACCAATTTTACCCTCTGCTTGCAGGAGGCATTGGCTGTGTCTGCTGCCTTCTCTGGTTTGTTCTGGTTTATGATGACCCTGTCTCACACCCATGGATAAATGTCACAGAAAAAGAATACATCATATCCTCCTTGGCCCAACAGGTACACGTAAGGACTCCAACCTTCTCCAGCTGTGTTGTATCAGCATCTGGATTTCTCAGGGTGACTAAGAATGTGTGACCATGTCTCAGATCTTACTATTCTGATCAGTAAATTTATTTTCAGGTCAGCTCTTCTAAGCAGTCTCTTCCCATCAAAGCTGTGGTCCGATCGCTTCCCTTTTGGTCCATTTGTTTTTGCAGTTTCAGCCATCTGTGGTTAATTAACATATTTATTGTATACACACCAACTTACATCAGCAGTGTGTTCCATGTTAACATCAGAGATGTGAGTATATGTCCCCTCAACCCTTACTCCTATTAGCATGACTCACAATTACTCTGCCTTCACAAATCATTCCATTTAGAAAGCTTTATCTTTTATTACCAAGAAATAATCTAATATTTAATACTCATGCCCGTAGCTTTTCTGAGGATGTGATTGAAGAGGCTACTGATTTTCTTAAGAAAGTGTGATTACAGGATTGTCAGTATGATTATCAGTGATTCATCAATAAAACATGTGGGCTCGCTGCCTTTGTTATGATGGTTTACTCAAATTTTTCCCCTCAGAATGGGTTCCTGTCTGCCCTTCCCTTTATTGTTGCCTGGGTCATTGGTGTCCTGGGAGGCCACCTGGCAGATTTCCTTCTGACCAAGAATTTTAGGATTGTTACAGTCAGGAAAATTGCTACAGTTCTTGGTAAGAACAGGGCCTAAGGGTCAGTAACTCATAAAGCATACACAATGGCCAAAGATGTCTCATTGTTTAATTTGTGTGCTCTTCATTCCCTAGGAATTCTCCCTCCCTCAGCATTCCTGGTGGCTCTGCCTTACCTCACCTCCAGCTATATCACAACAATGACCCTCCTGACGCTGGCTTGTGGACTAAGCTCATTATGTCAGACAGGGGTCTATATCAATGCCTTAGATATTGCTCCAAGGTAAGACTCCAGTCTCCACTCTTATTTTCACCTTTTTTGAGAAAAATTTAGCCTGCTTAGCTTTCAGGGAGCCCTAAACTTTGGGAAATAATAAATCATGGGCAAGGACAACAGATAGACCTGTGGCTGTTTTTTTCAGGTATGTGGGGGAGGGGTAATATTGATGTGTCTTTGAGCCTTTCGTGGAACACACATAGCACAAGTAGTTTTGGGTATAATTATATGAGGGATTCATACACAGAGAAAGTCTGAAGAATACTGTCAAGCATCTCTAGATCTAGCCTGGAACATTCCTGTCACCCACAGATACTCCAGTTTTCTCACGGGAGCCGCAAGGGGATTTGCACAAATAGCAGCTGTCCTGGCACCCACTGTTAGTGGATTTCTCCTCAGTCAGGTAGAGTTTTCCTGTCAAGGACTCTTAAAATGCCCTTCCAAATCCACTCAGAAAGGTAATAGCGTAAAGAATGTGTTCACATTTTGAAAAACAAAATTAAATTGTAAGTAACTTAGTCATAAGGTCAGTCTGGCAAAGAAAAATATAGAACAATTTCTTTCTGGACCTCCATCTTTACTCATTCTAAAGCCAAAGAACTAACTAGTGATCCGCTAGTAATATTCAGTCTTTGAAACTGAAACCACACAGCCACAGAGATTTCGTGAGATGATGATTCTGTGCATGAATGCAACTGGCCATGTCTTCTGCAACACTTTGAAATTTTCATTTGCCTAACCATGCAAAAGCAGAGATAATGAAAGTAAATATGTTTAAGTGTCTGATACATGCAGGTGTTATTATAGGTATTTTATATGCAGTAATTTCACTTAATTATTGATTCTTACACCAATTGTGAAAGTGGAATATTATTATCCTCATTTCCCGATGATTAAACTAAAAATCTGATAAAACAAATCTTTCCGCTAAGAAGATATAGAATCAGAATTCTTCCAACTTAGACCTGTCTCGCTCCAAAGCCCACAATCTTTTCACTATGCCATCACAATACAAGACGAACTTTGAAAACATTCTTAGTATATTTTATGCTGTTATGATTCTCACGAAAGAAAAAGTGTATGGCACTTTGATAAATTGTGACAAATGCAGTTCTGTAGGTTAATCGTAAAGGTCCCTAAATCCCTTTTATCAAGAATATTCTGAATGTATTTTGAAATTCTTTCCATGCAACTATCCATCCACTTTCAGGAAATGAATTTCTTCATGGACACTCACTAGAGAGCATTGTCTTCTAAACTATTAATATGAATTTCATAGAAAACAGGATGAAAGGGATAATATTCACTTGAGGTTTTGTGTCCCCAGGACTCTGAATTTGGGTGGAGGAATGTCTTCCTCTTGATGTTTGCCATTAACCTCTTAGGACTGCTCATCTACCTCATATTTGGAGAAGGAGATGTCCAAGACTGGGCTAAAGAGAGGAAACTCACTCGTTTATGAAGGTAAAGGATAATTATTTCATCTATGGTTATAGCCACAGAAATACTACTTAAATTTTTAATTCTATGTCATTTTTCTTTCTTAGTAATTCCACCTCAGATGAAAAGTCTTTAGGCACCTTATTCATAAATGAGAAGGCTTCAGTGATGAAAATACCAACAGAAAGAATTGTGTTCGCTGTGGCTCTTTTCAAATCCAAGATCAGTTCTTTATTTTACTCAGATTTATTATTGAGGAAAATATAAGCTGAATGAAAATTCAAATAAAATGATAGCCAACAACAAAGTTGTCATCTTCATAGAATTAACAATGGATTCGGAGGAGCTGCCATGCAGGAGCCAATAGGCTCCATTCACAGTTTCTGGATCTCGAAACAGGAAATAATGTTTTGAAATTCTCAATCTAGGGTGGTAACCTCACTAGGGCAATGATTTTTCCTGTTTGTGAAAATGATTATTAATTTATATTTGTTGGGCTGGATATTGTTAATGTGTTCCTCCCTTTGTGCGCTACACTCTACTTCATCCTGTGCAGGCCAAGGAGGCTGACCCGCATGGCTTGCATCCCACCCTCCTTTGTCCAGTGGCTTCTGCTGGATTTCAATGGAGGTCGGAGAGTGAGGACAGGGAGTATCTATCTTTAAGTTTCCTCCTTATAGGGTCTGGAGGTGGCTGATCCTTCCACTACCGTTCACGGCTCCTGGCAGGTAGCTACTCCACATGTTCTGGTAACTTCTCTCTTCCCCTGTCTCTTCAAGTCCTTTTTTTTGCCTTTATTTTGCTAGCTCTGGGAAATCCACAGTATCTTAGGATTTCCTTACCACCTTCCCAACCCTGTGTAAAATGTCTCTTTTAACACTGTGCTCAAATTACTCAGTGTAAGTCTGCCATGTTTTCCTTCTGAGATGCAACTAATTCCATGGTCAAATCATATATAAAGCTTCAAACATCAAATGTATCAGTATTTTTGTAAAATGACAATTCACAGGTATCAGTGGGTCAGAGCATGTTCAGAGGGGCCAGGACCATGTTCTAGGTTGCTTCTTGTGGTGATCTCTACCATGCAGACAGAGACTACAGCCATCAGGTCATTTTGTATAGAGGTGATGTAATGGACATTAGTTATGAGTGAAAAATTAGGGCAAGGATATTGAAAGTCAAATCTAAATAAATTCAATAATTGCTGAGATCTTGCTATAGTCTAGAGTCTAGGCCCTTGGGATAGTAAATTAAATTAGACACAGTCACTATGCCCCATTCTAATATGGAGGACAGACATAATAATAGATGACAGTGCATGTCTTAGTTACAATAGCAGGGGGACATGCAGGCCATCATGGGAGACCAGATGAAGGGTTCCAATCCCGAACTGGAAAGCACAGGGGAGATCTCCTTCAGCAAGTAATTCCTGAGCTAAATGTTAGATAGGAAGTAGTATGGTAAGATTTCCCACACTGGCGCACAACTTGTGCAAAAGCATGAAAACAAGAAACAGAATGGGTTCTGAAGGGAATCACCTGCCTGCATGGTCAGTTATGAAAGTACAGAAGATGAGTTTAGGGAAATGGGCATTACCACAGCATGGAGGTCTTGTCTGCCATGTTAGGGAGCTTGAGGGGTATCTTACAAGCAATAGTGACATGAGCAGATTTTGTCTCTAGATAGAACACTCAGCCCCAATTGCAGAATCAGCAAGACTAGTTAAATGACCACCTGTGCAATGGTCCACACAGCATTGGTGAGGACTTAACTAGGGTAGGCAGAGCTAAGATGGAGAGAAGAAGAGAGACAGGAAAAATGTTTAGGAGGTAGAATTGAAAGATCATGGCATTTGGTTAGCTGGATACAGGAGAAGAGAGCAGTTAAGGAGTCTTGGGTCTTTAACCTGAGAGACTGGATACAGAATGGTCTGAACAATTAAGCCAGAGAATGCAGGAAGAGGAGGCCCTTTCAGAAAGAAGATAATGAGTTGACTTTGGGACGTGTTGTGTTAGTGGTAATAGTGGGATTATCGAGTGGGCATATCTATTAATTTCCTGGGGCTGCCATAACAGAGTACCACTAACTAGTGGCTTAAACAACAGTGATTTTTTTGTCTCACAGCTCTAGAAGTCTGAAATCAAAATCTCAACAGAGTTGGTTCCTTCTGAGGGCTGTGAGGGAGACTCTGTCCCATGCCTCACTTCTGGTAGCCTCAGGCATTCCTTGACTTGTAGATGGCTTTCTCCCTGTGTCTTCATATCATCTTCCCTCTGTACATGTTTGTCTCTGTATCAAAATGTCCCCTTTTTATAAGGACACTGGTCATATTGGATAAAGGCACACCTTAATGACTTCATCTTAACTTGATCATCTACAAAGGCCCTATTTCCAAATGAGGTGACATTAACAGGTACAGGGAGTTAGGACTTCAGCATCTTTTGGGGAGACACAATTCAACATAAAACAGCAAGCCCAACAAACAGCCAGACCATAAATCTGAAACTTGTAGAAAGGGACTGGGCTGGAGACAAAGATATAGGAGAAAAGAGCAGATGTTCAGCACTAAATCCTGGAATGTTTCATGCTCAGAGAGTCTGTGATTGGAAAAGCACCAAACCAAAGACAGAATGTCAACACTAAAGGAGTGAGCAGAATAAGAAATCCCCCCTCATAACAGAGATGAAAAAGGCAAGCTTGCACATATGAGGAACAATAGGAGGATACTGCTATCATGGAAACTCATAAACATGGATGGCCTTTAAGAAAGATGACATGTCAGCAATAACAAGTATAGTGGAGTTCAGTTAGATGAGGTCAGGAAAGGAACCCAGTCATCTTCTGATTAGTTTACTGGTAGCTTTTTCAAGGCACATTTATCAGAGATGTGTGTTTGCAGGTCAGTTTGCAGTTTGCTGGTGAGTGAATGGGAGTTAGAAAATAGAGAAAGCAAGACAAATATTTTCACAAAGTTCAGTTGGGAAGAGAGGAGATGGGAAGATAGCCAGAGGAGGATACAGGAAAAGGACGAGTGACCTAAGGGGGAAAGGGACTGGCCCATGGGAGGCTTTGGGGAAGAAATAGTGGAGTGGGAGTGAAGTTGTAGAATGATAGGGCAAAGAGATGGAGCAAGGTCTTGAAGGACACAAAAAGGACTCTGATGCAGGAGTTTAGAAAGAAAATATAAAATCAGAAATGTAAATTTTCTCTTTAAGAAATGGAGTCCAGGAAACCATCAACAAAATGAAAAGGCAACCTATGGAATGGGAGAAAATATTTGCAAATAATATATCTGATAGGGGGCTAATATCCAAAATATGTAAAGAGCTCATACAACTCAATAGCCAAAAATAAAAAAATTGATTAAAAGATGGGAAGAAAAGGGGCTGGCCCCGTGGCCGAGTGGTTAAGTTCGCGCGCTCTGCTGCAGGTGGCCCAGTGTTTCATTGGTTCGAATCCTGGGCGCGGACATGGCACTGCTCATCAGACCACGCTGAGGCAGCGTCCCACATGCCACAACTAGAAGGACCCACAATGAAATATACAACTATGTACCGGGGGGCTTTGGGGAGAAAAAGGAGAAAAATAAAATCTTTAAAAAAAAAAAAAAAAAGATGGGAAGAAAAACTGAACTGACATTTTTCAAAAGAAAATATGTAAATGGCCAACAGGTACATGAAAAGGTACTCAACATCACTAATAATCTGGGAAATGCAAAACCAAACCACAATGAGGTACCACCTCACACCCGTTAGAATAGCCATCGTCAAAGGGATAAGAACAAGTGTTGGTGAGGATGTGGAGAAAAGGGAACCCTTGTGCCCTGTTGCTGGGAATGTAAATTGGTGCAATCACTATGGAAAACAATTTGGAGATTCCTCAAAAATTTAAAATAGAACTACCATATGATCCAGCAATCCCAGTTCTGGGTTTATATATCCAGAGGAAATGAAAATAGGATCTCAAAGAGATATCTGCACTCCTGTGTTCATTGCAGCACTATTCACAATAGCCAACACATGGAAACAACCTAAGTTTCCATCAATGATGAGTGGATAAAGAAAGTGTTTTATATATATATATCTCCTGTGGAATATTATTCAGTCATTATAAGGAAGGACATCCTGTCATTTGCACAACAGTGAAGTACGTCAGACAGCGAAAGACAAATACTGTATGATATCACTGATGTGGAATTTTAAAGAGCCGAAGTCGTAGAAACAGAGATTAGAACGGTAGTTACCAGGAGCTGGAAGACCGGGGAAAAGGGGAGATGTTGGTCAAAGGGTACGAACTTCCAGTTGTAAGCTGAATAAGTTCTGTGGATCTAATGTACAACATAATGATTAATAGTTAATAATACTGTATTATATACTTTACTGTTCCTAAGAGAGTAGATCTTAAATGTTCTCACAAAAAGGAAATGGTAATTGTGTGACGTGATGGAGGTGTTAGCTAACACTTGGTGGTAATCATTTTGCAATTATATAAGTGTATCAGATCAATAGGTTGTACACCTTAAATGTACATAATGTTATATGCCAATTATATCTCAATAAAGCTAGAAAAATAAAAAAAGAAAGGGAATCCATTTTCTTTCTCTGTAAAATGCCTGCTAACTACACTTGTTAATCTAGATTAAGGACTTCCAAAGATACATTTTTGTTTGGTGAACGCTCTTTGTTCCCTATGATCTTGATGTTGTAAAAGGAAAAGACAATTCACCTGGTGCTAATGAAACCTATAAGTTTTCCCTGTTATAACCTAAAAGCTCCATATACTTATATCAACTGTAAGACCTTGATTATAAATGCATTAATTATTAAAATGTCTAATGTGAAAAGGAAACATGATGGGCAAGAGAGACTTTCCCTCCTGCTCTTCGTATGTGCTCATCTTGCTTATTTCTGAATTCCGCAATTGGGGTCATTTGGCCAGAAGTGACCAGTTTCCTCTATAAAGGATTCAGGCATCTGACCTCCCCATTTGAGCACATATATGACCAGAGATGCACTGACTTAGCATGGGTTTCTGCTAGTTTTTCTTTTCTGTACCCCTGCCTTAAGTCTGTATACTCTGATCTCCCTTCATGACTTTGTGTGCAAGCAGTTCATTACCAGGCATACACATAGCCTCTAATACAACATATTTCATACACTAATTTTAGTGTAATTTTTTATAGGATAATCCACATGATACTGGGAGTGAGCTGTTTAAGGGTAAGATTACTGAGCTATTTTATGAAGATAGGAACTTTTCAGGTGATATTCAATAAATAATGACACGCATTGTGAAACCTTTCAGGTGATAGTCAATAAATAATGACTTGCAATACCAACATGCAGTAAAAGTGGGGGGAAATGCTTGACATTTACGAGAGAAAGAATTGCATTGATCTGACTCCTGCCACAGCCTGCTCCTACTAAGCCTTCAACCTCCAATAAAGCTCAAATATTTCTGGGAATCCCAATGAGGAACTTATTATTGTGAGTTTTGTGTTATTGTTCCAATGTCAATATTTTTTGTCAAACCAACAAGAAACTTAAAACTATTTCCAATATGGTCATTTGATTCCCTCCTTTTCATTATTTGGATATTCCATTAGACATGTGAGTAGGCACAGTGAATGATATAAGTATTCCAGGAAGCTACTCCAGGGTAGCTAGCAATAATTTAACTATACCCGTTCTTGGCCATGCTTCTTTGAGCCCTCAGTGTAGGCACTTAATAAATGTCTGGTAAACTGAATTGAAGCACTGGTGTTTCCCAAATGTCCCTTCCCAATTCATTGCATGAGTTTCCAAGCATAACAGCCTTGTCCATCATGTCTTAAAGAGATTTTGGTAGAAAAGCCCCTTTAGTTTTTACCTGCAGGTCCCTCTCTTCTCTGAGGTCCTAGGGGCTGAACCTCACTAACTTTTACTCTCCCATTAATTGCTTCTCTTCCCCATTTACTATAGCATTGTTCTGGATCAGCAATATTGATATTATGTGCCTACCTCCATCATGCCTTTAGGTAAGTATTTTTGTTTTTTGGGTTTTTTTTGCATTTTTCCTCACTCCCAGGGGTTCTGTAGTCACTTATGAAGAGGTTCCTGGTGAGGTCTATCCCATTGGATTCCTCCATAAACTAGGTATATCCATATTTTACTGAATATTAGCAACAAAAATGCTTAGGTTCAACCTGAGACAACTTCCACCTTGGCTAAATGTGTGCAGATATGCAGAAGTACAGAAAGAAATCAATCTAGAGATGAATCCCCATTAAAAATAAGAAGTCTTCAATTACATTCAGTAATTGCAGTATACACTTTCAGTTCTGTGAAAATGAACAAAGGGAACCTAAATCAAAATGGTGCCATGAAGGGAGGACTCTCACGCACGTCTAACTCACTGCATCACAGACCTCAGCAGAAAGAAAGATTTCCTTCTTTCCCAGCAACAACAAGCTGCCCACCACTTGCAGCCAATGAAAAACCAGCACAGCCATCCACAGTTTCCTCCTAAAACCTAATAAAAGCTGACATTCCCTTTGTCTCCTTGGACTTGCCTATGTTTCACCATAGCTTGCTCGTTCCGAATTGCAATTCCTCCGCTATTCTGGAACAAATTCATTTTGCTTAGCTAAAGACCTTGTTATTTCATTTTTAAGGTTGACAGTTCTCTTTACCATTTTCCTGCATACCAGTTCCTGGTGAGCTTTTGTTCCCAATACCTGGCACCTATTTTCCTTTACTTAAGGGTGGCCCTCAGGCTATAAGAGCTGGTTTGCCTGCCAGCATGGACTTGCCTGGGAATTTATGTCCTCCTTGGACATAAATTGGCTTGTAGCAAATAATTTATTGCTACAGAGATATAAATACTCCAGCACCCCTGCTCCAGCTTGGGACACCCCTGAGGAAAAACCTGCATTGTCTCCCAAACTCTCTAAGAATTGAGCTGGACCTTACTTGGTATCCCTTCTGGATCTTACTTCTCTTCTCTGCCAGTTTTTCCTAGGAATGGGTCTAACAGATCATTATCACAGGAATTCCCATCTCAGGATCTGCTTCTAAAGAATCTGATTTAACACAGTTGTTTCTACAAGGGAACCTAGGATGCAAACTCTCAGGATAGATTTCTGGAGTTGGATCACTCACAGCCCAGATGGCACAGGGACCCATTTGATGTTAGTAAGAGCAGTGGTAGTAACCCTGGCTTACTGGAACATTGTGATTGCTAAGACTCTCTTCTGTGGAACACTGGGATGGGAAATGAGATACAGGTGAAAGGGAATGCACTGGCTTGGTCACTACTGCTGATGCGGGCTCGGTAAGTCAAGGAGTCGAAAGAAAGATTTCTTGGACTCTCAAGGTCTAGCAGTAGTGCTCCTTTATTCAGAGAATAGCATGGAGACAGGACCTACGGGCAGTAAAGAGCTGCAGGCATGGGGACAGGACCCATGAGCAGTGAAGAGCTGCAATGTGTTGAGGGTTAGGGATAAATTTATAAGGCATGGGTACGCGACTTATTTTTACTAGACAAAGGAAAGATGATGTAAAAGTCATTAAATGGCATCAGTGCAGGTGGGGTCTGGTTATTGTGTGGTTGTATAACTTTAGATATGTATTGAGTCATATAGATCGGCATGTAGGCCAGGACACCTTGGGCTTCTCTACCTGGGACAGCCTTGATCCACATCACTGTTAGCACTGATAGATATAGGGAAATGATAATTATAACAATTTTGAAGTTAGCTGTTTGTTGCTCAGTACCACTGAGGTGCTCAAACTACAGAATTACATCATAGATGGTATGAAAGTCAGAAAACTTCCCTGGCAGGATTTAAACGTATCCTGAGCTCCAATAGCAAGAGGGAAGACTTGGTCTGAAGATCAGACTCAGGGTTTGATTATCAGAGTAGCAGAAACACAAAGAAGGCTGGGTTCGAAGGCATGGAAAGTCTCTTCTGCTAACGTCAAGTCTTGGGTAGACCTGAAATTTATCCTGCAGGAGTCACAGATACCGGGTGTTGGTGGACAGCAGCCTCCTTTTGTCTGAAGACTGTATAGAAAGCACAGTTGTTACAAATGCCTTGCAAGAAAATATTTGCTTAGTCAAGGTCTATCCTCACTTCCTCTAATACCGGACAAATAATTAAACTAATACTGGCCAAAAAACTATGTCAGGTCTTACTATGGCCTAACTAGCATAGTACTGGTCCTACTAAGGGAAGGAAGGGATTGTTCCCCAACGACATGGCTGGAACAAGGAGAGCATGCCTGGAATAAAGGACTAGGGTCTTGAGGGGTGGAACGTAAGGCTGGATAAGGGAGACTTTGTCAATATGGGGATACAATGCTTTGACTCAGGATTTAATATCATGTGAACTTAAAAGGGAACTTCTGAAATGGTCCACTCCTGCCAAATTAGTAATTCAGAAGCAACACTGCATCCTAGATAGAATGGCAGAGAATAATGTCTCTATCATATTCCCATTCAATTCATCACTGTGCCCCAGCAAGAACAGGTTGTAACAGATGATGGAGGACTACAATAGACTTAATCCTATGGTAGCCTCAATTGCATATACTGTGCCAGATGGCATATCTTCAATAGAACAGATGAACACAGGCTCTGTTACTTGATGTTTAGGTATTGATTTGGTGAATGTGTTCTTTGGAACAGCCATCAGAAAGGAGGATCAGAAGCAATTTGCGTTAACTTTGGATAGACGACAGTACGCATTCATAGTCTTACCAAGGACTACATTAACTTACCAGCCTCTTTCAGAGTGTCATCTTAAGGGGGCTTGGTTATCTAAAACATCATATTAATCCACTATACATATGAAATCATATTGAGAGTACCTGAATGGTAAGAAGTTGCAAGGATTCTGGATGCCCTGTAAAGATAGGCACACTCCAAAGGAAGAGAGAGGAAGTCTACAAAGTATCAATGACTTGACACATAAGTGAAGCTTTCAGGAATCCAGGCATCTGGAATACGCCAGGACATTCTCTCCAAGTCAAAGGACAAGTTATTTTATCTTGAAACCCCTACCACTAAGAAATAACCATACAAAGTTTGGTAGAAAAAAAGGCATAAAACTCATCAGGTTTTGGAGGCAACATATACCATACTCAGGAATATAATAATGTCCAATTTATCAGGTGACTCAGGAAGGATGCCAGTTTTGAGTGGGGTCCATAAAAATAAAGGGCTTACAGAAGAACTAGCTGTGGCACAAGCAGTCTTGCTGCACGGGTCATATGGCCCAGCAGATCCCATGGTGCTATGTAGAGGCTCCATCAATTTCCAAGAGGAGATTCATAGCTCAGATCCCAGACATTCTGGAGCTAGGTCATGACATCTGAAGCAAAGCGCTATATTCCATTCAAAAAGCAGCTCCTGACATGCTACTGATAACGTGGAACATCTGATGATGAGATCAAGTTACTCTGAAACGAGAGCTAGATGCTTTCTTCAAGTCATATGAGTTCAAGCAGGCTCAGAAGCAATCCATTTTACAATGGAAGTAGTTCATCTGGAATCTGGCTTGAGCAGATTCAGAAAGCACACAAACATTTCAGGATCAGATGGCCCAACACTTACCATTGTTGCATCAATGCTTGACAGGGGGTGATCTATGGTCCACCAAGGGAGGAAGAAAATACTGAGGCTTGGTTCACAGATATGTTGGCTCAATATATTGGTGTAAGCCAAAAGTGTACAGCTGCTGCACTACACCTGTACTCAGGGAGTGACCTTGAAAGGACGAGTAAGAGAAACTCTTCCCAATGAGCATACACTTATTTGATGCAATTTGTCTCTCCAACTTTGAGTAAAGAGAGAAATGGCCTGAATCTAGGATAAATCCAAACTCTAGGGGAGTGGTAAATGGTTCATCACTGGTTGGAGGAGCAATACACAGAGATCAATGACAAAGAAATCTGGAGAAGAGGTGTGTGGATGGAATTGTGTTTGAGGAGCTTTGTATCACACAGTACTTTGCACCAGGGACCATCCTCTGCAGAAGAGGCATTAAATAATCAGAGGAACAGGATGACTCAGTCAATGACATCAGCTACCCTCTATCCTTGACCACCCTTGTGCTTGCTAATGGGCTGCTGAAAAGATTAGCCTTGGTAGGCAGTGGAGGAGGCCAAGAATAGGTACCAAATTCTGAGCTCCTTCTGCCCAAAGCTAAACTAGCTATAGTCACTGCAGAATGTCCAAACTATCAGCAGTAGGGGCTCATCCTTAATGTTCTATGTAGCACCATCCTTCAGGAAGACCAACCAGCTATTTGTTGGCAAATTTATTATATACTACCTTTTCCTTCCGGAAAAGGGTAGCAATTTTCTGGAATTGGGTCTGCCTTCCTTGCCCACAGTGCCTCAAACAGCACCACACTCTGAGTACTTGGAGTGTCTGAGTTATGGACATCAGACGTGCATGACATTGCCTCAGACCAAGGGACTCATTTGACAGCAAATGGGCACTTGTTACAAGATCCAATGGTCATTTCACATGCTGCAACATGCCAATGCTGTAGATCTGACAGCATGTTCTTAAGTGCCCCACTAAGGACAACCACATTAATGTAATGAGCGTTACCCATTACAACAACCACATCCAGACAAAGGTATGACCTCATGCCCAAGAGATAAATGATCGAGTCACCCCCTTCTGCAGGCAACTCAAACTGGCAGAAATACTGGCAAGGGAGAAGGAGACCTGGAATGGATGGAAGAAGAGAGATCATGAATATGAATTAAGTCCTTGGAACTGACTACAGCAGCAGGAATGTAAATGTTTCACTTAACTCTACTCTTCTCCTTCTGAAGAATCCGTGCTGTGAACTTAATGTGCAGAAAGAATGGAACTAAGCAGTGTAAAAAGTAACAGAAGCTGTCAATGATCTGCTTACATCTGCTGGGATCCTTTATTTTTTGGTGCACACAAGTTCCCCTTGTGCTTCCACTGGCAACAATCAGCACACCCATCATTTGGTCTGAGGGCTGCTCTTGGGCTGCTGGAACCTACTTTACCTGCATTCACTGAAAGATAGATGTGCCTGGGAAGCAGGGTCTCTCTGAGGGAGCCCTCAGCCAGTGATCAATAGATGCTGGGGCACAAATACTCCAACTTCTTTAGCTTTGGTTAGGATAACTCTGAGGTATAGCCTACGCTAATCCCAATGCTTCCTTGCAGGATTAACCCCAAATTACTTTCCTCCAGACTACACTCTTGTTTGGTCTCCCTCCTTTCCCTGCCCACTTCCCCATTTCACTACTGTTTTTATTGTTTTGCTTTGCTGATAACACTATTAAATCACTTTTACAGAAATCTCTTTCTTTTGTTGTTGAGGAAGATCAGCCCTGACCTAACATCTGCTGTCAATCCTTCTCTTTTTGCTGAGGAAGGCTGGCTCTGAGCTAACATCCGTGCCTGTCTTCCTCTACTTTATATGTGGGACGCCTGCCACAGCATGGCTTGATGAGTGGTGCCATGTCTGCACCCGAGATCCGAACCGGCGGACCCTGGGTCACCGAAGCAGAACGTGCAAACTTAACTGCTGTACCACCAGGCCGGTCCCTAGAAATCTTCATTTCAAGGCTGCTTCTAGGAGAGGCACTAAATTTATTTTGGTAACAACATTAGCATTATTTTGACATTAATATAGATATAATAAAGCAAAAGATAATTATATTCGTTAGAAACCAAGATGTTCAACATAAGAGAAAAACGTTAGAGTATAAAATCAAAGAACTTTTAAAAATCACTCTAACATTAAAATTGAATTAGAAATATCAGACCGAATTTATAATGATTTTTCTTAAAAAAATACTTTTTTCAAGCTCTTTCACTGAAAAGTGACTAGGAGCAAGGAAACCCAGCAGCAAGGAGCACCCCAATGCCAAGAAGGTGGCCTCTAAATGTTATTTTCTACTGAAAAGAACCAGCACTTCTTAAGAAAGTCCAGTTCCAGGAACTGGAAATATGCACTAGAAGCCTGAAAATGTTTTGTGTGAACTAAAAAATAAGAAAGCCATCCAAGACCACTAGAGTCATATCATAATGACATAGGAGCCAGCTTCAAGGAACTCCCACTGGCCAAAGAGGAAGTAATTTGAGCACCAAAAAAGGATAAAGACTACAACAGATTGAAATGCATGAAATAAAATCCATGAGGTCATAACTTTACTTAGTCATCTCTGCTAAGGCACTGAATTACTCTACTACTCTGAAATTTTATAAAATATTTATCCTAACTTTTCTATTTAATCTGTATTTCAGGGTAACCACATATTTGACTAGGTAAATTTCCTATTTTGTAGAAAATTACATCTCATAATTGAAGAAGGCATAATAGAATTAGGAAATCACCATTTTGCAACTTCTAATGATATAATGAGTCTAGGCAACATTTGCTAACAACTGATAAAAGCTGTAAGTGAAAGGCTGATGAGAACTTTATTAGTGGATGAGGCAAGCCGAGAATATCTGAATCCACTGACCAATCTTACCTCAATAAAAGTGAGACAACCTGCTATCAGGAAAGTATCCAGTACCCCTGGGTAGTATTTTTGTCCTGAATCTAACCAAGCCTCTCTATATACCTAGAAGATTTCAGGATAAAAGGGAATAAAGAAACACATCAAATGACGCTAAAAAGAAGCAATTAGCCAAATCAATTATGAGAGCCACTCTACAAATGACCCTGTTTTGTTGTTGTTGTTGTTTAGTAATAGTAAATATAAAATGAAGAAAGGAATTGTTATGAAATTAGAGACATGAGAATCATAACAATTCATTGCCAAATATGAATCTTGTTTCAATCTTCACTTAAATAAATCAAGTGTAAAAGGATAACTTTGACCAAGTGGGAAAATTTTCATAATGACTGGTTATTAGATGATATTAGGGATTATTTTTTGTTTATAAGATGTGCTGATGGCATGCTTGTTATGCTTTTAAAAGTCCTAATGAATTATATATCCATGCTGTACTTTTTATAGAAGAAATTATATAACATCTGAGATTTACTTTAAAATACTACAGAAAAAAACCATTGGGTACATGGAAACTCAAATGGCCAAATATTGAAAATTGTCAAAGCTGGTTAATGAGTACATGGTTATATTAGACTCTTTAACATTTTTTATATGTTTGAAAATTTCCATAATAAAATGTTAAATTTAAAAACTCAATAAGGAAAACACAGAATCCAGAAGTGATTTCAGAGAGTATTACAGAGAAACATAGAGCCCTGACACCAGCAAACAGAAAGATGGTTCTCTCCTGGGTAATCAGTACCCAGAACCTGGGACATTGACACCAGATGGGGACGTTGTTTATTTAAAACATGGACATTAAACAACTGCTGACCTGGTGCTTTCAATCACTAATCGGCCCTTGCACCAGAAAATGCCAGAAATTGCCAGCCTTGGTGCCAAACTGGACAAAGAGGACAAACATCCAGAAACAACCAGAAGAGGATCAGCAGAATCCGGACTTCTAAAGAAGAAAAAAATCCAACTGAATATAAAAGAACATCAAAGCCTCTTGGACAACAGATTAAAGGTTTTTAACATTTCTTTAGAGAGAAAATAACTGGTTCAATTTGTACAGCATCTGCTATGTGCCCAACATTTATTAGGCACTTTAAAAGCATAATAAAAATGAAATTAAAAAGCTCAAGTATGTGACAAACTATCTATAGTGCAAAATCACTCATTTAAGGGCTTAGATGTTCCTATCTGATCAGTAAATTGCCTTCAAAGAGTTCTAAGGTAAAATGCTCCCAGGTATTTCTGAACCCGGAGAACTTACAGTCATTGCTGGAGAAGCCATGAGGGAAGCCACAGCCTCTGGAGGACACGTCTAAATAAAATGTGTCTCTCTCTAAGTAGCTTAAATGTCAGACAGGTGTGACTTTTTCAAGAGAGAGACAAGAGAAGAATAGAAAAGAGAAGAGAAGAAAAGAGAAGAGAAGGGAAGAGAAGAGGAAGGAAAGGAAGGGAAGAGAAGAAGAGGGGAGGAGTAGAGAGAAGGAGAAGGAGGGAAGAAAGAAAAGACAGAAGAAAAGAAGGAAGGAAGGGAAGAAGGGAGGAAGGAAGGAAGGATGGAAGGAAGGAAAGGAGAGAGGGAAGGAGGGAGGGAAGGAGAAAGGAAGAGGGAAAAAAAACAATAGAGCATTTAGAAAACCATAGCATTCCTGTCAGAATAATACTCTGTACCCAGAGCCACCCTCAATAAAAAAAATCCTGGGAGCACTTATGGAGCAGACAGGGTCTACGTCCTGGCAAGGAAAGATACTAAGTGTCTACTGTGGTCATGAAATTACTGGCAGATTTCCTGGAGGTTTCTAGTTCACTGGACAATTTTAAGACTCACATTTCTCTTAAGATTAAGGCAAGGATGGAAGTGAAGTTAAAAATTAAACATTTAGCTTCGTCATAGTGAGGATGAAGGATATGGTAAAGGATTTACAGGGCTAAAGTCAGTAAATCTAGAAATTCAGTATCTTTTAAATTCGAGAGAAAAGTCTTCACAGGAAAAGAATTGCTTTTCCATCCTGAATCAGGTTAGTCTTACTCCTATGCACTTATTCATTATATGAAATTAGCAATCAATTACTTCTCCAGAGGGTGAGAAAGGGGCCTGCTCTGTTAGAGATCCTATCAAAAATATTTAGCAATCTGGGGAAATGTTTGGGAAAAAATATCTATTTTCACAGCTTTTTCGTAAGAGGAAGAAAAAAGAACATATTTCTAGGGATAAGTGTGAGATGGACAGTTGTGTGAATAGACAAGGAAGGAGAAGTGTGTGTTTTGTGGTATATGATGCTTGTGTATCTGTCAGTGATGTGGTGTGTCTGGGGTGTGTGTGGTAGAGGGTATGTATAAGTATGTTTGTAATGTATGTGGTGTGGTGTGTGAATGTGTGGCTTGTATGTGTGTGGTCTGTGTGTATGGTGTGTGTAGTTCACATATATGTGTTTGTGCAGTGTTGAGATGTCTTTGTATGTATGGTTTGTATGTGTGTATGGAAGGTTTTATGTGGTGAGCATGAAAGGAGTTTGTGGTATGTGTTTGTACTATAAGTGCTGTGTGTATATGTGTGGAGTGTGTATGTTTTGTGTGTAGTGTTGTGATGTGTTTGTGTATGTGAGTGAAGTGTATGTGTAGCAAGCACGAGGAGGGTTTATGGTGTGTATTTATGCTGTGTGTATGTGTGAAGCTGTGTAGTATGTGTGTGGTGTCATTGTGTACGTGTGTATTGAAATAAACAGCAGCCCCGGAAGATGTTCCAGTGTGTGATAATGGTAGTTGACAAACTGCTCATTTAAAAATACTTTGCAAATCCGATCTGAGGGATTTTAGGTGTCTTTCGAGCATCTGGTGTCATATAAGCTGATGTGGTCAAATCTCAAGATGTAGACCAGGGCATGACCAGCGCATGTTGGTGCTGGGCTCCTACTGAAAAGGGCTGCCTGAAATGAGACCGCTTCGTCCTTTCACTCACTTTGCTGAGCTTCCCACCAGCAAATGTCAACCTGGCCACAGTAGCTACTCTGTCCAGGGAAGTCGGGGGGTGGAGAATGATCTGCCTATCCTCATAACAGCAATATTAATAATCAGATAGTTATTTTTTGGATCTATTAAGATATAAGGAAAATAAAAGAATTTAATTTACTTTTATTTATTCCTTTTCTGACATTCTTCCTTTCTTTTTGTCCATCCGAGTTTCTGATGTTTAGCAATCTCCTCCTACCTGAAAAACTTTTAACATTCATTGCAGGGCTGGTCTACCAGCAATAAATTCCCTTTGTTTTTGTTTTTTTGATAGTCTTTATTTCTCCTTCACTTTTGAGGGATATTTTCACTAAATATAGAATTATAGGTTGGCAGAGGTTTTTGTTTGTTTTCTATAGTTTTCTCTATATTTTTAATCAATCAAAAAATCATAAAAGTGAAAAGTCAGAGGAGGTGCATGCTAGAGTCAAATGGGTACTGGTGTGATGGAGCTCATTTCCCTTTGATGCATGTTTTAAATCAGAGAGGAGTGCTGGGTGGTTTGGGGTCAATTCCTACCTGTGTTATCCTGACATCAATATGTTTTGCACTTACAGTAGATATAAACCAAACCTTTCAGCAAGAAGAGAAGCAACTGGAACCCCTATGTAAATGGATAACAAGTTCCCTCCCAGGAAAGGTAGAAATTATTTTGTCTCATTACATAAGCTTTTTCCTTCTTAACTAGGACACCATAGATTCCAGGTGAAAGGATTTTTTCATAAAGATATATAAGGCATCTTAGAAACGTGCAGGGAAGAAAGTGAAAAAACCAGTCCTGCTATGGTTTTCCATTAGAAAAACCCTAAATAAAAAGAATCTGTGTACCCCAGGTGTTAACACTTTAAGTTATTTTGATTCTCGTACACTTGTTAGTTTATCACTTGGTAGAGAATATCAGAAAGAGGTGCACTATTTTGGTTCCATCTCAAGGAGAAGGAGACAGATCTGTGGATGGAAGTGAGGCAGGATGAATGTTGTTGAGTCATTGCACCCGTGGGCATCAACAGTTGGATATTTACTGAACTTTTTTTAGAGAAACTGTTTATCTTGAGCAGGACAGGAGAAGGACAATAAGAAATTATCACTATTGGTTTAAAGTTATGTCCATGTCATGGGGGACAAAATCTCAGAAGAGGGGAGGGCAATGGATTATATACTTTTTCACTTTATATAAAGATTAGTTGTCTATTAAATTTTATATTTTTTTCTTGCATCAATTTTGATATTTGATTATTTTGATATATTTATGTTGTCTATTTCATCTATGTTCAAATTTATATATGAACACATAAAACATATAACCATATAAAATGATATATATCTCTATGTCACTGATCTGCCCTTATGCTTCCTTTAGGCTTCTTTGGGTTTGACATGCACAATATCTTGCTGCTACTCAGTCTCAAGCACTTTAGAATTCCCCTCATGGTCTCCTTTTTAACTCAAGCCTTATTTAGAAGTAATTCACGTTCTTCCTGGAGCAATGTTTAGGAGAACAGTGAACAAAACTCAAAAGGGCACCCTTAACTGACCACCACAACAAGCCCTCCTTCACACCTTGAGAGGATTGCTCCCTCTTTGTCCTCTAGAGGCTTTTTTTAATCTCCTCCAGGGATTCTCCTTATGTTTATGTTAGCTTTCTTGGTCTATACACTTCCCTTTTGCTTTTGAGGATTATGTTTAGAAAGCTTATAGCAAGCCATCCTCAGTGTGTGTGTGTGTGTGTGATTTGAGATGTTTTTCAGATGACTCAAGGACAGTGAGTTTAGGCTGAAAGTCAAAGGAAGGGCTGGCTAATAATTACATTTCTCAGAGGTATTGTTTTCTTCCTTCTGTTCAGCTCCAAGGTTCACATAGAGCTAAAGTTTTTGGCAATCTCCCTGGGAAGATTGGGGGACAGTATGTTCATGCTTCACAGACCCAGTAAGTCTTTGGAATCTAAGCATTTATGGAGAGAGTCTCTAGACCCTTCTATTGCCAGGGGCTTGGTATTTAACTCCTGTTGCTTCTGTGCCCTCTGAGGCAAAACAAACAAGCAAACCCCGAGGTCAAATGTCTTCACTGAAAAATCTGCCTTCAGTGATCATTTTATGCCTTGAGAACTCTATCTTCACTAAACCCTTGGCCTGAATATTTATTTCATCTTTCCTGCCAGATGATCTCTGCTTTTAATGAAATGTTCTATTTTAAATGTAAAATATTCTTATTTGTTTACAAAGGGAGATCAGTCCAGAAAGCTAATTTTCCAGGCACTAATACTTTTTTTTTCATTTAATGGTATATCTGAAGATTGTTGCAGATTATACGAATTTGGTATAAATACATTATAATTTATTTAACTAATATGTTGAACTAACTATATAACTAACTATATATGTTGAAGATTATATGAATTTGGTATAAATACATTATAATTTATTTAACTAATCACTGATTGATAAGGATCTTATTTGTTTAAAATCTTTCATTACTTCAAAACAATTCTGCAAGAATGTTTTATAATGATATAAAATTAATTCAATAGGATTATTATTGATTATTATAAATAATAAAACATATTTATGCACTAATAACATTGCCTCAAACATATAAAGCAAAATTAACAGTACAATAAAAAAGATCAAAATCTGAAATAAAATATTAGAAAAACAAATTTAAGAATTTATAAAAAACATTTTAAAAAATCATCTAAACTAAGTCAGGTTCAACCTAGGAATGACAGAGTAGTTTCATATTAGAAAATATATAAATGTCATTCAACATAAATTAACTAAAAAATGTAAATTCTATGATCATCTCAATAGATATGGAAAAATATCTTTATAAAATTAAGCTTCATTCACAATGAAAATTCTTAGTTAACTATGAATGTATGATAAGCAGCATTTTAAGATGACTTCTACTGAAACTTGGTTGGAACCAAAGTGCAGAGGAAAGAGCAAAGACCCCCAAGGGTGGAGCCAAGAATCACAAGGATTGTCCCCGCTCCTCAAGAAAAATCCAAGAAATGACATCAGCATCATGGCAGAGTGAGTTGTCCTGTTTGTCTCTCTCCACTAAGTTGCAACTAAACAAACATTCACTAACCAACAGAGGATTCCCTGTACAGCACAGCAGGATGTCTGAGAGATCCATGCAGCCATATATCTGAAGGGGGGTGGACTGGAGATCCCCAGGAAGCAGTGGAAGTAGGTGAGCAGACCTCTCCCCAGCCCCAGCAACAGCAATACAGATCATGGGTCCTTATGCAGTGGCCAGCATATCTGTAAGAGGAGGCTAGGGCAGCCTAGCCTATGTGTGAATGCTTTCAGCATCGTAGCCTGGCCCACAGCAGTGCCCACTGTGCCACAACAGCCCCACTAGTGGGAACACTCCCCACTGAGTGGGTGCAGCTCAGGCCCAGTGAAGGAGCTCTGCCCACCAAATGCAGCAGATCAGCCAAATCACCCAGGAGTGCAGAGACAGCCAGCTCATGAAAGACAGTGCTCCTCTCATCCTGCCTGGGGTAACAGCTCAACTGATCCCCTGCCAAGTGCAGCAGTCCCACCTGCATGAGAGTGACCTGCCAGCAGAGAACAGAGGCCCTGCTTGCACATGTGTACATGACCCTCTAAGCAGCTGTGGCCAGCACATAAATGCAGAGCTTCCTACCGGCACAACTTCCAGCAGACAGGGTGGGTTCAGAAAACACAGCTCCTGCTCCCCCCTGCCCCCAAGTAGTGGCAGGTAGAATCTGTGACCTGATACTACCAGAAATGCACTGGCAAAGGATCAAGTCATCAAACACCAAGAAGAACCACAGTAACACTTCAGAGCAGAAGGAAAATGTCAAGTCTCCAGAAACCAATCCTGAAGTCACAGTAATTTACAAGCTAAATGACAGAGAATTCAAAATACTTATGATAAAGAAACTCAGTGAGTTATAAGAAAACTCAGAAAGACAGTTCCATGAGCTGAGTAAATAAAATTAATAAGCAGAAGGAATGCCTCCCCAAGGAGATTGAAACTCAAAAAAAAAAAAAAAAAAAAAAAAAAAAAGCCAAATAGAAATTCTGGAGATGAAGGCTATAATTGAGATAACAAATAATCTAGAAACCATAAAAAATAAAGCTGACATTATGGAGGACAGAATTAATGATGTAGAGGATATAAATATAGAAATGCTTCAAGTGGAGGAGGAGACAGAACTAAGATTTTTAAAAAAATGAAGAAATTCTTCAATAAATATCTGACTCAACTAGGAAAAGCAACATAAGGATTATAGGTATTCCAGAGGGAGAAGAGAGGAAGAAAGGAGCAGAGAGCTTGTTTGAAGAATTAATAGCTGAGAACTTCCCAAACCTGGGAAAGGAACCAGAATTACAAGTACATGAAGCCAATAGAACTCCTAATTATATCAATGCAAAATGACCATCTCCAAGGCATACAATAGTAAAATTGGCAAAAGTCAATGACAAAGAAAAAATATTAAGGGCAGCAAAGCAGAAGAAAATAACCTAGAAGGGAGTGCCTATCAGGTTTTCAGTGAATTTCTCAGCAGAAACGTTACTGGCTAGGAGAGTGGAATGATACACTCAAAATACTGAAAGACAAAAACTTTCAGTCAAGAACACTCTATCCAGCAAAATTATCCTTCAGATGTGACAGAGAAATATAAGCTTTCCCAGATAAACAAAAGCTGAGAGAGTTCATGACCACTAGACCTACCTTACAAGAAATGATGAAGGAAGCCCTCCTACCTGAAACAAAAAATGCAACAGTTTACAAAGCTTTGAGCAAGGAGATAAATAGACAAAATCAGAAAATTGCAGCTCTCTATCAGAACAGGTTAGAAAACAATTATAACATAAAGGACAACAGGAAGGAAAGCATCAAAAATGACTATGAACACTTCAAGTCAGCCACAAGCTCACAACATAAAAAAGAATAATTTGTGACAACAATAACTTGAAAGGGGAAAAGGAAAAGGATGGAACCTGCTTATGCTAATGGAAATAAGAGGCTATCAGAAAATGGACTATCTCATCTATGAGATCTTTTATACAAACCTCATGGTAAACACTAAAAAAAAAAAAAAAAAAAAAAATCAAAGCAGAGCCACAAATCATAAAAGAAGAGAAAACCATCACAGAAAATCACCAAACTGAAATGGGAGTCAGAAATACAAGCGAAAAGAAACAATGGAAATATAGAACAACTGGAAAACAAGATACAAATGGCAGTGTTAAGCCATCATATAACATTAATCACTCTAAGGGTAAATGGAGTGAATTCGCCAATCAAAAGACACAGAGTGGGGGCCAACCTGGTGGTGCATCAGTTAAGTTCACATGTTCCACTTTGGCAGCCTGGGGTCCACCAGTTTGGAACCCAAGTGTGGAACTATGCACCACTTGTCAAGCCATGCTGTGGCAGGCATCCCACATATGAAGTAGAGGAAGATGGGCACAGATGTTAGCTCAGGACCAGTCTTCCTCAGCAAAAAGAGGAGGGTTGGTGGCACATGTTAGCTCAGGGCTAAGCTCCCTCAAAAACAAAACCAAAAAAACCCAAAAACAAAACAAAACAAAAAGACACAGAGTGTGGGATGGGTTAAAAAACAAGACCCAACAATATGCTGCCTCCAGGAAACACATCTCAGCTCTAAAGACAAACATAGGCAAAGAGTGAAGGGATAGAAGACAATACTCGAAGCAAATGGTAAGCAAAAGAAAGCAGGTGTTGCCAAACCTAGACAAAGCACACTTCAAGGTAAAAAAGATAAATGAGAGATAAAGAGGGGCAGTAGATAATAATAAAAGATATGTTCCACCAAGAGGACATAACACTTATAAATACATATGCACCTAACACAGGAGCAGCAAAGTAAATAAAGCAACTATTAACATACCTAAATGGAGAAATTGACAGCAACATAATAATAGCAGAGGACCTCAACACCCCACTTCTGTCAATGGATAGATCATCCAGACAGAAAGTCACCAAGGAAACAATGGCCTTAAATGAAACACTAGACCAGATGGACTTAATAGATATATACATAGAACATTCCACCCAAATACAGCAGAATACACATTCCTCTTAAGTGTACACAGAACATTCTCAAAGATAGACCATATGTTGGGAAAGAAGGCAAGCCTCAATAAATTTAGGATGACTGAAATTATATCAGGTATCTTTTCAGACCACAATGCTATGAAACTAGAAATCAACTGCAAGAACAAAGCTGGGAAAGTCACAAATATGTGGAGACTAAACAACACACTACTGAACAACCATTGGATCAATGAAGAAATCAAAGGAGAAATTAAAAAATAACTGGAGACAAATGAAAATGAAAACAACATATCAACTCTTATAGGATGTAGCAAAAGCAGTACTAAGAGGGAAAATTATGGTAATACAGGCTGACCTCAACAAACAAGAAAAATCTCAAATAAGTAATCTTAAATCACACCTAACAGAACTAGAAAAAGAAAAAATAAAGCTCAAAGTCAGCAGAAGGAGAGGAATAATAAAAATTAGAGAAGAAATAAATGAAGTAGAGAATAAAAAAACAATAGAAAGGATCAATGAAAGTAAGAGCTGGTTCTTTGAGAAGACAAACAAAATTGACAAACTCTTAGCTAGCCAGACTCACCAAGAAAAAAGAGAAAAGGCTCAAATAAATAAAATTAAAAATGAAAGAGGAGAAATTAAAATGGATGCCACAGAAATACACAGGATTATAGGAGAATACTATGAAAAACTATATGCCCACAAATTGGATAACCCACAAGAAATGAATAAATTCTTAGACTTATACAACCTCCCAAAACTGAATCAAGAAGAAATAGAGAATCTGAATAGACCAGTCACAAGTAAAGAGATTGAAACAGTAATCAAAAACCTCCCGGGGCCAGCCTGGTGGCTTAGTAGTTAAGTTCATGTGCTCCATTTCAGTGGCCTGGGGTGTGCAGGTTCAGATCCCAGGTGCGAACCTAGCACTGCTCATCGAGCCACACTGTGGTGGCATCCCACATAAAACAAAGGAAGACTGGCACAGATGTTAGCTCAGTGAAAATCTTCCTCAAGCAAAAAGAGGAAGATTGGCAACAGGTGTTAGTTCAGAGCCAATCTTCCTCACAAAGACTATGTCCCAAAAATCAAAAGTCCAGGATTGGGGCCAGCCCCGTGGCCAAGTGGTTAAGTTCACATGCTCCGCTTCAGCAGCCAGGGGTTTCGCTGGTGCGGATCCTGGGCACAGACATGGCACTGCTCATCAGACCACATTGAGGAGGTGTCCCACATGCCACAACTAGAAGGGCCCACAACTAAAAATACACAACTATGTGCTGGGGGGGATTTGTGGAGAAAAAATTAAAAGAAGATTGGCAACTGTTGTTAGCTCGGGTGCCAATATGTAAAAAAAAAAAAAAGTCCAGGGTCTGATGCCTTCTCTGGAAAATTCTATCAAACATTCAAAGAAGATTTCATAACTATTCTTCTCAAACTATTCCAAAAAACTGAAGTCACTCCAACAAATGTTGGAGAGAATGTGGAGAAAAGGGAACACTCATACACTGCTGGTGGGAATGCAAACTGGTGCAGCCACTATGGAAAACAGTATGGAGATTTATAAAAAAATTAAAAATAGAACTACCATATGATCCAGCTATCCCATTACTGAGTATATATCCAAAGAACATGAAATCAACAATACAAAGATATCTATGCACTCCTATGTTCATTGCAGCATTAACTCATAATAGCTAAGACAAGGAAGCAACCCAAATGCCTATCAACTGATGAATGGATAAAGAAGATGTGGCATATATACATAATGGAATGCTACTCAGCCTTAAAAAGGCAAAATTGTCCCATTTGCAACAACATGGACAGAGCTTGAGGGTATTATGTTAAGCAAAATAAGCCAGATAGAGAAAGACAAAGATGATATGATTCCACTCATATATGGAAGATAAACAAATACATGGATAAAGAGAATAGACTAGTGGTTACCAGAGGGAAAGGGGCTAGGGATAGGGGGCCAAAGGGGTAAAGGGGCACAAATGTATGGTGACATATAAAAACTAGACTATTGGTGGTGAGCACAATGCCATCTATACAGAAATTGATATATCGTAATGTACTCCTGAAATTATACAATACTATAAACCAATATGACCTCGACAAAATAATTTTTAAAAAATGTAAACACTTTTGAACCAGCGCTTTCATTTCTAGAGAAATAATTAGGACATGCACAAAAATTAAGCTAGAAAGACTGCCACATATTATTTATATAATAGGAAAAATAATTCAGTATTTATTAAAAGAAAAATCCAACATTTGTCTAGCCGAACTTCAAAACCCCTATGGATAAATGATTCCTTTTTACTCTCCATTTGCCCCCACTGGAACTGCAATGTCTGTAGCAATTATCTTGTACTTGTCCCACAATTGTATAGGGGGAGCACTGGGGGCATACAACTTGTCTCTTTAGCTCCACAAGTCCATAGATATAGAGATGTGCCCCAGAGCAGATGACTTCTAGGATTCTTATCCACACCTGTTTGAAACTATTTAGATGATAAGATTTTGAACTTTGAACTAATGAGATTTTGATGAGGCTTTGGACTTGAGCTGATACTGTAATGAGATGAGATTTTTAGGAACCTTGGGATGAGATAAAAGTGGGATGCATGTGGGATGAAAATTAATCTTCTGAGACCCACAGGGTGGGCTGTGCTAGGCAGAATTCTAAGATTGCCAACATTCTGGTCCCTGATGTACATGCACCCTCCTCCATTTTTTTAAGCAAACACTAAGCTAGGCGCTGCTTGAAAGGATTTTGCAGACGTAGTTTTTGTCCCAAATCAACAGATCTTAAAATAGGGGGATTGATGTAATCACACAAGCCTTTAAATCTGGGTCTAGGGGGTCAGAGACAGAGCAGTTAGAGAGATTCAAGTGTGAGACGGATTCAACACAAGGGAGATTCTTGTTTGCGGGCTTTGGAACTGAAGGGGTCCATGTGAGCAGTAACATGAACAGCCTCTCAGAACTGTGAGCAGCTCCTAGCTGACAGCCAGCAGGGAAATGGCGACTTCAGTACTACACCCACAGAAAATTGAATTCTTCCAATAACCTAAATGAGCTTGGAAATAGATTCTACCTTAGAACCTTCAGCTGAGAACTCATCCTGGCTGATCCTTTGATTTCAGCCTTTAAGACCATAAGCAGAAAACCCAACTACACTACGCTAAACTTCTGACCTACAGAACTGTGAGCTAATAAATGGGGGTTGTTTTAAGCCACTGTGTTTGTGGAAACATTTTTTACACAGGAATAGAAAACAAACACACCTTGTAAAGCATATCTACAACAAAACCTTCAACAAACATTATCCAAACTGTAAAATCATTAGAATCACTCTGTGTAAATCAGGAACAATGGTATAAAACCAGAGATGCTTGGTGCAATCAATAATACATTGGTGGTTCTGATCCAAAGAAAGCATGAAATTAGAGATCTGAGGATAGGAAAATAAGAAATAAAATCATCGTTATTTGCATACTCCCTACGTAGAAAACCTCCCCAAATTAACTTTTAGCTAGCTGGCTGGATATAGCATCAATATTTAAAAGTCAAATTCATTTCTTTATACCAATCACAGACATTTTAAAAATGTAATTAAAGCTACACCAAATTACCCTCCATTGAGTTGTAACAATGTAGGTTCACTTCTCTTCTCCTTCACGCTTGCCAACAAATGTGCTTTTGAATCTATGTGCTTATGCCAATCTAATATGCAATCATAGTTTCTCAATATATTTTTAATATTTATTGAGGTATAAGTGTATACAATAAAATCACGGATCTTAGGTGTACATTTAGATGAGTTTTGACTAGCGTATAAACTTGTAAACAAGGCTTATAGAACATTACGTTACTTTAAAAGTCCCATCCTGTCCCTTTCCAGTCCTCCTCACTAGAAGGAATTACTATTCTAATATCTAGCCACATAAATTAATTTTGCCTGTTTTTGAAATTCATAAAAATAGATTTCTATAGTGTGCACTCTTTGCTACCTAACTTCTTCAGCTGAGCATGTTTTTGTTGAGATTCCTCCAGATTGTTGATTCTGTCAGTGTTTCCCTCCTTTTTATTTCTGAGTGATATCCCTGGAATTAGTATACCACGGTATGTTCATCCATTCCAAACATTCAGCTATTTTGAATAAAGCTGTTATAAGCATTTCAGTACAAGTCTTTTTGTAGACATACGTTTTTACATTTCTTGGGAAAATACCATTTGTTGAAAAAGGCTACTTTCCTCCACTGAATTGTATTAGTACGTTTATTTAAAAGTATTTGACCATATGTGCATATGTTTCTGGACTCCCTACTTTCTTCCACTGATGAATTTGTTTGGCCTTACACCAAGACTACACTGATTACTCTAGCTGGAAACTACCTCAATAAGTACTTTACATTTTTTTAAATGCAATTTTTCTCTGCAATGTGCATACATGAGTTTCTCAACCAGGCTATTCATATAAGTTTGGAGAATGAAGCAGTTTCCTTGAGAGATGGTCTTTGTTGTTACTAAGGGGACTTACTTCCATAGTAACCCAGGGTATTTGTAAGTGGTCCTTTAAAATAGACATGAGCCAAAGTACTTGGAAGACTGATTTAATTTTCTGGGACATTCCAGTTGGGATTATATTTTAAGGGAGTAGGGGATTATTAGATCAGTCACACATCTTTCAATTGTATCATAATTTCTCAAAGGTCAGTGAGTGCGATAAAATTTTAAATTAGTATCTAGATCTCCAAATTTCTGAGTGGTCGCTCTGAAAGTGAAAGTATGCTTTTAACTGTGTTGACAATGAACACTTTCTGTTCTACTTCCCAGTTCCAAGTTTTTGTTCCTTCCGCTATGGATTATCTCTCCTCCTGCATGTCTGTAATGTATTAATAATGTCACAACGCATGTGTGTGAGCCTCACAATGGTAGTCATGGTGAACAGGACGGATCCACACGGTTTACCCAATACCTCCACAGAGGAGCTCCTGGATAACATAAAGGTATATCGAAAATATTATCCACAGTCATAAGTTTAAAATCCCATTTTCCTAACTAATTTGCATAGAGATTGAATGTTATCATAATCGATATGACAGTAATAATTAGAAAAAGAAGCTTAAGTTTTGATCTACATTGCTAGTAGTAACCTAAATAAACATGTCCTTGATTAAAGTATGCCTCAATATTGTGAAGGGCTTTGTTGTGTGAATCCCTTTATGTGAAGAAGAATAAAAACCAAAAGTTAGGGCCTCTTTAGAATTGAGAAGTTGGGACAAGAGAAAAAAGGGAAAGCATTTTAAAACAGAAGTGAAAGTCAAGACACATTCTCTTTTTTTAAGTTTTGACCAGGCCATATATTTACACATTTAATTTCATCTCTGAAAGGTAAGGAGTTGTTACTTGTCAGAAAATGTAGTACAGGAAGAAATGGAAATGAGTGGGAAGAATACTTTTTCACTTTACTCTTCCTATGTTCCTTTATGAATGCACAGGCAAATATGAACATATCTTCTTATTTTCACTCCTTTTTTACATTAAAAATAATGCTCTATATGCAAGGTACTGCACCTTGACTTTTTTTTTACATAGTCATCAGAACAAGGCTCACACATGACGCATATGTAGGAATTCCCAGACAGGGAGTTTAGAATAACTATAATTAATATGTTAAGGGTTCTAATGGAAAAAGTTGGCAACATACAATACCAGATAGGTAATGTCAGTAGACAGATGGAAACTATAGGAAAGACTTAAAAACAAAGAGTAGAAATCAAGGCAACTTTAATAGAAGAAAGAACGCCTTGATGGGCTCGTATGTAATCTCAGCACAGCTGAGGAAAGAATCAGTGAACTTGAATATAGATCGATAGACACTCCCCAATCTGAAATAAAAGAGAAGGGGGGGTGGAGCTTAACAGAACATCCCAGAACTGTGGACAGTATCATAAGGTGTAACTTGTGCATGGCTTGAACCGCAGAAAGAGAAGTCAGAGAGAATGGCAAGAAGAACTATTTTACAAATTAATGGCTGAGAACTTTGCAAAATAAATGCCGACACCAAACCACAAAACCAAGAAGATCAGAGAACACCAAACAGGATAAATACCAAAAAGAAAAATAATTAACAACAAGAAAAACCACCTAGACATACATACATAATTAAATTGCAGAAAACCAAGAGAAAAAGAACATCTTGATAAAGCCAGAGGAAAAAAACAACCTTACCTACAGAGGAACAAGGATAAGAATTACAGAAGATTTCCTGTCAGAAACCATTCAAACCAGAAGAGAGAAATGAAATCTTTAAAGCGGTGAAAGTAAAAAAAACAAAAAAACAAAAAAACAACAACAAAACAAAATCCTGCCAAGCTAGAATTCTATATCCAATGCACAGGCAAATCTGAACATATTTTCTTATTTTAACTCTTTTTTACATTAAAAATAATGCTCTATATACAAGGTATTGTGCCTTGATTTTTTTTTTTTTTTTTACATAATCATCAGAACTAGGCTCACATATGACGTACTTCACATATGACATACTTCACGACTGAAAGAGAATAAAGACTTTTCAGGCAAATAAAACCTGAGGGAATTCATTGCCAGCAGGCCTGCCATGCAAGAAATGTTAAAAGACAGCAGATTTTAGTCCAACTATATCAATAATCACTTTAAATGTGAATGGTCTATATACACCAGTAAAAAGATAGAAATTGTCAGATTTGATAAAAATCCCCAAATGTGGTGTCCATAAGAAACCTGCTCTGAATTCAAAGACTCAAATAGATTAAAAGTAAAGGGATGAAGAAAGATGCAAACATTATGCAACCAGGCAAACGCTAATCAAAAGAAAATTGAAGAAGCCATATTAATTTCAGACAAAGCAGAATTTATAATAAGGAAGATTATCAGAGATAAAGAGGGTATTACTTAATGACAAAGGGATCAATTCTCCAAGAAGACATGATAATCTTAAGCATGTATGTCCCTAACAATAAAGCATCAAAATACAGAATGCAAAAACTGCTAGAACTGAAACAAGAGATAGAAAACTATAAAATTGGTAACTGTTTTCTGTTTTTTACATTTGTTTTTGGTTTCCTTTCTTTTTTTCATTCCTTTTTTTGGCTCTTCTGTGTTTGAGTATAGTATATGATTAAATTTTCTCTCTTTTTTTGATGTATCATTTATACTTTAAAAAATCTGATTTAGCGGTTACCTTTAGGTTTACCATATACATTTTTTAATAATCCAAATCCACCTTCAAATAACACTATCCTGCTTCATGTTTAGTATAGATACTCTATAACAGAGCATTCCCAATTCCTCTCTCCCATTCTCCGTGACACCGATGTTACTTATTTCACTTATCCACATGCTATAAATACCCAATACATAATTACATTATTGCTTTAAACAAATAGTTATCTTTTAGATCAATTCAAAGTAAAATAATTTACGCCTTCATTTATTCCTTTCTGGTGCTCTTCCTTTTTTGTGTAGACCCATGTTTCTGAGCTACGTCATTTTCCTTTTCCATGAAGAACTTCTATTAACATTTCTTTTGTAGGTTGTGGTTTTGTTTTCTACATCTAAGAAATTTTTGCATAGCCCAAGGTAAAAAATAATTGCCTATGTTTTCTTCTAGAAGTTTTATAATTTCAGGTTTTACATTTACATGTATGATCCATTTTGACTTTATTTTTGTATATGTTGTGTTGAAGATCCTTTTTTATATATGGATATACAATTGTTCTAGCACCATTTATTGAAAAGACTCTTCTATCTCCACTGAATTGTCTTTCAACGTTTGTTGAAAAATCAGTAGTTGTGGGATTAACATGTCCTACCTGATTTTAAGCGTGGTCATAAAGTTATAGCAATCAAGACAGTGTGGTATTAGCATAAAGACAGAAAAATAATGAAATAGAGTTCAGAAATAGACTCACACACATATGAGCTACTGATTTTTTCATGATCCACAAAAGAACAAACATAAAATTGGATTTCATCAACATTCAAAGTACACTGTTAAGAGAATGAAAAGACAGCCCAGAGGCAGGGGAAAATATTTGCAAATCATATCTAATAAAGGAATTCTATAAAAATTCAATACAAATGAAATAAAAAAAAACAGAAGAAAGATGTGAACAGACACTTCACCAAAGAAGATATATGATGGCAAATACTCCAATGAAATGATGCTCCAAATCATTAGTCATTAGGGACAAGCAAATTAAATCCACAAAGATTTATTCCTACACAGCAATTCAAATGGCTAAAATTATAAAAATTGGACATACCAAGTGTTGTCGGGAATGTGGAGAAACTGAAATCCTCCCACACTGCTGGTGAAAATGGTATAACCACTTTAGTTAAGCTTGCACCTACCATATGATCCAGCCATTCCACTGCTAGGTATTTACTGTAGAGAATTGAAAGTATATGTTCATACAGAGAATTGCACATCACTGGAAACAACCAAAATATTCATCAATAGGTGAATGAATGCACAAACTCTGGTACATCAATAAAATGGAGTACTTAGCACTAAAAGGAAATGAACTATTGATACACAGAACAACATGGATGAAACTCAAAATAATTATACTGAGTGGAATAAGCTAGATGAAAAAAAAATAGTGCCGACTGTCTGACTCCATTTATATAAAACTTCTAGAAAATGAAAACTAAGCTATAGTAAGAGTCAGCAGATCAGTGATAGGGGAGGAGCAGGAAGTAGCAATTACAAAAATAGTAAAGAATCTTTTGGAGGTGAAGAGTATGGTCATCCTCTTGATTGTGGTGATAGTCTCATGAGTATACCCATATTTAAAAATTTATCAAGTTGTATCCATTATGCCAAAGATTAAATGTGCAGTTTATTGTGTCAATTGTACCTCAAAAATCTGTTGAAACCTATCTATTCAGGGGCCGGCCCAGTGGCATAGTGGTTAAGTTCGCGTGCTCCGCTTTGGCGCCCAGGGTTTGTAGGTTCGGATCCCAGGCATGGACCTAGCACCGCTCGTCAAGCCACACTGTGGCAGCATCCCACATAAAATAGAAGAAGATTGGCAACAGAAGGTAGCTCAGAGCCAATAGTCCCCACAAAAAAAACAAATCTATCTCATTCAAAAACTTTTTCTTGAACTATATTCTTAAATATTTGTAGTATTCCATTGTTTTGGTTTAAATATTGAGAACCGCATTTCCTAGAGAAATGGCTGCTCACAGGGGACCATACTTTATATGCCTCTCTGTAGCAACAGAGGAAGGAGTTCAAGCTGTGGAGCTTGGAACATTTTTCTGGTCCATTCACCCCCACCAAGGGACCTCCTGCTACAATCCAGGAAAATTGATCTTCTTCGAGTATGAGTCACAGAAAAGAAATTCTGTTTGCTGTTATACAAAGATACTCAGTGAAGAAATGAAGAAATAGAGTATATAATCATCCTAAAATATGAAAACTCAGAAAGTTGTTTCCATGAAGCAGATCTAAATTGTAACCTGAAATTACAAAATGAGCCTAAAAACTAGCACAGCAATTATAGCTACAGAAGGAATACCACCATGCAGCATATACAGGAGCTCAAAGTAGAGATGACCAGGCTGTGCTCAGACAGCAGATGAATGAAAAAAGGAAATTGAGAGAACTCAGTAAAGGATTATGAAAAAACAAGACAGAAGATTTTAGAAAAGAAAAGACAAAATAACAAGGAAAACAAGAGAGAACAGGAACCACAGAGAGCACAGTAAGGGACACTGAGTATAGAAAAGAAAAGGAAGGAAGATGAGAATGAAGGTGATACACATGAACAAGGAGTATTCTGTAATAGGGTTTCCCCCTGCCACAATAGCCAAGGAGTAGGTATCATTATTCTATTTAAAATTTACCAATCTGATAGTTAGAAATTCTGCCATAACTGTAAAATATTCTTTTATTATTAATGGAATTGCACATTTTTGTATTTCTATGACCTATATTTATTGGTCATGTCCATTTTTTTCTCTCGTAAATTATCTATTGATATCCTTAGTGCATTTTACCTATTGGGGCATCATCTATTTGCTTTTCATTTATATGACTCATACAGATGAATATATATTTATTCCTAAGACTTATATAGGGTAATTTATATATTTATATGTGGAATACTTTGTTCAATGACAACTAGTTAATGCATTAAATAGGGAAATATCAACTGAGGTTTTATCCATCTGGTGTGGGGAATTTCAGTCTGAGCTTAGTGGTTTTAATCCAATTATGGTAGGCTCTTTCTCTAAGAAGAGAAAGAATGATGGCTCTTAAAGAGTGATGGCTTTAGGGTATAAGAAAAACAACCCAAGATTTTGAGTGATGTGTTCACGTGCACAGGGAAGGTTGAATCAATGTGTGCTGGACCACCTGATGTAGGTAAGGGTGAGTACTGATTTCCATGGCGCAACTCCTGTGATTTAAAAAAACATGGAAGAGCATTGTGTTCCATCCTCTGGAAAGCCTCTCACCAAAGGTCTGGAGCTTCCATGCCCCTCCAGTAGCCCTTCCATGCTACTTTATGGATGCCCCTCACTGTTATTATTCGATATCCTCAGAGTGGTACTCTTACCAGAGCTCTCATGAAAGCTTTTTTCTCTCAGACAGAGACATCACTATCCAGAGGCCACAGCCACAGGATGACAGGGATTTGAGAAGGGGAGAAAAAAAGAGGAAAGAAGGTGACAAGATATTAGTGATGAGAGAACAAACACATAGATTCCTACCTATTTCCTTATTTCGTATTCAACCAAAAATACCACTTGGACCATTAACTCCTTATTCAATAAAATCCTTCATTACTTAATATATTCCTCTTAATTATGCAGCTAGCAGAGAAAGTTTAGAGAAGGGGACTATCTTGGATGCTTCCAAAGAAGCTTTATCCTGCCCTCATCTACTATCCTGAAAGTTTCTCCCTTTCCAGTGAGCCAAAAATCACATGCAACCTGCTCCCCAGAGTCTCAACCATAAGTTCATTATTAAGAATTTCTTGGACCAACTTTAACAGTGCAACAAAACCATAGAAGCTTCCCTAACCTGAGGATTGACAGAGAAATCCACTCCCGGGAAAGACAACAAAACAGGCCACATCAGAGCCAAGCAAAAGAAGAGAAATGGCCTTTTTCTTTCACTGTCCCACCCAATTATTTCCATAGTTCAGCCCGAGAACATCTCATCATGAGTTGATCTTCTATCTATGGCTATTTTTCTCTCCGGGAACGGTGCGTATGTGGACAAGTGTTGTTTTGTGAATGAGGCTAACTTAATGGAGGAGTTAGAAGAAGAGAAGAGGCAAGAGCAATCTAATGATTGAAGTAGATCTCATACTATATAGCGCTCTGCAGACACGTTTACATGTAGTTTAGCAACACTGAAGAGACAGGTATTAAATGCTTATGCTGTGACAGGTACTGGGGATACAGATGGTACCCTTGACTTGCAAGGACTTTACATTACAGTTGAGGATACCAAAGATTAAACGTAACTACACACAGAAAATAATGTTATAAAAGAATGAAGAAGTTCCCATGACAGAGAATATTAGGCAGAGGGAGCTACTTTACACAGGGTGAGCTGGAAGACCAATTTTCCCACATCCCTGAATATCATGGTAAATCACCAGTATGCAGAGCAGCTAGATTTATCTCCTCTTTTCTTTCAGAACCCCGTGTATAATTGGAGCCCTGAAATCCAGGGGATCATCTTCAGTTCCATCTTCTATGGTTCAGTTATCTTCCAAATTCCTGCTGGATACTTATCTGGAATATACTCCGTAAAGAAAATGGTTGGCTCTACATTATTTGTCAGCTCTCTAATTAATTTGTTCATCCCACTGGCAGCTCAAGTTGGAGAAACTTTGGTCATTGTGTGCCGAGTAGCCCAGGGAGTAGCCCAGGTATTAAGATAATGCAAAAACTGAACAGGGTTTAAATTCACAGAAAGTGTCAGAGATCAAATGTCCTAATCCGTCGCATTTCAGGGGACAGTAGCAGCAGCTCAGCAAGTAATATGGATCAAATGGGCTCCTCCCTTGGAACGAGGCCGACTTACCTCTATTAGTATATCAGGTAATGACTTGGGCCTAGAATATTTGAATACCATTGTCACCTCATTGTATCATGTTATTCCCTAGAGCCATAAGAAACATGTGTGTTTTAAACTGTCAAGGGCTTCCGAAACCATCTATTCCAGCATCCTCACTTTAAAGATGTGGAAACTGTCTGGAATGGAGAAGAGGCTTCCTTAGCTCAAACAGTAGAAAAAAGAGGAAAAAGGCCAATATTTTATTCTTTTCTTCTATTCAGTGTTATGCTATACAAATTTATTTCACTGGAAAATGTTCTTTGCTACTGTGAGGATATATTATCTCTACTTTGAGATACTTCCATTCATTAGGGATGTTCTTTGTGCCTTCTGATTAGGATTTATGCTGGGACCCTTCATTACCCTCATTGCGACTGGATTCATCTGTAAATCCCTGGGCTGGCCCATGGTCTTCTATATTATGGGTGAGTATCTTTCTATAAAATTCCAGTCATTACTCAGAACCTAAGACAAAATTAAAAATAGAAGTTGAATATAATGTAATACTTTATATAAAGTTAATGAAATTAAACATCATGAATCCCATTGAAGGAAAGATACGTCAAGATTCATTAATTTCTTATTACAAGTAAGGAATCATGCGCATAACTGTACGTGCATTATTGTACATAACTTTCGCAGTTCTATAATGTAGGTGCTACTGATCCATACCTCTTATGTGAAACTCTTGGGCAAAGGGATGATCAAAATAGATCACTTTTCAGAAAGATAATGTGATCAGTATACTGTTTATACTTAACACCCCAAGCATGATCTGAAACACTGTCTCATAATCAAACACACTGATCTCTGAAGTAAAATGTGAAATTCTCACAAATTTGAATAAATAAAAGCTACAAAGGATTGGAGTTTCCAAATAAGTTAGAAAATCACTTTTGGCGTTCAGATCTTGGTTTCAGACTTATGGATAAGGGACTGTGGATAGTTGTTATAATGCCCATTCGATAGGTAAGGAAACTTATAGAGGCTTAATCAGAAGGATTTATTTACAAAGTGATTAAAAAGAAGGTAAGAGATGTGGCAGAATCACAGGGATAGTACAGTAATCTGGTGCTAGCAATATAGAAGTTGTTAGCATCCCCAGGTCCAAAGGGGAAAGCAAGGGAGTAGTGGATGGGAATCCATTAGGAGAGAGTCCTGTAGAGACAGCTGCCTTCAGAAGACTCATGATTTTTCATAAAAGGGCATATAGATTGAGATAACGCTAGGAAGGTGATAACTAAGGGAAGAGACACCCTAACCTCATTCAACTCTCTCTCCCTCATCTTCTACTTGGGCTTTCTGTTGGCCAAATCCATCTGGAAAGTAGAGCACTTGGAGGCCTGAGGATATTCATTCAAGTCAGCCATCTGTGGTCAAAGCAGGGTAAAGAAGGCTGAGAGTGGATCCAGGGGGACAAATAGAAGACATTCAACACACACAGTGAGCAAACCGCAGATCCATAATATGAAAACATGTCTTCCATCCTCGAAATTTCTTTGCTCTTCATCACTATATTAGTCATCACTAGTAAGTAATGGTCAGTATAGTGATCGTACACAAACCTTGTATCAGGAAAGGGACTGCAAAGCCTAGAACTGTCTAGCTTGGTGAAAGGAAAATTTGAGAGAGTATGCATTGTCATTTACTGTCATTTAAGAGAAATGCATACCTGCTCTGCACTGCAAAACCAAAATGAATATGCAGAAATTATAGGGAGGTAAAGTTTCAGCCCCATGTAAGAAAAACTTTTTAATGCTGCCCAGTATTGCTGATCAAAGGTTGGATGAGCTCCAATATTCATGTTGTATTCCTATTTCAACAGGAATTCCTATTTAGTTTTGCACTGCAAAACTAAAATGAATATGCAGAAATTATAGGGAGGTAAAGTTTCAGCCCCATGTAAGAAAAACTTTTTAATGCTGCCCAGTATTGCTGATCAAAGTTTGGATGAGCTCCAACATTCATGTTGTATTCCTATTTCAACATCATACATATGTATAGAACAACATATGTCACTTGTGGTTATCATGAGTGACTCCATGAACCCGGAAGAAGGGACTACACATTATATCATGATAACAGCTTTACTGTGAATTGATTCATATGCCTTTTAGAATAGAGGAAAAGTGCCATTACCTGGATGGCAGCGGTTTAGAGAATTAAGTATCTGCCTGCATAACTCTTTTACAATGAGTCATACAATGCCCATAGATGTGAAATGACCTGCCCACATTAGGGGCAGAGGCAAGACTAAAACCAAGAATTTTTTTTGCTCCATTTAATGTTATTCTTAATAAAGTTAAATAAATCTAAATTGATACTGTTTTAAGGAACAAAATAGTATCTGCCTTTAAGCAACTGATAATTGTTGAAGAAAATTACCAAACAGAGCAAATTGGATCACACACTCACGTTTGCACTTAAAATTGCCTGGCTGTCCTGCCACGTTTCTCTCCACAAAGACTATTTCAAGCTTCTCAAAACTTCTCGCCTCTACTCAAATCTCTAAAGTGGCTCCCTTTTGCCTGCCTGCTCTTTTGTCACCTCCCTTTTAACAGTCAAAATTATTGTACAACCTGTCTGTACCCACTGCCCCCATTTCCTAGCCTCCCACTCTCTCCTTGACTCACATCTAACTAATGTCTGACTCATTCTCCATCAAGATAGCTTTTGCCAGGATCACTTATGGCTTCCATCAGAGTTTCTCTGAGCCCCATGTTCTCCCTCTAGTCACACTGGCCTCATAACTCAGGGCCTTGGCACTTACTGCTTCCTCTGCCTGGAGTGTCCTTGCCCCACATCCATGTCACAGCCTTCCCTGAGGATGGCACTCCTCACCTCATCCCCCCATAACTTCTCTCCATAGCTCTTATTTCTGCCATTTAATATCTTTTACTCATTTACTTTTTATTATCTTTCTTGCTCAAACACTAGAAAGTAAGATCTATGAAGGCAGAGGTTTTTGCCTCTTTTATTCACTGATGTATCTCCAGTACCTAGAATAGTGCATGATACATAATAGGCATTGAATCAATATTCGTCAAATGAATGAATGCATTCCCGGAAGACTGACTAATGAGCACTACATACTTCTTGTCCTAACAGAGGATTCCCTATGATTAGTCATTAGCATATAAAACTTGAAAACAACAATTAATTTGGCAAACTTTTATAGGAGTTGAACAATCCCTGAGGCCTGGGCTGTGTCTTAAGAGTATGGCTAAAGCCTAGCTCTCAAACTGAAGGATTATCAAATACTATGTGGGCTCAGCAGTGCCATAATTTCATGGTGGAATATGTTATAAATCTCTAGAGATGAAGGCCTCGAGCAGGGAGGCCAAGTTGTCGTGAGTGGAGGGAGACAGAGGCTAGGAGATTGGGAGAGGCCAGAGGGCTTACCAACAGTTCCGTAAAATTCATTCTGTAGGGAGAGGCAGCTGTAGATACAGAGAGGCCTGTCAAAAATGTGAGCCTTGGTGCAGAATTTCAAAAAAGAAAAAGAAGGTCCAGGTTCTCAGACTGATAATAAAAAATGCCAGTTTGGGAAAGAGACCCACTACAGACAGAAGCAATTCCAATTCTAACTTGTCCTACTTTGATAGGTGCTTGTGGCTGTACCCTAAGTCTTCTCTGGTTTGTTCTGTTTTATGATGAGCCAAAGGACCACCCATGTATGAGCATCAGTGAGAAGGAATACATCACATCCTTCCACGTCCAACAGGTAGAACACAGACGCTCCACTTTGGTATCTCCCAGATTCTGCACCAAATGAAATGTGTTCCAGCTTGTCCTAATGTGCTGAGTATTAATGGGTTCCTCTCTAGGTCAGCTCAAGTGAATACTCTCTGCCCATCAAGGATATGCTTAAGTCTCTTCCACTCTGGGCCATTTGCATGTGTATTTTTGCTTTATTCTGGTCAAGTACCATCATACTTTTCTATACACCAACATTTATCAACTCCAAGCTTCATGTTAATATAAACGAGGTAAGTATAAATTCTGTTTTCATTTTAACTTTGTGAAGGACTCTGTGCTCATTCCTCTATCTCTCATGACTCTAGTCTTAGCTCTTGCCCACCCCTAGGCTGTTTAGTTGATGTTCTTTCCCTAGAGACTCACTGTTTCCAATTTTTATGTCAACATTGCCCAGAACAAAAAGCGTAGACACAGTATCTTGTACTCCCACAATAATACACACTTACCCATGTTCCCACAGATTCCCTACCTCCCATTCACTGTATGATTGCCCTTTTGTTTTAAGGCTCAATGCCATCATTCCCTACAGGAACTTGGATCCTTCCCTGAAAGTCATTTGGCCTGGCCCTGCCACCCTGCCCAGCTCATACCAATCCTCTCCCCTGGGGTAAGGCAATGAGTCCTAGGTTGTGAACCCATGACTCAGGTCTTACTCTGAAAGGACTGGCACTCTCATTGCTTCTCTGACTTGGAGAATCATTGATGCCTGGACCCTTCTGCTGCTTGATGCCACAATAACCAGAAAAGACTCCTTTAGATATGGAGTCTGGGCTTGCCACCTTAAGGCATTCTGTAATAATGCCTCCAGTAACCCAGCCTAGGGGCTAGTATAACAGTGAGATCTTTTTTTTTTTTTTTTTTTTTTTGAGGAAGATTAGCCCTGAGCTAACTACTGCCAGTCCTCATCTTTTTGCTGAGGAAGCCTGGCCCTGAGCTAACATCCGTGCCCATCTTCCTCTACTTTATATGTGGGATGCCTACCACAGCATGGCATGCCAAGCGGTGCCATGTCCACACCCGGGATCTGAACCAGCAAACCCCGGGCTGCTGAGAAGCGGAATGTGCGAACTTAACTGCTGCGCCACCGGGCCGGCCCCAACAGTGAGATCATTTAAGCTCTCTCTGACTCAATTTTATCTTCCATGAGACCACAGAGCTGTTGCAAGGATTAACAGCTGCTGGTCCAGAATAAGCACCATATGACTGTCTGCAATCGCTATCATTATTATCTCTATCATTTTCTCCAGGGCCAGCATTTCCCATTCCCAACATAGTCTTCCTCTCTACTATCCAGTTCTTTCACGTCCCATAATACTAAAAATAGAGAACTAGACAGATTGTGACAACTGTTTCTGACCTCGAAACTATTTTCCTCTTTCCTTCGGGTAGCGTGGCCCCAGCGGCAATTCTGGGGATGTATGCTGATGTTTTCCTGCATGACAGCACAAATTTTAGATACTGAATTTCAATGTAGGGATTACTGTACATCGTGAGTACAGTTACTCACTCTCAAATAACATTTCCTCCTTAGAATGGGCTGCTTTCTGCCCTCCCGCATTTGTTTTCCTGGATCTTTGGTCTCCTAGCAGGTCAGATGTCAGACTTCCTCCTATCCAGGAATATTTTCAGCATACTTAACATCCGGAAACTCTTCATCATGCTAGGTAAGCAACAGACAGAACATTCAAGCACTTTGGTGTACCTCACCGCCATATTCAGGATGCACCTGACTGTGTCATCTGAATCACTTCCCCAGGACTTCTCCTGCCTGCCCTCTTCTGTGTATGCCTACTCTACCTGAGTTCCAGCCTCTATGGCACTATTATTTTCCTGATACTTGCTTGTGCAACAGGAAGCTTTACTATGGTTGCAGTGATTGTAAATACCTTGGAGATTGCTCCCAGGTAGGGTTTTAAAAATCTCTTTCATTTTTGTATCCAAGCTCTCCAGGGTGTTTTAAAATTTCAGCTATTTTGGAGTTCATGGCCAGCAGGCCAAAAGTTCTGAAGAAGCATCAATATAGGTCAGACATATAGCTTAAGTAATAATTATGTACCTAATGATATATGTAAATGTAAGCAACTCTCATGTATATATATGGGGAAGTATAGCCCAATGATTAAAAGCACAGATTCTAGAGTCAGACTGTTGGGTTTCAATAGCATCATGACTATTTTCCTCAAGCAAATTACCTACCTTCTCTGTGCCTGTTTCTCACCTACAAAACGGGAGTAAGAAGAGAATGCTTACCTCTTGGGGGGTTATTAAAAGGATTAAATAAGTTAATATAGGTCAAGTACATAGCATAGTGCCTGGCACATAGCAAACGCTGCACAAAGGGCTAGCTACTCCATTGATATTGTTGTTGTATGCATGTTTATATATTATTAACCCTCATGACAACCTATCAATTAGCACTATTCACTTTATAACTAAAGAAACTGAGGTTCAGATACTTAATCGTTACCCTAAGATCTCACCACTGGTTTGGGATCTTACCTAGGATATCAATCCAGATCTGTTTGGCAAAAACCTTTTGCTCTTTTTACTATGTTATGCCTTTTTTGGGGGGGAGATATAATAAGTACGACTAATGTAAGCAGCTCTGTCATTTGCACAACTCCAGGGGATGCTGTTCACATTGTACTTTATGGGGCTAGCACTCCCTGGAGAACACAGACCCAATATGAACAGAATTCTCTGAAGTTTTGTAAAGCAGTGGTCCTGAAGTAGAGAGGCAAAATCAATCAAGAATAATCCACTGTCACAATTCTTTAAAGAATCTTGCCCATCAGATCTACACAATGAAGACATGTATCCATTTGATTTATTCAGTTCCGAGACGCTCCTTAAAAATGCCTGCAGGTGTTCTGATTAATACTTGGAATTGTATAAAGACATAAAAGAATTGTTTGATATACAATGCACAATACCAACTGAGCCATATGCACTTTGAAAAACAGGTAAATTAAAAACATATATACAAATGGATAAAGGAAATTATAAATATGCATTAAGAAGTATTGAGTATTTTTTGTGTGCCTGTCATGCCCCAGTGTGAGTGATATAACACTATCCACATAGTGTGGGTGAGGAGACAGAAGACCAGGAAAATGAATTTATATGAAGTCACATGATTAGTAATAAGTAGAGTGAGGGTTCATACCTAGATTTATCTGCCTCCAAAGCTGACTAGCTGTAATCATTCCCTCACTAGTGTTATTTGCCAGCACCTGGTCAATAGGATGAAATATCTCAGCCAGCGACGGTTTGGGGAACACAGGACTTGGCCTGAATTGCATCATTCCAATGGGCCCAAATTTCATGTTAGCCAGGTAATTTTGTAGAGTCAGAGAGAATAAATAAATACAATTTGGGAAAATTCTTAGTCTCTTAAACTAGTTCATCCTCAATCTTTAGGGCATATGTGTGTTATATCTCAACCATATCAATTTGTATTGCTTAGACTATTTTTTATTAATAGGATGGAGACAAAATTTATTTAAGCAAGAATGTTCCTAATCATATGCTGCCCTTGCCTATTAAAGAGAGTTCCCTTAGAGGATAAATTTCTAAATTGTCCTCTTAGGGTAATTTGGTCTTTGTTAGAACTGAAGAGTAGGACAAGGGATTACATTTGTTTGAGCAGAACAGAGGCGGCAAGAAAGAAAGTATGGCAGGAAGAAGAAGAGATATACAGATGTGGTTATATGCGAATACTGTTTGGGAATTGAGAGTGAGTGAGACAGAGGAGACCTGGGAATGTTAATGGCTGCCATCTCTTTGTGGGGTAGCAAGAGTAGAAAAGCACAGAGGATTCTAAAGATGCTTTGTGATGCATTAAGAAGACACTGCCATCCCCTTGACATTCTTAAAGGGAGGCTCCAAAAATAATTTTAATTGCTTGTAATTATTTTTGAATGATGAATGGATCATGAACCCTTGAATTTCCCTCCATATAGGACTAAATTATAGTTCACACGTTTGAATCTTATTTGGGTTCTACTAAATCATGTTCTGCCAAAATATAAAATCAATAAATTTGAAAGTGTGCTTCAGTGGCTATTTACACTTCCAAAATGCTTTCTACCATGAGCTGTGGCAGCTAAAGTGTAAGCAATTCTAGAGCTGATTGGTGTCCAGAAGATTGTCCTGCATTAAAACAACCTCAATGTTTTCATTCCCAACATAAAATACTTACTTTTTGGGGACTGGGTGGCATGAGGGATGGAGCCTTGCTACTCACAGGTCAGTGAACCTCTCTGTCCTGTGGGTGTGTGATGGTTTTCAGAAGAATTCTCATGGCACTCAGTACTCTTGACGCTGGGAATTCTGTTTATATCTCTGACTGGGGAATAAAAGCACCTCTTTCCACAGCCACAGCCACAGTGCGCTAAAGACTTCTGAATCTGGGAAGAGAATATAGTAATTAAAGATGTCACGGTACAGAATATATAGTAGGATAAATAGAAAGAAAACCATACCTAGATTTGTCATAGTAAAACTGCCAAAAATGGGGGGGGGGGGGGGACAGGAGAGAGAGAAAGAGAGAGAGCTCTTAAAAACAGCCGTATACAAAAGGCACATTATTTTCAAAGGAGCAATAATGACTGACAGCTGCCTTCTCAACAGACACAATGAAAGCTGGAAACCAATGTGTAACGTGCAAAAAACTACTGTTATCCTAGACGTCTATATCTGGCAAAAAAAGTCCTTAAAGAATTAAGGTATATAAATACATTTTCAGGTAAATGGTGAGAATTCATCAGTAACAGACCTCTAATGAAAGAATTATTAAATAAGAATGCTTTGGGCAGAAGTAAAATAATCACAGAAAAAGCATAGAAGTACAGGGACAAATGAAGAGAGAGGAAGAGGGAAAATATTGGAGTAAATCTAATAATCACAGAATTCACAAAACAAAAACGATAATACCTTATAGGGTATAAAATATGTGTACACTAAAAGGCACAAAATAAATAGCACAAAAGATGAGAGGATATAAATGAACTTACGTGTTCTAAGGTGATTTCATTAATAAAAATTGGTAAAAATTATTAACTTATATTAGACTAAAATAAGTCAAGGGTACATGTTTTGATTTCTAGGGTAACTACTGAGGGATAGTAAAAATGTAAGGGAGATGATATTTTAAAGAAGCAATTAATGAAAAAGAAATCAATAATGAAGTTAAGAAGGAACATAGAATAGATGGGAAAAATTAGGATGATCATTTTAAGTCAAATGTATCAGAAAGACATGAAATATAAAAGGACTAAATCTTCCAAATTTTACATTAATCTGGATAGCAAAACCAAAATGTAATAGATTAAAAGGAAAATAGATCAGACAACGTAGACTTTAAGGCAAGATACATTACTAAAGAAAAGGAGGATATTTTATAATTATTTTGATCTACTGGAAGATATAATATTCTAAATTTCTAAGCATCTAACATTTTACAACCATAAAGCAAAATTTGAGGAAATTGTTCAACTTCCACATGGGATTGAGCAGATTGTAGATGATTGACCTTCCAGCTGGCAAAAACTTGAAAAGTCCAGATAAAATACAAAAGTATTCACTAAAAGGCATCAGACAGTAGCAATAAGACCATAGACACCAGGGAATAGCACCTCCGAGATGTGAACTGAAAGTGCCCACCAATTTCTCCTTGGTGTCATTTGCTAATTCTGGGAATTAGCAAAAGACTGGCAATCCAGGTTTGGCCCTAGTAGAAGGCTGCTGCTCTGGATAGAGAAATTAACCAAGCATTTGATAGTTGCACAGTGCTGGAGTGACAAAATTGAAAATTAAGGGAACTCAAACACGAAGTCAGTTTCTCTCCTTGAGATATTTGTTGAATTCTGAAGTTCATTGGGGCAAAGGGCAAAAATTCTAAGCTAAAAACCTATGAGGAGCATGGGAGAATTTCTCATACTGACCATGCTAAGGAGCTAAGATCTACCAGGGCCTGGAGGGCTCCAGCTGAATATACTGAGCTCTCCATTTAACACCTCTGAGGGCTATACCCAAGGAACAGGGTGGTACCAGAGGTGAACTGAGTCTTATCAAAATTGAAACTTAGCGTCATCTCAGCTCATTCCCTAATTAGATTAAAATGATCAGTTCCCTCCCTCCTCATCCAAATAACTGTTAGAGAAAAAGGGTGAATCTTTTCTGGCAAAGTATAATATATTCTGGAGTCCGAATAGCTTCTTATTCACAATGTCCAGCATTTAATAAAAATTACTGGGCATGCCAAGGGATAGGACCATGTGATCAAGAACCATAAAATGCCATTAAAAATAGTCCCACAACTGACACAGACATTAAAGTTACCAGGCAAGATGAACTCCAAAATATCTATGATTAATAATATACCAAATAAAACAAAGGAAAAGCTGAAGAAAATAGATGAAAAGGTAAAGAATTTGACCAGATTGAAGTATATAGAGAAAAAAAGAATAGAAAATAAAGAAAAGAGAGTAACAGAAATGTGGAATGAAATTAAAAGGCTAACAAATCTTACTTGAGTCTCAGAAAGAAAGGAGAGACAAAATGTGACTTAAGCAATATTTTAAGAGAAAACAGCCCCAAATAATCCAAACATAAAGAAAATAAACCACATGCACAAATCTCTGTGAATTTCAACCATGATAAAACGTTGAATATATGTCTATATGTATATTAAGCAAGTCCAAAGGCAAAGAGAAAGATCTTACCAGGAACTAGAGAGAAAAGGCACATTACTTTCAAGTAGCAATAGTAAGCCTAACATCTGACTTTTCAACAGAAATCATGAAAACCAGAAGATAATGAAATGAGCTCTATAAAGTACTGAAAAACAAGTCAATCCCAACCTAAAATTTTATGCCTAGTGAAAATATTTGTCAAAAGTCAGAGCAAAATTAAGAGGTTATCAGACAAACAGAGAAATTGTCACCAGCGGATCTTCACTAAAAGAAATACTAAAAGGAATTTTTCAGGCAAAAAGAAATCATCCCTGATAAATCCTGAAAATGCAAGGAGGATGGAGGAGCAATAGGAGAGTAAATATGGCTGCAATTACAGAGGCTATTGATCTTTAAAAGCAGCAGAGAGTACCTTGTGAGTTGAAATGTATACAGAAATAACATGCATCAGGGAATTAAAATACAGGATGAAATAATGCAAAGAGCAGGAGGAAGATACATACAGTTAAAAACGTTTTAAGATTCTGGCGTTATAGAGAAAATAGTAAAAGTATAATTTATAATATACTTAAGTAAAGAATGCATGTTTTAACGTCTTCGGTGCTTGAAAGAAACAATAAGTAATGTTATAGAAGGAAAATAAAATTAAAATGGATTAATCTAGAAGAAAGAAAAAGTGGAATGTAAAAGAGGAGGTCAAATAAAAAGTAAGTAGCGAACAGACAAAGAGAATCACAAGTATATCAGTAACTATACTAAATTAATGTGTACAAAATACTCCAATTAAGTATCAAGATTGTCAAACTCAATAAAAAAGGAAATGCAGCTCTATGCTGCAAATAAAAGACACATATTAAACATGAGGATACAGAAAGGATGAAATAAAAGGACAGAAAAGATATGCCAAGCAAGTATTAACCAAAAGAAATCTAGAATAACTATGTCAATATCAGATAAAATAGACTTTAATGGAGGAAGCATTACTAGAAACAAAGTGTGATATTTCATAATGGTAAAGAGAAAAATATCAGAATTCTACTTATGTTTGAACCTGATAATATACCTTTAGTTTATATTCATCATGAATTGAGAGAACTCCAAGAACTAGACAAATTTGCAATGAAGGAAGGGACTTTCACACACTTCTTTCAATAGCTGGTACAAAAAAAAGAGGCAGACAGAAAGTTGGGATATAGATGATTAGAACAAGAAAATGAACAGAGTGGACCTAATTGACATGTGAACACTGCACTCAACAAGGAGAGAACTCACATACTTTTCAATTGCCTGTGGGACATTTCCTGAAACTGGCAAGATGCTGGGTCATAAAGCAACCTGCAATTAATTTACTATGACTGAAACAATTCAGAATATTTTCTTTGATCACAGTGAAATTAAGGTTGCCATCAAAAGCAAGAGATAGATAACCCCTGTTACTTTGAAAGTGTTGTTTAGGTCGAAGAAGAAATCACAATTGAAATTAGAAAATACTTTTGCTAAATTATAATGAATATAACGTCAAAGCATGTGGGAAGCTTTTAAAATAATGCCCAGAAACAAATAGATAGCTTTAAACATATATATTGAAAGACAATTAAGTCTTAAAATCAATAATCATGTATCAAGTAGGTAGGAAAATAGGAGCAAATTAAACTCAAAGAAAGCAGAAGGAAAGAAATTACAAAGACTAGGACCAAAAATAATATGTAAAACCAACAAGGTCAAAAGTTGGTTCTTTGAAAATTAATAAAATTAATTAGTCAAGAAAAATAAAGAGGAAAATTATCAACATCACTAATGAAAAAGCGTGCATTATAATAGTAAGTCTTAGTACATAATGAAGAAAACAGCATTTTATGAAAAACTTCATGACAATGAAGCTGACAATTTAAATGAAATTGAAAAGTCCCTCCACACACACACAGAGTCATAAGATATAACTTTTAATATTTTTGAATAGGGCCTCATGAAGGCAAAAGTGACAAGGGTTCACAAAAGGCATCAGTGGCCCTATTCCCACTGAAACCCCAGGTTTCTATTGCTAAAATGAAAAAGGGAACAACAAATACTGGGGACAATTGACAGTTTCTGCCCCAATCTGTGCCCGTGGCTGTTCAGCACCATAAATGTTCTTCTTCACACATTAGAACACACTCTCAGCTCCCTAAAAACAGACTCAAGTGTCCACCCAGTGACTGCACACAGTTCAACACTGAGAGACTCCAGGTCCACAGGTGATGCCTCTCTGACTAGGGACCCGTAAACTACTAAATGAACTGTACACTCCCCACCCCCCGCCCCATATCCAACATGTAAAGGCAGAGTAGGAATAAAATATAACCGGGGAAATAAAAGGAGTAGAACAAAACGAACAGAAAGCCCGCCTTCTCCTAAAAGGGAAGAACTGAAAGCACAGAACCTTTAATGGTACAGTCTGTTGGGCAGAAAAGGCAAAGACTGTTGTCCTGGAGTGAACTAATTTCTTGGTTAGACTCGATTCTGCTCTCCAAAAGGCACTTCCTTGTTCTTTATGGCTGATGGATTTGACCCCTCCTTTATCTATTATTCTCTGTGGCTTCCCTCCTTTTGTAGCTCAGTTTCTGCTGAGGTTAATTTGGACATCCAGGGTAGGCCAATTACAGCTGCCTGTAAACTAGGCTTCTGGTTTCGTTGCCTGAGTACTGGGAGCAATCATTGGAGGCAGCAGCTCTAGGACTGTGGGAATAGACCAGGTGAACAGAGACTTTCAGTTTTGTATTAACCCTAAACTAGTTCCCACTACCAACACATACCACCTTCAGAATTTCTCAGCTGTATTTATAGATTTCCTAACTCTGCTGGCTTTCACTCTAATATGGTCTCATTTTCTCAATATTTTAATATTCTTTACTGCTAAAGCCAAGCTTTCTGACTCTGTAGTGCAACCAGAAAGTTACTTATATCCACATACTTTTTCTGACATTTTAATGGAATTTGGGTAGTAGGAATGGGCAATTCAGGAAATCAACAGTTATCTCTCTTAAACCTCAAATGATTAGGTTGGCTGTTCCTGTAGCATCTGTGTTACTTTACGTCAGTTTATTCTCACTCTTTTTTTGCATAGATATTGTGGATTTCTTAATGGATTTATACTGGTAATTGGAACGATAGCAGGAATAATTTCTTCCACTCTGACTGGAATAATTCTTAATCAGGTAAGGAACTTCCAGACATGGGTGGTTATTTTTCTGATAGCAATTGTACAGAAAAAGAAAGTAATACATATACAAAAAATTGCAGAGGAGACATCAGCAGAAGGTGAGTTATGAGTTTTTGTATCATATTAAACTTGGTCCAATCAGGCACCCCTCAAACCTACAGATATATAATCTTTCTGGTTATATGTCAATTAGTTGTGCCAAGAACTCTTTAGTCATTCATCATTGGAATGGAAGTAGATCTCTGTGATTTTTAATAATGAATGTGTGTCTTGATCAAAACAGGTATTTAACTGGGTGAATGACAATATAAGTAACAAGATACAGTTTTGTCAGAAAAGGAATGAAAAATCAGGAACAAATAGAATTAAAGAATGACCAAAAGAAACACTTCTATGAAGGTTGACTTCTGTTTCTACAAGTGTTGTGGATAAGATTACCTGAAATTCTCCTCTTAAAACACTTAAAATGCCCTAGAAAGTTGTAACAATCATTTTAAATCCATGCCTGATCTTGAAAAAAAATGTAAGAGAAAATTTCAGAGATTAAAAATGAAGGAAGAGCTTGGGGCCAGCCTGGTGGCATAATGGTTGGGTTTGCACACTCTGTTTCGGTGGCCTGTGGTTTGCAGGTTCAGATCCTGGGCACAGACCTATGCACTGCTAGTCAAGCCATGCTGTGGTAGCATCCCACATGCAAAAAAATAGAAGATGATTGGCAAGAATGTTAGCTTAGGGACAATCTTCCTCAAGCAAAAAGCAAAAAGAGGAAGATTGGCAACAGATGTTAGCTCAGGGCCAATCTTCCTCACCAAAAAAGAAGAAGGAGAAGGAGAAGAAGAAGAAGGAAGAGCTTGATTCCAGAGAGGCAAATCATCATCAAAGCCACTGGCTACCTTGGGCAACTACCCATCCTCGGTGGTCTATACCTTCAGTTGTAATGGACAGAAAATAAGAGATAATATCCCAAAACTACTCATAAAAGAAGAGTCAGAATGGAAATGCTGGCATAAATCTGTGATCACTAAGGACTACATCCTCACACCACGAGCACCATGTAGCTCATATACAAACTTGGTTTATTTGGAGGAAAACTTACAAGCTGAGAAGTAGTAGGGTGCATGCGATTCCTCCAAATGCTCCTTATCCCATGTCTTGGACCAAGGAGAGAGAGTTTGCATTCACCACGGCCAAATTTCTCATAGAGAGGAACCTTCCACCATCATGCTCCATGACTTAGGATATCAGATAGGCATTGGCAGGAAACATCTTGATAGCCATGGAAGCTCCCTGGTGAGAGAAGTGGCCTCACTAGAAAAGAACTCCAGGAGACCAGGGTGCATCTTCCCCCCCGGGCATAGAACCCACTCAGCTTGTTCTTCGATTGGACTCACTCAGATCTGCTGAGCTGCCTTCCAAAAGTTCTCAGGTGAGCTAACTTCCCTACTAACTTCCAAAACAGGGGAGGAAATGTAGCTCCAGAACTCTCCAAAGTGTCTCTGCCCAGTAAGAAAACCTGTCTGTCTCAGCCTCAGCTTCCAAGGGAGAGGAAAACTTGAATAAAGATTCTTCTGAATATTTGAAACAATAAACCATTGTTCACAAGGGTGAGGCGCAAATTCAAACTCTATTTGTTCCAAATGCCATAAGCCAAGTATTGAATTTCAAGTGGTCCACAGATGCCTAGTGGAAGTAAGTAAAATTTTTCTGGAGAAACTTACCCTAAATTCATACTCCAGAATTTCCTCCTGCATAACATTTCAGTGAATATGACTTCACAGTCAATCAATCAAAAATCACAAAACACTTGATGAAAAAGGTGACATGTGAGAGAAGAATTAAAAACCACAGAATCAGATCTTCAGAGATATTGGAAATCTATGCATATGTTTAAAAAAGTAAAAGACCATTGAAAATATAAATAAGAAACATAAAATTTGACCAGGAACCAAATCTAACCTCTAGCGATTAAAAATACAGAAATTGTGGAGCTGGCCTGGTGTTATAGTGATTAAGTTCACCCATATCACTTCTGCAGCCTGGAGTTCATGGGTTCAGATCCCGGGTGCGGATCTATGCACTGCTCGTCAAGCTATGCTGTGGTGGCATCCCACATACAAAATAGAGGAAGAGTGGCACTGAGGTTAGCTCGGGAACAATCTTCCTCAAGGAAAAAGAGGAAGATTGGCAATGGATGTTAGCTCAGGGCCAATCTTCCTTACCAAAGGGAAAAAAAAATATATATATATATATATATATATATATATATATATATAAATTGAAACAAAAAATTGCAAGTTAAATACAACTAAAAAGAGAATTAGTGAGGCTTCTACTTCCATTAACGGGAGAGTAATTGATTTGGGCCAACCCTCTTAATAAAGACAATGAAATAGGCTAGAAAAATATAAAAAGAGTCTTCTGTGAAGCTTCAGAGAACTAAAGAGGTAAATAACTTTAACAGGTAGGATCTGGGAGAAGCCAGGAACTGAAAGAGTTGAGCAAAGGACCAAGGGTTATTTTCCTCCTGGGGTGAGGAAAGCTGATTTTTTGGCTGCTCTCCAGCACCTGCTGAGGATGAGCAACCTGATAAATTAACTTGTTTTAGTCTGAGACCTTCCAATGGCTGCACTGATGGAGTAAGGTGAACAGAAATAAACCAGTCCTCACGTGGCCTGCTTTGGTCATCTGGATAGACCAGAAAATATCAAACCTTAATTGAAAAGGATTCAGGAGGGCCAGTGCCCCAAATCAGCCTGGAAGAAGCAAACAAAAACTCTGCTTGGAGGCAAACGGCATCACCCATCAAATTGTCGGTAGAAATAGTTTTTAAGTACAATCTTCTGCACACAACAAAAGATCACCGGGCACATTGAGGAGGCATGACAAAATGGGGGAAAACCAGCAGAGCCACAAATAAGAGCAAACAACAGTAGCAACAGAAGTAGACCCCAAGGACAACAGATAATGGAATTATCAAATTAGCAGTAACACCAGTACGCTACGCTTACTCTGTTCAAAAAAGTAGAAGCGAAGCTTGAAAGTTTCTGTAGAAGGCTTAAAACTGTATGAGTAACAGAATATTTGAAAAAGTACTACTAAAAATAAATTTTAGAAATGGAAAATTTAAAAAACAAAATTAGGAACTCACTGAGTGAATTCGACAGACACAGCAGTGGGGCCAACAACCCCAAAGCCCAGTAGCAAAAATTTATAAGGGTTTTTTTTTCTCCATTGATAGATTTATCACAAGTCAGCTAACGGGGTTCACTGGGAAGAGCCCCTTCTCCAAGCATCCCCAATGGCCAAAGCAGAGAAAAGAGATGCAGTGAATTGTGCAATGGCTCTTCTGTTCCATTGCATGGTCCAAAGCAAGTTTCATGGCTAAACCTGACTTTATGGGAGCTGTGGAGTGCAACCTTGCCATGTGCCTGGAAAGAGGACCAAAAATGTTTGGTGAACAACTTGTTGATTACCTCAGTTCACTCTTCTAGCCACCAAAAATTCAGTTTACACTCCTTCCTGCATGTGGAACAATTTTACTCCTCTATAAGGGAGGCGACACAACCCTAAAGTCCCTCCTAGTTATGGCGTCAAGTTCAAAGTGCAAAATATGTCGTCCTTTCATTGAGACATAATGCATAACTGTCCTCTGCAGCAGGGGTTACATGCTCCGTCATGCTGTACACTATTGCAGCACAGCAATCCAACAGCCACAATAAATACTTCCCTTCAGAAAAGGAAGATTGGGAGACAAACAGCAACCATTGGTCCAGAGGAATGCTGACCCTGAGGGCAAACATTTTGAGAGCTACCTATTGGTGAATATTTGAATGTTTTTGATTAGGCCCAGAAGTGGCTGAATGTAGGGACTGGAGGATTAAATTTGAAAGCTTCAATTTTTCAATGATTCTATAAACCAACAAGATCAATAAAACTGAAAATAGAAAAAGTAAAGAAGAACACGGTTTAGTAAGTCTGCTCGGAACAAGCTCAACATACTTAACAGCATTTATAAATACCAGAAATACCATGTAGGAAAAAAATAAATCTAAATAAGATGCCATTCACACTGGTAACAAAAGTTATAAATATCTTGGAATTAATGCAACCAAAAATATGTAAGACCATAATGGAGAAATTTTTTAAACTACTGACTTTATAAAATACTATTAATAATGCAATGTGTAGAGTTATAAGTAAAAACTAGATAGGCTAATGTATAAGAAAAAATAGTGTATGTTATCTGAGAGAGTGATGGGAAATGAAAACGTTCAATTTTTTTTAATGAATCAGTTTTTATTCAGAGACTATAGAGTTCTTCTCCAACTTTCTTTTGTTAATTTTTTATTGTGTAAAAAACGCATAGTATAAATTTACCCTTTTAACAATTTTTAAGTGTATGTTACAGCATTGAATAGTTAACTGCATTGTTAACTATATGCACATTGTTACACAACAGACATTTAGAACTTTGTCATCTTGCATAACTGAAACTCTATACTCAATGAACAACAAATCCCCATTTCTCCCTCCTCCCAGCCTAATTTTTTTAAAATATAAGGATTGATAGTAATTTTTTTAATATATGTGTTAAAGTTTTAAGGGCAACCATTAAAATAGACACAGAGTGTAGAATTTTCAAACTAGAAGAGGGGGGAGAAATGGAATGAGAACAAAGAAAGCAAAAGCAAAAACTCCCCAATTTGAAAGAAAGTAAGAAATGGTGTGAGGTGTGGGTAAGAATATAGGTAAAAAATAGGACAAACTGAAAGCACAAAGAGGGATGGTAGAAATAAATCCAAATATACCAGTGATCACAATAAATATAGATGGACTAAACTCTACAGTTAAAAGACAAAGTTTGTAAAACCAGATTAAAAACAAAATCCATTCATATGTCATTTATGTATAAGATACATATCTAAAACAAAGAGAGAGAAACATTGAAAGTTGTAAGGGCAGCATAAAAAAAATGAAGCAAATATTAACCAAAGAAAGATGGTATTATCATATTATCAGGAAAAATGTTTTCTTTAAGCAAAAATACTAGAAACAATGAGAGTCAGCTACTTAGCAGTTTACAGTGCGTATTTCTCTGGTGAAACAATCTTGTTCAAATGTTAACTCAGCTACTTAAAAGCTGTGTAACCTGGAAAGATTTCTTAATCTAAGTCTTAGTGTCTCTAGCTGTAAATGGCCAAGATGACATAGAAACCTCATGAGGGTAAGGTGATTACCAAATCAGATCATGCATGTGAGTGTCAGACGCTTGTGTGCTTGTGTGTTCAACGAATAATAGCAACTAGTATTGTTGTTTCCATATCCTTTTAAATCAGGAAAAATAAAAGTGTGTTTGCATCTATCCTATTGTTTAGCATTCTGAAAATGCTGGCAAACACAATTGGTTAAGAAAACTAAATTACAAGTATATACGGTGTAAATGCAAAGAAAAAATAACATCATGTATAGAGAATATAATTGTCCTCTTGTGGGAAAACATCGAAGTTAGATATCATACTGTGGAAAAATCTAAAGCACAGTAGCAACCAGTGTTGCAAAATACCTGTGGGGAAAAAAACACTGAAAATTGTGCAAAGTCCATATGAAGAAAACTGCACATTTATTGAGCAACATTAGTGAAAATACATGAAAGGAGAGGCATATCAAGCTTTTAGGCTGGACTTCAATTCCAAATCACAATGAATTCTATAGTCTTAACAAAGTTATTGCAAGCTTAATTATTTATCATTAAATTTCTAAGCACCTCTTGGTCCTTTTGGTCCAGTTTGGCATATTTTAGTTACAGAAATCACTATAATTAAATAGAATTAATGTCTAGTCTAGCAACTAACATTATTATTTTATTTTTTAGATGTCTAACCTTAATTGTATTTTAAATGAAACTAGTGATAATTTTGTCAAATTCTGAAAAAAATACATTCTGAATAACAAAGTTTCATTTCAAACCAGAGGGGATTGATTAATTTTTTTTTAAACATAGTGGCAAGCCCACTTGTAGAAAAATGTAATTATACTCTGTTCTCATATCTTACCCCAAAATTAATTCTAGATGAGTAAAATGTAAATGAAGAAAGGAAACAATAAAGATACAAAAGTAAAATCAGCGTTAATGATTATATATACTCTGGGCAGGACATCCTTCAAAAGCGTGGCACAAGAGACCAAAACTCAATTACAATGCATTATACATTTAACTACATAAAATTTAACCTCAGCTGATGAAAGAAATAAAGGACAAAGTGGTAAAATCTGAAACATAATTGAAATTTAATGTAATCTTTGAACATAGATGCAAAAATGAAATAAACTACCGCACATAGAATCCACCAGCATATTAAAATGCATTTGACACCATGATTAAGTAGGCCATTTTCTATGAAAGTAAAAGTGGCTTGATATTACAAAATCTATTAATGAAGCTGGTCGTATTGAAAGGCTGAAAGAGAAAATGTGTCAGACATTTTCATAGATTAAAAAAAGGTATTTAATAAATTTTATTCAAAAGCATTGATGTGTATGTAATTAACCACCAAGATATTCAAACTTTTAGCAGCAAAAAGTGAAAAACAATTCAAATATAAAGAAATAAGGGATGTGTTTATAAACTTTATGGATCTAAACTCTGGATTACTAATCAGTTAGTAAAGGTTATGGTACAGTTGAATATTTCTTGATATGCAAGCATGTTTATGATATATTTCTAAATGAAAAACCATGTGCATTCTTGGCTTTAGCACTATGTACATCATAATGTCATTTTTCTGCATGAAAAATTATATGTACATTGACAGAGGTGAAAAAGTAGAAAGACAAATAGCGATTATGTTTGTAGAGTGAAACTGTGACTTTTTTAAAGTGTTTTTCCATGTGTGTTAAGTGATCTGTGTTGAGCCTATATTAATTTTAATGTCATATTCTAAATTTTACCAAATATAACAACAAGGTTAATAATTTAAAATTATTTTGCACTTCAATCCCTCAGGATCCAGAATCTTCCTGGTTTAAAATCTTCTTCCTGATAGCAGGCATTAATGTGATAGGCGTAATTTTCTACCTTATATTCGCTAAAGCAGAAATTCAGGACTGGGCTAAAGAAAAACAACACACACGCCTCTGAAGGTAAGAAGGGATAGATTAAGGACAGATTTTGAAACTGGGGATGCAGGACGGAGAGGAGTTGAGGATGGCCCCTGAGCAAACTGTGGTGTTGCTGACTGAGATGGGGAAAAACAAGGGGTGCAGACTTGGGGGAGAAGACGAGACCATGTGAAGTATGAAACTATTTGACATCCTGATGGAGACGGCATGCCACCCAGAAGATGTGCTACTCTGGAATTCTGGGAAGATACTGGGGCTAGAGATAAAAATTTGGGTGCCTGGGCCTCTCTAACATTTAAAGTTGAGGAAGAGAAGGGAAAATTTGCCAGGGAGACCAGGAAGGGCCTTCAATGAAGTAGGAACAGTTGCAGAGAGTGGTATCTCAGAAAAGAAGTGAAAAAGGTGGGTATAATTACCTGTGGCAAATGCTATCAAGCAGCCAAATTGTCTAAGGTCTGAAAACTTACTAATGGGTTTGGCAAGAGGTACGTTAAAGGTGACCCTGGCTAGAATGATTTTCAAGTGAATGATGGAGACAAGAGGCCCATTAAAGTTCGAAAGAGAATCTGATATTGTGCCTTTCTTCTCTAAACTCTGTCAGTGGTAAATAGAAGGAGAAATGTCTTTTCTGCAGAATTATTTCAGCTAATACATAAGCAAGAATTGATGGATATAGAATATCCCCCTTTTGTAAACCCCAGTGAATTAAGGGATCCAAGTATTGTGCGTTAACAGCTGTTAACATCACCAAAAGAGAGACATAGAGACATTGTGTACATCCTGATGAAAGAGCATACCACCACCAAGATCTTGCTAAGAAAATCAAACTGAATATGATCAAGCCTCTGGGAACAGCTAATGTTTTGGAAAAGATACAGAGAACAGAGAATATGTTGAAATAAATCCTAAGGATATCATCAGCAATTCTAAACCATAGGAAGGTTACAGGTCAAAAGACTCAGATTCTTTAACAAATAAATTATAAGGGGAAAAAAAGATGAAGGGGGAATCTCTACATTAAAAGGGACTTAAAAGATATAAATTTTTAAAAGCTGGTGAAACTAAACTCTATAGGGATACATACATAGGTGACAAATCTATAGAGACATACACAGAAGACATTACTCTAAATGTCAGGATAGTCATTACTTCTAAAAGGGAAAGAGAGGTTGTGATTAGGATGGATCACAGAAAACTTCTAGGGTCCTGGTGATATTTCATTTTTCACATCTAGGGTTGTGATTAAAAGAGTGTTCATTGAGTTACACATTTGTTTTGTGAAGTTTTCTGTATCTGTGTTTTATAAGAAATGAAAGAAGGAGGGAGAGAGGGAGGGAGGAAGGGAGGAAGGAAGGAAGGAATGAGAGAAGGTGAGCTGAGGAAATGGAGATAGCCAGAATAGACAGCCCTATAAAGGAGAGCAGAGAAATAGCATGGCAACTGTAGAGGGATGTGGCATTAGGGAGTTTTTGTTTGTTGTTTGTTTTAGAATTAGGTGCAATAATATATAAGCTGACGGTTTAATCCAATAGTGAGTTTTCACAATGTTGGAGAGAAGGTTCACAGGCAGAATTAAAGTCTTGAGTCATCCAGAAGGGATGCTATCCAAGCACAGTGCAGGGGTTGGCCTTGGATATGAACCTAGAGTTGATCCAAAGTAGCGGAGAGAAGGCAGAGTTTATGGGCACATACATGGTGGGTCAGGATGTGGGTTGGCATTTTATCTGTGCAATAAGCAGCAAGGTTTTCACTTAAGAGGGAGAAGTTGAGAGAGAAGGAAATAAAGGAATCCACGTTGGAAAAGGGTAAAATTACCACCATGAGTGGATGATATGATTGTTTACCTAGAAAATCCAAGTAGGTTGACTGGAAAGCTATAGAAACAATAAATGCATGCAATAAGTTTCTGACTAACCCATTAATAGAGAAATAAATTTTTTCACATTAAACAATGATAACCAGTTAGCAAATTTATTGAAAGAAATGATCCAGATGATGATTGGAGGGATATTTGATAGTATCAATCAAAAATTAAATTGACTCGGGGTTGCCAGTACTAAGAACATCCATAATGGTGCACTCACAAAAAACCACCAACATAGATATATACTCAAGATTGCTGCTTAAAAATGGCAAAAATCTGGGTCTGAAATTAAACATGTCCATCAATGCAGTCTTAGTTAATAAATTTTGTGTAAGTGAATGGAAGATAAGCAGTAGTTGGAAAATATGGTAGCTCGAACAAATATTTTAACACAGAAATTTCTGAGGCTGTCCTTATGAATAAGCTCATAACAGCACTAGGAAATACTCCCTAGGCATCAGCAAAGGTTTAGCCTCTATTTCCAAGGTATGGAGTTGGGAACAGTCATGGTTGCAATCATACTACTTTATTCAGATCCTATAAATCTTACTTGTTTCCACATAGTTGTCTATTAAATACTAAAAGTTATACTGATGTTTTCTACTACTATTTCCATTAATTTCTGTTTATGTCCAAGCAGTTGTTATTGAATATTCTGACGTTCTACTACAATTTCAAAAAGATTTTGACAATTATATCTTAATTGGAAATTTAATTTTGATTTTGTAAAATTATCAGCCTTTTCCGTATTATGATTTTTACTCTTAATTGACTTTCTGATATCGATATTGCAACCTCACATTTTCTGCGCATATGCTTGTTTGAGATTCCCTGGAATACTTTTTCGTAGCCTTTAAATTCCACCTTCCCAAGTCATTTCGTTTAGTATTTGTTTCTTACAAACGGTACATTGTTGGGCTTAATTATTTCACCCACTGAGTGCTGTCTGCTTTGTATAGATGAACTTAGTCCAACCGCATTTATTATCATTACAAATGTACTTCATTTTCTGTCATTTTATTTTATATCCCCTTAAAAAATGTCCTCCTTATCTTTGTGGCCTTCCTCTTCCTCCTGCTCCTTTGCCTGCCTCTAGTAATTCGGAAAGTTCATGGAATATTTTCAATTTTGGTTGTGCTTATACTCTTTAAGTTTTCTTTGAAAATGTGTTCATTTTTCATTAGTGTGCTATACTCTTTTTCTGCCTTCTTTTTCCTTCCAAAATATCTAAAATATTTGACTTTTCTAATCACTTTTCTCTGGCTAGGACTGATTCTACCTGAGCTTGTAATTGCCCAAGCACGGTGTGGGTAGAATTTCCTCAATTCTTTTCTGGTGTTTGCCTGGTCGCCATTTTCATCTTGCCATCAGGCTGGAGCTGGAGGCCTGGAGGCTTTAAATCTGCCTTTTAGACTCTAGGCTAGGTGACAGACAGCTCAGGGAACTCCAGCACAGGTAGTATGATAGTTCAAAAGATGTTTTCCTTGGCCTTGCTTTTTGTTGTGCTGGTGGTTGTTTCTTCAACATCCTGCGTCTTCAGGGCTGTCAGCCATTAGGCAGTGCACAGGCATTTTGTTTGCAGCAGCAGCCGTGTTTTTCCCATCACAGTCAAAGTGACACATTGTTGCAAAGTTGGTCAATCTCAACTTCCCCTCTTGATTTAAGAAGATGGGGGAAAATAAGCAAGGGCTGAGTCATAACCACATATTTCTCCTCTATCCCAGAGGTCACAGCAAAAGGGCGTGGGGCGCCAGAATTGCAAGGGTCCATCTGGTTTCCAGATGCACTTTCCCCTGCTTCACTTCACTCTGGTGGAAAGATGGTACAGCCCCTGGCCTGGGGCATTTCCCTCTTATTTCCTGACGAATGCATCCAGCTCATGAGTCTGGTAGGCAGCTGCAAGTTGATTCCCAGTGTCACCTTTTCAATCAGTCCTCATTGTTTCGGATTTAGCAAATAGTGCTTGTTGGTTTTGGCATGAGGGAGTTCCCTAGTTTTTGCAGTTTTCTGTTTTGCTTCTTTGAATTTATTTCAGGGGTTCCGGGGATACTAGTTGTGTAAAGGGACATGCATTCTGCCTGTGGAAGTTCCTTATAGCAGGACTTCTCAACTTCTTTTGTATAATGGACCTCAGTTCAGAATATCATGCAGAAAACTCCGAAGGAGAACGATTATGTTGAAATAGTTATCAAGATATTTTAAAAGCACATTTGTAATAACATATATGCTTCTTTATTGATTCATTAAATAATGAGAACTAACAAGAGGTCTAATATAACTACTATAATTTCAAAATAATAGTGATGAGCAAAACAATGTTTTTTGAGATATTGATAATAACTATAATGCTATAAGAAAATATCTATGACACATTTATTTCCATCTTGTGGTCTGAAAGTCTCATGTCACAGAAAGCTAGCTGGGTCTGCCTAGCTTTTAACTCGTCAGCTGATTTGTATAAAAGACCCCTAAGCTCTTTCTTCTATGCGATGGAAGGGCCACGGGAACACCAGTGTTGGGCTGTGCTTAGGGCATCAATTGGCCTTAATGTGTCTTTGCAGTGAAGCAGCCTACCTTGCCATTGCTGCCCCCTCTCCCCAATAACTTTTGAACAAAATTGTTCAGGAAATGAATTGTTCAGGAAACTTTCCCTTCGAACCTGCTCCGTGAAGAAAGAATGATAAGTCAGGATCCCCTCCCCGTTTTTTTAAAGCACGGTTAGGTAATAAAAAGTCTTGTGGTCACTTTAAATAGCAAACACACACGTTACCTGGTTAGGTAATCGAAAATACTAATTTCAATATATAATGCAGCACACCAATTGCCCTTCAAGTATGACACTCCTTCCCTGTCTCTCTGGCTTGAACAAAGTTTCAGGCAGACCATCTCCTTCAGGGAAAGGATGTGACCATTTTCTTCTTTCTCTATCCTCATCCCCCAGTTTGCTGACCCCATTTCTGCCCCTCCTGGGGTATAACAAGGAGAGAAAAGAGAGGAAAGCAGGTAGGGAAATTTCTTGTTAGCCTAGCCCTATTGTCAGATATCTCAAGCTCCCTGGGCTAAAAGATGTTGAAAACACTCTTTCCTTCATGCACAAGAGGCCTCAAGGCAATGTCCCTTGGCTCCTTGGCTCCACTCCACACAGGTCGCTCTTTATGGATATCCTATCACCCTTCCAGGTGGTCCCTTGGGACAGACTATCTCTCCTGTGACCTGCATCTGGTCCATGGGAAACACTAACACATCTTCAGGCCTAGATTCCTCAGGAATCTACTCCAGGTGGTTTCATTAAAGGCTCATCCCAGCAGATATGAATGTGGGGTGGGGCAGGCTTCCACCTACGCCAGAGGGAGGCAGGGTGGGAAAATCACAGCACAATTTTTTAAATTTTATTCACACAACAGTATAATTCACATGCCATGTAATTTACCTGTTTAAAGTGTACAATTCAGTGTTTCTTAGTATAGTCACAGATATGTGCAACTGTCACCACAGTTAATTTCAGAACGTTTTTATCACCACAGAGAGAAAACTTGTACCTTTACCATTACTCTCCTGTCACCCCATCCTTCCAACCCTAAACAACAAATAATCTCATTTCTAACGCATCCTCTCTGTAGATTTACCTATTCTAGACATTTCGAATAAATGGAATCACCTAATATTTTTTTGTGATTAGCCTCTTTCACTTAGCGTAATGTTACAGTGTTCATCCATGGTGTAGTATGTGACAGTACTTCATTCCTGTTTGTGGCCAAGTAATATTTGATTGCATGGATATACCACATTTTGTTTATTCATTCATCTGTTGATGGACATTTGGGTTGCTTCCACTTTTTGGCTATTGTGAATAGACTGCTATAGACATTTGTGTACAAGTTTTTGTGTGAATGTTTGTTTCTTTTGGGTATATACCTAGTAGTGGAAATACTAGGTCATATGATAATTCTATACTTAACTTTTTCAGGAACCATGAAACTGTTTGCCATAGTGGCAGCACCATTTTACATTCCCATCAGCAAATGTATGAGGGTTCCAATTCTCTACATCCCTACACTGTTATTTTCTGTTTGATTTTTGTTTTATTATTGCCATCCTATTGGGTTTGAAGTAGTTTTTGTTTGTGTTTCCCTAATGTCTAATGATATTGAGCATCTTTTCATGTACTCATTGGCCATTTTTATATCTTCTTTGGAAAAATATTTATTTGAGTTTTTTGCCCATTTTTTAGTTGATTTGTTCGTCTTTTTGTTGTTGAGTTTATATATTCTGGGTATTGGACCCTTATCAGATATGTGATTGGCAAATAGTTTCTCCCATTCTGAGGTTGTCTTTTCACTTTCTTGATAGTGTTCTTTGATGCACAAAAGTTTTTAATATTTATGAAGTTCCCTTTATTTTCCCTTTTGTTGTTTCTGCTTTTGGTGTTATATCTAAGAAACCATTGCCAAATTTGAAGTTGTGAAGATTTACTCCTGTATTTTCTTCTAAGAGTTTTATTGTTTTAGCTCGTACATTTAGGTCTTTGATCTTTTGAGTTAACTTTTGTAAAGGGTGTGAGCTAAGGGTCCAGATTCATTCTTTAGCATGTAGCTATCCAGCTGTCCCAGTACAATTTGTTAAAAAGACTGTTCTTTCCACATTGAATGGTCTTGGCATCTTTATCAAAAATCAGTTTTCCCTAGACAGATTGGTTTATTTCTGGACTCTTACTTCTATTCTACTGGTCTATACAGCTATCTTTATGCCAGTACCACTCTCTCTTGATTACTCTTGCTTTGTAGAAAGTTTTGAAGTATGAGTCCTCCAACTTTGTTCTTCTTTTTCAAAGTTGTTTTGGCTATTCTCGGTCTCTTGAAATTCCACATGAATTTTAGAATCAGCTTGTCAATTTCCAAGGAGAAATCAGCTGGGATTCTGACAGAGATCACACTGAATCTATGGATAATTTCAGGAGTATCGCCATTTTAACAGCGTTTACTCTCCCAGTCCATGAACATAGGATGTTTTTCCATTCATGTAAATCTTCTTTAATTTCTTTAAACAATATTTTGTACTTTTCTGATTATAAATTTTACACTTTTGTTAAATTTGTTCCTAAGTATTTTATTCTTTTTAATGCCATTTTAAATAAAATTTTCTTAATTTTTGGATTGTTTGTTACAAGTATATAGAAATATAACTGATTTTTGTATGTTGATCTTGTATCCTGAAACCTTGCTAAACTGACTTATTACTTCTAATACTTTTTTAGAGAATTCCTTACAATTTCTATGTAGAAGATTATGTCATCCTTGAATATAGTTTGACTTCTTTTTCAATCTAGATGCCTTTTATTTCTTTTTCTTGCCTAATTGCCCTGCCTAGAACCTCTATTATAATGTTGAATAGAAATGAGAGAGTGGACATCCTTGTCCTGTTTTTGATCTTAGGGGGGAAACACACATTTTTAAATTCTTTCAAAGTCTTTATCCATCTCTGTTCTCCTGAAGCTTTCACTTTTATGTAATCCTAAATTGTTTTAGAACCATATGACTGGTTTTTTTAATCGCATCCTGAAGAATATCTGTAAGGTGCCCTTACACCTCACTTTGGAATTTTATATGTGTTGTATATTGTCACCAATACCAAAGTCTCCAATGTAACAATGTCTTACATCCTGTTTCAGAATTATTCACCACAAATTTGGCCAAATATAGGCCATCCCAGAAAAGAGGAGAACAAGAGATACCTTTCTTCCTTCCAGTGAACTGTGTGCACTTAAAGCAGTAACATTTTGGTGAGAGATATCAAATTTTCTCTCCGTTGCTGGTGAAATGACAGCATTGTGTAACATTTCCCCTCCACTGGATAAAATGCATCACGATTGCCTACACTAAAGGAATGCTTATATTCAGCTAACATGTAGAAACACATCTGGGGTACTTATACACAGTTATTAGGCAATGTAAGTAGTTTCTACTCAGAAAGCCAGAAAATGTCTATTAGTGTGAATGACATGTTTTAGTAACTAATAAAACTCCAAACACAAAAAAGAATAAAAATGTTCAGTATAAAAGAAAGATAGTGTGTGCCTTCCTCATTGTTACCCCAGATAGGTCCCTGGATTCATACACCGGTTTAGCACCTTAGCCACTTCCCTTTTTTGGGTTTTGGAGAACATGACACCAGCTGAATTAATATGGACACCTGCTAACCAGGTGAAGTTGAGTTTCAGTCCATTTTAACAGATAGCACTGCCCCAATTGCCACAGGGTACAGCAGTCTGTTCTTTGAAAGGACTAGGGATGCTTCTGAGCCAGAAGTCAAAGTGTGTCGTTGGTGTAGGATCACAAAGGGAAGTTTTATTTTCATTTTCTTAGTAACAAATTGATTATGAAGAATGGGAATTTGGTAAAACACAAAAAGTGTGCCTTGTTATTGCTGTGGATAAAATGTATTCTTATTAGGGAGAGCAGCAGTATCAAACTACCTGAGTTCCAAACCCTATAGGTGTGCAGTGTTTTTTTGTTTTCGGGATACAGCACAGATGTATAGCAAATGATGGATGGTTTCGTACCATGTGCCTGGACCTAGCAAGATGTTGGAATTGTTCACACCTTTTACACATAGACTTTTGAGAGTAAAGAAGAAGGATGATAAAATTGCACCAATCATATTCATTTTTATGTCAAGAGGAGAGAAGTGGGGGTCGGCCAGATGGCATAGTGGTTAAGTTCATGTGCTCTGTTTGGGCAGCCCAGTGTTCACGGGTTTGGATCCTGGGCACGGACCTACACACTACTCATCAAGTCATGCTGCAGCGACGTCCCACATACAAAATAGAGGAAGATTGGCACTGATGTTAGCTCAGCGACAGTCTTCCTCAAGCAAAAACAGGAAGATTGGCAAGAGATGTTAGCTCAGGGCCAATTTTCCTCACCAAAAAAAAAGAGGAGAGAAGTGTAACAAATGCCTAGTATAACCTATCATTGGGACAAGGAAGACAACTTGGGGAAAATATACTAAGCCAGACTATTTCTTTAAACTGTTTTAAAGCTTTCTTATATCCACTGAGTACAAGGACTCACCGGTGACATTTGGGTGCACTTTTTCTTTCTCTTCAAAACTTAGCATAAAACAGAGTTCTAGGAGAGCCTAGGGCCAGCCTCAAGGGAAGAGGAACCAGCACGTGAGCCGGGACTGAGAGACTGTCACCAGCTCAAGAAGAAGACAGCACGTGGATTCCTCGGAGACCAGTTTCCCCAACACACACCCTGTGTACATCTCTTCTGTAACACGTTTTGTTTGCAAAATGTCTAAATTTTAAATGCAGGTTTATTTGTCTTCCATTCCACATCAGTTGCCTTATGAACGATGGTTGAATAAACCAATAAACAAGCACAAGAAGACAAAATTTTATCTAAGACTTTGTGAAAGAGCTTTTCTACAATTTTCAACTTTCACTGCTCCGTGTTGTAGATAGGTGGGCCAGTGGAAAATCTGAGATTTCTGTACAGTCATGTGTCACTTAATGATGGGGATACATGCTGAAAAATGCATCATTAGGCAATTTCATTGTTGCGAGAACATTATAGAATGTGCTTACACAAACCTGGATGGTGTAGCCTACTACACACCTAGGACGTACGGTGTGCAGCCTATTGCTCTTAGGCAAACCGGTATGGCACGTTACTGTGCTGAATACTGTAGGCAATTGTAGCACAATGGTAAGTATTGGTGTATCTAAACACATCTAAACATAGAAAAGGTAAGTAAAAATATGATATAAAAGATAAAAAATAGTACATCTGGATAGGGCACTTACCATGAATGGAGCTTGCAGGACTGGCAGTTTCTCTGGGTGCGTCAGTGAGTGAGTGGTGAGTGGATGTGAAGGCCTAGGACATTACTGTGCCCTACTCTAGACCTTATAAACACTGTACATTTAGGCTGCACTAAATTTATTTTTAAAAATTTTCTTTCTTCAATAATAAATTAACCTTAGCTTACTGTAACTTTTTTTTACTTCGTAAACATTTTAATCTGTTTTTAACTTTTTGACTCTTTTGTATTAACACAGCTTAAAACATAAACACATTGTACAGTTGTACAAAAATGTTTTCTTTCTTTATATCCTTATTCTGTAAGCTTTTTTCTATTTTAAAAATTTCTTATTTTATTTTTTTTTTTTTGCTTTTTAAACTTTTTTGTTAAAAGCAAAGACATAAACACACACATTAGCCTAGGTCCGCACAGGGTCAAGATCATCAACATTACTGTCTTCTACTTCCACATTTTGTCCCACTGGAAGGCCTTCAGGGGCAATAACATGCCTGAAGCTGTCATCACTTATGATAACAATGCCTCCTGAAGGACCTGCTGGAGGCTCTTCTTGAGGAGGTGTCACTCTTTTCAGAAATAAGTCCATGGTGGTTTGCTTGGTTTCTTTCTTTCTTTCATGATAGATTTGCTTGTAAGCAGACGATGCACCATGAACATTTCTCTTTATTAATGAAAACCTTTCTGTGCTGTGGTCTATGTTTTCAAACTTTACAAGGACCTTGGTGAGGTCTGCAAACCTTCTGCTAAACCCTTTACTGTGAATTTTCTTGGGAGTTATTTTTTTTTCTTCTCCTGCAGTTTCCTTTCCTCTTGCCTATCCTTCTCCTGTGTGGTCCTGTTCCAGTTCCAACAGCTCCTCATTAGTCAGTTCCTCAGGAACCACCCTTAGGAGCTCCTCAATTTCATCCTCATCCACATCCAGGCTAAAGTTGTTTGCCATCTTAACAATAGCCTTGTTGATTTCGCAATGTCCTCATCCTTGGAAAATCCTTTGAAGTCAAGGCCGAACCTCTTGAGTGTCTTCTTCCAAATGCCATTCATAAATTCCTTGATGACATTACCCTAAGCCCAATCAAAATTCTTGATATAGTCATAGATGTTGTGATCCTTCCAGAATTGCATTAGTGTCTTCTCAGGGACTTCCTCAGTTGTAGCAATAGCCTGGGCAAATGCCCTCCTCAATAAGTAGGCCCAAAAGCTGCTATAACTCCTTGATCCATTAATTGAATCAAAGGAGTGGTGTTTGGAGGGGAACTACCATTTTGATATTGGCAGGAAAATCACCAATAAAAGGAGGATGTCTGGGAGCATTATCAACAATAAGCAAAATTTTGAAAGGTATGTTATTCTCTAAACAGTACTTCTCCATTTTGCTGGCAAAGCAATTGAGGAGAGCAACTTGGAAGATGAGCTAGATCATCTTCCTTCTCATTGCTCCTCTGGGTTATCGTGGCTTCTCATTGCTCCTCTGGTACACTGGCAGTGGTATTGACTTGGCCTGCTTATGGATGAAAGTCCTTTCAGGCATCCGTTTCTGGAATAGGGAGGTTTCATCCATATTGAATATTTGCTCTGGCAAGTAATATTCCTCCACAATCAGGTTATCCAGAGTTTCCAAAAATTCTTCAGCTGCATTCACATCAGCACTCGCAGACTCACCACTCACTTTCACAGTATGCAATGAATAACGATTTTTAAATCGTTCAAACCACCCAGTGCCGGCAACAAATTCAACATTGTAGTCAGCTCTAGTCTTTTCTTTCAACATAGCAAAAAAAACTTTTTGCTTTGGCCATGATTGTCATGTTACTGAGAGGGATACACTTCTGTGTCTGGTCTTCAATCCATGTCATTAAAAGTCTCTCCATGTCTGATATGGGCCCTTCTCGAATTTTTGTTAGTCTCATTGCCTTCAATGAAGCAGATCCTTTAACAGCTTCCATCACTTTGTTCTTGTTCTTAGATCAAGAATGGGACATACTTGACTGATGAGCAATAACCATCATTGATTTTCCACCTTCATAGTCCTTAATCACTTTTAATTTTGTTTCTAGGTCAATCACTCCACATGGCCTCCTACTGACAATGTTAGCAGTGGAGTTCGTATGTTAGGGCCCATGATGAACAAAACAACATGAGATTAAATCAAGCACAAGACAAAATGATGCAATCAAGAGATGTGGTAAACACAAGATATATGAGGCTTACTGCTGGCTTAACACAGCGTATTGTTTTACAGTAAACTTTTTTTTTATAAGTGGAAACAATACACTCTAAAATAACAATAAAAAGTACAGTATAGTAAGTACATAAACCAGTAACATAGTCATTTATTATCATTACTAAGTACTATGTACTATACATAATTGTATGTGCTATACTTTTACACTACTGGCATCACAGTACGTTTGTTTACACCAGCATCACCACAAACACGTGAGTAATGCCTTCCACCACAACTTTACAATGGCTACGACATCACCAGGCAATAGGAATTTTTCAGCTCTATCACAGTCTTATAGGACCACATCATGTATGTGATCTGTTGTTGAGCAAAATGTCATTGTGTGGCACATGCCTCTACTTTAAGAACAGCCCATTTGGGGAGAACTACTAGCCAGGCCCAAGGAGAACTCAAACTTGTTTTCAGAAGCAACTAAAAGTGACAGGTTACGAGGAAACAAAAGGGTCCGGAGAATGAAAAGAGATGAATAAATGCAGATATGTGTGGCTCAGAAATAAGTGAGAGACTCTGTGCCTCAATGGACAAACACCTTAATCATCACTGTTAAGAGCCTGGGGTTGGCTCTGCAATTGTTAGAGAAATGGAATGGAGCAGACCCAGTCTTTCAATATATTAATACCAGATGAAATAAGGAAAGGAATTCATAGGTTTAGGTGATTCTATGCTCTGAAAAACAAAAGGAATTAAAGAAAAATTGGATCAAAACAGGGTCCTTTTCTTCTCACTCATTTTTTCCCTAACTGGTCTGCCATACCACCCCAGAGCCATTCCTTTCATTGATTGATACCGTGATTCAACAAGCATTTATACACATACCCACATGCACACACACAAGAATTTATTGACACTTACTCTGTACCAGACACTGTTCTTATGTTAAGGATATTATAAAACAGTGAATGTCATGCTTCCTGAACTTTGGGAGTTTACAGTCAGAATCAGTAGAGGAAACTGTCATAAATGAAGCAGTTGTGGAACAATGTGAGTTATTGGGGTTACTCTGTGGGAGATGATCACCCTGCCTGGCAACCTGCATGTGTCTTGCCAGGTTGCTCTCCTCTGGTTGACAAGAGCACTTCAGACCTTTCTCCTACCCTATAAGCTGCCAGTCATGCTGCCCACCCCTTTTCAAAGTAGGAGGCGAGATAAACAAAATAAAACCACACAGCAGCCCCTCCCAGGACCTCTCACCAGCAGATATGGACATAATCATGAGCTGTCTGGTGAAAAGGCAGGAGCTGCCCTGACTCCATCTCTCTTCTTCCTCCCAAGTGGACTTTAGGTCACAAAGTTCCTCCCTTACCCCAACCTTCTTGAGAATTTCCATTAATGTGTGTTCCTTAGCATATTCCATTTTTTTTTCTCTCAACTGGATTCTTCTCACAGGTCTTAAACTTGCTCATTTTAAACTCCTTTCTTGATTCCATATCCTTCTGTAGCTACTCTCTGGCCTCTTTTCCCCTCTTTACAGCCAAACTTCTCAGCAGTCGTCTCCTTTTTCTACTTTCTGCTCACTCTTCATCTTGCCTGATCTCTGTAAAGTTGACATGGTGACTATTCACTCCATTTTGAAACAGACTCTCTCTTTCCTTCTTTTTTTTTTGGCACCACATTCCCTTAGTTTTCTTTCTATCTTTGTAGTCATTTTTTTCTTTCCCTTTTTTTTTAAAGACTCATCATCCCCTAGCTGGCCATCAAACGTTGGAGTTCCTTAAGGCTATTCCCAGGCTTTCTCTTCTTATGCATCTTGTCACCCTGGATAATTTCAGCCATGGTAAGAATTTTAATCACTACCTATATCTAGATGCTTCCTAATTTATAACTAAAGCCCAGATCTCCCATATGAAATTCAGACCTGTGTATCCATTTTCCTTCTTGTCATCTTCACTATGATCTCCATCTTAGGGAGGGGCACCCCACCTTCTAGTAGCAAACCAAAACCTAGGAGTCATTCCAGACATCTTCCACTCTCTCATCTAGTATCCAAGTCTTGTCAGGTTTGTCTCTAAATCAAATAATCTCCTCCCCTCTCACCACATTCACTCCCTGCTGTCAGCGGCCATCACTCTCTTCTGGACTACACAGTGAACTCCTGTTTCAACCTATTCCCTCATGCAGAAACCTTTGAAAAATAGAACCCTGATTTCATCCCCTCCCACTAAAACACTTCTTATTGATTTCAGGAAAAAGACCAATGCGCTTCCCTGGATGCACAGCGTGTTCCTGCTCTACGTAATTGTACAGCCTCCTCACAAACCAGGCTTCGCTTACTCTCCGTACTCTGGCCATACTTGATTACTCCCTCCTGCCACCAAAGCTTTGCTTATGCTGTGCCCTCTTACTAGAATGTTCTTCCCGTCTACTTCCTGAATCAGTTAGCTATTGTCCTCCAGATCCCAGTTCAACTGAAACTTTGTAGTGGTGGCCCACCGTCACCTCAGACTCAGGCATGTGCCCTTATCATTCATGCTTACAACCCAGTATACCCATCATTATTTTAAGTCCCACAGCTGTCACTGCACAGTCATTTGTGTGACACTTTGGTTAAAAGTCATCCACCCTCCTGAGATGCTGAGCTCCCTGAAGCTATGTCTGACTTTGGTTTCTACCAGCCACCGTGTTATATGTTCATTAATATTCATTTAGTGCTTAATGTTTTTGCTTTCTTTCATGATCCTAATACTGCTCATTTGGGGGCGAAACGGAAGCAGGCACACTACACACACTCTCCAGACATCCGGAATGTGGAGTCAAGCCAGCGTAAGTCTTACACACATTTTTCAATGACTTGTTAGGTTAATGAGATGAATATCAAAAGAGGCTTACTGAAGGCAGGTGGGATTCCAACAGTCAGAGAAGTAAAAGGTCATCCAAGACAGGAGTAGCAGCACGAACAAATGTTTGAGAGGATAAGAGAAAAACTTGACAATGTCTATTCACTATGATGCAAGGGATCTACACGGATCCACAAACCAGATGTGGGCAGAGCTCAAGATAGACAGAAAGAAGGTAGTTTTGAAAGAGCTGACTCTGGAGAGTGTTCAAGCACTACAGGTATTATAGAGGTGGTTCTGATTCCAAAGCTAGCAACCATAGAAAGGAAGTTGTCTGAAATAGTTGAAGTTTACTACCTGACTCTCATTAGTTGCAGGCACGTTCATTACTCTTGTTACAATAGATTCAGTCTTTACTGTCCTTTCCTCCTTGGCATTTTTCACCTGGGCGTCTTGTCAATGCCAAGCCTAAGAATGGCCCTTTATCCCTCCTCACTTGATGTGAGGGTGACTTCACTTGCTCTGGCCTCCCAGCTCAGGACTTTGGATTGTATACCCTGTGGCTTCCATTGTTTCAGGCTTTCTTTTGATGACAGTTCTCAGGGTTCATCTTCTGTACGTTTGGACATAATCCCTCTCGTAATTCTCAGTTCTCACTCCCATGGTTCTGGCTTCCTCTTTTGCTTTGGTGAGAAATTGTCCTCTGGCCCCTGAGGCTTTTACCAGGATAACCAGAGGAAAATTGTTTCTGTACTCACAACACTTTTGACATCAAATGTGTAGGTTTTCCACACCAAGCAGTTCTCCAGTTCCCCGTGGACACCAAATGCGTGACCTCCAATTCAACTCAATTCTGACACTAACTACCCAGAGTTAATGTAGACCCTATAGGTTAAGGGCTCAGTCCCACAAGACTTCCTCACCTTCAGACACCAATCAAAGTAGTGGGTGCCCAAGGTACCTAGACTTCTGTTTGACATTGCTACAAAGTTGAGGGTTCCTATGACCTTCTCCTCAGGTTTGATAATTTGTTAGAATCACTCACAGAATTGAGGAAAACTGTTTACTTCCTATTACTGGTTTATTATAAAGGTTACAACTCAGGAACAGCCAAATGGAAAAGAGGCATGGGGCAAGTACTTGGGAAGGGACGCAGAGTTTCCATGTCCTCTCCACATGTGCCACTTTCCCAGCACCTCCATGTGTCCACCAACCTGGAAGCTCTCTGAACCTCATTGTTTAGGGTTTTTTATAGAGGTTTTATCGCAAAGACATGATTGATTGAGTCACTGACCATTGATGAGTAACTCAATCTCCAATCCTTCTCCCCTCTCCCAAAGTGGGATGGTGGAGCTGAAAGTTCAGACCTTCTAATCATGCTTGGTCTTTCTGGTGACCAGCTCCACATCCTGAAGCTATCTCAGGCCCCCAGTCACCAGTCACCTCATTGGTATGCCCAAAAGACACTTTCATCACTTCAGAGCTTCCAAGGATCTTAGAAGCTCTTGTGTCAGGAACCAAGGACTCAGACCAAATATTATAAAAAAAAAGATGCTCCTATCATTCCTATTACTCAGGAAATTACAAGGATTTTAGGAGCTCTGTGCTGGAAACTGGGGGCAGAGACCAAATATATATTTCTTCCTATGTCACAATAACAGTGGAAAGAGTGGAGAACACACCTAAATTCAAACACATCTATGCTTTCAGGAGATCATAGTTAAATAACTAGCCCCCCACCCCGCCACCATCCAGACAGAAGCTTCAGTATTACATAGCCAAGATCTCTGAGAAAATCCTGGAAACAAAATCAATTCAAATTGAATGACTAATCAATCAGCATGGCCAGTCAAGCAGGCACAAAAAGGGAATGTCCATGAGGGCAAACAGTGAACAACCAAGCATCGAGATCTAAGGCGTCACTCGATTTGCTCAGAGGTGGGTGATTGTCTGCTCTTTAGCCCACTCCTGGACCTCTGCTTGGCCGAAGATGAGGTAGAAGACCAGGCCTGATGTGTTAATCGCAGCTGAAAGCAAGAAGATATTTCTCCAACCAAACTCTGAGTCCTGGAGACAGGAAACTGCAAGTTATTAATGGTCTTCAAGTTCTTATCCCTCTTGGCTCAGACAGGCTCTGGCACCAAGTCCTACTGTCCTTACCCAGAACTCTGCTCCAGCCTCTGTGGGCTTCCCGGTCGTTCCTGGAATATGCAGATACATTTCTGGTGCACTAGCCTTTCCTTCTGCTGGAATGTTCCTCCCCCCAGATAGCCATTTGTCTCACTCCCTTGCTTGCTTCCAGTCCTTGCTTAAATGTTACTTTTTCAATGAGTCCTTCTTTGACCACACTATTTAAAATTGAAATCCCACCCATTCTTATGTGCCCTATGTCCTCTCCTGCTTTATTCTTCTCTTAGCACTTACCGCCATTCAATAAATCATATATTTTACTTATTTCATTAGCTTTCTATCAGTTTCTTTCCTACAATATAGGCTTCACAAGGGTAGAGACTTTTGTTTGTTTTAGTCACTTACACAGTGCATGGCACATGCTAATGTTCAATACGTATTTGTTCAATGAATGGATGAACGAATGAATGAATCAATGAATGACAAGGGAAACAAGGTCAGTTTGGGAATTTCCATTTTAAACAACCATTTCCTGGTAGTATGTTAGTGACTGAAAGGTAACTGAAGCTTCAAAAAAGAGAAAGGACTTGATCTCAGAAAGAATATCTTGTCTTTGTTGTCCTTCACTCATTTTCCTGACTTACAGGTAGAAAACCACAGGAAGTTAAGGAATGATATTCATAGGAATGTCACATACATCTTTCTTCACATAAAGTCTGTATCAGTAAATTTCTTAGGAAACGTTCAAGTCATCAGATGAATTTGTTTATTCTGACAACTTCAAATGCATCTCCCAGGATGGAAGGCTATACAAACGTAAAAACACCATGCAAGCAATACCGGTCAGAGGAATTTCCTCATTAAGCACTGATGTAAGGTGCAGATTTCTCCCTCACTCTCTCGTGCACTCAACATCTCTCTCACTCACTCTGTAAATATTTGTTGGGTTCCTACATAAGGCAACCAGCTTTTTCTGGATTGTCTGAAACTTTCAAGGTTTTGGTACTGGAATTCCCACATCCCAGGAAACCCCCCAGTCTCAGGCAACCAGAATGGTTGGCCACTTTATACTTTACAAAAAAATGCCGTGAATATTGATACAAAATTTGATGATTAGCATGAGAAACATCTTTTAAGAACTCATAAAGCATAAACTCATAAAATTGAGCATTCTCTTTCACTCCACACCCTAAACATGTAATTTCTCTGCATGAACTGAGCCTAGGGTGAGAATGAGAGCATGTGGGATGCTCAGGACCTTGAGCTTCAAGTTCAGCCACATTGAGGAGGGAACAAAGGTACCCTTAGTCTGACTTCTACTGGGAGACATCTGTAGGTTTCTCTTATGAAGATTTTCATCACAACATTTGACCTCACCTGACTGAGGAAAATTCCAGTAACAGTGGGAGAGATGGCTCCTGAAATATGATAAGAGACTTGCAATAGTCCCCTGAGAAAGGTAACATACCTGAGAAAGAGAGAGAGAAAAATAAAGGAAAATATTCCACTGTAAGCAAAAGATTAATCTCAGCTGATCTGTTGCAACTTGGTGCTTATTTCTGGGGATGCCTGGAGTTGTGCTGACGCTTGGTCAAACCTGCATGAAATGTACTGACTAGCAATTAGTATAATCCTGCGCTAAGTCTGAGATTTCCAAAGGGTAACCTGTAGTAACTTGTCAATATCATTTATACAAAAAGTACAGATTGATGGCTTGCACCTAGTTTATATGCTCTCATAGTTTCTGCTATGGTGCCTGATCTTGCAGTCTTGTTTTGTGGTATAAAAGAGCCCTCATTGAATGAGACCTGAGACCAAGGTATCTCCTACGTATCTTGGTGGTTCATTATCTGAAGATGAAGTGTGTTGACTGTGAAAGGACCCTAGGAGCTAAGTTTGGAAGTCTCAGTTATCTCTGATATTTACCCGTATCAGAGGTAAAGGTTTCTCCTGCTCTCGTGTGTCTTTTACCTTTATTAAAGCCTTACATGAGCATGCCTTGTGGAGTTTCATGAGTCCTTTCAGTGATTCAGCCCTCTGTAACTGCTGCATTCCCCAACAGAGCTAGATTGGTGTGACTCTCCCCAGGTGAGCTGTGAGTGTGGCCACTGACTACTCCTGTTTTCACCTTGAAAAACTAAGTTCATAACGGTTGCCCAGCTTTGGGTCCCTTCCAAGAATTATTTGGATCTAGGGCTGCTGCTGACATTTCCTGTGACCTGTTGCACATGTCACTCACATTTTACCTCTGCATCACAGTAGGTTTAGGGCTGCTAGACCTGAATCAAAATTCTGTAAGGATGAGGCAAAGGGTCCCTACCGAGGAGCAATATCCAAGATGTTAACAAAGGATCCTGCTTCAGAGAGGCTGCTGATGGCAGTAAACAGTACCAAGAAGGCCATGGTGGTGATGAGGCTGGAACTGACCCAGGGCAGGGACACACACAGCACAGATGGGAAGATAACTCCTGGGGCAGAAGGACAAACAGAGTGAACAGGAGGCTGACCTGAACTTCCCTATCCACCAGTGTATCCACCTCTGTCCTTACCCATGGCAGTGAAGAGTTTCCTGATGGTGACAAGTCTAAGGATTTTTCTGGAGAGGAGAAAATCTGCCAATAGACCTCCAAGGATCATGCAGATAGAGCCAAAAAGAAACGGCAGGGCTGACAGGATCCCACTCTGAGGAGCAGAGATGAGGTGAGATACATGCTTCACCACTTTACCATGAGACAGATTGATCCCTGGGTAAATTGTCTACATCTATGGCATTTTTTTATATACACATCACCTTTAATACAAAATCCATGTTGCTAAATGAGCTAATATAATTTTACTGCCTAGGGAAAAATATGCATATAGTTCAATTTGCAGGGGAAAAAAAAGGACTAATGCTCTCTTCATATATAAAGATCACCTGGAAATAAATATTAAAAAGAACAAACTCAGCATAAAAGTAGGCAAAGGATATGAACAGACAATTTACAGAAAAGGGAAAATAAGTGATTCCTAAACATATTAAAAGGTACCCAATCTCATAATAATAAAACTACTATGAAATACCATTTTTCATCAATCAAATCTGTAAAACTCCAAAAGTTTTTTGACATGATTTGTAATGATGCTGTGAGGAATCAGGTACTTGCAAATATTATTAATGCCCTATGGGGGGCAATTGAACAGTAAATATATAAGTTTATACTGAATTCACCCTCGATTTAGATATGCAGAAATTTACTCTACAGAAATAGTTGCACAAATATGTGACAAATGAACAAGTTTTTCACTGCAGCATTGCTCAAAGATTGGAAACAACCCAAATGTCACCCAGTAAGATCCGCATGTACTAATATGAAAAGATCCCCATGGTATAGTGTATAAAGAAGAGCAGCATAAACTTATTATGTTTTTGTAAAAAAAGTTTGGAAAATAAGGATATACATTTGTGTATGCTTGCATTCTCATAAATTCAATTGAAGAATATATAAGAAAATAAAAAAGAGTTATCTATGGAAAGGGCAGGGAAAATAGGATAGATTGGAGACAGGGCAGGGACACACACAGCACAGATGGGAAGATAACTCCTGGGGCAGAAGGACAAACAGAGTGAACAGATTTTTCACGCTTCACTCTTTTACAGTTTTTAAAATGTTGAACCCTAGTATTGTCAATTAAACCTCTAAATTAAAATCCTATTAAAGACAATGCAAGGAAAAGGAGACCATCCTTTGCTGTGTGTAATCCAAACAATGGAATGGATTTAACTGTCACCTGGTCCAAGCTGTTTGTTTTATGGATGAGTAAACCAAAGCCATTGAGGTTATGCGACTTAGTGAGAAAATACCCTGAGAGAAATGGCAGTCTAAGTCTCTTGACTTCCCAAGCTGGGAAAGTCTACTGTTTGGTTTCAACTTGTGTTTCCAATCTTTCCCCCATCCTCTTCCTCCTCAGCACTGGCCTCCGAGGTGGGGAGTCCACCTCGCCTCACATCGGAGACACCAGTCCCAACAGCCAGCCTCAGGATGTCTATCTCTCAGCACTGGAGTCCTACTTCTCTGGACCTCCTGTCCCCTGATTCCCTGGCCTGAGGTTCTGACTTCATTGCCTGCTTCTGACTCTTCACTTCCTTTGGAAGACCCATAGCCACTCTATCCCTGGGCTTTCTGATATCAGTACCTGTAGTCTGTTTTGCATGCATGCCCCCCAGACTCTGATCTCTGCTAAGAAAGTCAGCTCTCTGTTGGCCAGTTAGCATGTTTTCACAAGAGAACCCAGTCAATAAGAGAACACTGCTTTTTGGGTACAAAGGGCAGGAATGTAACAGTATTTCAATGACCTTGTGAACTGTTGTCACTAACAGGCTATGAAATCTGACACACTCTTTGCCACTTTTAAGACATCCATCCTACAGGAATCAAAAGGCTCCTGTCAGCCAATCAGAACATATGTTCATTTTGTGAAAAATCAGAGAGTTGTACACATGTGTACTTTTATCTACATATGACATACTTGAATAAAATGGTTTTTTAAAAGAACATTATCCACAAGTTTTTGATATAAGTCCTATTTGGGACTTTAATATCCTATTAATAATGTCTTATTTATAGGATATATTGTTTGTGCATCTCCGTGATAGCCTTTTCAAAGGCAGAATTTGTTTTGTTAGTGCTTTATTGTTTATGCTGCAGAGTGTCTTGTTTGTAAATGTTGATTGGACTGAACATAAAATTTTTGCATTGATTCCTTAAAAAATATGACATTCTATGGGGCTGGCCCCGTGACCGAGTGGTTAAGTTCGCGCCCTCCGCTGCAGGCGGCCCAGTGTTTCGTTAGTTCGAATCCTGAGCGCGGACATGGCACTGCTCATCAGACCACGCTGAGGCAGCATCCCACATGCCACAACTAGAAGAACCCACAACGAAGAATACACAACTATGTACCGGGGGGCTTTGGGGAGAAAAAGGAAAAAATAAAATCTTTAAAAAAAAATAAAAATAAATAAAAATAAAAAAATATGACATTCTAGGAGCTGGCCCAGTGACACAGAGATTAAGTTCACATGCTCTGGTTGGTGGCCCAGGGTTTGCCAGTTCAAACCGCAGGCGTGGACCTGCACCCCACTTATCAAGCCATGCTGTGACAGGCATCCCACTTATAAAGGAGAGGAAGATGAGCACAGATCTTCGCTCAGGGCCAATCTTCCTCAGCAACAAGAGAATGATTGGCAGCGGATGTTAGCTGAATGCCAATCTTCCTCAGCAAGAAGAGAAAGATGGACAGTAGATGTTAGCTCAGGGCTAATCTTCCTCAAAGAAAAAAATAATTAATTAAATAAAATAAAAAATTTTTCTAAAATGACATTTTGTGAATGTCAAGCTGCTGTAGAACCGTAACCACTCAGCCACAATAAGCAGTAGACCACACTGAGATGAATCAGAATTCAAGTGAAATAGGTTGCATTTCCTACATGAAGGTCCTGGGCCTAATCCCCTGATTTTGTGACCAGAGGATTTTATAATTAAGCATTTAAACAAAGGAACAGAATGAGCTTTCTATATACTTACATCTCTGAGGTTAACTTGAAGTACAGAGTTGATGTATGTTGGCATATATGCCACAAAGATATTAAAAAGCCAAAATTCACTGAAATAAGAGACTAAAATGCTCCAAAGTGGTAGGGATTTGATCATAGCCTTAATGGGAAGAGACCAGTCTGACGAATAGTCCTGGAAGAAAGCACATATCAATATCCCCTCCATCAGAAGACAAGAGCTTTGTTCTACTGCACTCTTCACCTCAAAGATGTACAGACAGACATAGGGAAATGGCAGAGGAGTTCCTCAATGCACCTGCTGAGCCAGTGAACACATGATGTATTCCCTTTCACCGGTGCTGATGAATGGATGATTCGCAGGGTCATCATAAACAAGAGGAAACCAGAGAAAAGAACAGGCACAGCCAATTCCACCTAGGAAGACGATCTAGTTAGCACCGAATTGAAATTTCACTCTGCCCACTTTGACTCTAAGATGGTTCCTGGGGTTGGCGAAATGACTGGCCCCAATATTCCACTCGTCCCTGCATCTACACCCTTGCATGGCTCTATCATAGGTGGAGGGTACTTCCTCACCACTTAGCTTTTGCCTTGACCATGTAACTTGCTTTCACCAATGACATGGGGCAGTTAAGAATCTAAGCCTTACAAAGCACTGCGTCTTTTTACTTGTCCTCTTGGGTCTTAGCCAATGGCATGGGAAGAACACGCTCCAGCTAACCCATTGTCCAAGGCAGATGAGAGACACAGAAAGCAGAGCTGCCCAGCTGTCTCACAGAACTAAGAATAAATGGTTGTTTTTTTAAACCACTGAGTTTTGGGCGTTTTTGAAATGCATCATTGTTAAGTCTCTAGCTCATTGTTGAAAGTTAGTGCATTTGCCCCATGTGCTTGAAAATGCCCTCACTGTGGAAGTACCAGTCAGCATTCCTTCTGCTAGTCATGCGTCTGCAAAATTCCTTTCATCATTAAATCGTTCCATATCTATCTCTAGCACTTAAGAGTTAGCAGCAACACACATATGCAACTGATTACCCAGACAATTTCTAGACACAAAATGAAATTAATTCTCAGCTAAGGAATTTTCTGTATTATTACAATGTTGGACAGCTCAACATTATTACTGTTGAGTGGAAACACGATTCATCTTAAAATTCCCTTTTTAGAATCTTAAAAAAATCTTAACAGTTGTCTTCACTTGCTGCCTTGTTGTTTACACATTCTTTAACAAATATAGAGCAGCCATCATACACCAGGCATTTTGCTAGATTGTGAGAATACAAGAATACAAACACACAATTTTGCCTTCAAGGAACTGAAACTCAGGTGAGGAGGAATAATAGGAAAATTAACACCGCTGTACCTTGAGAATGAAGCCTGTTAACACTGATTCAACAAATATTTAGTGAGTTCCTATTTTGCTTATACTGCTTACTGTTTCTCAAATTCATGAGCATAGTAAGCCTGTCTCATTACTTGAATAAATTTTGTAATCTTCCCTTTTGAAGTTTCCCTGATAGAGCCTTTGAAGGTTGATGTGCTGTAGTAATCAATATTCATACCTTTCTTTTTCTAGTGAATATATTGACCTGATGTTACAGGAACCCTCGATCTAAGAGTGTTATTCTGCAATGAAAACATTTTCTGGGACTTACTGGTCCCACAGGAATCAGGTGGTTTGCAGATGGTATTTCAGAGAATGTTTTAAAAATCAAACAAACACAAACATTAGCCAAAGGTAGCTGAGCATATCCCAACCAGGTCTAGGTAAAGACGCAATTGTGAAGTAGAATATTGCCTCTGGAACAGTTCATGGGTCTTTGGAAACTTGCAACAACTGTCTGTGTTTTACATCCGCTCCTGAGCCTCATATGGTCTGCCCTGTCCTGCAGCATCTGCTGGTTGATTCTCTACTCCAATCAGTATTTTACTTATGATTAGGTCATATTCCCACAATTTTCTGCTTCTAGTAACAATGGGAGAAATTCAAAAGAATGTATTAAAAAATAAGCATAACTAAAAATATAATCTCACCAAGATAACATTTTCAGCATCTTATGAAAAAAATCCCTCTGTGGTCCTTTATGGGTTCAATTTAGAAGCAGGAAGGAATATTATGATAGCTTTAAGGCCATCAGTTTATCCTAGCTACACACTCAGACTACTGAAACTTAAATGTCGTTTTGCGAGATTCACATGATTAGCTCTGAATTTTATCAACTTTAGTTATATAAATATCCATATATATTCAGATTTGGTTAACCATAAATGAGCTGCACCTCAGAAATCATGCCCAGCATTCTCTGTCATAAAACAAAATTCTGAGATTTGAAAAGCACAAACTCACCAAAGATATAGAAGATATAAGGCCATCCTACAGTCTGGCAGAGGAGACCACCAACAAGAAGGATGATGCAGGACCCCAGCGCTGATCCTAAACAGAAAATGTGAGGATTTTCTGAGTGAGAGGGTCAGGCTTGGGACTCTGTGTGCTTCCTACAGATTAAACCCTTCACAAGGATGAGTTGCACAGTGATTAAAGGTATGAGCTAAAATGCAAACTACCTAGGTTCAAATCCTGCTCCTTCACTCAGTAGCTGTGTGATCTTGGACAAATTATTAGTCTATTTGTGTCTCAAATTTCCTCATGTGTAAATGAAAATAATTATATATAGCTGAGTTATAAGATTGTTCTGAGGCTAAAGTGAAATTAATATGTGCAAAGCACTTACAAGAATGTTTGATGCACAGGAAACATTCAGTTATGATCAAGAAAGATAGTGCAGGGTAGTGCTTTAGAGCAAGGAGACGGAGTAGATGAGTGTAAGGTCTTGCTTCTGTTGACAGGCCATTGCAGAATACTCTTGGTAGTGCACATAAGATGATGATTTGGGTACCAGTTACCTGACATAGCAATGGAAATGAGTTGACTCCTTTCCTGTGGGGGAGCCCATTTGACCCAAATTGAATACTGACTTGTGTTTACTATAACCTGAAAAAAAAAAAAAAGGTCCGTTCTGGATTATCTAGGGTCATTTTGGAATCTGTATTCCACTCATACTAGAAAACCTCTTGGTACCTGGAATATGCCTTGGACAATCTGAAGGACAATGAGGAAGGTTGCTCCAGCATCAGTCACCAATGGAATGAAGAGGGTCAGGACTGAGGAAATAAACAAGCCAACACCAACCAAGTACTTGGCTCCAAATATTCCAGCCACATAGCCAATGGGGATTGGGGCCAAGAATGAGCCATAGTTGAGGGAGCTGAGGATGATTCCCTGGATTTCAGGACTCCAGTCATACATAGGAGCCTAGATGACAAAGAGAATCATGCTGTTTATCTTTGGGTAGAGAGTTGATGATTTTTATTGTGAAGACTTGAGAGATAAAAAATAATTGGCAGTTTCAGTTTTTTTTCCTTTTACCTCTCTCTAATTCCTCCAATCTACCAATTTAATCAAGAAAACCTAAACATATGCCCAACATACTCTTTCCCCCAATACAAGTTCCCCGGTTACACATTTAACTGACCAATTAAAAAATAAGAGAGCCTGTAAAGAAAGAAAGCCTATAAAGAAGAAAACATCATAGGCAAGGTAGTAGAAAAATATGTGAAGGAAGAAAGAGAAAGCCGACATGAATCTATAAAACTTATTTTGTGATGATTTTCATCATTGTAGGGGAAGAATTCATGTCCACTGAATGGTAAAATCTGTTTCCTTCATTCTAACGTGGTCCCTGGTTACACTTACAGACACTAAGTAGAGATATAACCTCCTTAGATACATGTTATGTTTTTGTGTAATATAGTTCTTTGAACATAGTAGATGCTCAATAAATAACCCTTTACATCAAACCATTTGAGTCAAAGAAAAGGTCTGGAGTCTCATTAAACTCACCACTGCCTTAAATTCCTTTAAAGTTTCATTCTGGTTGTCCTGGGAGTCGGTTGGAGGTCTTTCTGTTGAGGCATTGGCAGGGCTGGACAGCGCTGTGTTGTTCACCATAGCTGGGATGGCAATGCTCATGCTCATTTTTTGGGTGTAAATTAAAAGGTTACAGAAATATAAGGTGAAGGCCAGCCCATGTCGGACTGAACAAAAGCCTGAGACAAGAGAGCACAGAAAGTCTTATAATCAGGGTGATTTTCTCTCATCCTTCCTAAGTCTAATCAGGACCAGATTGCAGTTTGTCTGTGAAGCAGAAATATATGGAGAGCAGAGGTTGCTCTGCAGGTATCTGATGGACATCTGTCCCCCTAGGAGGTGCAGGGGCCATAACTCCCTCAGAACCATTACTGAAGCAGAGATTTGAAGAATGTATGGAATTAGCCAGAGCAAGCATTAGGAAAGAGTTTTCCATGCAGGGCCCTGGGATGAGCTGATGAGAGTAGGAATGGAAAGAAGTGGATTTAAAGAAAGAATTAGTTAGAAGCAGTGAGTGGTTGGACATGGGTAGTGAGAGAGAGAAGTTGTTGAAAATGACTCCCAAGTGTCCCACTTGGGCAGGTGGTATGGCTTTCAGCACCATTCTTAACAGAGGAACATGGCAGATTAATATGTTTGGAGGCTGGAAGGAGATAAGACTTGAGAAGTACGCTATGTTAAACAATACAAGTAGTTCAACTTCATCTTGATACTGTAATCTATACTTGCACAAAATTTGCCAGTGATCCATGGGAGCTCTGGGGTTATCCCTGGGGTTCAGTCTAGATACATTAGTTTGACAGCAGCTGGAAGGATTGATTGAATGTCTCTATAGAGAAATCCCAGAAGTATATGTGATAACCCTCCTCAAGGCACACGGCTACCCCATTTCCGGGCCCCTGCAAGGGAGCAAATGCAGTGGGGGTGGCCAGCACTGTTTCTTGCGGTCTAGTGATACTCCTGTTAAATTCCAGGAGTTAACAGACAAATTCTCACTTTTGGTTTAACTCTGGGAGCATTTAGTTGAGTCTTTCTCCTCCCCCATCCACAAAAATCTACAGTGGAATTTTGATCAACACGATATTGATATGACAGATTAAATTAAAAGGAATTGCCACATTTACTTTATTGCCTTCTCCCAACCAACAGCAGGGATGTCTCCCCGTGCATTCAAGTCTTTTTCTCTGTCCCAAGGTGTAATTTTATAATTTTATAATTATCTTCAGTTCAGTCTCATACAAATTTCTTAAAGTATTTTTTACTGTTCCCATAACTCAGTCCTTTTCCCTACCATTTCATCTTTATTTCCTCTTGGGTTTAGACAAAAAAAGAAATAAACACATACATACATTATGTACAAATAATGGAAAAAAATAGGTGATTTTTTTTGCAGTTTGCAACATGTATTTCATTTTCTTGGGTAATTTTATTCACTGGCATTTTCAAAACAATGTTAAATAGGAATGGTGAGAGTGGGCACTCCTGTCATAGCTGAATTTACTGGGAATGCTTCTCACGTGACACCATTAGGTATGCTACTGCTTGTTGGTGGGACTTGTACTTTTATTTTAGTAAGCTATCCTATTCTTTTTTTAAATTATTCTTATAGGAATACATGAGTTTTATCAAATATATTTTAATCCTGGAGTCAGACACTTGTATCCCAGCTGCTCTATTTACAGCTATGTGTTCTTAGGCAAGTTACTGAGCTCTCTGTGGCCTCAGTAAGGGGTTAATATTAGAGCCTAACTCAAGGTGCTTTGATGAGAATTGAGTAAGAATATGTAAGTTCATTATAATTATTATTTAACCAGCATAGACTGGGTACCTGGATCCTCCACAAGTAGGCAAATGGGTCTGCTTCTGTGGGACAGGGCATGCATGAGGAGTGGTTGGGTTGGGGGGGGTGTTGGTGGAGTACTTAGGGGCCTCTGCAGTGGGGCAACTGGGTACACTCCAGGATGCTGGGACATGTGCATGGGTCAGGACTATGTTGACAGTGTGTGTGGACTTGTGCACTATGGGGCTTATCAGCAACAAAAGACCTTTGCTTCACAAACAGCCACATAAGTGATCAGCCTCATCTTCCAAAGCCTGAAAAAATTTTGTGCTCCCATGCCTGGGGCCAGCCCTACTCAGCTGCTCTCTTGAGGGAGCTGACAACAGCCTTGTAGTCCAGAGGCCTACAGCAATTGCAAACCCATGAGCCTAGCAACCAGTGACACTGGGGGCCTACTCACTTAACAGAAAAACTGCAACAGGAATGTGGTATTAGACCTTGCAGACAACTGTGCTGGGGGTCTCAAAACCCAATAAAGTGACTGAAGTCTTCATAGCAGACACATGAAGCCAAGAATTAAAACCAGGTGGCCATGGGGGAGAGCCTAGAATCCCTGGGCACCTACAGCAAGAGCAATCCTGCCACAACAGAACGACACATGTAGACCACACAGAGGACACTCCTGGAATATGTGGAACTTGTGACAAGAGGGAAGCACACTGCTGGGCCTCAAAAGGCATCTCTTACATAACACCACTTCTCCAATACCAGGAGACATAGCTGACCTACCTAATACATAGATACTAGCACAGAAAAAGAGGCAAAATAAGGAGTCAAAGGATTACATTCTAAGCAAGGGAACAGAACAAAACCCCAGAAAAAGAACTAAATGAAACAGAAATAATCTACCTGACAAAGAGTTCAAACAAAAAGTCATAAGGATGCTCACTGATCTTGGCAGAAGAATAGATGAACACAGTGAGAAAATCAACAAAGAATTGGAAAATATAAAAAAGAACCAATCATAAATTAAGAATACAATAGTGGAAATGAAAACTTCACTAGAGGGACTCAACAGCAGAGTAGATGATAGAGAAGAACAGATCAATGAGCTGGACAAAGGACTAGAGGAAATCACCCAAGCTGAATATATAAAAGAAAAAAGAATCAAAAAGAAGGAGAACAGTCTAAGGGAACTCTGGAACAACATCAGGCACACTAACATTAGTATTATAGGTCTCCCAGAAGGGGAAGAAGAAAACAAAGAGACAGAGAATCTATTTGAAGAAATAATAGTTGAAAATTTTCCTAACCTAAGGAAAGAAACAGACATCCAAGTATAGGAAGCACAGAGAGCAGCAAACAAGACAAACCCAAAATGACCCACACCAAGACACATTGTAATTAACATGTCCAAAATTAAAGATAAAGAGATAATCCTAAAAGCCACAAGAGAAAGGCAACAAGTGACATACGTCAGCTGAAACCTTAGGGGCTAGAAGGGAGTGGCAAGATACATTTAAAGGGCTAAAAGGAAAAAACCTACAGCCAAGAAAACTCAACAGGGCAATGTTATCATTCAGAATGGAAGGAGAGAGAAAGAGTTTCCCAGGCAAGCAAAAATTAAAGGAGTTTATTACCAAAAACCACTTTTACAGGAAATGCTAAAGGGCCTTATATAAGTGGGAAAGAGAAGATCACAAATAGGAATTAAAAAAATATCAAAAAAGGAAATAAAATCACAGGTAAAGGTGAAATATAGTATAGGTAGCAAGATCAACCACCTATGAAGATAATACGGAGGTCAAAAGACAAAGTTACTAAAATTACCTATTTCAATGATAAGAAGATAATGGATATGCACATACAAAATAAATGGTTAGATATGATATCAAAAACATAAAATGTAGGAGGAAGGGGGCAAAGGAGTAGAGCTTTTAGAAAGAGGACAAACTAAAGAGACCATCAACTCAATACGTATTGCTGTATACATAGATTTTTATATATGAACATCATTGTAATCACAACGCAGAAATCTATAATAAATAAATAAATAATTAAGAGACAGGAACCCAAATATGTTACTAAAGAAAGCCATCAAACCATAAAGGAAGAGAGCAAGAGAAGAAGAAAGGAACAGAGAAGAACTACTAAAACACCCAGATAAAAAGTTACAGAAAGGAAATAAATACATATTTATTAATAGCTACTTTAAATGTCAATGGACTAAATGCTTCAATCAAAAGGCATAGAGTGGCTGATTGGATTAAAAAAACAAGACTCATATATATACTGCATACAACAGACAGACTTCAGACCTAAAGACACTAACAAACGGAAAGTGAAGGGATGGAAAAAGATATTCCATGCAAATGACAAAGAAAAGAAAGCTCAGGTAGCAATACTTATATCAGACAAAATAGACTCTAAAACAAAAACTGTAAATAGAAATAAAGAAGGACACTACATAATGATAAAGGGAACAATCCAACAAGAGGATATAACACTTGTAAATATCTATGCATTCAACATAGGAGCACCTAAATATATAAAGCAGTTGTATACAGACATAAAAGGAGAAATAGACAGTCACACAATAATAGTAGGGGATTTTAACACTCCACTTATACTAATGGATAGATCATCCAAACAGAAAATCAATGAGGAAACATTGGCCTTAAATGACGTATACACCAGATGGACCTAGTAGACAAATACAGAACATTCCATCAAAAAACTGCAGAATACACATTCTTTTCAAATGAACATGGAACATTCTCCAGGATTGACCACATATTAGGCCACAAAACAAGTCTCAATAAATTGAAGAAGATTGAAATAATACCAAGCATCTTCTTTGACCACAAAGGTATGAAACTAGAAATCAACTACAGGAAGAAAATCAGAAAGGCCACAAATATATGGAGATTAAACAAAATGCTACTTAACAACAATTGGGTCAATGAAGAAATTAAAGGAGAAATCAAAAGATACCTAGAGACAAATGAAAATGAAAATACAACTTGCCAAAATCTATGGGGTACAGCAAAAGCAGTTCTAAGAGGAAAGTTTATAGCAATACAGGCCTACCTCAACAAACAAGAAAAACCCCAAATAAACAATCTAACAGTGCACCTAAGGTAACTGGAAAAAGAAGAACAAACAAAGCCCAAAATCTGTAGAAGGACAGAAATCATAAAAATCAGAGCAGAAATAAATAAAATAGTGACTGAAAAACAATAGAAAAAATCAATGAAACTAAGAGCTGGTTCTTTGAAAAGATAAACAAAATAGACAAACCCTTAGCTAGACTCACCAAGAAACAAAGAGAGAAGGCTCAAATAAACAAAATCAGAAATTAAAGAGGAGAAATTACAATGGACATCTCAGAAATACAAAAGATTATACAAGAATACTATGAAAAGTTATACCACCAATAAATTGGATAATCTAGAAAAAGTGGATAAATGCTTAGAATCATACCACCTTTCAAAACTGAATCAAGAAGAAATAGAGAATTTGAATAGACCATTCACAAGTAAGGAGATCAAAACAGAAACCAGAAACCTCCCCCAAAATAAAAGTCCAGGACAAGATAGCTTCCCTGGTGAATTCTACCAAACGTTCAAAGAAGATTTAATACCTATTCTTCTCAAACTCTTCCAAAAAATTGAAGAGAAGAAGAAGCTTCCTACCTCATTCTACAAGGCCAATGTTATCCTGATACCAAAATCAGACAAGCACAACACAAAAAAAGAAAATTACAGGCCAATATCACTGATGAACATCAATGCAAAATCCTCAACAAAATACTAGCAGATCGAATACAATACATTACAAAGATCATACACCATGATCAAGTAGGATTCATTCCATGGATGCAGGGGTGATACAACATCCGGAAATCAATTAACATGATGCACCACATCACCAAAATGAAGAATAAAAATCACACGATCATCTCAGTAGATGCAGGGAAAGCATTTGACAAGATATAGCACCCATTTATGATAAAAACTCTGAATAAAATGGGTATAGAAGGAAAGTACCTCAACGTAATAAAGGCCATATATGACAAACCCACGGTTAATATCATTCTCAATGGAGAAAAACTTAAAGCTATCCATCTAAGAACAGGACAAGGATGTCCACTTTCACCACTCTTATTTAACATAGTATTGGAAGTCCTAGCCAGAGCAATCAGACAAGAAAAAGAGTTACACAGGATCCAAATTGGAAAGGAAGAAGTGAAACTGCCACTATTTGCAGATGACATGATTTTATATACAGAAAACCCTAAGTAACCCACCAAAAAACTTTTAGAAATAATAAATGAATACAGTCAAGTTGCAGGATACAAAATCAACATACAAAAATCAGTTGCATTTGTATACACTAACAATGAAATCACAGAAATAAAAATTAAGAATACAATGCCATTTATAATTGCAACAAAAAGAATAAAATATCTAGGAATAAACTTAACCAAAGAAGCAAAAGATCTGTACACTGAAAATTATGAAACATTGCTGAAAGAAACTGAAGACACAAAGAAATGGAAACGTATTCTGTGCTCTTGGATTGGAAGAATTATGTAGTTTAAATGTCCATATTTCCTAAAGTAATCTACAAATTCAATGCAATCCCTAACAAAGTTCCAACAACATTTTAACAGAAAAAGAACAAAGAATCCTAAAATTTATGTGGAACAACAAAAGACCCTGAATAACCAAAGGAATCCTGAGAAAAAAGAACAAAGTTGGAGGTATCGCACGCCCTGATTTCAAAATATACTACAAAGTTATAGTAACCAAAACAGCATGGTACTAGCACAAAAACAGATACACTGATCAATGGAACAGAATCGAGAGCCCAGAAATAACGCCCTACCCCATCTATGGACAGCTAATTTTCTACAGGAGAGCCAAGAACATAAAATGGAAAAAAAGAAAGTCTCTTCAATAAATGGTGTTGGGAAAACTGGACAGCCACATACAAAAGAATGAATGTAGACTATTATCTTACACCATACAAAAAAATTAACTCAAAATGGATTAAAGACTTGAATGTACAACTTAAAACTGTTAAACTTCTAGAAGAAAACATAGGCAGTACATTCTTTGACGTTGGTCTTAGTGGCACATTTTCAAGTACCATGTCTGACCAGGCAAGGGAAACAATAGAAAAAATAAACAAACGGGACTACATCAAACTAAAAAGCTTCTTCACAGCAAAGGAAGCCTCCAGCAAGATGAAAAGACAATCTAACAATTGGGAGAAGATATTTGCAAACTATATATCTGATAAGGAGTTAATATCCAAAATATAGAAAGAACTCATGCATATCAACAACAAAAAAACTAACAACCCAATTAAAAAATAGACAAAAGATCTGAACAGAGATTTCTCCAAAGAAGATATACAGATGGCCAATAGGCACATGAAAAGATGTTCAGCATCACTAACTATCAGGAAAACACAAATCAATACTACGATGAGATATCACCTCAATCCTGTCAGAATGGCTATAATTAACAAGACAGGAAACAATAAGTATTAGAGAGGATGTGGAGAGAAGGGAACCCTCATTCACTGCTGGCGGGAGCACAAACTGGTGCAGCCACTATGGAAAACAGTATGGCAATTCCTCAAAAAATTAAGAATAAATCTACCATATGATCCAGCTATTCCACTGCTGGGTATTTTTCCAAATAACATGAAAACGCTAATGCATAAAGATACTTGCACCCCTATGTTCATTGTCGTATTATTCACAATAGCCAAGACTTGGAAGCAACCTAGGTCCCCATTAGGGATGATTAGATAAAGAATATGTGGTATATATACACAACAGAATAATACTCAACCATAAGAAATGATGAAATCTGGCCATTTGTGACAACATGGTTGGAACTTGAGGATATTATGCTAAGTGAAATAAGTCAGAAAGAGAAAGTCAAATACCATATGATCTCAGTCATAAGTAGAAGATAAAAACAATAATAAACAAACACATAGAAACAGAGATTGGATTGGTGGTTACCAGAGGGAAAGGAGGTAGGAGGCAGGAAGAAAAGGGTCACTGGCACACGTGTGTGGTGACGGATGGTTATTAATCTTTGGGTTGTGAACATGATGTAATCTGCACAGAAATTGAAATATATAATGATGTACAACTGAAATTCATATAATGTTATAAACCAGTGTTACAGCAATAAAAAAAGGACTTGGTAGGAAAAAAAGAAGATGAAATATAATAATGTACATCTGAAATTTACACAATGTAATAAACCAATATGACCCCAATAAAATAATTTTTTTTTAAATCTCAAAGAATTTTTCTAATGAAATTACCAAGACTTAATTTGTTTGTTTTAAAATGGATAACTTTTTGACAGCTTTCTCCATTTTTACGTGTTTTTTCACATGTACAATTTTTATTTTTCTTAGTCAAATTTAGAAATTATATTTTCATAGAAAATCATGTTCTTTACCTAATTTTTCCGTAATTTGCTTCTTACACATTTTAAATGCTTCTGTCTCCTTTTTCCCCATGATTACTTGTGTTTATCTCTCTGCCTGATCAGTCTGAGTAGTAGATTGCTTGTTTTATTGCTCTGAATGTCATCTTCTTTATCAAAGAATCAGTTCTTGTATAGATTTTTCATTTCAATTTCCTTCATGCTATGGGTTTAGAGTATTTCTACCTTTAAGTTGTCTATTTTGTTTTTCTACATATTTTCCTTAAAGTTGCAGATTTAGTGAATTAGTTGCTTAATTAACTTGCTTTCATTTATTCTTGTATAATCCGTTTTCTTCTCTTATTCATATCATCATCTTTTGATCCACTATCTTGCTACCGCTCTGCATTTTTCCATGACTTTTTCAAGCCTCGGCTCCATGCCAATAATTTGATTTTCTGGAGTGATCATTTCTTCCCTTGCTACTGCTAATTCTATTTTAATTCTGAAGTGACATTTTTTCCCTTTTAGCTTCCTTTCCCATCTATATTGGGTTCTTCTTTCCTATTTTCCTCTTGATTTACTTCATGCCCTCTAAGCTTTTTTTATTATTATTCTTGAGAACTTGAAGTAATTGGATATGAAAATATTCTTCAATTTCCCCAGAAAAAAAATCAGCACAGCAGTGTAATAGAATGGCTGATAATCAGACTGCTCCAATTTGAATCCAGATGATACCTCTTCACGCCTGGATGAACTAAATGAGTTACTTAATCTCTATGTGCTTGAGTTCTGGCTCCCATAAAATGGACATGATGCTAGTACAACCTTCTTTGAAAGATTGTTGTGAGGATTCAATGAATTATTTCATATAAAGTGCTTAGAACAGTGCCTGACATAGAGCTTGCACTCATTATGCAATGATCTCTCTTTTATCTAACAGATTCCTTTCCTTTTTCTTTTTTTTTTTTTGTGCTAAAGTATTTACAAAGGTCCCTTGTGGTCCACTCCTACAGTCTTGGACTATAAAGGCCAGTTGCTTGTGATTTTGTCCCCGTGTGTTGAAACCCTTGCAAAGGGCTACCTCTGCTGGTTTAAGGCCTGCTGCCATGTGTTGGTGATAGCGTGTTTGTGGGTATGAGGGAGGATGGTGTCTTGGAATTCTTTCACCAATTCAAGAGAAGCTAACTACTCTTCCATTTTAATTCTGCAATGATATTGCAGAATTTGATGAAGAGCCCCCCAAATTTCCAAGTTAATTTCTACAATCACACATGTTTTCCTCTGCTCTGTTGTGCTGGCTCCCAGATGCTAAGTTGCAGATCTTTAGAAAGACTGGTGAGCCATCAAGAGGAAAATACCAGGATGTGGGCATGTGTTAGCTTCACCTAGCACATCACAGAATTGCAGACTCTCCCTGGCCTCAGCTTGCCTGTGGTCTACCTTACCTCCTAGACACTGCCACTTCTAGCTGAGGTGTGTCTTCCCCTTTCTTCCCGTAACACTGCACCATGCTCCAAGAATGGGAGTTTTGTCAGCTCCTGGCATCCTCTCTCAATTTCACCCAAATTGCATTAAATGTATCAGTAAGCCTTCAAGTTTGTAGCGTGTGGTAAGAATAAATCCCTAATTTTAACCTACATGGAGACACCTTCTCAAATGTTGTGCTTGTTTTATTTATTTCTGTGGCTTTCAGAAAGGGATATTCTTGACTGGCCTTAGGTGGCATTGTTTCCATAGACTGGGGTATACTTACCTCCATGTGGGCTTTTGATAGGGAGAAAGGAAGCTGTGCCTGATAGGGTTTGTCAATTCTCACTGCCATCCCTGCCATTCTAAGTTCTCCACAGTAACAGAGGAGCAAATACCTGGAAACTACAATCCTCAATCTGTAGTGCAAGCAGGATTCCAATAAGATTCTATTAATGAGGGCGTTCTGGCAATGTTTGGAAGTCTGAACACCATGAGAAGCCATTAAGCCGCAGAGGCATCTACAAGTAGGTGTATGAGGATCAGTGATGGGAGACATGGGGTTTTTGCTTGTGGCCTTTGTGTGTTCTCCTGAAAATTGCCCACTCTGTGCTGCACGTGAACATTAGCAGTGTCTCATCCATTCTGCAATTCTGGATTTCCTGAAAGTGGCTAACCTGACTTCTGCTTCTCCAGCCATCCAAAGTCTGTGGAATCTTCCAGTCGCCTATAGTAAACCTCTTTCTTCTTGAAATACCTAGAGTGGCTTCTTTTTCTGATTGAACCTGACAGAAGCTCATGGTCTCTGGGAGAAAAGGGAATAGAAAGGTCAGTTTGATATATGCCCCTCTCCTGGCCCCATGAACCTGTAACTGAGCCTGATAGAGAGAAACCACGGACCTTCTGGCAGAACCTGAAAGTCCAGCTTTTTTCACCCAGGTCTCTAGGGATACAGGAGCATAAGCAGCTCTGCTATGTGGCCAGGTGACCAAATGCGACATATAATGGGGGAGGGGGGCCTTCCCCCATGTCCCATGGAATGCCTGAATTTGGTTCTCTGGGTGTCTTAGAAGCACAGCCATGCCCAGCAAAGATGTCAGTAGCCTTTAGGGGACCTGCTGCCTAGAGAAAGCCCCAGCAGTGTCCTGAAGGTATGATACAGAGGACCCAGCAGTACCCAGTGAGTGTGGGCCAGACAGAGAGACAAGAGAGGAAAATTGATATTGGACACTGTGGCTGATGAAGCAGCCAACAGGGCTTATTCATAAGCACTTGTGAGAAATACTAGGAGACTGACCAAAATAACCAGGTGGGACTTTGAGGAGTAGTTGGGATTTTGCCTTATCAGATGGGATAAGACTTAGCCAAAAAAGGATTAATACTAGGGGCTGGCCCCGTGGCCGAGTGGTTAAGTTCGCGCGCTCCGCTGCAGGCGGCCCAGTGTTTCGTCTGTTCGAATCCTGGGTGCGGGCATGGCACTGCTCATCAGGCCACGCTGAGGCGGCGTCCCACATGCCACAACTAGAAGGACTCACAACTAAGAACATACAACTATGTACTGGGGGGCTTTGGGGGGAAAAAGGAAAAAAATAAAATCTTTAAAAAGAAAAAAAAGGATTAATACTAGAAGCATGATGTGACAGGCTGGGGTCGAGTGGGTTACAAAGATATTGCCTGACATCCCACAGCTAGAAGGACCTGCAACTAAGATATACAACTGTGTACAGGGTGGGGTTGGGGAGATAAAGCAGAAAAAGAAAAGGAAAAAAAAAAGATATTGCCTGCTACAGCTGTAGCTCCTAGAGTGGTCACCAGAGGACTAAGCAGCATAGTGAGGTGGATGGCCTAGAAGACACTAGAAGAAACCATAATGACCACAAAGGGGTCTCACTTTAGACAAATTATCACAGAGAGTTCCAATGACTGACAAAAGGTGGACTGAGGAGGGGACACCGTGTGAGAGATAATAATGATAGCTACAGTTTATATAATGTTTACTATGTGCCAGGCATTGTTCTAAATGGTTTACGTATTATAACTAATTTAATCCACATGGAAATCCTATGAAGTAGCTACTGTTATTGTCATCTCATTTTTACAAATAAGGGAACTAAGACACAGAAAGTTTAAGTAACTTGCCTAAGGTCACATAGCTCATAAATGGCAAAAATCAGAATTACAAACACTGGCAGTCTAGTTCTCATGCGTACTTTCACTCAACATGCCATATTGTGCCATGGAAAATTTTTATATATAAGTTCTTTATATTATTGGGGCTGGCCCGGTGGTGCAGTGGTTAAATGCGCACTTTCCGCTTCTCAGTGGCCCAGGGTTCGCCGGTTTGGATCTTGGAAGCAGACATGGCACCACTTGGCACGCCATGCTGTGGTAGGCATCCCACATATAAAGTAGAGGAAGATGAGCATGGATGTTAGCTCAGGGCCAGTCTTCCTCAGCAAAAAGAGGAAGACTGGCAGTAGTTAGCTCAGGGCTAATCTTCCTCAAAAAAAAAAAAAAGTTCTTTATATTACTGATTTTGAGAGAGAAAGAATTAGGATAGGAGAATTTGGCCAATTGTATAGCCCAATAGGCTTCTGAATATTTAGAAATGGATGAGATCTTAGAGGTACAAGAGTCAAACTCTTCCATTTTACAGATGAGGAAGCTGAGGCAATGGAACAGTATTCATTCCAGGTCAAATGATAGTTAACCGTGGCGTGAGTATCAGAACGAGCGTCTCCTGATTTCTTCTTTGATGAATAAGATGAGGAGAACCTTCTTTTCCTTAACACATACTGACTTCCCAGCAGACATTCTGGCTAAAATGTTAAGTATTGCAAAGCATTCCATCTCGCTTAGTGTCTTGCTTTTTAAAGGCATTATCTTATGAAAAGCCTATATCCTTAAGAGAATTCATGAATACCATAGTTAAAAGTCATTAAGAATTTAGAATAAGATAAACTGTTCAACAGTTTTCGTTATGACATATTATAGAAAAACACTAAGTTTTAATATAGATGAGAGGGAGGAAGAGAAGTGGCTTCTATGACATGTTGCAAAGGAAAAATTTGTTCTCTGTGAGGCAGGGCTAGATCTAATATGTGAAAAGAGATCTAATGGGATGCTCCCTGGACTTAAAATCAGAAACGTCAAGATTGCTTTCCATATTTTCTACTTTGTGTCTGCTCTGAATCTTTCCCTTCTTCTATAAATAATGTCTTGATACCTACTTATCCTATATACCTTCAAGGTTTCTTGCAAGAAACGAAATAATTCTCAATAAAAATGCTTTGTAGTTTTATAGAATTCTTGGCAGTTGGTAGTAGCAAGAAGATTCTATATATCACCAAAAGGGAAGTCAAGGTAACATAGATTCAGTTGCATGCACAACCAGCACATGATTTTACCTTTCCTGGAGGTTTGCACTTGAGCCATGTTTAAATTACCATCGTTGGAAATATCTCCCACTGTGGCCTTGGCTTCTGCTCTAGTAGACATTTTGGTTCACTTCTCCTAGGGACTGGTATTTACCAACTGAAATAAAAGAATGAAAAATACAGAATACAAATAAAGAGAGAAAAATGTCCTATATCATACATGAGACTGCCTCAATTCTTCTAAGAACTAGGAGGAAATGTTTGGTGGGAAAAGTGCTAGATTATGGTTCAGGACACCTGGTCTGTCATCCAGACTCTACCACTAGACAATCGTGTGGCCTTGGGAAGGTCACAGTGAACCTGGGTCTTAGTCTCTGCTTCTCTAGAATGAGGGATCTGGCCTGGATTGCCTCAATGGATTATAATATTCTTTCCAGCTCTATGTTCCCATGTCTCTCAACTGATACCAGTATCAACTGCATTTTAAAACTTGACAATCTTGAGTGAGCCCTGGTGGCCTAGCGGTTAAGTTTAGCACACTCTGCCTCAGCAGCCCGGGTTTGGTTCCCAGGCGCAGACCTACAACACTTGCCTGTCAGTGGCCATGCTTTGGTGGCAGCTCACATACCAAAAAAGAAGAAGATTGGCAACAGGTGTTAGCTTAGGGCAAATCTTCCTCAGCAAAAAGAGGAAGATTGGCAATAGATGTTAGTTCAGGGTGAATCTTCCTCAGCAAAAAAACAAACTTGACAATCTTATTTCAAATTTCACCTGGAAGATTCCAATAGATTAAATTACCTACATAGCAATAAATATCCCCATGGATGTAACGAAAAGTTAGAGGATTGAGCCAACTCTTCGGTGACCCTGAGACTGGAGTAGGGAGGAGGCATCAATTTCAGTGATGCAGGGGCTTGAGATCTAAGCCCCTGTGGGGATGAAGGATGAAGCTTGAGGCCCATGCCAAGAAGACAACTATAATGGAATCCTAATCTAGAGCCAGAAGCCTCAAAGGAGTTCAAAACTGACTTAAAGAGGCTCTTCCCCTTGCAACAGCAAGACACTGACAACTTTCATCTACCTTGTTCTGATCTCTGGTTTGAAAATAAAGAGCCTCTCCTGAAAACTCCAAAAGTTCTTAGCTATGTTATGGGGAGTTGGAAGTTAGACATCACACTGTCTTCATCATCTGAGAACTCTTCCTCAGCTGAAAAATGTAACAAAGAATTGAACACAGGCTGATTTGTTCAACAGAGATCATCACACAGAACTACCGAAGATGCAGCTCCACTTAATATGACTTCAAGATCCAAAACGGTAAACACTCAAAGAAGTGATCATCCAGAACAAGTCCTCAGACTCAACACACAGCAGACTTAAACTGCTGAGAACTTCCAAAAATAGAATAAACTGATAAATACATTATACAAGCATGCTTAAAATAACTGGGGAAATAAAAGATAGACTCTAAAATGTAGGCAGGTACTAAAAGAAGAACAGACAGATTTAAGAAAATATCACTTGAAATACAAAAGAAAAATTTAGGCATGGAAATTAGAAATGAAGTGACCAGACATAGCTAATGAATTAGTGAAATATAAGGTAGAACTAAGTAAATTATACAGAATAAAGCTCTGTGAGATAAGGGGGTATGATAGCAAAGTTAAAAGACCTGGAAAATGGAGCAAAAAAGTCCGACATATGTTGAATAAGACTTCTAGGAGGAGAAAATAAAGAGAATTGAAGAGAGGCAATACTTTAAGAAATATTGAATACAGCTTTTCTAGAATAGGTGAAACACAAGATTCCTCAGATTCAGGAACCACACTGAGTCTCACACCAGAGAAATGAAATTAAACCTATACCTAGACATATTATAAGGATACTGCAGGATACAAAAAGCACAAAACTTATTTATAATAATGTACATCAGAAAAAGTCATTGACAGAAGGGGAAAAATTAATCACAGTATGATATCAGATAAGGCAGTCGTGTTTTTTAAACTTTTTCAAGATAATAAAAAAAGACAAAATATAGGCAAATGGATAAAGAGTAGGTAACTATTAGAACAATATACAAATAAAGATGAAGAAGAAACATGGGAAAAGGCACTCTGCCTATCAAGGACATGGAAATTAAAAGAACAAGATCTCACTATTTCTTACCCTTTATTTAAAAGCCTTTCATCACCAAGTTTAGGCAGAAGTGTAAGGAAATAAGCTGTTGTTTGTGAGAGTCAAATAGCATCCTTCCATTTGGTATTACTGCTTCATGGCATCTGCCAGAGAACGATATGCACAGCCACACAAAAGAATATGTTCCATGCACTAATGATCATTAATATTTGAATAGTTAAATAAAGTACATGTAATTTTTGGAATACTATACAGCCATCCAAAGAATTTATCTTTATATAAAAGCATATAAAGATTTAAAAGACCTATTAGGTTAAAAAAATAAAGCTGTATAATAATAAGTTAAAGATCATAATATGAGTAAAACGTACAAACACATAATATTACATTATGTAATTTATGTGTTTATAAGTGAATAGAAAACTATGAAAAGAAAAATTGTAGCACTGAAACAGTGACAGCTCTCAGGTACATTGTCCGGAGCTCTGGTTTTAAACTTAAGATGCATTAATCTGGTAACACTGACATCTTTATGGAAGAGAATGGAGAGGGCCATTCCCTTGGGGAGGAATGGCCATGTGGAAATTTAATTTTATCTGTGGTGTTTAAACGTGTTACAGCAATAGTGTATTTGTGAATTATTACTGTGATTTAAAAACACATTTAAAACAGCAACAACTAAAAGCTGTCACAAAAAACTGTGGTAGCAATGTGTGGAGTGTGGGATGCTTTCTTCCTAACTGACACTTTCAGAAATTGTATGCACTAGTGCATATGTGCATGGTAACGTGTATGTGTGAGTGTAACTGGATGTTAAAATGGGACTCTTCAATTAGACTGAACCCATACTATTTTGAGAAGAAAATAAAAGTGTTGCCTCCATTCTAAAGTGATGAGAGACCACTATGCAGGACTTGAGAAGCAGGGGGCTGTTGAGCCCACTTCAAAGGCACAAACTGACTGAGATGAAGAAGCTAAGAGAGAATTTCTTTCGAGAATGGTGCTGGTGTGCTCTGTCACTGATTCACCCTGTCTCCATGAAAGAGGGGAGGAGGGCTCTGCCTCTAACTTCAAGTCAAATGATGGGGCCACCTGCAAGGGAATCTCCAGAGAGCTTGACTTATGTCCCCTGGGGGTTTGTGTGTGTGTGCCTGTATGTGTATGTATGAGAAGGGGACTGGTGAGCGACACATGACTCAGAATCTAAGGGCATGACTCTGTGACTATTGACCTGAGGCTGCAGAGCAGAGACAGGGCCCACACCACCCTGAGAGGTTGTGATACCTCCCACAGCAGCAGGTGCAAAGATGCACAGAGACCTGTAGGTTCCTTCTGAACGAGATGTAGATGAACAGAGGTCCAGGTTACAGCTTTTAAAAATTCTGCCCAAGAGAACTGTCTAGAGGGGCCACATGATCCCAAAAGAGGCGGGAGGGACTGCAGGATACTCCACAGCTGAGGGAGGAATAGTAAAGGCTTAGCAGTGGACATGCATCACTCATGACATGGGAGAGATGAATGTGTGTTCCCAATGGGGAACTCTCTAAAGGATTTCAGCATTGAACATCCACTCAAGCCCAGAGAACACCAGTGCCAGATCACAAGAGTCCACAAAACCCACACTTCCTGCTTGTTACCAACCATCCCTCTATCTCCCTAACTGCCAGCTCTAGAAGCCTCAGCTAGCAAGAGGGGTGAGGGAAGGGGCTGACAGAGAAAGGGAACAAGAAGCCAAACCAAATGACTGCCCTCACCACAAGCCCAAGCTGGAGATGGGGAGAAACTCTACTTTTAGATAAAGTTTGCAATTTTGTGCTTTTCATTGGACTGGACCTGTTAATTACAATATGAGATTATTAGGAAGCTGAAAACAACCAATGGACTTTCTACTCTCTGAAAATGATCAGAGAAGTTACGGGGCCAAGCAGATGTAAAGGGATGTGAGGGCGGGGCAGGGGTTGCTGGTGAAATTAAATCGTTTACACTTCCTCTCTACAGAGCACTACTTTTATTAATATAAAAGCAAATATAGACCTGATTCTTTGATGGTATTGCTTTTAACTATAAGTTTGGAAACATTGTGTAATGTCTGTGCATGTCACCACTAAGATTGTTCAGTGGCTAACAGACAGACAAGTTGCCTCATTACATTATTCAAAAGCACAGATGTTAGACAAAGGAGCCCTCTAGTCCACACTGGCATTCAGAAACAAACTGCAAGTTGAACTGAAATCCAAATCGATGCTCATTGGCAGAATAGAACGGCTCTGGTAACCCTGAGAAGAAACTCATCAAATGAAGAGACTGAACATTCTGCTGTAAAAGTAGTTTGCTTATCATATCTGACCACACCTAGAATACTTAGTTGAATTAAAAAGATTACATCAATCACAGAGATTGAAGACAAAACTTTCAGAGAAACATTTTTTCCCCAGGGTTATATAAACACTCTTTTAATGTACTAGTGCCTAAGATTTCACTGACCACTAGTTTATTCATTGATTCAGTAAATATTTGTTGAACTAATGAAGAGAATGTTCTGCTTCTTTAGCTCTGTCTCTTGCATTTACGACTGAAGTTCTCATGAATTACCCCCTTTCTATACTTCTTACGACAGAGGCACTTGTGGTTTTTCTGGTAACCAGCAATAAATTTTACGTGATGTCTCATATGTTGTCCACAGCTGCATCCTTTGCCCTACATCAGCTTTGTTCTACCTTCACCCTCCACTGCCAACTTCCACTACCTTGTTAACTCTTGAAAAGCCTCCAGGAGGGACACAATAAGAAAAAAAGTAAGAATGACATTTGCTATAAAGAAAATGAGAGTAGTAGTGACAGTGACTAAGTAACTAGAATCATGAGAAGAGGGCAATTACTTTGCCAAGTCTAACTACTTTACCTGGTTGTATGAGAAAGTTATTTCTGAGCTGAAATGGAAATGATGAGAAAGAAGACACTCTGAACAAGAGCATTCCAAGCAAAGCAACCAACAAGTTTTTCCAGTGTGGCCAATGCAAAGTGAGTGAGGAGGTTAATGGTGGGAGATGAGATCAAAGTGGTGGTCAGACGCCACACCATGTAGGGTTCTATAGGCGAGGTAAGGGGACTGGATTTACCTTGGCTGCTGTGTGGTGTATGGTCTATAAGGAACAAGACTAGGAACCAAGAGACTCAGAAAGATGCTATTGTAGTCACCTGTGCAAGACTTGATAGTGTCTGGCCTAGGCTGGTCATGGTGTGAAAGACTAGATTGAGGATCTGTTTTGGAGCTTGAGCCAATAAGAATTGCTAATGAGGTGGGTAGGGTCATGAGAGAAAGGGGGGAATCATTGGAGACTTCTATATTTATGGTGTGAGCAAATGAGTAAATGGTGTTGTGGTCAACGGGGATGGGGAAATGAGCAAGAGGGGAGCAGATTTCCAGAAGAAAAACAAGACATTCCTTTTGGACATGTTGGATTTAAGACATCTGTTAAACCCAAAAGGGAATATTGCCAAGTAGGCATTGTGTCTATAAGTCTGTAGCTTGGGACAGAGGGTCCTGGTAGAAATATAAATTTGAAAGTCATCAGCCTTATCTATTTTTTTAGAGACTAGGTAAATGAAAAAGACTAGCAAAGATATTGAGCTATTCCTATATCAATTTACTGTCACTTTCTCCGGCCAAGACTGATTCTGCATCTATTCCCTTTGCATTAACATATATCCTGCTCTTCTGCTATTCACCAGTTCATCCTAGAATGAGACTTTTCCTTAAGGTGCCACGTAGAGCTATTAAAAGCTCAAATGTTGTCTCTCTCTGGTTTCAGCACTGAACATTTCCTCCATATAAGAAGTCGCTCATGGATCCTATTCATAGCTCCAAAATGAAAGTCCTCTGCCCCAAATTACTTACCCATTAATTACTTCCGAAAGCCATGAGATTTCATTTTGCTTTACTTTTTCCCATACATAAATTCATTGGAAAGATCTGGTCTGTTTTGGTTAATTTGATCTTTTAGCCATGATGAAAATCTTCCTCTGCCAGAATTCAGGATTTACATTTATTGTCTCACCATAGATGTGATCAGTGGTGTTTTTTAAATTAACACATCCCATAAAAACAAGTCCAATATATGAATCTTAAGCTGCAGGTCATCTAGTCTAGTTCCAATATTTGAATGATATTAACCCTTAAAAGTATAACTTAAAATTTCTGGTTCACCTCCGGATGTTTCAGATAATTCCGACTCTCTCTTTCTGTGGTTATTCTTTGGATGATTTTACTCCCTGGAGTATTATTCCCTGGAGTTCTGGGGCTCTTATTTCTTTTAGAAAAAAGAATGTCCTCTCTCACTTTGCAGAATTATATCAGGACTTCTTGTCCCCATCCCCACAATCTCCACTCCAAAACAGCCAATTAAGCTTTTCCCTATGGGAAAAAGACCCATTCCCACCATCTCAACAGCAAAATATTAAGGGGAAAAGATTAAGGCTAACCTGAGGCAGGTAGCGTGCAGGGTCCTCATTTCTTTCAAATAAATTTCTGTATGCTTTCAAAATTTTCTAATCCCCAGGAGGTAAATGATTACTCAAAACCTTTAGCACTTACATTATCAAATGTGAGGATTTTATTGGCTCAATGGCTTAATTTTTAACTTTACTTTTACTGTTTGTTGACAAGCAGGTCAAACTCACCAAACCTTCCTCATGCTTCAAACCCAGCTGAGGTTATTTACATCTTCCCTGACCTTCCAATCAGAAGCAATGCTCCTTTTTATAGGATCCTGACACTCCATGCCCTTGTTTACAGCGCTGTCACCTTCTCTGGTCTCTCAGGGTTATTATATTCTTCATGAGAATGGGGAATGTCTTGTCCCTTTGGAGTCCTCTCTCTACCATCCTCCTGTTTAATAGACCTAGGCTCTCCACAGAGTGGAGATTTAAAATATTTTGGTTGACTTCAGTGATTTTTCTGGTTTTCTGATTATAGCTATTTGCACAAAGACCATTGAGTTTTCTGTGAAAATTAACACCCTGTGATTCTTTTTCTCTTTGTAGCAAAACTTTTCAGGAGACTCATGCATACTTGTGATCTGTTTCCTCACTTCCAATTCTCTCTTAAGCCGACTAGAGACAAGACAGCCCTTGTCAAAGCCATCACAGACCTTTGTGCTGGCCAGTCCAGTGGTCACTTCCCAGGCCTTATCTGTCAAAGCTTGATCACTTCATCACTCACTCCCTCTTGACACCTTGTTTCACTTGATTGTCACACACCATTCAGGCCTGATTTTTCTCGTGCCTTATTGGTTGCTCCTGCAGAATCCTTTGTGCTGAATCCTCATCTTTTCACTAACCTTTAATGCTGGTGTACCCAGGACTCTGTCCTTGGACTTCTTCACTATCTAAGTTCACTCCAAAGGTGATCCTATACACTCTCTTTTCCTTACATGCCCTTCCTCTGACCTCTTCCCTGAACTCAGAACTTCAACTCTTCAGCTGCTTTCATCTCTTATTGAGGCTAGATTTCCAGCAAGCTCTGCAGGTGCAAAATCACAGTAACTTCTCTGCTGTCCAGTGAGCTACACATGTGCTCTCCCCAGAAAGATCTGGATCTCAGTCCTGGGTGTTCTCCTTCAGCCCAAGGGGTAATAGCTACTCCTTTTATCTCTGCTATTCCTCTAGTATTTAGAGTTCTCTTTACTTCTTACTAGCTAATTCCTCCTTTCTCCAGTCCTAAGTTAGCAATTCTTTGTATTAAACTTTCCATATTCAAATAATTGTGAAGTTTTTCTCTCCTGACTGGAACAACTGATACAATCATAGACTTCTCTTTTGGCATATTACTGAATATTGAGCCATTGGATCATTGTTTGGCCTTGGGTGCTAATTACTTAATGCTCTCCTAGAAATGACTTCTAATATTTAATGTAGGAAATAGACCACTTGCTCTGAACAATTTTGAGCATGTTGTCTTCAGTAGGTTTCATCATACTATTATATTTTCTACATAAGCAGCAATAAATGTATTTTTGTGTAATTTATCTGTGGTTCCATTTTTTTCTCCATATTTTCCAGAATTTTTCTGCCTCTTTTTGGAAAAAAGAATCCTGCAGTGTATAAGTATATATATATATACATATACATATACATATACACACACAAAGAGAGAGAGAGAGAGCACATGTGCTCAATTCAAGGAATAATTGACTTTCATAAACTTGATTATTCTTAGCTATTGAATTACGTCATTTCTCCTAATCGTATGTTAATCTTTTTAAAGAGCTTTAGACTTTTCTTCACAATGCTATGACACATTCTTGGTATGTTTGTCCCAAATCTCTGTAGTTCTTGTTTGTGTGTGATAATTAGTGAATATATGGATTACATTGTCTTGCTTCATAGCCTCATAGTTAAAAAAGACCTTTTATTTTGTTACAGTAATGTATTTGGATTTCTGTTTTCAGTCATTTCTTTAGATGTTTCTCTACATACAGTGCAAGAAATCAACTGCTTGGAAAATACTTTAACTAATATTCCTGAATATAACACAAAATGTCATCACATAGTGATGGTGATAAATATTTCTTGTCGCGTTCCTGACTCCTGGAATGGTATCAATATTTCACCATCAGACATGATATTGGGCTTAAGTTTGAGATATAGTTGGCCCATATGTTAAGAATGTTAGACAACAAGTTACATACAAAGGAAATCCCATAAGGCGGTCAGCTGACTTCTCAACAGAAAGCTTACAGGCTAGAAGGTAATGGCATGACATATTTAAAGTTCTGAAAAGAAAAAACTTATAGCCAAAAATACTCTACCCAGCAAAGTTATCATTCAGAATGGAAGGAGAGATAAAGAGCTTTCCAGACAAGCAAAAACTAAAGGAGTTTATCACCAATAACCTAGCCTTACAAGAAATGCTAAAGGGACTTATTTAAGTTGAAAAGAAAAGACAACACATAAGAATAAGAAAATTACACAAAAAAATAAATAAAATCACTGGTAAAGGCAAATATAGAGAAAAGATAGCAGATAAACCACCTATGAAGCTAATATGAAAGTCAAAAAACGAAAGCACTAAAGTTATCTACTTCCGTGATAAGAGGATAACAGATGCACACGCACAAAAAAGGAGGTTAAATATGTTACCAAGAACATAAAATATGGGAGGAGGGAAGTAAAAGAGTAGAACTTTTAGCAAGTGGTCAAACTTAAGAGATCATCAACTTAATATAGATTGCTCTATACATAGGTTATTATATATGAACCTCATTGTAATCACAAACCAGAAACCTATTATAAATACAGAAAAAAATTAACAGAAAGGGATCTAAACATAATACTAAAGAAAGCCATCAAACCACAAGGGAAGAGAGCAAGAGAAGAAGAAAGGAACAGAGAAGAACTACTAAAACACCTAGACAAAAGTAACAAAATGGAAATAAGTACATACTTGTCAATAGGCTAAATGCTGCAATCAAGAGACATAAGGTGGCTGATTGGATTAAAAAAACCCAAGATGCACATATATGCTGCATACAAGAGACACACTTCAGACCTAAAGACATTCATAAGCTGAAAGTGAAGAGATGGAAAAAGATACTCCATGCAAATGGCAATGAAAAGAAAGCTGGGGTAGCAATACTTATATCAGACAAAATAGACTTTAAAACAAAAACTGTAACAAGAAACAAAGAAGAGCACTACATAATGATAATGGGAACAATCCAACAAGAGGATGTAACACTTACAAATATCTATGCACCCAACATAGGGGCACCTAAATATATAAATCAATTATCAACAGACATAAAAGGAGAAATAGACAGTCACACAATAATAATAGGGGACTTTAACACTCCACTTACATCCATGGATAGATCATCAAAACAGAAGATCAATAAGGAAAGATTGGCCTCAAGTGACACATTATACCAGATGAACTTTGTAGCTAAAAAAGAATATTCCAAAACCACAGAATACACTTTCTTTTCAAATGCACATGGAACATTCTCCAGGATAGATCACTTATTAAGCCACAAAACAAGTCTCAATAAATTGAAGAAGATTGAAATAATATCAAGCATTTTTTCTGACAACAATGGTATGAACTAGAAATCAACTATAGGAAGCAAATTGGAAAAATCACAAATACATGAAGATTAAACAAAATGCTATTCAGCAATGATTGGTCAACAAAGAAATCGAAGTAGAAATTTAAAAAATCTGTAGGAAAATGAATTAAAATATAAGATGCCAAAATTTATGGGATACAGCAAAAGTGGTTCTAAGAGGGAAGTTTATAGCAATATAGGCCTACCTCAACAAACAAGAAAAATCTCAAATAAACAATTTAACAGCACACCTAAGGGAATTGGAAAAAGAGAACAAATAAAGCCTAAAATCAGCAGAAGGATGGAAATAATAAAAATCAGAGCAGCAGTAAATGAAATAGAGACTAAAAACGAAATAGAAAAAAAATCAATGAAACTAAGAGCTGGTTCTTTGAAAAGATAAAGAAAATTGACAAACCTTTAGCTAGACTCACCAAGAAAAAAAGAAAGAAGGTTCAAATAAATAAAATCAGGAAGGAAAGAGGAGAAATTACAACAGGCACCTCAGAAATACAAAAGATTATAAGAGATTAGTACAAAAAGCTATATGACAACAAATTGGATAATCTAGAAGAAATGGATAAATACGTAGAATCATACAACCTTCCAAAATTGAATAAAAAAATAGAGAATTTGAATAGACCAATCCCCAGAAAGGAGATGAAGACAGTAATCAAAATCCGCCCCCCCCCCCACCGCCAAAATAAAAGCCCAGGACCAGACAGCTTCCCTGGTGAATTCTATCAAATATTCAAAGAAGACTTAATACCTATTCTTCTCAAACTCTTCCAAAAAATTGAAGAGGAGGACAGATCCTAACTCATTCTATCAGGCCAGCATTACCCTGATACCAAAACCAGACAAGGATAACACCAAAAAAGACAATTACAGGCCAATATCACTGATGAACATCGATGCAAAAATCCTCAACAAAATGCTAACAAATCGAATACAATACATTAAAAAGATCATACACCATGATCAAATGAGATTTATTTCAAGGATCCAGGGCTGGTTCAACATGCGCAAATCAATCAATGTGATGAACGGCATTAACAAAATGAAGAATAAAAATCACATGATCATCTCAATAGATGCAGAGAAAGCATTTGACAGGATACAGCATCCATTTATGGCAAAAACTCTGAATAAAATAGGTATAAAAGGAAAATACCTCAACATAATAAAGCCATATATGACAAACCCACAGATAATATCATACTCAATGTAGAAAAACTGAAAGCTATCCCTCTAAGAAAAGGAACCAGACAAGGATGCCCACTTTCACCACTCTTATTTAACATAGTATTGGAAATGCTAGCCAGAGCAATCAAGCAAGAAAAAGAAATAAAAGGGATTCAAATTGGAAAGCAAGAAGTGAAACTGTCACTATTTGCAGATGACATGATTTTATATATAGAAAACACTAAAAAAATCCACCAAAAAACTTTTAGAAATAATAAGTGAATATGGTAAAGTTGCAGGATGCAAAATCAACATACAAAAATCAGTTGCGTTTCTATACACTAACAACAGAGTAGCAGAAAGAGAAATTAAGAATAGAATCCCATTTACAATTGCAACAAAAGGAATAAAATATCTAGGAATCAATTTAACCAAAGAGGTGAAAGACTTGTACTCTGAAAACTATAAACATTGCTGAAGACACAAAAAATGGAAAGATATTCCATGCTCTTGCATTAACATAGTTAAATTGCCCATTCTACAGATTCAATGCAAAGTTCCAAAAACATTTTTCACAGAAATAGAACAAAGAATCCTAAAATTTATATGGAACAACAAAAGACCCAAATAGCCATAGCAATTCTGAGAAAAAAGAACTCTCTGATTTCAAAATATACTACAAAGCTATAGCAACCAAAACAGCATGGTACTGGCACAAAAACAGACATGCAGATTAATGGCACAGAGCTGAGAGCCCAAAAATAAACCCACACATCTACGAACAGCTAATTTTTTACAAGGGAGCCAAGAACATACAATGGAGAAAGGAAAGTCTCTTCATTAAATGGTGTGGGGAAAACTAGACAGCCACATGCAAAAGAATGAAAGTAGACCATTATCTTACACCTTACACAAAAACAAACTCAAAATGGATTAAAGATTTGAATATAAGACCTGGAACCATAAAAATTCTAGAAGAAAATATAGATGGTACACTCTTCGACATCAATCTTAGCAGCATATTTTCAAATACCGTGTCTGACTAGGCAAGGGAAACGATACAAAAAATAAACAAGTGGGACTACATCAAACTAAAAAGCTTCTGCACAGCAAGGGAAACCATCAATAAAATGAAAAGACAACCTAACAACTGGGAGAAGATATTTGCAAATCATATATCCGATAAGGGGTTAATATGAAAAATATATAAAGAACTCATATATCTTAACAATCTAAAAAACAACCCAATTTAAAAATGGGCAAAATATCTGAACAGACCCTTCTCCAAAGAAGATATACAGGTGGCCAAAGGGCACATGAAGATGTTTAACATCCCTAATTATTAGGGAAATGCAAATCAAAACTACAATGAGATATCACCTCAAGCCCATCAGAATGGCATAATTAACAAGAAATAACAAGTGTTGGAAAGGATGTTGAGAAAATGGGACTCTCATACACTGTTGGTGGGAATGCAAACTGGTGCAGCCACTATAGAAAACAGTATGGAGATTCCTCAGAAAATTAAGAGTAGAATTACCATACAATCCAGCTATTCCACTGCTGGGTATTTATCCAAAAGACGTGAAAACATGAATGCATAAAAGATATATGCTGTCCTATGTTCACTGTGGCATTATTCACAATACCAAAGACTTGGAAACAACCTAAGTGCCCATGAAGGGATGAATGGATAAAGAAGAGGCAGTATATATACACAATGGAATACTACTCAGCCATAAAAAAGATGAAATCTTGCTATTTGCGGAAACATGGATGGACCTTCAGGGTACTATGCTAAGTGAAATAAGTCAGAGGGAAAAAAATCAAATACCACATGACCTCACTCATAAGTAGAAGATAAAAATACAGCAACAAACAAACAGATAGATACAGAGATTAGATTGGCCATTACCAGAGGGGAAGGGTGGCAGGAGGAGAGTGAAAGGAGCGACTGGGCACAGGTGTATGGCGATGGATGGTAATTAGTCTTTGGGTGGTGAACATGATGTAGTCTACAAAGAAAGTGAAATATAATGATGTAAGCCTTAAATTTATATAATGTTATAAACCAATGTTACCACAATAAAAATAAACAAATAAATAAGATTATTAGTAAATTAATTTAGACCTCAAAAAAAAAGAACCCTATTAGTCTTGTTTTACTAAGCACTTTGTTAATGTAAAGTAACTAATAATTATGCACATATGCCCTTTTAGCAAATTTTAAATTTAACGCACTTTTTTGTGTGTTTTTTAGGTTTTTCTTTTAGCACAAACATTACATTTAATTTGAAAAGAAAAACTAAAACAAGCTATAGAAAATATTGCAGAAAATTGGGGAAATTTGAAAATAGACTGAGTAGTAGGGAATTATTGTTGATTTTCTTACATATGATAATGGTATCAAGAATATCCTTTTCTGGAGATGCATACTGAAATTGAAGTAAAATCCCATAATGTGTGCAATGTGGGTGTTCATCCTACTATTCTTTCAAATTTATGTTTTAAAAATTTAACAATAAATAATTGAAAAATTAATGAAATAAAAAGTGAATGATAGTGTTGGGAAGGGATACTATTAATAATAACATTTTCAGGTTAAATATAATTTTTGTGGTCTACTCATTTAAAACTTCCATGCAAATCTCGTATGTTACATATACCTAATTTAGTTTACTGGAAAAAATAGACTAATTACTATCAAGTCAGGGTTAAAGTGTCTGGTATTAAAAAATACAGCACTCTTTCATTGAATAATGGGCTTTAGGAAATTGTATTGGAAGACAATGAAGTAAGGAAATGATTTATTTATGTGCATCTTAAGATGATAAGAAGGATATTCTGAGGAATCATAACATTGGTGTGAAAAAAAGGGCAAATAACTTAAAACAATTTGTTAAAGTAAAACACAAAATCTATGGATATGTTTGTACAAAATATTAGTCCTAAGAGAAGAATTGAGAAGTCTTTGTGCCTGCTGGTCTTTCCTTGGATAATAATGTATCAGTCTTGCCCCTGCTACTCAGCTCCCTAGTCATTTCCCTCTGAAGTGAGACCACGTCAGAGAAACTGCTGTCATAAGTTTAAGTAAAAGCAACTTTGAGTTTTTAATGAAATGGATTGTTTTTGAAATAGCAAAAAAGACAAACTCATTAAGGAAAAATATCAGTTATGTCGCACATATTGTATACGCCTTATTTTACTTGCTTTAGCTTTAGAATCAAGTACGACAAACTACAATCACACCACCGCCCTCTGTGATTTCACCACAGTTCTTAACCACTTGTAGGGTTTTGCTTTTTTCCATACTTTGGATTGTCTTAAAATCATTAATCTTTTACATTTGCTCTCTCAGTCGGAAGAAAGTAGGTTTTGTTTACATAAATATGAGGTCATTTAAATATAAGATTCTCTCTCAAACTTGAAAATTGATCATGGATATGTCAAAATTACAAGGCAAGTTGTTACATTCTGATATTTACCCAGAACAAAATGTCCATGTAATTCACTTGACCTCGGCCTCAAGAGCCACAGGGCAGTGCAAAATTAATTTTTATGGAGAATAACAATGAAAAAAAGGGAATGAGGATGAGCCCTAGGTTCTCAATACTGTTGGTGGTGAATTGGAAGAAAGATGTTAACAGTTTTTAAATCTTTTGGCTTGGTATTATAAATCCCATACTATAGCTTTGCAAATGTTAATATATCTTAAGTTTCTTGGAAGGATATTCCTGACTTGAAGATATTTAAAGAATTTATACAGTCTTGGAGGTGTGGCGTTATTTGCACATGCCCTGAGGGCTTACTCTCTTATCAGCCAGTTGAGTTGAAAGCTCAAAGTTTACATAATTCCTACCATTGCTTTTAATCCAATCATCATTGAAGCATAACTCCTTCCATTATTGAAGTACAAGCCCTAAAATAAGATTTCTTCACCCATCCACTATCATCTACATATTTGTTCTTTCTCAAGAACTGTGTTGTTGTCACCAATGCCTAAACAATTGTACTTTGCTCCTTTACCCTAGACTATCTCCACAAATGACCCAGCCAAGAAGGATGGCAATGTTACTGCAAGACCCTGCTGTGTGGGCTACTCTGCCTACTGGCGGGAGGTGCTAAAGAAGATCCCCTTTCATACCTGCGTGCTCCCTGCAGCCATAAGCATCATGGGTTCCTCTGTTGGTGATATTCTCAGTGAACTGCTTTGGGAGGCCCCTATCATTTAAATCAAAGATTCTTTTTAGAGTACTGAGAATCTATAAAATAAAAGTTGTGATAAATTATAGTATCTCTTTTTATTGGCAGTCTATTGCTGAGAATCAATCGCTATGCTGAGTCTGTCTCCCGCATTGTGACTAAAGGAAGATGCAGTACCCACTATAACCTAATCACCAAAGTGACATACCATCACTTCTGCCATATTGTATTCTGTTGGTCACATAGACTAACCCTGGTACAATGTGGGAAGGGACTACACAAAGGTGCCAGTATCAGGAGGCAGGGATTATGAGGTGCTATCTTAGAAGCTAGCTACCACACTAGGTACAAAATTAAGTCTTCCAAAAATGATACTGTCTTAGAGTTGATCATGGTTAAATTTATGCTTAACAGATTTGTCTAATATCCCACAGCAAGACATATGGTGGTGATAAGGACTTTTTTTTTTGGCAGTTTCCTGACTCTAATGACAAGAAAATCATTATTTCACTATTGAATATAAATGCTGAGCTTACTTTTGGGATATATCCATTCAACAATTTTTAGAATTTATCCCATTATCCTCAGTTTACTAAGGGTTTTTAACTTTAAAGTACCTATAGCAAGTATTTTCAAACGCATTTTTAGTAACTGTTGTTATGAATATAATGCTTTATCAGTATTGACTTACTTATTTGGTGAATCACCTTTATGGATGTCCCAGTATTGATTCATCCTTGTATTCTGGAGAGGAACCCTAAGGCAGTCATCAAGGACCCCAGCTGCAAATGAGCTGCTTTAAGATCATCAGATATCAAAGTATTTTCAGAGCAACTAAGTTTCCAAAATAAGAGCTGTGATTAACTATGTTTTCCCTGTTTATATGTTAGTGGCTCTGAATCACACAGTTGGTTTGGTAAGACATGACGCATTTTCTTGTTGAATTTATTATTTTCAGATATAGCAAGCATTGATCAGGTGGATTACAGTTAATTTTTTTATTATTAGTGGTTTAAAATCTCCTCATTGGTCGTTCTCTCTGTCTTTGCTCAAGTCAAACACGCAAATTTATTTCCAGGCAAGTCTTCTAAGACTTGTGAAGCACTCTTGTGCAATGGCACTGTTTCTAGAAAGCCTCTGAGGATTTGTTAACTGGATGGAGAATGCAAGAGGCGGTTTTTCAAAGAAAGGAGGAGCTCTAAAGAGACAAAGCAATAAATGTCCCCACAGTGCCCCTGTGTTTTGGTCTTTAGGACCTTTAAGCTACAAGGTCATAGTATTGTGACCACTGAGTCAGTCTTTTCTGGAAAGATACCAGATGATCTGTTTTTGTTACTTTGATAATTGTTATCCTTTAAGTCTGAGATAGAAGAATCTGGAGCCTGAGAAAAAGCCTCTAACTTAAGAAAGTCTGGAATGGGAATAACGAACAAGTTTTACTTTCTCTCTATTTTCTTTATGCAGGGAAAAAGAGTTTTCCCCATGATCTGTCCTCCCTCCCCTGGGAAACATGCTGTGATTTGAGGCCGAAGAACTAGTGAGTGTTAAAAGTATTCCTTTGCCTCTCATTGTCCTCTGTACATGCATCACATTTAAAGGCCTCTCTCAAATGTATAGCTTATAGACAGTGATGTGCTGGTAAATGTTTAATAACTGGCTCTAATAGAAAAACGAATACACACATACATACACACAACACATATGCATATATACATACATACATATATATGTTAATTCATGATACTGCTTGACGGTTAATTTAAAAATTTCTGTTAAATGTTTCTTTATATCGTTTTAGAAATAAATTTTAAGCTAAAGTCCTTCCCTGATTTTCAGGCTAGATCTATAACTTCAAAGGAATTGCTATTTTTTACAAAGTCTACTGTTTATTTTTATAATTTTATTGCCAACAATAGTGTTACAAAATCAAACTGCAAATAACTGATTACTATCCATTTCATCACAGAAATCATTCATACCATTGACCAATGAGTATAGTCCTTCCCTAAACTTGGTTCTTTTCTTTTCATGAAGTAAGGAAAAGTATGTCAAAACATTGCTCAGATGTCAATGACATGAGCAACTAGTTTGCTGAAGCAGATAATAGTTTTCAAATACCAGAAGAATATTTCTTTAATATTTCAGGCTATTCACAGTATAATAGTTACAGATACATCACACTTGTTTTCTTCAAGATGTTCTTAAATCTAGATAATCCACAAAACAGGTAAAGTCCCAACTGATAATATCTGTTGATTTCCATGGTGTAAAACATCCCAGCAGGCTGATTTCCAGTTACCAGCACATCTCCGAAATCAGAGCTGGAAAGAAATGCACAATTGCCTGTCATTAAATGACATTTCTACTACTCAGATAGAATTTGATGTAAATAACCTCAAAATGCTAGCAAATAATAAGGAAGTGATGAATATTTTCCTCTTGATTTAATTTTATTTCTGCAACCCGTGACACATTAACAGGATTTAAATTTCCCTCTATTTTACACAAAAGTAGAACTTGATATGTAATTTTTCTACCTTTCTTCCCTTCACAATATATCATGGAGCTCTTTCCCCACCAGCACATGAAGATGGTTCTCATTCATTTTCATGCTTCCTAGGTGCCCTCGTGTGAGTCTGTCTTGGAGATTGCTTAACCTTTCCCCTATGAATGGACATTAACATTATTTCCAATTCTTAATATTATAAATAATGCCACATGAGCAACTTTGTACATTTTTGCTAATTCATATATGTAGAATTATATTTTCAGAGTAGATTCTTAGAAGTGGACTTCCTGGGTCCAAGGTTAAGGCATACGTTATTTTGTTAGATTTTACTAAATTTCCCCACTATCTGTACTGTATCATTTTACACTCCCACCAACAATGTACACATTTGCCCATTTCTCCTTAGCATTGTCAGCTGGTTGGGTTATAGGATTTTTGACCTTCTAATCAGCAAGAATTGATATCCGAGTGTAGTTTTAATTTGCCTTTTATTTTGATTATAAATAAATATCTTCTCATGTATTTAAGGGCCATTTGCCATTTTCCCCCTGTGAACTTTCTTTTCATCTTGCTAAATAAATAGGATTACGCTGAATGTGACATCTTTAGTATGCTATATCATTCTGTCCGTAAGAATAAGATGGCCTCTTGTTTATTCAAACCTACTTTTTAGTCTTTTAGGAATTATAAAGTTTTCTTCATATAGGTTTGGCATATTTCTTGTTAAGTTTACTCCTAGATGTTTTATGCATTTTGTTTCTTTTGAAAATTTGGTCTTTTCCTTTTTTATATCTTCTAAATGGCTATAGTTTATAAATAATGCTATTGATTTTTGTGTTAGTTTTCTACCCTGCCACTTTACTGAATCATCTTGCTTTTCACTGGTTCTCTAGGGTTTCCTCCAAGAAAGTTCTGTTATCCTGTTCCCTACAGAAAGAATCCCTCCAATTCCTGGGCTTACATTTTCTCCCCTTCTGGCGCCCCTTTTGAAAGCACTTATACATTCATGTGCCATGTAACGATGTTTAGGTCAACGTCCATCGTGTATGACATGTATGACAGTGGTCCCATAAGATTATAATGGAGCTGAAAAATTCCTATTGCCCAGCAACCTTGTAGCTGTCATAACATCATACCTGGGTGTGGATGAGCATGACATTGAGGAGCCTCTAGAGGTGGTTCCAAAGGAATTGACTAATTAGGATTTGTTGGAACTGGAACAGGAACACATAGCTGATGAAGAGGCAAGAGAAAAGGAAACTACAGGAGAAGAAAAAATAGAACTCCCAAAAAATTTTCAGTAAAGGGTTTAGCAGAAGATGTGCAGACCTCAAGAAGCTCCTTCCAAGGTTTGAAAACACAGATCACAAAACCAAAAGGTTTTCATTAATAAAGAGGAATGTTCATCACGCATTATCCCCTGACAAGCAAATCTATGATGAAAGAAACAAACCAAGCAAACCACCATGGACATATTTCTGAAAAGAGTATCATCTCCTCAAGAAGAGCCTCAGGCAGGTCCTTCAGGAGGTATTCCTGAAGAACACATTTTTACAAAAGGAGATGACATCTCCATGCGAGTTCTTGACCCTGAAGAGCTTCCAGTGGCACAAGACGTGGAAGTGGAAGACAGTGATACTGATGAGCCTGACCCTGTGTAGGCCTGGGCTTACATGTGTGTCTGTGTCTTCATTTTTAACAAAAAGTTTAAAAGGCAAAAAACCAAATTTTTAATTTTAAAATAGAAAAAAGCTTATAGAATAAGGATATAAAGAAAGAAAATATTTGTGCACAACTCTACAATGTGTTTGTGCTTTAAGCTAAGTGTTAATACAAAAGAGTCAAAAAGTTAAAAATTTAAAAAAGATTATAAAGTAAAAAAGCTACTGTAAAGCTAAGGTTAATTTCTTATTAAAGAAAGAAAAAATTTTTTTATAGATGTAGTGTAGCCTAAGTCTACGGTGTACACAGTAGTGCACAGTAATGCCCTAGGCCTGCACACTCGCTCACCACTCACTCATTGACTCACCCAGAGAAACTTCCAGTCCTGCAAGCTCCACTCATGGTAAGTGCCCTAAATAGGTGTACCATTTTTTATCTTTTATACCATATTTTTACTGTACCGTTTTTATGTTTATATACACAAACACCACTGTGTTACAATTGCCTATAGTGTTGAGTACAGTAACAAGCTGTACAGGCTTGTAGCCTAGGAGCAAACGGCTATACCATTATAGCCCAGGTGGATAGTAGGCTATACCATCTAGCTTTGTGTAAGTACACTCGTGATGTTCACACAACAACAAAATCACCTAATGACGCATTTCTCAGAATATATTGCTGTTGTTAATCGACAAATGACTGTACAGCACTTGCTATGTGTTAGTCAATATTCGAAGCACTTGATATATACATTTATACTTTAATTCTCACAACAAATGTACAAAGTACTATCATTATCCTTACTTCACAGAGAGGTTAAGTAATTTGCTTTAAGAGATGGAGTCAGGATTCTAGCCCCAAGCCCAGCTATCTATAGGGTCTGTCCTCTTACCCTCCACCTATTAGAAAATAAAATAGTTTCCTTTAACTTTTCTGTATTTTCCTTCTCTTAGTTCAACCACCTCAGAATTCTAATCTTAGCTTGGAGACAAAAGCAAGAGGAGTTTCGGGGCTGGCCCAGTAGCATAGTGGTTAAGTTCACAAGCACCCTCGGCAGACTGGGGCTTGCCAGTTAGCATCCCGGGCGCTGACATAGCACCACTTGTCAAGTCATGCTGTGGCAGCATCCCACACACAAAATAGACGAAGATTGGCAACAGAGGTTTGCTCAGAGCCAATCTTCTCCACAAAAAAGAAAAAAGAGATAGAGGAGTTTCTTTTCTTTCTTTTTTACTTTTTTTTTTAAATACCCACTGCTCTCTTTAGGAATGTCAGACATAGCTTCAAACTCTACTTGACTACCTTCCGCTTCCACCATTTACCTTAAAGCTTTTAAAGTGGTTCAATTCCATTAGGTTCCTCTCTCTCCCACTCGGATTTTCACTTCTCTTTCAAGGAAATATAGGGATTAAGAGCAAGGTATCAGTATTGTTATTACAAAAAAAGAAGGGCAGAATGCCTTTATTTGTTCCTTATTCTAGTAGATAGAGGTGGAATTTTCATTGTGCTGAGTTAGTTTTACCTTGGATTTGTCAGACACAGTCTTTTGCAAGTGACAGAAGTCAAACCGAAATAGCATTTTTAAAAAAGAGAGACAAAAGAAGAGTGCAGATTTAGTATTATATAGACTGGGACGGCTCACACGATAAGAACCTTTGGAACAAGCACAGATGCTGAGACTGAATATGAATGCCAATCTCTCTCTTTGCCACCCCAAACTTCCAAACTCTCATTTTTGTTGATCCCTTTCACTTCACCTTTCTTTTCAATCTTTCTATGAGATAGGAGACGCTTCCTCAGCAGCTGCAGTTTCATTAACATCCTCATAAAGGAAAAGAAAAGTATGTTCAAGCTGCCGAGATGAAAAATCTCGGAAAGCTCTTTCACTGGCTCAGCTCAGACCGCTGCCCCACCTTTGGGCCAATCACTGCGATCCAGGAGGGTCGTTCTATTGGCTATAGCCCAGCGGGTGGGAGAATGGGCAGCTTTCGTCGGGCGCTGATTATCCCAGCATTTCTCAAACTGCAGAGTTCTACCCTACCTTGAAATCAACTTAGTGGGCACCCAGAGCATGGTTTTTAAGAAATAGAAAAGGTTAGGATAGAACAGGATTAACATCTAACGACAATCTAAGTTTCAACTAAAACATTTCACAAGATAGTTACAGACTTTACAAGAAGGGTGTGAAGAAAACATGTTCTTAAATGGATTCATTTATTGAAATACTGCATATTGTTCTTTGGAATCTGGCCAGGGCTCTTTCTCTGCAGTTGTGTGCAGAGCTCTGAAAAAGCGCCGTTGGTGTTTGGTTTGTTGTTGTTTGTTTCCGTTCCCAGAAATGCCTATTACTCGCTGAGCTGTACTACCTGGAGACTTGACTGCATTTGCCTCTGGGGTGGTGGCACCTCGGTTTTCTTGGATAAGGGACAGGAAGCACGCCCTGCGCAATGATGCGCAGAAGCACGCGGGATGATGCCCGTCCGGTCGCTGCCATGTTGTTTGCCAGCTCCCGACGCGAAAGCATCGCTCCCAGCTCACTCGCTCCTTGCCAACCACGGAGGAGACACGATAGATCTTAGCCATAAGCCTTGCCTACGTGCTCCCCGCCTTCAAAAACAGAAATAACAGAAAATTAAGGATACTTAAAACTGAGGGAAGTATACTCAGACTATTTTACCTTCTTGACTAGGGGATAGGGAGAGGTTAGTGTTCTGATTGGCTGATGTTGGGTAGGCATCTATCCAATCAGAGAGTCGAACTGGCAGTTCTACTTTTACGCGTAGTCCGCTTTATTCGTTCGTCCAATCAGACCTGGTTATTTCAAAACCTTATTTGAATACACAGACCATAAATATACCCCTTCCAGCTTGCCCAAGAAAATCGTCAGTCAGTCTTACTATGTTGTGTTATGAGTGATTCTCTAAAGGGATTTTGTGAGTCTCTAGGAAAGCCAATGAGAAACGCGAGGACCACAAATGTTGACATTGAAACAGGAGTTTCGTTTGTTTGGCGAGATCCTAAAGCGAGTTTTTTCCAAAGTTCAGCTGTGAGAATGGGAGTCAAGTTTTCTGGGAATACCGGAAGTTTTCTAATACGGAGCCTCTGCTGCTACCCAGGGGACTTCGAGGCTGTTGGACTGTTTCCCCAGAAGCCAAAGGCTTTACTCAGAGCCTTTTGAAGTTGTTTTTATCAAAGGTATGTTTTCTGAGTAATGACAATCAAGGACACCAGCTGAAAGTGAGCTCTACTTTATATTCTATCTCTATAACTTTGCTATTTCAAAATGGAACATAAATAAGATCATACAGTATGTAACCTTTTGAGATTGCCTTTATTTTCACTCAGCATAATTCCCCAGAGGTCCATCCAAGTTGCTGCATGTATCAATAGCTTGTTCCTTTTTATTGCTGAATAGTATTCCATAATATGGATAACCAAGAGCATATTTGACAGTCATTTATTAAAGGACATTTTAGTTGTTTCAGATTTTTATTATTACAAAATAAAACACAAGCAAACAAAACCCAGCTATGAACATTCACATTCAGGTTTTTGTGTAAACATAAGATTTCATTTCTCTGGGATGAATGCTCAGTAGTGAGAATTCTGGATCACATAGTAAGCATATGTTTAGGTTTTTAAGAAACTGCCAAAGTATTTTCAAACGTGACTGTACCATTTTATTTTCTCATCAGTGTATGAGAGATGGAGTTTCTCCACATTTATGCCAGGATTTGATGTTGTCGCTATTTTTTATTTTAGTTGCCTAATAGGTGTATATTGATATCTCATCATAGTCTTAATTTGCAATTCCCTAATGATTATTAATGTTAAACATCTTTTCATGTGCTTGTTTGCCATGTATATGTCCTCTTAGGTAGAATGTCTCTGTGTCTTTTGCCCATTTTTTAAATGAAGTAGTTTGGTTTTTTTACTATTGAGCTTGGAAAGTTCTTTGTATTTCTAAATATAAGCCCTTTGTCATATATATATAGTTTGCAAGTGTTTTCTTTATGTCTATAGCTGTTTTTTTAATCCTCTTCATAGGAACTTTTACAGAACAGAAGTTTTTACTTTTGAAGATATTTATCAATTTTTTCTTTTCTGGATCATTTTGGTTTCATATCTGAGAACTTTTTCCCTAGCTCTAAATTCCAAGGATTTTTCTTTTTTTCTAAATGTTTTATAGTTTTACTTTTAAATCTACCATCCATTTTGAGTTAAATTTTGTAAAAGGCGTGAGGCTTCAGTCAGTGTTCGTGTTTTTGCCTCCAGCATCGTTTCTTGAAAAGACTTTTCCTCCTCCATTAATTTTCTTTTCATGGTTGTCAAAAACCAGTTGCCCATACTTGTGGGTTCTCTATTCTGGACCATTGATTTCTCTATCCCTTACCCTTTACTATACAGTCTTGATTACTGTATTATATAATAAGTTTTGAAATTTGGGCGAGTGATTCCTCCCACTTTATTTTTCTTTTTTAAAGTTATTTTAGATTTTCTAGTCCCTTAAAGTGTCAATCATTAATTTTAGGAGTTTTGGGTTTTATTTTTGTTTTTGTAGATTCCTCATGATTTTCCACATAGACAATCGTGTCATCTTCAAGTAGAGGGAGTTTTATTTTCTTCTTTGAAATCCGTATGCCTTTAATTTCTTTTTCTTGCCTTACTGTACTATGAAGGACTGTAGTATGAAGTTGAATTTAAAGGTGAGAATGGATATCTTTGCCTTGTTCCTGATCTTATGGGGAAGGATTGAGTCTCTCTCCATTAGTCTAATGTTACCTGTAGGGTAGTTGTAGATACCCTTTGTCAGACTCAGGAAGTTCTCTTCTATTCAAAGTCTGTTGAGAGTTTTTAGTCAGGAAAACATGGTAAATTTTATCAAATGTTTTCTACATTCCTTGTTATGATGATGTTGTTTGTCTATGTTATGCTGGTAACATGGTGGGTTACATTGATTGATTTCAAATATCGAACCAGTCTTGCATTCCTTGATCTTTATACACTGCTGGACCTGATTTGCTAATATTCTAACTATGTCCATAAGGATGTTGGTCGGTAATTTCCTTCTATTTGTACTGTTCTTTGATTTTAGTATCAGGGTAAATTTAGACTCATAAAATGAGTCAGGTAAGTGTTTTTTCTTTTTTTATTTTTGAGAAGAGATTGTATAAAATCAGTGTGAGTTCTTTAAATATGTAGTAGAATTCTCCAGTGAAATCTTGTGGGTCTGCAGATTTCATTTGCATAAGGTTTTTAATTACTGTTTCAGTTTCTTTAAAAGTTATAAGAATACTCAATTTTTCTAATTTATTTTGGGTGAATTCTGCTAGTTTGTGGTTGCTTATAGTATTCCCTTATCATTTTAATAGTCTGTTGTTATAGCCTCTGTTTTATTTCTAGGATTGGTAATTTGTGTCTTCTCTCTTTTATTATCAGTTTCAATAGAGCTTTTTCAATTGTACCGATCTTTTTAAAGGGCATTTTTTTTCTTTCAATTATTTTTCTATTTTTCTGTTTTTAATCTTATTGAGTTCTCCTCTTTATTCTTTCTTTCTGCTTGCACTGAACTTATTTTGCTTGTCTTTTTCTATGTCTTAACATAGAAGCTTAGATTAATGATTTGAAAACTTTCTCCTTTTCTGATGTAAACATTTAGTGCAAAATTTTCCTCTAAGCCTGGCTTTAATTGCATCCTACAATTTTTTTTCCCAAGGAAGATTTGTCCTGAGCTAACATCTGTCCCAGTCTTCCTCTATTTTGTATGTGGGTTGCCACCACAGCATGGCCACCAACGAGTGGTGTAGGTCAGTGCCCAGGAATTGAACCCAGGCTGCTGAAGTGGAGCTCACTGAACTTAACCAGTACCCCACGGGGCTGACCCCTCTACAGATTTTTTAAATTAAACTTTTTTATTTTTAGATAATTGTAGATTCACATGCAGTTGTAAGAAATAATACAGAGACATACCATGTACCCTTTATTCGTTTCCCACAAAGGTAACATCTTGCAAAACTTAGTATAATATCAAAACCAGGATATTGACATTGATATAATCAATATAGAATATTTCCATCACCACAAGGATCCCTCATGTTGCCTTTATATGGCCACAGACACTTCTCTGCCACCCACACTTCCTCCTCAATTCTTGGGCCACTAATATATTCTCTTTTCTTTAATCCTGTCACTTCAAGAATGTTATATAAATTGAGTTATATAGTAGGTAATCTTTCGGGATTGCCTTTTTCAAATGACTTTATTTTTTAAAGCAGTTTTAGGTTTACAGAAAAATTGGACAGAAAGTACAGAGAGTTCTTATACACTTCCTCTCCCTTTACATTAGTGTGGCACATTCATCGTAATTAATGAGCCACTATTGCTATACTATTAACTAAAGTCCATAGTATACATTAGGGTCCACTCTTTGTATTGTACAGTTCTGTGGGTTTTGACAAATGCATAATGTCATGTATCCATTTTATAGTATTGTACAGAATGGTTTCCCTGCCCTAAAAATCCTCTGTGCTCCACCTCTTCACCCCCACCCTCTCCCACCACCAAACCCTGGCAACCAGGGATCTTTTTAGTGTCTCTGTAGTTTTTCCTTTTCTAGGATGACATTGGTTGGACTCATACAGTATGTGCTCTTTTCGGACTGGCTTCCTTCACTTAGCTATATGTATTTGAGCTTCATTCATGCCTTCTCATGGCTTGATAGCTCATGTCTTTTTATCACTGAGTAATACTCCATTGTAAGGATATTTCATAGTTTATTCATTCACCTATTGAACAGCATCTTGGTTGCTCCAATTTTTGGTGATTGTGAAGATTTATATAACATCATAATAATGTTATAAGCATTCGTTTGCATGTGTGTGTATATGTGTGTATATATATATATATATATATATATATATATATATATATATATATATATTTTGACTCATTTGGGTAAATACCTAGGAGCATGATTGCTGGATCAAATAGTAAGCCAATGTTTACTTTTATAAGAAACTGTCTTCCAAAGTGGCTGTACAGTTTACATTACAACCAGCAATGAATGAGAGTTTCTGTTGCTTCATCTCCTAGCCAGCGTTTGGTGTTGCCAGTGTTTTGGACTTTGGCCATTCTAATAGGTGTTTGGAACACTGGAATGATGAGACTAACCAATCAAAGCAGCCCACAAGGCACCAGGTTCAGCCAATAGAGGATTGTGGTTTTATTTGCTATTCCCTAATGATATATGCTGTTGAACAGCTTTTCATGTGCTTATTTGCTGTCTGTATATCCTTTTTGGTGAAATGCCCCTTCATGTTGTTTGTCCATTATTTCATATTTTTTTACTATTGAGTTTTGGGAGTTCTTTATATATTGTAGATACTAGTCCTTTGTCAGATATGTGTTCTGCAACTATTTTCTTTGAGTTTGTAACTTGTGTTTTCATCCTCTTAACAGAGTGTATTAGTTTCTTATGGCTGCCATAACAAATTATCATAAACTAGGTGGTTTAAAACAACAGAAATTTATTCTCGTATAGTTCTGGCAGGAAGAATTCCAAAATCAAGTGTGGGCAGAACTGGTTCCGTCTTTATGCTCTGAGAGAGAATTTGTCGCATACTTCCCTCCTACTTTCTAGTGGCTTCCAGGAATCTTTTGTGTTCCTTGGTTTGTAGCCACATCACTTCAATCTCTGCCTTCATCTTTCACATAATCTTTTCTGTGTCTTCTCTCCTGTCTCTTATAAGGACACTTGTTACTGGATTCAGGCCCTACCTGGGCTCTTGAGATGATATGAGATCCTGGATGACCCAGAAAGAATGCAGATACCAACCTAGAATCCAAGCAGAACCTGAATGGCTGGGATTAAGGAGAATCAGAATAAAGGTGTTAGGAATTAAATGATTTATATCACATAGGACTTACATTTCTCTGTGGTAGCAAAGGAAGAGGAGAGTCATTCAGAGATTGCCATATTTTTCTCCCAGATTTTTTTAAGGGGTAAACTGTCAGTGATCTAATAGTAGTGTTATATTTCAACAAGCTTACCTCTTATTTCCAGCATCATGTTATTTGGGTGCCATTCTCATACGACGGTCATATATTATTGGTTGATGAACACACTGATGAGTTTAGTTGGACTGTTGTAAAAAAGTACAATTCAAAATGGAAAAGGTATTCAAGTATCAGTTTTATTTCTACAGGGTAGAAAGAGCTTGAAGGCGAACTTAGTTAAATATGGTCCAGTTCTGATAAATTTCAGGATTTCAGAAGACTCACAGAGCGAAAGAAACCATGAGTGAGAGATCAGCCTGTGTCACTGCCTTCATTTGGATTCTAGCAGCAGAGGGAAGGATTGGATTGATGACCCCATGAAATGGAGTCAGAATGTTCTGATGATCCACACATATTCTCAAAGAGCCACACCACTTACTTGGTACTAAAATTGTTTTCATTTATTTAGTTAATTTTTTTTTTTTTTTTTTTTTGAGGAAGATTAGCCCTGAGCTAACATCTGCTGCCAATTCTTCTCTTTTTTGCTGAGGAAGACTGACCCTGAGATAACATCGTGCCTGTCTCCCTTTACTTTATATGTGGGATGCCTGCCGCAGCATGGCTTGACAAGCGGTGCCTACGTCCACATCCAGGATCCAAATTGGTGGAACCCCAGCCGCCAAAGCAGAATGTGCACCCCTACTTTGCCACCCTGCTTTCCACGACCGGGAAGGATTATACAATACCTGTTTTAAAACTGTAAAAGTCGCATTAGACTGGGTACGGCCCTATTTATAGTCTGACAGTAGGTGGTGATTTGCTATTTGATTGGCTGATAGCCTGTATCCAATCAGAGAGCCATACTGGAATCACCTTATTTACATACACGCTCCTACCCATTAGCCAATCAGATGTTGACTGTCCAACAAGACAGTTGCACCTCACCTATAAATACCGCATTTGGGGGCCATGTTAGGCTTTTGCCGTTTAGGGGCTGTATGGTAACGTTGTTAGAGGTGTCTTCAAAGGGCGGGGCGCTACTACAAAAGAAAAGTTTTAAGAAAACTTAAGTACAACTCAAAGAGGAAAAAGGCTCCAAAAACGCCAGTTATTTTGTTTGTATCTACAGGGTGTTGAAGCACGTTTTCCTCGATATTGGCATTTCTTCGAAAGCCGTGAGTATCGTGGATTTTTTCATCAACGACGTTTTCGAGCGAATCTTGGGCAAGACGTCTCACCTGGCGTATTACAACGAGAGCTGGATCGTGTCCAAGGAGATCCGGACGGCCGCGCGCCTGCTGCTGCCCGGCGAGCTAGCCAAGCACGCTGTGTCCGAGGGCACCAAGGCCGTCACGAAGTGAAAAGCTTCTCACCAGGCAAGTTTTATAATCCCAAGGTTCTTTTAAGAGCCATCTACTGTTTTTTTAAAGGGCTGTAGACTCTTTTTTAAACGTGTGCCAGTAGGCCTTACTAGAGGAACAAACGGCTGGTCTAGCTAGTAAATGTGTGTATTGATCCATTTGCCAAGTGTGCTTCGTTCACACCAGTCGGCATGGTTAGAAATAGGTAACTTTTCAAGGTAGTTACACTCTTCTGGTTCTAAACATTAAGTGGGTTGTCGCATTTGCAGTGTTTTCCGTGAAACCTCAGAACTCAAATGAAGCCATTGAAAGAAGGGGAGCTCTCTGAATAGAAGCACACTCTGCCAGATGACAGTGAAAAGGGTGTTGAGCTGTGGAAAGACTTTAAGATCTTAGAGGAGTCTATCGTGGGGACATCAACCAAAGCTGGTTTGCTTCCTTTTTACGTGTCAGGTTAGCGCCCCCTAGCAGCTGAGACTTGAGGCTCAAAGCCCAGCGTTTCATCTACCTATTTATTGGAGTCAACTGGGCTACTGAGAACAGGTTAACGTTGGATTGTGGAGACCCTGCCATATCAAATAATTCTTATTGAAACCCAACAGTCTAGCTAACAACAATCAGCTGGCAAAGAGGAGTAACATTAACTGGATTTCCTCTCTTTTTGCATTACTTTTCTTAGAAGGATTACTTGCTTTTTGTTCTATGACAGGCTCATTAAATTAGTGCTTGTGTCTTGTATTACTGGACTGAGATAGTGTTTCCAAATTGGGTCATAGGGTATTTATCAAAATACGGATGCCCAATATTCAAGTCAGGGGACTTTGGGTATAAGATTTATTCTGTCGTCATCTGGACTCTGAGCAGACAAGCATTAAAAAAAAAAAAAATCAGTGGTAAAGGGCATTGGAATAAACATCAGAAAGAAGGGATCAAATTATTACTACTTCCCAAAACCTGTGGCTTAGCGGGAATCCTCAATCTGTTTATATTTTTCATTTTTCTTTTTAAGATTTAGTGTATGTACGTCGTCTTTATAGTGAAAAAACATCCTTAGTACCATTTGATTGAATATTTACAGTAAAAATCTATAGGGAAAAAAGTGCCTCACCCTTCCGTACACAGTGAGCCATCCCTGCAGAACCTTTGAATGCCTTAGCTGGGAGTCCTTCAAGGAGCTAACAGATGAGGCATCTGCACCACATTGTATGGAGGGAGCATCATTATCCATCAGAGATCCCAGCTGTCCTGGTAAGACCACATGAAAGAGCAGATAGCTGCATAGCTCCCAAATCATTGTCAACTCTGGAATTGAAAAGTGCAGTTTTTTCAGGCTGGTTCTTTCCCTTAGCAGCATGTATTCACCGATTGTGCTACGTGGATTAATATCTTGTTTCTTTGTATTGCTGAATAGTATTCATTGTATAGACGGCAGTTAGTCTATTCATCTGTTGAAGGGATCTTGGTTGTTTCCACTTTTTAGTTATTGCCAGTTCCTTACAAGGCTAAACACATGAGCCAGCAATCGTGCTCCTTGTAACATTTACTTAACTAATTTGAAAACTTATGTCCACACAAAAATCTGCACATACTTATTTATAACAACCAGATTCCTCCTTTGATGATCCATTTTTGTCATGTAAGTTTATCAGTGGGAGACAAGGAGGCTGAACTACATGGTTTCTACTTGTGACTAAACTGAATAATGTGCAGTGACAAGTGACCCACAGATTTTAAAATAAGTGACAGGATAGGTCACTGATCACGATGTGCATCTGTTATTTGTGCAGTGACTTGTGAACTGAAGAGTCAGCAGTGGAGTTTGTAATTTATTCAATTACTGACTGTTAATGAAATCTGAACTATATTGTTGGGCAATTAGTGTTACTTAAACTGTGGTAAATGAAATCCATTTATATCAAAACCGTGCAATGTGAAGACTATTTCTATAAACTAAGCACCCCGTTAAAGATAAGAAAAATGAAAAACTGAGTGGAATCAGAAAGGTTAAGTAATGGAAAAAGTATTTTAAAAAATAAGGGAAAAGAAAAACAGTGAAATTAATAAATGTAAAAGTAAAGAAATAGCAAATAAATACGTTTTTAAGACTAATTAAAAGGTTAAGCAATAATTAATGTGGTTTGTGAAAAAACATACAAAATTAAGGATAATAAAGGAGTTGTAGTTACAAATACTGTGGAAATAAAATCATTGGAAACCAATTTGCTTATCTTTAAGACAATAGCTTTAATTTTCTTGAAAAATTTAATTACCAAAACTTACTACAAATTATTAGGAAATAGAAACAGAATAATTTCATTAAAAAAAATTGTGAAAGAACTGTCATCTGAGAAAAGGCCCCAAGTCCAAATTGTCTTAAGGAATTTTACCAAAATTTTAAGAAAATAATTCCAATGCTGTTCAGTAGTTCCTGACTATTAAAAGGACAGCTATCCTCCATGTTTGTGAATTGAATAAAAATTTATACCAAAAGCTGAACATCACTGCACACACAAAAAAGGAAAATAGTGATTATTTGTAGTATTAAAGTGTAGATTGTAAATGATACCTTGGCAACCACAATTCAGCAGAACATTAAATGAATTACATATGATACCCAAGCAGGGGTTTGTAGCACAAATGCAAGGATGATGCAATACTAGGTAGTTTATAAAAATAACCCCTCATAGTATATCTAAAAAGAAAAAGTTTATGGTGATTCTCCAGAGATGCTGAAAGGGCATTTTATATAATTCAACATCCATTCTTGACTTACAGCTCTTAATAAAGTTGAGACAAGAATTCTTCCTTATTATAACAAAATATATCTAAAGAGGAATAGTGCAGATTCTTGAGGAAAATAAAGGACCAAACAGGAATGTCGACACTCTTCACTGCTGTTAATATGATTATGAAGGTATAAGCCTCTCAAATCAGACAGGAGAAAGAAATTAGAAGTGAACTAATGAAAAGGAGGCAGTAAAATGTTTACTAATTTCAGATATTACTGCAAAAAAGGCAAAACCCACCAGAATTTACCAAAAAGCCAATCTGAAAATGTCAATGCAGCAAGGTATAGTAGGGTGTGAAAAAGATGCACAGAAATCAATACTTTCATGTAAAAAATATAATGCTGGAAGATATGAATAGGGAAGTACACCGTTTACAATAAGAAAACAAAATATCTAGAACTACGTTTAATAAAAAGTATACCAAGTTTACAAGAAGGAAATTGATTCGTCCCTACCAGTCACATGGTCCCATTCCTGTAGGTGAATGGCTCAGGCAGGACTTGGGACTAGGCTCAGTTCTAGAAAAGGGCCGTGAGAGGAAATCCTCTGGGAAGGCTTTCCTTGTTCTCAGAGACCCACTGAAATAGACTGTCTCTTCCTGTCTTTATTTTGTCCTCTCTGCGTAAACACTTGGAACTGGGACCAGCACGAGGGTAAAATCAGGGTGTGAACAGAGGCAATGAAACTGCAGGGCAGTGGAGCCAGGACTCTGATCATCCCAGTCCTGTTATTTCTCCATCAATCAGTTGCCTGTAGAGAATATTCATGAAATTCACAGGGATTTAGGAGCTATGTGCTGTGTCACTGGGGCAGCTGGGGCTCCGATTACATGCTGCTACTCTCAGTACAATGAGAGTACAGTTGCTGTTAGCTCCTTGGAGGACTCCCACCTGAAGCACACAAGGGGCTCTAGAGGGGCTGTCCATCTATGGATGGATGTGTAAGGCACTTTTAATGAAATTTCACTGAATTTTCTTCATGTAAAGAAAACACGCAAATTCTGAACCAGTTAAAAATTAACTTGATGGTTAACCTAGGCTTTTGAGGCTTCCCGTTATACCAGTTACAATTCGATCCTTGCTTTTCAAGGTTGTTTCATTCAGTGTATTAACACTAATTTTTTTAAAGCTTGTGTGTTTAGTGCCGCTTATCTAGTAATAGAGCTTAAACAGTCTGTTAATGATCCATCACACAGCAGACAAGCAACCTGTACCACATCTTACAAGAAACGTAAAGGGATTAGTTAATTGCGCTTTACCAGAGGATTGTTCCGTTCCAATATGAAGTACTTTTGAGAGAAGGCACTGTTTTCACACACGAATGTCAAGATGCTCTCAACACTGTAGAGCCTCAAATACACATGAAAGGGTCAGGCTTAAAAACCGTGACTTGCCACGCTGAAGTCCCCACAGTTGGAGGGCATCCAGTCAACTGCACAAGACCAAACTTACCGTGCTGAGTCCTACGCACATGAGATATTTTCTTATGACCCCAACGTCGTCTGAGTTTTAGTTTTCCGAGGGGAGTCTGGGGAAGCAAACCTATGTAACTTTCAGGAGCACCGATAGTGTTCCGCCAAGTCATACCCACGTGTTCCAAGCGACTAATTTTTCAGAGGGTTCCTCTTCGGCTACTCCTGCTGTAATTGAGGTAAACTGAGTAGTGCCTCTACTATTAAGAAACCACATAGCTATCTGCTGTCTCCCACACAGCGTTACATACCTTTGTGAACCGTTAAGTTTAACTTAAACGTCAAGTATTTCTTTAGCCCACCTACTTGAGAGGTACAGTTGCAAAGTTTACAGCCACTTTTTGGGAGAAATTAGGTGGCTCTGAAAAGAGCCTTTGGGTTAAATGTGCAGACGCTTACTTGGGAAGTTTACTTTGAGCTAGTATACTTGGTGACAGCCTTAGTACCCTCAGACACCGCATGCTTTGCCAGCTCCCCAGGCAGAAGCAGTCGAACTGCTGTCTGGATCTCTCTAGATGTGATGGTTGAGTGCTTACTGTAATGGGCTAGGCGTGACGCTTCTCCTGCGATGCGCTCAAATATGTCAGTCACGAAAGAATTCATGATGCTCATAGCTTTCGACGAAATACCAGTGTCAGGATGAACCTGCTTCAGCACCTTGTAAATGTAGATAGAGTAGCTTTCCTTCCGGCACCTCTTGCGTTTCTTTCCCTCTTTCTTCTGAGTTTTAGTTACAGCCTTCTTGAAACCCTTCTTAGAGATAGTAGCACCTTTTGAAGATAACTCCGGCATGATCGGTATACAGCTCTATGAGAGTTAACAGCTCAAGAGTTACAGCTTGAAGAACTACCGCCCACGCCAAGCAAGCGAAGAACGGCTGTGGGAGTGGAAAGACTGGTATTTATAGGCGCGGCGCTCGAGTGACGTGTGGAGGAACCAATATCTGATTGGATAGTGGGTAGTGGCGTGTATGTAAATGAGGTGATTGCAGTAGGACTTTCTGATTGGATAGACGGCCATCAGCCAATCAGAGAGCACATTACAACCTACTGTCAGACTATAAATGGGCCCAGTAGCGTCTTTTTCAGTTGCGGTTTACCCGCCATCTGTAGAGAGATGTCTGGGTGTGGGAAGCAGAGGGGCAAGGCTCACGCTAAGTCGAGGTCTCGCTCTTCCAGAGCAGGCTTGCAATTTGTGGTGGGCTAAGTTCATCGACTGCTCTGTAAGGGACACTATGCTGAGTGTGTTGGAGCTGGTGCACCCACTTGTTTAGCAGCCGTGTTAGACTGACAGCTGAGGTCTTAGAGTTAGCGGGTAACGCCTCTCACAACAGGAAGTAGATACGGATTATCCCGCGTCGTTTGCAGCTGGCTATTCGCAACGATGAGGAGCTGAGCAAACTGTTGGGTGGTGTGATCATCGCCCAAGGAGGTGTCCTGCCGAAGAAGCCTGAGAGCTAGCATCAGAAAGTACAGAGCAGGTAGACTCTCTAGGAAGCTACACTGGGCAACCTGAACGTCTGGGGAGTGAAGAAACAAAGGCTCTTTTCAGAGCCGCTCATATTGTCAATGAAGACTGTGCATAGGCTGCAGAGCGGCAGTAATTGTGCCATTTGTGGCAACAGACTGCTTAAGGTATATTAACTCCGTTTCTAAATAACGTGTGGTACTCAGAAGTAGTGTTATGTTCTGAGATCCGTGAGTTCTTTCCTTACGCCTCAATGATAATGCTGGAGAAGTAAGTTTATGGACTCAGTAGTCATCGGTTGGTTCTGCCATTAGTGTCTACTTTAGCCGTCGTATTTATCCTCTGGCAGCAAGGAGTTAGTCAACTCACCACTGGAGTCCTTGGGAAAGAGAGCAAGCAAAATAGCCTAAGGGCTATGTAGTTTCTGAACTGTTGTGAATACAGGATTCTTCCGTTTAAGGCTTAAACTCTTAAAGACTGTGCCTGAGTAATAATTGATTTAGGACAGGTGTAATCT